>NC_081825.1:93412500-94612500 GCF_030867095.1 Alligator mississippiensis
TTCATATTTATTTCAGTAAAGGAAAAGCTATTTAAACCCCTGGGCACTTCACCTTTCTATATAATAGAAGTATATTTGCCTTTAATTTTGGCTCCAGAATTCTAATCAATGTAATAACTCTGAGCTCTTTGTATGTGGGGTATTTTTTAATTAATTTTTTCCCAAATAGTAATATTCAATTCATACAGTTGAATAGCTAAGGTTCCAAAATAAAAATGGGTTTCAGCTGAAAGCACAATTACTGAATTGTTAGAAAAAAGTGACTAAAAGGACCTTATGGGTCAACAAGTGTATTTCTTTGCTGTTCAACAGATACCATTAGTATAAATTAACTTTTTGAAAAAAGCAGAGTATTCAAAAGAGACTTCTGAATAGATATTTTTCTGTTTAGTACTTCCATATTATAGATGTATCAATGAGTTGAAATGTTAAAAATTAATCCTACAAAAAAGAAGATGGTTGGCCATATTATTCATCTTCCAGTGAAAGAAGAAAACAAAATAAGTATCAGACAAGCATGCAGAGAGAAAATCAGGAAGACTAAGGCACACATTGAGAAGCAACTCGCAAGGGACATAAAGAACAACAAAAGAGCATTCTGTGACTATGTCAAAAGTATGAGACTAAGGAAAGTGTAGGTCCCTTACTGAATGCAGAGTACAATATAGGTATGGTGTGGATAAGACTGAAGTATGTTTTTATTTCAGTCTTCACTAATAAGGTCAGCTAGTAGAAGACAAGTGCAGTTGCCAACAAGGATAGGGGAGGAGATAAGCAGCCTAGAGCAGTAGAAGAACAGATTAGGGATTACTTAGAGAAGCTGGATGTTTTCAAGTCAGCAGAATTGGACAGGATGCTTCACCGAGTACTCATGTCATTGGCTGAGGTAACTGCAGAGCCATTAGCTATTATCTTTCAAAACTTGTGGCATTTGGGTGAGATCCTAGATGACTGGAAAAGAGCAAATATAGTGTTCATCTTTAACAAAGGGAAAAAGGAGTATTCAGGGAATTACAGACTGATCAAACCTTGATACCTGGAAAGATCATGGAGAAGCCCTTCAAGCATTTTTTTTCTAAGCACCTGGGCTAAGTACAGACAGTCAAAAAACCCAAGGCTGAATCAATGTAGTCTTTGTGAGTTTGTCTAAACTGTAGAGCTTAAACTGAGAAACATACAGGACAGGCATTCATTTCTGATTCACAAAATACAACTACATACCTGCAGTGGCTTAGACCAGAAGCCAGGGGGCACTAGAGCATGACTCTCTGGCGCACAGCCAGCATGGGCTGTGTGTTCACTTCCTCTTCCCGATACCCCCAAAGTCTCTGGGTTTGTAGTCAAGAATGACAGCAACAGGACTCTGCAGGGTTGCTTCTCACTTTCTCTTCCTGCTTCCAAATGCCTCTAGGATTTGTAGTCCACATTTGCAGCCAGCAGTAAGTTTTTAGCAGAGCAGGGCAGCACTGTACTCAGGGGAAGGGAAGTTTAAGCCTCCTCCCTGGCCCCATACCCCAGCCACAGTTTGCCGGGGGGGGGGGGGAGGGCAGTCCCTGCCTCCCTGCTACCCCCAACCCTTCTCTGCTGAAGCAGACATCCCAGCACAGGGCTGCAAAGCATGTTGTGGGACTCTGATTTAACTTGTACCTGGAAGGGGTCTTGGATAGAAGTTTCATAAACCAGTTTGACCCAAAACAGTTAAGTCTGATTTAAACCTACATTCAACCAGGTTTATCTTAAACCAGTTTCAACTATTCTGAAACTGGTTTATGTGCACTGAACTTCTGTTCTGTTACAGGTTGAAGCCAGTTTCTAGTCACTTAAAGCAGTTTATGTGTAATGTATGTCCCTAGCCCTTAAGGCTAAAAACCTTCTCTGACTGTCCTCACCTGCACAGCTGTGACTTGCTGCTAGTGGCCCGGCAAGCAGGGGCCTGGCTCAGAGCTACAACTGCGAGTTGCCACGACAGGGGTGGTGAGCCAGAACAGACTCCTATCCCTACTCTTAGGTAGTAGTGTGCAAGAGATGGGTTGTGGGAGAAGGAGCAGGAACATGAAGCTAGAAGGCGGAGAGTTAGTGGGATGAGAGGTGGAAAGAAAATGGGTGTGGCAGAAGGGTGGTGAAATTAAGGAAGTCAGCCACTGAAGGATAAAATAAAAATAAATAATAAAAGAAGAAATAAAGATGAAGCAAATTAAAGAAGGTCTTGTGTTTTAATAAATTGGGATTTCAGATTGGGGTTTGGGAGGTTCTGGTCAAGCTTCCTAGGGTGGCTGGGAGGTAGAAGCGATGAAACATTTTTAGCAGAGCTACTGCCCCTGCCCTGAGGAAGTAAACCCCAGCTCATGGGGATCTAGCCTCCTACCTTGTTCCTGCACCCGTCTAGTCCCCATTCCCGGACCTATCTAGGCCCTGTGACCTGGCTAGCTAGCATGTGCTACCTAGCTTGCCTGTGCTCTGCAAGTTGTTTGCATGGGGTTTCACCCCTGGGGATGAGAACGTCACACCCCTAGGGGCAGGAGGGGAGTTGGCTTGATGCCAGTACCACTGTCTGGGTAGTAGAATTCAGGGAGTAGACAGTTTGTCCACACAGAACAGGAGAGTGGGAGAACAGGAGCTGTTTAACTCCCGCACATTTTCTTCCAGTCATGGCATTTGGAAGAGTACAGGCAGACTTTAAATTTCTCTTTCTACAAGGTTGCAGACAGCAGAACACAAAGGGAACCTACATAGCTCATTTGCATATCATTTTTACATATTATTTTCATAGCATTTTAGTTTTTAAAGGCAATAGACAAATTGCTGCTATTTAATTCCATCAAATTGCTGGCATGATTATCTCACCAGGCATATTTAACATTGCCAATTAACACAATTCATTACTGGGGTGATGCTTTTAACCCCTTCTATCAGACCATTTCTCATCTCAGAAATAATTTACTGTATTATGTGTATACAACTATTTTTCCCTCATTTTCTATGATAAAGTCTAAACTGTATATTATTTACAGCTCTGGTCTCCTACTGTGGGCATAATATATTACAGCTGAAACTAATTTCAAACATATTAAAACTCTGACCAACTTTTAAATATCAATATTTAATATTTTGTACACAAATTTCTTTTTACCCATCTCCTTCCATACCATGACATGGAACTTTTCCCCTTAAATTATGCTGTTCTGAAATACAGATCACTTCAGGAATGGCAACTTTATGCCTTCGAATAACTGTGAATCTCTCCTTTGTAACTGAATACATCTTTTGGCACAAAGCAAGCTATTGGCCCTTAACACTGTAATGTCAGGATTGATTGAAAACCTGTTTAAAGCCAATTTACTGGATAATAAATATCAGTTCTGTCTTCCCTTTGTGCAATTGGAATATATATATATATATAGAGAGAGAGAGAGAGATGTATATATACTTGTGTGTGTTTCTGCACACATATGCAGGCTTTGTATCTTATTAAAATAACCTCCTGACTGGAAGAGAGAGCATTCTGAAGCAGTGCAACAAAACACTAGTTTGCTTTGTGGCCATCAATCACATATGTTGGGTTATTGCTTATTCTTCCATTCTTCCAGATAAAACTGAGAGGCATCAGAGGACAGCACTAGCATTATTATTAAGACTGTCTCTCTGTCTCTATGAGTAAGATAAACTGAAGCACCTATTTAACACACTGAGGGCAAACCCAGTAGAAACACATTTTTTTTCCTGGTTTGCTTCACAGAATTTTTAATGTAAATCATGCAGTTTTCTGATTTAGGAGAGTTTTTTTATCTGTCTTCCACAAACATTACATTTTCAAAGGGCCTTTGCTGCCCTCATGTGTTTTATCAAGAGAAAACTTCTCTTGATATTGCCTTTGCATGAGTTAGTATGCTATTTTTCTTAACGAAGACAACTACTGCATATATAAAGGATGGTTATGTATAAGGGGCAACAAAAGTAATCACTGAAAGCTAAAAGTCAAGCCCTTTCTTTTTGTAAAGAGAAAAAGACCTGTGTCAGTATGCAAGGGTTATATATGTGAGATCCATTTTCCTATTTGCATTTGTAAGCATTGTTTACAAACAACAGATTTCAAGCTATGCTGGCATAAGGTAAATTCGCTGCTGATATAACTTAATTGAAATCAATACCATTAGCTGGGGGAGAATCTGACTCGCAATATTAAAAAAATATTAAACACCTACATTGGTTTTCATTAAAAGTAGTTTCAAAGTTATAGTAGTAGTAGTAATGATAATAATCACTACTATAGCAATTATAGTGACTATGGTAATCAGTATTAATATAAGATTATGAATAATAGTAATAAAACTATGATAATTATATAATGCTAATCATAATTGCATTATTTTCATGAGAGTAATCATAATGACAGTAATAGTAATAATATATATCCCAACCTATCAAGAGAGGGTCCGAACAGCTTACAATGAATGATAAATATCCCACAGAGAGGAAATAACAGAAGGCATCTCATTTGCTTCATCTTCTGATGTATTATACACCTACTGAAAGGTACAGAGTTCCCTTACCTCATTGATCTTGAATAAAGACCACTCAGCACCAGGCGGGCAGGAGTGGATGGTCATTAGATGTTACTGGGTGACTAAACCCACCCATATGCTTTTCTAAACAGTATCCCCATGCTGTCTGTGAAGTGACCTGTCACACATGCAATTCTATTATTCAGTGCAAAACAAAGTTATGTGAATGTTACCTTACATTTGAGATTTTAAAACTACTAGTCAGGATATTCAAGTGTTAAGGTTCCCACAGCAGTTTTCTCTCTGACAGAGTTGCACGTTACCATTGATATATGTTAAATGCACTTAAAACATGAACATCCATGGATTAAAGCAGGAAAACACTCTAAGCACACTTGATATGCGTCTCAGGCAAAGAGTATATCTGGCTGCAATGACACCTGCCCGCTCCACTTTAACTCCACAGAGATAAAATGAGCAATTTGCAGTCCCCTCCAGCACCCCAGGATTCACTACTCCCAGCCTCCTCAACCCATTCCTGCTCTGTGGATGATCTATCCACCCTTCTGAACACTACTGCCTAGCGGGTGATACTGTCTGGGGGCAGGTGGGGTCCTGCTAGTCCCAGGGCTGCCACAGCTGGGCCCCCTGTGCATGACACAGCACCAAGTGAAGCAGGTAGATGGCAGTATGGCTGCCCCAACACTCAATGGTCCTGCTACACCAACCTCCCTCTGGGCAGCGGCAGCTCCACACTCATGGGGAAGCCAGACTTACCTATAGCCAGGGGCAGGTGGCACTGCACAGTACGAGTATGGAGCATGCTTCTCCCCCTCCTGGTGGCTCCATTCTCCGTCTAGCTTTCCCTATGAGCGTACAGCCACAGCCACCAGGATGGGGTTGGCATGGCAAGAGCATGGAGCTACAAGGAAGGTCGCCATTCTCTGGCCGTAAAAAACCCTCTTCCATTGGCTGTGGTGGTACACTCATAGGAGGAGCCAGAGCATGAAGTCACCAGATTCTTGCTGTAAAGACTATTATAGTGCCTTGCCACTTGGTGATGGGGTGTCTGTCCGTCACAAATAGCTACCTCAATATCTGCAGGCACATGGCATTTACGCTAGCATAACTTGCACTGGTGTGATTTTATGCTTAACTTTTCATGAAAAGTTTTACATCAGGTTTGTTACACTAGTGTGTGGCTCCATGTCTGTTCCTTGTTTATACCCATGTACAGCTGATTATATTGGTGACTAATTTACAATGCCATTGGATAGTCCCGTCAGACATAGGTACTATCTGACAGCAGAGTAAATTACTGTGCTTAAATGCGCACATAGACAGTGATTTTAAGATTAGTTCACTCTGGCTCAGATTGCACCAGAGTTTATTCAGTCACAATAATTGCATGTGTAGATGTGCCCAATGTATCCAAATCCACAAAGAGAGCCAAATTTTCTCCTGCGCAGGTAAATAATCATTTAGGAAGCACATCAAAGCTCAAGAGATTTCTTATGCGTTTTCCTCATGGTTATTTTATCAAGAATGCAAGATCACCATAGACGCCTTCAGAAGAACAGCTGGTTCATTAGACTCTTCATTTTAATTTCATACTTATGGACTTTGATGGTTAAGGTTCACAGTCTGTGTTGTCTACATTGAGGGCAACAGACATTCCTCCAACTCCTTCTCCCTATTAAAGGGCCTAGACACACAACACAGTCGCTTTTCATCAGTTTGCAAAAATCTTTTAAAGTATCTACTTGTTTACTACACTGCCAAGCCCTCAAGGAACAGCAATAAACTTTTTAATAGGGTACATTTCCTAACATTATATTTTTTCAGAACAACTGTCTTTTGATTCTCTGACTAATAATTTCAATGATCTTACAGGTTGTGAGGATATTGACTTTGTTTTGGAGCCCTCTAGGCAAGATCAGTAATCACATAATGTTAAGTTATATCAGTTCTGGAAAAAAATGGATTCTCTTTAAACTTTTGCATGTGTGTCTGTATAGGCAGGGAGAACTATGTGCTTAACCAGAAAGTAAGCCATTTGCTTATGAGTCAATTGCCATAAATAATTATCTACATTCAAATAGTTCTACTGGGGCACATTGTTCAGGCATTTTTTCTGCCTAATGCAAAAAACTCAACTGAATTAATTAGAAAAAAAAAAGTACCTATGTCTTTTGAATATCAGATGCACTTAGTGACAGACTAGAACATACTGAGTTGTCTTAACAATGTCAAAGGCACATGCAGTGAGCTCTTGAAGCTTCTTCCAATCATATTTCTCAATACCAGGTTCCCCACACACCAGGAACAGTCAAACCTTCTGTGCTGCCCAACTGGGACATGCAGAGTTTTAACAGGCCCCAGCCACATGTTCAATTTAAGGCATGATACAAACATGAGGCAAAGTTATTCTGCATATAATGTGGAATAATATTGTCACTCATTTACCATATTATCACGTCTTCAACTGAGTTTCATGTGTGGCCAGTTACTACTTAACATGCCATTAACTTGTTAATCACATCTTAAATGTAATGCATCAGGGGGCTTAGAGTTATTTTTATCTGCCTCAGACTTAATTTTTCAATAATAAACAGTAAAATTTTTCTTCTTCATAAGCCAAAGAATGAAGGAAAAACTGTGAATGACAAAAAAAAACCCTGCAAAAGCAAAAAAAACCCAATGTTACCTCTCAACTCTTTCCATGGTGGAAAATGATTTTCATGGTGGAATATATACTAATGTGATCTCCAAAACATCCTCAACTGAGAAAGTTGTGGATTTTGTCAAATGAGTTTCACTCAAACACCTAGACATGCATGTGAACATATCCAACCCTACACACAAATATAAGCATTTTTTGAGCATAGTTAAAAAAAGAGTTGGAAAAAAGAAATAAGAGCACATTCCTCCTTTTCAGCCTGACAGAATTAGGTGGCAATTATAATACTCTCCAGAGTAAAGGTGTGGCTGTTTCTTCACATTGAAAGGATCTCTGACCCTTGTTAGATGTGTTTGGTCTGGTTGGGTTATATAGTCCCATTGATAAAATAAGGTTTTTTTTCTTTCTCTCTCAAGGCAAAAGAATTAGCAGAGACAGCATCTGATAAGCAGGCAAAACCAAACCTTGGACTAACTAGGGTACATTGATAAAACCTGAGGCATTGTGACATGACATTCAATAGGTTTGCTACTCATCACTTGGGTCAGAAAATAAAGATAGGCAAGAAAGAACAGTCGGAAACAAACTGACAAAAACAAAAAACAAAAGATATGGACATACCCTTTTGTGTTATACTCCATTATTTTATATTTCACATAGAAACTATTAAACTGTCCACAGCATTTTCAAATAACCCTTGAAGTCCAAACAAATAACTCATTACAAGAGAAACTTGAACAAATTCAAAATGTGTCTGCTGTAGCAGTCCTAGAACATAACAACAAAGGTGTGTTTCATTAAACAGTTCCAACAAATCTCTGCATGCATTGAGGCTTTTGTTAAAAGTAATCAAGACTCATGGTAGCAGTGATATCTTTTCTTAGACCAACTAGATTTTTGCAAAAAGAAAAACCACCCTAATTTTTAAATGTGAAGCTTTTAAAATTTAAATTTATATTTAAATTTGAGGATTGTGTAGCATTACTGGGTAAATTATTTTTAAGCCCTGGGGGAACAGTTTACTCTCCATAAATTACAGTATCTGTTGGAAGCAGACTAAATCAGTCAAGCTGCACTCCCCAGAGAGCTGCAGTTTAAAGACACTCCCTTTGCTTACCTAATGTGTAACCAGATGTAAAGTTAATGGCACTTCAGCTACAAGGCCAGATCTTTCCTCAGTCCCCAGGCATTCAGCAAACTACCTTAGCTGGCAAAGGATAATTAGGTCAGTATTAGCACATGGGAGGCTGTGATCTTCATCTCAAAAGGGTCAGGAAAGAGAAATGGGGGGAAATACTCTCTATTCATTCCCATATAGACATATAAATTGCCAGTCAGCTTTGCAGAACCTTAACTCTAGCTCTTAGTTTTTACTCATTTTTTACTATGGAAAAATAACAGCCGCTTTTCTATTGCAAAGAAGTCCAAAAGACTGTATAACAGGGAGCTCATAACCCCTGGGCTGTCCACATATAACACCTGAAACTAGTTTTAAGCACACTTCAGGCAGCTTAAATTAAACCACTGTTTGAGGAGAGAACACCAAATTAAAAGCTTCCTGCATGGGGTTAGTAGCTGGGCACCTAGAAAGCAGACAGGCTAGAAACAACACAGTAGAAACTACTACATGACTATCCTGGAGCTAATTACTCTGTAGAAAGCAGCCAAGGGACAGACATCTAGGTAGCCCAGAAGCAAAGAACTGCAAGGAGCTAAGTTAAACCACAGCAGGGAAGGGCAAGCTGGTCATCAGGTCAAAATAGAAACCCCTATGTGTGGCCGGACAGCCTCCTGATAGGTAGATATAGGGCTTTGGGCACATAAGCCCAGTATCTGAGAGGAAGTGATCTGGCTCTGCAGACTGAGGGAGCTCCTCGGTGAGATGTTTGCAAGAGATGGACTGACTGGCACCCATCCCAAGCTGTCCAGAGAGAGTGGCAAAGAAAGAACTGAGGAGGATTTAGAGCTTGTGGGGAAGTAATGATGACCCAGTGCAAGGAGGATTACTCTAACCAGAGGACTGGATTGTGGCTATGGGAGAGGTATGGAGGCCACAGAGGGGTGCCTGGTAGGACACCTAGTAGGCAGCCTAGCCTGGGGTCAAGGACCCAGAGGGCTGTGGGCTGGGATAGTTATAGCAGCTGTGATGGGGCCAGGGGCTCAGAGGCCTCAAGGCTGAGGCCAAAGCAGTCCTAAGAGGCCAAAAGCCCAGGGAAGGACTAGGACCAGAGGCCCAGGGAAAAGCCTTGCTATGGCTGGGCACCCAGCAGGCTGACTGGACTGTTTAATGTGTGGGGCAGAGGGTCCAGAGG
Organism: Alligator mississippiensis; assembly: GCF_030867095.1. NCBI lineage: Eukaryota > Metazoa > Chordata > Crocodylia > Alligatoridae > Alligator > Alligator mississippiensis. The sequence goes on from NC_081825.1 coordinate 93,421,995, forward strand.
ATAACATTGGGCCTCTTTCTACGTTAATTTTAGGTAGTTTCTGGAGCTCATAACCCCTGGGTTGTCCACACATAACACCTGAATTTAGTTTTAAGCACACTTCAGGCAGCTCAAATTAAACCACTCCAGGGCAGGTTTCTCTCTGGCCTATGTTTCCCACTCATGTTCCACTAACATGTGAGCTACACAACTTTCCAGCATCCCAGGATGCAGTACCCCTTCCTGAGCCCTTCTGTTCTGCATGGATACACTTTCTACCCCCTAAACTCTACTGCCCAGGGGGTGGTTCTGGCACGATGCCATATCCCCACCTGCCCCTAGGGGTGTGACCTTCTCACCCCCAGGTGTGAAACCCATGCAAACAGCCTGCAGAGCATATGCCAGACAGCCAGGTTATAGATGGGTCCAGGAGTAGGGTCTAGGGAGCTGGGGGGGAACAAAATAGGAGGTGGGACTGGGTCCCCATGAGCTGGGGCTTCCTTTCTATGGCAGGGGCAGAAGCTCCCCCATAAGTGTCTTCTTCACTGCTCCTACCACCTAGCCACCCTGGGAAACTTGACCACCCCCCTCCCCCCCCCCTTAGTCCCAGTCTATTAAAACATGAGACCTTCTTTCATGCACTCCCTCTTTATTTCTTTTTAAATTCTTCTTTTTTTTACTTCACCACCCTTTCCCCACACCCATGTCCTTTCAAATTCCCATTTCATTACCTACCCCCACCCCATTAACACTCCAGCTTCATGTTCCTTGCCCCCCCACCCAACCCATCTTTCACACACCACCACCTAGAGCAGAAAGAAGCCTGTCCTAACTCACCAGCCCTGTAAAAGCAACTCACAGCTGTAGCTCCTAGCCAGGCCCTGGCTTTCCAGCCCTCTAGTGGCAAGTTGTAGCTATGTAGGCTGGGAAACAAGGTTTTTAGCCTTAAGTCAGGGTGGGCAAAATGCGGACTGGGGGCCAGATGCGGGCTGCCAAGCCATTCTATCCAGCCCGCAGGGCCCCTAAAAAATTTAGAAAATTAATATTTATCTGCCCCTGGCTGCCTATCATGCAGCCCTGGTTGGCTTGCCAAAACTCAGTAAGCGGCCCTCTGCCCAAAATAATTTCCCGCCCCTGCCTTAAGGTGTGACCGTTTCATTAAAGTAATATCTACTTGGCATGGGTGTGGCTACAGGGGTGGAAGAAGACCACAAATATTCCATAAATCAGCTGGTGCCTGGAAGCACCAATAAGGCCGGGAGGGCCACAGCATAGTGTCCAAGGGCCAATGTGGAACTAGACTGAGCTCACTCTGGGGCCCTGAGGGCAGCCTCCCTAAATCCTATAAATAACATCAAGGTGTGGCAAGCAGGATAGCCCAAGAAGCTGGAAATGCAGGGTGGGGGGTCAAATGTGCACCAGGGAATGTCCTGGCCACCCCTGGGCTCTGATCCTGTCCAACTACAGCATGTCAGAATATTTTTAACACTGTGATTTTCTATTTGAAATCTTTGGGTATATCTTGTGAATCATATTTGCATGCTGAACGATGCTAACATTATGGGGCACCCTTGAAAGGATTTTAAAACACTCCAGGGTGCTGGGACACCCTGCTTGAGAATCACTGCCCTTTTTTGTACCTCCAGTCCCATTCAAATATACCAAACTGTTACTTCCCATCCCTTGTAGCTATTAATAATAGAATCAAAACCTGTATTCTTTCTGCAGATTGTTAGTTTCTTCTTATGATTATTTTTCTGCTAATTACAAGAGGGGGTTACAAGAAACAATGGCCACAAGCTAGCAGAGAGCAGATTTAGATTGGACATTAAGAAGAACTTCTTCACAGTTCAAGTGGCCAAGGTCTGGAACGGGCTCCCAAGGGAGGTGGTGCTCTCCCCTACCCTGGGGGTCTTCAAGAGGAGGTTAGATGAGTATCTAGCTGGGGTCATCTAGACCTAGCACTCTTTCCTGCTTATGCAGGGGGTCGGACTCGATGATCTATTGAGGTCCCTTCCGACCCTAACATCTATGAATCTATGAATCTATGAATTCTCTCAGTTACCTTATTCTCTTCAGTTTTTCCACTTTAAAAAACAGAACCAAAACATCCATTTATACCTCCAGGTAAAAAAGACATGACAAATACCTTCTTTTAAAGCTTGAACAATTGCTGGCAGGCTATGCATTTTCTGTATGCTAGTCTAGAAATGAAATGTACAACACAGTTAAATTGCAGTCTATACAATTTAATTTCTTATTTTTGTTTGCATTATTAGCTAAAGTGTCACAAAGGTGATCAGTACAAATGCATTGAATTCAACTTTAAAAAAGTGGGACTCTGACATACATTTTGTAGTAATGGAGCACAAGCCAAAGTAATCAGATGTCATGTTTTAGAGTATAAACCTTCAGAATCAGTAACACATCCTACTTATCAGCTATTGAATTTTGGGACTGGCTGGTATTATGATGAAGGAGGGAGAATGCTTCTTATGTTTTTATTACTTGTGAACAAACCAATGAGGGAGGAAACAGAAATGTCTAGAAACACAAAAGGACTGAAAATGAATATAAGAGAGGTTGTCATAGAAACACGTTCATAGATAATTGGGGTTGGAAGGGACCTCAGGAGGTAATCTAGTTCAACCTTCATTACTTATTACTTATATATATAACTTATATAAAGCATTAAAAATAACATATCTAAACTATTAAGCTACAGAAAATTGCCAAACTATGAAGTCAGTAGGACTATAATGGGAGCCCCAGGCCTACAAGCACTTACTTATACTTCACCCATACTATGTGAGTGGCCCCTCTGAAGATGCTGGGATTTTGATAGCTATGTGATAAATAAGAAAAGGCTTGGAGGGTGAGCTGGGACAGCAAGCACACACTGGAAATGCTCTTGAAATGGTTTAATCCAGTGTCTTTTCTCTGGTAGTGGCCCAGCCAGCTCCATGAGCCTCTCAGAGCAGGCACGCACAACCCCAGATTTATGGAGGGCCACTAGCAAAGTACGCTTTCCAAGGGAGGGCTGCTACTGGTGGGAAATGTAGGCACTCAGCACATTTAAAGCAGTGGGGAATGTAAGCCCTAAGCATGTATAAAGCAGGACCCTGGACCATGTGTGCAGGCACATGTGCAGATGAGCAAATCACCATGCAGTGAAGAAGAGCCACTTGACTTCATTTTGCTTTTCAAATCTTTTTTTCAGCAACGAACAAGTGCTAAAACAAAACAATAAAACAAAACAAAAACACCCCCAAAACTAGACTGCAGGGATTGCCCTGCTGGGCCCCAGGCTATACTGGGATTTCTCAATCTGGTGTCCCAGCACCCTGGAGCACCTTGAGATCCTTTCAAGAAGGCCATGGGGTGCCAAGCACTGCTATACATTTCAAAGCCAAACTCGGGAGATTTCAATCAGGAATCCACAGCACCAAAGGGGATTCAGCCCTGTTGTGGGCTGAAATCTTTGGAGCAGCAGAACGATCTATTACTTTTTCCCTAGTCAAAACACCAACTAAAAATGAAAAAGTGGCATTTTCTGAGCAGGCCCTCATGGCCAGTGAGGTGGTCCCTTGAAGCTGTGGAGAGATGCCTTGAGTCTAAAATGCTCCAAAGCCATGGTGGGGCTACACATTGTGCCACCGTGCCTCCAGTTTTAGGTTCAAGGCCCAGGATAATCTGCCTGGGGGAAGTCTGTTGAACCTGGAGCTAGTTCCTCCTAGCTAGAGGCTGAACAAGGGGCTGGGGCATCTCGGGGGGCGGTGTGCCTTTCTGTGTGAATGTAGGACTCAGGCATCGTGGGGTATGTGTGAGTGTGTGGTTGAGGCATCATGGGGGGGGGCTGTTTGTGTGTGTCAGGCATCACGGTATGTGTGTATGTGTTTAGGGCTCAGGCATCATGGGTGTGTGTATCAGGCATCACGTGTGCCGGGGGGGGACTCCAGGTCCCGTCCCCACAAGACAACCCACAGGCGGGGCCGCCCCAGCGCGGCGGGACCCTACCCGCGCCCCGGGCAGCGCTGCCCTCAGCAGGCGGCGGCGGCGGCAGGAGGCGGAGCCGGGAGCAGGAAAGCGAAAGGGAAAGCCCGCCGCTGCCCGCACCAGCCTCCGGCCCCATGCAGCCGCTGGCGCTGTGGCTTGTGGCCTGCCTGCTGCCCGGCGGCGGCGGCCCGGGGCTGCTCGGCTCCCACAACCGCACGCGGGCTCCGCGAGGCGGCGGGCGGCAGAGCGCGGAGGCGGCGCTGTGGGTAGGTACCGGGCACCGGCTCCCGCCCCCGCCTGGGGCAGCCTCCCTTGTGTCTCCCGCCCCGGCACCAACGGGCAGAGAGGGGACCCCGGGGCACGTCACGGTGGCCGGGGCTTCCCCCGGGCTCTCTGCGGGGAGGAGCAGGCTCTGCGGGCAGGTGTGGGTGCTGCACTGCTGGCCACCTCTGTATTGGGGGGGTGTCTTTTATTGGGCCATCTGCGGCGTTGGGATGGACCTTGCGTAAGGCCTCTGCCATTCATCAGGCACTTCACTTTAGGGGCTGGACCCATGGGGAACTGGTGCCACCTTAGCGGGGGCACATTTGTCCCCAGCAACCAGTCAGCCAACCCGGGGAGGCCCTGTGGCCACTCTCACCAACCAGGCGTAGGGGTCCCCCTGCAGCAAAACTCACTGCGCTGCAGTAGCGCTACATCTGGCGCTCCCACTCCCCGGCCACTGCTCGCTGGGGGGGACACCAGTGCTCCTGCCTGCTCCCCTCTGCCCATCACCTAAGCGGGGGCACCCCCATGCACCCCCTGTGTGTCGCCAGTGCTGGACCTGATGATCTTGCAAGGTCCCTTCCAGCCCTAATGTCTATGAATTGTGCCCTTTGCTTAGGGCCTTGGCATACGTTTGGTGGTGAGCCGCACAAATGCTGATGGGTGTCAGTGCTAGCTTGGGGTTTGGAGTAGTCGCACCCTTAGGGAGTTTATACACATGCTCTGGGAGTGGTGGGTGGGGACAGGGGCTTTAATTAAAGTGACTCCTCTAATGACAGTGTCCCGAGCGTCTTGTACATCAGCCTCCCCACGCTTCAAAACAGCAGCGGGGGCACTTTAACTAAAGCTTGGTTGGCAAGCTTTAGTTAAAGTGCTCCATTTTTATACAGGAGAACTGGAGTGCAGGAACTACCACACTCCAACAGACTTGATTAATTGAGGCTGCTCTGGCATGCTGTAATTACAGCCCTTGCTGCTCATGTATAGGCATGTCCTTACTGTAGAAACCTTCTCTAACCTCCCCCCACCAGCTGTGACTTCCTGCTAGAGGCCTGGAGAGCAGGGGGCAGGAGCTGTAGCTGGAAGTTGCTGCCAGAAAGGCTTTTATCCTTGCTCTACCGGTGGGGGTGTGAGAGATTTGGGATACCAGAGGACTTCAATATGGGTAGCACATAGTAGGGGGTGGCCACACCTTAATAGAACAGGAGCTGGGGAGTGTGGATAGGAGATTGTTCTGCTTTGGAGCAGCATATATTTCAGCTGCATAAGGGGTGCTTAAAAGCACTTTAAGGTGTTAATATGCAAATAATCCAGGGGTTAAGAGCTCTAGGAGCCATCCAGAATTACTGTGTAACAAGTCCAAAGCAAGACCAGCCCTGGGTGCAAAGTAGTAATCCTGCAGCTGACTGGTTAATCACACAATAAAATTTAGAATGGCCTCATGTGCAAAGTCATGATCACACAATTAAAAAATGAGGAGCCAGCTATCAAAAGAGCCAGCCAACAAGGAAGTTAGAGCTGTTCCACATTTTGAAGCACTAATAGCTGGCTTCTCTCCAGCTTTAATTTGAATGTATGGCAGGGTCTGAAGTCTAACCCAGTTGGCCCAGGAAAGATATCACCCACTGACAACCCATGCCTCTGGCACAATTCTTGGACCACCATGGCTGCAACTGACTCCAGCACTGATTGCTTCTCTTGCTTACATCATGCCTCCCCTGTATCTCACCCACCTGTCCTTGCTTTGCCGCTCAGCCTCCCTGCCTGTCATTCCCCCATTTTACAGCTGATGAAGTAGAATCAGGTGCAGGAAAGCTCATGCTCTCTGGCCCCTGCTACACATTACATGTATTATACAACTGACTGGTTAATCATGCAATAAATGTAGACAGGCCAAACATGCAAAGTAATTTGCATAAGAATGTCCATCCAGCTATAAAAAGAGCCAGCTGGCTACAAAGCTATTGCTTGAAAATGTATAATAACTTTATAGTTGGTTTTTATCCAGCCTTAATTTGAATGTGTGGCAGGGCCCTTAGTGTATCTTAGTTTATAAAGGTGCAAGTAGATGTCTCCAGGAAGGGGGAAATGATATTGCTGCATAGGTATCCTGCCTTCTGACCGACTTCAGGCTAATACATCTAACTACCTTTCACTACTCACTGCCAAGACCACCTGCATGGTGGTGTTGGACATGCAGAAGCTGCACTTCATCAGCTCTACTCACCAGTTTTGCCATTTTCCCTAGTCTGATTCCCCAAACTTACTCCGCCTTATCCCTGTGCTGAAACGCTCTTTCACATGTCCGGGTGTTGAGGGTCAGCCCTTGCCTTTCATAAAATAGGCCTTCTTCACTCCTCTGATTTTGAGCATCTGCACACCTTAGATTGCAGAAGTGGAAGGAAGGAAGCATAAGGCGGTGTGGGGTGTAGATGGCAGAGGAGAAAGGACTAACATGATCCATGGTGAAATAGAGTAGAATCTAGCATGGGGACATGGAACAGGTTTTTTCCCCAATATAGAAGAATAAATGGAAGTTTTGTTTTCTTTAAAATTTCTCATTCTCCTATTAAAAAGATACAGCCTATTCATCACTGATTTGTACCTTGTGTACATGCAATATAAAATGTCAGCAGATCAGAATCAGCTTATCTGTGAATGTAAATTGACTGAATGGTATAACCAGCTGTGGAGAATCAAAGCTGTTATGCCTTGTTCATCCTATTTTCTCCCTCAAGATCCCTATGAACAAATGGGTTTTCAGTTGGATTTTAGCCTTGCAATGGCCATGAGAGAGCAGTTCAGAAAAAAAAGGATGTTTAGTTAGAATACTGTATTCTTGGAGCCTCATTCAGCATTATGCTAGTTAGATTTTACATCGTAATTCCATTGACATTTTACAAAATGAAAAGTCCTTTCTTGACTAAGTCCTGAACATAAGGGGTAGGCATATATAGCCATGATTTTCCTGGACCACCAAACCTTAAATTTGAATTGTACTTTTCATTTCCAGCACAAGGTGTCAGCCTTGAATTTACAAAAACCCACAGATTTTACCCAGCAATAACTTGACCCTGCTGTCTGTAGGAGATGGTGGTGTTACAGTGGCTTGTATAGTCTCTTGCAGTTTTGAGATAGAGCAGACTCGTCTTGTAAGGCTGTGGAAATGGGTTATATGCAGCTGAGTACTCTGATCCCAACTCCTTGTCTTGACATTCCTGACTCAGAGTCCTGCTGTTTTCAAATAACAGTGCTATTATTTCTTTAGTAATGCTAAAAATGTTATTTGTTTACGAAAAGACTTTTCATTCCAAGGTACCTTACAAAACTAGCGTTTAACACCAAACAAACAAACCAGCAACCAGGGAAAAACGTAAAGACAACCAAGCAGAGAGGAAAATCAAATAGCATTGCACCACACACCCCCTTACAGCAGCCCGTATTACACCCCACCCTCCTTAAAATGTGGCTACAAGTTGGATTTTGCAGCACAACTTGAACATCAAGAGATGTGGGCTGCTTTGGAATTTTGACCCCACTGGTCCAAAGACAAAGGCCATCTTGGCCCTATCTGTTCTATACCAAAAGCACCCCAGTTCAGGTAGCTCTTTGAACCAGGTTTGTGTTATGGGAACAAAGAAGCAGTCACTAAGAGGCGTTTTTGTTTGGTTTGCACTGGTAAGCAGCAGTGAGAAGAATTCTTGCTCTTATGGAAAATCATGCTATGGAGACAGAATTTCAACTTTCTGATGTTCAATCCTAAAACTTATAAGTCTAAAACTAGTTGAAAACAAATCATAATGTGTTACTAAATTGTATAGTTTAAGGCAGCGGTTCCCAATCTGTGATGCGCATACCATGAGTGGTACGCAGACAACCTGTCAGTGGTATGTGTTAATAGATTTATTATAATTACTTTATATGGCAAAAATGTGGTGGTGGTACTTAAGGTTGTATCGTTTTAAAATGATGGTGCGCAATCTGTTACAGTTTGGGAACCGCTGGTTTAAGGAGATGCTTTTAAATATTTCATGTATCTGGATAATTTAGGGCCATAATTTTAGAAGTATTAAAGCACCTAATTACTATTAAAAACTGGTCCTTAATTCTTTGTAAAATATCCATAGAAGTTAGAGCCATGGACAGAATGTTAGATTAACTTTAAAAATAGAAAACGTATGTCAAAACAATTTGATATTCTTTCAGATAATGAATTGAGTCAGCAGTCTGGAAGCTTGCAAGTTGTAGAGAGCATGTCCCAGAGATAACATTTGTCATCAGATAAAGCTGTTCTGTTTCAATTTTCAGACCACTTCCTCCTTTGTGAGCCATGTCCCATAACATCCTCTATGCACTGTTTAACCTCCAAGCATGCAATTCCAAAGACCACTGGGAACTTTGAGAGCCAGAGCTGAGGAACCTTGATCTAACTAAGTAATTACCTGCTGGCAATTCTTGACTGTTTTGTCTTTATGAAGGTCCACCGGCCCCTAAAGAGGACAGTTTGTCCTGCTTTTACACAGAGTTCCATACAAATACATTCACTACTTCTTCCCATACCAAAACAGCTTCGTATGTTGCCCTAGTTCAAAACTAGTGTATTCTTAAATCTATTCACACTGAATGTTTTACTGCAAGTATTCCAAAAACATATTAGTCTTGCTTCCAAGAATAAAACTATTATTTTCACTTTAAGAAATAACCATTTTTCTAAAGACCTATTTCTTGTGCAAGTTCACAGTAAAAACATAATGAAAAATGTTAGTTTGAAAAAGTTACTTAACATGAGCCTTTCCACTGGTTCTCCAACTGTATTGCTGCTGTTTATCTTCTAGCTGAAAAGCTCTTCAGACCCAGGATTGTATTGATAGCGGTGTCTTTTACATCGCTGGGTTTACTTTAAAGTTCAACTAACAATAAACCACAAAAGGAGATAATCAGATTTGAAAAGTCTACTTGATCATGGTGTGGGTAATCAAAAGTTTTCCCACTTAAGGGTGAACACAGACTCTAGTATCTAGGCTAGCAAGGGGTGGGGGAAAAGAGAAGAGAAAGAACAGTACACACCAAATCAACAGAAGAAAGCGTGTACTGTATTCTAGAGACTTAAATAAATATGAAGGGACTCCAAGATGACTAAAGAAGCCATAATAAAAATCAAGATAGAGAAAATTTTACAAGCTGTAGCAAAAGATGGATGCATTCTTTCAATAAATAGAAACCTAGTAACTTGTATTTTTCTTTTCTTTTTCAGGAAAGTGTTAAACGAATTACCAACTTGAATTCATTATCATCAAATGACAACACCACTGCTTTCTATGGATTCAATCAATTTTCTCATTTGTTCCCTGAAGAGTTTAAAGGTACAGAATTTGAGTCATGCCAGTCTTCTTCCTATTACTTTGCTGTATGATTCTGCGGCTGCTGCATGCACGTGCTCTTTTCTGTCATGGTTAAAAGTTATTATGTTATTATCAAACAGCTACCTATTTTTGGTAATAATTAATTCTACTTGCCAGGTATCTTACCGTCTATTACCCATGAACGGTGTGTTACCCTGGTAGGTGCAGACACAAGTACATCAGATATTTATTCTTTGTGTCCCCAGATCTCTCTCTCCCAAACCCAGATCAGGCTCTCCCTTTAAATTATCTCATCTATTTTTTTCCCCAGCCATTTTAAACCCAAACAAAAGAGTTGTATAAATTTTCTGAGAAGGCAATACTCTCAGACTTGTTTGTCTACCAAGGAATCTACATCAATTTTACATAAACCCCTATTGTTTTCAGACACACAAAGATACACATAACGCTTATGATACTAATATACCAATTTTGTTTAATGCACCAATCTTGTTGGATATTCAGTGTATGCATAGCTTCTGATGCACCTCAGTACAACAGTCTTTCAAGTTTCCTTGTTCCTGAGGTCTTGCGTTTCTCACAGATATAATATATACTATGACATTACCTGAAAACTGTAGGCTTGGCGGCTCACTTCCAGTGACTTCTCACCACGTCCTATCACAAATTCTTCTGTTGTCTTTAAGCAGTAGGATATTAGTGTCAGATGAGTGGAACAAATGCCCAAGGTGCTGACATAAAGGGGGTCCTAGTAGAGAGGCCCCCTTCTATGCTGCCAAATTTACCAATTTCCATAGTAATCGGTGGCACCTGGGGAAGAGGTGGGGGGCAGGGCTTGGTGTAGTGGGGAGCAGGAGTTGCTTGGAACCAGTGGGGCACCTGGAAACTTGTGGGGTTATACTGATCACAGGGTTCAATAGACAGGCACATGTGAATTAGAAGAACTAAAAAACAAGTTTTATTTGTAAACTAGTAAACAAGCTTCTGCAGTTCTTTAATCTCTAATTAACTGACTTGAGGGACCATCTCCTAACTCCCAACCTCTGTAGTCTTCCAAGTAAGGGAGTATCTTCAAATTACAACATCAGTCGTTGCAGGGGTCACATCCTGTTAGCCCCAGTTCCCTAATCAACCTTAAGTCCCCTGTGAGAGATGCCAGTGCTGAAGAGGGAGGTGACAGCGTGGCCAGCAACCAGACAGTTAATACCTCCCCTACTGCAGCCCCTGCCTTGGTCACATTGGAGCAGCTGTGGCAACTGCAGTTGGGGGTGTGAGAGGGTCCTGACACCTGGCAGTCGCTGTGTTAATCCCCTGACACCTCTCCGGACAACAGTGATGTCTCCCACAAGTTTAGGGGTGTGAAGCTAACTAGACAAGCAGGCTACTAGCATGCAACTCGATGCTGCCCAGGGTGTAACCCTTACCAGTTATGCTTCTCCCACAAGTTAGAATTATTCTTTTCTACTCAGCTACTTACACTGTTGCATTCTAGGCAGACCAAATCATCACTGATTTTATAAGCCATGATTAATGTAAGTCAGACTGTAATTCAGTCTAATATTTTGCTTCCAGATTGTTTTCATTTAAATTTACTCAAGTCCCCCCACAATTGACAGTTTTATTATTATCTGATCATACTTCATCCCCTTTACATTTCAAGAAGATATATGGATAATCTTCTTAATAGATTTTTTTAGTTCAGAGAGTAATATTAATGGCATCGGATTCCTCCCCCACCTCTACATTTTAAACTGCCTTGATGTTACCTGCCAGTTTCCTAATGATTTAGAGTAGGGCTGTCCAGCTGGCAGCCCATAAATGGCTCCTACCACCTTTGCCTCCTCAACTCTCTACATTTATCCCCACAGGTCCAGATACTGCTCTCCCTGGCCACTGCTGCTTCCCTCCATTGCCTAGTCCCCACCAAAGCCACCAGGGTCTCTGGGTTCTCACTCTCTTCTCCAGCTTCTACTTTTTGCTGCCACCATGGAGGGGTGGGAGAGGAGGGAAGAGCCAACAAAGTTCATGGCCACTCAGAAGTTGGACAGATCTGATTTTTACAGTACAGAACAATGACCAATAAAATATCTCCCAGTAGGGCTGTGCGAAATTTCTCTGGCTGTCTCATTTCAACGCTGTTTCGACTTCTTTCAAGCTCAAAACAGCGAAATCGAAATGAAATGAAGGGCTTTGAAACAGCTTTGAAACAAAACAAGGGCAGTCAAAATGTTTCAAGTTTCGAAGCTGAAGCTGGACTTGCCTGCTGGGAAATAGAAAGTAAGGAGAGGGAGGGGGAAGAGGGGTGAAGGAGTGCTCTCATATTGACTGTGTAGCTAGCCAGTGACTGTCATCCTTTCCTGAGGTCCCTTCCAATCCCAGTGCTCTGGGAGAGGGATGCAAAAACAGCATAAAAGGAAGCATTGTTTGAACTGGCCTGCTTTCTGCCTTGGCGTCTGACAGTTACTGAGCTATCTTGCAGCAGCTTAGGAGCATTAGACAATGAAGGTTACTACTAGCATTGATCTGAATGATTTCCTACTTGCGAGTCTAGCCTAACAAGAAGGATTCCAAAATACTTTTTTCTTTCTTCTAGACACTTTTATTTTATTATTATATTCATTGATTTATTCTTTTCAATTCTATAATTATATTGGATATTACACTATAGTATTTAATTCATATAGGAAGGGAGATGCATTTATATTTTATTTCTATACATTTATGTCTTGCAGCATAGACTATACACCGTAGGGAATTTATATAGGAACGTAGATACTTTTATACCTTGTGGCATAAAAGACTACATACCTTACAGAATTTATATAGGAATGCAGATACATTTATATATTTATATAAAAGCAAGACACTATGAAACACACCATGAAGCATGGTGGAAAGGCATCTGGCAAGCCTTCATGGAGGGGCAGAAGAGGGGGTAGAGAGAGAGGTATAAAGTTCCCCCCAAAACTCAGATGCAGCCTCTTCCCTACAACTAGCAGCAATGAGGCTTCCACAAGCAGCAAGGAAAGGGGAGCAGTTCCAGTGCCACTGCCTGTGCCTGAGACTGCATCCCCTCCAAGAGCACCAGCCATAACCCCCACCACCACCATGACAACAAGCAGCAGCACCAGCATGCCAGTCTCCTCCACTCCCATTTCACTTCCCATGCTAAGCCTTGCAGTGCCAGAGGAAGAGCTAGAGCTGAATCTGGATCTGAGTGCCCTAGCAAGGGAAATTCTGGGGAAGGAGGGGGAATCATCTGAGTTTGTGCTCCACAACCCTCAAGTTTCCCCTAGAGCCAGGTCTTCCCCAGAAGGCACTTCAGAGAAGGCTGAGGTAGAGGTTATGGAGGCAAGTGGCTCAGCTGAGTCCGCTCCTGTTGCTGTGCCTCTGCCTGCTGAGGAGAGGGAAAGTGCAGCATCCACACATGTACCCACACCCCAGACGCAAGCAGGTAGTGTGGTCTGGGATCATTTTGAGCTGGCAAATGATCCCACATATGCTACCAGCCTGCACTGCCGAGCCAAAACCAGCCAGGGCAAGGGAACAAAACACATGAGCACCATGGGAATACTGATGCATCTCCGCAGGCACCAGCCCCTTGCGCTTGCTCCTTCTCAGCCTGGCACCAGCAGGAGCATGCCCAAAGAGACGTCCTCCTCTCACTCCAAAGCCCCTGTCCCTCGAAAGCAGAGGCAGGCCACCCTGGAACAGTGGGGAAAAGGGTGACAGAAGGGGAGCATGCAGACAGGGGGGTGCATTGTAAGGGCAAGTGAGATCACCCAGAGCACGGGGGAGATGCTTGCTGTGGATGGCCAGCTCTTCTCCTTAATTGAGTGGCCAGGGTTCAGGCGGCTCATGACGCTCATGGCCCCATCCTACCAAGTGCCCAAATGCACTACCTTCAGCAGAACGGTGGTGCCCTCCCTGTATGAGGCAAGCAGGGAGGACTTGAGGGAGGAGCTGCACAGGGCAGGTCCACAGGTGGCCTTACACTTCACCTCAGACTTCCGGAGAAGTCGGGATGGAGATCACACCATCTCCTTCAAGCCGAGGTAATGGATGAGTCCCACACAGCAACAGAGATCATGGGGGGCCATGACCCATTTGGTGCAGGGGTGACTTGTTGGGCACAGATAGCTCACCCACGGGTTCATGTCACTGACAATGGGGCCAGTATGGTCAACATGATCCCTAATGCCAACTTTGTTGACATCCGCTGTGGTACACAAATTCCACCTCATTGTCAGAGATGTCTTGGAGGGGGACAGGGCTGCCAAAGATGGCACTAGCACCACCAGCAAGCTCATTTCCAAATGCAGGAAGGTGGCAGGCTACTTTCACCGGAGCATCAAGGGGGGCAAGATGCTGCAGGACAAACAAGCAGAACTGAACATCCCACAGCACAAAATCAGTGGAACTCCACATACCTGATGCTCGAGAGGGTGGTGGAGCAACAGAAAGCCATCCATGAGATGGTCTTGCTCAGGGAGATTGGAATCAGTGGCCCCCTTAACAGGGCTGAATGGGATATCATCTCTCAGATCTTGGTGGTCCTCAAGCCCTTCCTCGAGAAACAGTGTCGGCGAAACAGTTAGGATGAAACGAAATGGAACAGCAGTTTCAAAACTAAACAAAACTAAAAACAAAACACTGTCCCGTTGAAATGGAAGTCAAAATGCAACGGTGCTGTTTCTCACAGCCCTATCACCCAACTCTTGTTGTTACTGCCAGAATCTTCCTGGTTTTATCACACACCGATCTCCTGAACCAAGCCAGTAGCTCCAGAACTGGTCTTGGAGCTTATAATACTACCCCCTCTCCCCCAACACACACGCGCACCAAAAAAAAACAATGGACAACAAACATCTTAATTACATTTCCTTTTTCTTATTTTTCAGTGACAGTCACATTTGGATTAAAAATATTTCAGACTCTCCTTTTTCTTTATTCCATAATTTCCTTTTTTAGTGACAAAATAAGAAATTAAAATTGGCTGTGATCTACTCTACCCAAATAAAACGTGATATTTTGTGAAAAAATTTAAACACAATGACAAATGTCATGAAACATTTTTTATGTTTTTTAATTAGTCCTGATAAGAACCAGAATAAAGAAGCCCACACTCAAAGTCAAACTCAAACGTTCCTTTTTGTTACCAATACAGAATATTTTAAAATAGTTCTAAAATAGAATGGTTGTGGTAGATTGTGTGAATTTTATTTAAAGATTCAAAAAATGATTTAAAATTCTGTATAATAGACTTTTTTCATAATCATCAGTTCTGATCATACTTAGCCCTCAATTTTCTGGCTTTTTTAATAAGTATTTATAAACTGTTTAAAATAACAGCAATAACAACAATAATAATTGAGAATTTTTACGTGTTCATATATATGTTTATGTTTAGCTGTTTACTTAAGGAGCAGACCAGACAAACTTCCCAAATATGCAGAAGTGCCAAAGAGAAAGGAGACACCTTTACCGAAAAAGTTTGACTGGCGGGACAAGAATGTTGTCACAGAAGTGAAAAATCAAAACACGGTATGCTCTGGATTTTCATTACTTCTTTCCTGGGCTTGTTTATTCAGTATTTTATGCACACTATAGAGCAACGGTTTTCAACCTTTTTTTGTTTGTGGGCCTCTAAACATTTTTGAGTGGAGGTGCAGACCCCTCTGATTGCAAGTGTGGGTATTCACATAGTTATGATTGATCGTAGTCACTTTTTGCAGACCCCCTAGAGCAACATTCTGATTCATTTTAATTTAATCAAAAATATCAGAACAAAACGTAGATATTTCTAAATCCAAAATGTTGACAAATTTCTGTTCCATCCTAACTGGTATGTTGACTCCTGTTTCAGTTTGGAGTGGAATTTCTGATCTGTTTTATTATGAACTTTGCATTTTACTTAGCCAGGAACCGTTATTTTCCAACAGTGGCTGAGATGCAACAACAAAGTCTTTCAAAGTAAAAACAAACCTGAGGAAGAATGTCTTGCATTCAAAAGCTTGTCTTACTTTATCCCAATTATATATTTGGTCCAGTAAAAGATATCACCCTAAGAATGCCTTCCTTCTAAAATTAAAAAAAAACCAAACACTTTTCATTAGTACATCTGGAAACAAATTAGAGACAATACAATACGTCTATATGTAATCATTAAGTATTGATTTGACAGAGCTCAAATAGCTAGATGTTAGAGCAGAACAGAGGTTCTGGAATATATAATAGGCTTTTAATTTTATTAGCATATGGGCAACAGACATTCCTGTTAAATATATGATCAGAAATCAGTTACCTTATATAACCTGAATATTCCATGAGTGCTAATTTTAACTCATAGTCATATAAGAAATGGAATATTATCTGTGTACACTAAAATTCAGTAAAATTACCTGTATAATGGCCAGTTAAAACATCTTCAAGATTTGTCATCATATATTTAATATATACATGTGCCATTTTTGAACCTCAGGTCTTTACTAAAACTATTTACATCCTTAAATTTAAATACGCAAGTATTTTGCATTTTTCCAAAGTCTGTAGGAGAGGTATATTGTAATTTATTTGCATTGTCTAAATGGCACGAAAGGAAGCACAGGCTGCTCGTGGAGCCTTTCCTGCAGATTCTATCAGCAAGCTGAAGTCTCTTGTGGCTGAAGACCCAAATTCTGCATCTCCTTTTTAGAGATCCTACTAGAATGTCTCAGGATTAGGGAGTGACATGATGACAGAGCAGAAGAGTTGCCAGAGCACAGCTGCTTCTACCTTATTGCCATATGATCACACTCTTTAGTTAACTACAGATAGTCAAAAAGCCCAAGGCTTAATCAGTTCAGTCTGCAAAGGTTAGTCTAATCCAGAGCTGGGCAAAATGTGGTCCATGGACTGGATGCAGCCTGCCAGGCCATTCTATCCGGCCCGCAGGGCCCCTAAAAAATTTAGAAAATTTATATTTATCTGCCCCTGGCTGCCTGTCATGCGGCTCTCAATGGCTTGCCAAAACTCAGTAAGTGGCCCTCCGCCCAAAATAATTGCCTGTCCCTGGTCTAAGTTGTGTAGATTGAACCAATAAGCAAGTGAGCAGACATTCACTTTTGGTTCTGGAAATGCAGCCACATACCTGAAGTGGCCCAGGCCAGATACCGGGGGTGCTAGAGCATGCCACTTGGGGCAAACAGCATGGGCCAAGGCTATCCCACCCACCTGCAAGGGGTGGGGTGAGTTGCAGGGGAGGTGAAAAGCATCCTGTAATACCGGGAACTGTGAGTTAACTTGAATCTGGAGGGGATCTGGGCAGAAGTTCAATAAACCTATTTAATCTAAATCAGTTAAGTGTTATGCTGCATCCATCCAGGTTTATTTTAAACTGGTTTCAGTGATTTTGGAAGTAGTTTATGTGCACTGAACTTCTGTTTTGTTACAGATTTGAACCAGTTTCCAATCACTTATACTGGTTTGTGTGTAATTTCTGTCTGTAGCCTTTAGGGCAAAGGTGGCCAACCTTCAGCAATAGTGCCACAAATAACATGCAGCAGATATGGGAGGTGACAGACAGGATAGCAGCAGATAGGGCAGGGAGCAGAAAGCAGAGGAGATCAGGCAGGGAATACAGAGCAAGGAGCAGAAAGCAGAGGAGCAACTCAGGTGGAAGAAGGGGATCAGAGTGGCATTCAGGGAAGGTACAGGGCTAATTTGTGGTATGCCCCTCGCTGCCCTGGGGAATAATATCCAGCTGAAGAATTCTCTGGGCTGCTCTAACATGCATCCAAGGCCAGAAACAGAACTCTTGTTGTCTTTCCCTGTGTACTACATCCTAGTGTAACCTAAGCATAGCAGAGAATATGGCCCAGGAATATTGGCTCTTCTTTGGCTATGCTATGCATAGCATAATTGGCCCTATGTCCCACGCCCCCCTGCTCTCCTTACATTGTCTTGCCAACATCTGTTCTTGTTTAAAGTTATTGTTGCTTATCAAAATATAAACAAAAAGCAGCATTTTTTTTCAAAATTGTTTTAATTTAAGTGTGGAAAATAGAAGCATCTGGTAATTCACATCAAGTTGTTAAATTAAAAAAAATCTGTCCCATTCAAAACATTACTAAATTTTGTAGCTTAGAAAGACCACCTGTGGCAGAGCACAACTTGTACCTGCCACTTTAAAAGGTTTAAGCAGGCTGTGGAGTAGCTGGCAGGTGCTGTTAGGCCCAATTAGGCAGTCAGTGACTGCAAGGGGACCACTGGATTGGATGTGGGCAGGGTAGCCAGGGTGTAAGGCAAGACCCTAGGAGTGGAGCCAGCAGTTACATCTAGGGAGCCAGTGGAGCAGCATTGCACAGCCTGAGGAGAGCAGCTCCTGGAACATTTGGAGGTCAGGGTAGGGACTGTGGGGATGGAGGAGGTTCCTGTGGTCCTGGCTAAGACCTGAAACTGCACCCTGCTGGGGTTGGATGGTGTGGTAGGGCTGCCTGTGGTGGGGCAGTCTCCAGGAAATGTCACACCCGTGCCTTCCCAGTGAAAGGCGAGGATGGGGCACTATAAAGCCTAAGCCCCTGCTGTCTTGTGGGTACCCCTTGGAGGGGAAAGTCTAGGGGAGCACACCCTGATAGAAAAGCACAGGGCCCAGGTCCACTGAGTGGGGCTTGAGGCCAAGGCCCACTGAGTGGGGCCTGAGACCCAAGGGGCAGAAGGCCCAAGAGCCCCAATGAGGGGAGGAGTAGTGGCCCCAGTAAGGGGCAGAGAATGGCCTGGAGAAGGGGCCAGGAGGCCAAGGCCCTCACAGTGGGGCTTGAGGCCATATTTGGGTCATAGGTTGAGTGCGGCCAAGCAAAGGGGCCGGTGAAGTTATGGGCAAGTTGGATGCCATGTGTGAGGCATGGGACACAGTGTAGGGAGGGTTTGGAGCTGTGTAATTGGCCTAGCACACCAGGGTCACAATTAAGGCAGCCTCCCCCATTTAATAGCCATTCTGGTAACATTAAAGGCGTAGCAGGGCAGACTACCCTAGGCAGGGGGTGAGCCAGTGATGTGAGTGGCCTGAGGGCGGAGCTTGTAGTTGCCCCCCCCGTCACACCACCCCTAATGAAAGATTCAGAATCTAGATTAAGTGAATATCCTATATTATATGAACAACAGATCATGGTGAAGACATTGTATTAGTAATAGCAGACAAATTAGGGTGCTTGTTGGGGGAATCTTTAGAGTAGCAAATCAGGAGTACAATATGAGTCTACAGATAAGTACACAAAAAAGTGCATTACTCTTTAAGGAATAAGAAAAAAAAACAATTAAAATTACTAAGCTCAGTTCAAAGAAACCCCCCACACTAGCCGTTGTTTGTATTTTTGTTTGACTAACATGCTATATTAAAACAACTAAAAGAAATATGCTGTTTAAATGACTTATTTTTCTTTGAATATTTTTCTATTTACAAATGCTAATGACAAATATTGATTTTTCCCCAGTGTGGAGGTTGCTGGGCTTTCAGTGTCGTGGGTGGAATAGAGTCTGCCTATGCAATCAAGAGGAATAATCTGGAAGAACTTAGTGTACAACAGGTCATTGACTGTTCCTACAATAATTATGGCTGCAGTGGTGGGTCCACAGTTAGTGCTCTGAACTGGCTGAACCAGGTCTGAAAATTTTACACTTTGTAACTGTTTCTTAGTTTTCCATTTTAAAACATGCCCTAGTATTTTGTATAGAAAAGAAAAAGTAGTGTGAAAAATATCTGGATTCTAATATGTCTGACTTATTGGAACTAGTGAATTCCAATATGGTATCCAGAGTCACTGAGTTTGAAGTTGTATATAAATTAGAAAAATTGAGCGCATAACTCATGTAAATTCATCCACAAAGGCTCGCTCAGAACAAAGCAGCATCTGGTATTCAAGGGCATCTTCATTTTTAATTTGCTAGGATTTTTTTAAACAAAATGTAAGCTGCAAGCAATCAGCGCTGGTGTCAGAGGTCCCATTTATTAAAAAATTATAATATGGATTTTGGTGCCTAATATCTGCTCTATGTTTATGAAAAAATTAGCCTCGTAGTTAAATAAGAAGTCCTTACAGTTTGTGGAACAAAAACCCTCACTTTCAAGCTGAAAAGAACTGAAAATATGGAAAAAGTCACATTAATGTGAAATGAAGTGTCCTTAAAATATTTTCGCATTTAGTATTCAAAGGTGAATTTATTAATATAAATAAAAAGTAATTACATTATTGGTAAGATATTTAAATATTTTTCTAGTATGTGTTCTATAAGTTTTTAAAAAAGCGGTAGATTGTGTCCCCTTACAGGTGAAGCTAAGAGCTTTAGTAAAAGATCCTTAGGATGTTTCGACGTTTCTCATGAATCAAGGGGATTTTATTTTTGCTATTTTAAGAGTTCTCAAGCAATAAAGATTAAAGTGATGTAAACCATGAACTTGGCAGCTCCAAGTTCAAAAGACAGAATACATTTGTTGTTAAAAGATGACACATAGCGGGCACATATACCCATTTTGCCTTAGCTGTTGCATGACAGAATAGGAACCAGGGGTGGATGGGGCCATAAATGACATTGCTACCTAGATCTCTAGTCCTCTGCTTGACTGTATCGCGCATACCTTACCAGGAAGTAACTTGAGGTGAATGGCTCATAGTAGCCTTATGTCCTGGCAGGGAGGATTCTTCCCTCTATGAAATCTTGTCCAAGTATACACCTACTTCTGGGCTCAGGTTGATACTGGCATGTGGATTTGCCTCATAAGCAGACTTGTTTTAATAATAATATTTTACAAAGTTAGTCCTAATGCTTTAGCGATTCTTTAAGGTTCTGTAAGGGCCTGGTAGGTGAATGCAGTCTTTGCCACTTGGGATTCTACAAAGCCAAGAGATTCCTCAGGAGACCAATTGCATCACAGGTGGGCAAAATGGTGGATCCAGATGATGACTGGACTCCATTTTGCAGCACTGCCCACGTGGCTGGGGCCGGTTTTCACAGAGACTCCAACAACAGCCGTGCTGTGATAGTCCAAGGCTGGGGTTTCTGTAGACACTTGCTCCAGCAGCACTGGCAGGGCGGGGAGCTGCTCTGGGGCCTGGCTGGGATCTTGCGGCAGCGACAACGTGGTTGAGCCAGGGCAGAGCTGCAATCTGCCGCCTGCATGCCGCGAGCAGGGAACAGGGGCCCTGCAGCTACCCCAGCTGGGATACTGGGGGGAGCTGGATCAGGCCCTTGAGATGAGGAGGATCCATTCCACCCTGCCTCCTTTGCCACCCCCCCAGCTCTAGCTATTCAGCAGCTGGCAGCTCTGTGCTGGCTGTTGAATGGCCAGAGCTGATCAAGTTTGGGGGGGTGGGGGGGAAAGGGCCTCCTTACCTTGGGGGCCTGACCCAGCTCCCCCCAACACCCCAGCTGCAGGGGGTTGCAAGGTGAGGGGGCCATAATCCCCATCTCCTCCCCCCGAGCTCCCCCCCCTTCCCCATGACAGCCTGGGGACAGCCCGCCCCCCATGCCAAAAATTAACCCTGGAGGAAACACAAGTTCCACAAAGCCCTCTGCTTTTCAGTGCCTTAATGTAATACCTCATTTAACCAGGGTTAATTTTTGGCCATTTTAAAAGTGCTCTGCAGCTGTGCACATGTCCTATGACACAGCTGTAGAGGGTTTTTAGGGGTCAGATTGCTCAAAAAATGTCAGTTGTCTGCGCCCTTTGTATCTTACTCTTGAGGTATATACTCAGAAGCACTCCTCAGACTTTCGTTCTTCAATTTTGCTAATCTTCAGAGTGTAAATGTCTTCATTTTCAAACATGGCATTCTTATCTCTAACCTCACTTGGAACGCATTGATTTTTGGGTGGGTTTTCTGTGTTGTTTCAAAGGCAGCTTTGATTTGTATAAATCCGCTTGGCTTCTATTTGAAACATTCATTAATTTATCTTCTTGCAGACGCAAGTAAAACTGGTGAAAAGTTCTGAATATAGTTTTAAAGGTCAAACAGGATTGTGCCATTATTTCTCTCTCTCAGATTTTGGAGTTTCAATAATGGGATATGCTGCATATGACTTCAGGTAACTACTATTGATTCTTTTTGTTTGCTATACTTTATTTTTGTGTTCACTGACTATGCAGTGAAGCCAGAGTAAATGTACATGCCAGTCAAAGGTTACATACTAATTGATGCAGCTATATTTTAATCTTTTTGCAAAATAGATATTTAGATATTTGTCTTTTAAATAATTCAAATTCCAATGCTATACCTTCACTGCTGTTTTACATCTACTAACCAAATTAAACCTAGCCAAGTTCTGGTTACCTGGTGCAGAAGCCGCTTTAATTACAATGGAATCATAACTCAGTAATGATTTTCAGACAGTAAAAGGACAAAGTATGTCTTGCTGGCCAAATGATGGAAAGTCCATCAGTCTCAAATGTTTGGACAGTGGCTGTCTCAGTAGTTGGAATGTCCACCACACCCTGTCTTCCAAAAATGCTTGGCAAAGCTATGAGTAGCACACAGAGCACTGTGCATTGCCTTACATTCTACTGATACTGCAAAATCATCCATGCCTCCATACACTTTATCATTTTATCTTTTTTTAATGAAAGTTTAAATTCTGATGACAGAATTGGCAATCCCCCACATCTGGACACAGTTTACAGATGCCCCACCCTGGTGCATCTCCCAGCTGCCTGGCTCTGGCATAGGGTAAGGTCCCACACAGCTGAGGCACCATGGAAGACATCTAGCCTGCATCAGATTGGAGCCGGATTGTTCTGACACACAGTGTATAACAGGTTGCTGGCCCTTGTTCTATGATTTTATAGTATCATAGCAAACAAGAGCTGGAAGGGACCTCTGAAGGTCATCTAGTCTAACCCCATGTTCAGAACACTATCATCACTGTTTAAACCACCCCAGACAAATGTTTGTCTAACCAACTTTTAAAATTTTCCAGTGACAAAGATCCTACAACCTCTGGACATACTCTGTACCTGTGCTTATCAACACGTATAGTTAGAAAGTTCTGTCTAATATCTTAACAAAAATTTTACTTTTTGCAATTTATTCCCATGTGTGTCCTCTCCCTAGGAAGCAAAGAGCAATTGATTGCCAAAGGACAATCAATTACAAACCTGTTTTTACTTGAAAACTGTTATTAAATCCGCTTTCTTTTCTTTAAAGTGAAAAATCCCACTTTTTCCTTCCAACCTTTCCTCACATGACATAGTTTCAAGACTTCTAGTAACATTTGTCATTGTCCTTTGGACTTTTTCAAATGTGTTCACATCTTTCTAGCTCATACTTGGTACTTTAACAACCACATGCTTTCCTGCAGTACTGCAGGCTAGACAGTCTTCTACTCCTTTAAAGTTTAATAACATATAATAAACCTGTTAGGAAATCAGGCCATTTAAAAAAAATCAGGGTTTCAGTCTGCAATCATTGTTTCCATCTTGGGAGATGTCTTTACAGAGATGCTTCCAGAGATCAAAATCTCAAGTTAGACTGTTCTGTGTTTTGCAGTACAAACTATGCATCTATCCACAGCTGTGCCGTATTAAACTGTTTTATCCAGTCAGTGCTAAGGGCTTAAGCCATAAATAAAAAAATTAGGACATGGTTCTACAATGTTCTGAGTGCTTCCTGCAACATAGTTCATGATCTCAATTCCCACTGAAGTGAGTGTGTCTTGAGGGTGCTCAGTATGTCTCAGAACTAGGTTTTCATTTTTTTATAGCAGACCTGACAGAAAATATGCTTTCCAGTAATAGCAACTCTACAGAGACAGGTTATATGCTAAGTACTGGTCCTGTTAATGGTCTCTAGCTATACTT
Organism: Alligator mississippiensis; assembly: GCF_030867095.1. Taxonomy (NCBI): domain Eukaryota; kingdom Metazoa; phylum Chordata; order Crocodylia; family Alligatoridae; genus Alligator; species Alligator mississippiensis. Next base: position 93,445,425 of record NC_081825.1, read on the forward strand.
TACTGTCTTTTCTGTGGAACTCTTGTGCATGGCAAGAAGCAGAGAACAGTCGGTTGGGTCCACCATGCCTTTTAGGCAAATTGCTCTCGTTCGATGGCATTTTTCTTAGTTTTGACCTAACTTACTACAAGTTGTTTCTTTCAGCGATGCAGAGCACAGGGGTGTATATGTACTTGTTTTCATCTTTTTAGGCAGTAAGGAAGATTTTCAAAGGTATGCATTTAAAACTGAAAAAGTAGAAATAATCATAGTTGGACATCTTAGTTGAACATATAAAGAAAAGCTAATCGAATCAGAATTCAAGTTGTGTATTAGCTGTATTGTACTAGAGCTGGATTATCTTACCTTTGTCTTCCTCCCTCTTCTCTGTTCTGTTATTTGCTTAAATTCAGTTATTAAATCTTATTGCAGATTTTGATTATAAATCTCTCCTAAAGACAGGGACTGCCCATATTGTATTATTGTAGAATACCTGGCACAGTACACCCCAATCTTATCATAAAACATATAATCATAATACAATAATAATAGGCTATTGTTTGTAGCACACTTAGAGGTCATTCTGGATAAAAGTCATAATTACAGAGATGTGGTTTTCTGTATCAACAATATACTATCTAAATGAAAATATAAGCAATACCTGTAAGTCGGCTGTCATTACACTCTTGGTCCACAGATCTCAGTGTTTTACAAAAGTGAGAAAATTATTTATCTTCATTTTTTTAATATAGGAAGGGTGTGGTACAGAGATTTGAACTAGCTTGCCAAGGCTATACAACAAACCAACAAACAGATCTGTATTTTCTGAAGTCTAGTTCAGTGTCCTTTTAACCGGATCAACACTGTTTTTCATATATATATATATATATATATATATGAAAAACATATCTCCTTTTTACTGACCAGAAAGTCTGACACATGAGCAGAACAAAAATTTATATTAATACTTTCTCTCATGAACAAAACTTTTAATGAACATCGTTGGTCTATCATTTCAGTGTATCAAACATTTCATGTCACATGACTTGGATATCTTTTCATTTAACTTTTATTCTTCAATCTCTGTTTGGACAGAGGTCCTCTAAGATTCACATCAGAGTATTAGCCCAATCTGTAGCTACAATCAAATAAATTGATATCAAACAAATTGGCAAAACATTTGGATTTTACAAAAAACAACTTTAGATAGTCATAGAAATATGTATTTACAGGTATTATTATAAACCATAACCAGTTGAGTTTTTTCAAGTATCCCCAGTATCTTTTTTCCTAACTTCCCCAGTGAGAATTACAATTCATATGTCAAAAGAAGAAAAATTTCCTGAAGGGTGTTCTTACCTGCTAAGGTCATAAATTTACCAAACAAACTTTACTGAAATATGGTTGTGGAATTTTTGTCTTGCTGGGACCTTTATCTCCTCTCAGTTACAAAAAAAGGCACAGTAACTGATATGAACACAATTATGAAATAGTTGTATCAATTTCTGAGTTATGACCTCTGTTAAAGTAAGCTACGACCTCACTGAAAGTAGGTTTCATTTCTGTCATAAAATATCAGGGCATACATAGTATCTGTGGGACGCTTTTCCTAACCTGTATTTGAGGTAGGTAGATTTGTTTCGTGGTATCAAAAGACTGTGCAAGTCCACTTGTATGTTTACTTACACTGTATCTTATCAGAATTAAAATGTCAGGGTTTTGCTAAGGCTAAATAGGGGTTTAAACAATACAAAAAAGGCAAGAAGAAATAATAATGCATTCTTCTTCTTTGGAGAACTGTTCTTTAGAGCCAAACAAATGCGTACAAGGTTAAGAAGTTTGTTCTGACAGAATGCAGAGCACGACGTTCCCTGATAACATTTTTGTTTATTGTTATCTATTGTACAATATTATCCCCAAAAGTTAATTTAAGAAAAATAATACTAATAATATTGAAGCAAACTCAGTTCATACTAAAGCAGAAAACTTCATTGAAGCCATAAAATACACTCTAAGGCTTGCCAGAAAATACTTCGTTAGATTTCCGTTCTTTAACGCCATCCCTCCCCCCCAAAAACAAACAAATAGCCAGTTCAATTTAAGACACTGTGAAGTTTACTCATCATTAAAACTATTTTCTCTTCAAGCATACACTTTCAGAAAGTGTCTCTCTTTTTAGAAAGATTGTACTAAACCTGCAAAAATACGTTTCTTCATCAATTTAAGCTCTCTCTTTAATGTAGGTTATATTCTAGTAAGTAGAAATGCACAAGTGATAATAATGTTGCAAGTCACTGAAGCTATTCAGGCTTCCTGAAACCATAAAATAAACATCCTGGATCTTTGAATCTGTATAATTTCCATCTTGTTTATGTACTTTCTTAGTATTAAGCCAGTTATGATAATTAATAGCAGAATTAGCTAAAAAAGTCAAACATTTATGATTACTTCAGTACATATCTGTTTGTATTCTTTTATACTGCATGCACGTTTCAAAAGCCACTATGAGACTTGAACAAAGAATGCAATCATCTGAAAATTTGTAAAGAATTTTTTAAAAATTTTTATATAAAATTGTCTTCCTCATTTTTATCAGTACAAAGACAATTCACACTGAGAACCCCCTAAGCAAAACAATTCTACTAATGGGAGAAAAGCACGATACAGATAACTAAAAATAAGTAGATAGCATTATCATTTCAATAATACCTAAATGAAACATACTCAGAGATGAAACAGTGAATGCAGTATTAATCACATGATATAATTTCTTTTGTTTGGACAGTGTGTATATATATATATATAGAACACTTCAAATAAGAATTTTAACAAGACAAAATGTAAATAGGAAAATGTACTAATGATAGAATAATGAGTTGTCTAAACTGACATTTTAACTAAGTGGAAGGTGTAGACTATGAACATATTACCTGCTGGTCATCAACAACTGGATCCAAAATCCACATTGTTACCATTTCATTAAGAGCAGAAGATTATTTGACTTGTAGCTTTGTATACCTTGTTTTCATATCAACACAACTATGATGTTTGTGTTTCACAGGAAACAGCTTGTTTGTTTAATTATTATGTTGTACATGATTCACTATGACTTAAACTTTGCTTTGAGACGCTGCATTCTAACAATTTTGGATCATTGTCATTTTTCTTGTAGTGGCCAGGAAGAAGAAATGATGAGGAAGCTGGTTCACTGGGGTCCTTTGGCAGTGACTGTAGATGCAATTAGCTGGCAGGATTATCTGGGTGGGATCATACAGTATCACTGTTCCAGTGGAAAAGCAAATCATGCTGTTCTTGTCACTGGTTTTGATAGAACAGGTAAGTTCTATCAGTAGTTAGAGTCACAAATCTGTTCTTTTTATATTTATTGTTTTCCTGGAAATTTACCTTTTGTGAAAGAGGTGATTATAAACTGAAACGTTTAAGCTACCTGAAGCCAAACACAAACTGTTACATTTTGGGATTGTATGTCCTGTGGAACTTCATTCACAACATTTCAATTACAGTAAACACATAGTGCCCTCAAATTCTGTTACGTTAGTATATGATATTGTTCAGTAGAGCGCAGGCAGATTAGTTATATGAGAATACAAAGTCATACTGTAGTAGCCATATTTCATCTTCCTATGGTCTCCGTTGCTAATCACAGATTTCACAATGCTGTTATGTCTGATCAGTAGAAACTGAAGCATGAAAATGACTTGTATATTGTCTCACTGCTCAGAGTTTTTTAGGATTGCCAAATTTACTGTTTCCTATAACTATTTATAAAAGTCTTTTTTTAACAGGTATCATTCCTTACTGGATTGTACGGAACTCCTGGGGACGTACATGGGGAATAGATGGTTATGCCCGTATTAAAATCGGTGGTAACATCTGTGGTAAGTCAAACATACAAACTTAACTAGTTAGTTTGAGCAGTAAAGGTTCAAGGCATTTCTGTATATGGACAATGACTTGGAAGACATGTTAGGGAATTTCAGAATATAAAAACAAATAGCAGAAAAGGACAATTTTGTTTCCATTTTCCAGTTGGTCTAATAAAAGGTATCATTTTGGAACCAAGAGTTCTAGTTTTTTATGTGTCTTTTTGTCTCAGACCAATATAGCTACCAACTACACCCTTGAATAACATGGGCACCTAGAACCTTATCATTCCAGTTTTATCTCCATGTTCAGCATTGTGCAGAATAGATGGAGCCCCTACCTCATGGAATCTATTATTTAAAGGTTCAGTCCATCAAGCTTTCTGTGTGCCAAGAACAATGTCACACACATTGCCTATCTGTGACCTTTTCCTTAGAAGACAGGGTCGGGGTATCTGTAGAGGACCAAGGACATGGCAAAACATCCAAATGCTGAAACTTAGCTCTCGATTTCTCTTAATTAAAAAGAAAGAGTATTTTGAAGTATAGCCTAGGAAAACTACAGCTCCATTTTCAATTTCTGAATTCTCTAAAACAGGGTTGACACATATACAGCCCTTGGGTTGGATCCAGCCCACAGAACCACTTCATTTGGCCCAGTTGGGTTATGGGTGGGCCAGGGAATTTGAGGGTATGGCCAGCAGTGGGCAGAGCCTGTTGCAGAATCCAGGGTCCTGGTGGACACAGTCCTTGGCAGCAAGGAGGGAAGTGGAAATGGTGCAACACAGGGCTTGGTCATCCTGTGGGCTGCCTGGCCTTCTACTGATTACATGCGGGCATGATAGCAAGCGGCTGCCTGTCCTACTGCTACCACAGTAGCCACCACTGCCATGGTGATTGCAGGTGCTGCTGCCATCACTGCCTCAGGCCACATCTGGCCCAAAAGGAGCCCCGTGCCTAAAATGAGTTTGATATCCCTGCTCTAAAACAAGATTGTAAGTCCTCCACTGCTACCTTAAATCCTTCAAGTAAAGGACCCAAGACCTATAACATGAAAACAAAGGAGAAAGTGGGCTGGGTAAGGAGGAACCTTAATTGTGACCAAATAATGTTAAGTTGTAAAGAGCAAACACTTTTATTCACTTTTATTTTTCCTTGTATTTAATTAATTGAATCATGTCTTAGGGAGAGAGGACTTGTAGGAGTTAATTTTCAGTTGGTTCTTCTAGACAGCAAGTTTAGTTCAGAGTAATTATGTTCTTAGTATTCATTTAACAATTGCTTTACTATTCTAGGTATTGCAGATACAGTCGCATCTGTATTTGTTTGACGCACACTAACCAGAATAAAATGGTACGACGGCAGTTCCTTGGATTATCGCTTTCCAGCTGTTCAGTGTGAAGATTTTTTTAACTTCAAAAAAATTGCAAACTATTTTATAGTTAATGGTCTGGGCATTATAAATATGGCACAGCCAGATTTGGGGACGATATTACATTATCCAGGCTCTATGCTACTAAAATCTAGGGAAGACTGAAGTTGGGAATAAGGATGCCATATAGCACACCTTTTGTTCCGAAGAAGAAAGGTGAAACAACAGACATACATGATGGCCATTTTGGACATTTGAGTTTTACGCAAATCTTCTTAAGTATTTTCAAATGGTAACCCATGATGGAAGGACATTGGGACATTGGAAATCTGAGTCCCAGATCAGGAACAGCAATAAATTCTTTGCAACAAGTAATAGAAAGGTTGACATCACAGCTGATTCAGAATGAAGTTAAGGATGAAGAGAGAAAATTACAGGATATAATGTAGAATCTACTGAATATTTTGAATCCAGAAATCTGGTAGTATGGTAGGATACATCTGGAGATGCTTTAATGTCGGGGAGAACATGACATACCTCTTTCCTTATCCCCTTTCCTTTTATTTTTAGGTGCTGTCAGGGAAAAATTGTCATGCTTTTAGTTTAAAAAAAAAAAGAAACAACTATTGTTCCGATACATTCTGATGCTTGTATTGGCTTTTCTTGCAACTTTGACAACAGATGATGCGTGCACTGATGTGAGCTAGCCCAATTTCTCTTACTACTTTCTGTAACATTCCTAATTCAATTTAATTATGGTCTGGTCCTTCAGCATGTATGGTCCTTCCTTAGGGCCTTCTATAGTCCTTGTATGTAAGCAAGTGAGTTGAAGCCACATACTCATTTCTACCGCAACACCCAGAAAAAGTGAGCAGGAGGGTAGACAACAAGCCCAATACTAATAAAACCTTCTAAATGCCATTTTCTTCTCTCTAACCTTTCCAATCTGCTTGATCCTCATCTGTCATGTCTTGTTAAATGTAGTATGTATCTTCATCAGGGCAGAGAATATTATTTAGGAGGATCCTACAATACCTTTGAGCATTCAAAATTAATTCCTAATAGGTAATCTCATAGATTGGAAGGCAAGAACTAATAACCAATTAACAGCATTATAGGAATCTCGGATATTAAAGCACATGCTGTACCCTCATTTTGTACATCAGTTTGCAAATAGGCTACTCCACTTGGAAGAAGTGTGGCAGAGCAGCCTTGGTTCAGCCTTCTTTTTCTATGTCCCTGTCTAACATTTCTGCCAAGTGCAAAAGGGAAATTTACAGCATGTAACCATCGTTTTAAAAAAGGTGCCCAGTTCTGCATTCCATCCTTTTTAAGGGTTAATCATCAGTTAGTTATTAGCAGGACAGTGCAGAAGGCGCTCATTTTCTCATGTCAGTTCTCCAGCATCACTACTCTTTCATGAAAATGTTCCAAGCAGCCACAGATACCTGGATAAGTTTCCTGTAGAAGAATCACTTAAATCTGCTCTTCTCCGTATGTTGGTCAGAGAGAACCAGTGGACAGTTTCTAGCCCTTGCTGATCTGAGGTGTATAGAAGAGACAGCAATGCCATTTGTGATTTTTAAAGCATTTTAGTACCACTTTGTAGCTTTTCATAAATTTCTGTTATTTAAAAATAATTTTAAATGACTATATATGCTCCTTTTTTAAAACATACATCTTTTAGATGAACTGTGAAGAGGTTTTACAAACTCCAATACTTTGTACTTTATAATTTTTACATATTTTCGGGTAAAGATGTTGGGTGTTAAAAATCTTTGTTTGTTTTAATGATGTTCTTTCAAAAATAAAGAATTGGAATATTTATACTTGAACCCCATGTCTTTTTTATTATGGTGCCTTAGATTTCCAGGTAGCACAGAACAAAATCCGATGCGTCCACTCAAAATATTTTTGTATCATCTTTTAGTGAAGCCCTTTTCTTATAACAGATTTTTTTGCTGGTTGTGGAGAATATGCTTTCCTGATCACGACAATTAACCAGTAGCACTTGTTACATATTGAAAACGTAATATGAACATAGGTGCTATCTGAGGCTAGATAAATGATGTTAATATGCGCTTGATTCTACTGTAGGAAAATGATATTACTTGTGTGGTGTTACATTTACAAGTTGTTGCCATCTCATCCCTCCTGATAATCTCAGATTAGTAAGTGAACAAGGTAAACGTTTTTGAAGAACACTCCCCTAATAATTTATACCTCAAGTTCACAACTTCCAGTGTTCCAAGGACAAACATGTAAATAAAAATGAATACTCAGGATTTCCGTTTCCTTTGAGGTAATGCATTAAGGTCTCAATTGAGGCAAATTGTCAGGATAACATGATAAAACGTGTTACTACCACTTTTGCTGCACCACTGTTGTAAACAAAAGATTTCTCAGTGCCTTTATTCTGGTATGGTTTACTATCACTAACTTCATTTGAGTAAGAAAAATAACAATAAGGAGTAAAGAGCGTTAATTTTTAACACCTGTTTTATTTGAAGTAGAAAATGAAGTGCTTTGTTTATAGGTTACAAAGATCAAGTATAACAGACTAGTAGATAGTTCTGTCTAAAAAGATGTTACTTTTTTATAATTACATTTGTATGTGTTGCTAAGGCACACAGGATTCCAAAATATTTTTCCCCTTCTCAGATAAAATATTCAGGGAAATTATCAGGTTCAATTTGGCTGGCTCTGTCTTTGGATTTTTCTAAAGTTATCTTCTAAAAAACCTATGCCCAGTAAAAATAATATTTAAAAAAATATTCCAAGTAGGGACAATTTTAAAGTAAATAAGTATCCTCTAGCAACACTATGCTTAAGGACTTGACAGCAGTTGACTAGAAATAAGCTAAAATAATGGAAAAAGATTAGTCCACTTCCATTACACAAGCTAATAGAAATGCAGCTATAAATATGAACCAAGTAAATACACTTTACTGCGCACTAAACTATCTTGTGTAGACGCACTTCCTGTGTTTTTAACTTAAAGTGACATTTTAATCTCTGTATATTCTGTTCATTTCAAACTGCCTTCTCTCTCTATTTTTGCACTATTTTAAAAAGAACGTAAACATTTAGTTTGCAATACCTGTAAATCACATTATTCATAATGTATCTAGAATTTCATCACATTCTTAAAATGCTTTTAGCCTGTTGTTTATAAATATATATACATGCCTTATAATATTTATTATATTTCAAAGGACATCATGGAGAGTCAGGATCAGGTCACATTACAGTTCAAAGTGGATCACTTGGGTAGAGTTGTTTTTAATCTGAATCATCACTGCTAAAGTAAGAGCTGTCACAATACTCTGCTGTGTAAAGGAATTTATGAATGGTTGGGTTCATCTTTGGTATCCAGTGTCTTGGCACCAAAAATGTTGAAAGGTTGAACAGATCCACAAACACTTTGTACCTGTCACTGAAAAATAAAATCACATGCATTAATATTGTTATGTTGGCTTAGAGGAGCCACTACTCAACCCATACACAGCCTAATTATGGGAACCTAACCAGAAGACCTCCCTAGTGTTTGAGGGGTATACTGTGTCAGCATTGCCCCATAATATTCTAATGGAAATGTCCATTAGTAATGTTTTCAGGTGTTTTTCATTGAGCATGGCAGCTCAAACTGGAACTGAATGCAAAAAGTTACTTTTATTTAATTACAATATGGGCTCTTGTACCCTGATATTTTTTAGTTTTGAGCTGCAAAGCACAAAACACTCAGCAAAAAACTGCTTGATTGCTAGTCAACACCACTTGTGCTCTTGCTTTTATTCGTAGTCTACACAGACTTAAAATTGTTTCAGTTGACTGAAGTTTTAAAACATTTTGTAGAGCTTTATTAGTTCAAGATATTACTGTATTCAGACACCAAATTAAAACCCCTACCAACCCAGGTTCTGTTTGTTTTATAAAATTAATGATGACTTGTATCTTAGATATCATTGCAAGGAGCTGAACTAATATTGGGACAGTTGCTAATATCCAGGTAGTTTGAAAATCACTTATTACATAATATCTTATTCTGAAATCAGAAACAGGATAGCTACACTCCTGCAGTGATTTGGGTGGACAAAATAGCACTGCTGAATGACAGGGTATTTTACTCCAGCCATCTCTAGTACTCTGCCAATAGCAGAGAGCACAATGTCTCCAGTTTAGGTAATCTGATTAAAGTTGAAGGATTGTACATGGTGCAAAAGAATGATTATTTATTCATTTCTATTTTAGTGGTTTCTAAAGACCTTCTGGGGCAGCAGACCCCTTGTACAACATGCTGATAGAGAAAAACTGTTGTCCCCAACCATCTTAGAATCTATATATCTTGAGAGAAATACAAGAAGAACAGTGGACAAAATAAAATATAAAGTCAGGAAGAGGACAAGGTAACGATCTGATTAGTATACTAAAGTAGAGGTAATAACATACTAGCTACCTAGTCATTGTTAAACAGTTTGGACATTTGCTCACCACAAAACCTGCATGAGGTATATCAATTATGATCGGGGATCCAGGTTTTCTGTTCACTGTAGAAAAACATGGATTTTCTTTTTTAAAGGAGAAAAATCACAGATTTCCCCTTTAAAAGAGAAAAATGCAGGAAACTGTGGGCTCCCCTTGTAGGCTGGCAGAGTTCCAGGCTGCAGGGGGCTGCAAGGAGTGGTAGAAGGGCAAACAGGCAGGGGGTGCCACATGCATGTGCACTCACACATGCATGTGGTAGCTGAGCAGCACTGGAAAGCAGCTTGCTTCAGGTAAGTCTACGGGGGTGAAGGATGGTCAGGGGGGTTGGGGGAAGGGGCACAGACCATGCGGGGTAGAGGGGAAGAGGCTACATGGGCAGGGGGGTGGCAAGGACACATGCCCCCTGAAATTTCTGTGCCCACAGCAAGGCGCAGGGTTGCAGTGAGGCTGGACCAGCTCTGGAGGAGTTGTCTCCATGGCCCAGTGTGCAGGACCTGATGCGGAAGGGAGTGCTACACCATGCCACCATGGCTGCCAAGGGAAGGCATTGTATGCACACCCAGCAGCAATGGGGGTACAACTCCACTCTGCCATCACTGCTGCTGCTTCTGTCTATATGCCACAACGTGGCAGCAAGGCACTCTCTCCAGCACCAGCTCCTTGCTCCGGCCTGGCTGCAGCTAGCACCCCACTGGGGGCACAGAAATCTTGGTGGGAGGCACATGCCCCCCACCCCCACTGCATCACCTGTGGGTCCCCCTCCACTGCCTTGACACACACCCACTCCCTTCCTCATACACTGGGGGATGGGAATGGGGCAGCAGGGCTAGCGGGGGCTGTGGACCAAGAATGAGAAGCACCAGCAGGGCTGGGGGCCTGTGGGTATGGAGTGAGAGGCACCAACAGGGCTGGGGGACTGCAAGTCGGGAGTGAGGGGCAGCAGCAGGGCCCAGGGATTGTGGGTCAGGAGTGAGGGGCACTGGCAGGGCTAGGGGGCTGGGGGTGGGGAGTGAGGGGCAGCAGCAGGGCTGGGGGGCTGTGGCTTGGGAGTGAGGGCATGGCCTGGGGCAGGGCACCAACATATCACTGCACCAACAAAGCAGTAGGGTGGAACAACGACAGCTGAACCCATGTCCTGGTGAGCGAAGGGGGTAGGGGAAGCTCTGAATTTCCATGATAAAAAACTCCAAATCAACCACAAAAATATATAGGTATTTAGAAGGTATGTTCTTATAATGACTAAAGCAGTGGTAGGCTTCCAAATTGCTTTAAAATTGTAAATATATCAATAAAACCTTGTGTTCAACTGATACCTATATATATATATAGTCGCATTTTATTTTAATTGTGAAAAAACACAGATGGGGGGGTGGGGGGTTAATCAGAGAATTTGCAATTTTTAAACAGAGAAAATCAGGATCCCTGACTATGATGGTGAAGGGCAAGGACAAGGTGAAAAGTAAGTCAGATTTCTCTGTTCTTACCTCACTGTTGAACGCAAATACTGGTAGCCTGATGATCCCCCTGTACCAGCTTTGCTGCCAATCATTCTGTGCACCATGCAGACGTGGTTATCTAGGCAAATTAAACCAAATAGCATGAATCTCAGTAAACTAAACAGTGCTGATAGTTCAAACACTCATTAAATCTGGTCAGTCAGTGGAATGCATCCTAGCATAATTTCATGTGAAGGACTCAGAGACATCTTAGGAACATCTTCCTGAGATTTCACAGAGAGGCTGACCCAGTAGGTCTGCAGGAAGATAGGAGCCCTATAGTATGTTGCATACTGGCTAAGTGGTATTTTTGGCAGCCATGTCATGAATTGAATCCTGTTAAAATCTGTCCTCTACACAAGGGCAGAAAAGTATTTTGCGTAGTTGAGAATAGTCATGAGAAATGGGGAACACAGGGTGCATCTACACAAGACATTTACTGCAGAGTAGCCTAGTTAGCTCAACAGTAAATGTCCAGTGTTAGGTTGCAGAAAACTAATAAACTCCATAGCAGGGTAGTATTTGTAGATACAAGTACTATTCTGCTGCAGAATTTTTTTACCTGGCAGCACCGCATACGTAGACGCTGATGCTGCTGGTTGCAGCACCAGGATACTTCAGTGTGGGAGATGCTTGCTGGCTAGCCCCACAGTGAAGCACCCTTGTGCCCCAGCCAGTCCTGTTGCAGCACTCTGAGCTGGGTTGGAGCAGCCCCAGGCTGGCAGGCTGATTCCCCTGGGCCTTCTGCCAGCCAGGGCTTCTCTGATCTGGCTCAGCGTGCTGTGGTCCCAGCTGCATGTGTAAATGCAGCATCCTGATAAGTGCCAGAATTTATTGCGTCACATTGATTGACGCATGTAGATGTGCCCACATAGTAGTCCTTTAGATACAAATGTTGACCAAACCTCAGGCACATCATGGAAGTCTTCTGTTTAAACTATGGTAGGTGATAGCCCTTACATATTTACATACCAGATATTAAGGAGGTGACACACTGTTTTTAGCCAAAAAAAAGTTGCCCACATAATAAAAGAGAGAGATCTTTAGAATTTCATGTAGGAAAAAAAATGTTGATAAAGTTGGAAAAAAGAGGAACATTTTCTTACGTTCCTGTAAGAGACTCTATGATAATAAAGGTCTGAAAACTTACATCTCCACTTTGTCATGAGTATATCCATATCCATAAGAGAAGTTAGAAGTTGAAAGGGAACCTGGAAGCGAGGCTCCTCTCTTGAAAAAGTAAAAGTGAAGACATCAGAAAATCACTTATCTTAAATTATTCTAACTTACCAATTATTGTTTTATAATGCTATATTTGTCTAAGTGTGCAAGATACATACCTGTGTGTATTTTTCCTAAATTTGTGGAAGCAGGTATTCCAATAGGTTCTTTCACCTTCTCAACATGTTGGTTGCATTGTTTCATGTTTGTAACAATATGCTATTAAAAAACCTAAAGGACCAAACTACAGTATATATTCCTAAAACAGTCTTGCATTTGAAGCAGTCCAAATTCCACTCTAGTTAGAGCTCCAACTATTTAGATTTCAATAGCATATGAACATACAACTTTCCCATGCTGGAGTGATTCAAAATCATTGTGACAACATATAGTGGTGGTGTTTTTTGGTCAGCAGGCATGATGGGATTGCTTCCTCCTGTGGCATCCCAGCATGCTCTGTTCCCCAAGACAGCTGGAGAGCAGGAACTCCTGCCTGCCTGTTGGCTTCCAGAACCTACAGGTGTTCTCAAGGATAGCTGACTGCAAGGAAAACAGTCACCCCCCGGGCTGCCCTGCTCTCCCCTGCTCCTTTCCACGGTGGGGTACAGTGGGGAGCAGAGCACTGTAGAAAGCTGGAGGGCTGAACAACCCTTGCCACACTGCACCTGGGGGGGAAGAACCAGCAGCATACCTACAGGCTGCGGAACTCCCTTCTCATCAGTGCAGAGGCAGAAAAGGATCTTGGAGTCATTATAGACTCCAAGATGAACATGGGCCGACAGTGTGGGGACGCAGTCAGGAAGGTCAACCGTACCTTTTCATGCATCCACAGATGTATCTCAAACAGGTCCAAGGAGGTGATCCCCCCACTCTGTGTGACATTGCTTAGGCTGCAGTTGGAGTACTGGGTCCAGTTTTGGGCATCGCACTTCAGGAGGGATGTGGACAACATGGAGAGTGTCCAGAGGAGGGCCACCCGCATGATCAGGGGACAGCAGGGCAGACCCTACGAGGAGAGGCTATGGGACCTGAACCTGTTCAGCCTCCACAAGTGAAGGCTGAGGGGGGAACTAGTGGCCGTTTGCAAAGTAGTCAGAGGGGACCAGCAGGCATTGGGGAAGTCCCTGCTCCCCCGAGCACTACCAGGAGTGACTAGAAATAATGGTCACAAGCTGGCAGAGGGTAGATTCAGACTAGAAATCAGGAGGCGCTATTTCACTGTCAGGGCGGCTAGGATCTGGAACCAACTTCCAAGAGAAGTGGTGCTGGCTCCTACCCTGGGGGTCTTTAAGAGGAGGCTGGATGAACACCTTGCCAGGGTCGTTTGACCCCAGTGCTCTTTCCTGCCATGGCAGGGGGTCAGACTTGATCATCTGCTCAGGTCCTTTCCAACCCTACCAACTATGAAACACTCTGCTAGAGCATACATATGTTTCAGGAAATATTTCAAAAAGAAATGCTTCAAGGATATTCTTCATTTTCTAAGGTCCCCTCTACACATGCAGGCAAAGGTGCAATGGGATCTGATCCGTGATTCACACAGTCATGCTTCCTGCCATACCACATGTGCATTGCAGGAGGCGTGACTGGGATCACACGTTAGATCCCATTCTGCCTTATTGTTGATGCAGAGGGAGGCTGATCCTGGACTCCTGCACTAGGAAGAAGCAAGCTCCTCTGGCTGGGAGCCCCATGCAGCCCAGTTGGTCACCACAGGAGTGATTCCCCCCACCCCACACACACACACACACTCCCAGGAGTGTGCAGAAACCTCTGGAGTTTAAGGGTGGAAACTCCTGGACCCTGGGGATCATGGCAGCTATGATCCCCAAGGCTCTGGGGCACGTAAAACCCCCAACCCCTGTGGACTGGCTGCCACAATCCCTAGGGTTTAGTGGTTTTATGTTGGGCATGGTGCACCGCTATGGCTAGGAACTCAGTCAGCTGACAGGGCTCCCAGGCACAGGGAAAACTCTGGTACACATGCAAATTAAAGCTTGAGAGCAATCAGCTGTAAAGTTAGTACACATGTTTGAGGTCTAACTTTATCACTGCTTGGAGCTTTTTATAATATGATAGCTACTTTGCACATGTAGGTAGTCTCCAGGTAATTGAACAATTAACCAAGTAATTGTGCAATACTTGTAACATGGTGAGGGGGCCTGAGGATCATTTTTGAAGCACCTCAAGCCATAAATGTTGGTATATTCACTCATCAGAGTGCTTCAAGCAGCACCTCTGCCCAGGGCCTAGAGTAATTTCCCAAAAAACTAACTGCAGTAAACTGATTCCACATTGTTTGTATACACAATCTGCAGTCTATAATACATTATCTACCCTTTAGTACTCCATCTTCATGTTATGTATACATTTATGAGCATTACCCCGATAAGCATTGAAGGAATATCACTTGGAATTACCTGTAGAAGTAAATCATTAAAGCTCCCTTCAGTGCTTTGTATGACAGTCTTCTTTCTCCTGCAAAGATATACATTTTTTTAATGTTAATTTTCCTGGGAAATTCCAGTATATGAGAAATAAAGTTAAACGTGTCCTGTTTACAAGCCAGTGAAGCCCACTGAAGTAGCAGAGGCAATGCTACATTGTTTCATTTTTAATGGCACGAAAAGGAGGTGATGAAGTCAGCATCATGCACTACCTGCGTTTACCCCCAGGTAGCTCTTGGTGCCCTTTGGATAAGAGGCTGTGTAGGGCACACTGGAAGTGGAAATGATAAGTGGAAGCCCATCACCCTCACCTGAGATCAAACCCAGGTCCTTCCATTCCATAACCAGGCACTCTATGAACAAAGCTGCACAGCTCCCCATACATTAGAAATGCAAAAATAAATATGCTAGAAAGAAAAACAAGTATACATTGTCATCTTTCACTCCCAGAATTCTTTCTTCCACAGTGACTGTGCCCTGAATTCTACCATTACCTGGAAACCCCCCTATCATGATAAATGAGGATAGAAAAAATCAAAATCTTTTGAACTTATTTATTTTTGTATATAACCTTAAATTATTTTTCAGCAAGAGTCTGGTTATTTTTATTAAACTGTATTTTTTTATAGACTCAAAAGTAACCTGCCTTTACTAAGAAGATGTTCATGGCGCTTTTCATCAAATAATGAAAGCAGTACATCTTTTTGCTTTTGAAGTTCAGCCAGCAGGTCGTCTTTTTCTTCTGACTCTGGTTTGGTCTTTAAAATACAAAACAAAACAATAATTGTCTCGGGAAAATGTGAAGTTCCTGAATTATCTGTTATAAAATTGTGGATTTTAGCATTACACCTCTAGGAATGTATGCATTAAGTTTACGAACGATATCTACTGACTATTAGATTTGCCACTGTCTATGCAAAGCATGATTATCACAAAATGCCCCTACTTAGACATGTGTAATTATCCCTTTGTCACACCTTATTCAAATTAATATATGCACAGATGCACAGTCAATTAATTTTTACTTAAAAACAAAATCCATCTGTGAGAAATAGCCCTCCCTGACCTCCATATTTTAAAAAGATATAAACATCCATTTAATATTTTGGAAACCATGATTTTGTGATGAAATATTTACGAATGCGCGCACACACACACACACACACAACAAAACAAAACATTACTAGAAATTAAATGCCAAAAGAGAGTGACACTATGTTCACATATTTTCGGTATTTTTGTACATCTAAGTATTTTACTCTAAAAAATATGCATTTTTTTCTCATGGTAATCTACATGCAAGTATCCCTCATTGCCATATCCTCAAGGGACAGCCTATTAAACAATTATAGATTCCACAGCTCTGCTTCACTGTGGTACATAAGCTTTGAGCCCCATGGACTTAAAAGAGTTTTACTCTGATCTCCAGGTGCAAACACATGGAATACCATTCTGCTATCCGTACAGTCAACAGCAAAACTTGAACTGATTTCAGCAGGTCTCAATTTTACCCTTACCCACTCCCTGCTCCCCCAGCCCCCTTTTGGCAACAAATATCACCCAAAGTACCACACATTTTAGACTTGTTTAGATGCTAATTTTTAAAGGGGCTTAGAGTTGCTTGAAAGGCATGCACAATTCTCCTTAGAAGTTGCCGAAGGCTGATTGATTAAAGGAAAAGAAACAGAAAGTGAAGATGGAATTAAAATTCCAAGATTTTTCTGGTCATACACTTATCACTAGATCAAGAATATATACCTGGATCATTACAAATTCTTCTTCTAGACCTTCTAAAACATTCTTTTGAAATTTTCCCCAGAAATCAAATTCTTCTTGCTCAAGTCCTGGTGTTCTTTCCAGCCATGACTTTATTAAAACAAAGTTTTATGTTAATGTGTGATATTTAATACATTTTGGCATAATTAAGTAGCATAATATATTTATGCTGCAGTGTTTATATCAGTAGAATTCCTGGTGTGAGTATTCATTACTGAAACATTAGGGTCTACACTGGGATTTCAATTGGTATAATTATGCCCAGCAGACAATCTAGCAGATTCAGAATTATTCTTAAATAGCCACAGAGTTGGAGACAAAGACTCGCCAGTTGTAGTATCTTCCCTAGCACAGGCTCCTTCTAAAGACCTGGTTAAGTCACCTCAACTTCTTTTGCTGTCACTTCTTCCTTTCATAAAGAAGGTAAAGTACTACCCTATCTCACAGAAATGATATAAGCATTAGCTTGTCACAAAAGTGTGCTGAATATGAAGAGCCTTAAACAGGGGTGACTGATTATTTTATTGTATTCAAATATACATTAACTGGCAAAATATGCATGAATTAATTTAGGAAATAAAAATAGATATAGCAATCCTTGATCAAAAGAATAAATTGGCAAGTTCTCTCTGTTTTAAGTCTGATTTCTTTTGATCATTGAAAAGGAAATTATACAATAAAACTTCAGAAATCTTTGGTCATATTCCCTTTGAAGAGGACACCATTTGCTTCCATTTTCATCTAAAATAGGTTGATTATTACATAAAAAGAATCAGTATTCTGGACACATCTACACATTTATTAATGTAATTTGCTTCTATGCATTAAGTTTAGTACCTCTAATATGAGGTACTACATAAAGGCACATTAGCCCACGCTAATGTGCAATAGCAAAGGCAATTATTTTTTTTGTGATGCTTAATGCACAGTAGACTAATTTTACTGCTCATTAGCATGTTTTTTATGTGATGTGCTCATGTGCAGTAGAATAGGCTACTGCGCATTACAACATCTGGTGTAGATGTGCCCAGTATTGATAGAAAATGATATATGCCTTGGAAACTGTTTATCTGTGAATGTGTGTGTCATATTAATCCATGGAAAGTTGTATAAAAGTCGTATATGTATGTGTGTAAGAGAGTGTACAAGCGTGCATAAGAGACCATGAACATACACTTATTCTCCTCAATAATAGTTTTCTTCTTAACTTTTTAGAGTGAAAAATCAAACTTGCCTCACAATAAATGTCAATAACATATTCTGCCAACATCCCCTTTTTTCCCCTAGTGTTGGGTTGGCACTTATCCTTTTCCCTTACACTTGGATACACAGCAGTGAGGACATTAGTTGTTCATGGAAGAAATATTTCACAGTTTTCTCATTCTAGAAGCAGTCTATGTCCATGTGAAATGGAACAAGTGTATTTATGACATAAATAGTCAGCAGATAGGCAGAATATTCAGAATTCCACAGGGAAACTTACGTGTTTAATATCCAATTAAATTTTTCAGGTAATAAGAAATTATTAAGGGTCAGTAATTAAAACAATCTGGATTAGTTAAAAACCTTAATCTAAAACTGTAAGAAAATCTAAACAGCCAGATTGTTTAAGAAATTGACAATTCTGTTATCCTCTCAGTGAAAAGAATTTTTCATTGAAATCAATTGTAAATCTGCATGGGAAGCAATACAGAACTGAGTCTTAAATCACGTCCAAGACAGATGATGTTTCTTATATTGAAATAGAAATTATATTCTTACATTCTTATAATATTTCTTATATTGAAAAGGGAATTAAAAAACAATAACAACAAAGAAACTGTTACCTCTACTAGTTGCAGAAGAGTTGATTCCTGTTCTGATTTAAGCAAGAGTTCATAATCTTGTCCCTTGAAGTTATCACGATAATGTCTTCTGTTATAAGGGACTCTCAGACTTTGGGGGACACCAATCTTATTCTCTAATAATCGAAACTGTAAGCTCTGAAAACCTGATGCTGGGCTCAAGTAATCTCTTGCGATTAGAAAAAGATAAAACAGTGACATTATTATTATTATAAAAATATGCAGAGTTCCTAGTCCTAATTTCTTATTGATAATTAGACACACGTACATATTAGAAATAGATTAAGTAGATTCTGATATAATATTGTCATTTACTTATTTTGTTGAAAGCTTGGGATTACAGCCAGATCTGATTTTTAAAGTTTTTAAAAGTAAACCAACAAAATAATATGAAAACATGTTGTTTTTAAAGAGGAAATTTCATTACAGTACAAGGGTTTTTTTTCTAAATAGAATTAGCAACTGCATCCTGAACAGAAAGTAAGAAAGATGTTCTTTCTGAATCTTTAAAATGGAAAAGAATAAAATCTAAAATGTTCATTAGAGTTTATATTATTTTATAAATAGGAACTATTATTCTTTTGGACAAAAAAATAAGGCAGGCTTTGTGATCATAGCTACTTTGCTGTCTTTTTCAAAAGGATAGACCTATGGCATGCTGGAAGAATTAATTTGTAAGCATAGAACAAATGTAAGGGATGGAGGACTTGGCATATATGGGACTGAAAGTCATTGATTTGATCATATTATAAGAAAATATTGATATGTACCATATGATTATAAAGGCTTATTTTTTAAATAATATGCAGAAAGTAATTATCCCCCCTCCCCCCCAGATGATTAACCCATTTACGTTTCACTCCATTTTTTGAAAGGTATTAAAGTTTTACTATAATAACTAGTCAGAATCTCAGGGGCACATCCACACATGCAGGCACGTGCACTTGCAGCAGCTCAAATAGAAGCAGTGCAAATTTGAGCTGGGGCTTTTTACCTCAGTGCACGTGCCGGACATGCACTTTGGTGTGGGGCAAATTGTGCCACTTGGGGCAAAATAACCCTGCCTGGCTTCTCCTAGATCTGCAGCCAGGGAGAGCTGGAGCCTGGGCCAGCACCTGTGCTGGCCCCAGCAGTATAAAAACCTACCATGTGCTAGCCCCAACAGTATAAAAAGCTGCCCTGGCAAGAAGCTCAGGGCTACTCACTCTCAGGAGCTTCTGGGCCCTGGCCAATTGGTACCTGGGGACACTACCCCTTGTGCCAGCTGGACTGCTGAAGCAGTCCTGAGTGTTCCCTGCACCCTCTACCCACTGCAGCAGACTGGCAGTGGGGGCTGCTGCCTGGCTGTGATCTGCTGCCATTTGCGACAGCATATGGCCCCAAGACTGCATGCCTGCCAGACCCAGATAGAGACTACATGGACATTGGAGGCATCTACACCTCTGGGCCAGCTGCCAGTGGACTGTGGCAGCCCAGATGGCTTTTGTGCAGCACTACTGCCATGTCTGCCACTGCCT
Organism: Alligator mississippiensis; assembly: GCF_030867095.1. NCBI lineage: Eukaryota > Metazoa > Chordata > Crocodylia > Alligatoridae > Alligator > Alligator mississippiensis. The sequence goes on from NC_081825.1 coordinate 93,465,446, forward strand.
GACCATCTGGGCAGCTATTGCCCAGAAGATGTTTTCAGGGTCATGGCCTGCTTTGAACTGAGAAAGCATGTCCTCCTGGCCCCAAGTGGCTGGGAGGTCAGCCACCTCCAGCTGGGTCCTAGGTGCCAGCCCTGAGCAGGCTCCTCTGCCTGGTACCTGCCATTTGCCTCACTAGCAGGAATTCTGGTGTTGCCTTTTTAAAAACTGCAAAATCCCTGATAAAAAAAATCCCAAAGTCACTCTTTTAAATACACCAACATCCATGTTCTTCCACAAGTAAAACAAAAGAACACTAGACACATATATACAGAGAAAGAGAGAGATCAAATCAGTTGAGCAATGTTTTATTGATATATTTACAATTTTAAAGCAATTTGGAAGTCTACCAGTGCCTCCATCTTCATAATAAAATACATTCTAAATATCTATGCAGTTTGGCAGTGACTTTTGGCTTTTTTGTCATTGAAAAATCAGAGCCACACCTACCCCCATTGCTCACCAAATTGTGCAGCACTGAGCAGCACTGATATGTCAGTGCCCTGCCCCTGCCCTTACCTCTCACTCTTAACCCACAGTCTGCCCCTCACCCCAGTCCCCTCATTCTTGACTCACAGGGCCAGGTATGTGGGTGAGGGGTTTGTGGGGGTGGCTTGAGGGTGTGGGGTTTGTGGATGGATTGTGGGGGAACTAAGGGAGGGCATATGGGAGGCTGCTCAGGAGGGGTGGGTCCCTGCCCCCCGCAGGGCACAGCCCCCTGCACAGCTCATGGACTGCTCCCCCGACAGGGCCATAGCCTCTCTCAACAGGGGCCACATGCCCCCTCCCCCACATGGCTCATGTGTCCCTCACCTGACCTCAGCCCCCATTCGCTCCCTCATCCCCTAATTGTTTCCCTGCCTGGTTGCAGTCCCCGATCGCATGCAATGAGGGGTCAGATTTCCGCCTGATAAGCCATTTTTTAAGCAGTCTGCAACCATGCATTTGTGTTTGGTCACGGCTATAAGCTGCTTTCTATTGCCAGATTGGGCAAAAATTGTCACTTCTGTCTGTGCCTGAGCTCATTTTGAGCTACTTTGTATATATCTCTAGACCAGCAGTTCTCAACCTTTTTTGTACCAGGATCCATTTGTAAACATCAATGACCCGTCCCAACCCAGTGCCTCTCGCTCCTGACCCACTACCCCCCGCCCCCTGGTCCCAGCCCCCGAGTGTGTGGGGCAGGGGGTGGGTTGTGGGGCAGGGTGTGTGTGTGTAGGGCATGGGGGGCCCAAAGCAGCCCCTTGCAAGCTGGAACTCTTGCCAGCCTGCAAGGGAAGAGCCATGGTTTTCCACATCTTTCTCCATTAAAGGAGAATCCATTTTTAAAGTTTGTCCACGACCCTTTCATATATTCTTGCAACCTGCTTTGGATCACAACCTACAGGCTGTGAAACGCTGCTCTAGATGATGCTTTTTTTATGTTCCATATAGACCTAGGGTTCTAAAAACAATTTAGCCATAGCAACACAAAGTTCATGTAGAGCTAGGCTGGTACTTCTACAGTACACTACAGTGTGTAATGTAAATATTCCCATAATCCTTCTATTTATATGGTGCAGGCTCTGGGTTCAAACCCCATTGTCAGCTCTAGTGAAGGCAATTGTGTAAGTATGGATTTATTATGTATGTAATAAATGGTACCTGAAATCAAAGAAGTCCAAGGCAGTCATTGTTTCCAGAACTGAAAATTGTTCCACAAGTAGCTTAAGGATCATTGAAATCCTCTGCATTCGCGTAACAACCTTGAGCATGTTCCTCTCATCTTTCATCTTATTAGAAAAAAGAAATACCTATCAAAACCACATTGCAAAAAATATATTTCTTTACATTCTCCCTCTATCTCTGCCTCAGGCTTATACCAAATGCCCTTCATCATAGTATGCAACTATTAGGGCTGTGTAAAGCTTTGGAAGCCAATTGGATTCAGACAAGATTTGGCACGATTCAGGGACCAAATCTCTGAATCCAAATCAAGGTGCATTACTTTGAGTAAATGCTTTGGTAAACATTTTCTAATTTTCAGAATGCCATCAACATATTGAAGTTCACTGAACAGCACTATTTTTTTTTGTTAAAAATATTGGGCAATTTTTTTTTCCATAGTCCAATTCTAAACAGTGCAATGAATCTATATAATAATCCTTAAGTGCTAGCTCTGACTTAAAAGGTTCAATTTAACCAGCTGTTCTATTCACAAAATATATCAAGGGAAGCTTAAGATAAAGTTTTTCACTTTATAATGCAACGAGTCTATTTCATATCTGACAATTGTCAATAAATGCTCAAAATATGCCTCTCAGACCTGCTGTTTTCAGAGATCATAAAATCATTTATTCTTTTTTTTATATTTCCTCTCAACTTTGGTCATATCATAACTATACATTGAAGACAGCTCTCCTTATTGTTTCTAGTACTTGAAAAAATAGATACTAGCATTCAGTGCCACCAAGCAGATTTTAATCTACACTGTAAAGAAGATTCAAAGTTAGAAGGAATATTTTCAAAATAAAAATATAATCTTAAATAATTTATTAAAATGAATCAATATCCCTTGAATCCTCTCTTATCCATATACATATGTATATGTATTTTAATCATGTTCCTATTCCTAATCATTTTTTGGCAGTAAAATATTCCCAAGGCTAGCATTCACAATGCATAAAGATAGCGGTGCCAGTGTGTGTTTGTAGTTTGGCCAACATGGTGTGTCCAGGGCTAAGTACAGACAGTCAAAAAGCATGAGGCTGAATTAATTCAATCTTTATAGGTTAAGTCTAAGCTGCGTAGATCAAAATGATAAACAAGAAAACAGACATTCACTTTTGATTCCTGAAAGCAGTCACATGCCTGCAGTGACTCAGGAGGGGGTGGGGTAGGGGAAGGGACAGAGACAGGGGGTGCTAGAGTATGCTTCCCTCCTCAGCTGGAGCAAACAGTTTGGGCCAAGGCTAGCCCACCCACCCAGTGAAGCACAGTTTGCCAGGAAGGTACAAAGCATTTTGGGATACTGGGAGACCGTACATTAATTTGAATCTGGAGGGAATCTGGGACAAAAGTTAAATAAACTGATTTAACCTAAATAAGTTGAGTCTGATCATGAGTGACTGGTGCCTCCTGAATCTGGGGGGGCACCTGCAGAAGCCGCTGATAGTGGCAGCCCTGTCAGGGGGAGTACCAGCCCTACTGGCAGCATCAGTTTTGGCCATCGGGGGGGGGGGCACATGCACCCCCATTCACCCCCTACCAGTCGTCTATGAGTCTGATACTACATCCGTCCAAGTTTATCTTAAACTAGTTTCAGCCATTTTAAAAGCAGTTTATGTGCACTGAGCTTCTGTTGTGTTACAGATTTGAACCGGTTTCTGATCACTTATACTGGCTTATGTGTAATTTTTGTCCCTAGCCCATGAGAGATCCATGAGGATCAGTCACTGTAGAAAACACAGTCCTTGAAAAGTACATGGATTTACAGATCAAAGTTTCAATAAACAGTTGTCACTTAACTGAACTTCAGCCTTAAAAACACAACTTTTCAGGTTTATGTAATGTTGTACAACTCAAACATTTAAAAATACACTCATATTTGCTTAGTTAAAATATGTGAACATAAATTACCTTGCCATTTTGAAAGATCACTCGAACGGAGTCCAATTCCCATAGAATCTGCTTAAACCAAAGCTCATAAGCTACAATAAGAAAAACAGCGTTTAGTTTGTTATTGTTACAGGTCTGCAAAAAGAAGTTAGGAAAAAATTTTAGGAGGTTCAGTTATCTCCCTGTTTACTGTTAAATTTTTATTTTAAATTAATGCTGCATCTCCCTAAGATTGGGGGAAGAGTTTGGAGGGAAACTCTGTCTTTTCTCATAAGTCTTGTGTCTTAGGTCCCTTATCATTTTTATTGTTCTGTGCAGGACTCTTTCCAAACTGTCTGCATCCTTCTAGAAGTGTGGGGTCCAAAACTAGACATAGCACTCAAGGTGAGCCTCACCAGTGCCGAATAGAGCAAAAGAATCACTTCCCTTGATTAGCAGGTGACACTTCTGTGAATACAACATAGTATGCTGGTAGCTTTTTTTTCACAAGAGCATACAGTTGGCTCATTTTTCAGCTTATGGTCTACTGTAACCCCCAAATCTTTCTTTGCTGTACGGCTCCATAGCCAATCATTCCCCAGACTGTATCTGTGCATGCAGTTATTCCATCCGAAGTGCAGGGCATCACAATTATCTTTATTGAATGTCATATTATTGATTGCAAACCATTTCTCCAGTCTATCCAAGTCATTCTGGATCCAAGCCCTACCTTTCACAGTGTCTTCAATGCCACCCAACTTTATGTCAACTGCAAATTTGCCAATCATGGATTTGGTTCCATCATGCAAAGCATTAATTAAGATACTAAATAATACCAGACACAGGACAGACCCCTAGGAACCCATACTTGATACCTCCTCCAAACTAGACATTGGACCATTGATGACTGCTTATAAAACATTAGGGTGGTGCAAAGCTTTGTTCCTTGATTCAGTGGCCAAATCTCCAAGTCCGAATCAAATCAGGAGACCCTTTAATCTCTCCAAATCGAATCGGAACACTCTGAATTGATTCGGAAAGATTCAGTGATTTGGATATAGACACAACTGTAAATGTTTTTTCTACATACCTCAAGGTACCAGGCATCTCATGAATGCTCTGATGGTGGGGAGGATGGAGTGTCCCACAGGAGCATGGGGGGCTCCCCAGCATACTCGGCAGCAGACCTGGAAGTGGACCAGAAGCACTTCTGAGTCCATTGGGGAACGTGCTGGGGGCCCCCCCATGCCCCCCTGGCTCGGTGACAGGTGGCTCCTGGGTCTGGGGGGGCACCTGGGGCCCCCCTGTAGTCAATCATTGAGCCAGGGGGCTGCAGGGGGCCCCGCTGTGTGCTTGGCAGCAGACCCAGAAGTGGACCAGAAGTACTTCCAGTCCATTTCTGAGTTCACCACTGAGCACGCAGGGGGCCCTCCCATGCTTCTATGGGACGCTCCATCCGCCCCAGTATCACAGCGTTCACAAGCCATGCCTGGTACCTCGATTTATGTAGAAAAAATATTTAAAGCTGTGTCTATGGCCGAATCGCTGATTCTCTGAATCAGCATCAAATCTTCAGATTTGGATTCAGCTGAATTGAATCAGAGCCAGTGATCTGAATCAACAAATCAAATCACTGTCCCCGATTCGGGCTGAATCCGAATCCAATACGGCCCATTCCACACACCCCTATTGAACATGATCATGATTTAAACAGTTGCACAGTACAGTACTTATAATACTTTCATCTAATCTGTATTTCCTTAGCTTATTGATAAGAATGTTATGGGAGACAGTATCAAAAGCCTTGCTTAAACTCCAGGTATATCACATTCACTGCTCTCCTCCCATCCACAGAATCTGTCACCTTATCATAGAAGGTAATCAGGTTGGTCAGGCATGACTTGCTCTTAAAGAATCTATTCTGGCTGTTCCTGACTACTTTGCTCTCCTCTAGGTGCTTCACAATAGATTCCTTGAGGACCATGATCTTTCCAGGTATAGTGGTCAGGCAGGCTGATCTGTAGTTCCCTGGACCCTCTTGTTCCCTTTATCCAAGATGGGCATTATATTTGTCCTTTTCCAATCACCTGAGACCTTATCTAACCTCAATGAGTTCTCAAAGAGGGGAGCCACTGGCTCTAAAATTACCTCAGCCAATTTCTTCAGTACCTTAGGGAGCATCCCATCCAACCCTGCCAACTTAAAAGCATCTAGGCCCTCTAAGTAATCCCTAGCCTGCTCTCCTTCTATGAGGCTATTTGTCTCCTTCCCTATCACCTGGTAGCTGTTCCTATTTGTGAAGACTGAAGTAAAAATGAAATAAATACCTCAGCCTTCTCTGCATCATTTGTAACTAGATTGACTTCTGCATTCTGTAAGGTACCTATGGTTTCTCTGGTCTTCCTCTTACTTTTGACATACTTTTAGAATGCCTTTTATTACCCTTTTTTGTCCCTTGCCAGCTTCAAACCATACTTTGGCATTCCTAATTTTCTCCCTGCATGCCCATGAGAGATTCTAATGCTGTTCCCTAATCCTCTGATCAAGTTTTCACATTTTATAGAATTCTTTTTGAGTTTCAACTCATTCAAGAGGTCACTGTGTAGCCAGGTTGGTCTCCCGTTGCACTTTCCAACATTAGCTCTTTCTGCCTGGTTTCAAACTTTTGCATGTAAGGCAAACATGATAACCACTGCATCACTGAAACCTTGTCAGGACTGCAGTCTTGAACCCAGGGTCCTGGCCTGATCAGCATGGATGTCTACCCCAAACCACCACACCTTGACAGTGTCAGTCCACTACCCTGATGATGTAGAGATACACATGTAAGCATAAAAACATTGGTAAGTGAGTGGATGCAAAAGCTTGCATTTATTTAAGAATTAATAACTGCATCTGAAATGCAGAATAAGTTTTATATGGACTATATCAGCATCAAATAAAGGATGTAGCAAAATTATGCTGAATAGCAATAGTCTTTCTCTCTTGCAGCTTACCTTGATGGGTCACAATAAAAAGATGCTCATCATGGATTTTATTTCCTTTTTTTTCACTCTGAAGCTCTTGGGCATTCAATATTTTGTCCAGCTGGAAAAAAAAGCCTGTTATCATCCAAGTACTCTGGTATTGATTTTAAACAGTTTTCCCCTCAAAGAAATTGAAACAAGTTTTATAAGAATATTCAGGTCTTCACTTGCAATTTATTCATTTTGAATTTTAACTGGAGTTTCACTATTGCTTATGTTTAGGAACAGAACATTTAAGTTTTTTAAAAAGACACATTGATAGATTCTTCCAACCACTCTGGGACTGCTTGCAAAGTAAAGTTTTATTTGGGAAACATCACTTTTACTAGGTAACTTTAGAACTTCAATCTTCTTAGCTTATCAAAGAGAAGGTTAAGATGATTGTTCTTTCAGTCTACCAAAGGTTCCCAAATATGGAGTCAAGATATTTGATAGTAGAAGGTAACACAACCCAGGAGACAAAGTAGAACAAGAGCTAATGGGTTTTCCTGGTGTAATTTATTTCTCAGTGAAGGTAAGTAACCAATGGAGCAATTTACCAGAAGTTATGGTTAGAGACCTACCAAACACATGATTTTTTGGATTTCATGGATTCCATGAAATCTTGCATTGCCTGTGAAATCCATGGTGGGGGTACTTGTTGAGCACTGTGGCAGTTTGTCGGGGTAGGGGAGGGGGGTGGCTGCCTGCTCAAAGATGCTGGCAAGATGGCTGCCAACTCTGCCCATCACTACTGATTGGTTGCAAGGATTGCCTGTCATGTGGCCCTGCCCCTCTCCACCAATCAGTGACAAGGGGCAGGGCTGCATGCTGGAAAGCCCTTACAGCCAATCAGCAACAGGGGGTGGGGCCACATGGCAGGCAACCCCTGCCAACAATCAGCAGAAAGGGGTAGGGCCACTGGACCCCTCAGCCAATGCAATGCTCTCCACCCATAAAATGACTGCCCGAGCCTGTGTTTTGCCCATGAAATCAGGGGGCAGCCCCTGTGAATTAGGTAGGTCCCTAGTTATAATGGATTCTCCATTACTTAATATATTTAAGTCAAATTGGATATTTTTAGAAACTGCACTCTGTAAGTTTCCCAAAGCATTGGGAGGAGGAATTAATTCAGGAAAACCTTAAGGTACTGGTTATTCAGGAAAGCAGACTAAATAATCACAATAGTCTCTTCAGATCTGAACATCTATTAATCTAATATATGAAAGAATGGAAAAAATCTAGCCCAGTATGGGCATTTAGACCCTCCTCTGTTCTTTCAAGCAGTCTAGTTCCCCAAACCATTGGGACCAGCTTTTTCATTCAAAAAGAAAAGGAAGAGATGTGAAAGTAAAACAGCTAATGTATTCAACAAATCATGTGAATGAAATCTATTCTCAGCAAGACAGAGGTCCTAAAGAAAAATTTTGTATGACCATGTACACCTAGACTATCGTAATGCACATGCACAAGGTGATGGTGGTCAGTGCAACCTTAATTTAGTGTTTGTTCTGAAATTGCCCAACTCTTGATTAAGTGCTTGATTTTGCAATCTCTCTCAATAATTTTTTTTAATGAAATTATATAAATATGAGAATAAATTACTTTTTCACATACAAATATAGGTATAGAGCAACTCCACTGACTTTGGCTTGCATCAGTGCAACTAATGAAAAAAACTGGGTCTAGGTATTGACTTTAATCACAATGCGATGACCAATTGTAGCTGCATACTGTGTTGAATATTTGCCTCTTGGTAACTTTGCTAAAAAAAATTGCTAATTCTGCTTTACCATGATTTAACAGAATGATGTGTTATATGCATCTCAGTGTAACCCTCTAACTCCATTTAGCTCACCCTATAATTTAGCTATAAAGAACTAAAAATATTTAATGTCTAAGAAAAAGAATAAAAGACAAAACCCCCATAAAATTAACTTGTTTTCCTACCAAGTTAAGAAAAAGTAAGCATCCCATTCATATTAATAAGGAAGTGCATGGCTACAAACCTGGGAATTTAGTAATGTCACACTGAGGGGTAGATTACCTGCCTGTGAATATATCTGGAAAGCTGGAGTAAAACAGGGATGACATCTGATTTACTTGATAACTGTAACTGGCCATTTGCTGACAGTGGGCACAAAAGTGCTTATTTGTCGCATCCCAAGTTACTACAGGCATCAGGGCAATAACAAAACCCAGTGTTCACACTTACTTGTAGATAGTCTCCATAGATAAGCCCACCTTTGCTGGCTTTGTTCAGCCCTTCTTGTGACTTGTCTTGTCCCTCATCTTCCAAAGAGAGCTTATTAAAATTGAACCTAGGAATATAATGATTGAATAAAAAAGAGAAAATATCAGGTAACTCATGTTGCATTGAGGATAAGTGCACCTAAAATATAGATACTGCTCTGTTTTGGCAGCTCTGTTTCTCAAATATAAATAAGTAAAATGAACAGTAAGTAGCTGTAAATGTCAAAAATAGGTAGCCAATCCCTGTAATATCTAGGTACGTTAATATAGAGTCCCTTCTAATAACCAACGCTTGAAAGATTTCTTAGGTAGCTAGCTTTTCTTCACAGAGGATAGTCTACACAATTACTTCATACTTTGATAGTCAATATGTATATTGGGAATTTTAGCTGATATTTTACCTGATATTTTAAAGAGTTTTACCTGATATTTACATTGTTAATTGATATAATAGAATAAATAGCAAAAATATACTCACTGGTATTTGTTCCCCCAAAATGGACACCCACTCATGGCTCCAGAATCCAATAAAGCAGAGTTACGTTCCCTAGGAATACGCTTTATTAAGGTTCCCAATTCTACTGCAGCTTCCTTTTATGTAACCTGATCCCAATGCATAAGCCAATCAGCTGCTACTCTTATCTGACCATCCCTGCCATTCACTGGTGTTACAGAAACTGTCCTGACATAAACGTCAGCAAGTACATGTTTTCTTAGCTGTCCACTTACTTGAATCACCCAAAACAAGAACAGCTGGAATACTCCATTTTGTTGAATGCCACATATATTTTCAAATCAGTCACATACTTGAGGCTTAAAAAGTAATACAAATACTATAGAAATGAATGAGAGCTCTGAGCACAACCTGAGAGCAGCCTTGAGTCCTAAAATTTGAATCCTTGGATGTCTGAAATAGAGATATAATATTTTAATCTTGGAGTCAAAACATGAAGGCAGCTTTATGTAAGAAAGAAAGGTGAAAAGTCCTTTAGGGGAAAGAGTTAAAAAAAGAGAAAGTATTTTAGTGGTGGGCTGAATCCTGTCAGAAATAATATTTTTTCTAAACAAAAACAAAAAAATTAGTCATGCACACAGGCTTCCTCAAATTATAGTGAAACATTTATTGTATTTCCTCTGTGATTTAATACATAAAGGTTTCTTAATACTTGCATTATCTTCTCATGTGAAAGTCTCAGTCATGTTTGTGTACATGTGTTACTCAATTTTGTTAATCATCAACTTAATACAGTGGAATAACTGACGTGCATTTAGAATCCCCCCTGTGTTTGTACAAGTCCAGTCCCCTGCATTGACAGACACCATTTATCCAGAGTCCTAAAAATCATCTCCAACCACTGGCACACCACAACTATGAAGCACAGCATTATAAAAACTTAAGCCATGCCAAAGCACATCAGAGGTAAAAAGCAGAGGTACAAGGCCACTGACAGTGCTTTGCTACTGCAATGCCTTAAGATGTTTAAAGGTAGTGGAATAATTGATGCCTTGAGGCATGGGAGTGCCAGGCACAGATCACACTGCAGGTGTCCCTTCCCATATGCCAACATGAAGAACACAAATATTTAAATGCATATATCACTCGCACTGATGGCTGAACCAAGAATTCCCAAGAACATTTCTCTCTCCGCTCTGCCCCACACTTCAAAAGTTTTTTATTTTTAAACAAACACGAGTGCTCATTTTTACTGCAACAGAAATGTTTTCCCTCCTGCCACACTCACAATGCTTTCTAATATCCCTATGTGTCCTCGGCTGCTCCTGCCCCTCAAACATCTTTATATGCCAATAAACCTTATATTCAGTGTGTGAGTACTAGAGGGCAAGTTTCCAAGATAAGCTACAACGGCAAAGGGCTTAATAGTGACAGGGGACTGAAAAAAGTCTGAGGGTGGACTGAGAGTAGAATAATCTCCGACACTCGGGTTTAAAGAAGGTAGCATGTCTGCATCTTCTCTTGGATGCTAGCATGCACAGATAGAAGGTAATCCTCTGCATTAACTCACTTGATTTCAGGCATGCAGTTCTGAGACCTGAGCTACTCACCTTCTCCTTTTGCAGTAAAAGATACCAGTAGTGATCCCTAACTCTAGTACAACACTTTAAACACTGGACATGCATCTAGCTGGGGTCATCTAGACCCAGCACTCTTTCCTGCTTATGCAGGGGGTCGGACTCGATGATCTATTGAGGTCCCTTCCGACCGTAACATCCATGAATCTATGAATCTTTACCTCCAAACATCTTTAGTATTCTAAAAAGAATTTAAATTGGAAGGTTGGTCTCATCATTCCCGTGTAACAGCCATAAGATGTTCTGGTTTCTTTCCTTCACAACACAACCACAGAGAAACAACAACAATTGATCCTAAATATCTATGTTTAAAACAACTTGCATGCATTTGACGCATCTGTAGACAAAAATTACCACATTTAGCAACATTTCCCTAAAGCCTATTGGAGAAATCTTACAGTATCTATATTTAAAACAACTTGCATGCATTTGACTCATCTGTAGGCAAAAATTACAGCATTTAGCAACCTTCCCCTAAAGCCTACTGGAGAAATAGCCTTATCTTACAGTCTATCACCACCAAGCCCAGAAGGAATCTTGTCCTTTTAATGTGGCCGATGCATACCTGGCAATGGAAGCGTGTTCAAATCTGCAGAACAATTGCATACTCCATGTTTAACAAGTAGTTAACACCCTATCTGAAGATCTATCCCAAGCCTAGGATGGATTTAGGGCCCCTTATTCTGACAATTTAATACTGAGTACACTCTTTCCTTTCCCTAAACCAGTACTTGCAAACATCCCAACCAGGATATACAAAACTTAGGGTTGTTTAAAATGGCTTTCTGCTTAACTTCACACAGAAAAAAAAGAGAAGTTATTGCTTTTCCCTGTAAAAATGAATGTGAAGATGAAGAGTGGCATTTAAAACTGACAACTGACAGCTGCAGTTGGTTTTTAGCCAAGGCAGTCCCTGTAAACTGCCTGTTTACTAAAACCAGCTGGTAATATAATATACCAATGCACACTATACCCATTTTAAAAAGCTACATTCCCATTAGCTCACACACTAGTTCTGTGCTCCAGCCATTCAAATTCCAGCATTCTTTATAATGCCCACCTGGGGCAAAAAGAGGTCCATATGAAGAGCTGGAGACCATTATAAAGAGGGAATTAAACCCACAATGTAATTAATATTACCACCATATACATTAAAACACAGATTCTTACTCTTCTACATTTCTTTGTCTTAGAGACTCAGAATCCTTCAGTGTCCTGCTGCAATAAAACATAGAGTTGCTATTCTTGCCATTGAAGGCTAGGCAAGGTACTGAAAACAGTGGAAACCTGCCTTGTACTGGGTTTTAAGGCATAGAAGTCAAATATATTTTTGGAATGAAGAAAGGTCTCATTGAAATAAAAAGAATCAAAAGCTAAGCACACAGAGAGAGCAATGTTTCATCATGTGACTGAATGCAAAAAACCAGCAGGCAATAAAAGAGAAACACAGATTCCTGGAACCCAGCTATGTGACCTTCAGATGACCTGCCAACACTGTGTAGGGTTTACAAATATAATATGGTAACACCTGGAAATAGATGGCTGGATATTGGAACAAGAACAATTAACAGAATCATCTATCAACCCCATGTCCTGCCATCTGATGACTGGAGTACATCTACTCCTCACTGCTGTGATAATAGTCAAGCAAAGACTCAAAAAATAAGCCCATTTGGTCTGAAGACAGCAGTAAGCATGTCAGAAAGCCAGAAAAAAAAAATCCTCCCTCTGGCTAGCCAATTGGAGCTCTTCTTTATTTGTTTCAGCCAGAAATTATTCTTGGCATATCTTATGACCAGGGATCCGGGTTTTCCATTTGCCAGGGAAAAATGCAGTAAAACCCGGATTTTCTCATTTTAAGGACAAAAACCTGGATTTTCGCCTCTGAAGCAGAAAAATGTGAGAAACGGTGCGTCTCCCCTTGCTAGCTGGCAGAGTTCTAGCCTGCAAGGGGCTGGTGGGAGTGAGAGGAGGGCAGTCAGGCAGGGGGTGCCATTGTGCATAAGTGCAGGTACACATGCACATGGTCACCAGGCAGCCTGGAGAGCAGCTCCCCCGCAGGTAAGTCTGTCAAGAGAGGAAGGCCCGGGGACAAAGTGGGGGGAATTGAGGCCCCAACTTGAGGGAGAGAGGCCACATGTATATACCGGCACATGTGTAAATGGTGACACTTTACTGCAGAGCTAATTAGTCAACTCTGCAGTAAAGCGCATATGTAGATGCATCCACTAACACCAAAAACTGTTGGGCAGAACTCCCAGCTGGTGATTATCAGTCCGGGGCCATTGAATACAATGGAACAACACTATTTTCACTAGCAGGGGATCTGGCTCCGTTATATTCACAACATTCTGTGCATGTCTGCCACACCAATATGTTCCTTAAAAAGATATTAATCTTTATGGCTACCACCAGCACTTCACAAGCACACGCACACACAGGGTTGGGCTGGAGCTGGGACTGTTACCCAGCCTGGGTGGTACATGGAGTTTGGGACCTGGGGCCAGAATGTGTAGCCGCAGAGCCCAGAAGTGAAGTGGGATGGGACCGTGGGCAACTTGTCCTGTGGTGGTGGAGGGGGCTGGCTCCCCACTGCTGTGTGCACTCCTGGGGGGGCATGTGCCCACAGATTTGTGCAAGGGTGGGAAGAGATGCAGGCTGCCCACTGTGGGCTCAGGCTCTCTGCCCTGCTGCCTTCCTCCAGGGGCCTCCATGACTAAGCAGTTTGGACATGGTGTGGAAGGGCAGAGCAAGGCAAGGAAGCTTGGTGCCGCCACCACAAGCCCCACACCACCCTGGTAAGTTATTCTGCGCCTACCTGGCATCAGTGGGGGTGGTGATGTAGAGTTGTGCCCCTCGCTGCTGCCAGGCAGGCACCGGGCACCTCGTTATGGTGGTGTGGGGCTTGTGGTGGTGGAATTGAGCTTCCCCATTCCACTCTGCTCTGCCACGCTGAGTATTGCCTGATGGGCCTCAGAGCCCTCAGGGGCAGAGCAGCAGGGCAGAGAGCCTGATCCCACAATGGGCAGGCTGCATTCACCCCTGCCTGCCACGGGCTCCACTCTGGCCATGCTGTCTGTGAGTGGGCAGAGCTCGGATCCATACTCTGTCCTGGTGTAGCAGCTGCTGCTTCCCATGGGTGGCAGCCAGGGCTCAGGTGCTCCGGCAGGGGGCAGGGGACTATGGACCCAGGTCTCTGGCTCCATAGCCCTGGCAGCTGGAGGCTCCTTCTAGCAGGACTGTGGGTGGGGAGTGAGGGCACCAGCAGGGCTGGAGGGTTGTGGGTCAGTAGTGAGGGACAATGGCATGGGCAAGGCACCAGCATATTAGGGCTGCTCAGTGCCACAGTGGGGGGCGAGGGAGGAAATCACAGCTGGATCTGTGTCCTGCTGAGCAAAAGGGGCAGGGGAAGCTCTGCTTTTCCATTATAAAAATTGCAAAATCAAACATCAAAATATATAGATATTTAGAATTTATTTTATTATTGTGATTGAGGCACTGGGAGGCTTCCACATTGCTTTAAAATTATAAATATATCAATAAAACATTGTGTTCGTCTGATATTCCTAGTTCATAGATTGTAAGGCTGGAAGGGACCTCAGAGGACCATCAGGTCCAGCCCCCTGCACCAGGCAAGAAAAATGACAGGTAACCCCAGCAAGATGACTGTCCAGTCTCCTCTTGAAGATTTCCAGGGTAGGTGATTGCATCACCTCTGGAGGGAGCTTATTTTACAGTCCGGACACCCTAACAGGGAAGAAGTTTTTCCTAATGTTGAGCCTGAAACTTTCTTCCAGGAGTTTGTGGCCATTACTCCTGGTTTTCCCAAGGACGTCCTGGTTAACAGTTGTTCGCCAAGCCCCTGATGTAATGGTAAGCTGCTACCAAGTCCTCTCTCTCTCTCTCTCTCTCTCTCTCTGTGTATATATATATATATATATATATATATATATATATATATATATATAGTGGCATTTCATTTTAATCATAGAAAAATGCAAACTTGGAGGTTTTTAGTCAGAGAATTTGCAACTTTTTTTCAGAGATTCTGCAATTTTTAAACAGAGAAAATCAGGATCCCTGCTTATGACTGCAGGAGGATACCCTGTTCTTTGTGATGCTCTGTGTGCAAAGGTACAGCATAGAGAGAAGGAACTGTGATCTGTTTCAATTCTCATGGATCCTGTTAGATTCATATATGCCAACCAGACAGATACATCAGGATTTCTGTAGAATAGAGAATTCTATCTAAAGATGAGAGAGTCGCTACCATTTTTGTTTCTACTCAGAAATTGTCATTAAAAAGTGAACTTTGAATTTTATTGAATTTAGAATTAGATTTGAAATATAAAACTAAAGTTCTGATTTAAAAATTAACTCTGTTCAGTTTGGATTTGTATTAAAATGAAGATCAATTATAGCAGGGCTTGGGAAGGGCTTCTGGCTACAAATAAGTGACCTTATGCTCTCTACGCTTATGATTCTCCCAGAGTCAGGTACGAGAAGTAACCAACCTAAGAACATCAGCTGTCCTTAGTTACAGCTATACCATTCTAGTCGTACATTCAATGGAATTAGAATTTGGCCCTCAGATTCCATAACACCCAAGTATAATAAATAACAGAGAAAGCAACCATATTGTCATGCCTCAGAAATTTTTTGCTAAATTACAGATGAGGCATTATGACTAAAACAACATTATACTCTGCTCTCACATGCTCTAAGGCATATCTATTTCCCATATTTCACAGTGTATAAGTCAGGTTTTGAAAGCCAAATTGTCTCTCTTAAAAATCAAACTTGACTTATACACCGTGCCACATCAAAAAATCGGGGATGGGGTTGGGCTTAGTGCTTAGCTGGCGTAGTCCCATCCCCTGCAAGCAATGATGCCTGGGTCATACCAATGCCACTCACAGGGGATGGGGAAGCACCAGCTGAGCAGAGCCCAGTCCCGTCCCCTGCAAGTAGTGCATTTGGCAGCACCTCTCACAGCAGACAGGGCCAGGCTCAGCTCTTAGCTGGTGCAGCCCCATCCCCCGTGAGCCCGGTGCCACTTGCAGAGGACAGGGCTCCGCTCCGTGGTGCTTGGTTGGCATGGCCTCATCCCCTGCGAGCAGCGCTGCAGCCCAGTTGAGCCCAGCCCTGTCCATGCCCCCATCCCCCCGCAAGCAGCATTGGGCTTGGCACTGCTCACAGGGGATGGGCCAGGCTCAACACTTGGTTTGGAACACACTGCTCTCAGGAGATGGGGATGGGCTTGGTGCTTGGCTGGCATGGCCCCATCCCCTGCAAATGGCGCCAGCAGTGCCACTTGCAGGGAATGGGGCTTTAGCAGCTGAGCCTGGCCCCAACTTATACACTGTGCCTATGAAAATCCTGGCCATTCAAATCAGAAAGCCAGAGGTCGACCTGTACACCATGAAATATGGTAACTTTAGGCGTATACTTACTCGTGTGCTCTTCTGAGAAGTGGTTCTTGGATAAGTGGCCACTTGTGCATGCTGGCTAGGGCTTACTATAGCACGCTGTCCTGAAGTGGGGCCACAAAAACATCAGGCAGTAATTTCCTAATCTTTATTCATGTAGTTCTGTTGAGTGAACTAGCTTTGCCTATTATGTATATTGAAATCCCTATTTTTCTCTATTTGAAGTTAATATGTGCTTCACCACATAATCCCATCATACAATTGATCTTATACAAGGGGGGTCACTGGAATTCTGTGGGTTTGGGTTCATCGTAATTAACTATACAGTACTATTTTTGGGGTCCCAGGCATAAACCAGAACCTCACTACGCAAGGTACTGTACAAACACACAACACAAGGAGTCACTGTCCCCAGAAGCTTACAATTGAAGTATAGGACATAAAACAAAAGGTGGATACTGATAGAGCAAGGGGATACGGACAGGTTTTTCTTTCTCAGCCTTGTTTTTCTTACAAATTGTATTTAAGTCAAGTATGGAATAACTCTCCACTGCTTCATATAATGCATAATTAACCATTTCTGATTTTAATTTGTTTACTTTGCTATTTGTTCTCAATTTTACATAAAAATAAAATGTAATAAAATTAGGTAAAAATGCTTCGTACTTATTCTTCTAAAAATACTTGTTACAAATTAAATAACCTTTGATATAAGAGCAGGCAGGGAAAAGGCTTTGAAAAAATCAGTAATGCCACAGAAATAACATAAACAACTCTATCATTAAAACCTGCCATAAGAAGATAACACTTCCTGTATTCACTGAGTATGGTGTAATTTCCTTAGCTAGTACTGCCCTTTGCAGTTAACCTCCACTGGCAATTAAGTGTGTTTTAAGTAAAATAAAGATTCAATAATTCAAGGTTAGGCAAATAAGGATAAAGGTTGATGTAATATTAATAATCCAATCAGACATTTATACTTAGTGGGAGGAATAAAGTTCAAGGTCTTGCCATCTACAAACAACGGATTTGTAAAATACAGTGAAGAAAGGAAGTGCCAAGAGGATTTTTTAAGCATTGTATTTGCGTGCCTTCAAGGGACTGCATCACTTCTCAATGTACTTCCCTCTCCTGGGTGCATCTACATGTGAAATTAAGGCAAAGCAATAAACTCTGGCACAGTTCATGCCATCATCAACTGCTCCCAAGTGCAGCGTTTACATGTGCGCCAGGGACTGTGGCAGTCTGAGCCGGGGTAAAGCAGCCCCAGGCTGGCAGGGGGCATGGGTGGGGGGGAGGGGGCAGTGAGCCCTGGGCTCCAGGTCATGGTGTTGGGCAACGGAGGGGTTAGTTGGGGCATGAGGGTGCTATAGTATGGGGCAAGACAGCAGGCAGCCCTTGCATATTAGCACCTCGTGCCTCAGCCAGCCCCTGTCACCATCTACATGTGTGTTGCAGTGCACTTAATGGCCAGATCCAGAAATGCAGGCACATGCATTTCCCCAGGGACAAACAGCAGCAACATAATACTACTGCTACTTGTCCCCAGGGAACGCCTGTGCACGTGTGCTCTGGGATACAACACGCTGCCCTGGGTGGGCTAGGGGAAGCTGGGGCCAGCACCTGGGCTGTTCTTAGAAGCCTTACCTGGGGTTCTGGGGGCCTCCTGGGGCTCCAGCAGTGTTGAACCAGCAACAGGGAGCCTGGTCGGCTGCCAGTGTGACTCCAGCTGGCCAGGCTCCAGTTTTGGGTGGTGCATGCTGCTGCCATGTGTGCCGCCTTGCTTTTTTCCACTGGGTTTTCTGACACCAGGATCTCCCGATGTCAAAGCCCCCACCCCCATGCTGCTATGCTTCCATGTGTGGCATGTGCATTGTGTGGCACTGCAGGTAGGTCTGCAGCACCGCATACCGTACGTGTGCGCTCATACGGACATGCCCAATGAGTCTGCCGTAAGATAGTACTGGGATAGTCAGGGACAGTTCTATCTTATGGTGGATTTAATAAATTTACTGTGCCCTAATACCAGCACAGGTATAGACAGTGATGCTTTACTGCAGAGCTAATTAGTCAACTCCACAGTATAGAGCATGTCTAGCTGCATCCACTAACACCAAAAACTGTTGGGCAGAACTCTCAGCTGGTGATCATCAGTTCAGGGCCATTGAATACAGTGGAACAATACTGTTTTCACTAGCAGGGGATCTGGCTCTGTTATATTCACAAAATTCTGTGGATGTCTGCCACATCAGTATGTTCTTTAAAAAGATATTAATCTTGATGGCCACCACCAGCACTTCACATGTATACATACATGTGCGCACACACAGAGTATGATATTCACCCTTCCACTCTCTTCTACCACCCTAACTCATGTGGAAAAGGATACTACTCAGCAAGTTGTCCCAAAAGAGTCATTAGTTTTCTGACTATAGATCTTTCCAGGGTAGATTCAGAGAGATTTCTCCTCAGCACTGTTACCAAGAATCCCTTTTCTTTCCCACTAAATGGGTCAGTAACAGTGAGAACATTAATTACTAAGTTCAATTTTAAACCTGCCAATGTATACAAACATTTAGACTTTAATAGGACTTTTCTGTGCAGTACTCTGGAAGGTGATCTCATTTCCTGTTTAAGATCTTACCACTATGCTCAAAGGCCCTGTGTTACAGTTGCCATCTCTCCAGTCGTTTGCTGTTGTCTCCTTTGCTTTTCCTATTAATGCCACTCACAAGATACAACCAGACCCGTGAGTCACTCCTATCCCTTGGCACGTGGCTGAACGCATGTTGCTGTTTACTTTATAGTTCAATTACCACATCTGGCTGGGGGAAGTAAGGGACTGACTCAAAACATAAATTCTGATGGTTTTTCTCTAATCACAGTCCTCTTTCTCTTTGCTAATCCTTTACTCTGGAAACACATGTCTTCTGTAGAGTGCAATCAGATGCACCATGATACATCTGCAGACATTACTGGGTGCCGTGCCCTAACTTGAGGTGTCTGCAAATGAGGAAAACCCCCTGCTGGGAGGTGCATTCCTGCCCCCTCCCCCCACCATGTTGAGAAGCAAGTGGAGAGGGGGGAAACTTCCTTAAGTGCATCTATCTGTGCCATGGCATGAGGCATGTGTCTGCAAGTACAGTCCCCCCGGGAACTCCAACTGAAATTTTCTGCAAGCACAGAAGGGGAACTCTCATGGGAGTTTCGTTTCATGCTTGCAGATGTGAGTCAATGTAGGAGATTCCCCTGCTTCTCAATATGGGGGGTGTGTCTACAAGCAGAGGAGTTCTCCATCCACCCCAAACTTGCTCCTGGGCCTGAGTGAGTGGGGAATCCTGACTTCCCTGCATACGGAGAGGCAACCTAAGATTACTCAGGGTTCCTCTCTATAACGGGGGAAAGCTAGGTGGATGCTCTGAAGGCTTAAGGGATACTCATATTCCCAGAGCACCTGCCTTTGGTGGCTGGAGAAAGCGAACAGCTCAGGCTGCCCATACTCTCCCACCACAGAGCTAATAGACATCTGCCACAATAAATAAGTGGCAGAATCTATGACTACTTGTTACTGTGCCACTGAGTTTCTTCTCATGTGGTACAACAGAGGGTAGGGATGTCTATTTGCTCACCATTTATGCCAGCATAAAAAAATTTATATTGGTACAAATGAGGGGTTGGGCAACGTCTGTTTCCAACCTTATCACCTGCGCAGACTTAAATACACAAAATGTATCCATGTTACTGCCCCACCAAAAATCAAATCTTACTCTTAACTTTCCATATCCTCATTTTTGTTGTCAAAAGTTCAGTTTTCTATAGCCAGATCTGGTCACTCACTATTATTTAAATTCACCAATTTCCCTTCCTGACTTGCATCTTCTATGGGTGTTGTAGGAATCAAACATTTAGCGTTCCATTCCTAGATCTGCCTCTGAATTGATACCACCTTAGATAAGTAAATGTTTCTCCATGCAATATTCTCCTCATATGTGAAGTGAGAGATAAATAATTGAACAGGTTTCATTGAAAATAAACCTAAGATAAACTTTGCAATTCATTAATATTTATAAAATGCTTTGAGTTACCTAGATAAAGAATGCTATAGATGTGAAAAGTGTTATTTCATTATACTAAGGCCCACAAACTTAAGGCTATATATGTTTTCTTCTGAAATAGAAAGCACAGAAATTCTGAGATGCACATCAAATATGGATACATATTTGCTTCTTGGCAATCCATTAGTGCTTCTACAAGATATTACTGCATCTATGTTATGGCAAAACAAAGATATCACATACAACTGTAACTAGGGTGTTCCTCAAATTGACATATTGCCCAAACAGCTGACATTTTGGAATCATTTAACGAACAAAAGGTGGGGGGACACCTTGTTTTTGCCAAAGATTTTCAAAACTCTGAATGTTTTGCCCAATTCCAAACAAATGCACAAAATATACTTTTTACCCATTTTCCAACCTTGCTGTGATATCCTTATAGCTGATCCATAACTTATCAATGAGAGCTTAGTGTCCTGGGAGTTGGAAGGCCAGGCCAGAGGTACTTTGAATAAAATTAATTGTAATTATTATCTATAATATTTTATCTTATAATTTGGTTATTTTTATGTTGCAGACTCTTGACCTTCACTTCTTATGATATAGCTAAACTGGGCTATAGGCCAGATCAGTGGTCTATGACCTAAGCATTTTCTAGGGTGTGAGCCCTAATGTAGTTCTTTGTGGGAATCCAGCAAGGAAAGCTCATTCCTGGTCCATTCTTGATTGTCTTCACATCTACAGAACCTGAGAATTTCACAAAAAAATTTGAGTAATGATTATTTGTTCAAAACATCATATCAGGCACAGGTATACAACACAGTTAGTGAATTGATAAATCCAGCGGTGAGATACTCAGCATCTGAAAACCATTTATGCAAACTATACGTCAAACCTACACCAAGAATTCAACCTGCAAAGTATTTGCTAAAAGCAGCTTAGTGCAGAAAAAAATTCAACAGATTAGTGCTCTGTTTCTACTATAGTATGAAGATGGAGTTTGGTCATAGCAGATGGTTAAGCTGCTCCCCCTGGTGTTTTCTTATTGTTTACTTCAAAGAACAAGTTGGCTGCTGACAGACATGAAAAAACAAAACAAAACTGCACTTTACTGGAAGAGTCAGCACGTCAGTTTGACTTAGCTCTACAGCAGAGCTTTTTGGTACGTTTATCTAATAGCTAATTTAGTCAGCTATTAGAGAAATGTACCAAAAAGCCCCACTGAAGCACATGATTTATACAGATGTTGGGCAAGCCAGGTCAAACTAACGCAATGCCTCTTCTGGGTATGCACTCTTCTCGGAGCAGGGGCGCACCAAACTGAAAGTAAAGTTCTGGGGAGGGGGCGGGAGTTTTCATGTCTATAAGCAGCCATGTTGACTTTCCAGGCAGTAAGTAGAGAGAGAGAAAAGCTTTTGTAAAGCTGGCATGGCAAAATTGAATGATAATAAGTTTGGTAAACACACTCCTGACATCTCTCTCCTTTTAAAGCTGAAGTCTAAAAAGTACTGTAAGTTATTTAAAATAAGATATAAAAATAAAATAATGGCTATCACACCTTAGAAAATCCCTGTCTCATGTGCTACCTTCTCTCATTATATAGGTATCCAAATGTGGAATGGGAAAGAGGACTTAATTCCCTGTAATATTTCCTAGAGCAGGAGAGCTGGGGTCAACAACCCACAGCCTGCAGGTGGATTTGCAGTTCCCTTGCCTCCTCCCTTTCCCCTTCCCCCACTGCGAAACATTGCCAATCCCTGTTCAAGAGGTCTAATCTTAAATGATACACTTTAGAAGCCAGATGCATTACCAAGTATTTCACTGTGAAGCACTAGACCAAGGGTTGGCAACGTTTTGGGCCGGAGTACTAAAAACACCACAACCTCCACCCACACCTCGACCTGGCATGCTGAGCTGCGATGGGCCTGATTCTCATGCTGGCAGTAGCTGCATGCACATCTCTGGAAGAGGAGGGACTGGGGTTGTACTGCCCCAGACTCTTTCCTCTGTACTGCAAAGCACACGTGCACCCACTGCCATCTTGGAGTCAGTGCTGGGGCTCTAGACCCTGGTACAGCTGTTTGCAGCCTGCTCGCTGCCTGCTGGAGCTACCCAGAGCTGCTTCAGTAGTGTTCCACATGCTACAATGCTACATAGGGGCTGGCTGAGGCACAAGGGGCTAGCCAGCAAGCAGCCCCTGCACTGAGGCTTCCTCATGCACCAGTCAGCCACTCCGCAGCGTGTGTAACCCTGTTAGAGCAGCCAGCCCAGAGCTGTGCTGATGGGGTGTCACATGCTGTGAAAGGGTTGGATGAGACACAAGGGTGCTGCAGCATGAGGGCTGTCTGCTGGCTAGCCCAGTGCTGAAGCACCCTGGGCCCCAGCCAGCTGGGGCAGCATCCACACATACGCTATGCACAAAAAACCACTTTGCAGCAGGTTAGGATTTGTTTACTGCACACTTTATTAGGCAACTGCACAATAAACCTCTTGTGTAAACTTATTGCTTATCAGACTGTTGATGCTGCTGTGTCCATCTCCTCTGGGAACTCTGTGCACTTGATGAAAAACAATGGGATAGCTACCCAGTTATGACCCCAAGTAGGAAACATGGCAGATGCAGACACTAATTATGTTTCAGAAATAGTCATGATGGAAACTTCCATAATGTGGCCATTATAACTTGATTTGTGAGTAGACAGGCTGAGGGTGAAGTAGTTACCGAAAAAAAAATTGTTGAGGCATAGTCGGGGTCCTATACTTTCCTAAACATGAATTAAGATATTAATCCTACCCTTAATCCTAAGAGTATCCTATGCATACCCCTAAAGTTAAGTACAGGCATGTTAACTTTCATGAAATAGTATACTTCTATAAGCAATACTTAGGATTTCTTTAATTATTTTTCCTTACCCATTAATAGGGAGAAATGATGCAACTATAAAACCAAATCTAGAGATGTCCTATAGGACTCAAAAAACACTTAGTTTGCCTGCATTTTTATTTAATCAGATTTTTAGAATTCTGTTTCCCCTTCCTACCAAGCCCACTCCCATGTCTTTCTATAATTTCACCCGCTGTTATTAGTGTGATTTTAGGTTTGTGAGTTTATTACTATAGAAAGTGTCACAAGAATCCCACATGCCCTCCACACGAGGGAAACTGAATCTCAACTTTTTTCGACAAAGCAGTATGCATACAAGGGAATCCTGGGGCCCTGTTGGTTTAGGCCTAGTAGAACCCATTCACAGAGAAAGGACCACTAAAGTGTTCTCACTTGATGGGAATACTACCCAGTTCCTAAAGACTACAATATTTTTACTGCAACATTGCAAATGAACAATAACTGGTCTTAATCATAACTCATTATTTTAAAAATAGATTAATTTGCATGCCAGAATGTGCTACAGCACATATGATTTCCTTTCTACTGGTACATGTCTCATAATAGATAGCTGAACTTAGATATCTGATCCTGCCATAAAACTAATCTTTTCTTCTACTTCCCAGAACATGTTATTCAGAAAGTGAAGTATAGCAACACAGGCAGGTAGATTGCCCAGTGTTGTGTGTCAACTAATATCCCCACCCCTTTAATTTTCTATAAACGCCATTAATGAACAGTGATCAACAATAAAAAGGAAGCTCTTTGTATTTGTGCCTTCTTTCTCCAATAAGGACAACATAAATGAACCCGTTTGGGAAATGTAGTGGATTGGATGTTGGAGGTATGTAATAATAAATATAATGCATTACCTAGTAGTTTTACCTAATTTAAAATGGATTTCTACACCCAAAAGGGGAAAAATAATTTTCCTTTACTTCAGAGCAAATTTCCAAATAATAATTAATATGTAGTAAAGAAAGAGAAAAGAAAATAAGCATTGTAAAAGTTATAGTCCTAATGTGTGCAAGTGGATTGTTTGCCTGTAGCCATTGCTCTTTTACATACTGAGAACAACTTGCTTTTATTTCATATGTTGTTTTAAATTGTTTTCTTCTGAGTGATGAAATAGACTTTAATAATGAATAGATTTCTAAGGCCAGAAGAGATGCATTGTGACATAATCTCATGCATAACACAGACCATAGAACTTCCTTGAATTAATTCCTGCTTAAGTCCAGTAATTCTGACTGAAATAAAACATACATTCTAGAAAAGCATTAAATCTTTGTTTAAAATGTATGTTAATGAAAAAGTCATTGTGACACTGTGACATTTGGTGAGCTGTTATAATGGTTAATTACCTTCATCATTAAAATTTGAACCCTGTTTCTCATCTGAATTTGTTTAAATTTAAATTCCAGCCATCAGACCTTATTTCACTGCTATATTAAAGAGTTTTCTATTATCAAATGTATATTCCCCATGTAAGTAATTGCAGACTAATCAAATCAGTTTTTAAGATTTTGTTTGATAAACTAAATAGATTGATCAGTTTGAGTTCTCACTATCAGCCATGTTTTCCAATAAGATAAACAATCTGTGGATCTTCTGCATTCTTCTCGATTTTTTTAGCATGCTCCTGGCAGCATAAACATCAAAATTAGAGAGACAATATTCCACTTGGAGTTGTATAAAAAACTTCTTCCCTCTTCCTATACAATATTCCCCTGTTTATACATCCAAAGATTATATTAACCCTTTCAGCCACAGTAGCATACTGGGAAACTCATGTTCAACTAATTACCTACCATGGTTTCTCCATCCTGTCAGTATACTTTGGATTCACTTTTCCTAGATGACTTGATAGCTAGCCATATCAACATGGCTTCTGTTTTCATTGTGCCTGGTTTACTAGATGATCCAGATTATATCAATGACTTCTTTTCTTTATTCCTTTTCTCCTCAATCTCTGTCAACAATTAACTGATCAATAATGATTTTGTTTTTTCTTTTATGTGACTGATAAAATACTTTATATACTTATGTGTATCAATGAAATGCCTAGAGAAGGACTTCTTGTGCCTGATGTCTGGGGGGGCACCTGGGGTCTCCCACGGCTGATCGCTGAGCTGGAGGGGTACAGGGGGCTGGGGCTCCCATGTGCTTAGTGATAGACCTGGAAATGGATCAGAAGTACTTCCGGTCCACTTTCAGGTCCACCGCCGAACACGTGGGGAGCTCCCCAACACTCCAGTGGGATGCTCCATCTGCCCTACCATCTCAGTGTTCATGAGCCACACTTGGAACTTTGAGGCATGTAGAAAAAACATTTAAAGCTGTGTGTATGGCCAAATCACTGATTCTCCAAATCAGCATTGAATCTTCAGATTCGGATTCGGCCGAACTGAATCGGGACAGTGAACCAAATCAACTAATCGATTCACTGTCCCCTGAATCTGGCCAAATCCAAATCTGAATCGAATATGGCCCACTTTGCACACTCTGACTAGCCAGGTCCGTTGACCAGCATTGGTTGCTAGCAGAAGCAAGGCTCCACAGCTCCTTCTTGTTCCTCTTTATTCTTGTCTACTTGTAAGCTGAAGTCTGCCTCCTCAAATGCAGGCATGTGCAGTTTGTGTGCTACCGGATTTCCCAGTAGCAAACCCCCCCCCCCCCCCACTAAAGTTAGTGCTGGGTCGTGTCTACATGTGCAGTAATGTGATTTAACTAATTGGACCTAAATTTGATACCTGCATTTGCCGGTATCAAATTGATGCATGATTACCCTAATTTAGCCATTTTTAATGTGCATTAAGGGCACACACATGTAGGTGTGTGCCCAAAATGCACATTAAATTAGCCTAATGAGCATTAACGCAGCTCATGTAGATGTGTCCTATGAGACTATATTAGATGTAAGGAGTAATGAACATAATTCTCATTACAATCAATTTTGGAGTGAGGCATTTAATAGCCTTAAGTGCCAAGTGGATAAATCACTGATTCTCAAATTCTCAGTCTGAGTACTAAGTGAAGCTACTTTGCACTGCTACTATTGTGGATTTTGAGTGGCAGGATAGCCTACTCTCTATTTCACCCTTGCCAATAGAGACATTCTATTAAACTGCTTATCCAGTTAGGACTTGGTTTTACATGGTTGTAGTTAAAATGACCTCCTTTGGATGTTTTGTGAGAGAAGGCACCACTCCTAAAGCTCAAAGAATTGCTCACTGATTGCTATCCCATTTCTCATTCTTTATTTATGTATGTATATATATATATAAACCCTGTAACTCTTAAATTATTTCAAATCTAACAAAAATAATTTTTAGATATTAAAAAAACCCAAAGATGTGAAATCAGACTATTCCCAATAATTCTCCTAGAATCAAACCTTTGAGGTTGTAGCCTTCTGGGTTTTGTTCAGAAACATTCAGTAACGAGTCTGAAGTTATGGAAAAAACCCTCTGCTCTTTTTCATGTTTAAGACTAATGGCCTAGTCCTGAATGGTTAATAGAAAATTACTTGAAACTGGATGCTCAGCATCTCCTAGAAAATGCATAATGGCCTGCAGATTTGGTTCATAATTTAGGTGCCCCAAGATTCAAGCTTTTGTCATAGCAAACCAGACTAAAGGTTTATCTTAATGGGATATAGTAATGTTGTTATAAGAATAAAGTTTATTGTGGTTCTGCTCTTTATAGGGATCTCACTTTCTTTTGATCTTTTCCTTTAAGACAGTTCTGTCTGCTCTGAGTAAGCTAGTGCACAGCTCTCTCAGCTGTCAAAAAATACCTGCAGGAGAGAACTCTTTAGGCCAAGAGAAATTATCCGAGCTGGCATCCTCTCTAAAGGATCATCATACTTGGTTTCGTGAAGAACATACGTTACAAGAAGCATTTAAATGATTAAATTTGAAAATGTTCACAAGAAAACAATATCACTAATCTTTCATTTTGTCCAATATTAAGGATTATTGAAAAAGACCAGCCTGTACTTAAAAAGGAAAATGTTGCCATATTTGGAAGAAAAAAAGAAGTACAACTATGAGTTTGCTACATCCACTTCATTTCATGGGGTGCAAAATATTGTCCGAACCCCGAGCAAGATACGCAAGGTGGTATGGATGCTAGTGGTTATGGGCTCCCTTGCCATCGTCACTTGGCAAGTCTACAATCGCTTCATCTATTATTTGAGTTGGCCAACCACAACTTCAGTGGTAGTTCAGTATGTGGAAAATATTGAATTCCCTGCTGTGACTTTTTGTAACTTGAACAGGTAAAACACTTTTTAGTGCATCATAAATATGGAATAATAGATTTAAATGTCTCTTGTTAAAAATGTATTGTCATTCTGAAGTACATCTATTCAAATTGATGGAATATTAGGGGTGCAAATAGGGTGACAATTTTCACTAGATCTGGCCACAGAAAGTGGTCTATAGCCATGACCAAACAAGTTAATGGTTGCAGACAGTTTAAAAAACGGTTGATCTGGTGAAAATCTGAACCCTCATTGCATGAGGGATCAGATGACATTTCAAAACATAGTGACTTATATAACTTTTGTCTGTGCTGCCTCCCAGCCTTGAGTTCAGTCTGGGGGCTGGCTTTTCAGCTCCTACTGGAAGGTGGAAAGAGTGTATTGGAACCCCCCCCCCCCAAGCTGGGGGGGGGCTCCAAATCACCCACCCCACCCTCCAGTGCTAGAGAACCCCTAAAATGAGATCCTTCTCGTCCCTTTCCCCCCTCCCATTCTGAAAGAGGGATAGGCTAGGAGAGAGGAGGGGCTGTTGCTGCAGGAAACCAGCTGCAGGCTCCTAGCCAGTAGCTAGATTCCCCTTCCCCCAGAACCAACAATGAACTATGGTCCAGGGGGATCGTTGTAACTCAGAACACTTCCTGAAATGTGTTCTCAGTTACAGCAGGCAGCTGCACTTCTGGTCCATATCCTAAACTGACTGCATATGGTCAGTTTTCAACATGCTTGGTAGGAATTTTGCTGCATGATTTTAAATGGAAATGAATAAACACCAGAAGCTCCTGAACAAAACTTTAAGTATTTTACTGCACTGAGAGAAAAAAACTTGATCATCTAATCATACAAGTAGAGGAACAATCTTTTGGAAGAAAATAATCCGAGTAACACGTTCTCATTGTCATTACTCAATTCTGGAACACCTTCCCTCTTGGAACCCACCAGAGCCCAAGCCTGGACATCTTTTGGAAGCACTGTAAGACCTTTCTACATGGGCAGGCATTTAGCAAAGGAAACTAGGCTGGGTTATTGTTTAGTGGGCTTCTGTTTTATGTTTTCTCCTGTTCTATAAGCATTGTTTTCTGTTTTATAAGTTATTCTGTTCTCTTGTAAGCAGTCCTGAGCCTCTCCTGGGAAGGGAGGCATATAAATCAAAGAAATACCATTTTTTTTCTTGCATATAATGTCCGCAGATCAAATATGTACCTTGTTTTTGGAAAGCAGAATGTAGAAATTATTTTTTCCAGAGTCATGGTCTGAAGCTGGCTTTTCCATGAAGAGACAGTGCTGCCAGTTTCTTTCCAGGATGGCAAGCAGGAGGGATGGCATCCAATGTTAACCTTTTCATAGCAGCTCTCAAATTGGAAAGAGTTTTCAGCTGTTCATTTGGCTGCTCAGCCAAAAACTGTTGCCAATTTGAAAGCAGCTATGAAAAGAGTAATATTGGACTTACCACTCCTTGCTACCTTAGACAATCTGGCAGCCATCCTTCAGCACTGTCTCTCCATACTTCTTCTCTCCATACTTCTATTCCAGCAAAGAAAAATCAGCCTCCCTGCTTAAGACATGTACCCCAATTTGGGAGAACTGATTTTTGAGAAAAAGTTGCGTGTAGTACACAAGTAAATATAGTAAATAAAATAATGAGAGCTTGGTCTTAAAGGAGCTCTTCAATGAGTCTATGTAAAATATTTACCTGAAAAAAAAATTAAGGATCAGATTTTTGTTTGTGCTTCATTTCAGCAGAGATAACAGACATGTATTATAACTGCTTTAGGATCTCTAATGCCTGTATCAGTCATACCATACCAAAAAAATACACTGTTTGATCAGCAGGATATATAGTACCATGTATAACTACAGAACCACCAATATATTTTGCTTAAGGGTGCTCAATCTGGTTACATTCCTTTCCAGTCAATTCAGAGACACACTTCTGCACTGAAATTTGCAAGCCCGACAGGCTCAATTTAGGAACCTAAATATGAATTTGGAAGCTTAAAAATCAGGTTACTTCTATTTAGAATTACTGAGGTCCTGCTTTTCCCATTGGCATCAACAGATTGGTACTCATTCAACACTTCTGAATGTCAAGATACTTTTCTTTAGGAAGTCTAAATAACTCTCCCCTGAGGATTCCAATCTGAACATAAACCTTTTAGAATTGTTTAAAGTGAAATTTATATCCGTATCTCCATATATATATCTCCATACACACACAGGTGTGTGTGTGTATAATTTTTTATATTTAACTCAGATTCAGCTGAAAAATATTAAAGTAGTGTAATGAACCTGCAAGCTCATTAGTATAGCAACTGTCTTGAAATCTGTGTAGTTTGCCCACATTTTACTATCAACAAAGATATGTTTTGATCTCTCCATCTCTCACCAGTAGAATGAGTCACAGGTGCGATCCCCAAACCCATGGGACATACCTGGCCCTTAGTCCTTCCCGCAAAGAAAACCTCTGTGACAGAATATACACTGCCAATAATAGAAGTCTATTTCGCTATGATAGGCAATACATTATTGTAGCTAAAACAGCAGAATGTTATGGGTAGTCAACACTCAACTATTCAGAGTGTGGCAGCGGACACAATAAAATGACAATTTGCTTCTACACCCATCTATTCCTGTCAATTTATATATTTCTGTTTTTAGTAAGAAGCATTTCTTTTTGAGAAACAAAGCCAACCATGCACATGGTTGTTTTCAAAAGCATAGTTAAAACTATGTGGACAGAAGTAGTCACAGAATATTGTGGAATTGCAAAAGGGGACCTTTATACAGATCTTCTGATATTTTAGGCATCCAAGATACATTTTGATATATAGAAATTGACATAAAATGGCAATTCCAAGACAACATTACATAGGAATAGTTTACTGGTTTTTGTTCAACATACTGAATTCAAATCCATCATAACACTTCAATAAATCCCTAATTTTCATCATTATTAGGTGTTCCTTTACCATTTTATGAGAGCATGTGATATACAATGCATTTTCGGTTAAACCTTTATCCCAATCACATTTTAGAAGATTTTCAAAGTGTTTATAGGCATTAGATTCACCTTAGATTTATGCCACCTTTTACCACCAATCACCAGGCACAGAGCTCCTGAGGAAGGATAAGCAACATGGTTTGAATTCCAGTTCCCACGGCTATGTAAGCCCCTTTGGCTGAGAGACTTCTGCAGATAGACAAAGGGGCAGGCTGCCCAAGTGATGGCACTAGAATTCTCTGGTTCTCTGGTTCAGTTCCTTCCATCATGCCTCCTAGCCTGACATCTGCCTGTGACAACTGACAACTTTCTGTCAGTTCTACCAACAGATCTACTTAGTGGTTGCTTCAGATGGCCAGCCTGTGGTTTTAAAAAGGGGTGGGACGAAGTAGAGGGGCAGAGTTTGGTTTCACTTGTTTTAACTCAAGTACCCATTTCCAGGCCAACAGTAAACCTGTGTTTATAAAAACGAAAAGTGTATTTGCTAAAAGTGCATCTTGCTCTACCTGCAGATTGTCTCTATAGTTGCCCAAAGAGTTCAAAACTACACTTCTAAATTCTATTTCCTTCTTACAGGTTCCAAATCCAAGCAGTAGCCAACCTCAACATCATTTATTTTCTCTGGAGCATTGTATCTGGAGTTCTTCGTGCATTTGCTCTGGATGACAAACTATCTCAGGACCTAAATGATTTCTTGAATGGAAACCAAAACTTCAGCATTAAAGAGTTTACAAAGAATAATGGATTTTTTCTCAACAACAGTACTTTATTAGAATGTGATTTTTTTGGAAAGCCATGTTACCCAGAGGTAATAGTTTTTACTTTATTGTAATGGTAACAGTGGAATTAAAAACTCTTTAAAAATAAGGGCTGAATCTTCACACGCGCCTAGGACTGCAGCATATTGAGCCAGGTTGGAAAAGCCCTGTTGGCAGATGGTCCGGAGGTCAGCCTGCCAAACCAAGGGTGTTCCAACCTGGCTCAAAGTATTGCAGAGAGGTTGGCTAGGGCACAAGGGTGCTTCAGTGTGAGTCTAGCCAGCAGACACCCCCATATTGAAGCACCCTCATGCTTCAGCCAAGCGCATCAGCATCTACACGTGCATTGCTATGTACAAAAAAACCTCTGCAGCAGGATAGTACTTTTATTTACAAGTACTATCCTGCTGCAGGGTTAATTAGTTACCTGCAGCCTAATAGGGCTGCACCTGTAGATGCAGAGATGTTTACTGCAAAGCTAATTAGGCAATTCCACAGTAAACATTTCATGTAGATATGTCCAATGACTGTTAAATTTTTGGTGACAATACACCCTTAAAATCATTGAACAAATGGGCAAGTAGTACACCATACTGGTCTACTGTAGTACAACTTCATACATTCCCTTGAAACAGATAGAAACTACTTCACAAGTATCACCTACTAGAAATTATATTACTAAGTGAACACTAATTTCCTCAAGTCCTGGACTTAATAAGGAAGAAGACAGTAGGACCTTACAGAAAATTATTTTAAGCAACCAAAATCATTTAGTGGATAGTTAAATTATTTCTTTTGGTGAGTTCCATACATTTGTTTCCATAGAAAGGATTTCATTCTTGATTAAATTCTGTAGGACTATTCCACCAGTGATTTGTGTGTTCACCTACTATAGTCATAAATATACATCAACAACAGATAATTTAGGCAATCTAGGCCCTAAAGCATTCCATAATCCCAAAAATAGATTGAAGTTATCTGGTTTCTTTTTGTTTTCTACTTTTATTGTTATAGGACTTCGAACATGTTTTCACTGAGTATGGAAACTGCTTTACTTTTAACCACATTGATCTTCCAGCAAAGAGAAGAGTGAGTGTCTCTGGAAGAGGCCTAAGTTTAATTTTTGACATCAAACAGGTATAGATATGATAATAATCTTACATTATATATTCATATAATACATATTCAAGGTGAAAAAGGCTACTATAAGCATTTTTCTGTCCTGCATAACATGGGCAACAATTTCATCAATTAATTGCTGGGTTAAGACCAAAATTACTGCCTGAAGGATAGCACATCTTTAAGAAAGATGTCCAATCTTGATTTGAATAAGTTTTGAATGGAAAATTCA
Source organism: Alligator mississippiensis (assembly GCF_030867095.1). Classification (NCBI taxonomy): domain Eukaryota; kingdom Metazoa; phylum Chordata; order Crocodylia; family Alligatoridae; genus Alligator; species Alligator mississippiensis. Next base: position 93,498,149 of record NC_081825.1, read on the forward strand.
CCATATTTCCCAGTAAATTCCCAAGCTATTTTTACCAGTAACTGTATGAAATCAGTAAGTGATGGTCGTCTTTGAACTAAAGAACTCTATTTGAACTTCAACATGTTGTTCTCCATTTTATTCCCTGTTTTAACTGACCCTCCAAGATTTTAGATCCTAAGGCAACAAAGGAAATAGAAGTTACTTTGTTTTTCTGCCTTTCTTTAATTGCCAGAGGAGATATGTCACCTGCTTAAACCTCATCACCAAATGAGGTTTAAATTCAAGCAAAATGCTTTTTTGACTTGAAATAAAGCTAAATGTCATAATGTAAAAACCACATCGTGACACTGCTTTTCTAAGGAATTTGTTTTGTATCAGGCACTCTTCACTGATGACCCTTCCCTGGGTTTTATTGATGCTGGTATAATTTACGTTATCCATTCACCTAAAGAACCTCCACGGTTTGATGGCTTGGGCCTGTCCACACCAGTAGGCATGCATGCCCACGTTGCAATCCGCCAACTAAAGGTAAGCTATTTGTGTGATGAAGTATCAGTCTCTCTCTGAAATTTAAAGTACATTTTTACTCTGAAAAATTACAACAGACATTTTAAAAGTTTGGTATGAATTATGCTTCAATGATTTCCACAATAATTTTTTTCCAGAGTCCAAATCATACTGTATTAGAACGTAGGGAACTTATCACATCTGAGCTGTTTTGTGCATATATTCCACCTGGCAATAAGTGGAAGCCAAACCAAGGCAACTCAAGCAGTTCTTTTATTCCAGAGTAGGTAGCTTCCAGCTACCACAATATATAGAAGACATGCAAAACAGTCACCATAGATTAGCTGATGCACTGTAAATCTTTATTCCTTCCTTATAATTGGGTATAATTTGCAGTAGCATAACTAAGGATGCCAGTCTGAAGGATTCATGATTGGGAATGTGGAAGGGGAAGTGCCAAATGGCAGGCCACAGGGAGCCCATGTCACCACACCAGTGGCCTGTGTTCAGGCAGTTTTGTACTACTGGAGCAGCAGCCTACACTGCCACAGCAGCCCCCATACAAAGAGGCAAGCTCTTGGCACCCTGCTCTCTGGTCCTTGGTATGCACATACATGCACAAACAGATGCACCCACACACATACATACACCCTGCCCCATACCAGATAAATGATTTATGTTCTTTCTTCATCCAGAGGCAAAATAACCAAAAACTAAAGCTGGACCATTCCCTTGCCACAGAACATAGGATCTGACCTTGGAATATCAAGTTTCTGAAATGTTTCAGAAACACTTCCCTAGAACTCTGTCTCTAGAGGGGATTTCTGCAACATGAAATCAATTACCTGTGAAATCAATTACCTGTGTACACACCATAGGTTTTAATCCTCATTAAGTTAATTAGGTTTATAAAATTTAAACTTTTGAAGCATCGCATCTGTGTTTGCACGCACTAGGTTTTCAAATGAATTAAGCTTTGGAGCATTGCATCTGTGTTTGCACGCACTAGGTTTTCAAATGAATTAAGCTTTGGAGCATTGCATCTGTGTTTGCACGCATTAGGTTTTCAAATGAATTAAGCTTTGGAGCATTGCATCTGTGTTTGCACACACTAGGTTTTCAAATGAATTAAGCCTGATCCCCGGTCAGCACCGCAGGAGAGCAGATGGTCCAGCACTGCACCCCCGGTCCAGGGTCCTCCACCCACCCCATGCCTGTGCCCTACCACACAGCTGTGGAAGCAGGGAGATGGCAAACCACACAAGAAAAAAAAATGGAAGCAATTTGAAAACAAAAGCAATTTAAAGGGGTGAACTACAAAGAAGTCACAGAGCCATTTGGTGGACAGAGTGGCTCATTACATGTCTTTGAGTGCCTTTGTGTGTGCATGCAATGAATCCATGGATGCGACACTCCCGGTGAGCCAAACTCAACTACAAGGATTTTTAGTTTAATGCACCAGAAAAACTTTTAAAGTGTGTGGAAAACCCACTCATGCAAACAGTCACGCGGTTGCAGTGCAAGAAAGGACAAAAAATGTGGCATGTAGAAAGGCCCCTAGTTTCTTTGTACAGCCCTATTGAAATCCAATTCTGTAGGGCTGTCTACATTGTCAGGTTGTACAAGAGAATCAAGACCCAAGAGAACAGATACTAAACATACATACACTTTTTGTTATTAACCTCAGATTTAACTCATAGCAATTCAACTTTAATTCAGTTAACATTTTAGTATAAATTGAACATAGTGTTTTATTAACAAACTTTGCATTTAAAATAGTATTAAAGCATTCTACTTTACTATTTTCTATTCAAGACAGTTATCCAAGAATACCCTTGGGGAGAGTGCAATCCTAATATCAAACTTCAGTATCACAATATCTACAGTACCTATGGATGTGTACAGGAATGCAAGGCCCATTACATACAGGACTGGTGTGGATGTTTGCCATTCATGCTTCCAGGTACTTCTTGGGCAACGTTACACATGTGGTACAAAGTGATTCATGGATCTTCAAACAAACATGGACTTCAAACTTTTACTTTCACTTAGAAAGCTATATCATTCTCTGAAAGTCCTTGGCACAACTAGACTTAATTGAAAATTTTAAATTATTCTCGTCAAACTTTGACCTTTCAGTGAAATATTCAAAATATTTGATTAGCCCTAACCATCTGGTCAGCATTTCTTAATGTTGTCATCTGAACCCCAAATGAACATCCAAGTCTATATCAGAGTGCATGAAATTGGTCATCTTAAACTTGACCCCAGAAGAACTTTGAGCTAAAACCATAAAATGTCTTTTCTGTCATTATGTGCATTCTTCACTGCTCAACTTTTAGGCAACTAGCTCCTACAGCCCTGAGTTAGGAGCTCAAGTTCAATTCACGAGAAGCTAGGTACCTTAAAAAGGATCCACAAAAAACAGGGTATGTGCCCAGAAAACAGAACAGATGTAGAGACACAACTAACGTATTTTACTCTTATTTTCCAAGATTTATTCAACTGTACTTTATTATATTAAGTCATGTAGTATTAGTAATAATACAATATTGAGCAATATGTGCTCTCAGGTGCACCAGTGAAATGTGGAAAAGTCTGTAGATTTCAATTATTACATTTTACTTGTACTAGTACCCCAAGAGCAGAATTTTCACTTTTATGAAATAGCTGAATACAGGAATAGATTACCTGATTAATTGTTATTTTGCTTTTAAAGGAAATGGAACAGAATGTGACCTACTAAAATCTTACAAATGTGTTTCTCCTGCATTATGTAAGTAACTACTGACTTATTAATACCTTTCTATTCTTTAACTTCATTTAAGTAAATCAGAGGACTCCAACCAAATGCCAAAAAGTAGCTAGAATTCAAGACTGATCTAGTTATTAATTACAACTTACGATTTTAACATTTTCAGTTCTTATCATATCCATGTTCATTTAGTTATACTATTTCCATGAATCCCTGTGCATTTGGAAAATGCAAATAAGGTAGTCAGTTGTAACTTTCTATTTGTGGGAAGCTTTCATGGGTCTTGTACATTACTGTTATGTTTCCAGCAACTGCATTTTAATACATTTTTCATGGGTAACTACACAATGATGGTATATTTAGATGTTATTTTTACAAACTTTACATGCTTTTTGTAGAACAAAGCATCCTATTCCAACAGATGATTCCTCAAAATGGCCTTGAGGCAGGAAAGAAAACCTTTTCACTTCCACAGGTTCTGCACTCTTTCTAAGGTCTAGACACACAACTACACTGATGCGATTTACACCAGGGCTTACCGATGACCAGATATTGCAGGGTATCCACTGGCAGTAGACACTATCATTGCACCTCACAACTAAGAGGCAGAAGCGCAGATTTGCCTATAGCAAACAAATACCCTGGCAGAGCTCTGGACTCACTTTTATACTGCTGTAACTTAGAATGTAGTTTTACCTCTCATCTTTTTTCTAGAATATTCTACAGCAGATTCAAGTAAATTATACTGCATGTCACCCATATAGACAAGCCACATGTATATAAGCCCTTATATAGTCAGATTAGGGTTCAATATGACTACTCTTACCTGCACATAAGCTTTGCCTTTTTGATTATTAATAGCAACTGCTACTTTCAATTAATAGGCCTGGAAAAAAATAACAAATACTGTTTTAATCCTTCTAGGAATATTCATAAGAGGAAGTATAAATACATTACAGAGTTAGCCCATTCCTTATTCCTTCACTAAACACCAGCCTGTAAATGGAATCTTGTTTCTCTTTGGTTCTATATTTGTGAAATTTTATAAAAGCAATTCATTTCTATGTGCAAATGATCAATATACAGGTGATTTAAAAAATGTTAGCCACACTTATAAAATGAATCATCCTACTGACTTTGTGGCCCTCTATACATGCAGCTACAGATGTAATGAGATCTAATGTGCAATCCACAAAATTACACTTCCTCCTATGCTGTGTCCCCTGGCTTCTGAGATCTAGCTGGATCCTAGCACCCAACATCTGCAGTTGCAGGACTCTGGGTCCCTGTGGTGCTGGGACCCAGAGTTGGCAGCTGCTGGGGCTAACAATCCCCTCAGTTGTCAGACTCCCAACCCCAGCTGGGTATCAGGCACTTCTGTGGCTGGGAGCTCTATCAGGTGATGGGGCTCCCAGCTGTAGGGGAGACCCTGCTACATGTGCAAATTGAAGTTAGATAGCAACCAGCTATAAAGTTATTCCACGTTTTTAAGGTCAAACTTTATAGCTGGTTTGGAACTTTTTATGGCATGATTGTGACTTTGCAGGTGTAGCTGGTCCCAAGGTAAGAGCACAATGAATCAATTATGTAATGCCTGTACCGTGTGGAGGAGGCCTTCATTTTAAATCATGAGTTGATGAATCATTTCTCTTCAACTCTATAAATTCAGTTCAGAATTTTTAAAGCTGTTTTCCAAAAGAATGTAGGTGTAAGAAAAAGTCAATTAGATTAACTTTGGGCTTCCTGGTCTCAAATGTGTGCAGTGTTCAAATGAAATATAGAATTAGTTTTGTCATGAGTCTTAGGCAGTGATTAGTTCCATAAGGTTCATATCCTTGTCCTTTGAGAGTTGAGATATTACTCAACTCTCAAGGGTAGGTATATTATTCAGTGGGTGCATCTACACGTGCACCGTTACTGTGCAGTAACTTAAGCGGCAAACTTCTAACTATGGCAATTTATTCAGACTTGGGAGTAAATTTGCTACCTGAATCATGCAGATAGCAAATTTACACTGAGTAGTTACTGCGCAGTAAGGCATGTGTAAACTCCTTACTGCACAGTAACCTTGTTTGTGTGGAATGACTTGAGACTAACTTTAATTTCAAGTCTATCCATACACAGCGTTACTGCACTGTAATGCCTGCATGTGTAGACGCCAACATGAAAGTCACTTACTGCACAGTAAGCTACTGCTCAGTAAATGCATATGTAGACACACCCAGTAGATATATGGGGGGAAGTATTTCAACTACCTTCAAAGAAAGTCTGTTGGGGGAGGAGGAGTTAAACCCTGTTATACTTTGTGACTAGATCCAAAAATGTCTAATGCATTTCAGTGCTAAGCAGACATCTAACATGGCAAACTTCGAGATGCTAACATTCCAGGACAGAATACAGAACCCTGAGGTAGGTATTGGTACCTGGAATTCTTATACAATATATGCAGAGGGTTTGGTACTTCTGAACAGAACCCAAAACAATCAGCAGGCTTATCAGGGAGAGGACAGGGCATCATTAAATCCCACCCTTTTGGGAGGCTTAGGTACCTTTCAGAGAAGCACCTCCCTCTATGTGGGATTCACATTTTAGAACCCTCTCCTGAAGGGAAACACCTACACAGTTTCAAAAGAAAAGACAAATTAAGAAACAAAAAGCAGACTTCACATATTTATTTTAAAATATAGGATACTGAAACCATGATATCAGTTTCCTTTATATGTTAAGGTAGTGACCAGAGTACTCAGGACATAGGGTACCAATGCTCAATTTCCTTCTCTGCCTGAGAGGATTCAATCCCACAGTTCTCACCTCCCTGTAGAGTGCCCTAACCATCAAATATGGGGTAGAAGGAAGATAGAGAACTCTCTAGCCCCATTAAAGTTTTCCACTTTTGTAGAAAAAAATTTGAACTTATGTGACAAACTTCCCCCCAAATATCTACTGGGTGTGAAATATTTCCCCACAAATATCTACTGGGTGTGTCTACACATGCATTTACAGAGCAGTAGCTTACTGTGCAGTAAGTGACTTTTATGTTGGCGTCTACACATGCAGGCATTACAGTGCAGTAACGCTGTGTATGGATTGACTTGAAACTAAAGTTAGTCTCAAGTCATTCCACACAAACAAGGTTACTGCGCAGTTAGGAGTTTACACATGCCTTACTGCGCAGTAACTACTCAGTGTAAATTTGCTATCTGCATGATTCAAGTAGCAAATTTACGCCCAAGTCTGCATAAATTGCCATAGTTAGAAGTTTGTCACACAAGTTCAAATTTTAGGGAAATGTGAGCGAGGAAGAGGAGACAATAAGTATGCCTATGTATGCAATTTACACCGGCTTAAATTTACTGTGCAGTAAGCAGGAATAGGCTGGTGTCTACACATGCAGGCATTAAAGCTCATTAATGTTAGTCCCAAGTCAGTCCACACAGTGTTACTGTGCAGTAAGGTGTCTACATGTGCGTTACTGGGCAGTAACTAATCAGGTGCAAGTTTGATACCTGCATGATGCAGGTATCAAATTTACACTAAAGTCAGCATAAGTCGCTATATTTTCTGTGCAGTACAGACATGCACGTGTAGATGTGCACCTGTTCTGCACAGTCATTTTGGTTACTACACAGCAAATGGGCACGTGTAGATGCACCCTGTGTGTCCCAAAGATGCGTTTAGGACATTAATCTTGAAAGGGAAAGGAATGAGTTCCTCTGTGCATTTTATGTGAATCATACAAATATAAGGCTGGAAGTGACGTCAAGAAGTCACCTCGTCCAACTCCCTGCTTAAAGCAGGATCATCCCCATCTAAACGGTCTCATCCAAGTTTTTGTCTCAACCACTCATAAAAACTCCCAGGAGCACATCTACACATGCTATTAATGCGAAACAATAAACTCCGATGCATATTGCACTGGAGTTTATTGCTCCCAGGCACTGTGTTTACATGTGCATGCAGAAGCACAGCACATTTTGCTGAGTCAGAGCAGTCCCAGCTGGCATCAGGTCCAAGGGGTCAGCCTGCCAGCCTGGGGCTGCTCAAACCTGGCTCAATGTCTTGTGAAGGGACAGACTGGGGCAGGAGTGTGCTCTAGTGCAGGGCTAGTCAGCAGGCAGCCCTTCACTGAACTACCCTAGTGCCCCACCGAGCCTCATCAACATCTACATGTGCATTGCTGGGCACAAAAGATAGTACTTGTATTTACAAGTATTAACCTACAGCAGTATTTATTAGTTTCCTGAGACCTAATAGGGCCGCATCTGTAGATGCAGAAATTTTACTGTGGAGCTAATTAGGCAGTTCCATAGTAAACATTTTGTGTAGGTGCACCTATGTGTAGGAGCAAAATCTTACAACCTGTATAAGTGATCTGTTCCAGTGTTTAACTACCCTCATAGTTAATAAGAGTCCTTCCTAATAAAATATTTAAGGGGAACACAGTAGACTGTTGAACAAAGGAAAACTTTTAAAAATCCTGTCTACATGAATTATGATTGCGTTTCTATAAACTTATTTGTTATAACATTTACTACCCTATCAATGGGATTTTACTGAGTGCCACAATGATCATATCGATGCAAATATCTGTGACTTGTAATACTAGTGGAACAAGCAAGAAAGCATCCAAGAGTCAAGAACAGATTTCATCCATGGACAAAAATATGACACATACACTGAACTGTCAAACCTAGAACACTGATGCAAATCCAGAAAAGTGGTAGGATAACTCCCAGAATCAAAAGGCATGAGTTTCATTAACAGTCCCACTGCTAATATTCTGCTTTGTCTTGAGAAGTTGAAAAAGCTGGCCCTTCAGCTTTGGGTGGCTCATTTCTATTTCTATGAAATAAGAGTGACATTAATTCCTCTTTGTAAGATACTCTGAGACCCTCAGGTGAAAAGCCACATGCAAGATCATTATTATCATCATTTCTGAAATTCCCTTTGAATGAAAGAGAGAGATGATAAATGATATGGTTCTCATACTGATTCATTTGCTTAAAATTTCAGATAACATAGATATACTGGGATTGTGTACAGTAGGCACCCACAATTCCACTTGCCCTGTCCCTTGTGAAGAAACAGATTATCCTTCCACAGTCACCTACTCAAGTTTTGCAAGTGAAAAAGCCTTAAAATTCCTTTCTACCAAACTGAAGAAAAGTCCAGATTACATCAGGTAATCTTATTTATATTTATTGTATGTTATCAGAAAACCTTGGATGACTTACGGGTGTCATCTTTATTATTTAATTTACTGTGTCTAACTTTAATATGAATACATTTCAGTAAGATAAGATTTTACTTTGCATATAAGAACACAATCTGCAATAAGTGTGGGATATTTTTACAAAAGGAACTGGTAGAGAAACAATATTTTATTAATTTACATCTTTTGCTATATGGGTACTACTAGGAAGCACATTGTCCTCCTTCCACCCTCATACTACTATGTAATTTGAAAGCCTTTTTCCATATAGCCATAAAGAGAAGTGCAATGGATGTGAAACCAGTCCCGAACTATTAAGAGAAAATTTCCAGTTACAATACTTAAATCTTAGTCCTGTTGTGGCTGAAGATAATTAATTGTACAAATCTACTCTGCAAAGGATGCATTTATTTTCTTAAGGGGAAGAGATTAGAAGCATTTTGGAAGAGTTATCTTGCACAAATCCAAAAGATGACAATGATTTGCAGAAAGTAACACCTGGAAAAAGTCAGGTCAGTCTAGCAAAAAGGTCTTAAACCAGCCTATACATCTGTGTTTACATCTGTAAACACAACAAGAAATCATGTAAGTGTAGTTATGTGCACAAAATTAAAATATGCTCATAAAAACTGGTTTCAACAATTGGACTTCAAAATATGTGAATCACTGAAGTTTTTGAAAATGTTGAACTATTTTCCTCTTCAAACTATAGCTCTATAAATGCTTAAATGTGTTTTTAAGTAGACACAGACCACACAAGCATTATGCAAATCCAGTTTATTATTTTTTTTTTAAACATTTTAATAATTTGGTGCCCCTGAGAATTCTAGGACAACATTATTATTTATTTCACTTTGTCAATTGTTTTATTATTTGTAAACATCACACAGCTCAGTAATTACTCAATTAAGCAGGCAAAAATACATAAAATTCTTCTGTTACCAAGTCTTTAGCCAATAGGAATCAAGCAAATATATTAATGAGTACATATAATAAATTACCAAATCTGGGGATATATTGATTTCTGAAGATGTAAAAAGGGTAAAGTTAGCTATTTACTTCTTTATTCTAGCAAATTACAACAGAAGCACCTTGATAATATTAATAGGATCCATCATATCTCTAATGAATGGTTACATCCATTTACCAAATATCTCTAATGGTTACGTCCACTTACGAGATGTAACATGCAGATTAAAACAATCACTAACAAAACTGAAATATAAAAAGTTGGGGACAGAAAATACTTTATTTTCATAAATGAGTGCATGAGTTGCATTGTGCTATTATACCAAGAGCCTGTAGTTTGGGCTTTCCACAAAAATTATAATCATGACCATATTTGGGTTTTAACACATTCTTTTGTTGAATGAAAAGTGGAATTCTTTTCTATTCTTTTCTGTGTTCTCATCCCCAAAATTTATGGAAAGAGCTTTTATATTCTGCATAGCTTTCCAAGAACTCCATATAGTATATGTGTGGACTCTCTCTGTCTAACAGTAGTACCAGAGGGTCAGATTTGCACTAAGCGGTGCTTCATGTCCCCAGTCTACAAAGACTTACACAAATATGTGCTTAGTTTTACACACTGGGAATAAATCCATTGAAGCCAATGGGATTACTGGCAGAAGATAAGGTTAAATATATTAAAGAAAAAAAATCTGCAGGATTAGGCCTCATCTGGCCAGTGAAATTCACAATGGTTCTAAATATGCAGAGAGGTACTGAGGATGCATAATGATTCAACCATGCACCACATGGTGATGTTCAGCTCCTCTTGCTGCTATAGTTAAGGATCACTGGTATTTCTACTTTAAGCCTCCTACTTTTCCAAGGGTGTGGAAATAAGGTCCCATAATGTGGTCTCACTACAAATATTTCAGTATATATGATTGTTTTAAAATTATATCTAGTCTGCCATTCCACACATTTTTTAAACAAAGAAATTGCTAAAATGTAATGCAACTGCTGAAGTCTTAACTAGCAAACAAACACATATAGGTAACCCTGCCTATCCTAACTTGTTTTTACTAACACTAAGATCTGACCCTGTAATGAACCATTATGAATTTACACTCTAGTAGACTTCACTGCTAGTAAATCACACTTTTATCCTATCTCTCTTTGAGCATGACCATCAGCATCCTATTGCCATTTTTCCAGCATGAATTTCTAACTAAAACCAATGATAGAAGAGTGGCAGGCCCGATTTATATTGTATGTATTTTTTCATTAGGCAGAATCTTGTACATATTGACATTAACTATCAAGATCTGAACTACAAAATGACACAGCAGCAGAAGGCCCTGACTGTATCCGAGTTGCTTGGTGAGTGGTCACAGATTAATTTTTAATTAAACCAGAACAAAACTGTTCATTTTCCAGCCACAGTCTGGACAAGTTTCTAATTGCCTAATTATTCCACCATCAGCAGTTACTTTTGGTCCCAGAACTCACTTTCTAGACAGACTATACTGCAGTGATTTATACATATACAATATCTAATGAATTACTACTCCTCACTAAACACTTCTTACTTTAGATAAATACTACACAGTGGCTATGTTGGGTTGCTTATTTCATTCTGTTTAAGAACTATATTAATCTTTTCTTGTGAAGATTTTTTTAATGGATTTAATGTTTTCCCTTAGAATGTCAGATTATGTGCATTACACATATTTAACACTTGAACCCAACAATGGGTGGTTGGCTTCCTAGACTAAACCAAATGCTTGGCTGACATATGTTTATTTCCTTGTTACAGCTGAAGTTGGTGGCCAACTTGGATTATTTTGTGGTGCCAGTATGATTACAATCATAGAACTCGTTGAGTATATTTTCACTAACTTCTGTTGGATGTGCATCTTTCTTCTACTGAAAGCACCAGAAATACCCCAATGGAGCATCCCAACTCAGAACCAGATAGCTAAGAAGGGAATACAAGAATGTTGAAAGCTTTACTTTTGACAACCTAACATGCCCCTCTGTAAATTGCCTTTGTTTTTAAGATACTAAAGGACTTTTGGTATTTAGCCTGAATTGTGACTATTCACTCCTTGAATTTTATTATTTATACGCAACATATTTTGGAAAAAATGGTCATTAGAAAGTCTCTATTTCCTTCTCTTATAATGACATATGTAAATTTTACCTACCCCAAAATGCATTTTAAAGAATTAATATATATTTTTAGTGGTTACGCAATTGATGTAAATGGCACATTGCAGTACTGTCTGTATGAACTGGTATAGAGACACAGGATATTATTACATGTGTTGTGGGGCGCAGCACTGGGTGCTTTAATTAGAGAGCTATGCTAATTAAATGCACCCGCGCATCGCATGTATCAGTGTCACTGTGCATCCCCTCACTAAAAAAGGGCGGTGGGGCACTTTGAACTAAAGCTCATTGAACGTGTTTTATTTCAAAGGGCCCCACTGCCATTTCTTTAGCACAGAGATGCGCAGTGATGCTGATACACATAACATGGAAGCCTGAAGGGGCGCGTCAATTTCTGTGCTCCAGCAGACTCAATTAATCAATTAATCAGATTTCCAGTGTGTTAGAGCACGCTCCGTGCACTTGTATAGGAACCCTTGGAGTTTAAGCAATCAGAATTAAATTACAATGGTCCCTCAGAGATTTTCAGCTTCCCAGTGTCAGACACTCTCCATTGTGCACATTCTTCTTAACACACAGTACAGAAGCACTGACACACTGTTGACCAGGGGCATCACAACTGACCATAAAGTATTTGTTGCTGTTAAAGCCAAACATGGCCTTGAAATTAATGGATGTTTTGCAAGGGATCATGCTGCTATCAGGAACATGCCTTATATAGCATATACTTCAGATTAGTGATGAATTAGCCCTGAATAAAAAAATAAAGAAAACCTAAGTCACCCAGTGCATGAAAAAATGAACATGTAAGGGCAAACAACAACGGCAAATATCATATGCAGGTGGCAAAGTATAGCCCAAATTCACATTCTTGGTCTCCTTACATAGTGAACATGACTTTTTTTTTTTCAATGCATTTCACAGTTTTATAATTAAACTACTATAAAGGTTACTCAATGTAAGTTTATTACCTCTCTCTCATGCTGTAAATTTATTCTATTGGCTAAGTTTATCATCTCTGGAAACAATAAAACATCTTTAAAGCCATCTTGAAGCTTTCAAAATTATGAAATTGAGTCAACTCCAGTGAGTTGGAGTTATAGCAAGTCCTAACAACTGGTAATTTTGAGGGGTTCAAAACCCAGTTTTCATATTATACATATTAAGCACTCCCAATCACTTAAAAAATTAGTTAAATGAGATAGAAGTTAGAAAGAAGTAGAGAAGTTTAAATGGAAGCATAGTGTAAATGGAGAGGAAAAAACAAAAGACTTTCATTTTAGCTGTTATGTTTACTATTTTTAAAACCTTAACTATTTAAAATTTACAGAAATTAAGAGGGTAAAGTAAATAGACAGTGAAATACAGTCACAGATCATACAGTATTCTGAACACAATCTTAACACTTCCATATTCATTGAAAAAGGCCTATTCTGATAGTGACCAGAACTTTAGACATATTTGAACACTCCAGGGCTCATTTTGCCCCCATGTACAGCCAGGAAGCTTCACTGAAGCTACTGAATTTGGTCTCCAAGGACCACTCTAGATATGCAGGTAAAGGCGTGATGGAATCTGATGTGGGATCCATGCAAACATGCTTCTTGCCATGTCAACCACAGGGGCACCCTTGGCCACACATTCAATTAATCATGTGGTAGGAATCAGCCACAAAGTTATTCCATGTTTTTTTATGGAATAACTTCCTGGCTTATTCCTCTTTTTACCATGCCCTTATTTGACTGAATGTGTGACCAGGTCACAGGCAGACAAGGTTATTTGGGTAAATCTGACATCTTTTATTAGACCAACTAAATAGTTGGAAAAAAATGTTCTTAGCAAGCTTTCAGGTTTAAAAACCCTTCATCAGGTTGAGGAAGCCTCTGCAGTTGGTGTGTGCTCTTCCTGGATGGAATGAACAGTAAAGAGGCCAGAGGCTGGTATGCATGCAAGAAAGCCAGTCAGTGCTGTTATTTTAGAAGAAATAACAACAAGCCTTTTTGAAAGTAGAGAGAGATAAAAACTAAATGTTGGACTGTCACTATTTCAGATCAGGGCAGGGGGTTGTTTGTTTTTTTAAGCATTCTGTTACACAAAATTAGTTTGACCTGTTTTCTTGATATTCTTAAATTGCAGAGTAAAACTGCATTTTACAAGCCAAACAGCCTTGTTATTTAAAAAAAACCAACAACCCCAAAACAGGTTAATGATGTAATAATGACTGTAATATCAACTATGAAGAAACAATTGCCTCTACTGAACTGATTTATGATCACTACCAGCAGTACCATAATTGAGAAGGCAGCCCCGAGCACTACCCTTGTGTGGTGGGAGTGCAAAAATAGCCACCACTGCTGTCAGCACTGCAGACACCGCTCCCCATGGATCACCACTGCCCTGTTATAATTTCAGTAGTCAGAAGTGTAAGCCCACAGTCTACAGAGGGCATTCTTCTACTTGTTTTGTAAAATATAAATCTGGTGAATGTGACTCTTCATCCATGTAGCCAGGTAGAGCAAGACAGTGCTCCATGACTGGCAAATTCTGATCCACTACTTGGATCCTCCAATTGGAACCTGAAAACTATTATTAACCTGCCTCCCACAAGGTCTTAATCCAATAAAGGATAAAAAAAGTCCATTTTGCTTGTTGCATATTTTCTGCATTGCTGTTGTAGCCCTAATGATCAAGGAAATATGCAAGAAGCAAAGTGGGTTTTTCAGGTGATTTCTTTTATTAAACCAATTGTATACTTGGAAGAAATGTCAGGCCAGCTTTTGGGTCCAAACTGCTTCAGGTCTTGTCTAACATCTCGCCCAATTACTCAATTGGTTCAATAAAAGGAAAAAAAAACCAACCTTGCTTCTCACACATTTCCTGGATCATCAGGCTGCAACAACATTCCAACTCTACTACTTTTTACAATGAAAGTAGTGGATGTGTGTCAACAAGTTGTCCCCTAAAATTTTAGTTATGAATTAAAAGAATTCCATTAATGGGTAGCCACAGACATAGCACTTTTGTACCTCCATTCTGAGCCCTGGAAAAACTGAAATATAACAGATATTGTCAACACAGTCCTGCTTTCTGATTAAGGAAAGAACTTGATTCTGCTCCTCAGTGGGCATGTCTACACAAGATACTTTACTGCTCAGTAGACTAATCTACAATGCAGTAAAACATCACCATGTAACTGTGTGCAGTAGCTACTGTGCAGTAGATTAGGCTGTTGCACAATTTTCTACTACCTGTAAAAGCGGTCCTGCAGAAAGCTTACTGCACTGCATTTTACTGTGCGTTTTAGAGCTCGTGTAGACACTCCCACTAAGTAGGGTTTGAGTAGCCTTAGGGTTAAGCATATAGACTGGTAGATAAAGCAGCCAAAGACATTGCTTGCTGGGAAAAAATCTTTTTTCCCTGCTATGGCCAAGACATTCCACATTAGGGGAACCGTAAGGAAAATACACTGCTCTTCAGGGAGAGGAAAAGGAAGAATGCACATTGTCATTTAGTGAAACAATAAAAAAGCAATAAAATATTCAGAGTGGAAGTTAAGACTAGACCTTTGGTGTGAGGAAAACTTATAATATGGAATCAGGACTAGATTCTAGTTACATGTCCCTCATTAGAAAATGTTCTTGTTGTATATAAATAATATTGCTTCTGAAACTTGCTGAAGGACTGTATTCTGTACATCTTGGGGAATGACCAAACATTTGTGGGACCCAGTTTAGATTTAGGCAGATTACTTTAAGCTGCTTAAACCTAAACCAGGAGTGGCATGTACAGCATTTGCTGCTGCTGGGAGTGGTGTGGTCAGCCCAAGGTAAGTAACTCAGGGTGGGTAAATGGGCTGGCGGTGGGGAAAGGGGAGCTGCCATGTCTTGGAGAAGTTGGGGGTCAGGATTGGGGTTAGGAACAGTGCAGCTGTGGATCTGTGGTGAGTGGCTGGGCTGTGCTGTCAATACATGCAGACATTCACTAGACTGTGTTAACCCATTTTAGATCAGGTTGATGCAGCTCAATCAAAAGTTAGTTTACACCTGAGGCCCTTTGAACACCTGCACTCTTGACCATTTAGATCTACTTAATCTTGGTTAAATGTAATGCTTGTATGTACCCTAAATGGAAGGGAAATGTGTTATAAAACACTTTGTTCTAGATCTTCTGTTTGATAATACTTCCAAACGATTTTTCATTTCTTGTTTATTAGAAACACCAAATGCAACAAACGGTCTTACAGAAAACTCAAAGGTAATGAACTGTATGGACAAGATATATGGAAAGATTAACAATTCCAACGACTGTCTTAGACTAGGAAGGTTAAAATTTAAATAATTGGAAATGCTGGACTAAATTCACTATTCACTCCATTGAACAGTTTCACTTCAAATTCATTTAACAATTTGGTTACAGGTTCCTTTAAAAATGCAAAACAGAAGGGCTACCAAAGAAATCATTCGGTCATAGCTTTGTCCAGAGTCAAATGACAGCATCAGTTCTTGCTATTTTTCAGCAATGGAGTGCAATGTTATGTTGCGCAACGCAATTAATTCTTCAGCATGGCTAAATATAGCCCATGTGCTATGCACTGAGTGGAAGTCTTAATGTGCTTTTTTGTGGTTTATGACATGTGACAATTATTCTGGGGAGGCAATGATTGTACAATTTTAAAGAAGCTACAGAACTGTTAAATGAAAATAGAATTAAATCCACCTAACAGTTACTAAAGAAGATAAAGTGAACTGTTAGGCCTCATTGAGCTGCCCACATTCTAAAACTGCTATGCTTGAGGAAATGTGACTCATCTGCATTTTAAGTTAGTGGTGAAAGCTAGTACACGACAATTAGTTAGCCAGAAGGTGGCACTTTCCAGCTGCCTAGAAATTGTCCTGGTTCCACACCGAAGTATTTGTAAGAGAAACAAAAAACAGGATGTAAGCTAAAATTGATGAACATGGTAACAATTGTCATTTTTTTTTGAAACCTTGATCAAAAAGGAGCATTTCTGACAGTAAGTTTCCTTTACAGTTTTGAGATTTCTATAATAATTTGTTCCATGATATGAAACATTAAATCGATATGGTTTCACATTGTTGGATACCAGATGGATGTATGCTTCATCTTAGTAGCTCCTAAATACAAAGAATATACTTTATGATTGAATGAGAGGTGACTCCAACAATTTGAGAGCAAGAAAATTTAATTAAGTGAAACTGACAAAAAAGACCCCATAAGATATTTCTTTTAAATCTTTTGCTAACTTGTTCTCCCATTTTCTTAACTCACTCCAGTGTTTAAGACAACAAATTCTATAAGGTAAACAATGAACATCTCAAAGGGCTCCTACAGACATGAGGGGAGCTGGAAATCCAGCGCATCAAAGCAGACTTGATTAATTGAGTCTGCTGGAGCACAGAAATGTACACTCTGGCAGCCTTCCGTGTCACATCCCCATGCATCCCCATGCTGAAAAAATGGCAGTGGGGCACTTTGAAATAAAACACATTCAATGATCTTTAGTTCAAAGCATCCTGCCACCATTTTTTCAGCACGGGGATGCTGATACATGACATGCGGGCATGTAAAAGCTGCACTTTTAATTAGTGCAGCTTACTAATTAAAGCGCCTGACACTGCATCCCAAAGCACATGTAAAAATGCCCTAAGAGATAACTAGGAAATGAGGGTTTAATATGCATGTAAAGAAAGAGAACATTAGCCACAAGAGAAATCAAGTTATAAGTCAGGTGGTTTCTTACATTGCAGGGGGCAATGAGAAATGAGATTGTTTCTAAGGCTCCCTCCAGATGTTACAAAAAAGTTGCATAATGCTTACTTTTAACCTGCAACGAGTGTAATATGCCAGATGGTCAGGCAAGTTATCGATGAAAGTGGCAAACCTGCAACAAAACTGGAAAATCTTCCTCAGAGAAGTTCCCAATTAAAGCAGTAACCTCTTTCAGATGCAGAATCATCCTGCAACAATTTTAACATTCAGCATGTCACCTGTAGCACAACAGGATATGGCCGAGTGAACTGCAATCCCCAAACGAACTGCGTTCTCCTGACTACACACCTTCACTGTAAGGGGACTGTTGTGACTGACGCTGAACTCTGCAATATGTGAGAAAATGTCTCCTCTCTCCTGCTCAGGAAAGTTACTGGGCTACTGGACCCAACAATACTCACTGCCCCCATCTTGCCCCCACCTCCCAAAAATGTGGTGTTGAAAATGCCTGTTTTCTTGCACTAACCCTCCCCCCAACCTATTCACAGATGCTTGATTTTGACCCCCCCCCAACTCACACAGACTGAAAAGAGAAGCAACAGAGCACTGAAACTCAAAATGTTTACTTTAGACCTGCTGCTTCTACAATATTTTCCAGGAATTTGCTTAGAGAAAAAGATGTGGGAGGAAGGGACACAGGTTGGGGGAAGGGGAGGAGGAGGGGAAGGGCTGAATGGAGGAGGAAGGCAATGGAAATGGCCCATTTAATGAAATTATTACAGAATGAATCCTTCCAGCACAGAGCTGGAGAGGCATAGGAAAAAGCCAGGAGCCAGGTCCACACAGAGGAGAGGGGCTCACTTGGGAAAGCAACTCACAAGCTCCCCCAACTGGTGATCAGCAGAAGTGCAACCTTGTGTGCTGCTTTTCCCTCCACTTTAACACCAAATTAGGCCCTTTAACATCTGGCTACAGCATGTTCTGCAAGTTTTTGTTGAGCAAAGAAAACAGGCTTTAAGGTCGAAGACTTAGGATGACCTCACACTAGGTACAAACAGGCATTCATTTCAAGCAGTGGAAATTTCTGAGACATTTCATAGATTGTAAGGCTGGAAGGGACCTCAGAAGATCATTGGGTCCAGCCCCCTGCAACCAGAGAGGAAAGACAACTGGGGTCAGGTGACCCCAGCAAGGTGACTGGCTAGTCTCCCCTTGAAGATTTCCAGGGGAAGTGATTGCACCATGTCTGGAGGGAATTTATTCCACAGTCTGGACACCCTACTTATGAAGTAAGTTTCCACCCATATCAAGCTTTTTAGGAGAGAGAGAGTGCAGACATTCATCCTGCAACCACCCCGTTTCCCCTGCTCTCCACATGTTCCCAAGACTAGAACAAACCTGGTCTGGGGAAGGGGTGGGGAACAATGTCTACTCCACTCCTCCCACTGGAGCAGCAGGGGAAGGCTCCCTACACCTTCCCCAGGCCACAGGCCCAGAAATGGTTGGGAAGCAGCCTCCTCCACACTACTTCCACTTTCCAGGAATGGAGCGAAGGCAATGCCTGGTCTGGGGAAGAGACAGGAGCACTTGTGGCTGCTCCCCTCCCTCCCAGAGCAGCCAGGCAAAGTTCCAAGCCTATCTACAAGCAGTCTCAGGGAGCCATGAAGAGGATGCAGCAGGACAAACCCCTGCCTGCTTCTCACTTTGGAGACTCCAGAGTGAGAAGCAGGCAGGAAGCAACTGTTGGCTTCTTCTCCCCTCCACCCCTCGCAGTCTATGGAGTGAGAGCAGTTGCCACTGAACCTTCTCCGGACTGAGATGACCCCTGTTTCTAGAAAGCATGGTCCCCCTACTCCACAGGTCTACTCCCGCTGTTCCCTGGGAGGTGTTTAAGCCTCAGGAAAATGCAGATATTCATTCTTACAAGAAATTTTCACCTGCGAGTGATTTTTATCTGGTTGCAGTCAGGTTATTTTTCTCTTGGAATGGCCATTTTTGCTCCGGGAGAGAAAGCTGGAGCATCATATACTTCTGGTCAGATGTCTTGGATAGTGATGATTCTTCTGGTAGAAACTGAACATCTGTACATGGTCACTGTGGGCAAAATTCTGCTTTCAGTGAGGGCCATTTAAATTGGACATAATCCCTGTGAAGCTTCTCCAGATTTGCATAGGTTTAACTAACTTCATTTTTAAGCAGGCAAGGTATTTTGTAATATCTTATGAAGCAACTGTATAATTGGGAAATATGGTGGACCAGGTTTTGGGCACAAATTGACCATTCTGGGAAAGAAGCAGGCACTGGCTGGTTTATTCATTACTAATTACTACTAATCACCAGCAGATGTCCCACTTACCCTCAACTTCTTAAATTGTCAGTTATATAAAAGGGAAGAGGTCATATTCAGAGCCCATTTTCTCAGCAGAATTAGATCACACTCCTGTGTGACTTCTGTTATTTCTCCTCTGATCAAAGTTTAATTGGCTGTGGAACTGTTTCTAAGGAATTGCTTGCAAGTCCAATATTGCTCACACTGCACATAATTGAATGTTGGCATAATCATTAGATTTATTTTAGTTTCATTTACTACTATGGAATAAAAAGTGTGCCTAAAATATCACATGATACTTTCAGAAACCTAGCAGTCATAGCAAGACTTGAGGAAGCACATCTTCATTCTGCATCACAGCAGGGCTATGGCTGATCTCTGTGGCTGAAGTTATTAAGAAATAGCCTGAAGCCTCCTCCATCCCTTGTTTTAAAACTGTAAGATCAGAGGAGTTTGCATAGAGAAGATCTCAGGTTCTGGTAAATGTCTCATATATCTGTCCCCTTGCTTTTCTATGACATATGGCACTGCACATAATTCAGGTGGGGGAAAAATTTGGCTAAGAAAATTGGCCAATTTCATTTCAAAGGCCTCAGTAGTCTCTGGCAAGACACAGCAGATTCCTTTATATTCTGCTCTGGCATATTTCCAATTTAAGAGCATTGTTGGGCTTGCTTGCTTCTTGGAAATACAATGCTGTGTGCTTCTGAAATCCCAAAGCATGATGGGTTATAGCAGTACAATCACTCAAATTGCCAAAGAAAAAATGCACACTGTTTTAAAATTATGTCAATGATAAATTATAAACATTTAGTACTTCAAGTGAATATAACTGTATCCAGAGTTAAATACATTCCTAGGTTGACAGTTGATGCTGCTATTGAACTCAGGATACAGGATGTACTTCAAAGCTAGTACTGCACCAATTAATTAGTGCACTGTAGAAATATGACTGGGTTATAAATGCCAAACTGTGTATGGAGAAAAAAAAGATTATACTACTGCAGATTTCAGCACTAGCACAACAGCACTGTTCACGGTCCCTATCCCAGTCAGGAACACTGTCAAGCTAGCAGTTAGAAGGAGTGCCCTCAGCCACCTTTCCTTTGTTGTTTCGTCACTTAACTCTAACAGAATAAGCATCTCCAGCAGTCTTGTGGCAATCTCTTTTGAAATACTGCACAAAATTGTTTCCTATTTTCTATCATCTCTTTTAAATATATTTCTTCAACTTTCTCAAACTGCTGCTTCCAAAACACTGCAGTCTGATATGGGAATGGAAAAGAGAATCTTTAAAAAATAATAATAATAAATTACTTTTAAAAATGAAGCTAATGCTGTAGAGAAGGGTAGAACTTACTTTTAAGTATTGAGGGGAGAAACTCTTGGCGACTGCTCTTTCACAGAAGCAAGACACATAAGGGAGTAGGTCAGAGGCCTGATGGTTTGCTAATCAAGATACTCTCAGCAATCAGGACTGGTTGAACAATAATGAATGGTAGAACTGTGTCATTATCGCAGCTGCGCACCTAAACTGTGATTCTTCTGAGGCTCTTCCATCACTAGATAACTGTGTTATTCTTAGCTACGTTGAGGCTGATTTATAGAACACATCGTTCTATTGGGGTTATGGTAGTGTTTGCCCCTCTGGTTTTTGCTGTGCCGAGGAGAGAAGAAATGCCAGCAATAACCATTGTGCCCTTTACACCTCACATTTTAGAGGATCATTCTGATAGGAAGTTAGCTAATTTATGATGTATACGGTACATATCCCTACGCAAGTGCATTGGGATATAGCCATTTCCATCTCTCGTGGACTAATGTGCCTGTGGAAGTAAAAAAGAGGAAGAGAGGAGTCATAATTGTATATACAATAAAAGCCCTGTTATCCAGTATTTTACTAACCGGCATTTCTAGTGTCCACACTCATTATTGGTCTCTTAACATCTCTAAGGCAGAGTTCAAAGCTACACAGAATCAACAGAAATCCTTCCATTGATCTTGTAAGTTCTTATGAAGTTCTTCAGTCTATAAATATTGCACCATATCTTGACCCCTTACTGTAGTCTGAATAAATAGAATTCAAACTAAAGTTTACAATCTGCTATTTAGGAAACTATATTAATAAAAGTAGCAGTGCCCAGCATGAAACAAACCAGGCTGTTTAAATAGCACAACTTTAAAAAATATCTCCCTTGAGAATCAATCTTTAAAAGTTTGGTTTACTGTTGAAATCAGAAAATTCTGCTAACAATAACAGTTAAGAAGAACAAATGATCAGCAAACTTGCAAGCATATGTAAAAGATGAAGAGGAATTAAAGACCAGTTGCTACTGTACTACATCATTGTGTTTTAAAGACTGCATGTAAAATACAGTAGAAGTATTTATATGATAGAACAACAGTGGGCAAAATACAGACCGTGGGCCAGATCCAGCCTGCCAAGCCATTTTATCTGCCCATGGGACCCCTAAAATATTTAGAAAATAATTATCTGCCCCTGGCTGCCTGTCAAAGATGACAGAAGCCAGGGGCAGTAGGACTCAGGGGAAGTTGCCAGCAGGACCAAGCGGCTGCAGAAGCAAGGCCCACCTGGCCCTGCCCCCCGCCACCAGTCCTAGCTGGAAGCCCCTGCCTAGCAGAGGCTTCTGGCCTGGGACCCTGGGGCTGTTCCTGCCTCCCTGCGTCAGAGGGGAATTCAGATAAGAAGAGGGGGAAAGGACTCAGGGGGACCACCCCGGTTCTTAGGGTCGGGCTGAGCTGGCTGCTGTCATTCTGGCGCTGCAGCGAGCAACCAGGTGGTGCTGGAGTGGCCAGTGGGGGCGGGGGGGGGGGGTGGAGAGAAGCAGTGGCAGCCTCAGGCAGGGAAGCAGTACAAGCAGCAGCAAGTGGGGGGGAAGGGGCAGTGAGCAGGCATGCGGGAGTGCAGCAACAGCTGGGCAGGAATGTGGGGCCTGTGCCAGTGCACTGGAGCCAGGATCAGTGGGCACTTAGAGAGGGGCAGTAGGAGCACGGGACACAGGTCAGCAGGGGCTCTGGAGCTGGACTGGCTCCCCCTCTCCCTGCTGGCACAGCCTGGCCCAGCTCCAGAGCCCTTGCCAGCCTACGCCCCATGCTCGTGCTAGCCTTGGCACACCAGCACAGGCCCCGCACTCCCACCCATCACTGAACTCCTGCCCATGCGTCTGCTCGCTCCCACTCCTCCCCGCTTGCTGCAGCCATTTGCCCACTGCTGCCAGCACCCCCTTCACCCCCTGCCTGCCACTCTAGCACCATGTAGTTCCCAGCTGCAGTGCCAGGCTGCAAGACTCAGCAGTAGCTGGCCTGGCCCCTGCGATTCTCGGCTGGCTCCTTGTGGTGCCGGCCGGGCCAGTCCAGCTCCTGCTGTGTCCTGCAGTCTTGGCAGCTGGGGCATGGTGCTGGAGCAGCGAGTGAGGAGGGCAGGGACAGGGAAGCAGCAGAAGGGCAGCACTGACAGATGGAGGGGGAAGTGGCAGCAAGCAGGAACACAGGGCCACATGAGTGCCCCAGGGCCACGAATGCAGAGCCCAGGCTTAAAAGAGCACTGGCAGGGGCCCTGCCTGCCACGGGGGGCTGGAGACAAACCTTCTTCCTCCACACATGCCACAACCCTGCCCAGCCACTCTCCCTCCACACACTCACAGCCCCCCACAAACCCTATACCTACCCACACTACATATCCACACACCCACATGCTCCCCCACCCCACATACAACCCCCCTTGCCTATCCACCCCCACAAACTCCACGCATACACCCACACCCCACATACCAATGCACCCACAAACTTATACCCACCCACCCATACCCCCCACAATATAGAAAAGTAAGACTTCATTTTAAGCTATTGTGCAATCACCTCTATGTACACTACACAAACATATGTAAATCAGGACAAAAATGTTTTTTGAAATCAAATTAATGAACGTTGTAGATGTTTGATTTTTAGAATATAATTTGGTATTTTTCTGGTTCTGAGATGGCAAAAATTGCTAAAAGGAGTACTTCGGGGGGGGAAGGGATGGGACTTATGGTGACAAAGCTGAGGGGCTAGGAGGTGGGACTTCTGGTCCCAAGATGGTGACCTAGGGGCAGGGTATCTGTCATAGGGCAGGGCTACCCTTGTGGCCCTCAACAGCTTGCCAAAACTCTGTAAGCAGCCCTCTGCCTAAAGTAATCGCCCCTGTTATAGAAGACTGAAGGACCCCAGTCAAGACCAGAGCTTCACTGGGCTAAGTGCTACACAAAAGCTTCTGCTCATCAGTCTTCATTGTTTACTTGGACAGCGATCCTAAGAGGTAACAACATACACAAGTGATACAGTTTTATGATAGGCCACTCCTTACTTTCCTCCCCTAGGCCTATTTGCTCCAGCATGCCTAGTTAGTATTATGCTGGGGGGGAAAAAGAGAGAGAGAGAAAATCTATTTCCATTTAACATAGATGAAATAACAAAAGCTGATGTTATTAACAGTACTCCAAAATATAATAACCGTAAGTCCCTATTGCTCCTCTCTGCCTTACCATGGGAAAGCAGATTTTTCATTAGCTAGTTTCTAGGAAGTGGGACATCTAGGTCTCTCTCCAGCAGACATTCCTGACTTATTGCTGCTCAGGAGGTCTCACAATTTTTTAAGTACCATCTAAGAGACCCATCATGTAAACCTTGTGTGTGCACTTCAGTTGGGAAACTTGTAAAATAGGATTGTTAAACTTTTAGAGTATTTTATTTGACTAAGATTCAGAATTCAGACATTTTAGTTGCTGACATACAGCCAAGTTTTCACTAGTTTTGAGTCTCCCAACTTCTGGATGTCCAGCTTTAAATTTGCTGAACTACTGAGCTGCATTTAATCAAAGGAAGGCTGAAATCTGGACCTTTTACTCACAGAGGATTCATTCATTAGAAATCTAAAACCTTGGAACAATACTTTGCAAACTAATGAGGGACAGAACCAATCTATTTGGTGACTGAAAGATAAAAGGGCTGCTGCATAGAAACAGTTTAGCCGTCAGACTACACCTTGCAGTTATTCAAACCCTTTGGATTTTGAAATCAGTATTTCTGATCTGAAGAGCTAAGTAGTGGAGTAGTCCATATTTCAGGTTTTTGTCAGTAGATCTTCCTCCACCACTGTTACTCAACCAGATTAATGAAAAGATTAAAACATTTCTGGGGAGTGTGGAAATCGCCATTTTAACTTTTAATCCATCTTGTCCAGTTTGGGTTGATTATCAAATTGATTTATAGATCTGAGAATGTGAAGCCTTTTCTGGATGCCACACTTGCTTGGCAGAAAGGAAGGGATTTTACAAACTAGAAAAATTTACATACAAGCCACTTTCACAGACTCTTGTACAAGATGTTTCTGAGGAGCAGTTGAGTAACTGAGGGTGGCCAAGTTGAGTGCAAGCTCCATTATGCTCAGTGAAAAGGGTGCTGGAATGGATGCAGGGAGGCTCAAAGCTCTGGCCAGGCAGAGTGGAGCAGGCACAGGTGTCCCCTTGTCAGCCTCACCTTCTCTCCCCCTGGGAGATACTGCTACTGTGAGGGGAGCTTTTGCCACCAACAGCCAAGTTAATCCTTTCCTTACCACCCCCACTTCCTGGCTCTGGAGCTGCTGCCAAATTAAAGCCTTTGTAACATCCATCACTGTCTCACTCACCATATAAATCTGCAGTGGCTGTGGGGTCAGGGAAGAGTTAACTTGGCTGTTACTGGTATGACTCCCCTTACAGCAGCATCCTGTCCCTGCTCCATGAGGATGAAACCTCAAGTCCTCCATCTCCATTGTGGAGTCCCAGGAAACCAAACCTATCAGGTGTGCCTCTGGCAGCAAGTACAAACCAGTTTTCAGCAGTTCAGGTTTTGTTTTTTTTTGTCTAGTCACATACAAATTTGTTAAAACAATGGTTTTCCAACTGTTTTGATTTGAGGCACCCCTCAGAAAATGTTGGCGCTCAGTTTTCACTTATGTCTTTGACTACAGAAAAATAATTGCATTCTTTGCAATAGAAGAATTGTTCTAAGAACACAGGAGGTCAGAATGTTTTTAAAGCTATGGATTCCTATTGGATATCTCTGGGTTTATCTTGTGTTTTGTATTTGCACACCTACCAGGTCACCTTGGTTGAGAATCACTGTGTTAAAAGTAAACAGAGGCCAGCTGAACCACAGTACACTCAATACCGCATGAAATCAGATGCTTGGCATTTAAATAATATGATACTGCATCTGGCTAACCCCTCAAATATTTGTCCTCTTACAAAGGACACATACAAAGGAAACATACTTTCTGAAGATGGAAGTCATTAGTCATAAACAGTAGATACAGCCTAGTAAAATGATGTCTCAGAAGACTTGTCATCACCAGCCTCAATAATTAATACACATTAGAGTTCAATTGTGAGTTACAATATTGTTTAACTGTGGGGTTTCCTGTCATGCTTCTTCGCACACTGTAGCTAGCATTAAATTCTGCATAATGGAACATAGTCAAACATTAGTATGGAGATAAGCAGGACTGTGACCAAAAGTTGGTATTGGATTTTGGAAGAAGTAATTTCTTATTAGCCGGAATTTGATTTGCCAGTTTCTTACATTGTATAGAATGGGTTGAATAGACCGAAGTCACATCCGGGATAAATTTAGCCCACTGACATAAAACTTTGCCAGAGACACTAACAAGAAACATCAATCATTTAAATGGTTTCTACCATCAAATACCATCTGAGAAAGGGCAAGGGTTATTATACAAGTATAAGTTTTCAGAGATCTTCAGCAATGAAGCATATGATTGAATGGCTTTCCTTTGACCCTTCCTATAATCAGAACTGGAAGATGGAGGAATTTAATATTACACATTCTCCTAGATAGGTGCATAGGATAATTCAACATTTGTAGTATTAATAACCATAGACTAATGGGATAATCAACTTTTTTTTAATAAACCATATGAAAAATACATGCCTACTTATTTCCCTTGCAGTGCTGAAATCTTTTTTGAATATTAAACTTGAAAGGTTAAAGGGTCACAAATTAACTGTATAGCTTTCTGTTTTTTCAAACTCTCTGAAGGTCACATTCTAGACTCTTTTTCAGTGTGGGTTAGGTTCCTTGTTTCTACATGAAAAGCCTGGTTATAGAAGATATTGGCAAAGACTCCCAGTTAACACTGCTTCACGCTGGTATTGAGAATGTATAGCTGCCATTTAGGGAAGGCAGAGTGCTACCAGGACCACACCGCCCTGTTTCTTGTCTCCAATTTATTTAACCAGTCATTCAAGAGGTTTATTGTTTTGTTTTGTTTTTTAAAGGAGGCAGGGATAATTCTCCTGTGAGAGCACTTCCTCTTTGTACAGCTTCTATGACTTGAAAGTGTGAAGGGGATGATCCAGCTCTTAAAACAACAGTATCTTTCTTGTTGTGTGGGTGTTGATAATACACTGTCTGCTCCAGGTGATGTGGTTCAATGAGCCCTAGGCATTTCTGCCTGCCTGTTTTGGGCTTTTCTGCACCTCAGCAACAATATGACCTAGCCAGGAAGGCCTGAGCAGAGCTTTCCCACTCACTGGCATCCTCAAAACCTAGAAGTCTACCTATGAAGACATTCATGGGTGTCCCTCTGATGCCACATTTCAGTCTGATGTTCTTGAGAGTGACCATTGATAGTATCTCTAGAATGACATAGTTGCAAGTTGACAGCAAACATGAGCAGGCCAGGATATGCCATCACTGTAGTGTAGACACATACTTTGTGTATTATTCTTCTGCTCTTACATGTTTAGAATGAAAATAAAATCATCCCAAGAGTCCTTAAATCTATTTACTAATCTGTATGCAGTCCTTAAATCTATTTACTAATCTGTATGCCAGAAGGGTTGTTCCATTGATCACCTATTCCCAAACTCAATACTTTATTCCCTAACTGCTATTACATTTTTCTATACCAAGCTGCAAACTGATAGCATTATATCATTTAAAAAAAATAGAACAGGTTGCCCAAAATAAGCCTATTTTTCTAAAGCCAAAGAAGCTTCAAGAAGGTTAATTTGTGAGCAAATATACTCCTGACTCTGGACCTGTTCATGTCATCAGACCTATTGAAGTGCTAGGAATAAGTAAAGCTACTTTGCTGCACACTGCAGCATAACCATAGCTCTCATATGTTGCAGTAGTAGATGAAGAATTGCAGCAAAGATCCCTTTAAACATAAAGGCAAGACTATCCATTTCATCCACAGTTTAGTAACTCAGATTTCTGCAGTACTTTGAAAACTACTAGACCAGTTGCTGGTAGTATCAAACAGGTGATTTTTACATAATTCCAAGAATAGTTAACCTCCAACATTTTATTATAGCCGATATATTTTCTTTGTTCACATAGTTCTTTGTTCAACTCCACCTCCATTTCAGAGACATATTAAACCTGTCTTCACTGGCAGCCCTGATTAGTGGGAACAAGGATTTCCATTTTTCAGTATGTTACTTGTAGTGTAATAATGTAACACTACTGTATAACCAGAACATTTCTGAGAAACATAGCTGGAAAACACAGGCCCTGCTAACATCCATTTAGGTATTATCTGCTTGAAATAGGACTGGATAAAGTGGAACTATCTGGGCTCAATAGAAAGAAACTCCTCTCAGTAGCAGAATTACCTCTCAAAACATGCTTCACAGAAGTCTCTGAGGGATTCTGATTGGTTCCCTCACCAATCTGAAGTAGCAGACAGTAGATAAATAAATGGATCAAGATAACACTTTTGAAGTGAACAGATTCCCCAAGACTGTTATGTGGCAAGAATAACTTAGTAGGCATATGGAGCTAAATTTCAAAAATGCCATATACCTTTGTTTTTGGCTGTTCACCATGAAACATTTCAGACAATATCTTCAAAAATATTGTTCCTACATAACTCCATTTAAAGTCAACAAGGGAAGGATGTGTGTGTGGCTAGGGTGGATCATCAGTTGTTCAGTATATTAAGAACAGACACCCACAGCCAGAGACTTTTGCAACTATTGGGTGCATTCCTGGCACTCACTACCTCAACCTCCAAATTGCTTTTACAGGCAGCTAAAGATATTCTGCTTTACCAATATTACTTTGTCTTAAAACAACTACTTTTGTGGTGGCAATATTTGACTACCAGTGGTAAAATAATATGACTAGGAGGCAAGGCAGTCTGCATAATCCTGAATGAGAAGGAAGGCAAACCATACCACAGGGCAGCTGTTACAGTATTTCTCTTTCTGGATCTTATGTAAATAAGTAATAGAGAATGTACCAGAACATAGCTCTCAGAGAATACATAGCATAGCTCTGAGTTTCTTAAGAACAATAAAATGTGTTGCTGTACAAATGTAAATGTGAAGCCCTGTATAACAAGCTGCCTATTAAGTTATGATCTAAGCTATGAAATGTTTAGAAACACCTGTGGTAGCTTACTGTCCTAAAACAAATGAGGGGAAGAGGATGCTTATAAAATTTAACCAACAAGTCATTGCTTCTTCAAATAGGACCAGATTTCTCACAAATGATGCATGTACCTAGAAACTCCCCACCTGCCTTGTAGGAACTGTGAGTTTCCATTTCCTGTAATGGTATTTATATGTGTATCTTGTTAAGGGACAGTTTCCATTATGTAAATGGAATTGGAAATAATCAGGATCTTATGTAACCCTTATAAAAATCATCCTTTGATGAATTATGACATTTTAACTGTTTTGAGTTAGATCCTAACATAGTCTAAAACACATTAGGTTAAATTGCATCATTTGTCATGAGCCAGTTGTTAAAACACAAGCCACCAATACTTCCAGCAAGAGGAAGTCAGCTGCTTCACATGTTTTTGAATCATTTAGTGACAGATGATGTGGAAAAGGCTGAAGTAACTCAATGCCTTTTGCACCTTAGTCTTCACAGGAAAGGTCAGCTCCCAAACTACTGCACCTGGCAGCACAATTTGTGGAAGTGAGCAGCAAACAGTGGCAAACAAAACAAAACAGAGCAGGCATTATTTAGAGAGTTGGATATTTACAAGTTCATGTGGCCGGATAGGATGTACTCGAGGGTGCTGCGGCACTTGGCTGATGTGACTGCAGTGCCATTGGCCATTATCTTTAAAAACTTGTGGTAACTGGGAGAGGTCCCAGATGACTGGAAAAGGGCAAATACAGTGGCAATTTTTTTAAAAAGGGAAGGAAAAGGATCTGGGGAACCACATACAGGTCAGCCTCACCTCAGTTCCTGAGAAAATCATGGAGCAAGTCTTCAAGGAATCCATTCTAAGCACCTGGAAGACAAGATGATTAGGACTAGTCAGCATAGATTCACCAAGGGCAAATCATGCATGACTAACCTGAATGCCTTCTATGAGATGACTGGCTCAGAGGTTGCCAGGAGAGAAGTAGATGGGATGTACCTTGCCTGTAACAAGGATTTTGATATGGTCTCCCACAACATTCTTGCAAGCAAGCTAAGGAAATATGGGTTGGATGAATGGACTGTAAGGTGTATACAAAACTGGCAATCAATGGCTGTATGTCCAGTTGGCAGTCAGTATGAAGTAGGGTGCCTCAGGGATTGGTCCTGAAGCTGGTTTTGTTCAATATCTTCATCAACAATCTGGAAGATGGGGCAGAGTGCACCCTCACCAAGTTTGCAGATGACACCAAGCTGGGGGGAGTAGTGAATACACTGGAGGGTATGGCTTGGATTCAGAGACACCTAGACAAAGTGGAGGACTGCACCAAAAGAAAGCTCATGAAATTCAGTAAGAAATGCAACGTCCTGCACTTAGGATGGAACAATCCCATGCACCAGTACAGGCTGGGGACTGACTGGCTAAGCATCAGCTCTGCAGAAAAGGACCTAGGGGTTAGTGGACAATAAGCTGAAGATGAACCAAGTATGCCCTTGATGCAAAGAAGGCTTAGTAGTGGTGTTGCCAGCAGGTTGAAGGAAGTCATTTTTCCCTTCTATTCAGAACTGGTGAGGCCACATGTGGAGAACTGTGTCCAGTTTCGGACTCCCACTACAGAAAGGATGTAGACAAATTGAAGAAAGTCCAGCAGAGGGCAACAAAAATGGTTAGGGTACTGGGTCACATGACTTATGAGGAGAGGATGAGGGAACTGAGCTTATTTAGTCTGCAGAAGAGAAGACAGAGGGAATTTAATAGCAGCCTTCAACTACCTGAAGGGGGGTTCCAAAGAGGATGGGGCTGTTCTTAGTGGTGGCGGATGACAGAACAAAAAGCAATTGTCTCAAGTTCCAGCAAGGGAAGTTTAGGTTGGATATTAGGAAAAACTCTCTTGCTAGGAGGATAGTAAAGCACTGGAACAGGTTACCAAGAGAGGTTTTGGAATCTTCATCTTTGGAGGTTTTTAAGGCCTGGCATTACAAAGCCTTGGCTGGGATTATATAGTAGGGATGGTACTGCTTTGAGCAGAGAGTTGGAGGACTAGATGACCTCCTGATGTCCCTTGCAACCCTATTTTTTATATGCTTCTATGTTTTTTCTAACATGATTAGCTCTGCTAAGTGAGCTGAGCATCAGCTGAAAAATATGTAAGTGCCAGATTGCAGGGGGTGCACATGCCAAAGCAAGGTTAGGAGTAGAGCAGGATTTATTTTCTTTTGGCCTGTTTTACTGATTTTATTGAAGATAAAATATCGTCAAGCAGGAGAGTTGAGGTAGGCCTACATCAAAATAGCTTCTGGTTAAGGTCACCAGCAATCCCTCACCGTCAAGGATGATCACTTCCAAATAAAGGGTTGTAGATAAGTCCGTTGATGGCTAAGAGCCGATACTAGAGCTGCAGACTCTCTGGCAGATGCCACAGGTGGTGGGTAAAGGGAGGGTTGAACTGAGGATTTCTGGGTCTTGTTCCCTTTCCTTCTGTTTCTGTCATTTTTCTGCCTCCAGGGCAAGACAGTTTTCCTCAAAGTAAGATGTACCTTCTCTCACAAGGCATTACCACGTAGCCTTGTCTTGGGCGAGTTTTTTACCAATATGTGATGTCAATGCCACACTTCTTAATATTCATCTTGAGCGTGTCCTTGAAGTGTTTTCTCTGGCCTCCACATGTCCTTTGTACTTGGCTGAGTTGGGAGTATAGCACTTGTTTTGGTAAATGTATATCAGGCATGCACACATAATGCGCTGTCCACCACAGCTGATGTTGAAAAAAATCAATGCTTCTATGCTGGTGGTATTAGCGTTGGCCAGGACACTGGCTTTTGTGCAACAACTCTCCTACTTTGTGCCAAGGATCTTCTGGAGGTAATGCTAGTGAAGGTGTTTTCAGTTGGTCCCTGTAGGTCACATAAGCTTCACAGCCATAGAGAAGAGTTGGGATTACCACAACCTTGTATAATAGGAGCTTTGTTCGAGTCTTGATGTTGTGTTCATTGAACACACAATGATACGGTCTTCTAAAGGCAGAGATGACACATTGGATCCTATACTGGATCTCCTCATTGATGTTGGCCTCCTTTAAGAGATGGCTCCTGAGGTATGTAAAGTATTCAACATTCTCCAGTTCCTATCCGACAACGAGGAACTTTACCATAAGAGTTAATTGGTCCAGAGCAGGCTGGTGAAGAACCTTTGTTTTTCTGTTGTTAAGGGTCAGTCCAGGACACTTGTATGCCTGAAAGAAGCAATTAACAGCCATTTGTAGGTCCTCCTCAGTATGCACAGTGACAGCACAATCATCTGTATACTAAAGTTCCACAAACTGAGGCCAATGTAACTTTGGTTTTGGCATGGAGGTGGGAAAGATTGAGAAGGCTTCCATCCATCCTATACTCAATACCAGTGCCATGTGGCAGATTGTCTCAGATGAGCATCTTCGTGACTGCAAGAAAGATGGAAAACAGTATTGGTGTGATTAATCACAGTCAAAGGCTTTGGTCAAATCAATAAACATACAGTTTCTGGTGTTGTTCTCAACATTTCTCCTGCATCTGCCAAGCTGCAAAAATTATGTCCATGGTGCCTTTTGATAGCCTGAAGTCACACTGAGACTCAAAATGGATTTCCTTAGCAAGAAGGAGCAGTCAGTTCAGCAGAATTCAAGTGAGGCTCTTCCCAACATGGAGAGGAGGGTGATACCTTGACAGTTTCCACAGTCAGACTTATCTCCCTTTTTAAAAATGGTGACAATGTTGGCATTTCTTAGGTCAGTGGGAATTTCCTCCATGTTCCAGGTTTTATGAAACACTGTGTGGAGCTTGTTGGTCATAGTTTCCCCACCAACTTTGAAGACCTCAGCTGATATGTCATCAGAACCAGATACATGAACGACACGTGCCCCCAGAGGCTAGGGGGGCATGGCAGGCAGTGGTGGCAGTGGCAGTGGCATGGCAGTGGCGAGTGGGGAGCTCTCGCAGGCAATCACAGCGGTGTTGACAGTGACAGCGGACTGAGCAGAAAGCTCCCACAGGTAGCCGTGGTGGTGTCAGTGGCAGGGGGGAGGGTGGTGAGAGCCAACCAGTGGTCAGCGACCACCTGCAGACACTGCAGGCAGTGGCGGCCAGCAGTGATTGGGGAC
Source organism: Alligator mississippiensis (assembly GCF_030867095.1). NCBI lineage: Eukaryota > Metazoa > Chordata > Crocodylia > Alligatoridae > Alligator > Alligator mississippiensis. The sequence continues at coordinate 93,531,367 of NC_081825.1, forward strand.
CATCCACAGACACTGCCAGCAGTGGCGGCGGCAAGGGGGGGGGCAAGTGGCAACAACCCATATGTGCCGCCAGCAGTGTTGGCAGTGCTTTTCACAGACGGTGCACCACCAATCTCTACACATCACCAATGGCCAGATACTTTGTTGTTCTTCATCTGTCTAATTGCCTGATGGACTCTTTCAGAGGTTGGTGGACTAGCAAGTGCTTCCCCCACTGGATACTGTGGAATGGATTTGATAGTTTCATCAGTCACTATTGAGTCTCAGTTCAGGATCTCTCAGTAGTGCTCCTTCCAGCGGTTTTTGATGGATTCATCATCTTTGTGGAGTGTACTGCTGTTTTTCAGATCTAAGCAGGGTGAGTGAACAAGAATTTGGTCCATACATAGCCTTGAGTGCAGTGAATAATTTCTGCATGTCATGACCGTCAACACATTGTTGGATTTTTTTCACCTTCTCTTCCTACCATTTGTTCTGGATTTCTCAAATCTTCCTCTGGGCTTCAGCTTTAAGCCATCAAAAAGTTCCCTGCTTCTGACTGGACATGGGATGATTTTGCCAGTCACCAAAAGTTTTTCTCTTCTGATTGAGATGGGCTTTGATCTCAGTGTTGTTTTTATCAAGCCCATGGGTGACTGGTGCCGCCTTAGTCAGGGGGGACACGTGCCCTCCCTGCGACCAGTCCCACTGACCAGAGGGGGGGTTCCCTGTGGGCGATCCCACAGTCCGAGCGGGGGGTCCCCCCTGAGCGATCCCGCAGTTGAGGGGGTCCCCCCAGGCAATCCCGTGACAGCCAATTGCTGTGCTTGCTGCAGCCGCTTCTGGGAGCAGCTATGGCCACTTCTGGGAGCAAGGGCTATGGCTGCTTCTGGGAGTGAGCACAGTGATCAGCTGGAGCTTGCAGGGGGGGCCCTGGAGTTCCACCTGCCCCTCCACCCATCGCCTAAGTGACTAGCGTGGCCAATAAGGGGGCGCACCGGTGCTCTCAGGGGGTGCACATGCACCCCCATGCACCTGCTACGCATCACCACTGATCAAGCCAATCCTGATGGCATTGGGTGATGAAGCCAATTGATGCCATGCAAGCCCCGTGGATGGTCTCTTTTAGAGCTTGCCAATCTCTCTCAAAACATGAGTCATTATTTTCAATCCTAAAATTGGTGAGTTTCTTACTGAGATGCGTTTGGAGGCTTTTGCACTGTCTAAGGGCCTGAAGGCATTTGGTGTACTGTCTTCAGACTGATTTGGGTTACTTTTGATGTTTCAATGCAACCCTCATGGACATGACTGATCTCACTAAATGGTGATCAGTTCAGCAATCATTTTCCTTCTCTCATGACATGTGTGATACAAACGTCTTTTAGATCACACACCCTTATAATGACATACTTAAGAAAGTGCCATTGTTTTGAGTGGGGCTGTTGCCATGTTGTTTTGTACCTGTCACATTGCCTGAAGATAACATTAGTAATGACAAAGTCATAGCTCTGCACACTTGCTGAATAAAAGGATGCCATTGGAATTGGCCTTACCTACCCCTTCCTTCCCAATGGTGCTCCTCCACAATGTTAAAGTCCTAGCTAGCTCTTACACTGAAGACTCCAAGGAGGATGATCTTGTCCTCTTTTGGGATGGTAATCACAATTTCATCAAGGTGGCAGTTCATTGAAAGATCTGGTTAGGGTACACTTATGGGAGATGGGGGTTTAAGTCCTTTGAGACAGAGGTAGGCATTAACTTCCACATTCTGAACAAGAGCTATAACCATCACCACCAGTTTTGCAAATCTAGCTCTTAATTTCTTTTCCACATCTTAGGAACATCTGCAAACATGAAGTGTTAAATCTTGGGTTAAATGAAACATTAATGTAGAAAAAAGAGTTTTGATCAAAATAGCTTTGTTTGTGGGGTGGGGGGTTGAGTTGACAGGTAAACAAACAAGCAAGCAAGCATTCATATGACCTTAGTTAAGACAGCTTTCAAGTCTTGTGTGAGCTCATTATCTACGTAGCTTCTGGATTTAGGTTCTGCAATATCACACTCATTCGATTGTCATTCAACATTCATAATAAATGCCACTATAATAGATGTGGATCTTAATCTGTTTGCTGACTCTTGAGTAGCAGTATCATCACCATAACTTCCATTATATATTTTCAAATATAAAAGATTTAAGTTATTTCAGTCTTAGATCCGGTTAACATTCCAAAGGAAAGGGGAGCTCAGAGAACAAAGAATCAGTATACCAAACAGTATAACATATACCAGTAGAAATCACAAAGTACATCTATTAAAGTATTGCATAGCAAGACGGAGTTGGAAAAAGGAATAAAATCATATCAAATAAAATTCAGAGGCAGGCATTCTGCTGCCCCTCCTCAGTTACCTAACAAGTGGCTAGCTTATGTTAGATGGTCTTATGCCATCATTACCAAACATAAGTTTCTCCCTTATGGGATAGTAAGGTACATGCCTGGAGTATATCCTATTGATGTAAGCAGCAATTTTACCTGAAAAGGGAGTTTCAGAGACATTGAATCACTTCTCAAGGGTCTTACTCAGAGCTAGACCTTGCCCCTACTCCACAAGCAGAGTTCCTATGCTCCAGACAAAAAAAGAGAGCAGGGGGCAGTTACCGCTGTGTGCCATACTTCTCCGAGATGCTGCATGTATTCCCATTACCGGTCCTACAAAGACTAGCAAGTAGAAGTAACACATCCCAAGACTGTAGGAGTTTCCATAAGAAAAGTCCTAATTGCTGTGGAGCTAGCTTCCTTTAAGAGGGACTCAGCTAACTATTTATATATTTGATTTCTGTGCTGTCCTTCCCAAAAAGGGCTCAGAGCAGTTTCCAGTAAAAGACAAAAACAGACATAGGAATTCTATTTTAAATTTAGAAAGTACAAGAACTGCCCCCCAAAAACCCCAAACCACCCCATCTCCTCTACTCCCCCAAGTGAAAATGTCCCCTCCCTAACATCCAGACCTTGTTTTCCAACTTTGCTTCATTCCCTTTGTAAAAGGAGATGCAAATTCTAACACTGTGCTGTCTCACATTCCCTCCCATCCCTACCAAGCTCCCACCCTCCTGCTTCACACACAAAGGAGTTCCCCCAACTCTCTTAATGTCCTCCCAAGCTATGCCTCCCTCACTCTGAAGAAGGCTGTGGCTGTTCCCAAGACCTACTCTTCATCCACTTCTCCACAAGGAAAGGGATTGTTCCATTTAAAAAACAGCATTTTTCCTATCTCTATCCCCTGACACAACCACAAAGCAGCCCACAGTCCCTTTTAAACCTCAGAGATCCTTTTATTATTCATTTGCTAGGTTTCTTTTTAAACCTCACAGGTTCCTTTTAAACCTCACAGGCCCACAGTAGACCCTTTTATTTTTAGCTTGACTGGCTATATGGTATGTCTGCTCAGCCTCCCAGCTCTTCGTCCACTTTGGGTTCTGCCCTAGAAGGGAGGGGGTACAGGAATACTGGTAGCAGCCCATGGAGTGACTTCAGCCCCAGGCACACTTAGATTCATAGATGCTAGGGTCGGAAGGGACCTCAATAGATCATCGAGTCCGACCCCCTGCATAGGCAGGAAAAAGTGCTGGGTCTAGATGACCCCAGCTAGATGCTTATCTAACCTTCTCTTGAAGACCCCCAGGGTAGGGGAGAGCACCACCTCCCTTGGGAGCCCGTTCCAGACCCTGGCCACTCGAACTGTGAAGAAGTTTGTCCTAATATCTAGTCTAAATCTGCTCTCTGCTAGCTTGTGGCCGTTATTTCTTGTAACCCCCAGGGGCGCCTTGGTGAATAAAACCTCACCAATTCCCTTCTGTGCCCCCATGATGAATTTATAGGCAGCCACAAGGTTGCCTCTCAACCTTCTCTTGCGGAGGCTAAAGAGGTCCAGGTGCCCCAGTCTCTCCTCACAGGGCTTGGACTGCAAGCCCGTAACCATACAAGTAGCCCTTCTCTGGACCCTCTCCAGGTTATCCACATCCCTCTTGAAGTGTGGCGCCCAAAACTGCACACAGTATTCCAACTGCGGTCTGACCAGTGCCCGATAGAGGGGAAGTATCACCTCCTTGGATCTATTCATCATGCATCTGCTGATGCACAATAAAGTGCCATTAGCTTTTCTGATGGCTTCGTCGCACTGCCGACTCATGTTTCATCCGCTTTCCGCTTCCGTTCCACCAAGCAGGTCATTTCCCAGGCAGTAGGTATGCTGGACATTTTTCCTCCCTAGGTGCAGCACTTTGCATTTCTCCTTGTTGAATTGCATTCTGTTGTTTTCCGCCCATATGTCCAACCTGTCCAGATCTGCTTGTAGCTGTTCCCTGCCCTCCGGCATGTCCACTTCTCCCCAAAGTTTTGTGTCATCTGCAAACTTGGACAGAGTACACTTCACTCCCTCGTCCAAGTCGCTGATGAAGATATTGAAGAGTATCGGTCCAAGGACCGAGCCCTGTGGGACCCCACTGCCCACACCCTTCCAGGTCGATACCGACCCATCCACTATGACTCTCTAGCCAATTTGCCACCCACCGGACTGTGTAGTCATCCAAGTCACAGACTGTCAACTTGTTTACCAGTATGGGGTGGGATACCGTATTGAAGGCCTTCCTGAAGTCTAACTATACGACATCAACCCCTACTCCTGTGTCCAGGCGTTTTGTAACCTGGTCATAAAAAGAGACTAGTTTAGTCAGGCATGATCTACCTGCTACGAACCCGTGCTGGTTTCCCCGCAGCATAATTTGTCCTGCCGGACTCTCACAAATGTGATCCTTGATAATTTTTTCAAAGACTTTGCCTAGGATGGAGGTGAGACTGACTGGCCTATAGTTACCCGGGTCCTCCTTCCTCCCCTTCTTGAAAATGGGGACCACACTGGCCCTTTTCCAGTCCTCCGGGACCTGGCCCGTGCGCCATGAGTGTTCAAATATTACCGCCAGTGGCTGTGCAATGACGTCAGCCAGTGCCTTCAGTACCCTCGGATGGAGCTCATCCGGGCCTGCCGACTTAAACGCATCCAGTTCCTCCAAGTGACTCTGCACCATCTCAGGGTCTACACATGGCAGTCTGGTGCCTTGCTGCTGCCTCTCTACAATCCCAGTGAGAGCCTTGTCCTGCCCCTCTCTTAGGAACACTGAGGCAAAGAACTCATTGAGGAGTTCAGCCTTGTCCCCACTATCCGTCACCAATTGCTTCTGCCCATTTAGTAGGGGTCCTATTCCACCCTGGGCCTTCCTTTTACTCCCTATATAACTAAAAAACAATTTTTTGTTATCCTTTACTTGGGATGCCATCCTCAGCTCCATGGTAGCTTTGGCCCATCTAACTGCCTCCCTACAAGTGCGAGCAGAGGAGGTATACTCCTCTTTTGTAATCTCTCCCCGTTTCCACTTTTTATATGCTCCCCTTTTAGTCCGCAGGCTGCCCTGGATTTCTCTGGTCAGCCAAGGAAGCCTTCTGGTCCCTTTCCCTCTTTTTCCTCGCATCGGGATTGTCTCCCTCTGTGCCCGAAGGATCATTTCCTTAAGGCACAGCCACCCTTCCTGGGCTCCCATCTCTTCAAAACTCCTACTCTGCAGTGCGTCCTTGACTAATCGCCTGAGTTCATTGAAATCAGCTTTCCTAAAGTCTAGCACTTTCACCCTACTAGTTACCTTACCCACTCAACGTCTTATGGTGAATTCTATTATTTGGTGATCACTGTCCCCCAGGTGACTACCAATCTGTAGGTCCCCTACCATATCATCCCCCGTTGCCAATACCAGGTCCAGCAAGGCATTCCCCCTAGTGGAACTGTGTACCTCCTGCGTCAGGTGGAGGTCCTGTACGCAGGATAGGAACGTGCGTGAATGGTGGGACTTTGCTGTCTGCATCTCCCAGGAGATATCTGGGTAGTTTAGGTCCCCCATGACTACCGCCTCCTTAGTTTTTATGGTCTCTGAGAGCTGCCTCAGGAGCCCCAAATCTAGTTCTTCCCCTTGGTGTGGGGGTCTGTAGCAGACCCCTACCACCAGATCCCTTTCTCTTTGACCCCCATGTAACTTAACCCACAATCCTTCTTTCTCCTCCTTTGATTCCATCTTGATGAGGGTCGAAGTATATTGCTCATTGACATAGAGCGCAACCCCTCCCCGTTTCTTCCCCACCCTGTCCTTTCTGTACAGCTTATAACCCTCAATATGTACCGCCCAGTCGTGGGAAGAATCCCACCAGGTTTCAGATAGCCCTACTAAGTTGTAGGTGTTTTCTGCAAGCAGGAGTGCTAGTTCATCCTGCTTGCTCCCCATGCTCCTAGCATTAGTATATAGGCACTTGAGCCCTGTGACTGGTGCATTTTTTGCCCCCCAGCTCCGATTCCCAAAGGGCCCCTTATTGCTCACCTGTGCTGTATTGCTGGCTGCCCCATGGATTGCAGGTTCCCGATGTTCTCCGTCTTCAGGCTGGGCTGTCCTTGTGGGTGCCACATGGTTTGGTGGTCCACGGATTCCCCCGCCCTCATCTTCCCCTCCCCCGACGAGCCTAGTTTAAAGCCCGCCGGAGGAGATCCACCAACCTAGAAGAGAACACACTCTTACCTTTGGGGGACAGGTGAAGCCCATCCCAACTGAGCATGTCCCTCGTCATGATGTGCAGGTCGTTGTCCAGGAAGCCGAAGCCTGCCTCAAGACACCATTGCCGAAGCCACCAATTGGTCTCTCTAATGCAGTTCTCGTGCCGTCTTCCGCGTCTGCTCACTGGTAGGACAGAAGAGAATACCACCAATCTCCCTCAGCACGCCGCCCAGAGCATGGTAGTCCGGCATCAGGTGATCAGGGCTTCTCCTGGCTGCATCATTAGTACCCACACGGACTAGGACCATGGGGTAGTAATCAGTGGGCTTAATCCTGGCCTGGATTATTCCCGTCACATCCTGAATCTTTGCTCCGGGCAGGCAGTAGACGTCTCGTGTTGAGTGGTTCTGGCGACAGATGGGTCCTTCCATACCTCTCAGAATGGAGTTGCCTATAACGATCACTCGACACCGCCTCCTCTGAGTCTGTTTGGATCTCTTGACCTGTTTGGAGTGTGGAGAATGTGGCGTTGGTTCCTGCCCAGAGGTTTCCTCCTCTCCTTCCATCTCCTGCAGGGTCGCCAGGGCCTCGTACCTGTTCACCAGTCAGACTGGAGGAACTGGTACTAGTTTACTGCGAGCAGCTCCGGTCCTGGACGTGACTGTCTGCCACTCTGCTGTAGATGGCACTCCTCGGGGTGCTTCTTCCTTAGGTGTTTGGTCCTGCAGGGAAAAGAAATAACTGTCAATTTCATCTTCCGCCTCCCTGATACCCCTCAGCCTGCTAACCTCCTCCCGGAGCTCCCTCACCTGTGCCTCCAGAGCCCTAAGAAGGGCACCTGCCCCCAATCTCTGTCCCCCCCGGCCCTGCTGTGGATCCCTCGCAGGCCAGGAAGCAGGGGGACACCAGCTCCCCCATGGGCTCAGTCTGGGTGAAAGCCTCAGACCAGCCCCAGGTAGGCGTGGCCCCCCGGGCAGAGGCCCTAGCAGCACTCCTCGTCGACACCATTGTATAAGCTACTGTTTGTTAGATCTGTGTGGTGTCTATGCTCTACCTGTATAGGAGTCTCCCTCCTTGCCCTTCCTGCTTGTCCGCCAGCGCGAATGCAGGTGCAAGTGCCTGTTTGCACGCTCTGTTCGCGCTACACAGCTTGGGAGCGCGGCTCCCTACCGGCTCAGCTATAAGGGACCCGGAGGGCTTCCCCTCCGGATCCGGCTCAGCTGTGCCGGGTCCCTCCGCTCCACTTACCTTCGGGGGATCAGCTGTTGCTGCCCCCGCTGCCGATTCCTCTGCTGCTGCTGTTTTGACAAAAAAACCACAAGTTACTGTATTGTTGAGCCTACAACTGGTGCAGAACCATGGAATACCTGAACAGATGCCCCAAGCAGTGTTACCAAGTCTCACGAGAAAAAGAAAAAGCGGTGCTACCTTTAAAAACAAGCCAAACTCATTTCAAAGTCAGGGGAGTGAGGGTGCTTATCAACGCATGACTCTCAAAAAATTAAAGCAACTTAAAAAAAAAACAACTCAATTCTACTTATTGTAAGCAGACTTGGCAACACTGGCCCCAAGGCTGAGGGAGAAATCTGTAAGCTGATGAGCTACACCTCTCATGGAGATTCAGCTGCATCCACATTTGGGCTTTTTTTTTTCCCTCCTCCTTTTCTCAATCAATTGAGTCCTAAGCATTTATCTCAAACTTTCCAATGCAACTGTGTTACTAAGGGCAGCAAACATCAGCAAGACAATGCATGCTGGAAAGAGTACCTGTGCATAGTTAAGGGGAATGCAATTGCCGTTGTCAATACATCTGTAAGTCAGTCAGGAGAACAAAGTAAAACCATAAAAAATAAGCATGTATATAATGTAAAACAACTCAGCACTAAAATCCCTGAATCACTCAGCTGTCCTCTTTCAGAGGAAGCTTTCTCCTGACAATACATAAAAAGATAGCAAATATTAAATCTTGAGAGACAAAAAAAATTCTCCAATGCAGACTTCCTTACCCAAACCTAAATTCAAAGAACACTTTTTCCTCAGCTAGTTGTTCTCTTTTTTTCCTGGAACAACTGCTTCTAATTTCACTGTCCGACACACTTGAGTGAGCCGACTAACTCTGTTTGCTAGAAACAGGTTCAACACACTTTTGTTGAAAGCACCAGCCAGGAAAAAAATGGCCCCTTTCTGATAAAACAGATAACATTCTACAAATATAATGATAGGTTTTGGTTCAGTCAGTCACAACTTGACCAAATGCTTCAGCCAAACATTTGCTAGCTTTAATCATAAGGTTGTTTTGACCCAAACTTTTCCCCCTGACTCACTGACACTTCTTGGTAGGCATCTATTAAGTGCCTTGGGTGATATCTTTAGAACAACTCAAAAGCTATAATGTAATACAAGTTATGGGTAGTAGAACAGTGGAATATCAATTCCACCATTATTTTGAGATTTGTTTTTATTCTCAATCGGGGTGGAAAATTGAAACATCAACATTTTCACAGAATGGTAAGTTCATAGAAAAAAAAAACCTATCGAGAAATGCAAAATATTTTGTCCTGGCTTAGTTCAACACTGAACTGCATCTGCCTGAGCTGGCATAGTACCTTATGGGAACTGTAGTTCAGAGCCTAGCCTGAACATACTTGTGAACTGGTACCTATTGCATTGCAGAAGGAAAACAATCAACCTATTTATACCTTACTGCTTAAAAAACAATACAATATAAAATAACATGAAGCTCCAAAGATGGGAAGTTAACTTGACATAATAGTTTAATATGATCCAGAAAAAGAGTACAAATGACACTAGAAGCAAAGAAATTCCTCCCTTTGCAAGCATACAATCCATCTTCCTCACTATGCCCCTGTCCATTTGTTGGGCTCTCTCCTTCCAGATCCCATGCTCTTTCAGTCTCTCTCTATTCTTCAAGCTCTCTTTCATTCTAAGATTTTTTTCTTCCCTTTTATCCACCTTCTTTTTTATGTTAAATCCTTACATACTGCATCACTTTTCTAAACAATCCATTCAGTCTTTCTTACTACAATTCTATCCTAGAATTTCTATTGTCAGCTTTGACAGGTCTTTTGATATTATCCTAAATGCTGTCTTAAACCCACATTTTTTCAGTCAGGTGATCATATGAAAAACTCAGCTTTCAATTAAGGAAAAAAAGAGTAATATTCTAGTTGTGGTTACAGAGCAAAGCCTGAAAATATGAAATGAGTGCATCCCAAAGGCTCACAAAACAGATAGCAAAGAATATTATTTTAAAAAGTAGTAAGGTTGAAAAAATCTCATGGTTTTGAACCAATGTCATGGGCTTTGACTGGGGGGTGAGGTGCGGGGAGCATCTTCATTATACTAGAATTCACAGCAGGGGAAATACCTAAAATTCTTCTCATAGGCACTAGTCATTGGCCTAACACCAGCCTCCTTCACCTCTTCCCTCTCATCGAAGTCATTTTTATCATAAAGGAATCATTTGGTGTGAAAGATGCCACAAAGCTATAAGAAAAACCTAGCAAAAAAAGGCAAACATTAGCTGGGTCCTGACTAGGTTCTGATTGGAACGTCACAAATCCCTAGTCCTATTTTTAGAAAATTAAGTTTTCTTTTGTCATGGAAGATAATTTGCACAGTGAAGAAACACAAGCCTACTATTTGCTCCTCTTATATCAGCAAAACTTCATAGTTATATGCATAGAGGCTGAGCTACTCAGATGTCTGTCCTGTTTACATTTCCATGATAATGCTGTGGCAATTCAGTAGATGGCACTCTTTCCCCTGGCTCACTGTGGAACCAGTATCCCACTGCAGTACTAGAAATATTATGAGACTGGACAGTCAGACTTTTGGAGAAAATGATAAAACATTGTATTTCCTAAAACAGTAATCTTATTAAAACATCCAGTTTCCTAATATTCCTGTCCTGTCTAATAAGCAAACCTAGTCCCCCTGAAAGTTTTATTTGGAAAGGTATGCTTCACTTCCTGTCCTAAATAGGTACAGGCTTACTAGAACACATTTCATTCCAGACATGGTTGCATTTTCCTCATATACAAAAAAAAAATTACACTCTTTCTGAGCGGGTTTTTTTTTCATTGCAGGGTCTTGATTATCCTCTCTCTCTTTTATGTCAAAGGGCTTTTTTTTGCATCAGGAAATACATTCCCAATCGCAGGATTCTGAGAAATACTGAAAAGTATTGAAAATATACAATTATATGTCTCACCTGAGTCAGACCTCACACTGTTCCAGGGATTTCAAAGTTGTTACTGCATAGGTAAGGAGGATAAGAATCAAACTTTATGCTGAGAGGCACAGGCAAAAGCATAACAAGCAAACCAATAACTATAGCTCTTGGCTCGCAAGAGGGACTTGGAGCCAACAAACCTAGCATGACAGTCTAATATGATATTGATTTTGTTTTTCTTCTATGACTGTCATGCTGGTTTGCATAGATTGCCTGGTATTATAGTAATAGGGGGGGAAATAATGGCACATTGATGCATTTAATGAGAAAACATTAGATCATCAGACACTGAATGGGCTCTCCCATTAGTCTAAAAATTGCATAAAATTCCTAGATCTGTAAGCTGAGCCAGTGAGGAACTGGTCAGGCAGATTTTTTGGTTGACCATTGCCTGATCTCAAGGGCTAGGAATAGAAATTACACATAAATCAGTTGGTATAAGTGATTGGAAACCAGCTCAAATCTGTGATACAAAAGAAATTCAGTGCACATAAACAACTTTGAAAATAGCTGAAACCAATTTAAGATAAACCTGGATGGATGCGGTATCAGACTTAACTGATTTTGGTTAAATTGTTTTATTGAATTCTGTCCCAGATCCTCTCAAGATTCAAGTTAACTCACAGTACAGAAGCATCTCAGGGTGCTTTCCACCTCTCCCACAATCATTTCCCCCACTTGCAGGGTGGGCAGGCTAACCTTGACCCAAGCTATCTGCTCCAGCTGAGCAAGGAGGCATACTCCAGCACCCCTTCCCCCCACCCCACCCCCCAGCTTCTAGCCTGATCCACTGCAGGCATGTGGCTGCATTTCCAGAATCAAACATGAATGTCTGTTCACTTGCTCATCGGTTCAATCTATGCAGCTTAGACTAACCTGCAAAGACTGAACTGATAAAGCCTCAGGCTTTTTGACCGTCTGTACTTAGCCAACGTGACAATGATTCTTCATTGAGCAGCTTCATTTAAGAAAATGTATTGGAGTACTTTGTTGGGGCAACTGAGAGATATTAGAAATGAACAAAGAATGCATAGTTTTTTAAAATGCCAGGTTCAATTGTAGCTCAGTCTTACTTAAGGCACTTGTATTCGGTGAGGGAAAGCAAACTGTCCCTCTGCTCTGGATATGCCAATTAAAGATGATTTACTGCAGTGACAGATGGCCAAAAAAGAACTAAGAATTACAGCAAAGATGTTATATAAACAGAACTTCAAGAGACTAAGTAGATGCCACAATGTCACGTTTTCCAAATGAAAATGCAAAAAGATTTTTCGAGAAGTCACCATAAACAAGTCAGTTTATCTGGAGCTACCACACTGCGGGTGCATCTACAAATGCTATTAAGGCAATTGAATAAACTAAGGAACATTTTGTGCCAGAGTTTATTGCTCTCAGGCACTGCTTTTACACATGCCTCGAGAACCACAGCATGTTGAGAGCCAAGTTGGAGTGGCCCCAGCTGGCAGGTGGTCTGGAGTTTCAGCCTGCCAGCTAGGGCTGCTCCAACCCAGCTCAATGTATTGCAGAGGGGCTGGCTGGGGCATAAGTGTGCTCCAGTGAAGGGCTAGCCAACAGGCAGCCCTGTCAGCATCTACACATGTTGCAGCACACTAAATAGCACTGCCACAGGATAGTACTTGCATTTATAAGTACTGAGGAATTTATTAGTTTTCTGTGGCCTGATAGTGTCAGATGTATTAGACACTGAGACTTTACTGAGCACGTTTACATGTACAATGCTGCAGGGTGGGTTTACTCTACAGTAAACCCACCCAGAGCAAGCATCTATATCTGTGAGGAAGCAGAAGCAGATTTGCTGCTCATGGCAGCTGCTCCCTCCCCCACCAGCCCTACACATGCCCCCTGCACTAGCCAGAGGGAACCTACAGCATGGGATCATGGGGCCAGGAGACAGTGGTCTCCTGGCAGGGGCTGGGAGATTGCTCCCTGCCCCCAGGGGCTGCCTGCTGCTGGGGCTGGCTCCACCACTGAAGCCTGGGCAGGGACAATGTCCCCCTGCCCTGGCAACAGGGAGCTCCTGGCCCCGGCTCCCTGACTGGGGGGCAGAGATCATGAAGAGTTGGAGGGCAGGTCCCAGCGGAGAAGCTAGCAGCGAGCCCCCCACTGTATGGGAAATCTTGTTGCTAGCTGCCCCACCAGCAAAATCCAGGGGGCTGGAAGCTGTCTCTCCCTACTGCAGCTCTTTTTAGGCCCCGTACCTGGATTACTTGATCATCAGGGATCCTGGTTTTCCCTCAGATCTGTACAGGGGGCAGGCTGTGGGCTTGAGCTCCCTCCCTGCTTCCCTCCCACAGGGCCACTGTAGCCCTACAGGGAAGACCTGGCACAGCTGGGAACTGCGGGGCCACACCAGGATCTCCTTGCCCTCCCCCCACCCCCACAGTGCCTCCTATACCTGCCGCTGCTCTGAGTGGCAGAGCACCACGCCGCTTTCCTCAGTCCAACCCTGCGTACCGGAGGTGCTCCACGCTGCCCCAGCGATGCAAGCAGCCACGGTCCCTTCACAGCTCCTCTGTCCCCAGCTGCACCAGGTCGTAGGGTGGTGAGCAGGGCGACAGATCCCCCCGCGGGAGGGAAGCAGGGAGGGAGCTCAAGCCCACAGCCTGCCCCCTGTACAGATCTGGGGGTGCGGGTCCCCCTTAGACTGAACAACACTGAGTGCCCAGCTGGATCCACATCTCCCTGCTCCCAGCTGGCGCCTCCATGTGCAGCTTCCCTTAAGGGCTGCTAGAGCCGCATCAGTTTCACCTGCCCCCGGCCGCGCACCCCAGCCACAAGCAAGGAGATGTGGAGCCAGCTGGGCACTCCATGTATTTTCCCAATACCTCCCCGCTCACGGCCAGAGTGCCTAGCTGGCTCCACATCTCCCCACTCATGGCTGGAGTGCCCAGCCAGGGGCACGTGAAACCTAAGTGGCTCTAGCAGCCCTTAAGGGAAGCTACACATAGAGGAGCCAGCAAGGCACTTCATGCATCTCTCCAACATCTCCCCACTCCCTCAGCCCCCAACCAGCTTCCACCCCAGCCCTGCCCTGCAACCCCCCCCCCCCCAGGTCCCTGAAAGCCCCACTTACCAGTTCACAGGATCCAGGAGAAAAGTGAGCCTGACCTAGGCCTTGTGACTGACTAAAAGCTGCAGGCTCTGCCCTTCCTCCTCTGCCTCCCTCTCCCCCTGTCCCTCCAGGCAGGGTTGGGGCTTTCCCTCCCTTTTTGTAAACAGCTCTTGCAGGCTGGAACTCAGCCAGCCTGCAGAGTTCTTTGCAAAAGGGGGATATCCGTGGGTTTCTCTGCTTGAAGAGAAAATCTGTGTTTTCTCTGGTAAAACCAGGAAATTCATGGTTTTCTCTGTTTTTCCATAGGAAATGGAAAACCCGGATGCCTGCTGATCAGGGCACAGGACTCTGACCAAGACAGTTCCCAGCCTCTACTCCACAATCACAAGGTGGGGGCTCTCTGCGATTGTGGAGCTGTAGCTGGGAACAATCTCCCCAACCTCCACTCCATGATCGTAATTGGGGAGCAGGTCCTGGGAGCTCCCTGCTGCCAGGGCACAGAGACATTGTCCCCCCTGGGCTCTTGTGCCCCGGCAGCAGGCAGCTCCCACAGGCAGGGAGCAATCTCCCACCCCCTGCTGCCCGTCTGACCAGGAGAAAGTGTGCTCCCAGTTGGCTATCTACAAGTGCTGTACAGTGCAGTAAGTAATCACAATAAGAGCCACTTACTGCACAGTAAGCATCTGCACATGTAGATGGTGATGCTTACTGCATAGTATGTAGCTCTAATCTCAAGTAAAGCATTTTATGTAGACTCGCCCACTAAGGAGCTAATTACACTACTCCACAGTAATATCTGTAGATGGGACCTGTAGTATCTGAAGTACTGCAGTATTACAGTCATTCCCAACACTCAGAAACTTATAATGAAAAATAATGTTGTCATTACTAATGCCACATCTGTGGGTAAATGCTGTCTTAATTCTAAGATAAAATACTCATGCTGAGATATAAAATTGAACTGCACAAAATATTTACATCAAACCTTACAGATGCTCAAAATGAGGCTTAAGATAGACGACTTCCTTCTTCCTTTCCTACTGTCATTTGTGCCCTTTGAATTCAATAAATTCTTCCAATTTTCCCACAAAGACAGCTGTGCTAGGAAGGGCCATGGAGTTTTCAGGGGATGTATAGGGAGCTATTGTGGCATTAGGATAAAGACAAGTTCTCAGTTGAGTTAAAAAATAATATAAATTTAGAGATAAGGCTGTATGCAGTGGGAGTAAATCAGGCAGCCATTAGATCTGTTACTGTCATTCAAGTATTTGGTTTCTGCACAAATAAAAGAGATTTTGCCACTGCTATCAATGAGGTCAATTAAGAACATGTTGAAATTGCTGCAGGGTTGTGGCTCACTACCTTTAAAGAAATGGGCTTGTAAGAGGTATGCGCTCAGTGAAAGTTCAAGGGCTGGATAGGAGACAGAAATTGTATGCAATGAACTAAGGCTGAGTTAACAAGCAATTGAGTTTAACTATTACCCATTTAATGTAAACCATAAGACAGTGGCAATCAACTATTTTTCAGAGGCAGGGCACCCCTTCACAACATTTTTGAATGTGGTGGCACCCCTGGTTAAGAACCAGTTGTTCTCAACTTATCTGCATGCTTCTCAATCAGGTGCTGCTGCCAGGTAGAACTGCCCAGTACACCTGCTACATAGCCAGACTGGGAAGAGCTGTGGCATGAACTCAGGGCCCTCCTACATTAGGGTTCTATGATAACCCTGAAGTAGGAAGGAGAGTCACCTCATGCTCCAGCCCTTCCTAGTCTGACCCTTTATAGCTTCTCCTGGAAAGAGAGCCACATAGGATAGATAACCTGCATATCTATTTCTGGGAGGAGCATGGGGGCACCAGTCCCGGAAGAGCTGTAGCCAAAGCAAGCTCTCTTGCCTGTGTAAGGGTCATCAGAGATGCCTAATGAAGGGGCATGTGTGTCACAGTCCTGTATGCAAGGCAGGTTTACCTAGCTTCTGTTTTGGTGGCACCTACATCATGGCACCCTGAGGGGGGTCTTATGGTACAACCCAGTTAAAAACTAGGCCTGTGCAAAGTGGCAAGTATTTGTTTTGGATTCAGATTCGGCCAATTTGGGGGCCAGTGATTCGATTCGGTGATTTGAATCACTGTCTCAACTCGATTCAGCAGAATCTGATTCAGAGATTCGGCCTATCCCCCGCTAACTCTCCCAGCCCTCCCCCCCCCCCCCATGGTTGCCCTGCCCAGGGCAAAAAGCCGTGAATTCACTGGTTCCTGCCAAGCAGGGGCGGGGAGAGCATCCCCACCACCCCGCGCTGCATGGAGGGGAGGGCAGGGGGGGGGGGGGTTCTTCTACAAGCCCCTGAAAATCCCAATGGCTGCTGCAGCAGCTGGTGAGTGCATAGCTTTTTTATTTTTTATTTTTTTTAAAGAACCAGGAGCTGGGGCCAGGTGGGGCAGCTATTGACAGGGCTGGGAGAGCAGACAGGGGATGGGGGCTTGTGGCAGACCCCCCATGCAGCACAGGGCAGTGAGGGGCAGCGGGTTTTGCCACCCCACCTGACAGGAGCTGGTGAATGCGGGGCTTATTTTTAAGAGAGTTGGGATGCTGGGGCCAGGCGGGGCAGCCATTGACGGGGCTGGAAGACTGGGCAGGGGTGAGGGGGTGATCAGGGGGGCTGGGGGAGCAGGCAGGGGATGGAGCCTGATGAGGATCCCCCCATGGTCCCCCCCCCCTTACTGGCATGGAGTCCAGGTCCAGCTCCCTGCAGCCATGAGTGGGGACTGCCCAAATCTTGAAAGCTCTCCGAATCTTTTCCAAATTGATTTGGAGAGCCTTGAATCGATTTGGACCTTTTTACTGATCTCTTGATTCAGTTTGGATTCGGAGATTCAGCCGCTGAATTGGGACAAATCTCCAAATCGAATCAGCACCTGAAGCTTCACAAAGCCCTATTGAAAACCACTGCCATAAAGCAGGCTGGGCTTTTGAAGTGTTATCTACTGAAGTATAATCTCAAACATTAATACTAAAGGAGATAATTTGAACTTTTATTCAACAGCTTATTTTTGATGGCATTTAAGTGCTAGCTAAAGGATGGATTGGATGCCTCTAGGTGCTAATAATGCTAATGTATGCTAACTGCATGTTTTCCAAAAGGAACATGAAAAACATATTTAAAAAAAAAAAATCAACAGCATTGGTAATGATATAGCTCATCACGACATTTTTGCTTATGATACCTTTCTTTGTAAAATACTGAAATGTATTGATAAGAAATGGAAAGTATTATTATGATTGCCCCCATGGAATTTACATAGAAAAATGGATCCCCAAAGACAAGGAGTGGGCAATTATTTTGGCTGGAGGGCTGCTTAACAAGTTTTGGTAAGCTGTTGAGGGCTATAAAGGTAGCCCTAACCCGACAGGTGCCCTGCCCCTGGTCACCATGTTGGGACCACAAGTTCCACCCCTAACCCCTGACCTATGCCACCAGAAGTCCCTCCCCTTGCCCTGGAAGTACTCTTTTTGGGAGGAGGAGATTATCCTCTTGAAAAAAAAACAAATCATATACTAAAAACAAACAAACATCTACAATAACTTATTTTAATCTTATTTTAATTTTTTTGTCATGTTTTGTGTGTGTTTGCATAATGAACTTAGAGGCAACTGAATAATAGCTAAAAATACAGTCTTACTTCTGTATATTGTGTGGGGGGTAAGGCGGTATGTGGGGGAGATGGGGTTGGGGAGTGAGTGGGTGTGGGGGCATGGGGTGTGCGGGTATATAAAAAGTGTGGGTATGATGGGTGGGGTGTGTGGGGGAGGGTGGGAGCTGGGGGTGGAATGGTGTGGGTGTGAGGTATGTGGTTGGAGTGGAGGGATGTGAGAAGGTGTGTGTGTGGGTAGGTGGGGACATGGGTGTGTTTGAGGGGTATGATGGGGGTGGGGGTGTCTGGGAGGGTGCGGGTGTGCGTGTGGGGGGCGCGGACAGATCCTCAGACTCTGGAGTGTGCAAGTCTCTGGAGCTGCATGTGGAGGCAAAAAGTGGTGCCAGCCTTGCCCTGCCCCATAGCGTGCAACTGTCCATACTCCCACCAAGGTCCCTGGATGCAGGTGGTGGCAGCATGTGGGACCAGCCCCACCTGGACCAATAGCGCTCCCACCCAAGTCCCCAACCGCAGGTGGTGGCAGGATGCAGGGCCAGCTCCACCCAGCCCCATAGTGCACATCTCCCTGCGCTTGAGTCCCCAGCTGCACATGGCAGCAGCGTGGAGGACCAGTGCCACTTGGCCCACTAGTGTGCAGCTCTCGCGCTCCCACCCCAATCCCTGGCTGCACATGGTGACAGCATGCAGGCCCCATAGCCCCACCTGGTCCCATAGCGTGCAGCTCCTGCCAGAGTCCCTGGCTGCACATGGCAGCAGTGTTTGGGGCCAGCCCGACCCAGCCCCATAGTATGCAGCTCCTGTAGTGTGAGGCCAGCCTAGCCTGGCCCCATAGCAAGTGGTTCCCCACACTCCCGGCCCTTTTCCCCCAGCAGGAGTCCCTGGCCCTGGTCCAATGGAGCCCTTACCTGCATTCCCAGTCTCACAGGCTGGGAGGCTGGGACCAGCCACGGGGCAGCCAGGCACAAGCTTTGCCAGTCAGAGGCTTGACTACCTCCAACCTTTTGTCTACACTAAAGTCATTCCTGTGATTTCAATCACAGCTCCATTGTTTATGCATTAAAGAGGATATCACATTAATCAAAGTGCAAAATCAATTTTGGAAGGCTAGAATGACCTCGGTGATCTGAAACAAAGAAAATGCTAGCATTGTGCCGAAGGTGTGTAGTATAGGAACAGACCAAAATAAAGGTATGATTGCAAGGAGTGTGATTACGGCTGTGATTTCCTTTCACATTCATCTAAAAAAATCACTTGTCTATTGATTACAGGGATGCCATTAGCTACATTTTTACTAGTAGCTTTACAGATATGGCAACACCTACAATCATCTCTGAGTAACAGGCTATAAAACACATTGTCAACAGAAGACTGCTGTATGTGGTAATCACTGCAGGGGGTATAATCTATTCACGGGACAAAACCTATATAAGAAAAAAATGTTTATACCAAACAAATAATCACAAAATCCATTGTACACTCACTGATCATTTTTATCTACAGAATAGTCACATTAAAAGAAGGATCTATCATCTGTTCCAATGGAAATTAATATTAGCCCTTTCCTGCTAGCAACAAAGAGTGAATTGATGGAGACAGTATGTATTGTTCACATCTGTCATCCAAAACAAGCCAAAGTTTGAAAAACAATAGGTAAAAAAAAACAAAAAAAACTTCAAAATGTATTATATGTGGAGTTGTCCATCAGGGAATGAAGCCACATTTTTCACATTTCAATTAACACATTTCCCTTTAAATCAAAGAGGTGCAAGAGATCAGAAGAGGTAGGAACATGTTTGCAGCTGAACCTGCCTTCTCCTGCATTCTTTTCTTATTGTATCCCAGGGGCATGAAAGAAATAGACTGCCTAAAGTGCAATAATTCTAATATTTCTACAAAAAGAGAAAATATTTTGTTAATGAATGGCAAAAAAAATGAAAATCTATAAACAAAATTACATGGATGCTGAGAAACATAACTAAAGGGAAGCTAACAAGTTGCCTCAACAAGGACAAACAAAATCCATGGCACTCATATCCAATATGCAGCATCCAAGTTCCCATCAATGCTACATCTCTAACGGCCAGATCACAACGTGGAGAACACAACACCTCTCTGGTATTAGTATCTGACACAGGTTTTTATTTATAACATAAATAAGATTACACTGCTCTGGAGAAAGGGTTAGGTATTCATGCTCTCCCAACCACACAATGAAGAACATGTTAGAACACAGAAGCCGATAATCGTGTTCCACCAGTATTACCTGGGACCATTAGGCCTATAGTTTGGGGGGGGTGAGAGGGCGGCTTAGATGTTTCATGGCATTTATAGATGAGCTCCAGGAAAGGGGGTGGGTGGGAGGCAGGCACTTTAATTAGGTGGCAGAGTTTTTGTTATTTAAAGATTTTAACAGCAGACAGCTTCCTCCATAGAAGCAGCTCTGGGGTTTGCAATTGCACAGCATTATTTGAATCTTGCCCAGTCATCAACCAGATTAGATGCCATCATATGCAAAAAGGACACTTTCCCTCAGTGTACTTATTAACACTCATTGTGTAAAAGTTGCTAGCTAATCAGCGCATGGGGGGCTTATACATTAAAGAGATGTGCCTGTTTCTCATCAGAAAATCTGAACATTCTTATCAGGTCCATTCCATACCTCTGTTACTTTACTATTTTTCTTGCTCTGGCATCAAATTGTTTAATTTTAACAATGATTCTCAACAGTTTTTGCTACCTGCGACCTAGAAGGACACTTAATCTGGAGACCTAACTTCTTGTTTTTTACTCTTAACAGCTGCCCCTCATGAACTTTTTAAACATATCCTAGTCACAGAAACTCTATGCTAATATTTCCCACTGAAAGAAAACTTGAAAATCTATATTTCTTTAAGCAGCTGGAGTTCTGCAGCCGCTGTATTTTGCCTAACTGCTGTATAATATTACAGAAAGATGCTAGAACAGAAAATAATATGTGAGGGATTATTAAAAAAAAAAAAACCAAACAACCAACCACAACCTCTATTTTTATTGAAATTTCAAGCAAGCTCCCTTTTTACAGCTACCTAACAAGGTCTTTCTGGTTCTCTAAACAGAATACTGAAATTTTATATTTGTATTAGTGAGGAAGAAAAGCAAAAATTATTCCTGTGATAAAATAAAGGAGTAAATAAAGCACACATTCTTTGCATTGTTCTGGATTTTTTTCCACAGTTTAGTGAACATTGAGTGACGCTCTCAGAACTTGCTCCTGTAGAAGCTTATGCTGCAAATGAAACTGCTTTACAACATACCACATTTTCTCACATACAACATATACCTTTTTTCCAAAAACCAGCTACTGGAAACTGGAGTGTGCATTGTATATGAGAAACATTTTAAAAGCAGTTTCTGCTGCTTAAGCAGGCAAAAGGAAAAGTAAAACCTTCAGCTGATCCAGTGAGAATAATGCACAGGCTTGGCGCTCTGGCTGCTGCTACTCAGTTAGTACAAGGAATGATCAGTTTTTCTTCTTTCTGCCTTTCCATAAAAGGGTGTCTTACTCAAGGGAGTATTGTATGTGCAAAAATATGGCAAATAAAACTCTGCTGCTCAATTTGCGTAACTTATAACATCCCATCTAATTTTGAAGAATACAGTAATACTTCTTAAAAAGCAATGATGGTAAGGAGATTGTGGGGATATAAGAGCTGATGACGTTTTACATAAAAGATGTAATTAATATATACTCACTAGGGCTGTGCAAAGCTTTGGTGGAGATTCCGCCCAATTTGGTGGCTGAATCTCTGAATCAAATCAGGAGACCCTTTAATTTCTCAGAGAGATTCGGCGATTGGGACATAGACACAACTTTATATGTTTTATATGGCATCCAGGGTTCCCCTGCAACTGGTCGCTGAGCTGGGGGGGGCGCTCAGGGGGGCCCCAGAGTACTCCCCGGCAGAGGAACGTAAGTACTTCCAGTACATTGGTTCGCCGTTGAGCATGTGGGGGATGCTCCATCCGCTCCAGCACCGCAGCATTCACAAGCTGCACTGGTAACTCAAGGTATATAGAAAAAGCATTTAAAGCTGTGTCTTTGCCTGAATCGCTCATTCTCTGAATCAGCATTAAATCTTCAGTTTTGGATTTGGCCAAATCGAATCAGGGACAGCAATTTGAATCAATGAATCGAATCACTGTCCCCAATTTGGATTGAATCTGAATCCGAATCTAGTAGGGCCCACTTTGCACACCCCTAATACTCACCTACATATAACTGTCCAAATTCAGCCTTTAATGGGGTTGTACATGGTGAAGGTCAATAAAAAGCCCTAAAGTGTATTAACAACGGGCCCCATAATTAGACTGGGACAGCAAATTTTGGAAGTCTTCATATGATAATTTGTAAGATCTGACAGTAAGTCTGTATCACAACCCATTAAAAGCAATGAGAATCTTCCATTTCTTTGGCATTAGACCCTGTATAATAAAGTCTACACTATACAAGAAACATCACATATATGTTAACAATTTTGTTAACATATAGTTAACATAGCTATGAATGAAGAATAAGTGTTTAATTCATTGTCTGTGCTCATATTATCACAGCAAATATTTTTGGTGTTCTTCCTCACAAATAGAAACCAAACAATGTTATCAACTTCTCCTATAGAAACTAATGATTTTTGAGGGCCTTGTTTTCAAACAGCAAATGAGAGACACTTAGGGCTGTAGGATAGAGCACAGCTATGAAAACAAACCCTGCTGGTTATTCTTACTATACATATGCTACTTTTCTGGTGTGCACCAAAAGTGTGCCCAGTGCTGCCATCAAGCTGCAGAGTGCTCATTACAGTAGAGCTGGCTCTACACAGACCTGCTGTAATCATAATGAAGACACATTTTTTCAGCATGTGGCGTGTTTGGAACACAAACAAGTGGGTAGAGCTCCCTATCAGTCTGAGATGGCACAGACATGCCTCAAAATTTAACTTGTAGTGGTTCTAAAGACCAGCTGCTCTCAATGTATATATATAGTTTACACATAATGACGTCTTCTTTTTTGTCAAATATCCAGCTGGAGCAATATCAAAAAAGCATCAGTTTTGGAAAAAAAATATTGGAGAACATGTTTAATTTTAACTCCTCCACTCTATTTCTGCAACATGCTGCCTGTTTCAGGATACAGCAAAGTAAAGCTGGGAAAGACATCAAAAGAAATATAAAAGCACATGGATCACAATAAGTTTAACAGCAGCCAAAGTAATCAGGTTCCCACAGTGCAAGCCAGAGGCAGTGCCAACTGGAAGACAGTAGACCGTATCCTTTATAAAGGCAGCCTCATTTGAGAAAAATCACACAAGGCCAAATTCATTTCCATGTGTTTTTCTTCAATAAGAGTTGTGACATTTGACCTACAGAAATTAAAAAACAACTAAGCATACAAGCATTGAAGGCATGTCATTGAAGGCATGCCCACTTTCAAATGACCACTTAAGAGAAAGACAGCACATTACATGCTGAAAGGAATGTAACGTAACCATTATAGTGTGGCACTGGATGCCTGCCAAAAAATATGCCTGAGACAACATTTATCTCAGTGTCACTCACCTAAGGCAGCTAAGAGACATGTTTTAGTATGTAACATGGGTGCAGCAGGTGCTTAACTGTGGCACTCTCTAGCATGATCCTTGACAAGACATATACTGTTAGGTTCCTTTTCTACAGCAGACTTTTTTCTTCCTTTTTCTCCTCCTACCTTTATTTTATATTTGAATTCTAAGGTAAATGATAATGTTCTTGAAACAGACATGGCTACTTTTGCTGCTGCTTCAATGTCTTTTCAGCTGGGGGGGGACTTAAATCACTTTAAATTGAAAACTCTTATATTAAAGAGGCTATTGAATACAGGGAAAGGAACCAATACCCAAATAGGTTTACAATCGGATCTAACAAAAGTATTTAAGTATAGTTTTAGTAATTGAGAGAAACATTTAAGGCCTATTTTAGTAACTGAAGTAGTTCGGTGCCTAAATTTAAAAGATTCCCTTGGGATAAAAAAACCCAAACTATATATACACGCTATTAGCATGATGCAGATGGAGGTTGGTTAAGTTACAGAGTTTAGTTTAACAGGACCTTTAATCCTTTGAAATGGGTAAACAACAAAATGTAGATCCTAAACTTTGAGCACTAACTGCACAGTACCCCAACTTCATCCAACTTGCACTCTGAGAACACTTCAATAATAACATTATTTTCTTTTAGATCTATTATACTGACATATCAGTGCATCTGTCACAAATAACAGGCTTTCAGAAGACACTTCACCTTAATACCGTTGAGGTTACCATTAAGGTTTGTGGCTTGGGTGCAATTCTAATGAAGCTGGAGTGCATACTGCATTTGGATGTTTGCTGGGGATACAAACAATGGCACTGATGTGTGTTACTGATAGTGTTACAGACCAGCAATGTCCAAATCATCTGACCTCATAGACTGGATGAGTAATGTGGGACTGGTCTGCATCCTGGATCCAGTGTGTTAAGCTCTGACATCTGGCCTGCCGGCTTGGAATTTGGCACTGTCAGCGTTAATTGCTGCTGCTGCATCCCAAAATTTGGGGCCCGGAAGGCCAGATGATATAACTCCACACTTCAGACACGGTTCACAGGCTTCCTCACAGGTCTGAAAATTTGGCAGCAGTATGAGTAGCAGCAATGCTACCTGACCTTGGAACTGCAATAATTAACCCTGCCACTGCTTACCACTCCACCAAATTTCCAGATCTATGGGGAGGCCCAGGGCCCTTGATAACATGGTTCCATGGCCTGTTTCTCTGTAACCACCATTGTATCCAATTTGAAGTTGGAAAGCAATGTATCTCCATCTACTTAACTTCACCATTTGCATCATTTTATGTGGATGGGTTTTGTTTTGTAACAAAATTAAACTGTCCCTAAGTGTAGTTTTTGTTTGCTATTTTTTGTTTCAATGTGTCAAAAGAAACTGTGCATGACATTTTGTGTCTTCATCTACTTTGTTACCATGTTGAGTAAAAATAAAACATCCATTTTGAGGCCTACATTACCCTAAGGCCGTGATCTTGTAACTAATTACATATGGGTGAATTTCTGAAAATATAACTGAAGGAAGGCAATTAGTGCAGCACTATCTTTGGAAGGGGCCCCCAAAATACCTGCTGCCAGTGCCAGCAAAGCAACCAGTGCTGCCCAGTGAGCTGCTGCTACCCAGGGCATGGAGATGCCCTATTACACCTCTGCCTGCACTCGTGAAATGACAGGGTGACTATACACATGCTCAGGGGTGGGGAGGGGCCATTTTAATTAGAATGGTTCCCTGAGAGCTGCTCTAATTAAAACAGCTCACTGTCACATGTATTAAGCCACCCGTGTTTTAAAATGGACATGGGGGCACTTTAACGCTCATTCAATGAGCTTTGGTTAAAGCACCCCTGCAGCCATTTTAAAACTTTGGGGTGCTTAATACACGTGATAATAAGGTGATACTGGAGCATTCTAGTTAGAACGTGTTCTAATTAGAACGCAAATCAGCATGTCTATAGGTAGCCACACTCTTGAGGATCAGAAGCACAGTTCAAAAAACAAATTTAAGCATCTATTTGGTATGAGACAATTAAAAGAGCACTCCTATTATGCTACTTGCAATATCCAGATACATTTTTATTGAAAAAGCAAACTTTCTAAAGATTGGTGGAAAAAATAATTTATTGAAATTCTTCTACATGTTGACATGAAACATTTATACATATATATTTTGTGCTGGTAAGATAGATATACTCGATATAGACAAACTTTTTTATACACAAAAGTAATTGCACTGTACTATCTTATTAGTTTTATACAGCTAATATTCAGAAAATGTTGGTGGGCTGAAAATGGATGTATACAGGAATTCAATGTACTTTGAAGCTGATTTATTAATTCTTGACAGGTTGTCTAGAATATTAAAACATTCAGTAAAGAATAATACAACATCATTTCTGAAAATTAACAAGACCATACCAAAAGGCTTTGCCTAACAGCTATGTCTCAGCAAGAAGCCTTTCATTTTTGGAGGGGTTCTACTGGAAAGAACCAAAACAATACAGATGGCACAAAACTGTCCAGTAATCTATTTGCACAAGTTAGCTGCATGTAATTAATATGAAAAAATAAGAAATACATTGTAAGTGAACAGCATTTGAGTAAAAGTACCTTTACACATAATTCAAATTGCAATGTTAGGCAAAGACCTCTTATTTTCAATATACAAAATGTAAATGTATTATCTACAGAAGGAAACTGTATAACAACATCAAAAGAGACACTGTTTTCTGATGAGTAACTGGCACAGTGCAACAAGTAGTATTCCCAGAAGCAACTGGAATGCACTATGAGGGCAGATTGAAAAAATAATGGACATTAACAGAATATTTCTCATAAATTAGTGATCTGGATTAATCATTCTTTCTATCAAATGAAACTTTTGCCTTTCCAGATATGGTGTGTATTCACACAAGTACTCAAAATATAGAAAACTACCACTACACTGCAGAGATGAAAACGAAGACAGCATGTGAGGCAGATTAATATGGTTAGCTAGGGTACAAACAATGCTAAATGCCATTAAGTATTATTCAATATTTGGAATATGAGAAGGGTCACATGATTCACCAAAAGAAAAAGAGGCTTGACATGCACTCACAGCAGAAAGACAATAGTAAAAGCAGAAGCAAAAAAACTGAATGAGAATTTGAAGGAAAGTGAATATGATTCTGGGTTTGGATAGACGGCCAAATGAGAAATGTAAAGTGAAGTAATACCCACAAACCATCATTACTGCCAGACCAGCTGGTTGGAAACAGTATTGCACCCTATCCAGTGTCTTCTTCCTCTTCCCCCAGTTCAGTAAGCATCTTGCTTTATTTCCTTGAGTGCATGTAAGGAAAGTTTAAGAAGTGAGGAATTTTCTTTGAAGCAATAAGACTGAGAATTAATGTAGTAACAAAATAGGTTTGATATTTTTCGCTGTAACTTTGGTATTGCAAATGAAAAGATAGCCTGGTATCAGCCCCTTTATGTGCAGAAAGATATTTCTCTATTAAAAGATGTGCCAATGCTCCCCTGATCGCTATCCAGCTCTGGCTCCTATTAGAACCTGACTATGGGAGGCTCCTCTTAAGCCTGGGTCATCCACAAAATAAACAAAGCGCAAACCAATCCCAGAATGCCCCTTTCTGTTTATGCAGAACAGTCAGGAATGTACCATCTGACAACCTTAAGCTAATGCTGGTGGATGCCAGAGAGGATATGGACAGGGGATAGATCACTTTAGACTTATATATCCTGTTGATATATTCTCCCTCTAAATCATCTCTTACTGCCTCTGTTGGAAACAGCATAAAGGGCTAGATCAGTGGTGCTCAACCTTTCTGGCTGGCAAACCAGATGAGTAGTGCCCAAGCTGTCTGCAGGCTGGATCCAACTGGCGGTCTCAATCTGCCATGGGGAGGTCGCAACAGGGCCCAATCCAGCTGTGCAGAGTGGGGCAGGGGGCTGCTTGGCTTCAACATAGCCCTCCAGGGGAAAGAAGTGTGGCCCAGCCCAAATCTGGCCTCACAGGGGGAAGGTTGTGGCCAAGACTAAGCCAGCCCTGCAGGTGGGGAGGGGACATGGCCCAGCCCAATCCAACACAGTGGGAGGGCCCTGGCCTGGCCCCATCCAGCTGCAGTAGAGGAGGGGAGGTGGCATGACCCGGTCCCAGCCCACGGCATGGTTTGGGGTTTGTGAATTTGGCAGCAGGGGTGGTTAGCTATATTTACTGCTACCACTCCCGCCGCTACCACATTTCCTGATTTATGGGGAGCCCTGCAGGCTGGATACCTATGGCCCCCACAAGCCACATTTGGTCCATGGGCTAGAGGTTGAGTACCCCTGGGCTAGATGGACCACTGGTCTAATTCAGTATGGCACTTTTTTATGTTATGTCCTTATGGAAGCATCTATAGTCAGAGAAAATGCTAAAGCAAGGGGGAGTCCATATTGCTACTATGTATGTGAGTAAATTATGCTCTTGCTGGACAGGTACATGCCCCATATGTGCATACATGAGAGAGTGTAAGTCCTGAAATTGTAGCTGGGTAAAACCCCGTAGCTAGCGGGTCTGAGAAGGAAGAGGAGGGTCCAGCACTGTTTTAGCCTAATAGCTTCATGGTTAGAGTACGCACGCAGGAAGTGGGACACATGGGTCCTAGGCTCCTCTCAGCCACAGCTTCACCACTGAGCATTCAGTATTCAGTGCAGAGCAGTGGGGTAATTTCTACCCCACTGGGAGCAAGGGTCCAGACTAGAACCTAAGACCTTCTCCCTTCCAGGGATGCAACTCTCACTGAGCCACACACCCTCTACCTTGCTCTCTTTTTCCTGGTCCCTCATATATCCATCTCTCAGCTGCCTAGGGGGGCAGCTTCAAGAGGAGGACTGGAGTGGGCTTAATGCCTAACTTGAAGCCTGGTTGGGGCACTGTGCTGGGAAGTCAGAAACATGTAGATTCAGACCTTCTGTGAGTGAAGGGGGATTAATACCCTGAGGCAAGTGCCGGTAAATACGAGAGAGGCTCTGGTCATAAGTTTTTGCTGGGTACAATTTAATGATTTAAACTGGCCCAGGGCAGGCATGTACTGCTTACGCTCAGTACCCATGTGGACACTAACACTCAGCACTTCTATTACACGTGGACTTGCAAGTGCCAAAAACAGCATTTATGTGGGAGTTATTCTGTCCATAGGTTCTAATCTTCTCTCTGACTCTCCCTATGGCTCTAAGTAACTTGACATATTGTCAAAGGCAGCCTTTAATTTTTGGTGCCTTGATGTTTAGGAACCAGGCCTGAAACATTTTAGATATCATATTCAGAATATTTTCAGAGCAGATGCAACTCCGGATAAGTATATTTTATTAGGCAGAGTATATATTTTTTTTTTTTTTTGCCCTCTGGAAAACAGGATTAGAATACACTGATGTTTGTAAAATACCTTGTAAATGACAATAGTTATATAAATGCTAAATATTACTAATATTAATCTGTAGACTTGTTGTGTGAACCTTATAAAATTGAAAAAGTTTTTAAATACCTGCGTAGGCTACAAGTACAGTACCAATCTGACTATGCACCGCACTCTAATATTACATTTAAAAATAGCATGTGCCCTTTCAAAAAGGTGCTCTATTGTTTATGCTGTAGGAAATGTTAAAATGTATTACTAAGGCACCTTTAAAATCTGACTATGGCTCTCAAAGTGAAAGCAAGCTATGTAAAAATATACAATGACTTTATATCTGATTAAAAATATAATTAGAAAATTATTATCCAAAGATGTTGTACACAATATTAATGAAAGTAACAATATATGTTACAGAATATACATATACATTTTTCTGAGATAAAATATAGTGTCTCCTGATTTTAATGTACTAGGCTAAGAAATATGTAGTAGCTACCATCGAAAAGTCAATGTTCACTTATTCATATACCTGCAGTAATAATTGTGGTTAAAATTTTCTAAACTGCCTGAACTGGGCTCTCAGGAGTTTGTATGCCTGTACATTTACTGAGAGGTGAACAAGGGTGTGAACTTAAAGCATTTCAACTATTCATGGTAACACCACATGTGCATGTTTTTACTCCCACAATAAGAGTAAGTTAGCTTACCCCATTTGCACTGAGTGCTAACCTATCTCGCACTTTCAATGGCATCAGAACATACACACAGGCAGTTATCTTGGAGTTGCTGACATATGTACATTGACACCCAAGCTTACCTCACAGTAACTTGTTCATATACCCATACAGTTAAGACTCGTGAGAGCCTGACTCACTTTAAAAAAAAATACAGTTTATGCTGCTAAGCCACTTACCCCTAGCTATAATTGTGGTTTAAAATTTTCTAAAATGCGTATGTGAATAAGTGAGTCTGGATTTTTTTTATAGTCATTTGGGCCACATACATATATAGCAAAAACTTTGTTATTTGGCACCCATGGGGAATTGGGGGGCGCTGGATAACGAAATATGCTGGTTAATTGAGAGGCCCAAACAAGCATCTGCCTGTTTGGGCCACTGCTTCTCCCATCGTATTGCTGACCCTTCTGCGGGTCCCCGAGGGACAGGGAGGTAGGCCCCGCGCAGCCGGGCCATGGGGGCTCAGCAGCGCAGGCTGCTTTGCCCCAGGCCATGGGGGTTGGTAAAACTGGAAGTGCCACAGTGGGCACTTCCAGTTTTGCTTTTACCTTACAAGCCAGCATGCCAGTTAATAGAGCATGCCAGCTTGTAAGGTGCTGGTTAAGGCAGCTTTTACTGTATTCACTTTCACTTGGGAGATTTGCTGCTCCCCTATGAGAAAACATGACTGTAGAGATGTTCAGGATTTTTCTCCCAGAGCAAAAATGGCTGCTCTGGAAGAAAAATGACCTGGGAACACCAGGGTTAAATCACTCATGGAAGAGTTTCTCCTGGGACAGCAAATGTCTATATACATTCTCTTCTGAGAGAATCAACACAGTCCACCAGCATCTCAGGGTGCTTTGCTTTCCCCCTCCTCCACCATGCACTGTTGCCACTCCATCTCCAGGTAGAATGAGGGAGCTGGCAGAGCATGTTGTGATGTGTACACAGGCCACCCTCCTGGCTGTGCAGAGTCAGCACTGCAAGCTCTTTGCTCTTCAGGGGAATAGCATTCAATGTCTCTTCAAGAGCCTCTGGTAAGTTTTTCTATCAGGAAAAAAAAAACTGGAAGAACTCTCTCAGATCATCTGAATGTGCATATGCAGCCTTATTTGTATACTCAAACTCTTAGAACCATAGGCAGAGAATGAGCCTTTGGCTGCAAAAGGCCTAAGTCACTTCTGAAAACTAAAATTAAGCTGAGATCCTAAATTATTTCCTTTGAAAGTTTTACCCCATCATTTTTGAAAATGGGACTCAGGTTCCCAAGTCATATAAGACATGTCTTCATTGCCTCTGTACTGTACCCAGGATTATCATGACAAAGCAGAGTACACATGCTCACTCTTGCTCCACTTGTTCCAGATTCCAGAAATCACACTATGTAGCCAATATAGAGCTGCCCCAAAAGCATGCCAATAAGCTTCTTTGAGACAGAGATCTTGGCTAGCATTGGACATGCACTTGGGGCCCTTGTAAGCAGCCACAATGCCTTATTTTTGGGAGCTGGCCTATATGGACTGGAATTAAGTGCTCCTGGGCAATGAATGGAGAGAAGTATAGATGGTTCCTTAGATTCTTTTACATAATTTGACCCTGTATTTCCCTTAGTTAAGGCATCTATCATGCAACAGCCTCCATGAAGGCAGATCCCTGTACTACCACAGAGTCCCACTCGTATCAGCAGGGAGCCTCTGCAGAGGCATAGTTATAACTGGTGACTAAGAATTAAAAGACTGCAATATTTCACTCACTGCAGGGAAACAAATGATAAGTTTTCAAATGGCACTAACTTTCCACATCAATTAAACAGAGATGTACTGTATATTACAAAGTCTAATATAGCAGAAAAATCTGTAGAGAGAAATAAATATTTAAACACTTGGCAAGCCCCTCAAGAACTTTTTATAATACAAAAGTTTTGTGGGTTTTGGGTTGTTTTTTTTTTTTTTTTTTGGGGGGGGGGGGGGGGCATAAACACCAAAGACCAATAATCAAGCCTTTTAATCTGCTGTCAAGGTAGTAAATGCATTAATGTAATAAAAGATTTACAAAAGGGTTTATTTCTTGTAAGGAAGATTCAGTTTTGCAAAACCAAATAGTTCTTTGTGGTTTAGATTTAAAACTTGTTTTATTTATGCCTTGGTTTAAAAAAGAATTACCCTTTGGTTAGTCATACCTCTGTCTCTGTACTCTTTCTGGACAGAAACCAAACCTGCATTGGTTCTTTTTTTCCCTTCATGGAAACTGGACCTCTGTGTTCCAGGTGAAATTGAGGATCTGAATTTTCTGGTGTCATAAGACACCTGGAATTAAAAACAAAAATAATATTATACACTGAAGACACTGATAGCTTGCATCTCAAGGCTATTATCATGTCTTCATGCAAATTCTTGAGCTTGTATTTCATTCTTTCCTATGGAAATAGTGATTTACAATACAGTCTATCACAACAATTCTCAAAAATCATGTGACGTAACATTCTGACAGGGGCCTGAAGTTATCACCTATATTTTTTTCTTAAATCATATTGAAAACATTTTTCCTTTGAAATTATCATCCATAAGGGTTTCTCAACATCTCACCTGTAGGTATACTCAGAGACATTGATCTTTCCCTTTTCTCCAGTCGTTTCTGTTCTGCTTGTCAGATTAACAGTGTTTCCAAAGAGACAGTAACGTGGCATCCTTTGGCCAATGACACCGGTAACCACCTCCCCAGTATGAATGCCTATTGTTATCTTTAAAAAGAAAAAGACAATATTTTGTTAGTTCTTTATCAATTTATCATCTTGAAGATTCAGACTCAGTACATGTAACAGCCATTTTATACTATAATTCTAAGATATCCGCCTCGGTTACTCACTATACCATTGTAGCAAACCCCTCCCCCCCCCCGTTTTTTCTCTTTTTTTTGTCTTTATTTTAAAATGCATTCCCTCCCCTTCCCCAACCATTTCTGACCTTTTCTGTCCCTCTCTATTCCCTATAGACAAGTATAAGTGAGCTCAGACTTAGGATAAGCTTTAAAGATTTTTATTTTGGTAGCAAGTTTTTGGTTTCGGATATCCACTGTTTTATATTGTATTATTATTAGGTTTGTATTGATTCTTACTGTTGTATATTGTATTATTATCATTTTCGTATCGACTTTTATTGTTTCATATGGATATTGTATGGTTTAGGCCTGTGTTTGTAGGTGAACCAAAGTCATGTCAAGTTTCCATTTTATGTCAAGCCTCCATCTTCTGTCCTCTGCCTGGGCATTCCATGTTGCAACTGTATGAGTTACATACCCCTCCCGTGTAAGTTGGTTCCTCGATGAATGAGAATGATTGGGAATGATTGAAATACAACGGTAGCAGGCCTCTACTAAAAGGCCTGTAATGACTGGGCCATCACCTCGCACTGATTCATCCAGGAACCAAAGTTTGCCTCTATAAAAAGGGGCAGTAAAGACAGACCCAGCGGGACGCCCTCTTTATCTGGACCAGCACCATGCCACATCACCTATCCACCCAGAGGCCCTGCTGGCAACCCCCCTCTGGACAACACCTACCAGACAAGGACCCCCTTCCAGCCTGGATAGGTAGATATTACCTGCACACCTCCTCCTACAATTTGGACTCTCTCTCTCTCTCCTCCTGGACTTCAGTGGACTTCAGCCCCTGCAGCAAGCGTCTCCAACCCCTGCTGCCATAGTGCGTGCGTGCGTGCGTGCGTGCGTGCGTGCGTGCGTACACACACGGGAGCCAATAAGACATTCATAGATGTTAGGGTCAGAAGGGACCTCAATAAATCATTGAGTCCGACCCCCTGCATAGGCAGGAAAGAGTGCTGGGTCTAGATGACCCCAGCTAGATGCTTATCTAACCTCCTCTTGAAGACCCCCAGGGTAGGGGAGAGCGCCACCTCCCTTGGGAGCCTGTTCCAGACCTTGGCCACTCGAACTGTGAAGAAGTTCTTCCTAATGTCCAATCTAAATCTGCTCTCTGCTAGCTTGTGGCCATTATTTCTTGTAACCCCCAGGGGCACCTTGGTGAATAAAAAACTCACCAATTCCCTTCTGTGCCCCCGTGATGACATTGTGTCACCATTTCCCCTGTTCAATAAAACCACTGTCATTTGCAACCCCGAGTTGGGTCACGTTTTACTGAATCCCAGTCCCCTCCCTATCTTAAATTCCAGCCTCATTCTCTCTCTCTCTCTCTCAGCTCCAGTCCCCATCCTTTCTGCTAGTTTCCCGATCTCCTCACAATTCCATCTCCCCTTTTCTGCCACCTCTCAGCCTCCCCTGCTCCTACTGCCTTTTCCCTGCGACTTTCTGCTGCCTTTCTCTGCTTTCCTGCTGCCCTGCTGCTTTTCCTGTGATTTTCTGCTGTCCGACACTGTTTTCAGGCTTCCCCCCGCACCTTCTGTAATCCTCAGCCCCAATCTACAGCTTCCCAGCTCCTCTTAGCTGTCCTACAGTTTTCTCCAGCAGATGAAGCCTTTCTCTAGCTTCCAGCACCTACTGCCACTCCCTGCAACTTCTCTAGCTGCCCTGGAGCCATCCTCTGGCTCCCCACGCCCAGAGCCCCTCTTTAACACCCACACTTTCCCTTAGTCTCATTTTCCCCTCTCCCCACCTACCTTTGCAGCTCCCCCGTAGCTCTGGCTTGTCTCAGCCTCTGTGCTGGCATGCTTCCCTATTCTACAGGCTTTGGGTGTTGTCTTTTAATCAATTAAGATCAATTAACCTAAAGTTACCCCGGATCCTCAATTCTTCAGCCCAGGCCCCTGTAATCTACCGGTTCTAATCCCGGTCCTGGTAATTTTAACTCCCTACACTTCTACTTTCTTACCTTAACCTTTCCCAAGTATCCCAAGTACACCAAGCACATACATACGTACACATCACAACACCCAACTTAGGAACTCACTTGTGTGTATGCGTAGATGGGTGGTATGTGCGTAAATTAGTGAATACACATATACAGATATCACTGTGTGTGCGGTATATGAATTAGTAATCCACGTATGTGTATTGGATGTGCAGGTGTTGGTAACTGGTAACTGATTCTGTCTAAATTTTGTGTGTGTAGCGTGTATGGTGATAGGTGTACATGAACCTAGACTGGTTATTGTGTGTGTGTGTGTGTGTGTGTGTGTGTGTGTGTGTGTGTGTGTGTGTACACGATATACAAATTGTGATCTGTGTCTAACTTTTGGGGTGTGTAGTGTATGTGCTTGAATTGGTGATAAGTATGCATGTGCCTGAGCTGGTTGTGTGTGTGTGTGTGCGCGCGCGCGCACACGCACACACACACCCCTCTACCTAATTGATTTGTGTGTTTTGTATATGTACAATTATACACCATGCCCTCCTGTCTAACAGCACAATACTGAGATCCTGAGCATTGGCCTGACCCCTAAGGGCAACACCATGTGTTGTTATTTACACCTATGCTCAGCAATTGCAAAGTACTATCCATTCTGAACAGCTGATTTGGTCAATTCACAATTCTAATAATATTATAAAAGCCTAAATCTATCCGTCTGTCCATAATGCTTTATTCGCACTCTGACTGGCTGACGGAAGCAGCCAACGTCCTATCTGTGAGATCGCTTTACTTCAATTTCATTTAGAACTACCTCTGTCTTTAGTAACTATGGGTATGATGCAGGGGTGTGCAAAACGGGCCGCATTCGATTCGGATTTGACCCGAATCAGGAACAGTGATTCGATTCAGTGATTCAAATCACTGCCCGATTCGATTCGGCCAAATCTGAATCTGAAGATTCAATGCTGATTCAAAGAATCAGCAATTCGGCCACATACAGAGTTTTAAATGTTTTTTCTACATACCTCAAAGTACCAGGTGTAGCCTGTGAACATTGAGATGGTGGGATGGATGGAGCGTCCCAAAGGAGCGCAGGGGGCATCTCTGCATGCTCAGGAGCAGACCTGGAACAAGAGTGCTCCTGGTCCACTTCCAGGTCTGCTGCCGAGCACGTTGGAGACGGGATGCTCCATCTGCCCCACCATGACAGTGTTCATGAGCCGCCTGGTACCTTGAGGTATGTAGAAAAAGCATCTAAAGCGGTGTCTATGTCCAAATCATTGAATCTCTCTGAATCGATTCAGAGGGTTTCAATTTGATTTGGAGAGATTAAAGGGTCTCCAGATTTGATTCAGATTCAGAGATTCAGCCACCAAATTGGGATGAATCTCCACCAAATCAAAATCAGCAAGCAAAGTTTTGCACAGCCCCGGTATGCTGTTTATGGATTGACAGGTGTAAGTCATTAGCAGCTTTAATGAAGTCAACGGAAACCTGGGCAAACAGTCACTTTCTGTAACCAATGGCTGAATTATTCACCAATTCCTTCTTAAGAAGTAATCCAAATTAATCGCATTAGATAATATAACTAGTTCCTACTTTGATCAAATTAAGGTATTATTAAATTAAGCAGAACACATTATGCAATATTTCTCACTACAGATTATAGTACAATATACTGTATTACAGAAAAAATGAACATGTCATTTTCCATGATACAAAGTAATTTGAAAATGGAAAGAAAAAAAACCCTCTTATATTTATTTCATGGCATTTTAATCAAAGCCTGGTTCCTATACTGTAACTCAACTAGCTCGAAGTGCAAATTTACACAATTTGAAAATGAGCCAGCAGGAGTTCCTGTTTATGGAGCATCTGAACCTTTTATTTTACTATATGGTGCGAAATATAATGATTTCCTTCAGTAATAGAAAAGGCTGAAAGTGATCTCCGAGTTATACACACTTAAGAGACCCTACCAGCATTTTTTTTCCTTTTAAGGCTCAGCTCCCACATAGATGTCTTTATAAACAAGGATGCTTCTCACTAGTGCTATGAAGAAAGGAGTACAATGAGACTTAGGTACTATGCCTAGGTACAGACATTCAAAAAACCTGAGGCAGACTCCATCTAAATGATGCTGTTTTCTGTAAGTGAAGTACTGTAGTTTAGATCAATAGTGAACAAAGCACATATTCAGCATTTGATGCACGGGGGGGGGGGGGGGGGGGGGGGGGGGGGGGGGGAGACAAATCTTAGCTCGGGTCCCGCTATTTTTAAACCAGCCCATGTATGCCAAACTTCTGTTCTGTTACAGGTACAGATTAGTTTTGTGTGTTGAACCTCTGTCCTGCTACAGATATAGACCAGTTTCCGATCACTTATACCAGTAAAAGTATAATATCTGTACCTGACCTAAGATGCTGAGTGTTACAACACCTAACTTCTAAGTGCCAGTGGAATCTACAGCCTTTCATATAGGAAGAGTTGGATACCTTGGAACAGAATTCACAGAAGATAGTATGACAAACAGAAAGGCACCTCAGGAAACCAACTGGGAATGCTGATGAAAAGTTGTGTTTAAAATCCCATTTTTGCCTGGGGCTCAGATGCAGGTGGTAGGGTAGTGTCTATGTCAGACTGGGAATCTGATATAGGCCAGAAGATGATTTTCTGATCTGAACTGTGGGTGGCACAATGGTGCCCATGTCAGACTGGGAATCACAATTAGGAATCTTCTCTAAAAGATAGGCATTTAAGTCATCCCTTTAAAAAATGGAACAGGAGTGACTCTTCATTCAAAAACAATAGCATAAGTGACACTGTTCTTTTATAACATGGCTGGAGGAGGTCACAGTGATAGTACCTCCCCCTAACCCTAGACCTATTTATATCACGGTGGTTAGGGTTATCTTCTATGAGGTGAGGACTGTTGATTCATATCATCTCAGGCAGAGGCAGGAATTAAACTCAGGTGTCCCACAATGTGGATGAGGCCATAGTTACTGACCTATTGAATAAAAGGAAGCATTATTTCCTCTGGCTGTGCCATTTAACTCAAGTGACTATGGCTACAGTATTTTATGGATGAGGTAGTCTGACCACCCCAACCTGACTGGGTCTCTCGTGGGACTTTGGCAGAGGAATACTTGGTCTGTGGTTTCCTGGTAGATTTTATAATGTAGACAAGCTCATCAGCCCAGCCAGATAAAAGCAGTTCAAGGCATGTGCAGAAGTAAGGCATTCAGGGAACTTTTTCTACAGAAAATGTAAGCACCTACTACATAAGGAGTTAGGTTGGGGTTTTGAGGATCTCTCTCATATTTATATATGTGAATTCAGCGAAAGTCCTTTTACAGTTTACATGAGTCAATTACTGAACAGCATCAGATAAGACATTCTCCAATTCTGTGCCCCAAAGTACAGTGAACCACAAAGGTAAGGCCAGAAACAAAGTCATTCATTTATCAGGTGGTTTTGTCCTCAAGGTTTTTTTGCTCTCCAATTCTGTAAAAAATATACTAAACAACACAATGCAAGTAACTTCTAGTACTGCAGAAAGTTGTCATTATCCATTTCCAAAAATGACTACAGAAACACACGTTTCTCTAGAATGAAATAATTTCCAATGATGCTTAACAGATATGATTCATAATCAAATGGATTTATTCAGTCCACTGTGACACAGGATGATGCAAATCAGCATTCAGATGGGCAGGTGGGGCACGCACTAAAATCAATGGCAAACACAAGTTTAAGGACCTGACATTGTTAATATCAGGAATTATATTTTGCCTTGGGAGTTGAGGAGCTACATGCACTCTCTCATATGGCCATGGATATTCATTGCACTTCTCAGAATGTCCATGGCTCTTTACAGCGCTGCAAAGATGTGCAAAGATCAATAATAAAAGCTTGCAGAGGCTGAGTTTTGAATATTGCAGCAGCGGGTTCTTTATTCAAACCAAGACAATTACTAACCTGTACCGGCTCTCCATCTACCTGAACCTGGCCTGCTATTTCCATCATATCCAGTGCCAGGTGGCAAATAGATCGTGCATGGTGAATGCACGGCTCTGGTAGACCACTCACTGTCATATATTTGTCTCCAACAGTCTCCACCTATCAAAACAAATATTTCTAAGTTATTTTATTGTCTTGTGTTTCAGAAAGCTAGCCCTGATAAGATTTTTTCTAGATTGTCTGTCATTGCAAATATTTTCTTCCTCAACTTGCATTTATCTTATTTGCCTTGTTCCATTGTTTGTGATTAAAAAGTAGAGTATATGCTGAAAAGGACATACACTAAAACCTTATTATGATTATGCACACCTGAATCACTTTTTCTGGGTTTTCAATAAAAATGCAGCTGTGTGTGTACAGTGTTGATTCCTTTTTCAACTTCAGGACATAAAAACAACTTCTGGTTATTGCCCAGAAAAAATTATACACCTTTCACTTGACTGGTCCAGAACCAGTATTTGCAGAATTTTTCTAACTCAGAAAATATTTGGATTGGTTTATCTAAGTACTTCTAGACTTGATAAGGTGGGAGGTGGTGTTGGACATTGGGTACACCTACATATCGCCATATGGCACACACTACAGCAACATAGTGATCACATGAGTCTACACGTGATCACCAGCTACATCGCTGCAGTGGTGTGCTCCCCCCGTATAGCATGCCATTATGGCAATGTAGCTGGGAAATTTACCCATGCGTGGCATGCACAGCACAGTACCAGCCCATACTGTGCCATGCTTTAGTATGTCCAAAAGGAAGTACTAAAGGACAAAGCTGTAGCAATGTTGTCATCCAGCAACGTGTAGACGTGCCCATTATAACTGTATTCTGTCTCCAAACTTACTGATATTTTTTTCACTTGACATATACTTTGAATATGCCAATGGATCATTACTTGCCTATATGCCTTCTTACAAGAGGAGGCTATTCAGAGTCCTGGCTACAAATCCAGAACTCAGTGCTCACTCACAAATTCAGAAATTAAAAACCATGATTCTTTAAATACATAACACCAGGTCATTTAACTCTTCAGTAATAACCTTTTTGATAGAAGAGTGCAATATACCAGGAAAATGTAAAGGTTTTATGACTGGTTTACATCTTCAGGATTGCGCACAGATGCAACAACAGTGGGGATTTATGAAGAGAGTCTGTAATGCATGGTTATGACAATGAACCCAACTTATATACCCCAATCTATACGAAACATGTAAGTTCTCAAACTCATATCCTCATTGAGGCTGAGCTGCATCTCACTTCACAAGCAGTGTCATTTTAAGACCTTAATTAGTCAGAGAAAGGGTATCAGAGTGTGATCTATAATGGTTCCAGGGAGAGGCAGGGAAGAATTGTGTCTCCTGCAGTTAAAATCTTTCACTGGGTTCTCTCTGGACTGGTACAAGAAAACTCCAAATCCAATCCAGTCGTGTGCTGTAAGGGCCATAAACTTAGCCCTCTGGTTTCTCCATGTTCCTTAAACAACCCTGACAATATATAGACTATCTTTAAATTGGGTGGTATATCAATTACAGAATAAATGCTTCTTCTACCTTATCTCTCTAACTCTACTGTTAAGACAAACAACAGAAGACAGATTGTATTACATGGATACAGTCATTTCCAAGTGCAGGACTATAAATAAATTTCTGCAGCCCTGTATGTTGCTAAAACAAGTCCGTGTTCTTTTCCTCCCCAAGAACAAAATCCAAATCAAGTTTCTAAAAGTGTCCGAAACACAAAGGATGACAGAGAAATTATGTTAATTTATGGCATTCAATTACAGCAACATAACAGCAAAGACCAAATTCCATACTAAGGTAATGAAAAAAAAAAATCTCATGTTTACCTTATAAACAAATGGATTCCTTCGTGAATCAGTCAGAATATCAAATCTGGTATACAGATCATTTAAAAGATTAACAATTTTCATGGCTCCTTCTCCAGAGGCATGTTTACTGCAGAATGCATTAAATCCAACAATGCCACTAAACAGAATGGTCACATTGTCATACCGCTTAGCAGGCACAGGACGCTTGTGTCTCAGCTCATTTGCCACAGATGGTGGAAGGACAGAATACAACAAGCTAGATATGCAAAAAGAAAAGGATGAGAGAGATATACATAAAATAAATATATCATTAAAACATTACCTTATCTCCATGCACAATTATTATATCTTAGTGACTTTTAACAGCAAGTGATATAACTAGCTTATACAGAAGTACATACTCCTTTAAGAATTGAAGCTGGTCTACCCCAGTGTAGTTAAAGCAATTACATTAAAAAGTATATGCATTGGCAGCATGCAGGAGTTAGTACTATGAAATGCGTTATTAATCTTTAGATGTAATCTATTAAAGTTGTACAAGTTTACTTTTCCTTATGCTGGAAATGTTTTGGCCACTTAATGTAAATTTACACCTATAAATTGATTTTGTTCTACTGATTTCCATGGTTCTAAACCCATTTACACAAGATGTTCATCTGGGCCTTAAGGTTTACTACATTATTTTCAACAAACAGAATGATCCATATGATGAAAACTAAAAAGCTCATACTGTAAATCACCATGCAAATTGTCATCTAAATCTCCTTAGTTTTTCATCTTTCATTGTGTAGAACTCTAATTCAAACTTTAGTGACCAAAGTCAGTGGTGATAAATAATATGTGCTTGGCAAACCTACCCCACCAAAACTATGATGGTCACGCTCAGGTGAACAGCAGACAGTGGGCACATCTATACATGGCCATACAGCACCTTTGGTACTACATAGTCATTTAGTACTTCCTTTTGGAAGTACTAGAAGACAGCACGGTAATAGCTGGTACTGCACCATGCCGTCCGCGCATGGTTATTTTTGGCCATTACATCACTGTAGCAACATGCTATAATGAGGGAGTACGTTGCTACAGCAACGTAGAGGTGACATCATAGTTTTTGCCAACAGACACTACGGCGCCATATCATCTTGAGTAGACACGCCCAGTATTTTGCAGATTAACATAATTAATTTTAGAGTGTCCTGATTGATCTCATCAGTTATAACATTTCAAATAAATAGTACTGCCTAAAACTGAAACATGAAAGCTAAGGGAAAAAACACGAGGCAAAAACATGAGAGAGATGAGAATAATGGATGGATGCTCTTCCCCTAAATACATGGAATTTCATAAAGTCTTTCATTTTAACCACATATAGATGCTCAGCATCAAGCACTGGAATTACTCGGGATGGTTTTAATCGCATCCTTGATTTCCCTATACCAGTGGTTAGCAACCTTTTAAGGCTGAGGACCCAATTCATTTTGGGCCATAGGTGAACTGGCACTAGGACCCAATTGCTGCTGCCATTTTTTAAAACACCTACCACTGCCACTTTTTTCTGTTGCTGGCATGGGAAAAGTGCCAACCACCGCCACTTTTCCCTATGCCCACTGCCATCATTTCTCCTTGCCCCGGTACAGAGAAAGCACCTGTCACCAGCACAGGAAAAGCATACACCACTAGCACAGGCAAGGTGCCCACTGCTGGCATAGGGAAAATGTCTGCTGCCACTGCTTTTCCCTGTGATGGCACAAGGAAAGCAACTGCTGCTGAATCCCCTCACCACCCAGTGCTTCTAAAGCCCAGGTCCACAGGTCAAATCAAACGGATTCATTGGCCAGGTAGATAACCCCTGTCCTATAAAATTCTAAACTGCTTCCCAGTCTGAAGACAATACTGGGGCCAGTCCTGCACGGGTGCACAAATATGGAAACACCCTGCAGGGACTGTCTTCTCAATTATGCATCTTGGATTCTGCCATCTCTGAAGACAGGAAATAATAGTGATGATGTCAAAGAATCATAGAAAATTAAGGTTGGAAGGGACTTCAGATCATTTAGTCCAACCCCTGCTCAAAGCAGGTTCATCCCCAACTATATGTCAATGACAGCAAACCCAGAAGAATGGGTCTACTTGTTGGAGCAAAATCTACTTGCCTGAGGACAAGGCCACACGACTGGGTCTGATTAACTTCATTCGTATTTATTTCGAAAGCTGTGGTTGGAACTCATTTGCTGTCTATGATACTGACATCAATGGAATTTAATCAGGCAAGCATGGACTAACCACGTTAAGCAAAAATAGGCAAATTGGACCCATAGTCCTTAGTAAAGAATATATGCTTTTCTAGGTTTTATAAACTTATAAACAAAAGTTTAAAACAACTGAAAAGTCATGTTCGAGTACAATGAAGTCTTTGTTTGACATAACAACAGATTTTCTTTCTTCAATCATCCAAGCACAGGTGCTAAAGTTTTCAGACAGCTCTGCTGAGAAAGTTCCCAACCTTGCAGCAGCTTTGTGCAGATCACCACCTTCTTTTCTATAAAATCCCATTAATTATTCTTAGATTGTCAGAATTGGGGGTTGCCAATGCAGATCAGTACACAAAATATGAAACTGTTATTGATGGTCAAAGTAAATTTTAAAAGCCAAATAAAACTTGCTAAACAGAAAAAAAATATTAAGGCTTCCTATGACTCAGAGCTCCTTAACCTATCATTTTCCCCCTAGTCATATTTAGAATATCTGTCGCTCCTCCACAGGCTAAGCAATATGATAAACTATACTATGATATTTAGGATATGCTAAAGTTCCTATAATACAATAAAACCCATTAAAAACTTTACTACTACACAGTTGGTACGATTTTTTCCAATAGGACAGTTTGCTTTTAATCACATGTTGCCTATCACATAACCAGTTACTTATAGTTAATCAAATATAAGATGGCCCTGAATATAAGATGCCCCTCTAAAAATTAGATTCTATATATGGAAAATTTATAAATTTGTTATAATGTTCTATGCATCTAATCATTGGAGGTTTCCCTTGAATTGGTCCCCTTTCCCACTGCTACAACAGGGAAAATAAATCTGGTGGGTCAGGTAGCCCCCTTTGTCCCCCAACTTCTTCCTCCTGCAGTCCCTCCCCCCTCATTCCTTACAGTCAGACCCTGAGCACACAGAATTCAAAAACAAATTTGAAAACAATAACCTTGAAATTATACATGGCTGTAACAAGTTCAATATACGACCCGTATACTTAGTTCACCCAGGATTAATAGGTTACCATTTTTTTTAAACTGCTGCAAGTTTTAGCACAGGTACTTCATAAACACTTTAAGCAGCACTTTGGCACCTACTTATATGTAGTACAAACTATGCATTAGTCCAAAGCCAAAGGAGTGAATTACCAATGATTAGGTTCATTGGGCTGGGCTCTACCTACCAGAGTCAATAGCATTTCAAGCCATGGTGACCCCACAGTTCAGCACTGCTCAGTATAGATGTGTGCTCCAGATACCGCCAAAAAGGATTCATGTGCTAATTAGCTCCCGCTCGTGACTGGAACCAGGTGTTCTTGTCATGAATCCTGGGATCCTCCAAAAACGTATATGCCTATGAGATGCAGAGCAACCTGGTCCAGCTCCACCTCATGGATGGCAAAACCATACTAATCATATGTGACAGGCTGAGAGAAAAGTGTTTCAGAAGGATTC
The DNA here is from genome assembly GCF_030867095.1 of Alligator mississippiensis. Taxonomy (NCBI): domain Eukaryota; kingdom Metazoa; phylum Chordata; order Crocodylia; family Alligatoridae; genus Alligator; species Alligator mississippiensis. The sequence continues at coordinate 93,575,038 of NC_081825.1, forward strand.
TGGGTGAACTGTTTGGGACCCCGTTTTGTGATGTTTGCCAGACATTTAAGGCCGGTGAAGAAACAAGAATCATTGGAAATGGGAAAGAAAGGAAGAGGAAGTTGAAATGTATGCAATGTAGTAGGCTCAACATGACGTGAAAAAGTAAGTGCTGAGGGGGACTGGTACTCAAAGGCCACTAGCACATATCTTATTCAGATGGACTGAACAAACCTATCCTTGTGGTAGGTTCCTACCAGCGTGTTTGCCCAATATGGCCTTGTGTTTTATAGTTATGCTCTGTTTTGCCAGTGTTTAATCAGCTTCATAGCTGGTTTCTTTTACTGAGGACACGCTACTTTTGGCAGCAGTTTAATGATATACAATATATAAGCTTTGTATGCAAATGAAAGACAGGGGGCTTTTTTACTTGTGTCAGTTGAGGGGGGTATCTCATCTTGTATTCAAGTAAATATGGTAATGCATCTGTTACTAGCTCTTGTTCTCAGACTTATTCAGAGACCTTTATGTAATACTAAAATTAACATACACACACTGTTATATACTAGATCACCTCTCACAAGGCCCATAGTATCTAGATTAATAGCATTCTCTAAGAAGACTTCCTTCTATATATCATCTGTTAGGGGTTGCATGCATGTAGGAGAGGGTGTTGTCTGACAATCTTTAGTGAAGAAAATCAGATTTCTTGTAGTCTGGTTATGCTTCCTGTCATATTTAAATGTAAGTTTTTCATAATTAAACACTATTCATGGTAGAGAAAGACTTCCTTAATAGTTTGTTATTTTCCTCTATATAATTTCAAATGGTCTGTTCCCTAAGAATCATCTCCTTTATCAACAGGGCACATACTAAGTTATAGCATGATTTCTGCAGCATTGGCATTTTGTTGGTGGCTCAAACTAGCACAGCTTCAGCAAGATGTTTTCCTGGAACATTATTTCTTCCAAACATTTCTAAAGGAAAGAGGACTGTTGGTTCACTTTAGTTCCTAAATGTGTTCAGCAAGGAAGAGAAGCCCTCCATTAATTTGTGTTTAAACATATGCTTTGCAGATGAGGTTTGAAAATTATTAGAATATACAAAACTGTAAAGGGCAGCAAAATTGTCCTTTTTTGGCTCCAAGCATCCTAGCTTTGAGGCCCTGCCCATCTCTTCATCCATTTCTTCTAGGTTTATTTTATAGTAAATTGAGTACAAATAATAATTAGCCAAATGCATTCCACTTTAACACTGGGAGTTAATTCTTACGTGTCTGTCTTTTTCTTCTCATCTTCCAATGCTCTTAAGGTGTGCTGAAGTCTATCTGTAAGGATCTCCAGTTCCTGAGTCAGTTTATATTCCTCTCTGAACTGTTCTCCCAAAAGGACTAGATCACGGGTAGCATCATGTAATGGAATATCACTCAGATATAAACCTCTTCTGGTTAAGTCATCTAAGTTCATCACACTATAATGTGGAGAAAAATTGTAAAATGTATATATGATAGTATAGCATATGTAGCATATATAGTATATGTAATACTTACTAAACTTGTTTAAGCGATATTTAAACTATGAGGCATAATTTGGGGTCTCACTAGCAAAATGATCAAGTAATACATATAATGCATTTTGGGGTGCCCTTTACAACATAATGCAGTTACTTGAATCCAAGATGAGTTTCTCCCCACCCCCAGGGCTGGGGATGGAAGCAATTGCAGTAATAGGTAGGAGTCAGAAAGGGCAGTTACCAGGGAGGCAAGCAGCTGGGGTGGTAGGCACCAGGAGGAGGCAAATGGCAAGGGAGGATGTGGCAGGCAGGGAGGGCAAGGGGCAGGCTGTCTGCCCCCCGCTCCCCAACCACTGCTTTCCCTCCACAGCAATGGATAATTTTCCATTTATAAATTATAACTATTGAGGGGTCATCTTAAATTCAAAGTCAACTTGGATTCAGGTAAATATGGTATATCTTTCATCAACTGTCTGAATACATATCTTTTTAAAAATTCATCAAATAACAGCATTGCTGAAACCTGCTGTACAGTTGGTGTTACTTGTCTCCAGACCCTGTGTCTCTTTAATTAGAATGTAAATATATTAGAGGTGACAGCTGTGAGGCCATTTCCTTTTCCTCAAGTTAAGATCTATGCTTTTTGGATCATAAGATTAGAGAAAAGTAAGACTGGAAGGGGCCTCATATGGTCATCTTGTCTAACCCCTACTCAAGGCAAAATCTTCCCCTACTAAATCATAGTTGTCAAATGTCTATCTAAACTGCTCTTGAAAATTTCTTCCTAATCTCCATCATAAACTTCCTCTGCTGCAGTTTGAGGCCATTCCTCCTAGAACAGTCTCCTACACACATAGAGAAAAGTCTATCTTCAGACTCTTTACTAATCACCCTCAAGGTATCAGAAGACAGTTATGACATCCCCTTCAAGTCTTTTCTTTTGTGGAATAAACAATCCTAGTTATTTCAGCCTCTCTCATAAGTCTGTTTCCCAGGTCTCTAACAATTTTTGTCACTGTCTGCTGGACTCCTTCCAATCTGTCTGCATCTTTCTTGAAGCATGAGGCCCAAAACTGAAAATGATACTCCAAGTGAGGCTTCACCAGTGCTGAAGGAAGAGGGAAAAATCACTTCCCTTGATTTTGCAAATGATGCTCCTATTAATACAGTCCAGTATACTATACTATATGCCTTTTTGCAACAAAAACACACTGTTGGCTTATATTCAGCAGTCCATGTAATCCCCAGGTTCATCTCTGTAGTACTGCAGCCTAGCCAATCATTCCCCAAGCTGTATTTATACATGCAATTATTCCATCCCAAGTACAGGACTTTGCACTTGCGCTTGTTGTATTTCATCTGATTAATTTTGGACCTTTTCCTCAGTTTATCCAGGCCATTGTGGATCCTACCCTTATTGTCTGGGCTATGAGCAGCCTCACTTCAGTCTTTTGTAACAATCCAGGTGGTGATCATCACACTATGTGAGAATATATTTTCTAGAACTATTTTTCCTGTTGATACTGAAGAACCAGTGCGTCTTGTCCAAGCACGTGGAATCAGCTTAAAACCTGTTTTACAGTTCTTTTTAGTGTTATCATATCAAATTACATGACTTAAGTTGTGCAGTTCTTAAAAAATGATGGGACAATTCAGATGATTTTTATAATTAATTATTTAACTAATTGATCATGTTTTACCCTCTAAATGCAAAATCCCTTATCCCAGTTCAAGTCCATCAAGATCAGTGGGACTGCACCACTATAGCAGAGATCATCATTTGGTCCAGTAAGTTTCCCTAGTCCCACTTTCAAAAGTGACTTGCCAGTGGTTAAGCACTGTCAGAAAGAAACTAGTATTACAGACCTCTTACTGCTTAAAGTACCTTGGAGAACAAAGAAAAAGAATACTATCCGCTTCAGGTAAGTAGATCATTTGACCTTTGAGACGTAAACAGCTGATTTCTCTGCCAGTTAGTTCATCTTCACACTCCAACTTCTCTACATCCAGCAACCCTTCCTTGTAATGAAAAAGGCATAGTTATTACACAACAACACTGATATCCGTGTTACTCTACTGGAAACGGGAGCACACACATGCATGCATGCACATGCACATGCGCACACACAGACACACCCCTTCAGTAGGAGGGAGGTCAGGATAGCTGGGATTGCTGCTTATAGAATAAATTACAATCAGAACTATATGAACTGGTCACCTGAACATGTCAAAAATACCTCATGTTTAGCTCTCCGATGGTAGCCTCTGTTCTTTTGGTATCCTTCTTTACCTATATGACTACTGCTTTCCATTTTCTTCTAATTTCTTCACAAAGCCTTGACATGTACACTGCTCTTTCCTTTTTTTCCCCACCATGCTTGTTGTTAGCAGTATGATGCTGGTGCTTTGAGTTTGTGGGCACACATTTTGTTGGCTCTGGCCTTCTCATTTGTTAGATGTTACATCTTGCATACAGAATCTCCTTACCCCCTCTTTACCCAGATGCAATGTCCAGTAAATTAATCAGGCTACCTTATATAACTGCTAATATTTCACATGTTGCATCTGGTTTACACAGAACTAGCATTACTGCTATACTAACCTATCTACAGAGTAGAAAGTAGGACCAAGCTGGGGTTGAGTAGGACATATCTAATGGTGAAAGCAGCAGCATATCACATCTGGTTTGCAAATTATTATGCAGCAATTCTTTGTCCTTTCACTAATACTCTTGAAGGAAGGCTGCCGCTGAGCAAGATCTTAGCACAGGAAATCATTGTATAAGTAAGGCACCTCCCCATGCCTACAGAATGTTCCACTGTTACAAGTATGTATATATTCATGAATTCATTTCCTTAATCCAAGATTCAAAATGAACTTGGGGCTTACTATTATGTAAAGGATTTTTCCTGCATTTTCCCTTAGGGCCCCAAGGTTTTCAGGCCCTTAGCATTATCTCTGTAGAGCATGTTTCTATAAAAGCCAAACAAAAATTAATTGGTTACCTTGGTTCTCAGTACAAAGACAGTGTTGATATGTGAGAGGATTCCATGGAAGCTAATATCAATGTGAGGCCGAACCAAGGAGAAAACTGACAACAGATTGCAATTTCCAGGTTGAAGCTAGGACACAAACAAGACAGATTTTTCTACAACCCGAAGCTATTCATACAGTGATTATACCTCTTCCTCATTTATATACAATATAAAATGGAAGAGCTTTATAAGTATTTATCTGGAGACTATGTTGGCACATGCCTCATGTAAAGTATCTGACTCATTTAAGACAGTGCCCATATACAATTCTATCCCAGTAAATGACTTGCAAAACCAGCACTGCATGGTGCATATTTGCTGGCCCTCAAAATTACTTTATAAATATAAAGACTGTTTTTTCCTAATCATCATCTCTGCAAGCTCACCATGGAATCATAACATCAGGCTGCGTTCTTTCATGCCTCATCTCCAGCAACAAACATTTTGTGGGCTAAACCCCATTATTCCTTAGCTACACCTGTTCAATGAAAGCCACTGGGAAAAATCTGTAAAACCTCTGTTCTGTTCTCAAATCCTTCTGAAAGTCCCAGTTTTAGGATATCACCAAAGCACAATGGTGATGTTATACAATAATCAAAGTATGCTCATGTATTCTTAGCCAACATAATATGATTAATACTATTCTTATTCTCCCTCTCCTTTCCCATACATAATTAACCACATTTATTAGTTGCATCTGGTCTAATGTTTCATATTGCTTTATGTATATATACACAATACATAGTACAACAGGGCCCTAATCCTAACTGCAGCTTGTGGGTACTACTGTCATATAAAAAACAGCAGGAAAGAACAATTGTGTTGAATCAGGTATACAGACATACATCGAACTTAAGACTCTGTTCTCTGTACATATTCAGGGATTATTTTCAAAAGAATAATTATTTCCCTAATTTAAGACCTACAGAGCCAACATAGCTGCCAATTGAATATTCCTTTGACTTGTAAATCAGCACTGATTCTTACTACATTCTGATTAGAGAACCAATGCGTCAGGGAACAAGGTGTAATTTGTATACCGTTTCAAAGTAGAACAGCACTATTAGATGAAGATTAAACACTCTGAAGGACAAAAACAAACCCAGGTGTTATTTAAAATGTCTTCAGAATTAGTCTGCAGAATCTATTATCATATTGTACTATATTACAAGCATATATGAAACCAAACCAGCATTTGTATTGTTTAAAAAAATATAATATTCATTTTTAAAACTGCTCATTTAAGATAATGGCCTAACCTGAGGAAGAACTCTGTATATAGCATTGCCACACTGTGTGACCACCAGATCTCTGTCAAATATTATGTGGAAAGGAAAAGCCTTGCAGAAAGTATACGGACTGATACGAGATTCCTGAGTACCATTCTCTTCAAATCTGTCAAGGTCTTCATAAAAATCCTCTTCCTTAGATTCTTTCTCTTCAATCAAGAACTGAATGTGGTCACATTCTTCACTTCTCTGCTGAATTACCTGGACAAAAAAGAAGAAACACTGCAGGTGGCAAAAGTCTTTGTCCCGTGTTTATAAGAGGAATCTTATTTCAAGGACAAAACACACATTTAGACACTATATAGATAAATAAACAAACCTCAAAGGATGACTTCTGTTCTTCCAAAAACAAGGTACTCTTGTTACATCTCTAGTTATAAAAAAAGTCTGTAATTTAAGGGGAATGATCATTTCTTTGTTTAAGCATTTGCTTTTGGTATTAAATAAATAAAACTAAATTGATTAAATTGGATAATTACTTTATTCAAATAAACTATATTTAATGGATATTTCTGTACTAACTCCATGTCTTCTAAGTAGGGGATTCAGTCTTAGGTAAGATTGGTTTCTGTTGGCATAGGACCTCTTGTGATGGAAACCCACTCTAGAAGGCTTTGTGTTGCCCAAGTCACCTGAATCTGCATCTGTACCTGCATATGGAACCTATACTTGGTCAATGGAGCTTTAAAAAAAAAAAAAAAAAAGCAATGCTGACTGCAGAGAGGGCATGATATGGCCAGGCTGTTCTGCCCATTTCTGGACTCATCTCTGCAAGCTCACCATGGAATCAACTGCAGTACGAAGCTACCCTACTCTCATGAACTTCCAAGCGTAAGCAGTCATCTGTCCTCTCTGAGGACTGCTTCCTAGTTGGAGTAGCTTCTGCTTATTCTAGAAGTGATTTGCACCACCTTATACCCATGAACCTGAAACAAGCTTAAAATGCATGTGAAACAGAAAACATAGAAATGATCCCACACTTGTAGAAATAAACTGAAGACAAGTGAGTGGTTTTTCCCATTTGCCACTCAATCTCTGCAGCTTTAGTATAAACAGATAGTAGCATTTTAAGCAAACTAATATCACAAACTTTATGGATCGGGACTAACCTAAATTGCAGCGAGATGAAAGTATTTCACAGGCCACTTGTGGCACGCAGAGCTGATTTCAGTGACACCACCCCACCACTGATTGGCTGAGGGGCCCCCAGAGTCCCACCCCTCACGGCTGATTGGACAAGAAGCCAATCACTCATCTTCAGACTGCAGCATTGCTACAGCATTGCACTGGGTTTCTTAAAAGATGGTGTCAAAACCTTTTTGCTTTCCTGAAACTGGTGCCTATATCACTACCTCAGCCTCTCAGTAATTCTCTCTCAAACCACGTGCTCTATGGCTGCAGGGATTGCCATGCTTTCTTTGTATTCCAGTAAGCTTTTATTTAGGGGGGAGGGGAGGGCTGAGTCCATGCAAAATTGCAGGAAACACCGTTTTTTGTGATTACTCTTTTTTTTCCATGGCTTCTGTGAAAATTGAGAAACTGCAATTTAAATAGGTCCCAAATTATGGATCATAGCAAAAGAAAATGAACAAAGTCTTCTACCTAGTGTAGTAGGGAGGGCTGTGTGAAAATGAGGGGTCTGAATCTGTAATCCCTATTCAGGCAGGCAATAATGGTTGCATTATCTAGCCCTATAATTACAACTAACAGAATAAAAAGTTTTTGCCAAATCATATTTGCTAATGTTTCATATTAAAAACATAATTGTACATGTTACATTAACTAACTTGCAGTGTAATTTCTTGAGCTCAGGATACCGGTTCAACAATGTTGCTCAAAATTCATTAGAATAATGAAATGAATAGGGATAATTTTGTTTACAAGAAGAGTCATATATCATGATATAATTATAGCAGATTCCTAACAGAATATCATAATTTATGTAGTGAGGCCAAATTCACCTCCTTTCCAAACCTAATTAAATTTAATAAATGGAATAATTCTATTTGTGCAGTACTGATTAGCAGCAATTTATTGTAACATATCAGGACTGGTTCTGTTCTCAATTAAAGCCTGATCTAAAGCTCAGTGAAGTCAATGGGATGCTTTCTATAGATGTTAGGGAATTTTATATCAGGCCTTTACATAGTGAGCAAATCTGCAGGCTTCAACAAGGTGTAAAGCAGGCCTGATACAGCAAAATCCCTATTCAAGTGTTTAATAGATCCTGTTAATGATATAAAGCATGGATTCAAGAATGACTTCAATATGTTTTTGTTTTGGTTTGTTTTTTTTATCCCAGACCAAAATGTTAAAATCACCAGATAGGATCAAAATATAAAGGGGAACAAAGGCCTGTATGAGCCCTAAAATGGCAAATCTTAGACTTAATCTACTTCTGACAGTTTCAAAATGAAAACATAAGTGCACATGACTTCAAACACTGAAATGTAATCACTAATATTTGCAGCATATTACAGGGTCTTTCCCTTTCTACACCTGGCTGTTAACTGCTGTTTGTTAATATCAGTTACAGAGAGAGGCATTACCAAAAATCTTTTCCATCTTTGCAAGGTAAAACCATGTTGTGCTTTTACAGCACCAGGAGGTTTAACTATCCAAACAACTTTGTAGGCATCAAAGAACTAGGACCTAAAACATAATAATGATACTAGTATTTACAAATATCTCTGTTACACAGAAGAAAGCTGCATGGCACAATGACACAGACAACAGTTCTAGCTGAGCACAGAGCAGAAGCTAGGACTTGTGACTCGCAATTGCATGTTAAACAGAAACAGCTCTTCCACTTGCATGTCATTTGTCCTGCTCCTCATTTCTATTGGGCTGAGGCTGTTTTTTATTTGTACTAGCCAAGTGTGACTACATTATGCACAAAAATACAGCTGAGACGCAAACAGCAGAATCCCATTTCGCTTTATGTGCCCAAATGGCAATTACCTAGCCATGCAACTGCCATTTTTGGTCCTTATGCACAGTTTGCAATCTTCCTACATGCACAGCATGGTACACAGCCACATAGCTACTGACCATGCACAGTAGGCTACACCCTGGTCAGGCAAATACATAACTCCATATGCATCTGACCTAGGCAATGGTAAGGCAAACTATGCTGGCAAAACACCATGACTTAGCAGATACAGGAGGAGTTCTTTCCTATGTCTGAGCCTAGTATTCCCTAACTTCATAAATGAATGCATGAAAGCAAAGGATGTTACTTAAACAAATCATTCATGTTATTTTCAAAACTCCTGTCAGACAAGGCACAGAATGAGTGCTACTAAAAATAAATAGATGAATCTGAAAATGTCTAGCAAGGCTTGAGATTTGATCCTACAAAGATACATCAAGCTTCCACAATGGATAAGGCCAGCCAGCTATTGTGTACGAGTGCTGGCAAGTTTCCCTACCTTTACAGAACGCAAATGTGTCAACAATCGCATAAGGCTGCCATCAGAATGCATAATCCTGGCTTTGAAGTGAGCACTCAAACAAACAGCACTGTGAAGGGCAATTGTGACGATATAAAAAGTGACATATAAACAAACATTCCTGTACTAAATAAGAGAACAATGCCACTAAACATGTGGAAAACAGAAAAGTGATTAGCCTGAAATCAGGCAGAAAGTTAGATGGGAGCCACCTTAGAGACTAACTAGTTCACAGAGGCATAATCTTTTGTTTAGGTGACAGACTATTTTATCATCACCTACAAAAAAAAAAACCCCAAAAACCTCAGGTCTCTCTGAACCAGTCTCTAAGGGTGCCTATGCACAAGTGCAGAGGCTGCTCTGACGTGGTACAATTACAGCATGTCAAAGCAGACTCCATTAACTGAGTCTGCTGGAGCATGACAATTACCACAATCCATCCAGCCTCCATGTCTCATGTATCAGCATCCCCGCAAACAAGCTTCAGTTTAAGTGCCCTCGCAACCATTTCGAAGTGCAGAGATGTGAAACACGAGATGCTGTGGAGCTTTAATTAAAGTGGCTCTCAGAGCCGCTCTAATTAAAGCGTTTCCCCCCCACCCCCAGAATACATGTAAAAGTGTCCTTAAGGTGCCACCCTGCCCTGCCTTCTCCCTGTGTAGAAAAAGCAGCAAAGAAAGTAACTAAAGGCCTGAGCCAAAGCCTGCCAATGGGAATCTTTGCATTAATTTGAATGGACTTCGGACCAAACCCTAGAAGAAAGCAAATTCATCTGCACTTGTTAAAAGCAGTAGCCAAGTTAAATTATTATGTACTCTCTGTATATAGTGTACCTATAAATTGTATTCCTGTAGTTGATTTTCTAAAAACTATCCTAAAGAACTGAATATAGAAAAATCACAGAAAATTAGGGCTAGAAGGGGCCTCAGGCAGTCATCTAGTCCAACCTGCTTCTCAAAGCAGGACCATCCCCACCTAGATCATCCCAGCCAAAGCTTTGTCTAGCCAGGTCTTAAAAACCTCTAAGGATGGAGTTTCCACAACCTCTCTGAGTAGCCTGTTCCAGTGTTTTACTACCCTCCTAGTGAGAATAGAATGTTGTGTTTCCACTACAATTTCCCTACTCTGCAACATTATTAAGTAACACAACTGGGAACCATCTGGCACTGACTGATCAAGTATAGACTACTCTTCCTATAGTAATCTGTTCCATTTGGTACAGGGCTGCCATCAACCTTCCATCCTATCAACCTGGTCCCAAGCCCAATGCCAAAATTCACACACCTTCCTCATATGACAGTAAAGGGGTTGGGGAAGAAATTGTCTCTTGGCTGCAACACCTATTAAGAGACTCATTCCCATTCCTCATCATTAGAAGATGCCTTCCAATCTGCCTCAATCTGAACAAATATCTGCAATCAGCATCTGTCTTTCAGAGGTACCAACACCCCTCTCTCCCCCCCTTGCCAAACTGTTCTTTCCCATATAGTGGCCAGAATCGTATCAATTCCCAGGGAGAGAGTTTTAGCATATCTTCTATGAATAACTCAGATAATGGATAGGTAATTCATGATAGGTAATCTTGAGTCTTTCCTCCTGCTAACATTATTTACTTATCTCATAATTTTAACCACCTATGAAGTCTTGCAGGGCTTCTACCAAACTCTCTACTAAAGCATCTCAAACCAGGTTAAAATTGTCCCTGAAGAAGTAATCCAACACTACCTCATAGGGATCAGATAGGGGAAAAAAATGTATCTTTTCTCTTGACTTTTTCAAATAATGTATGTTAAAGAATTTAATAGAATATAAATGTTATGCAGATTGTTTTAGAATGACTCAAAATGCACAGCAAGGATCACACTATGCACAATAATTTTGTAGATGTTGATAAAAATGTCTATACAATCCTACTGGTTTCATACCAATTACATTCTATTCCCTTTTTCCTGCAATACCTTAATCTTTTACTTGTGTGTCCATTTAAATAAGGACTTTCAAGTATTTAAAAATATGGCTAAATTCTGCACTCAGTTTCATTTGTGTAAATTCAAATGAAACCTATAGAGCTAGTTTTCATTTGATGTAAACTGAAATTGAGGATGTGGCCCAAAGTGACTTTGACCAAGTAACAATAGTGTATTATCTTGAATAGATGAGAGCAAAACTTAGCCTACTGTATTATAAATGAAAACCAAGACTACAAGCCATAGAATTTCAACAATATGCAAATAGCACTGGAGAAGACGCTGTCAAATGCTTGATAAATGACAGAGCAACATCAATAGTGACAAAGCCAAGAATCAAGTTTAATTCTGCTTCCTCCTGTGGTTCTAGCTGGTTAGTGACGTCAACCTACCATGTCTAGGAGCTCAGTCACCATGGCAACTGCAGTTAAAATCAAGACAAATCACCATTCAGGTTTCAAAGAATATACAGCGTCTACCCAGTTCCCCCTCCTGTGCTTCACAACAAAATGTATCTTCAGTATCTTCAGTTCCTGCTCAGATAAATGTAGTTACATCAATACTGAAGATGCAGACCATTTTGAAAAACCCCTTGTTCTGGTACAAACAATAGTAAATATCTCCCAAGACACTTTAGAGCACACCTGTTTTTGAAACAACAGGAAGCATTTTTAAATTACTGGCATATTCTAAAAAATCTCACAAAAAAAGATGAGTTTCACCTTTTTAAAAAGCAAATAGCATTGCAACTTATTTACATATTGTATATAGCAGCATTCCATGCTAAATATATATCAGAGTTGTTCAACTGATGGCCCAGGGGTTGCAGGGGGACTGTAACAGGCTCAGCTGCAGTCCTTGTGCTCCCATCTGGTCGCTGCTCCCCCCACTCCCAATCACTTTAACTGCAACAACAATTTATAGATTGATAGATTTATCAATATATTCAATCTTCATCTAATTGATTTCACTTTCATTTATTTCTCAGAAGGAAGAAGTATCACTGCACAAGGATCCTGTTTTTCAGTGTATTATTTCTATATAGTCAAACTTCAACTATCCATGATTTAATACAGGATGGGATCCTTGGCTTTGTATTAGCAATCCTCATTGAATGACGCTACTTGACAAGTCCTGATATAGCTATTTCCAAGTGGCTGTTACTTAGGGAGTAATAGCAAGTATCTGGTGCATCATAAAGCAAAGCAAATCATTAAGAAAATGCTATGGCCAAACTGTTTCAAGACCCAGAGTTAGAACTAGGAGAATGCCTTATCTGGCAATGAACTGCAGTTCCCACTGAACTGCAAATTCTCTGTATGAGCCTGGAAAGTTCTTGACTATTACAGCGTCAGAAACCACCCAGTCTGATCATGCTTACACAACTAATTGGATCATCGGCTCAGTTCTGTGTGGCTACCATGTTCTGTGGCATCAACATTCTATTACAATCTGTAGCAAGATGCTCTTGAACAATATTATGGATTTAGAAATCCTAGGAAATCGGTGAAGCAACAATTCTATTTGGCTGGTCATCCTCATCACGTAATGGTCTCAGATGAAACAAAAACAAACCAAAACAATGTACCCATCTCAATATTTCTTTTTCCCCAATGTGATTGGAAGTTCCTGTGCAGCCTGGAGGGTTAAAATCTTAACCTCTTTTGGAAAAATATTAAAACTTAGATTTTTCATCAGGAGCCAGTGACAGACTCTTACAAATTCCACCGTGGTGTGCTCTCAGAAACCAAAGGATTCTGGACAAAATAAAACATTAGGTGGAATCGGAATAAATTAAACAAAAACATTTATATTGAGACGATAAATTAAAATCTGTTTGTGTGTGTGACATGGGTGGGCAGTATCACTGGTAAGCGAAGTATAAATACCAGTGTGCAAATTTCTTTTTAAAGAAATATCTTTGTTTAAAAAAAAAAAAAAAAGTTAAATAATTAAACACTGTAGTGCCACTTGGCATGAAAATAAAAACTGCTAGAGAATTTTTAATGAACTAGTCACCACAACTGGATTTGAATATTATACTGAAATACAGAATTAATACTCTATCCTTAAGATAACACCCATAGAAATTTCAAACTCCTATTTTTGAACAAATTAGAGGGAACTCACATGGGTTAAATAAAAACATAAGGCCCATTACTGAAGCACTAATAATATCAGTTCTTTATTCCATGACAGTTAGGGGTACAGCCCCTGAATTCAAACTTCCTAGCCCTTAAAAGGCTGGAGCTTGCAAGTGAGACAGAAACTGTTGAAACAAGTCCAGTCATAGCCAGTTCACTCTCCGTTTCAGCATCCACTCTCTGCCACTGTGTGACACTGGACACTTAGCAAGATAGACCTATAGTCTGATACAGTAAATGGCAGTTCTTATGTTCACCTAAACTCTAACTGTGGAAAGCCTGTAGGGCAAGAAGAGGAACAGGAATAGGCAAGTAACACTTACACTGATTCATCTGGGGTGGGGGAAAAATTATAATGCTACTGAAGGCACCTAACAGACAAAAACTCATCAACATCAATGCCCAATCTTCTTCTGTCATCAGAAGATCACAAAGAAATGTAAGTAAAAGAAAACACATGCAATTTTGTCTCCGATTCATGAAACTCCACTCAGGAGAAGTGGGAACATGAATGTTTTATAGAGTATAATGTATCAGCTGAGATATGAATGCCACTGATCACACATGGCAAGGCTGGGAATTCACCAGCAGCAGACCCCAACTTGGGCACATCAGGAAGGTCTCTTACCACATACAGTGCTGTGAAAGTCAACCTGCTCTGCTCTGAAAATGGTCTCAGTCAATACAAATGGGGTGGCTGGCAGCCTTATTTTGTAAAAATTGGATTTAAAATACCTGTTTCTGAGCATAATATTTGTCCTGTATGGAGGCCTGACTGCAATGACATGTCACAGTCAAAATTTTAGGTAGGGCTGTCTACCTCCCCCTCAAACATTTGTATGTTTTTTATTAAATTTACATGCGATTATGCTGCTCTGCCCCTAAAATCCACCAGATGCTAATGAGTATCTAATGAAATATGTGCTTTGAAGTACCAGGAATTGCAGCATAGTTCCTAGGCCAGGCTTCAATATGGGGACTGTGCTACTTAGGTTGATTCATGATCTTTTGGTAATGGAAGAAGAACAGACATGTGTGTTGAGATTATTAGATCTATTAGTTGCATGCAGTTCCTCTGACCAGGAGGTTTTGATAACACTCCAGTAAACAGAAGCTACTTTTGTGTAGTTCTGGTTCTTTCCTTTGAGAAAGTACAGAGCAGTAGTGGGCAACTGCTCGCTCTCAGGCAGGATTTGGACTCTCCAGTTCCATCTATAACAAGTCTGTGAGCAGCCATGCTGTGGCGGACTCAGGTTATGGTGGAGTCCTCCCCTACGCTTTCATTTCACATGACCAGGACAGTATAACTAACTTATGCAGCACATGGCAAAGCCTGGGGTTTTTCAGAGGCAGCTGCCCGAGTTTCATTTTAGATAATATTGGATGTGTCTATACATCCAATATTTGTGTCTGTACATGCAATTCAGTACTACTATTCATGTATTGTTCTTATAATAAATTTGACCCTGCATATAATTCAACCCCACATTTTGATGTTCAATTTAAGTGGGAAAAAAAACAAAAAAAAAACAAACTGTTTTTTCCCCTGACTATAAGTTGATAAATAGATAGAGACCTTGGAATGCTATTGTCCTTACAAAATCAGAGAATCAAATAAAATGAAAACTGCACTGAAATTCAGACTTGGTATTTTTATTGCAAGCATAAATATGCTGCAAGTACAAAAGTCAGGAGGGTAGAGGAACCAATTACAGGTCAACCCTGCACGCAAGTTAAGTGCTATGTTGTGGTTCTTCTGGAGGAAAGTAGTGCTAGACTTACAATCAGACCAATACAGTATTTATTACCTCAAAACTGAATCACTATAATACACTTAGTCTGGACTACACCTGGAAACCTCAGCTTTTGCATAATGCAAACACTTACTTGCTTCTGCAGTGCTTCTAAAATGGCCACATTACATTTGTTCATAAAATTTACACCAATTCCTATTTGTTTCAAGGTATCATTTTTAACCTATAAAACCCTAAAAACCGTGGCTCCTGCCTATTTTAGGTCCAACAGATCCAAATTGCAGTGACCCTCTGGGCAAAGTGAATTCTCCAAGCTTTTGAAAATGGAGTGGGTTGAAGAATATGTGGAGAGGGAGAAAAGGTATGTTGGTGTAGGGACTGTTGGGTGGGTGAAGAATAAACTGAATGGATGATGGCCTCTAGTATTTTTCCTATTTTGGTTCGTTTCTAGAGCACAGATTTTTAACTAGGGTGCCATGATATCCCTTTATGGACATTGTATCTCTCTGTTTCTGGGAGATACTGTGTGAGGCAGGACCAAGAAGCATCTGAAGCAGGAAGGGGGTGCCCCTCTACGGCCCAGCTTGACAAGAGGAGCTGCCATAGGGCTGTTGCTGCTAGCCTGCCTGAGAGCCCACTCCAGAAATGCCACCACCATGGACAAGATATAATAAGTGCTGATCCAGCTCCTGCACTTCTTGGAGGTGATGGGTATCCTCGAGCTTCGTACATACAGGCAAAGGTGCAGGGAATGTGTCTTCCCTGCACGTGGAAAATGAGGGGCTCCCTCTGCCCACAATCCAGAGGGTGCTGCTAAATTCAGATGCGTTATGGCAGGTGGCTTGAGTCTAAAACGGTTGAGAACCAGTAATGTGGAGCATGGGGGAAACATATTATCAATGATACTATCATTTCTTAAAAATGTCATTCAAAAATCTGGAAGATGGAAGCACTAAAATGCTAAATAAACCAGAATATATGGTTCACAGAATTAGGGTGAAAGAAAATCATCTTAACATTTTTTTAGATCCTGCTTTTCTGAGTATTTTACGTACCCCAATAGCAGACCAGCCACTTTGTCTGACTTTAAACTGCTCATTCTGAGAATAGGTTTTATTAATGTCTGACCTCAGCATGAAGAGAAAATTACTGTTTTTTGCATTAATAAAGCTGTGACTAATGCTAAAGGGCAGATTTTAACCCTATACACAGACTAAGTAGTATCTTATTCCATGAAAAATGCCACTGAAGTCATTGAGAGCGCTTGGGAAACAGTGATATTTAACGCAATTAAGGGTCACAGAGCACAGCCCTTCTTAGCCAACAGTGGTACAGAAATGTTTATTTCAGGATAAACTGCACATGCCAACCTTTGAGTAGGCCTTAATATTTGTGGTAATTAGGGATTATGTTCCATTAGCAAAACATCACACAGAAATGTAATTAGTGTAACTTGTAAAACATAATGTAAACAATGTATACTATACAGACCACAGCAGTACAGAAGTGCCAATTACATTTAAGGGGATGCTATCTATGCCTCTGGCTCATAAACCACATCTGTGTTAAATTAAACTCTGCTTAGTTACAGTAGCTCAGATTGATGTTAAGTTTCTCTTTAATGGCAATATAGTAATGAAAAACTCTAGAAAAGCCCATTGAGATGACACTGAAGTGAAAAGTATATTGATAATCAATATTTAATTATCCTTAATGCATTTAATGTGCATAAAAAATACTAGACTGATGTCAGCAGAATCTAAACAGCTACAGACTAAGCAGCAACCCTATCCCTGCCAATCTACAGGGCTGGAGGAACAACTGTCAAGAGAGTTATTTTGACACCCATTCAGTCTATGCCTATAAGCAGAGTCATGACTACTGTACTGTAGGGCTGTGCAAAATTTCACGGGCTGTTTCAGTCTCGTAACAGCGAAATCAAAACAAAATGAAGGGCTTTGAAACAGCCTCGAAACGAAACAAGGGCAGTCGAAATGTTTTGAAAGTTTCGAAATGTTTCAAGTTCTGAAGCTCAAGCTGGGCTTGCCTGCTGGGAACCAGAAAGTAAGGAGAGGGAGGGGGAAAGATGGGGGAAGGACTGCTGTCATATTGACTGTGTGTAGTTGGCCAGCAACTGTGATCCGTCCCCAAGGTCCACTCCAACCCCAGTGCTCTGGGGGAGGGACAGAAAACACGCAGTCACACGTCACAAGTTTTGCTCTGACCAATTTGAAGTGCAGTGTCCAAGAAACCCCTGCACCTATGTCCTTGAAAGCTGGCAGGCTCCATGGCCTCAGCAGGGGCCACCATGCCTGCAAATTTCATCCAAATCAGGCAGGAAATGACAAAGTTATAGGCAGTTTCGTGCTTCCCCGTTATAGCCTGTGTGTGAAACATCAAAACAGCGGAACAGTCTCAACAAAACAAAATGGAACAGTGCTTTTGAAACTAAATGAAACTTGAAACAATGTCCCGTCAAAACAAAAGTTGAAATGAAACAGTGCTGTTTTGCACAGCCCTACTGTATTGGTGGTTTTGCAGTATGAATACCAAACAGGTAGAATCTAAACAGAAAAAGGCATCACCAACTTTCAGGCACACATTTGACCTGGATTCTAAGAAACCTGAAAGTAAAAAAGTTAAGTGTCTCATTACCAAACTCTTTGTTATCCAGTCCCCCAAAATACACCATTTAAGCCATGTAATGTTTTTTGTTGTACAATCCCTAAATATGAGATGATTTACTGAGTAAACCAGCACACAAATGTGTTTTTGAAGTAGTGACTTACATTCATAGTTAAATGTTACATTGCAAGTACAGTATACTTCAGATCTTCCTTGCTTTCAAACTTTAACTAGGTCGGGGTAGGCAATTATTTGGCCATTTAAGAAGTTAGTGTGAGCTGTTGCAGGCTGGGGGTGGTGGGGTGTTAACCCAGACTGGCCTGGCTTAGTGGGAGCAGGGACTGAGGAAAAGAGGGGCAACTGATCCTATTCAGCCCCAGGTCTGTTTGCCCCACACCTACCACTGGGGGCACCAAATGGAGCAGGCAGGCGGTGTGTTCAGCCAGGTGGATGGGATGGGGCCATTGGTGGGCAGGAAGCAGCATCCAGGAGCAGGATGGGTGGACCAGTGCTGGGGCCCAGCGAAAGTAGAGCCAGGGCCCAGAGCAGAGCCACAATGTACTTCCTACAAGTCCCTGGCTGTGGAACCAGTGGTTGTCACAGGGATCCATGGGGAGCAGACTGCAGTGCTTCCCTGGGCTCTGGCCCCACGCGGTCACTGCCCTGAGATCCCAGCCCTGCCCACCTGTCCCACTCCCAGATGCCATGCCCTGACCGCCCACAGCCCCATTCCATCTGCCCAGCCGAGCATACCCTGCCTACAAGGGTCCTGGGCTGGTTTTCACGGAAACCCCACACACTCATCCACATGGTGCCCCCAGCAGTGGGTTCGGGGTGGACTGGCAGCAGCAGCTGGGCAAAGCAAGCTGCCGCTCAGGGCGGCTGCCGAGAAGCCAAGTCATGTGTCCGGGTGTGGTGGGATCGGCCACATGTGCCACGGCCCAGGCTGCCCCTGAGCCTAGGCCAGGCAGGGCCGAGTGGCCCAATGCAGGCTGGACAGAATCAGTTGGCGAGCCAAATGCAGCCCACAGGCTATATTTTTCCCCACTCCTGAGTTAGACTCAAAGTAGAACAAAGTATTATCTTTGAATTTAAAGCAATATACATTTCTTTCATCAGTACTGGGCCAGTGATCCATAGTGGTCAGAAGGAGGAACTGTACTCTTATAGTTGCAATCTATCAGATAAGCAAGTAAAGTAAGTAAAAGTATGTTCCTAATCACTTATTTTAATTAAAGATTTCATGACACCTTATACAAAAAGGTGCATTTTCCCCATATATCTTGGCTAAATTACACTGTAAGGAATTTAAAATCTACTATCCAGTTTCAACGGGACATGATAATGTTGTTCACTTCTTGGCCCAGACCTGTGGTGCATTATGGTCATTTTATAGTGGCATAAAGCAGCCTGAAAACTGTCACATACAGCTACCCTACTATTGTTGGAAGATGCGAGCTTTTATGCCCTTTCCTTTTTGTGCAGCCATCATAGATGTAAGACCAAGGAAAAGCTGGCGATTACAGCAAAAGGTCTTTGGGTTAATGGAGAGTTAGGTGGACCTGGAGAGCTTTTTGAGAACACTGACAGAATAAGTTTTGTGGAGAGGATGAGAGAATAAAGGAATACCGTCTTGTATACCTTACAGCTCTTTCAATAATATGAAAGACATTAACTTTCAATCTGCATAAGCCATTAAGTTTTACCTTCATATCTATTTCTGTACCGTGGATCTGCTGAGCTACTGTTTTGATGATCCCAATGACAATATCCTGGAGTCCTTCTCTCTCGGAATAATAATGCAGAATGAGTCCTTTCCCTTTTTCTGCATCAGTGCACCTAAAGGAAGGGGCTCGCATACCTGGGTAAATAGTGGCAAGATGGTCGTGCAGAGCATCCAAGTTCTATAAAGAGAATTTAAAAAAAACAAACACACACGTGAGAAAAGGGTTCTTGCACATGGCAAATTGTCAATGTGAGAATACAAGTCATTCAAATAATAGTTTAGCATACTGATTCCTGGCTGGTCTAGCCTTATCATTTCCCAAACCGTATGAAGTCACCTGTGGAGGTTTCATCAGTCATTTCCAAGACCCTCCACAGCAGAGCTTTCAGGTGCTTGCATGCTGACTCGCAACACTAGGTAGTGTTACCATTAGTAACCACCATGGAGAATGACTCTGTCTATTAATGGCATCAAAAGCAATACCAGTAAAAAATACTCAAAAAAGGGAGTTCCTTTTCTGTGCTGTTAGCAGAAATTACAATAATATTTACATTTTTCATCCACGGTGGATTGGAAATGCCTATGGTATCCCTTTGCCTGGTTTACCACCATCTTTCTCCTTCTGTTTTCCCCACCAAAATGAGGAGGCCAGCAGTCTCTTGCTTAGAGAGAAGTTGACAGAGGTAGTTAGCCGTTTTGGTCTGAAGTCAGGCAGAAAGAAGGGCAGGGTGCCACCCTGTCCTGCCTAGTTAGAGAAAAGGTATAACTGCCAAGTTAACTGCTTGTATATGGATTTAGGGACCTAACTTTACTTGTTTATATCTGAAAAACAGATTGACCTTACTGGTTTCAAAAGAAGGCTGACATTTTGAAAACTAAGTAAAATGACTACAAAATGTTTCCTGGATCTGACAAAATGTTTGTAATTTCAAATGTTATAGTAAGTCTTCCAAGTTAACTGAGTAAACTTCTCTAAAGCTGCTAAGAATACATGCAGTCATTGAGAACAATTGCATAAATCCAAAGCAGAGTGTCTTAAAAAGGACATGGTTAAGATAAGACATGTTAGACATTTCCAAAAAATAAAAAGCCTCTCATTTTTTCCAACTTGCCATATGTTCCAGATATCTTGTCTAATTAACCCAAAACTTTGGCAAAAAAAGCAACCCTTCTCTGGATAGAAATCTTAATTGAGAAATTGGAACACAGATTTATGAGGAGGTTAAAAGGGGAAAGTTAGATTAAAATCAGATTTAGAATAAAATGCTAGGTACAGCCTTAATTATAGAATCATTACCATGGCTCCATTTTTTTCATTTGCCATGTAACAGCTTAGACGAAAAGGGCAATCTGGTTGGCTAAATAAATCTTCCAACCTACGTAATCATACACCCATCTTTTAAGATTATGCAGATCCTTCACTTAGCAGGCCTTCAACATTGAGACACATCTCTGAACATTTTTTTCCTTTAGACTTTTCAACATCAAGTTTTATTTAGTGTTTTTGCCAGGTCCAGGAAAGGTAAAATGAAGATGTTTTAAACGTGCAGGTTGGATCACCACTATGTCTTTACTTAGCATCTGTAGATCCTCAAAGTTGTGGAGATGGACTGAACTTGCTTTTTCATAGGCTATGAAAGGTTCCAGCAGCTGTCTTTTCTCTTGGGAAGCCTCCAGAGGAAATGAGTTGCTCACAAATGAATTCTGTAGGATGTACTCAGCCTGGAACTTCCTCCTTCACTTTCTTAGTTTGCCTCAAATTTATGTTTATACTAAGCTGCTATATCACCAACGCCAAAATTAAAACTTCAGAGGTTAAACCTGTGAGAGTACAGCCCAGCTCTTAGTGAGTATGCTAGGGAAAAGAGCACACACGCAGTCAACACCTTGTTGATCTTTGCAGGGACTAGGTATGATCATTCTGATATGTGGAGCCCATGTCTACAGTGGCCAGGAAGGTGTGAGAGTAAAAAAAAGGGCTATGGGAGCTGGCCAACTCCACAGGCAAGTGTACCGTGAATGCCTTAAAACAGTCCAGAGCTACTGATCCAACATGTGTTCCCCAGGAGCTTGATATGCAGCCTTCTTGGAAGAAGTCTTTTAAGGAGATATGTAAAATAGGATAGGTCGCAAAAGGAGCTGGTATTTAATATGATGGAAACAGCCTCTGTATGCCAAATACTGCTTTTCTATTAAACGAATATATAGATTAGTAATTAAGGCCAAATTCCAATACAATTACTTCAAATGAACTTTACCTATCATGATAATAAAGACAATGATCCAGGTCCTGTTTTGCCATTGACACCTCCAGCTTAGATCAAGCAAAGGCTAAGTTCATGTAACTAGGCTCAGGTTGGTGATCCTATTTTGCCCATGGAAGCTCTCAATAAAGAGTCTTAGCACTAGCTTGAGTGTAAAATAAATGCTTCCTCCAACCATCTAGTGCTTAAATAACTTGCATAGCACATGAGACGGCTGGATTCTAGGTACCCCTCAACTCAGGGGAAGACCACATCTTTTATATCCCAGCAGAATGCCCTGACCATAAAGCTACTGCCAAGGCTAGGCAATAAGAAAAGAAGGAAAGACTTCAGAATGACAGTAAACAAGTGAGAGCCTAACTCTAGGTCAAACAACTTGGGCACTGCTTTTGGAGGGGGCCCTGAGTTCTGATACCTACTTCCAATCTTTGTATACATTTTAGCCAATAATTCTGTACTGCCATTTGCCAAAATTATGAATAAGGATATGTAGCAAATCTGGGCCATGGGAGTGGCCATGACACTCCCTGGTGCGCTGATGCTCTGGGTATCCTTCTCTTCCCTTTTTCCTGCCACATCTTGATGTAATTACCGAAACTGGAAAAGGGAGCCTGTCCCAGGCTCCCACAATGAGCTCTCACTTGCTGCCAATTTGTGCATTAGAGCAGTAATTGGCTTACAGTCTAATTTTGTGGCCTCCAACCTCCCCTATGGCCACACCCATCTTCACTGGTGCTACTGTTTAGCTACTTTCCCTTGCTGGGGCCACAGCCTGCATGGTCGCCTTCCTTTTCCCTCTCACTGAGCCTTCTTAGCCTAGGCCCACTGTACCAGACCTGGCTTTTAGGTTCCATCCCTCATCTCATCCTTCACAAACATGGGCCCTGGTCCTGGGCTCGCCCCTCAGGCTCTGGTCCCACTCTTCAAGACTATGGGCCCCCAGACCCTGGTTCCACCCGCTACGGCTCCGATTTTGACCCTCAAGAGATGAGGGTCCCAGGCCCCCGTCTCCACCCTGCTCAGACAAAGGGCTCTCCGGCCCAATCTCCACCCTGCTTGGGCACTAAGCCTTAGATCTCTTGGCTTCATGCCACCACCAGCACTCAGCTTTGGCCTTCTTGGCCACTGCCTACCTGCAGTTTGAGCCCAACCCCTGGCAGGGGCTCAACCACTGCTGGGTGCCCCTCCGGCACAATTGGGACCTCCAACCTTCCCTGACGGGACAACCCAAACCATGGGTGTAAACTATAATGAAAAAGGTAAGGCCTCAAGCTAAAACTAGAACTAGAAGCCCCCTGGATGCATAACAGTTTGGCTCTCAGTAAGGCCTTCAGTTCCTTACTTTTAGTCTGCATTGTAACGGGGTCTCCAGCAGTCTCAGCCAGGGTCACCACAGGGCAAAGTTCCTTCCCTGGCAGTATGCAGGGCTAGGCTGATCCCAAAGCTCAAGACCTAAGCTCATATGCTGCCTGAGTCCTATCCCTCCTTGTCACATGGCTCTGCAGAATCACAGGTGTCCCCCTTCTGTGCCTGATGATGACTCGGGTACTCTCCCTGTTAAGGTTTAGCCCAGCTTTCCAGAGCTCTTTAAATCAGAGGCTGCCTCCTTGTCTGCCTTGGCACAGTTTGTTGCTCTGTCTCCACTCCTTGGGTGAGTTACCCTCCTGGAGTTGACCTCCACCTGTATCTAGCAGTCTATCTGCTTGCTGGCAGCCAGCTCATTAGCAGCTAGCTTGCTTCCTTGCTGTCAGCCCTCCTTGATCCAGAACAGTCCGCTAATGTTTCCTCTTAAAGTAACAGGAATCTTCTGGCTCCCTGTTACAGGCTATCAGGACAAAGCTTTCCAAATACTACAATATGGGTATGTATTACAGGCCTTTTAGAAGGCCTCAAACAAGTAAAGTACCAGATGAAGAACCCTATTCTCTGCTCCCAATGCTATTTATGCAGTTTTTCCAAAGATTATTTAATGCATAATTCATAAAAAGCTTTGGAAACAAGGACCCTTACACTTCCAGGGCAGTGTCTACCTCCCAGGACCAGTCAGGCTTTTCTTTTGTGTTCTCCTTCTGGCACCAGGAATCTCTCTCCTGACTGATGGGCTGTTTGCCTTGTGCATTCCTAACACAAGCACACATTTCAGAAACTGGCCCAATACAGTATTATAAGTTATATTAAATTTTAAATTAAGCTTTGCAGTTCTTTTGGAAAATATTTTGTACAGGTTGTGTGTGTTCTCTTTAGTCAAAATTCCAAGTGCTAATTTATGATTTGCACAGCCAGTTAATTACTCTGGGTGAGGTAGCTGGTGGTCTGCGATTACTGCTTATTGTATTAAGCATGATGACTTTGTTTTTATCATCTTCTCTTCCGCTGCTGGACCTGTTGGTTGGTCACATGGTGTTTATTGAACATAAACAAAGACTTTAAGACAAAATATTTGTGTTTGTGTGTGTGTACTGGGTATAACACAAAAGGTGCCTTGATTGTTGGCTGGGAACCCTAAGAGCTTCACAAAGAAAAATAATAATAGATTAGACTTTCTCCCCCAGTCACTGGCTCTTTGGCTGTTCTAGTTTATGCTAAGTCTTGTAACAAGGAGAACCCACAACTTCAAATACCATTCCCAGTTCCTTGATGAACCTTTCACCCCCATTTTTTTGATAAACGAATCCTACAAGAGAGAATAGTCATAAAATGAACATGCTAAAAAGCTATCTGAGGCAACTGATCTTAAAACTCAGAGCTGTGCTGTTCAGGTATTCATGTGTTATTATCCTTTATTTGGATACGTTTGGAAGCAAAGTGGGTAGGGAGGATTTACTGTGCAGGACTGTTTTTCTAATTAAATAGACAAGTAAATTATTCCCTGCAGGATCTGGTATTAACCACTACTTATGTGTTTGATTGATTTTCTTTTGACCATTTTTAGCATAACAGCACACTTGGGATTTCTCAGGTTGCAGTGCCTTCATGCTGCCTCTCTTTGGCACACTATCTTTCAGCTAAGACTACCAGTGATTTTTTTCAGGCCTGTGTCTTTCAATGAGAGAGAGAATACTTTCTCAAAAGCCTAAATAATAAATGTAATTGTATTGCCTCTTTGTAGTTGCTTTAACTGAGTGCTGCTGTCATGTATAATTTAAACATATTTCCCTATCAACAAAGAAACTTCTTGAAGGGTATTCCAAAGAATATAAGAGGATTACTTCCACAGTCTGGAAAAAACAAAAGGCTCTCACTTATTTGTTGCATCATGGGCTTGCAGTATCTGATTTTTTATATAGATACTGTGATGGTTTTATTAGCATTCATGATATGGATTCACACAGAGCCCAGAGCAAGTCCTGATCTGCACTGGAGCTTATGAAGACTTTTCTAACATGCAAAATGAGTCACTATCATCCACTACTGTGACATTAGGAACAATAAACCATAGATGTGTCTCATAACTGCAATTTTAAAAAACAATCAACCTCATTTTGTCAGTGCAAAAAACTTTGAAATAATCCGTTTGCATTTACAATAGTGCATAATGACCAATGTCATCTGTTCAAAATGAGGCTGAAACAAAGCTAATCTAAAGTTTTGTAGTAAGAATATCAGTCACTATTTTAGGAGACTTTCCTGTAATACAACTTACTTTCAATGTCCTCATCTAGGAATCAATTAAAAAGTGGAATTGGAGTGAGTATACTCTGTTCCCAAACTGAGAACGGGTCAGCTATGAATTTTAGTTTGGTCTGTTCCTATCAAGCTAAGAATTTGCTCAGTCAATTAATGCCGAACAGCAGTATATCTGATTATGCAGCAGGCTGCACACAGGAAAATAAACAGCAAAATATGCCCACCACTGTTCATTGCCATCTTTTACATAGATAACAAATGGATGACACTGGAAGTCTCCCCAACTGTGTTAAAAAAGCCAGTTTTAAAGCATAATAGAGTACACTATCAGATACAGGCAAGCTAACCTAGTGAAGAGGACTTTAAACTAGGTTCACCAGGGGATAGAGACCACCAAAGCCCTGAAGTAACTGGGGAAGTGGGTGACCTAGAGGAAGCACAAGCAGGAGTGGGCAACAGGGGAGGCCTTCTCATTCTTCCTGAGAAAGTAGGGAAAAATCAGCTAGCAACCTCACAAATGCACAGAGCTTGGGAAACAAGCAGAAAAAAAAATGGAAGTCCTCATACCAGTCAAGGAACTATGATGCAACTGGAATAACACAAATGTAGTGGGATAGCTCGCATGACTGGAGTACTGCCATGGATGGGTATAAACTGCTCAGGAAGGACAGGCAGGGGAGAAGAGGAGGAGGAGTTACGCTGTATGTAAAAGAGCTACATGATTGCTCAGAGCTCCAGTATGAAACTGCAGACAGGCCTCTTGAAAGTCTCTGGATTAGGGTCGGGGAAGAGCAACAAGGATGATGTTGTGATGGGTGTCTGCTATAGACTACCAGACCAGGAGGATGAGGTGGATGAGACTTTCCTCAAACAGCTAAAGGAAGTTTCCCAATCACAGACCCTGGCTCACCCTTACATCTACTGGGATGACAATACAGCAGTGCACAGGCAATCCAGGAAGTTTTCAGAAAGTGTTGGGGACAACTTCCTGGTGCAAATGCTGGAGAGGCCAATTAGGGACTGTGCTCTTCTTGACCTGCTGCTCACAAACAGGGAAGAATTGGTGGGGAATGTAGTAGTGGATGGCAACTTGGACAGCAGAGACCACAAGATGACCAAGTTCAGGATCCTGAGTTGAGGAAAGAAAGGAAGGAGAGCATCAGAGTAAGGACCCTCGACTTCAGAAAAGCAGATGGCAACTCACTCAGGGAACTAATGGGAAGAATTCTCTGGGAGGCCAGTCTGATTGGAGAGAGGAGTCCAGGAGAGCTGGTTGTATTTTAAAGAAACCTTACTGAGGACGCAGGAATGAACCATCCCAATGTGCAGGAAGAATAGCAAGTATGGCAGAAGACCAGCTCGGCTTAGCAGGGAGCTCTTCAGTGAGGCAAAATACAAAGACGAAGTTTACAAGAAGTGGAAGATTATACAAATTACTACAGAGGACTATAAGAGTACTGCTCAGGCAAGCAGGGATGACATCAGGAAGGCCAAAGCAAAAGTGGACTTGCAGGTAGCAAGGGATGTGAAGTATGTCAGCAACAAAAGAAAGGTCAGGCAGAGTGGTCGGTCCCTTACTGAATGGGGGAGGCAACCTAGTGACAGACAACACAGAAAAGGCTGAAGTAACTCCATGTCTTTTTTACCTCAGTCAGCTCCCAGACTACTGCATCTGGCACAACTGTTTGGGAAGGAGGTGAGCAGCCAACAGTGGCAAAAGAACAGGTTAGGGACCATTTGAAAAGTTGGATGTGTACAAGTCCATGGGGCCGAATGTGATGAAGGAGTCGGCCAATATGACTACAGAGCCAATGGCCATTACCTTTGAAAACTCATGGTGATTAGGAAAGGTCCCAGATGATTGGAAAAGGGCAAATATAGTGCCCATATTTAAGAAAGGGAAAAAGGAGGATCCAGGGAACTACAGACCAGTCAGTCTTATCTCAGTCCCTGGAAAAAAAAAATTATATATCCATCAAGGAGCAGATCATCAAGGAATCCATTTCTGAGCGAGGAGAAGGCGGCGATTAGGAACAGTCAGCATGGATGACCAACCTGATTGCCTTCTACAATGAGATGACTGGTTCTGCCGATGTTGGAAGAGCAGCGGGCATGACATACCTTGACTTTAGCAAAGCTTTTGATACGACCTCCGACAACATTCTTGCAGGCAAGCTAAGGAAGTACTGGTTGGATGAATGGACTATAAGGTAGATAGAAAACTGGCTAAATCATCAGGCTCAGAGAGTAGTAATCAATGGCTCAATGTCTACTTGGGAGTCGGGATCAAGTCGAGTGCCCCAGGGGTCAGCCCTAGGGCCAGTTTTATTCAATATCTTTATCAGCCACCTGGAAGATGGCATGAAGTGCACCCTCAGCAAGTCAGCAAATGACATCAAGCTGGGGAATAGCTGATATGCTGGAGGGTAGGGCTAGGATTCAGAGAAACCTCAACAAATTGGAGGACTGGACCAAAAGAAATCTCATGAAGAAAGTCCTGCACTTAGGACAGAATAATCCCATGCACCGAGGTGTACAAGCTTGGGATCATCTGGCTAAGCAGCAACTCTACTTCACAGTCAGGGCGGTTAGGATCTGGAACCAACTTCCAAGGGAAGTGGTCCTCACTCCTACTCTGGGGGTCTTCAAAAGGAGGCTAGACAAACACCCATGGCAGGGGGATGGACTTGATGATCTGCTCAGGTCCCTTCCAACCCTACCAACTATGAAACTATGAGAAGGACATGGGGGTTACAGTGGACAATAAAACTGAAGATGAGCCAGCAGCGTGCCCTTGTTGTGAAGAAGGCTAACACCACACTGGACTGCATTAGTAGGAGCACTGCCAGCAGACCGAGGGAAGTGATTCTTCCCCTCTATTCAGCACTGGTGAGGCCACATCTGGAGTACTGTGTCCAGTTTTGGTCCTCCACTACAAAAAGAATGTGGATAAATTGAAGAGAGTCCAGCCAAGGGCAGGAAAAATGGTTATGGGGGATGGAGCATGTGACTTCTGAGGAGAGGCTGAGGGAACTGAGCTTATTTAGTCTGGAAAGAAGAGACTGAGAGGGGATTTAATAGCAGCTTTCAACTACCTGAAGGATGATTACAAAGAGGATGAAGCTAGACTGTTCTCAGGGGTGCCAGAACAAGAAGTAGGGGTCTCAAGTTGCAACAAGGAAAGTTTATGTTAGATACTAGGAAAAACTCATGAAGAGGGTGGTAAAACACTGGAACAGGCTACCCAGAGGGTTGCAGAATCTGCATCCTTAGAGGTTTTTAAGAACAAGCTAGACAAAGCTTTGGCTGGGAAGATCTAGTTGGGGATGGTCCTGCTTTGAGCAGGGCATTGGACTAGAGATGAACTCCTGAGATTCCTTCCAACCCTAATTTTCTATGATACATGTTTCTCATTATGTTCTCTGTACATTCAAAACCAAGGTATAGACACTACTAGGGACCTATTTAATTCGCAGCCAAAATAATTTTCATGGAAAGGTTGTGGCATGAAGAGCCAATTTCATGGGCATTTCCTGGTGGGCCCACCCTTTACCCCTGATTGCTAAAGCAGCAGGATGGAGTAGGTATAAGAGGGATGGCTAACATCTTTGCTGCTGGCTGCCCTTCATGCAGCCCTGTCAGCCAGTGCCTTCCCCTCCCAAGCAGGCTACCAGGTAATGAGGGCCACCGGTTCCCACTGGGCAGTCAACATTTTGTTTTTATCAAGTTTTTTTTTTTTTTAAAGTTGATTTTGCGGACAGTTGTGGATTTACCAGTTGTTTCCACAATATCTGCCTAATCGCAAGTTCCTAGACATTACACTTTTACCAGTATAAGTGATTGGAAACTGGTTATACCTTTAACAGAACAGAAGTTCAGTACCCAAAACCCATCTATGCCCATAACAGAACAGAAGTCAGACACACAGACTGGTTTAACAATGGCGAAACACAATCTAAGATTTGCCTCACCACCAAAGGGCGAATGCATGTTCTTTGCTACTGATCTAAACTACAACATTTAAAGAAAACTGTGCAACTTAGATTCATTCCACCTTAGGCTTTTTGAATCTCTGTACCTAGCCAAAATCTGACATTTTAAATCCAAACCATTTTCAGACGTAATTTTCTGGTGATAAAAAAAATTCATTACGCTTCCCACACACAAGTCAATTCTGACAGAAATGGATAGATTCCTTTTACATTAATGTTTCATTATTTCATATTTCAACAAAAATAGCAGCAAAATCAACACTATCCTAAAGGCCAGGGAAGCACCAAAGTGGTGGAAAATCATCTTTTATGCATGTCCCCCTCTCTGCATATGGACAAAGACCAAGTGCCTTAATTTGAAGATGTTACTAGGGAAGAGTATATAAGTATCACATGGGCATGCAGAGAGAAAATCAGAAAATCAGGAAGGTCAAGGAAAATAAGGAAGCATGATCTGAGATGCAGCTAAAAAGGGATGTAAAAGGCCACAGAAAAGAATTCTACGAGTACGTCAGACATAAGAGGCAGAACAAAGAAAATGTAAGTTCCTTACTGAATGCAAAAGGCAATCTAGTAATGGATGATACAGAAAAGGCTAAAGTATGTGATGCCTTTTTACTTCAGTCTTGATGAATCGAGTCAGCTACCCAATGACAAGTGTAGCTTCAGCAAGGACAGGCAACCTAAAGTAGTGGAAACACAGGTTGGGTACTCCTTTGAGAACCTAGATGGCTTCAAAACAGGAGGGTGAGATGGGATGCACTGGATTACTAAAGGAACTGGCTGAGGTAATTTCAGAGCTACTGGCTATCATCTTTTGGATGGCATAGAGGTGAGATACAGGCTGTCCAGGGAGCTTGTGAACTCTCCATGCTTAGAATTTTTTTAAGCAGGTTAGACAAACACTTGACTGGGATGGTTTAGACAGGAATGATTTTGCCTTGAACAGGAGGTTGGAGGTGTCCTCCTGAGATCTTTGACACCCTACTTTTCTATGATTCTCATACCTTACAACAGAGAAATAACAGCTATGTATTATTCACATAGAAATAAAAAGTACCTATGGTATTTGATTAAAGGGAGCTCTGGAGAAAAAAAAAAAACATACCGGGAGTTTCTTCTAGTATAAATTATGAAGCTGCATTCATTAACACCAACAGAAAATGTAGGTGAGTCTGATGGTTCCTTTCCCAACAGAAATGAAGTGTGGTTTCCGATTAACAGTACAACCTTAAATTTTGCCCTTTAAGGTTGTCTACAACACCTCTGTGCCAAGCACAGGAGCATCACCACAAAGCATGCCCTATCCACTTGTTTCACATGCACCACATCTGGAAATAAGGCTGTGTAAATGCCTTAGACTATCTGTAAGCATGCAACAGTAAGTGTGCCCAAGACAGTATCTAAGAGCAGCATTGAGGAAAAACACATTCAAGAATATTCTCATACAGGTACACTGGCTCACTTCTAAAAACTGGCATGGCAGGGAGAATGGGAGCAGGCAGGCAGAGAGGGCTTCTTGATGGCACTACTGGGTTCTCCTTGAACAAAGTTTCTCTGTCCTACGCAATGAAAGACATGGTTACATGCTATTTTCTCCACATAATTAAAGATTTTATGAGAATGCATTTGAAACAGTGACATATAGCCAGTTTTCTTGAGTAATGAAGTCCTACAGAAAGGAAATAGCAAGGAGGCTGGTTTGCCTACAGACATAAAATGGGTCACCTGCAAGGCTCAGAACAGAAACCAGGTTTCCTAAACTTCAGTTCTGAACCCTATTTACAACAGGAAACAGATGTAGGGTACAGATTTCTAGAACTATGTTTTAAATTATTTGGCATAAAATTCTTACCTGCAAAAATTCTCTGACATTTGAGCCCAAGACGCGAAGAATTGTGTCATAACCAGATTCCTGACAGAACACAAAAAACATTTTTCCAAACATCTGAAGGATTTCCCCAGCATTTAGGTCTATTTGAAATAAAGAGAAATGGACTCATGTCAATATGAATTGCTTGTTCTCTGCAAACCACTATCTTTAATTCACATGTAGGACAGTATATAAACTCTGCCTAGACTCAGGAAGCCAAAAGAACATGGGGTGTAAGGTAAGACTCAACAATCAGGTGAATGCCTAGCACCGAGTGTTCATCAGGCCACTCTTAAGTCACATTTTCCACTTTGTATTTCCATATATGACCGTTTTGTGCAGATATAGATCACTACACAAAGGTGAAAGAAACTACAGACCCAGATTCATTTACCTCAATGAAGTTACTCCTCATTTACAACACTGTAAGTGAAGCTAAAGTCATGCACTCTGCAGCAACCCAACTTCTGCAAAAGTCATGGGCTTACATGGGACTGCTGGGTTAAAATAACTTCAAGTAAAATAAATGTGATAGGAATAATTCTCCTTTTCTAATTCCAGCTTAGAGCTTTCGTAAATGAAAGTCAATGGACTCCATGTGAAATGAGGTGAGGCATCACAAAAAAATCAATACCATATCTAAGCACCCCGTTTAGTAGTCTCAGCAGGGAGGTCAATGACTGAATGGTTCTAAAGACTGAGCTACCCGGAGAAGTGGGCAGGGTGGGGAAACAGTGGGAAATGGTCACTTATGTAACAGTGTTCATGTTCTGCAGATAAAATAGATTATTTCAATTTAAGGAGCTGGTAATCTGAAGTGTTTAAGGAGCACAAAATTTGTCCTCAAGAAATAAAAGGCATAAACTAATTTTAAATAAACATGAAATACAAAGTTCCTCTTTTCTGAGCAAATCTTTTTTTCTCTCATCATAGCCATCCTTATGCTTCCTCTATCTAGAATCTCATCATCTTATTTCACAATTTGGTATTTTTATTAATCTTATATACATGTACATAACCTATAGTTAAATTAACGCATTAAAAAGGATCAATAAACTAGTGACCATGCTACAAAGACATCAGCCTTTGAAATTAGGTATAATTTCAAAATATATGTTACTCACTAAGGACCTTGCTTGCTGCTGCAACCAGATCATATGTTTTAGAATCATCATAAATTATTCTGACTAGAAACTGTCCTTCTTCATCCAGCTGAGCCTCCTTCCTATAAAGAAACAGAACAAAAAATATTTGCATTAGAGATAATTACATTGTATGCACTGGATACACAAATCAGTAACTTACATTTTAAAATAATATGTTTGTAATACACAGTATGTTTGTTGTTAGATAAAATAGGTTTTTGAGCTCCATGTTTAAGAAGCTAATTAATATTCAAATAAACTAGGAAAAAATCTCTTCCATATTTCACTGTAATTAAGGCTCAGTACAAAACTTTTACTCCCACTTTTACTGTGAAAGCTATAAAAAAAAAGAAATCCCTTTTAATGCAAAATTCCACAGGACTCACCTAAATAATACAGGCAAAGTATGACACTTTACTTATCTAACTTATAGCGCTTTAAGTAAAACGTGATAGAACACTTCCACCAGGAGTTTTTTGAGCGTCTGTACTTAACCAATATGAATACCTCTGGATATCTTACACAATCTAGTAGTCACAATCTGGTTTTTTAAATTTTTTTTTGGCACATCTTCATTCCAAGACCATTTCTTGTCTTCGTTTCATTTTGATCACTTTGGTCGATTTCAAAACTTCCTATATTTCCCATTGTATGTCAGCTTACACTTCTCTCGCTTTCCCTTTATTATATCAGTTTAAGCTTTTCTCATTTTCCTTCAGCCACCCCAATGCATACTGTTAAGGTCTGTCTTTTCCCCAGATGAAGAGCCAGGTTGTACCCTCAGGCCTTCAGTTGGCCTTTACTGAATTTCTGAAGATCATGGAAAGAGCTAGAAAGAAAAATTAAAAGAACAGCACCTCCCTTGAACTGTTCTGTTGTTTCTATTGTTCACCAGCTCTATTGGTAAGGACTGCTTTCTGTTAATGATAATTTAGCAATTTTATGCAAATTCTAGTATCTAGAAATATTAGCAGCATTAAATATGTGGTGATTTTCTAACTGGGAATGAGCCAAGAGCAACAATCTCTGGCAAGTCCAAAGACACAGCTGTGGTTGATTTCTTAGTGAGTTAGCAGCATTACAGTAGCAAACTTTTAACTTTAATATGTGCTTTTCTTTGAAAACAATTTCCAAGTCCAACAGAAAAAGAACAGCAACATGATTTATGATTCATGTCACCTTTGCATTTCCAGAAACAAAAGAAGGGTGTGATGCATTCCTCATTTGGTTTATGTGCAAAACTTTGAAAACTCCAGTAGACAGATGCTCTGTTCTTGTCCAAACTGACCACCAAAAAAGACTCATGGGACCCTATTTTCCATTGCTCAGAACTGGTATAGCAATTTATACATAAATTTTAGTACAAAATGTAAGCAGCAGTTTATCTACATGGTCCAGTGAAGAGCCACTCATTTCATTTTCACTTTGCATTTTTGTAAACGTGGAAAACAAATACTTAGACCCAGAATCTTCTGAAGTACATAATCCTCCCAAAAGCATAACAATCAACCAGGCTACCACAATCAAGAAAAGGATATGCTAAGGAGTGTTCTACCTGTTCCGCAGTGGGAGAGGGCAAAGTCACTAAAAAAAAAAAAAAAACCACCAAAGAAATCACATAAGAATGAGATCCAAGAATGACCTTTGTCAAGTCAATGAAAAAACTCCACCAGCTACAAAGGTGCAGGATCAAGCTCTTAATAAGTTTTTACTCAAATTGATCCAGTGAAAGGGAGGAAGTCAAGGATCATCCAAACCCGGCAGAAAACAAAGTCATTTCAGAAGCACACACTTGCTGGTGATATTGGGCATACACAATGGATCCTTTGAAATGTTGTCCCAAGAAAGAGTTTAGTGCTTGAAAATATTCCACCATTAGTGTCAATGGCAACGTTAATAATTTACAGAGATGGATGAAAACTTAACACTAACAAATACTAAGATAAACCTATCTTTAAATAATAGAGGGTATTGTATCAGACTTTTATCAAATGACAGATTATATGTATTTTTTTATTTCATTTCTAGACTTTAAAAAGCAAAGCATAGTAAGACATGACCTCGAACAGCCTCATTTAATACGAAGATCCCTAGTTAGCATTCATGGCAAGAGACTTGCTATTAATGTGGAGCTTTAGGTTCCTGAAAACAAAGGAATTATTTACTTTTTCTGGCAGGAGGACAAGGACGCTGCCACCCATAAGAGACCTTGGAAGCAGCCTAGTTTGCCAAGCTACCAGGCCAAACTGTTCCTATACAAGTCTCTCTTACATACACAATATTACATACACAAGGTAGATTTTTATGTGCATTTTCTGCTTTGTGATTGCTGAATATAGAGGTACCATATTTACTCAAATAGAACCCCAATTCATCTTATAATTCTGATTATAAAACAAACCCCAATAATCAGATTCTATATATTGAAAAAGTATACATTTTCTAGGTATAGGCTCTAATTATTGGAGGTTTGCCTCATCTTCTTCCCACTGCTACACCAGGGAAAATAAAGCCAGTGATCAGGTACTGCTGCAAGTTTTAGCACTGGTACTCCACAAACACACTTGAGCAGCACTTTGATGCCTACTTACATACAAGTACAAACTCTTTTTTTTTTTTTTTTTTTTTAAAGGAAAAAATCAGTGTCATGTCCCAGGTCAAGTCCGCCAGATCAGGTCTAAATCCATTCGAATCATCCAAGTACCGCATGTAGCCCTGCCACTGGCAAGTATCCTCCACCCCTTCCTGAGGCTTCAGATACTTCCAAATCCTTTGACAAGCATCCTGTGTGTGGGCCCAAGCCTAGAGATTTGGGTTTCGGATGTCCCCGAGTTTCACTTGCCCTCAGCAGTATGGTTGCAGGAGCAACCTACTGAAGAGTTTCCCATTTCCATAAAGTCAGCATGTAGCCAAGATCCTCTCAATGAAAGCAAGCCAGTGGGAAGCTAACTATGAGGCTCTCATAGGGAGTCCTCTCCACAAGCAGACAAGAAGTGCAACCCTCCACTACACAGTGCCATTTTAATTGCATTACCTCGGCCAGGGTACTTCCCATGCCGCCATCATGATCATGGTATTTTCTCCGCATTAGTCCAAAGCCAAAGGCTTGTGATTTATCTCCTAGTTCACTGGGCTAGGCCCCACCCACAAGAGTCCATAGCATTTCAAGCCATGGTGACCCTATAGCTCAGTGCTGCTCACTATGGGTATGTATTCCAGATACCCCCCCCCCCCCCGCAAAGGAGCCATGTGCTAATTAGCTTCCATTCATGACTGGAACCAGATGTTCTTGTCATGAGTCCTCGGATCCTCCAAAAATATATATGCAGATGAGATGCAGGCAACCTGATCCTGTTCTACCTCATAGAGGGCATGGCCATGCTAATCATACACAGCAAGCTTAGAGGGGGCAACAGAGGTATTCTAGATTAACTGTTTGGGGCCCTGTTTCATGATATCTGCCAGGCATTTAAGGTTGGTGAAGAAACAGGAATCACTAGGAATGGGAAAGAAAGGCACAGCTCAGCTATGGGAGTGAAGAAGTTAAAATGTATACAGTGTATCCCACCATGACTTGGGGGGGGGGGGCAGAAAAATCAGTAGAGGGGGACTTCGCTCAATGGACACTACCATAAGACCCCTTGCAAATAGGCTGCACTAACCTGTCCTGTGGTAGGTTCCCATTGTCAGCATGTTTGCCCAATATGGGCCATATGTTTTATAGTTATGGTCAGTGTTGATTCCATTTAATCAACTTCATAATTGGTTTTCACTGCTGAGTACATGCTGCTTCTGGCATCAGTTTAAAGACAGGCAGTGTATTTACTAAGATTTCTTTGTATGAGATAAGACAAGGGGCTTTTTCCCCCTTGCCAATGGGGGAAAATCTCACCTTGTATTCAAGTAATGATGGTAATTAGTGCAAGGCAGTCAAGTGAAGAGGTGTTGATCTTAGGCCCCTCTCATGTTACTCAGGCATGATTAACAAATTAATCATGTCTTACGTTGTGACCCAGCTCCACACTCATCCAAGCAGTAAAACAAGCAATAAGCTACAACAGGGGTTGGTAACCCCTGGCATGCATGCCAGAGCATGGCATACAAGGCTGTTTTGCTCAGCATGCCATAGTCAGCCCAGGGCTCTGGGCATCTGACACCAGCCATGGAGCCCAGGCTGCGCACAGCAGGCAGCAGGGAGGCTGCAAACCCTGCTGTAAGCAGCCCAGCTCTGTGACAGGCAGCAGCTGCCCAAAGCCTGAACAGCTTCACTGGGGTCCAGAGCCCCAGCCATGCTCTGTGGCAGCAGCAGCTGCATGTGTGCCTCACGACATACAGTCAAGAAGACGCCAGGAGCAGCGCAACCCCAGCTCCTCCCAAGCTGTCTGCACAGAGGCATGTGTGCACCAGCCATCTGCCTCTGGCATACCAAGTCAAGGTATGGATCAAATATGGGTTATTTTTGACACTTCAACTCCTGAGCTACAAAGTTGTTCCATAAAAAACATGTACCAACTTTGCAATTTGTTCTAATCAAGCCATTAATTAAACATTTGGCCAGGTGTTCCCTTGTGGCTAGAAGCTCCATTAACTAATGGGTGGGACTCCCAGCAGCAGCAGCAGTGGAATGCTCACGAGGCCCCCACTGCAAGCTCCACATCTCCTGTCCCCAATGCCAACCCTGCAGTCAACAAGGCTTGCAGTAGTGGCCATGTTCCCAGCACCGCCCTGTTGAGAACCCTGCAGCCCGTATTGTGATCCCAGGCTCCTCCTGCATTGGGAATAAGGCACAATGAGATCTAATGTGAGATCCCACAATCCCTGCTGTGCACCTGCGGCATGGCAGGAGGCAGGATTATGTAGATCTCATGTTACATCCTATTGCACCTTTACCTGAACATGTAGTGGGAGGCTCTTAGAAACTTTTTATTATTTTGCATTTATCATGTGTCATCATAATATTGACATTTTATAAAAAAATCTTCGTTTAAATAATCAACTTTTTTGTAAAAAAAACTCCTAAAAAATTATATTATTATTTAGAAGGCTTTGACCTTCCCTTTCAGAGATCTCATGTATTAAAATAGTTGTATGCCTCCTTAGGTAAATTGTTCCCGAGTGCATTGTGTATATCCCCTTAAAATATACTGTATAGCTTCATATTTCCAAGATCACTCCTAGGACTTCTAGTACCACACATAATGTTCCCACTGGAATTTTTGTCACTGTTGTGCTTAACTATCCCTGGTACCCCAAGAATGCTGGGAAGGAGTTGCTAAGGAAGGGGAAAATGCTCATCAGAATGAATGCACGAGGCAAAACATCTTTAATAGTATAATTATACAGCTGCACTTAAGTCACTAGGCATGATTCTGGTCTAACTGAGAGTGGGGTAAATCAAGAGTAATCTAAACTCCATTGATGTTAAATGATTTGCACAAATGTCAAACTAAAGCTGACATAAGTGATACCAAAAATCAGGATTTCTGCTTCTCACCTAATGTATAACATAGGGATATCAAACTTACTAGGCCCCATAGGCCAGATGAGTGGACCACCATAGGTCGGACCCAGCTCAGAAACTGGCCCCATGCACTGGATCCAGCACCCAGGGCCAGTCCAGAGCGAGCACCACAAGCAGCCCAAGTCTCAGACCAGACCTGTACTCCCCATACAGCCTGTGCCAGACATGTCCCACATACCATGTGCAATGTGTGGGGCTAGGGCCAGGGTGCACTGAATGCAGCACACAGGCTGCTCTGGGGCACACCACATGCAGCATGTGGATCTGGTTCAAGCACCATAGGCTGGAGGATACAGCTCCGTGGGCCTGATCTGGCCTGCGAGCCACATCTTTGACATCCCTGCTCTAACATTTCAAAGATACAATCAATATTCAACGTGTTGTTTTACAAATGATATATCTTTATAACCTTATCATACAAGTCACTAGGATGCATTGCTAAGATATATGAAACATATTGATCTACTTAATAAGAAGAAAAAAAAGAAAGTGCTATATGGATTGTAAATTGTCTGAAGATATTTTAAACATTCAGCTGGGAAAAAGCATAAATTATCATGAGTCATAAGATTAAATAAAATGGGATTCTGTCCAGGAAACTGACTTTCTGGGTAAAGTAAATAGGTGTATTTATAGACTTCAGAACTCAGAGCTGGTTCCCAGCTGTATGGGCTGGGGATAAGAGTGTTTAATGTAGGTTTTCAAAATAAGATAATTCTAGAAGATACAGTCAACTGTAATAAATGTGCAAGCAATTTGTTACTACTCCAAGAACTAAAAATATTATAAAAATGCAAAGCCAATATTATTTTCCTTCCTTTACATAAGTAGTCTAGAATGAATGCTATTTCAAAAAGGCTTTTTAAACATTTCATGTATAATAACTGATGTGTTTACAGCAGTTTTTATCCTGATAGTTCTCAAGCTATTTCAGGAACTGTGGATAGCGAAACACCTGAAACGGGTATGAGCACACAGAAATCTTACCATGCCACTATTTATTTTTACTCAACCCGCCCTCCACTCCTCCAAGGAAATGAAAAACCAGATCTGACCCTTCATGAGGTTCATCTCATGAAGCTCCCCTCAATTTTTTCCTTCAGTTATAAGGAACTGAGGGGACAGAGGAGGTGACCTCCCAACCATACCAATCCCCAACTTACCACCCTTAAAATAATGAGGAATCAATCATTCCAATATGGTTCTGAAAAAAAAAAAAAAAAGTTTCCTCTTAAAATTCTTATACTTTGGAATAATATGAACTAAAGATTTAGGAATTTAACACGTAAACTGGCCCTTTAAGTCACTGTTCAAAAGAAATCCAAGAAAATTTGTTAAGTGTTAAAAGGGATAATAGAATCAATGAATTCCATGCTGAAAGGCCAGTAGTGCAAGATATCCTTTCAAACACAGATTAAGTCATTCTGGTGGGCATCTTCCTTTTACACACACACACGGCTTTTTCAGAATTACTATAAGCTTGATTGGGCAGCTAATACAGCTTCTCCACTCGTGCTAATACGCCTTCTCCACTATGGAAAAGCGCACAATGCTACGGAAGCCATGAAAATCAATTTCCCACACCTTTGCAGAGACCAATGCAGTTAATTATATTAAGACTGGACATATTTTGTTTTATAATTAGATCCCACCTAATCCAAGATAAATAAGAACTGTTCACCTCAGCTATAGATTTGGCTGGGGGAGTGCTATTCTTTCACAAGAGTGCAATGACAGGGGAGAATTTACTGCCTTGGATCTTGAAGGATCTGAGTGTTTTAAGAAACAACCTTTCTTCCACTATGTAGGCACATGGACAAAACAGCCTGGGGACAGGAAAGTGCAGAACAACTTTTATAGACTTCTACAAAACACAACGGGCAAGATTCGCAAGGGGACTTAGGTTCAGTACTACAGGTTGCTTGTACAAGTGACAGGGGTTTAATTCAGTTTAGTTCTCCCTAAATTGAAATAGTGGGTTTTTAAAAAAAAATGCTTCAATTTAGGGAGAATTAAACCAAACTAAACCCACGTGGCATATACACAAGGGTGACAGCCTGATCCTTACCTGCCTCTTCAGCTTCCAGAGCCCCATGCACTGTTGCACTTTTTTAGGTAGCAAACTAAAACACCTTGCAGCTGTTTTATCTTGCTAGGTAACAAAGTCATTAAAAGCAGAATACGCTGCCGAACGTGCAAACAGCAATGCCATTAAAGCGGTGCAAAAGGGCATTTAAGCTGCTTTAAAGGCTGATTTTGTGGCATGTACAAAGGTCCTCAATGACTAATTTTTAGACCCTCTGCTATTAGAATTTATGCCCTCAGATTACACATCTAGGTCCACATCCTACTCCAAGATGCAGCATCCTATGGCCTGTGGGCCAGATCCAGCCCATGGAACCACTGGATTTGGTCAGCAAGTCTAAAAAGGTTAAAAACCAGTGCTTTAAAGTATAATATTTACTTACACGATCTCAAGCTATATCTTCCACAAAACCCATGTGTTGTTCAATAACAACATGCCAGTGGGGTGAGAAAGGGGTTGGTATTATCTCCATTTTAAACTAGGAACATTTTAAGGCACAGAGATGTTAGGGCCAATAGAGGCTCCCTTCAATGATTAGATTAATTTGATTTGTTCCTCCCCTGCTCAGAGAAATATATCTATTTTTGATATAGTCAAAGCTTCTTTTAACATAGGTTTGGTGTATGATTTCTTATGCTTCTATAAAAGCAACCACAGGCTTGCAGGCCACCACTACACAATGTATGTGTACTTAGCTGAATAACCATATCATGCTGGGGCTTGATTCTTACAAGATTTGCCAACACAGCTAGTTGTGCTTTTCCCTAAAGATCAGCAGAGAGACCTGCAGCTGACAAGGTGACATTCCAAAGTGAGCACACGTATGCAAAAAACAGACCAGCTGATTTATTTTGTAAGCTGTCACATCTCAAACATTACAGAAGTATTTTAGAACTTGCCTTCCTTATTGGAGGCATAAAAATGTAGTTTCTGCTCCACTAGAAATTCTCAGGGAAGAATATTAATTTTACTGTAATTCTTATAGTGCAATAGGGGGGTGACTGGATTTTTTAAAATAGAAAGCCAAAAGAAATTGTAAAATTAACTTATTTAATGATAAATTTCAAACACAGAAAACAGATATGATTCTTGTATCCATACTAAAAATTAAGAGTGTGATTTTAAGTATCTAAGTCAGGGTTGTCCAAACTTTTTGAATGTGGGGCCAGATCACGAACTTTTTATCACCCAATGGGCCAGTGAGCCATATTCAAAGACCTCACAGGAAGTGGTATCACATCAGGAAGTGATGTCACGTGACCTTTGACACCAATGAAATTGCAGGAAGTGACAATGAAATGGGTCTGGAAATGTGGTTTAAAATCCAAAATAAAAACAATAAAAACATTACCTGACCTGGACCCCATGAGGCAGCAGGCATCCTGCCACCAGTTAAACACAAACTTGGGAAGAAATTTCCAACAGCTTCTTGCCAATGGGAGGAGGTAGAAATTAAGAGAGAAAACCTCTTCCCCTTTTCTTTTTGTCCATCTGTTAACTGACAAGGCAAAGAACAGAGCCTGAAAACCTCGCTGTATTTCCAGTACCAGCCCTCTGTTCACAGAAGTTAGAACAGCGAGGGAGTGGAACAGACTGCCTAGGGAAGTTGTGGACTTTCCATCATCGGAGGTGTTCAAAAAGATGTTGGACAGCACGGGTAGGGCATGATCTAGGCCAGCGTTTCGCAAAACATGGGTTGCGACCCAAAAGTAGGTCTCCAGAATATATGAAAGGATCACAAGCAAACTTTAAAAATGAGTTCTCCTTTAAAGGAGAAAAACATAACTGTGGCTTTTCTCTTGTGGGCTGGCAGAGTTCCAGCCTACAAGAGGCTACTTGGCCCCCCCCCCCCCCCCATACCCCACATACTGGGGCACTAGGGTCTGGAGGTAGCAGCAGTGAGGGACACTGGGTTGGGACTGACCATCTATGTTTACAAACGGGTCCTGGTACAAGAAAGGTTGAGAACCACTGATCTAGACCGGGGTGGGCAATTATTTGAGGCAGAGCGAAGCAACACAGGGCACAACCCTTGCTCATCAGGCTCCCAGTCACTGGCCCAGCCCCGGGGGAGGCGCCGTCTTCCCGCCCCAGCCCGGACCAGCCCAGCCCTGCCTGTGGCAGGAGAGGGCAGAGGCAGACGACGAGGGCAAGTCCGGCCGTCGCACCGCCTCCATGGGACTGCATCGCCGCGCCGGGCTGGAGGGAGCCGGAGCCAGGGCTGGGGCCGGGCGGCACCTTGGGGCGCAGTGAGTGCAGGCTCCACCCAAGCCTGGGGCTGCCCTGCGCGGCGTGGCCAATGCCGACAACCCGGGAGAAGGAGGCACCTGCCTGTGCTGCTCTGCCTCCGCCTCCACCAGTGACCCGGGGCCGGGCCGCCTCTCGCCTGCGGGCGGGGAGTGGCGAGTCGCTCAGGCCGGGAAGCAGTGGCTTCCCCAGGTGGTGCTGGGGAGAGGAGGAGGCGGGCCAGGTCTGCACTCCTCTTCCCACACACACCGTGTCAGCAATGTCAAGCTGACGCGGTGCATGTGGGAACCTTGTCCCTTCCCTAGCCCTTCAGCAGCCATTAGGAAGCTGCTGAGGGGCTGGGGGAGGGACAAGGGGTGGGAATGAAAGTAAACCATGTTTAATTTCATTTCCCATCGCAGCACCACGGGCCACAGAAAATGGCTTGGCGGGCCGCATGTTAAACAAGCCTGATCTAAGTCCTAATGAGAGATGAATTGGGATTTCATAGTTAAGGAGGCTGTTGTTCATAAGACCTTTACCCCATTTATTGCAGAAACTGGGAGGTGTGCAGTGAATGAGGCAGATGACTGCACAGTGGGAAAGACTGGTATCTTGGCTAAGCCAGTTGAATGTTACCCTGGAGAAAGGGGTGTAGGTTGTGGATTCTATCTATGCTTTTGTCACTGAGCTTCTTTTCAGCCAAGCAAATCTCTTAAGCCAAAATCGCACAGGAGGGTGCCTAACTGCGTGCTCCTCACTTTGGAGTGCCTGATTTGAAACAGTGGAATCCAATGTGCAGAAGTCCTGAGGTTGGTCTGAATGTAATATGGGACCCATTGTAGCTGTGATCATAGAATCATAAAATTGCAGAACCATAGAAAACAAGGGGTGGAAGGGGCCTCAGGAAGTCATCTATTTTAACTCCCTGCTCAAAGCAGGACCATCCCCAACAAAATCATCCCAGCCAAGGCTTTGACGAGCCAGGTCTTAAAAACCTCCAAGGATGGAAATTCCACAACCTCTCTGGGTAACGTGTTCCAGTGTTTTACTACCCTCCTAGTGAGAAAGCTTTTCCTAATATCTAACCTAAATTTCCCTTGCTGTAACTTGAGCCCATTGCTCCTTGTTCTGTCATCTGTCACCACTAAGAATAGCCTAGCAACATCTTCTTTGGAACTACCCTTCAGGAGGCTGAAGGCTGCTATTAAATCCCCACTCAGTCTTCTCTTCTGCAGACTAAATAAACTCAGTTCCCTCAGCCTCTCCTCATAAGTCATGTGCTCCAGCCCCCCAACCACTTTCACTGGCATCTGCTGGACTTTCTCCAATTTGTCATATTTTCTATAATGAGGGGCCCCAAATTGGACACAGTACTCCAGGTGTGACCTCACCAACATCAAACAAGAGGGGAATAAGCACTTTCCCCAATCTGCTGGCAACGCTCTTAATCGAGCAGCCCAGCATGTCATTAGCCTTCTTGGCGACAAGGGTACACTGTTGGTTCATCTTCAGCTTACTGTAACCCCTAGTTCTTTTCTGCAGAGCTGCTGCTTAGCCAGTCAGTCCTCAGCCTGTACTGGCACATGGGATTGTTCCATCCTAAGTGCAGGACTTTGCACTTGTCCTTGTTGAACTTCATGAGATTTCTTTTGGTCCAATCCTCCAATTTGTTGAGGTCTCTATGAATCCTAGCTCTACCCTCCAGTACAGGGGTAGGCAACGTTTTTTGGCCAGAGTGCCGAAAAACACCATAATGCCTCCTTTGGAAGGTGCCAGAGTGCCAGCATGGCAGAAAAACAAAATGAGGGCAAGGGGTACATGGCAGGATGCCCTGCTTATGCCCCTTGCCCCCCACCTAAAGCCCCTGCCCCCAGCCCGGGCTCTGTGGCTGCCAGCAGCTACCCCAGCTCTGGGTAGCTGCTGGAGCCCAGGCTGCTCTGAGCAGGGCTTGCAGCATCCCAGCTGCCTGCTGGGAGCAGCCTGGAACCCCAGCTGGCAGCAGCTCCCCAGAGCCGGGGCCGGCTGCAGCCGGGAGGCTCCAAACAGCTGCGCCAGGCTCCGGCACCAGCTCCACACATGCAGGTGCGCCTTGGAACAGGTGGTGGGGACGCTGCCCGGGCTGGCTACAAACAGCTGCACCAAGCTCCTCTCCCCCTCTT
This sequence comes from Alligator mississippiensis, assembly GCF_030867095.1. NCBI lineage: Eukaryota > Metazoa > Chordata > Crocodylia > Alligatoridae > Alligator > Alligator mississippiensis. The sequence continues at coordinate 93,619,417 of NC_081825.1, forward strand.
CTGGCATGGAGGTGATACCGAGGCTGTGCTGCCTCAGACCCCACCCCCACTGAGGCACACCTGCATGTACCGGTGCAGAGCTGGTGCTGGAGCCCAGCGCAGCTGTTTGGAGCCTCCTGGCTGCAGCTGGCCCCAGCTCTGGGGAGCTGCTGCCAGCCAGGGTCCCAGGCTGCTCCTAGCAGGCAGCTGGGATGCTGCAAGCCCTGCTCAGAGCAGCCCAGGCTTCGTTGCCAGCAGCAGCTTCCCGGAGCCAGGGCTGGCCGCAGCATTCCAAGCAAAATAGCCTCGCATGCCATTCTTGGCACACGTGCCAGGGGTTGCCGACCCCTGCTCCAGTACATCTACTACTTTCCAAAGACAAACATGAAAAGTTGTCAAAACTGACTACCACAGACATCAGTTAGTAAAGGCTCAGTATAATCACTGGGAATGCTCATCAGCATAGAGTCTTATGAAAAAAGCAACTGTGCAAACTTCTTGTGAGCCAAGATAAATCTACAAATCCAAATACGAAGTTGATTCCCTAATACATAGTTGAGAAGTAAATAAATCCTGATGAGCCTGCTATTTTTAAAAGGTGTTAACTATTAAAAAAAAAAGCCACGTTTGGCTACAAAATTTCTGAAATGACCTTCTATGTGTGCCAATAGCAAAATTAAGGAGAGGAACTCATCTTATTCATCTAATCATCTAAGGGAGACTATTTGTAGAATTAAAAGGATGTTGGTCTATAGAATTAATCATTTGTCCCATATCTAAAAGTCATTCATTCAGAAAAATGTTAACCGAAAGTGAAATTATGAGGGCAAATAGGGATGCATTGATAAAGATGTTCTTATCCAATATTAACAGCTGATTATTAACCAGGCATATCAGCCAATACCGATCCCATAACCAACGTACAGGAATGCAGCCACACAGTGTGGAGAGCAGCTCCCTGCAGGTAAGTCTGTTGAGAAGGGGTTTGGAGGAGGGAAGAGGCATGAGTGGGGTGCAGATAGAGGCCCCCACAGTGAGGGAGGGAGTGGGGCAGGGGCTGGGGGCTGCCCAGCTAGGGCCATGAATGGGACCTGGGGCCAGGGTGAGGAGCAGGACAGAGCTGCAGGCGATTTGTCTGGGGAGGGGATCAGCATCCCAGCACTTAAAAATGATAGTGGAAGTTCTTGAACTAAAGCTTGGCAAATGAGTTTTAGTTCAATGTTACCACCACCATTTTTAAGCATGGGGGACACTTAACCAGAGCAAGGCCAAGTGGGGCAAGGGTAAATGCAGGCTGCCCTGCTGCCTTTGCCCCAGGATCTCACGCTGGCTGCACATCCCCTACCCATCCGGCAGTGGGAGGCACAACTTGCCACCCTCACTGCTGCTGAGCAGTCAGCGAGCATGCAGCCAGAGCAGAGCTCCCAAGGGAAAGGCAGTAAGGCAGAGAGCCCCGAGCCCTCAGTGAGCAGACAGCATCTGCCCCATACACAAACCTGGCTCTGTCCCACTCTCCGCCCTGGGTCCCATTCACTGCCCTGGTTAGACAGCACCCCCAGCCCTTGCCCCTGCTCCACTCCCTCCCTCACCATGGGGGCCCTGATCTGCCCCCCCGCCCAATGCCTCTTCCTTCCCCTCCACAGACTTACCTGCAGGGCACTGCTCTCCACGCAGCTCCCCAAAGAAAGCCGATAATGTTAATTTTTCTTTTATCGGTGCCTATCCGATATGGCACTGATATATGGGTCCACCTCTAATAGCAAGCATGACAGGCGACTTGTAACTACTAGAAAAAACAGGGTATAGGAACAGCCTTATTTTATGCTAAAGAAAGTGTTCTTCAGTATTGTCAGCCAACCTCAGAGATTTTCCCTCATGTAGATCTCTTTCTCCAATTTCAGCTCAACTGAATTCATATAGTATTATCAGTCATGCAATGATAAACAAAGGTGGCATTACTCCTGTGCAAGGAAACTATTGACAAACCCCAAATTGTCAATTTTATGAGTCCTGGACAGATATTTTAGAATTGTTCCTGTGAGTTCTAGCCTGAGGAAAATAATGGAAACGCCGTAACTCAAGATTACGTTCCTACGGTCTTCTTTCAACTTTTTCTTATTGTTAAATGTTAAATCTGAGGTTTGTTTTATTTGGAACTGCCATGTTGGTTCAGTAATGTAAGGTTCCATAGTTCTACTGATTTTATTTTGGTTTGGCTTTCTTCTTTCATGGTTTCAGCTCTGTATTAAAAAGCAAGTCATATTTCCACTGAGACTGATGACAGGCTTGCAACCTGTCAAGTTGCCTTATAAATGTAATGCCTTTCTAAAAATTCTCTTGTTGGATAAAGTGTATGGCTCTATTTTGTGAGTGTACTATTCCAAGGGCAATGATATATGTAAAGATGCAAGTCCCCCTGGGTGCATCTACATGTGTGCTTTACTGCAGAGTTGACTAATTGGCTCCGCAGTAAAATGTCACTATCTACATAAGTGCTGGTATTAGGGTGCAGTAAATTAATTAACTCTGCCATAAGACAGTACTGTGGGGATAGTACTATCTTATGGAGGAGTCATTTACTATGCTGCAGCACACGTGTGGACGGTGACTAGGACAATAGCACTTTGAGCCAAGGTGGAACAGTCCCTAGCTAGCAGCAGGCTTCGGTGGGTCAGCCACACAGCTCTGCAGTTTCAGCACTCTTGTGCCCCAGTCAGCCCATTGCCACCACCCAGAGCCCAGGACTGACCCCCTCAAAGAACTGCTGTCCCAGGCACAGGTGTAGACAATGCGCCCCAGAGCAGTGTACTCTGGTGCAAATTGCTCCAGAGGTTATCACATCACATTAATTTCATGGGTAGATGCACCCACTATGTATCATTTGAAAAGTGATGATGCATCATTCTCCCTTTTTCAAGCTGTTGACAATTGCAAAAGGATATCAGAGTTGTAGGACGGTCAGGAATAGACTCAAAATGGTCAGCTCAGCCTTCTTCAGTTATAAGTTTTGATTGTGATGACTAGTTATTGGGAGGGATGAAGATGCCAAACGCTAAGGACCCCTTCTCATCATCTCTTGTAGTAAACAGCAACACCCCATTACCCTCACTACATTATCCTAAGAGGGTACAAAAACCCATGGTACACCTGGACCTATAAATTATCTAGTTAGTGAGTTGCCAGAGGGAGTAGAATTGTCATTTGCAACTCATGTAGTTCAGTCAAGCTACCTAAAGTTTATATTCCTTTTATGTTAACTTGTTTGTCTGTTATATTATTTTAGTGCAACCTCCCCACCACTGTGGAGCCCTTATATATAGGGATGCTGAAGGACATTCACTTATAGACATGATGGGATCTGATCTGATAATGTTAACATACACAATTAGATCCATATTGTACCTTACTTGCCAGTGCAGGGGAAGCCCTGGCTCTCCCTGCACCAGCAAGTTGAAAGCTGGGTGCCCACAAAGAGCAGCTGGGGCTAGGGACTGAACTGGGATCTGTAACCATGCCTAGCCTGGTCCCCAGACCCAACAGACAATCAGTTATTGTCAAAACCCCAGCTGGACAGAACACATGCTTTTTACTCATCCTGGTAAAGAGAGACCCAAGGATCAGGCTGCTGAGGCACCCAGGGAACCCAAGATTAGGGAAAGGCTCCCCAATCCCAAGGCCCTGTCATGCCAGAACCTATATGACCCATGTATGCAGCTGGGTATGGGGTTCATGAAAACTTCAGGATCAGGGACTGGCTCCTTGATCCTGGCTTCCCTGGGTGCTGGGGATGTCAGAAAAAATGATAGAAGCAGGTGCCCCATGCTAGATCCTGACACTCACCTGAGCATCAGGAACTGTCCTGGGCCAGCCCCAGTGAGCCATATATATGTTCAATTTAAGACACAATACAAGAGAGTGACAAAGCTCTTCTATGTTATATGTGGAACAATTTTTTGGCTTGTTAATTGTATTGTCATGTCTTAAATCAAGTTGAACATGTGGCCAGGTAAATATGTGCACATGCATCTGATTGCATAAGATGCAGTTAACAAGGAGCCTTACAGATAGAAGAATGGGAAGTGCAATGGGAGACTAGCCTGGCTACACAAGGAATTGAAACTCAAAAAAGAATCCTATTAAAAATGGAAACTCAGTCATAGTTCTTAGGGAAGAGTCCAGGCTTCCCTTCAATTTATGTTGTTCATGCATTGCCAGAGAATGGCGCATAAATCAAATTTGCACAAAGGGAATCCAGTTTACAATGTACAAAATAGGGATACATTCCCACAGCAGTGAGGGAGGGAGGGAGGGAGTAAGGCTGGGACTAGGGAAGGGGTGCAGTGCAGCACGTCAGCTGCTCCCGGAGCTGCAGCAGAGAGCAAAGTAGAAGGAACTGTCAGTGGGTGCAGCTCTTGCTGCTATATGCACCCCGGGAGGGCTGCAGGCCTGTGCTGGGCTCTTCCCAGGGGCCGTGTGCCCCTGGATCCACGTGGGACAAGAGCAGGCTGCCACTGCAGGCTGGGGCCAGTGGTGGCACTGGGCTCTTCCCGGTGCTCAGGGCAGGCAGTAGCACTGGGAGGTAGGTTGCTGCCACCCCAAAATTCGCCATAGCCCCCTCAACCTGCCCTTCCAGAGCTGCCGTCAAGTGCTGGAAAGAGCCCCATGCTGCCAACGGCCCCAGCCTGCATCGGCAGACGGCTCTTGTCCTGCACGTAGATCTGGGGGCATGCGCCCCCCCCAGGAAAAGCCCAGCAGCCCCCCAGCCCACAGCCCTCCTGGGGTGCATGCAGCAGAAAGAGCTGTGCCTCCCCCCCCCAATCCTGTGCCCCACACCCATTGAGTTTCCTCTGCTTTGCTCCCTGCTGCAGCCCCAGGCCTCCACTTCTCCCCATTCACCTCAGCCCCTGCTGCAGCAGCCCAAGGAGCAGCCAACACCACCTGCCTGCACCACAGCACAGTGCAGCCTAGGAACTGGGGTGAGTAGGGACAAGAGAAGCCCTGGGGGGCTCGGGGCATGGTGCAGCCCAGCAGCTTCAGGCAGCTGGCATTGGCTGCTCCCAGAGCAGCTGAAGCAGGGGCTGGGGTGAGTGATGCCCTAGTCCCACAGCCCTTTCCACTCCCTCCACAGACTTACCTGCTGGGGGGGCACTTATGCTGATTGCATAAGAGTGAATTTACCTCGCATATAATGAATTCTGGGGATAAAAAGGGTCACTGCATAAGAGTGAATTCATATACACACTACCCGCATAAATAGAGGGAAACCCATATAAGAGTATCTCATGGGCAGGCAGGGAGAAAGTTAGGAAGGCCAAAGCACAATTTGAGATGCATCTGGCAAGGGACATAAAAGACAAAAGAGATTCTAAAAGTATGTCAAAAGTAAGAGGCAGGCCAAAAGCTCCATAGGTTCCCTACATAAGGCAAAAGGCAATCTAGTTATGGACGATGCAGAAAAGGCTGAGGTATTTAAAGCCTTTTTTACTTCAGACTTTAGAAACAGGAAGAGCTACAAGATGAGTGCATCTGGCAGCAAAGACAGGGAAGAAGACAAACAAAATAGTAAAAACAGGTTAGGGGCTACTTAGGGAAACTAGATGCTTTCAGGTTGGCAGGACTGGTGGGATGCTCCCTTAGGGTACTGAATGAATTGGCTGAGGTAATATCAGAGCCATTGGCTAGGCTTTTTGAGAACTTATAGAGATTGGGTTCCTATACAACTGGAAAAAGGCAAATATAATGCCCATCTTTAAGAAAGAGAAAAAGTAGAGTCCAGGAAACCACAGACCAGTCAGCCTGGCCACTATATTTGGAAAAGACTGTGGAGTAGATCTGCAAGAAATCTATTTTGAAGCACCTAGAGGAGAATATGGTGATCAGGAACAGGCAGCATGGATTCACCAAAAGTAAACAACTTGATTTTCTGCTATGATAAGGTCACAGGCCCTGAGGATGGGAAAAGAGCAGTGGATGTGACATCCCTTGATTCTCTCTCTCTCTCTCATTACATTCTCATTAACAAGCTAAGGAAATACAGAGTGGATGGAAGTACTATCAGGTGGATACGTAACTGGTTGGATCAGTGTTCACAGGATGCATCTATACATTCATTAATGCACAATGGTTACTGCACATTTAATTTTGTACTTGTACAAGTAAGTACTAAATAAATTTGCAGACTGTAGTTACTGCACAGGAGCGATGGTGAATGCCTTTTTAGTATCACTATTGTGCAGTACCCTAACAATACTGTGAAGTAGCATATGAGCACTGGTGAAGTACTGTGTCCAATTTTGGGTCCCACACTTCAAGAGATGTGGAAACCCTGGAAAGAGGCCAGGGGAGAGGAATAAAAATGACTGTGGGGCTGGGAGGTAAGACTTATGAGGAAAGACTGAAAAAACTAAGTGTATTTAGTCTGGAGAAGAGAAGACTGAGAGGGATAACATCTGAAGGATGTTTACAGAAAAGATGGAGATGGGCTTTTCTTTGTAGCCACAGGGGACAGGACTAGGAACAATGGCCTCAAACTTCAGGAGGGGAAATTAAGTTGAAGATTAGGGGGAAAGTTCTGACCCTGAGGGTGGTCAAACATTAAAACAGGCTATCTACACAAATTGTAAAATCTCCACTCCTGGAAGTTTTCAAGAGCAAGCTACACAAGACACTTAGTTTCATAGTTGGTAGGGTCAGAATGAACCTGAGCAGATCATCAAGTCTGACCCCCTGCCATGGGGCAGGAAAGAATACTGGGGCCAAATGACTCCAGCCAAGTGATTATCTAGCCTCCTTTTGAAGACCCCCAGGGTAGGAGCCAGCACCACTTCCCTTGGAAGTTGGTTCCAGATCCTAGCTGCCCTGACTGTGAAGTAGTGCCTCCTGATATCTAGCCTGAAACTACTCTCCGTCAACTTATGGCCGTTATTCCTTGTTACTTCCGGTAGTGCTCGGGGGAACAGGGACACTCCCATTGCCTGCTGTTCTCTCTTGGTCAGTTTATAGACGGCCACCAGATCCCCCCCTCAGCCTTCTCTTGTGGAGGCTGAACAGGTTCAGGTCCCGCAGCCTCTCCTTGTAGGGCCTGCCCTGCTGACCCCTGATCATGCAAGTGTTTCTCCCCTGGACCCTCTCGATGCTGGCCACATCCTTCCTGAAGTGCAGCACCCAGAACTGGACACAGTACTCCAACTGCAGCCTGACCAATGTCACAAAGAGGGGGAGGATCATCTCCTTGGACATGCTCATGATGCATCTGTGGATGCATGACAAGGTGCGGTTAGCCTTCCTGACTGCGTCCTCACATTGGCAGCCCATGTTCATCTTGGAATCAGTAATGACTCCAAGATCCCTTTCTGCTTCTGTGCTGACAAGGGAGTTCCCCAGCCTGTACGTATGCTGCTGGTTCTTCCTCCTTAGGTTCAGTACCTTGCACTTGTCAGTATTGAAACCCAGCCTGTTCTCATCCGCCCACCCCTGTAACATGTCCAGAGCTAATTGTAGCCTGTCCCTCTCCTCTAGCATGCCCACTTCTCCCCACATCTTAGTGTCATCCGCAAATTTGAACAAGGTGCTTTTCACCCCCTCGTCCAAGTTGCTAATGAAGACGTTAAACAGTATGGGCCCAAGGACCAAGCCCTGGGGAACCCCACTGCCCACGTCCCTCCAGGTCAAAAACTTGGCTCAGATAGTTTAGTTAAAAATGATCCTGCCGGGGGCTGGATTAGATGACCTTATGAGGTCCCTCCCAACCCTACTTCCCTTCATACCTGTTCTGATAATGATAATGGAAGAAAAAAATGCCACTTGCAAGAGCATCAAACTCAGCAGTTATCTGCTCTTCCACTTCTATGGATAACATTCATTCCTGAAGAATCTAAAGAAAATCATGGCTTGTGCTTCCATGGTGAGCATATATCCTTTCAATTCATTACATAACTCTTCAGAATGTACACAGCCAATGTACACTTCAGAGTCCACATTTTTCCACCCTGTTCATCAATATTCTTTATGAATTAATACAATGACATTTGATAGTCATTAACATTGACTGCCAGTTCACAGGACTGGACTGGCAGGTTCCACAGTGCCTACAGTTAGAGTAATAATAATAAAAAAGACTCTGTAATCAATTCAACATTAAGAAAACCAGAGACTAAAATGTAAGATGAACTGGCCAGTTTGATATAGAACCATGTTATCAGATTTTCTTTCCACCTTGCAGCAGCTGATCTCTAGAGCTGCTAGCAGATGTTAATATGATCACCCGATTAAGATGAGGAATTGGTATAGGGCAGGAGTGTCCAACCTTTTTGGATGTGGGGCCGGATCATGAACTTTTTATCACCCAGTGGGCCGGCGAGCCACATTCAAAGACCTCACAGGAAGCAGTGAAATTCAGCAGGTGAAATTCTATGGCCTGTGTTACACCAGACACCAGACTGGAGGAGACAGAACCTTACAAGGGTGCCACAGAACTTCCCGTCACTTCCACCTTTAATGGGGTCCTTTCGAATTATAAGAACAAAGCTTCTTATGGACGCACACGATGGATGCACAAAGCTTCTAATGAATGCACAGGAGGAGCCAGGCGAGGGCCGTGGTGCTACAGCCCATACATGCCGGGCTCTACAGGTGGAGCAGCCATGGGGCAGGGACCCGGGCCGCCCAAGCCCCCTGCCCTGGGCCCTGCTGCACCTTGCAAGTCTGACTGGCAGCTCCCAGCCTGGAGTCAGCAAAAAGAAAAAAAGGGGCTTCCTCTGCCGGGGAGGGAGGAGGAGGCGGCAAGGGAGGCAGAGGTGACTCAGCGAGCCCGGGCTGGCGCTGTGCGCTCACACAGGGACCTGCAAGCTGGGCACGGGGCAGCGTCCAGGCAGCCCCTGGCTGCAACTTCTCCACCAGCCACCGGGAAGATGAACCATGCAGGTGAGCGTGGAGCGAGGCAGGCGTGGGGGCCCCGGGATGATGCTTCCTTCTCCCCCGCCACAGCCCCGAGGGGCAGAGCCAGGTGCAAGTGGCGATTTAGCACAGGGGTAGTTGACCAGGGAGGGTCTGGGGGGGTTTCATCCCCGTTTCCCTCGCCCTGCATGTGCCTGGCCAGGCTCCGCTCGCCACCCGCAGTGCCGTCCAGTGCGAGTTCCACCCGGGACCACCCCGCACCGCACCGATGACCTGCGCTTTCGCTGCCAGCTACTCCTCTTCCCACACGCACTGAGCCGGCAACGTCAAGCTGACGCGGTGCATGTGGGAACTTTGTCCCTTCCCCAGCCCTTCAGCAGCCATTAGGAAGCTGCTGAGGAGCTGGGGGTAGGACAAGGGGTAGGAACAAAAGCAAACAGTGTTTACTTTTGTTTCCCATCACAGCACTTCAGGCCCCAGAAAGCGGCTTGGCGGGCCATATGTTGGACAAGCCACATATAGGGCATGCAATTTAGGGAATTAGGGGTAAAAATTCCTCAGATCCCAATTGCAGATGCAACTGCTGAGGCATGCAGCCAGGCATCAGGAGTTCTAGGACTCCCAGCTGCTTGTGCCACAGCAGAGCTTTCAATAATTCGGAGCATAAGGAGCTAGCAGGCTCCCCCCACAGGGGGACATGTGAAATCCTATGATGTGGCCTAGAATTGGCTGCAACTCAGGGTTTTAAAATGATCCCAAGCAGAGAGATCCCATTGGTATTTAAAGCCCTGTGATGCAGGACAAGGGACAGCCCCAAGTCCCATGTCTGGGACCTGGGGCTACCCCTGCAGTATCCAGCACAAGGCAGCCCTGTGGCCCGAGTCCAGAATTCAAAGCTGCCTCCTGCCTAATCTCTAGCATCAGGCACAGGGTGGCTACATGCCCTGGGGCTGCTCCTGCCCCATGTTGAGAATCAGGTAATCATTAACATCAGGCAGGAGGCAGCCCTGGATCCTGATTTGGGACCCAAACTGCCCCCAACCTGATTCCCAGGATTAAGGACTGTGCAGCTGTGTCCCAGGGCTGCCCCTTGCATGATGCCAGCAATGAGCTGATTATCAGCATCCGACAGGGAGCAACAATGTGTATAGAACATATGCCACACATTCAATTTAAAGCTGGATACAAAGCAGTCACAAGGATGTGACACATCCTTGTGGCTGATTTGTCATTTTATCCCACTATAAATTCCCCAAACATCTGGCATGTTACAATTTATCATGTGATTAACATGTTCAATGCATGATAAATGTAATGCTCACCAGCTGGCCCAGGTTCTAGTAAGTCAAGCCTCATTAACAGTTAGTAAATCCATTCACATCATTTTCTTCCATACCTATTGAATCTCTCAGAGCTCAGTAGTTAGCCACTGGTGATTCTAGTTTATAGCTTCTAACCTGTCTTATCTCTGTGTTCAGTATCTGTATTTTGTGTTATTTTCTAAGACAAACTATAATGTTTGCACTGTTCCAGTGGTATATACAACTATCCAGTAGTTAGTGCTGTTTGGGCCTGCAATAATTTTTAGTATCAGCCATGTTGTATTTTATGCTAGTGTTCCATTCTACTAAGCTATTTTATAATTGGGCCTCTTCAGTACAACTTGCTGTGCTGACTTAAGGGAGTAGATGAGATTTGTTGTCTGCAGAACAGGATTCTGAGCTACGAACTCCTGCATTTTAGAGGCAAGCTCTGCCATTGACCCATTATGTGATCTTGGGCAAAGTGTTTAATCTTGTATCAGTTCTTCTTAATGTAAATTGAATCAAACGATCATCATCCATCTAGATTATAAAAGGTGCTAAGAAGACTGAATGGTATCTGTGTTCAACATAAAGATATAATGCACACTATATACGTGAAATATTATGAAGGGGCTCCTGCTTGCAGCATGTTCCTGTGTTAGGGTAGTAGGCTACGTGGCTTCCCAGATGGACCAGTCTCAAGTACTAGTTCTATTCAGTAGATACACTAGACAAAAGGAACAGACTTCCAAAGTGATTATGCAAGAAGAGCTAAAGGGAGGATAGGCCTGGGAACCCTGAACACCCCTTGTAATTTTTTGATCAAGATCGATTCAGATCTCATTAATTCCTATTTCATGCTAGTGCAATCTTTTTTTACTTCACTGATGCTAGTCCTGCTTTTAACAGAAGATCAGAATCAGCCCCTAAAAGTGCAAACATGTTGCATCTCTTTGTGGCCCTCTGCTTGCAAAGGAAAAGAATTTGTGAAACTCACTTAAAGCCATAAGACTTCCCAACACAGTAAAATGCAGCTACTAGAGTTTCTATTGGTTACATATCACTTGTATAATATTACTCGAATAACATATAAATTAAACTTGGGCAAAAAAATGACAGCTATCTGCTGTAGGGTAATGAAATGAATCCACAAGTAATATTTTTAAATAACACAAAGGAAGTTTGACAACTAAATGCCTAAGTATCTGGTGTGAATGAGATTCTACTGCGCCTGAAAAACACCCCATTCCACCGTACATTATATTATATCATCTAATAAGATTTAGCATTAACAGTGGCCCTAGAGTTAAAGGAAAAGATTTCTAACCGGGTAAACTTACCAATCTGCCATGTTTTTATTCATGAAAAATGTGTCGCAGTTTACATATTTTTCTTATGAATTTGATTAAATACCAAAGCTAGTGTACTTATGTTAAACAGTGGGTTGTTCTTCACAACCCAATTTACATTTTGTGAAACAAAACAGTGAAATCTATCGAAACTTTTGACATCAGAATAATTGCTTCTGGAACAGACTGTACTGTCAAACAAACTAGATTTGGACTCTCCTGGCAGACCAAGCTAGAGAAGTTTGTTTTAGAGAAGAAAGCCAAAAATCTCCCTGATAACATTCAAGTAAGATACAAAAAATATCAGCCATGGTATAACATATTTCTTTTTGTATAATTTTTTTTTTTTTTAATTTCAAGTTTAGCCAAATGTGAAAGCCTCCTGTTAATACAAGGTTTCTGTAATATTGTGTGGTTACAACACGTAAACTACAAATTCCTTCAGGAGTATACAAGATATATTTAGTAGATGCAACCACTTATGAGGAGAGGCTGAGGGAACTGGGTTTATTTAGTCTAGAGAAGAGAAGACTGAGAGGGAATTTAATAACAGCCATGAACTACCTGAAAGGGGGGGGCGGGGGGGCTGAAAGAGAATGGAGCTAGACTTTTCAGTGGGGGCAGATGACAGAACAAGGAGCAACGGTCTCAAGTTGCAGCAAGGAAAGTTTAAATTAGATATTAGGAAGAATTTTCTTGCTAGGAGGGTGGTAAAGCACTGGAACAGGTTACTTAGAGAGGTGGTAGAATCTCCATCCTTGGAGGTTTTTCAGTAGACAAAACTTTGGTTGGGATCATCTAGTTGAGGATGGTCCTGCTTTGAGCAGGGGCTTGGACTAGATGACCTCCTGAAGTCCTTTCCAGCCTTCACTTTCTATGATTAGTGAAATAGAGCACACATAGCCAGTTAGTGCTATTTGAACAAACTGGGTGCAATCTTTCTGTTATTTTTCTTATCAAGATTCAAAATGAGCTATTAAGGGTCCAAGAGTTGCAGAGACCAATGTCAGCCCTGTGGGTCATCCGATGACATTAACAGAGGGAGAATGAGTTACAGCCCAGGGAAGCTAAAAAGGAGCTTATCAGGGGTCAAATGGAAGGCACCATGTTAACTCTGCAACAGCCAAGTTATTTTCCTGAAGATTTTCACTATCTCCTGACAGAAGCATAAACCTATGTAAGCATCTAATCAAAAAGTGATATATTGCAAGCCAAAACACAATACATAAAAGTCCACATGCAAGTGTGGAGATATGTGATGTGCAGACTAAACCCCCAGCGCCAAGTTCTAGTCCACATATTAGTTACTTAACAGGCAGGTGCCTAAGTGCAAGTCTATTTTCACCCTGATGATCCACTGATGACCACCACCTCACCCTTCAGATCAAGTCCCAAAGCAGCAGCAGCAAGGAGGAGAACAACCCCCACCTTTGATAGTAGAGGGTTTAGAAAGTACCAGCCATTTCCAAATAAAATTATTTTATGTGTGAAGAGTGGGTAAACTGCGCAGTGGCGAGGATGGCAGTGCTGCCCCAAAGCACCCACCCTTTACAACTCCACAGAGAAGAATAAACCATCACTGCGCACACAACAGCTGTACCTCAGAACTGCCTTGCTTTCTGCAACCTCCGCCCACGAGCAATATTCTACCAGGACAACCGGGGAACACAGTTGGGCATCTAAGTGCAGCTTGGTGCCTAACAGGTGGAATAGGAAATGGCCTGGCGAGGCGGAGCAGGACACGTATGACGGGGTATGCCCGTTCCCAAGAGCCCCTGCAGACACCTGCGTGGCACGACTCCTACCCATGACCCCTGGGGCACGAGGCCTCCCTCGCACGCTGGCGCAGGGCTACTGAAACGTGCCGTGCAGCTCCGCGCCCGGGGTAGCTCAAGGGCTGCGCCCCTTGGACAGGGAGCAGGAGCAGGGGCAGGGGCAGGGGCAGGCGGCGGGGCGCGTTCCCACGGGCACGGCCACTCACTTGATGTCCTCCCAGACCTCGGGGCCGTAGTTGCGGATGACCAGCAGCTCCAGGGCGTGATTCACGAAGCCGTACTGCGGGCGGGCGGCAGGGACAGCGCGGTCAGCTCCCGGCTCCCGCCCTCCCCCCGCGCCCTTCACTTGCGGCCTCCCAGCCCCGGGGCAGGCTCCTGCCTGCCCGCCCGCCCCCCCGCGTGCACCCCGCGCCGTGCAGCAGGCAGGCACCATCCCCGTCCTCCCGCTCCCCATGCCCAGGGCGGGGGCGCCGCCTCAGGGAAGGGGCCGCTGCCACCACCGCTCACCATGCTGCTCCTACAACCCCACTCCCGCCCGCGCCCCGCCGAGCCGAGCTGAGCTTAGCCGAACAGCCGGCTGTCTCCAGCCACCACCCCCGCGCAGCCCTGATTGCCACAGCGCCGCGGCCAATCGCGAGCGCGGCCCCGGGGCCGGCGGCCAATGGGAGGCAGAGGAGGGAATTCGGATTCCCCTTAGGGGGCAGCTCCAGTGCCCTGCTGGGGGTAGGGGTTGGGGCAGTGGTGTGGGGCGGTGGTTAGGAGCGGTCGGTTGTTCACCCTGATGCGCTTGCTGTGGGTGCTTCTTGGCTTTACCTCGCGTGAGAAATAATCAGGCCTTCATATTCATTTGGCTGCTTTAAGGGATCCGGGAGGGGGATAAACGAGATATTTGGCTACCCTCAGCCCTCTCTGCAGAGGGCAAGGTCATTAGCGCCCCCTCCCCGCCTGCGTGTGGGAGAAGAAAGGGGGCCACCTGGTTCAGAAGGTTGGAAAGATGGTGTCTCCCCGCCACGTGCCCTGTGTGCTTCATCCCCAGCAAGAGCTAGTGCACCTCTGGCCCAACCCGTTTTGTAGATGCAGAAGGGTGGTGTTGATCTAGGGACCTGTATCTCTGAAGAGGGCTGAGGGAAGACAAGTCACCCTATCTAGCCATCTGTCTGTCTAGATAGAATTCTATATCGACACCACCCTTCTGCAGCATTATCTATAGATAATATATCTCCATAGATAGATACAGATATAGCTATATAGATAAATATTTAAGTAGTCTCTAAGGCTGGGGCCAGATGTGCAGACCCACGTGGTTTGTGGCACCACAAAGTACACACCCAGCATGCAAAACCATGCCATGCACTGCAAATTTGCAGTGCAGAGGCAAAATTTGCCATTGAGCACCATGCAAAAAAGCAGCATAGTGCACGCTACAAGAGCCTACACTGGCAGACATAGGGCTTGGGCCTCCTGGGAAGATGCTCCGGTTGCTGGCCAGAGTGTCTCCCCTCTTCTAGTTCCACCCTGGCTCCTTCAGCATGCTGGGAGCCAGGAGGAGTAGGGAAACAGCAGTTTTTCCAAAGTAGGGCATTTTGCCTTGCACCAAAGCACACATGCAAGGGCGGGCACAGCAGTAAAAAGTGACATAAACTTGTGCCACTACTCCTTTTGCTACTGCAAGTGCATGCCCCTGCATGTGGGGACACACTCTTAGGCTGCATCCATAAGAGCACAGATGTTTGGTTCCCTTGGAACAACTAGCAGTGGGATATCTTGTGCCACCACTACTTGTCCCTGGGGAACACCTGTGCCATGTGCCCTCTAGCACGTGGCAAGTTACCCTGGGTAGAGGAGGCTGGGGCCAGCACTGTAGGGCTAGGGCTGTAGCAGCGGCAATCCTGCCACTCAGAGCCTGGCTGGCAGCTGGAATATGGCTCCAGCCAGCCAGGCTTTGGTTCTGAGCGGTGCACGCTGCCCCTGTGTGCACTGCTCTGCTTTACTTTAGCACAGGTTTTTTTGACCCCTGGATCGAACGTCCAGTATGTGGCGCCTCAAACATGGCTGCGGTGCCGCATACCGCATGCTGCGCTCGTCTGGATGTGGCCTAAGGGGTAAATCTACCCTGCTTTCTGTCTGACTTCAGACTAATATGGCTGACTGTATTTCATTGGGCGTATCTACAAGGCAAAGCAATAAACTCCAGCACAGGGTGGGCAGCCTGCCAGCCCCGGACTGCTCCGACCCGGCTCAGCACGCTGTGGAGGGGCCGGCTGGGGCACAAGGGTGCTCCAGTCTGGGGCTGGCCAGTAGGCAACACCTACGCTGACACACCCTTGTACCCAGGCCAGCCCCATCAACATCTACTCATGCGTTGCTAAGCACAAAATGACCCAGCAGTAGGATAGTACTTGTTTTTACAAGTACTAACCTTCAGCAGAGTTAATTGGTTTTCTGTGGCCGAATATGGCCACACATGTGGACACTGAAACTTTACTGCAGAGCTAATTAGTCAGTTCTCCAATAAACAAGTCATGTAAATGCACCCATTGTTATGTAAAACACCCGTAACCACAAACTCCAGGCTAGATTTGTCTTAATTCTCTCCTCACTCCTCTTGTCTTCTTTGTCTCAGGGATCTCCTAAATTCTTGAAGACCTGTCTGTCTGGGTGAGTAAGAGCAGTCTCATGTTCTCAGTGTCTTAGCCTCTGGCAAGGTTTGCACTTTGCCCCAATGGCCTTTGTAATGGCCAAGAGGGTCATTTTTAAGGGAATAAGTAGACTTTTTTTTTTAAACCAGGCTTTTAAAGAAAGCCTCAGACAACCAGAAATGCATCCACAGTTGTTTCAAATCCCAGTAAAAAACAAGTGGTGTTTAAACTTATAAAAATCCTCTGCAACAAAAGAACCTGAATGAGACATTATCCACAAGCACTAAGTTTTTGGAATTATAAACTTCATTGCTAAACAAGAAAGAAAGGTTTCTACAACTCCCTGCCTTTCTGCTGTCTGACACCACCAGGGAAGAGAAACTGCCTTATCTGCACGTTAAAGAGCAACGCATACAAAGGGACTGTCAGGGACCCAGAGAAACATACATCCACCTTCAGCTTCCTCTGTGCAAAATGAAGTTTATTTTCTACCTAAGGGGACTTTTACCATCTTTAATTTCCCCTCAGCCTGAAGAAGGGTGCATATGCCTGAAAGCTTGCAAAGAAAGATAATTTTTTGCTATTTTTTAGTTGGTTTAATAAAAGGTATCATTTTTTAACCGAGAGTTTTAGAGTTTTGTACTCCTCCATAAGCACTAACTAATTAGACAAGTAAAAAAACCCCATAAAGACAAGGATGTTGGATTTTTAAAATACTATCTCTTTTAAAAACCTAAGGTGCCATTTATTAGTGCTTAAGAAAAATAATTGGTTTATAATACATGCTTTAATAAGTTAACAATGTCGTTTTAAACGGCACCCTGAAAACTTATCCCATAGTAGTCATTTAACCTGCTGAATAAATGATATTCACAAATGGAAAAAACAAGTGAGGCATGACTCTTAAAATGGACTTTTAGATAAGGAAGACAATACGTAAGGCAGAGTTTTTAGAAGTAACAAATTATCATGATTTAGAATTAATAAAAGAATTATTGTTGTTGGTAGTTTTAATATTGTTACATCGTTTTACATTCCAGAATTCTTTGCCCTGGACCAGGATCTTATTATGTTGGTCAATAAACAGAGAACAAAAGGGGTGAGATAATGCAGCACACAAACAAGTAAGAGAGTGTCATATTAGATTAAAGACGCATGGAATTAAAAGGTTTAAAAGGCACAAAATACACTTCTTGTACAGGCAACCCCTACTTAATGCAGTTTCACTTAGTGCTATTTCGCTATAGCACTCATTTTAAATACATACCTGATTCCACTTAGTGCTCAGTGAATTTCATTATAATGCTGAGCGGGTGGGCAGAGGGGTGGGGAGAAGCAGCAGTGGTGGGTGAGAAAGTGGAGAAACGACAGTGGCAGGCAGGAAGGTGATTGGGCAGGTGGGCATGAGTGCAGGGCCTGCGCTGGTGCCCTGGGGCCCACGTCAGTGATTGCAACTGTGGCCATGACTGCCCCCCGACACACACACACACCTGCCACCTGGCATCGAGAGGACCAACAGCACTACCACCGCAGTGCGGGCCTGAGCAGGCGGCAATAACCCCCTGGTAATGAATTATATTTATTTACATTAATTCCTATGGTAAAATGGGTGTCACTTAACGCAGTTGCGCTTAAAGCTTGGTTTTCCCAGAACCAATTAAGAGCGCTAAGCAGGGCGTGCGTGTATATTTGGCCGCTCATGGTAAAGTACAGAATAAAAAAAGTACACAAAGGTTATGAAAAAAGAAGAATCTAGAAAAAAAAAGAAAGCCTACTGCTCTAGAGTCTTTTTGACAAAGGAGCTCATTAAAGACCTGTGAAGTTATGGGACAACAGAGATGGGTTCCCAAATGACACTTATCAAAAAGATCATTCACACAAAGGAAAAATATGTTACACATTGGAAAGGCTTTTTAAAACACTGAACATTTAGAAATTAGAATGATAGAAATGGGACAGGGAACACACCTACACAAGACACTACTGCAAAGTGGTTACTGCACATTTATTTAGAGTACTTGTATAACCAGTACTAAATACTTTATTACAAGCATTAATACTTGGTTATACAAGTACTAAATAATGCGCAGTATCTCAAGTTACTGCACAGTAGCACCGGTGAACCAGTGATGCTACTGTGCAGTAGCCTAATAATACTGCATAGTAGCATATTAGCACTGTTGGTGCTGTGACAGGCTACTCTGCAGTATTAATTGGTTACTGTGCAGTTAGCGTCTCATGTATACACACCCAGTGAGAAGCAGGATATTCCTTAGTTCAGAGAGGTTGCTTCTTCAAGGAATAATTGCTATTTTCTTATTCCGTTTACTCACAAGCCCTAGAGACTCTTATGATTGCCGTCAAATTAAGGCTAAATAGACTCTTCTCTTGGCAGAAAGATACCATTTGGGAAGGAATCCAAACAAAAGGTCATGGGAGCAGGGCTGTTAAATATAATCATAGAGGCCCAGACGGAAAAGCTAAGGGAACCAAATCCCTGGTAGTTGATATTGGAGAGGGAAACATTCAAGGATGGAACTTACACATGTATTCCTTTCTCATTTCAGCCCTAATTAGACTAATAAAGGGACACGGGAGCAGAAGATGTAACTCACCATAATTCCACTGATTTCAGTGGAGCTGTGAAGTCACACCACATCTGTCCCTCACTATTTGAAAGAGATTTTAGGGATGGGGTGCTTTCTTGCTTCTGCTTTTTCTTTCTTTCTTTCTTTCTTTCTTTCTTTCTTTCTTTCTTTCTTTCTTTTTCTTTTAGAAATATATTTGAATCAGACCAGGCTTATTATACTTGTATATGTGACGTATCAAATTATTCTGATGTATATGCTGACCTGCTGTTCCCATCACTCAACTTCTAAGCTGTCCCAGGTTTCATTCCTAGTCTTTTTCAGTCTAAATATACTGGACACAATTAAAAAGTCTATGAAATAAAATGATACAATGCATAAACTTTTATCCTCAGAGACATGTGTCTGAATGCTCTGTATGTGGGACTTGTATATAAAGTATCATCAATAATATCAAGGACTACTGTTCTACAAAATACAGAGAAAGCAAAAAAGATAGGGATGATTTCTTTCTTTAACAGGAAATGGAAAATATTGTTCACAACATTTATGTTTGATGGATACTTAATATTTAAATTATAGGGATAATTTTACATTCTATTTGCTGGATATTTGTCATCAGGAGTAATATAAGATATTAACACGCTTATGCACAAGATAGGTTTTTTATTTTTGCTTTTTATCATTGCTGGCTCAAGTGTCAGCAACTCCACTTATGTCCATTAAACTGAATCATTAAAAGTGGTGAATTAGCCATAGGATCCTATTTTTTTTAAGCTTCCAACTCTCAATTTTAGATGCCAGATCCTGGGCACATCTATACATGCTATTAATGCACTGTAAGCTTACTGCACAGTAAAATAAGGCGCAATAACCTTTCCCTCAGAGCACATCTGCACATGCGCCCATTGGGAACAAATTTGCCCGACAGGAACAGTTCAGTACAGGGCTACTCCTGCCCTGCTGTGCCCTCCTACAGCAGCCAGGAGGAGCTGTAGCCTCCCCTGGGGACCAGCCCTGGGCTAGCAGACCTGGGCCCCCTGAGGTCAGACCTGGGCCCTACGGAGTGAGGGCAGCTGTCCTGCCTCTGGGGAAGCTGTCCACCAGCCCTGCGCCCTGATTGGCAGATCAGGTTGGGTGCTGGGAAACTGTCCCCAGCTCCTTGAAGCTGCCTGCCTCCTAGCCCTGCACCCCAATCTGCTGATTGGGATGCAGGGCTGGGAAGCAGGCAGCAGCCTGGGGGAGATGACAGCTCCCCCATCCCCTGCTGCTTGGGCAGACTGGGAGCAATTTGCTCCCAGCTGTCTACACATGTGCTACTGCACAGTAGCTACTCTATCTACACGTGCTAGCCAACCTCACAATAGTCTAATTTACTGTGCACTAAAGGCAGTGCATGTGTAGATGGTCCACTGAGCAGTAAAGCATCTCATGTAGACATGCTCCCTGGATCCTAAGTACTAGATGCTTCAGAAAAGATTCAGGAAGCCTGATAGTGGGATAGTTATGGGATCATCTTCCCTTAAGGGACATTTCTTTTGAAGCAAAGAGAGTTTGAGGTTGATTGATGAAGACTGATCTACTCTTTTCAAATGTATATCCTTCCTATAAAATTATAAATGTTCATATTATCTGTATAATGTTTCATTCTAGGCACATATAACTTGTGAGAATACACATGACAGATAACAAAAAACAATCCACATACAACTCTTTATACAGATTATTTTTATGCCATTCAGACGACGAATTGATCACATAATTACAAACAAAATATGCTGGAGGTGCTGCAGTAGAGATAGAAATAAGCATACTGGAAGAGCAGGAAACATTAGGCAGCCCTGCCTCATCGAGCAATGCAGGAACAGGACACTGCTACAAGAGGAGGTATTACTGCTACAAGCCAAGTTAATCCTTCCCCCACCCTGCAACCACACCAGTTTTATATGGCCAGAGCACATCCAAAACATTGAATTCAGCAGATACATCCTCTCACAATAGGGACCAGCCAGCCCCTCCCCAGCCCCTGCACAAACCACTGTGGTCTCTGCCTCCATTCCAGTGCCTCCCTTTACTGAGTGCTTGGGGCTCATGTGTCACACCCAGCAGCCACGGGTGGCATATGTACTGTGTGTTGGCCACCCCTGATCTAAGGGAATGTTTAAAGACTTCTGCCCTTCTTCCCCAAAAAACAGACTAGATGTTGTTAAGCAGATCTTCTAAAGTCTCAAAAAAAATGTCACCAGACAGTTTACCAATATCAAGCAGCAGCTGTGTTTGAAATATTTTAGGACAATAACAAACATTGAAATATAAAATATGCAAATATTTGAAAAGCTAATTATTATAAATGGTTTATTTTAAAAGTTGTATGATTAAGACAATATGTCAGCCACAGTTTTTAAAGATACTAGCTGATCCTGAGTTTCATTATTCCAAATATGTGTCTTTTGTTTTGGGAATCATAATGATGATGAACATCTCCACATGTTCCAGAATATCAAGAAATCAGTTCTGTTGTAGGAAAGACATGCTCTTTTAGGTCCCTGGCAAATATTCTTTTAATGGTAGGATGGGATCTGATACCCAATCCCAACAATCTCTTCTCTTGCCATGTCACATGTGCATGGCAGAAGGCCTGGTTGTGGAAACTGGGATCAGATCTCAATCGCACCATTACTACATGTAAGGGGGGCCTGGGATCATAACCATTGTCAGGGGGTCCCCAGGACACTACTGGGGACAGGAACAGGTTCTGAATAGGAATCAGCTGACTGTCAGCCCCAGATCACACTGGAACTGGTTTGAGTCCCCAGTGAGATCTGAAGGCTGGAGTTGATAATTGCCTGATTCTTGGCCTCAGCTGGGACAGCCCCAGGTCCAGCTTGAGACCCGGGCTGTCCTGGTTGGGTGGAAAAGCAGCTGATTGTCAAAACCCCATGTCTTGCAGCTCTGGTTGGCCAGCCAAGAGCAGGGGATCGGAGGCTTCCAATGAGGTAGGAGAGCCAACAGGGACTTTAAACCTGGTCCAGAGCTTCTAATCCCCCAAGTCCGGGCATAGAATTCAGAGTCCCCAGCAGGGAAGCCGTCTCAGCAGCACACTTTAAGCTCCCCATGCACCAGGACTCAGTGTGGCGTATGGGCAGCTGGGGAACCAGGAGCTCCCATCTCCTGGCTGCCACTTTCCTAGGCACCCAGGAACTTAAAAAACTGGGTGTTAAGCTAGGATTTATAATTGTGTTCCCACTTTGTAAAGGTCCAGGGCACACTGAAGCCAAGAGCAGAGAAGACACTTCCTGATATTAGACTCACAGTATCTCCACCCCCACCCATCTGCCTCCAGGGATTAGATAGGGATGCCAGACCTAGGACCTGGTGCTGCCACCAGCTGAATCCCACTGATCAGGTAGGTGTCTCTAGTGGGTTATGGAATAGAGAAAATCCCACACAATTTACTGATTCGTTTTGATGCACTGGCTGGGGGAGTAGTTAGCTGATTGCACGATTTCACAATGATTACACACTTAATTCATACAACACAATTTTATTTTAAAACTCTTTGCTACGTATATAACACTGCTTAGCTTTAAGAAACACCACAAACATTAAGAACACAATAATTACATATATCAGAAACAATGCCCCAAATGCACTTCCTTCCAAACAATACTATAAGAATTAGTATTACAAAAACAACTACAATTACAACTAAAAGTTAAATTTGAATCAATACTATTATTTTCATAATATACCTACAATCCTAGAATTCCGAGAAGCCAAATACCAAAATATGGTTTCATTCCTCAGTAGTACAATTTATTGGGTTGGCCTAAGTAGTACGGTTCAATGGGCTCGCCTTAGCAATACAATTCAATAGGCTGGCCTCAGCAATACGATTCAATGAGCTGAGCTCAGCAGTGATAGGACTAAGTCCCCTTCCTTCAGTCCCTTTCGGGCGCTCTGCAGCTTCAGCGTGAACTAAGAGATTTGTGTTCACGGAGAGGTTGGTTCAGGTGATCAGTCTGATCCGGCCTACATTCGCGATTCTTCCTTCGTTGTTCTGCAAGTGAAGTCACCTCCAAATTGGGACAGTAAGTTACAGTTTTTATTGAGTGAGCTGCCGTCAATGGGCTCCTCCTACTCAAACCTGTCATTACCCCCAAATTTGGGCTCGGATCTTACTCAACAGATTCTTTTGCTTAGTAATTAGTTTCTTTTGTTAATCATCTTAAATTACTTTGGGAAACTTCCATATCACTGTAAGTGACCTTTTCTTACCAATCTGGTCAAAAGGCCCTAGGGTTTGATCTCTCGGAACTCAGGATATTTGCTCTCTTTGTAAAAGTCTTCTAAAGATAAAAAGTCAGGACCTTTTGCACGTAGTCCAAAAACAATGAGCTAGATAAGGAGATAAATCTTATCTTCTTCCTGAAACTGGCTAATGGGCAACCATTACAAACATTCAAACTATTTCATTCAATATGACAGTAGGTAATGGCTGTGTCTCAGACCCTGAGGTTGCCCCATGCTGGATCCCTAAGCTTAGTAGAACATAGGGATCTGTCATGGCTAAGCCACAACATGCAACATGTTCAATTTAAGGCTTGAGCCATGGCATATATTATCTTGCCATAAACTAGCTTTAATGGGTGTCCAGGTTACAATTTATGGAGCAATTCATGTGCTAATCTCATTTTAAATGAAAAGTATGCCACGTCCCTTAGTGTCCTATTGTTGCTGAACTAGTTAAATTACTGAAGAATGATTAGAGGTAAGAGTTTTTGTGGGTTATATCTTTTATTGGACCTACTACATAGTTGGGATAGATTTAGCCAAGCTTTTGGGTATCATAGTACCCCATCTCAGGTATTCCTCTTGTCTTAGTACAGTTTTGGGTACTGTGATACCCAAAAGCTTGTCTAAATCTATCCCAAACATGCAGTTGGTCCAATAAAAGCTTATCTCTCACAAAAACTTGCCTCTCACATATTTCCTGGATCATCATGACTATAACATCATGTCAATATTACTGAAGAATGGTTAATGTTTTGGGACTCCACTTTGCAAAATCTAACATTAGCATGGGGAGATGTAGAATTCTGCAAAGGGAGTGCAAATGGTGAAGTGCATCATCGCATATAAAACAACACATATTTTTTCTCCAGTTAAAAATAAACTAGCAGCTATGTTAATAGGCTAGTGGCCTAGGACAGTATTATTCAGTTTAAGTTTGAAGCAAAAACAAATATTACTTCATTGGAATGAGTAAAAACAATCTGTAGGGCTGTGAAATTGGAGCTTCATTACAAGGAGCAGCTAACAGACTGCAGAACAAAGGATAGCTTGTTTGGTGGAACATCAAGACTATTAAAAGAAGAGAGTGTTGTTAACACGCATGAAATGAAGAGTTTAGAAGGTATCAGGTTGATTAAAATGAAGTCAATTGACTCAGTCTGCACTACCTGACTAGAAATGCTGCTGCCACTGCCGGTAGTCAGTTTTAAACTTTGGGTTGACCACAACTCAAAGTGGGGGGGGGAGGGGCAGAGGGGGCATGCAACTGCACCCCTCCTAGATCTGCTCCTGAACATTAGTGCCTTTGCTTTCCAAGGGATTTAACTGCACTAGCAATTCAGGGACTAAAAGGAACGAATAAATAAGTAAAATATATATTTAAAAAATAGATCTGTTAACTGTAACCTTTAAAATGCA
Source organism: Alligator mississippiensis (assembly GCF_030867095.1). NCBI lineage: Eukaryota > Metazoa > Chordata > Crocodylia > Alligatoridae > Alligator > Alligator mississippiensis. The sequence continues at coordinate 93,643,658 of NC_081825.1, forward strand.
CAGTTTAAGGAAGTATAGTTAAATCCATAATAAAAGTTTTTACTTTCTCACTGATGCAGACACTGGAGAATTTGGCAGCTTCTCTGAAATTTGCTTTTGTCTACAGTGAAAGTTCCCAGCTTTGTCACTAGTTGCTTTGACACAATTTCGTTGCTAGGGGGCCCCCAAAAGTCACTATAAATAGTGAAAAATATTGTTAAATGCTGAACTCCCTGGATTATGTATGGCCCTGTAGTATGTAAATAGAAGGTTTCTTGATCCACTAAGTCATGGAAAGCCTGCTTTGGGTTTTCTATTCAACTGTTTCAAATCACAGTGGTCAGAGGCATGATATTTTCATCATTATAACATACATTTAAGGATGTACAAATACAAATGCATTTTCTTCAGAAATATTCTGTGATGTCTTAGAGCAAAACATACCACTTAAATTCTAATTCTGACACTGTCAGACCGTAATCCAAGATGAATTTAACAGTTTAGAATAATGCTCAAGGGGTGCATATACATGAGACGTTTACTGCACAGTTGATTAACTGTGCAGTAAACAGTTCTGTGTCTACATGTGCACCCTTATTAGGGTTCACAAAGCTAATAAACTTTGCAGCAGGGTAGTTCTTTTAAAATGCACGTACTACCCTGCTTTGGAGGTTTTTCATATGCAGCAGCACACATGTAGACACTGCCCCAGATGGCTGGGGCACAAGGTGCTTGTGTGGGGCTAGCTAGCAGACAGCCCCAGTGCTGAAGCACCTTCGTGCCTCATCCAGATGCTCTGCTGCATTTGCAACCCAGTCAGAGCAGCCCTGGGCTGGCAGGCTGACCCCCAGGGTCCCTTGCCAGCCCAGGCTGCTCCAACCAGGCTTCACATGCTTTGCACGAATTAACTCCAGAGCAGTATGCTCCAGAGGTTTTGCTCCCAGGTGCACGTTCAAACAGCATGCCCAGGAGTAAAACAGTTTGTTCATGTGCATTAATCACACGTGTCGATGTGCCCAGGGACTCATGCTTCTCTGAATTAGAATAACCTATGTAGAAGGCAGAAAACTTTTGTGAGCTTTGTCTTCTCTTTCTTCAAGGGAAGGTGTGATGTTGACAGACTGAAGCAGACGAATACCAACTCAGGACTTGATTTAAAGCCTACTGAAGTCAAAGTTATGTATGAATATTGAAGTGAGATCTCCAGGGTCATTAATTTGTGCTGCAATTCCTTCTGGGTCTGGTTCAGCAAAGAAAATCTGGTTGAGTAGGTTTGTTCCCATCACTAAATATGTTACTTCCACCTCTCCACATCTGCAAATACTGAATTTCACTGGGGAAAGGATTCCACAGGGCCAAAGGGCAATTTCTTAGCCCCATCCCTCCCCACCATGAAAGATCCATTTTTTGGAGCATTCTACTACAAGCATTTCTAAAATAACCTTAATACTTAAGTTTGAAAAAAAGACTACTGAACAAAAGTGAAAAGCTGTGTAGTAACTTTGATTGGCAACCTTGTAACTTCCCAAAGTTCAGATGACAGAACAGTTTCAGTTTAAGTCTCTACATGTAGCAGAAATGGAAGCAAACCAAGGAGGTTATTTCCATTTACAATAGGTAACTGCTGGCTTAACTAGAAGCATTACTTTATGTTCAGGATCAAAAGGCACATGGGACATGCAGCTCTACAGGGTTGTTGACTTCGCGATTCCTTCAAGTTTATTATTTCTTTGCCTGACTATCCAGCTTCATGTTCCAGCATAACTTCATATTTAACATTCAGATCCTGCCATTTAAGCTCAGAGAATGCATATCTTAAGCACTGCTGAGTTTCTTAAAATAATGGGTCATGTTCTCCCCTTTGTTTTGCAGTCAAGAGGAGAGGAAAAACAGAATAATTTCAAACCAATAAACCAGAAAATAAAGAAAGGCAAGGTACCTGACACTTCTCCCTGTTGTCCAAATACCAATATTCCCACCAAAATCCAGAGATGTGTTTTGGTGCCTTTGAAACCCACAGCTAACACCAGTGGACAGGATCCAGATGCATAAAAGAAAGCCTTGACTTTCATTTAAAATAAAGTATCTGGCTCTTTTTCTGTAGCTGACAAAGTGTGTCCTGAGAAAATGAAGAAGGATTGGGAACATACTCCTTTCTATACTAGATGGCAAATTGCCACAGATGTTACTGCAGCTCCAGGAAGCTTCAACTCCCCTCCCACAGATTTTATAGAGCAAGGAAGAGACATGAAAAATACAATAGGTCAACATAAATATCCCTGTTGTGGATCAAGGGGAGTGAGGAAAAGCACACACTGGTCAAACCCCAAGAGAAAGGCCCTTTCATTCCTATGGCTCCCATCCCTGTTTTCCATATGTGAAAAATGGATTTTTGGGCAGTTGTGGCAAAGTATGCTAATCTGGGGTTCTGTACTGCTGCTGTAGCTGCAGATACAGAGAATACAGTGGAAAGGGATGTGAGAAATAATTAAGGTCTGTAAGAATATGAAAGCCCCCTCTGTGTGATTTCACAGGAGGGATCAGATCTGGCCCAAGGGCTTGACTATCTTTGCACTTCATTGTTTTTTCAGTTTCTGGGAGTTTGTTTGTTTTTGCTTTGTTTTCACATAATGGTTTGAAAAAAAGAACCTCAGACTACTTGCACTTCCTCTGGCACCAGGGATGAGAAAAAATCTTCCAATCAGCTCTTTGACATTGTATCAGACCTTGATGGAATGAATCATTGCCAATAGAACTGTTTGATTTACCTTTAACATTAGATATATGTGACAAAATTATTAGGTTCATAGATCCTGGTTCACATTTATGCTACAAAGCCCCTTTGCACCACTTTGACAGAGCAGGGGACTGTAAACATAGATGTAAATTGTATCAAAACAGCGTAAAGTGTAAATGAGGACCATGCTCACAGAATCATCTTGATCTACTACAATTTGCATATCTGATGCAAGTGTTTCACATTCTAATCTACCTTTGCATTTATGTTGTTGTCATCAAATGGTATCTGAGCTCCAGCATACTATGTGGCTGAATGCAAGAGAACATACAGGACAACAGATTGGAAACAACCGCATTATATTGATTTGCTTGCTGAAAATATTATGTCAGTTAAAATTTATCTTTCTTTTGTAATTTTCGAGAGCACACTTGTTGGCTTTTTGATGTTTCTGCCTTAGTTCATGTTTAAATAACAATATTTGGTTTTAAACACATGTATTTTTGCATCAGTACTTAGGTGCTGATTCAGCGAAGAAATTGAACAGGAGCTTGACATCACTGTGACTTAAGTACATACTTAAAGCCTTGATTCAGGAAAAGACCCCAGCACCACATTCTTATGCTAAGTCCTCTTCAGAAGGAAACTCAAGCACATATTTAATTTTAAGAAGGTGCTTAAATCTCATTGACTTGAATGAGCTCAAATGTATTTGCTTAAGGCTAAGCATGTGCTAAAGCACCTAGCCTGAATGCTTCCAGGCATGTCTACATGTGCGTTAGTGTGCCATAGTTACTGCACGTTATTTAGTGCCTGTAATAACAGGTACTAACTCAATTTGAAGTAACTGGTGCTACTGTGCAGTAGCGCTGGTGCACACATTTTAAGTGGCGCAAATGTGCATTAGTTCATTAGCACAGGTTTTGCTGTGATGTGCTAATGTTCAGCAGAATTAGTCTACTGTGTATTTAGCTTCTTGTGTAGACGTGTCCTCTCTGAAGTGCAGCATTAGTGGATAAGGAATATTTGGGCATTTTGAGATATAAAGTTATTGAAGACAACGATATCACAGAAATTTGCACTAGCTGATGTTCTGGCTCAAAATATTTTAGACTAAATGAGGCAGTCAGATGTTTGGGAAAAGAAACCTCTTTCTGTAAGGCCAAATTACACTCACATCAAATGATTCCCTCTAAAAGAAATGGGAGCAGTCAAAAAACTGCATGATGTACTTCCCATAGAGTCATGAATTTATATTAAATCAGTCCTTGAGAAAGGCCATCTATCCAATACAAAAATAATGTTCTCTCAACCAAAGTGGAACTCACACCATAGTGTCTTTTCCATACTGTAGAAAAGGAGTCATATTGGAGAAGAAAAGTGCTTTTATTAAAAAGTCTTTATTTTTTCCATTTGCACTAACCGAGGGATGGACTGATTCCCAGACTTCAGTAGTTATTGAATCATGTCCCTTTTGTGGGTCTTCCAAAGAGTTCCCCTATACTACTTGACTCTACAGGCATTCTCTTAGGACTTCTCAATCTTCTATGGATATAACTTTAAGTCAACATAATAATATCTGTCAATAAAAACAATGCTGTTTTGACCCTATTACCAGCAAGAAATTTGTTATGTTCCTGCAATTTTGTTGTTTCTCTGTTTCAAACAGAGCATAGTTTTACTCTCCTAGTTTCTAAGTCCTCTTGAAGAATGATTCAGTATCTCCACTGCTATTCAGATGGTGCTTATGGAAAATTTGTTTTAACATATACTATTTTTTAAATTTGTTCTTAGGCATTTTACCATTAGCTCTGCTGGTGAAAATAGCAACTGGGATCTAATAGAATTAAATACATTAAGTACTGTGTGGTGCTCAGATACAATGGTAAATGAAGCCATGTAAGTACCACTGACACGGTCAGAAATGCTTGTTTCACTAACAAAAACATTTTGTGTTATCTTCTATAATGCTGCAGAGTAAACAAAGCTAAGGGAAATCCAAACTGGCTCACATGTGCCAAGAATTGTTAAACAAGTTCCAGTAGCATAATCTAAAATACTGTGATGCACAGACCACAGAAACATGGTTTGCAGCATGGTTGCAATACCTAAAAAAGCTTCTCAATTTCCTGGTAATAATGCTGCATGTATATACTTAAAGCCTTTCTCTTCACCTTAATTGCTAAATAACGATTTTAAAATGAATGAACTATATAGATATATATATATATATATATATATATATATATATATATATTCAGAGTCTATTTCACCTCTGTATTATTTTAGTTTAACATCATATGTTCATATCAATGTGTTTCTGTGCTACATGCTGTACAATCTGGTTGGAATTTATTTTCTATGTAAACACTTCCCAATATATTTTATTACAGTCTTTGAAACAGTTAAAATTAAATGGCAACAAAGAGAAAACATATATTGCTACAACACATAATATAGGGGTGAAATAATTTTTAAATTGCATTTAAAACTCCATGAACTAAATACTGTTGGTAATTACAGAGGCTTCAGTATGTGATAATACATTTTTGATCTATAAATATTTATTTTATGCACAATAATAAATTCAGAAAGAGTAAGCAGCATATTATGCTATATATACTGTTATTAGTTACCACTGACAACCTGATTAAACAAAATGCTGAGTGCCCACAATTCTCATTTACTTCAGCACATGGTAGGAGATGGTCCATATCTCATAAGACTCACGCAAAGGATGTAATGATGCAATGGAAGATTATGATAAAAGTTATAATTGTTTATGGATACTTCTCTGATCGAACAACTAAATAGACTGTTTTTAATAAGCATTGGTGTGTGCAACTCACAATACTGCATGTGGCTGCATCATTTGTGCATTACATTTCCTGCAACAGTATATGTACAACACATCTTGAATTTGCAAAACAAGTAGGATTGAAATAGTTATGTAATACTTACAAATTATCACAGGCAAAACAAAATACTATAAAACAACATTTTAAAACAGTGAAGTTGAAATATTTAGTGACTGTATTTCTTATGGAAAACAAAAATAAAATGTAGTCTGTGACATACTTCCTGAAATTTTAATACTGGTTTTCAGGTGTTAACAATCTAAAGTGCTTTCATATTTCATATACTTTTTATTCTCAGTGTATACAAAACTGAAAATATATATTAAATTATTTTGTAAATGTGTGTATGTGCTATTTAGTCTATTCCTGTTGCCTTGCCTAAGAAATTTGCATTACCATCTTCAAAATCTCTCTTTTGAAACCAGGCCTTTGAATTTGTTCCTTGAATATAAGCATCCAGAAAATAACAAATCCCAGGGATATCACTGGGAAAGTTTGGAGGAAGTTCTTCTCTTGAACGAGGTGTGAACACAAAACCTGGATACTCCTTAAGGAGCCTATGAGAAAATTAAAAGGATTTGATTAAATATTAAATCAAACATTAAATTGTTGTAACTAGTGAAAACTTCTATCAATCTTCTTCATACATGATTTGTAAATCAGGACACGTTCTGTTTCAACACCTTTATGTTATCCAATGAACAGATAAATTATCCTGCTTAGCTGGTATTCCCTTTGATTACTGAGTGATTTAGTGGTCTATGAGATATTCAAACCAAAACATAGTCTCTCTTTCTATTAAAACAAGGCAATATATTTGCTGTAAATACTTTAAAAAATCTATTTAACATTAGCTAGTAAATCAAATTAGATTATAAGCCTGGCACCTGAATTAACCTTTCAATCAAAGAAATACCAAAAGGGTCTTCATACAGTGCTTAAGCCACCAAGCCTGGAAGCAAAGGGACTCCATGCTCCAACCAGGACCCTTGTCTCAGTGGATCAGAAACTTGCCTAGTCCTCTTTCCTTTTAAGCCAATAAATATTAAATACAAAGTACAGTGGCTTATCTTGATATACTGAAACCAGGGAGAAGTACTCTGACTAGCTGACATTTCCAAGTGGTCTTCAGGTGTAACATTACATGAAATACATTGCAATAATCCAATCCAAATGTGGCAGACTTGGGAAATAATGGTGTTGAAGACTATATTTGACATCACTTACCATTGACTTGATATATGCATATAGATAAAAAAGCATTCTTGGCCCCCATTCTTGACACCCAGAAATAATTAGGACTATAACAGGGATTTCTATATTGTGAACCAGAGGCACAAATATACGAATCCATTATTTCTTCTTAATAGGATGAAAAATCATTTCCACCAGTCTCTCAATTCCATCCAATGATGACACCTATTTCTTTATCTGAATTATTTCCCTATATTACAAAGGTATCAGGGAGAGGACTACAGTTGTGCTCTGTTTCACGAGGGAGTCTTTTCATGTTCCAAATAATGACCAAACACATTGGTCACTGAAAAGAACAACAGAACAACTTAACTGCAACCCTATTCACTTCCAGTAGTTTTCATAGCAGAGTTAACAATACCTTGTGGTCATTTATATCAAGGACTGCTAACTAAAAAAATCAGCATAGTCATCTCTTTCTTACTCTTTATTAGAAGACCATTGACCAGTCCAGTCTAGGTGTCATATGAAAGCTTAAAATTTCACTGAACTAGGGCCCAGAAAACTGAATAAACCAGGTACTGGCACAGTTGCTTCATCACAATTTTCTTACTTATCCTCCCTAAACAAAATTAAAAGATCTGGCAACAGTTGATGAGTTTATCAATCACTAGAAATGGTTTCTTAAGGAGATATCTGTTGTTCAGTTTTATTATTATTTTCAAAGGAGCCTAAGTCAGTTAGGTGCCCAACTCATACTGGAAATTATTTAGTTCAGCATGGATCAGACTTCAGAAGAGGAAGAAAAAAAGCCAGACATGTAAAACTTCAAGGTCAATAGCAAAATGTATTCTATTTATTCTGAGTTGTTACTTGTAATAAATATGACATGGGAAAAATACATATTCTTTCTCACTCTTTCCTTTGCTGTTGCTACTGGCTGGATGGTTCCTGGCTAAATGATGCAATCATGAGCTATACCGTCAAAAAAAAATCTCAGGAAAACAAAACTGAATTTTGTTCAGCATTTTGTTCTGAACTTTGTTAAAAAAAATGAAGACAACAATTGAGAAAGTACTACAGAAACTGTCATAAGTTTAGATGAATTTTAAATGCTGTACCTGTAAGTTGTTGGACTGACATTTATTTTCCTAGGTACACTGCAGGACTCAAACTTATTGGCAAGAGTTACATTATTTCCAAAGAGACAATAACGTGGCATTTTAACTCCAACAACTCCAGCAAAGACAGACCCAGAATGGAGACCAATACGCATCTTTAAATGAAAGACATAAAGCAGCTTTTATTAGGTATAGTAATAATATTCTTACAGCAAGTTAGCTTTAGTACTTCACCTTTGAATGAGAATATTTTAGAGGTACTCATATTTAGTGGTGGGCTTGTAATTTTTTAAGACATGTTCTATTATCATTAGAGGGCCATAAGCTTGCTTAAAGAAAGACTAAACTGCTTAAATTTTCAGTCCATTAAAATCAAATCACCATTCACGGTCTTACTGACACCATCCAGCCCTAAACTGATCCAGGAATTACATCATACTATTATTATCAGGAATTATTGTCAGAAATCTGAAATGCTTTTCTAAATATTTAGAGCAAGGGGCGCTGTACAGTAAAGAGGTGAGCTGGTAGAAAGGTAAGATGTAAGCAGTTCTGGTTTTGGTTTTTTGGGGTTTTTTTGGACTCCCTCTATACATTACAGATATCACACAATTAACTGATTAATTGCGCAGTTACCCCAAGACCAGTTACATGTGCAAAATACCTATCAAGCCATAAAAAGGTTCAACCGGCTATAAAGTTAGACCTTGAAAATGTGTACTGAGTTTATAGCCAGTTGCTATCAAGCTTTAATTTGCACGTGTTTTAATTTGCATGTGTAGCAGGGTCTCCCCTAGGACAGGCAGCCCCCACAGCTGACAGGGCTCCCAGCTGCAGAGGTGCACTAAGGACTGCTGGGGCTTACGAGTCTCATAACTGAGGGGACTCTCAGCCCCAGCAGCTTCCAACTCTGCAAGAAACCCCCAGGCCTGAGGGGGGGGACATCACAGCTGCCATGATCACCCAGCCTTGGGGTGCATAAAACCCCAAGGGTTCCAGGATCACATGCGATTCCATTCATCTGGTGTGTCGGGTGCCCCCACAGCTGGGAGCCCCTCAACTAAAGGGCTCCCAGATATAGGGCCTTGATTCTTGCTGGTGCAGGGGGAGTCCGAGACCAGGTTCCCTGCCAATCAGCAAAAGGGCACAACGGGATCTAATGCAAAATCCCACAAACACACCTCCTGCCATGCATGGATCTCGCATTAGATCCCATTGTGCCTTTACCTGCATGTGCACAGGGGGCCTCAGGGATGTAAAATAAGCTCTAAAGAAAGGAAATGGCAATGCATAGACCAAATTCCCAGCTGAGCTCTGTTGAGATGGGCCTTCCTAGAACACAACCTACTGTATTTACTTTTATCCAACATGAGGGTTTTTTTCTCCAGCCTCAGGGCCAGAGCTCCTGGTGCTGCAACCATTGCTGCACGGCCAGGCTAGAGCCAGAGTGAACATGTGCTCCAAGTCTGAGCCAGAGACAGGAAGGATAAACAGCAGCTGGAGATGCAGGGAGGACATGGAGCAGCGATTGCAGGGGCAGGGCTATATGCAGAGTGCCCAGGCATCAGGGGGCAGAGGGCAGGAGTGCAGGGGGGAAACTGATGGGTAGGCGGGGGGGCAAGCATCAGGGGAAGGCAAGTGATGGGGAGCACTGGTGGCAGGAGGCAAGGGACAGAGGTCAGGCCCTGACCCCCCCAACTGCCTGCCCCTGTTGCCAATTGCCTTGGTGCAGCGGGGCCGGAAATGAATTTAAGACAACCCTCCAAAAGTTAGATTCTATACACGGAAAATTATAACACATGTATACATTTTCCATGTATATAATAATTACTTGGGGGGGTCTTCTTAAATTCAAAGTAGTCTTGGTTTTGGGTAACTAGGGTTCGCAGCTGGGGCGATCCACAGGAAGGGCCCGGCTTGTGTCCAGAGTCGTCGCTGCCGTCGGTAAGCGCCTCGTCCAGCCATGGCTTGCGTCCAGCCCCACTTCGCCCCCCCCAGCCTGACCAACTCAGTCCTTAGAGCCAATTCTTATCCTGAACGGTTACTAAAATGAGGGATTTGTATAACTGTTGAAATAGTCACAGTACCAAAGGTATAGGTTGCAGGAGTATGTGAGAGTTTCCCTGTCTTCTGAAATATGTCTTAGGTTTTGCATATTTTGCTTATTTGATGCTGGCCTTTGTTTCATCTATTTGATTTGTCTCCCTTTTTAGAACCTATTATCTGGTCTTTTCAGAACAGGATTCAGAGTTAGCAGCAGGGCGGTACTGGAAAGTTTGCATTGTTACTGCCTGTGCTGTTCCATCTCTTTGCATCAACAGAGCTCTCAATTCCACACCTCCAATAAGGGCTAAATTCATAATCTGTATAATTTTAAATAGAAAATCCTCTTTCTCTGAAACAAAAGCAACATCCACCCACATAGAAGAGCTAGCCAATTATTAAGGTATGCACATTAAATAGTAATCTGTTTTAAAATAATAATTTGCAGTCAGGCTTTTTTTCTCAGAAAATTCGTTACAGAAAGCAGACTGTCTTAGAATTTTTATTCTGCAAAGCCACTACTGCTTCCATGAAGAGACAAAAAATACAGGCAACTTCAGTTGCATTCAAAGTGTGTATCATCTAATGCAATGCAAATTATATTTTGTATATTAAATCATTTTAAAATCAATTTTAAAAGTGTAATAGCATTTCTCAACTCAAACTATGGCAGTTTATGCTATAAAGTATAAACCTGTTAATTGAATACCATCAAATGTTTTCTGCATCCTGATTATATTTTATTTTTACCTTCAGGAGTGTGAATTACAATAAGCACTGGTTGATTCTATGGCATGGCTTTATTCTCTGATAAAATAAAGATCATGCCATCATCTTAATAAACATAATAAACATTTATTTAGCCTTAGATAGTAATTTGCTTTAAATTAAAATTGCAAGGCGGGGCATAAATTTAAAAATGAATTAATAAACAAAAACTGGAAAATGTGGTTGAAAAGGAAAAAAAACATTGAAGAGGAAGTCAGAGGCCTGTGTACTTACTTAAAATAGGGTCCCACCCAAAACATACTGAATTTAATACAAATCTACACATCCATGTTTTGGAGCAGGGCCAAATGTTGCAGATCTTTGTGAAAATGACAAAATAACTGACCATTCCCTTTACTGTCATCATGCACAGGAGTACATTTATTCCCTCTAATCTCATTCATTTCATTCAATGAGATGTAAAACCATGTTTAAAGTGCAACATGTGCTTTTGAACTGAGGCTTTGTATGTTATAAATCTACTGATTCATAACACAATCAAGGTATCGACTTCATATAGACTGTAATTTTATTTTAATTGTTTAATACATAACTGAAAAAATCTGTCAATAAGAGCACAGGAATGCCTTTTACTGGGTCAAACCATAGGTCTATCTTGCCCAGTGTCCTGTGTCACACAGTAGCAAAGAGTGGATGCTAAAAGAGAAAGTGAACTGGGTATGACTAGACAAGGTTCTTTGGCTGAATCTGGTATCTTTTATTAGACCAACTTAAATAGTTGGAAATAAATTTTCTCAGCAAGCTTTTGGGTTTAAAAACTCTTCATCAGGCTGAGGAAGCATCTACAGTTAGTGTCTCCTCTTCCTGGATGGAATGAATAGAAAAGAAGCCAGAGGCTGGTATGCATGCAAGAAAGCCAGTCAGTGAAGATGTAAATTACTTGCATATTATACTTGCATCATGCATACCATCTTGCATACCTTCTTGCATGCATACCATCTTGCATGCATACCAGCCTCTGGCTTCTTTACTATTCATTCCATCCAGGAAGAGCACACACTAACTGCATCTGCTATTTCAGCCTGTCAAAGGGTTTTTAAACCTGAAAGCTTGCTAAGAATTTTTTTTCCAACTGTTTAAGTTGGTCTAATAAAAGGTATCAGATTCACCCAAAGAACCTTGTCTATGTCCTTAGATCAACACAGCTACAGCCTATACCCCTGGGTATGACCAGATTTTTTTCCACTGTTCCTCTCTCACTTGCATTGTCCAGCATTTATGATGTAGGAAGTTCTAATTCAGAGTTTGTGACACTACCTGTCATGCTCAATAGCTACTGATGCCCTTTTCTTCCATGAATTTGTCCAATGCCATTTTGAATCTGGCTAAACTGTTAGCTTACACAACATCTGGTGGCAATGAGTCCCACACTTTAATTACATGCTGTGTTAAAAAGAACTTCCTTTTGTTAGTTTTACATGAGTCGCTTTACTGTGCAATAGACTAATATAATGTGCAGTAAAGTGTCACTGTCTACATGTGCACAGGACTTACTGAGCATTACATTAGTCTAATGCACCATTTGGCAGTACCAACACATACAGGTACTAGATAAACAGTGCATTAGCTAATGTGCTGTAGTGCATCTGTAGATGCTGACTGGGAGTAATTTGCTCCCGGTCAGCCCAGGCAGCAAGAGGTCCGCTGCTGCCTGGCTAAGCCCTGATGCAGGGGAGCTGTGCCAACTGCAGGGGCAGCTATCTCCCTGCCACATGGGAATTGGGATGGGTCCCAATCCCCACATGGCTGGGAGAGCTGTGCCGGCTGCAGAGGCAGCTACCTTCCTGTTCATAGGGGGATTGGGAAAGGTCCTGATCCCATGGCCAAGAGAGCTGTGCTGGCTGCAAGGGCACTGTCTTCTGTAATTCCTCACAGTCCACCTTGGTCTTTACCACTTTGAATAATTTTGTGTCATTAGCAAGCTTGTCCATTTCAATACTCACTCCCCTTTCCAGCTCATTTATGAATTTGTTAAACAGCACTGCGCCCAAAAGAGATACCTGTGGGACCCTGCTGTTTAGTTCTTTCCATCCTGAAAGCTAACCATTTATACTCTCTCTTTGCTTTCTAATTTGAGCCAATTTTTAAGCCACAAGTGGATATTCCTTGTAATCCTACGACTGCCTAACTTAGTTAAGAGCCTCTGATGGGAGACCTTGTCAAAGGCTTTTTGGAAGTCCAAATGTACTATGTCAACTGGATCACCCTAATCCACCGGCTTACTGACACTCTCAAGGAACTCTAGTAGGTTGGTGAGGCATGATTTCCCTTTGACAAATTGAGCAATGTACTGAATAATTCTTTTTTTTAATTATTTTTCTATCAGTTTTCCAGGAACAGAAGTTAGGCTCACTAGCCTATCATTCCCTGAATCCCCTCTAGGGCCTTTGTTGAATACTGGAGTCTTATTGGCAACCCTCCAGTCCTCTGGTACCGAGGCTGGTTTTAGTGATAGTTTGCATACTATAGTTAGGAGCAGGGCAATTTCCAACCTGGGTTCCTTCAAGACCCTAGGTTGAGTGCCATCAGGTCCTGGTGATTTGCTGCTGTTTAGTTTATTAATTTCTCCTGTAAACTCATCTATTGAAACCTCAGTTTGGGTCAGCTCCACTGACTTGTCCCTACAGGTTGTGTCTACACATGCATTTAAGGAGGCCTAAATTTAATGCACATTAGCTTAATGCGCATTGAGGCAAATTAGGTTTGCATCTATACATGCATGTGTTAAAGCCATTAATACCGTGTGCGTGGACTGTGGGAATAAAGTTAGTCAGTTCATACACAACACGAATGTGCCTTAATGCATCTACATATGTGTTAATGTGCCTTAGCTATTCATGCCTAAATTTGATACCTGCTTTTGCAAGTATCAAATTTAGGCACAAATAGCCTAAAATCACCATTTTTAAGGTGCATTAAGGGCGAGCACATGTAGAAGTGTGCCCTTAATGTGCCTTAAATCAAGCTAACATATTTTAAATTGGCACGTGTAGATGCACCCAGAGAGGAGTAGATTTGAAGAGGGAATTTCCCTAACATCTTCCACAGTGAAGGCAGATACCGAGAATGCATTCAGTTTCTTAGCAATGGCCCTGTCATCCTTTAGTGCCCCTTTTACAACCTGATCATTCAAAGGACCAACTGACTTCCTTGCAGGTCTTTAGCTTCTAATGTACTTAAAGAATTTTTCATTGTTACCTTTCATATCTTTAGAACAGGGGTGGGCAAAATGTGGCCTGGGGGCCAGATGCAACCCACTAGGCCATTCTATCCAGCCCTCAGGGCCCCTAAAAAATTTAGAAAATTAATATTTATCTGCCCCTGGCTACTTGTCATGTGGCCCTCGATGGCTTGCCAAAACTCAGTAAGTGGCCCTCTGTTCGAAATAATTGCCCACCCCTGCTTTAGAAAGTTTCTCCTTAAATTCTTTCTTAGCTTGTCTTACAATTTTACATTTGATTTGCCAGAATTTATGCTTTTTATTTTCCTCATTTGTATTTGATTTCCACTTCCAGAAAGAAGCCTTTTTTCTGCTTATTGCCTCTGCAGCTCTGCCATTAAACCATGCTTGTTTTCTTTTGCTTTGCATTCCATTTCTTTTTATTTGTGGTATGCATTTGCTCTGTGCCACCAATATGATGTTCTGAAGCAGTTCCTATGCTTTTTCCATGTTCTTCACCTTCTAGAGGGCCCCTTTTAACTTCTATCTAACTAGCTTCCTCATTTTGGTGGTTTCCCTTTTTAAAATTAAAGGCTACTGTGGTACATTTTCTTTTCCCTCCTACATGGATGTGAAACCCAACTGCATTGCAGTTACTATGGCAGAGTGGCTCAGTAACACTTACCATTTGCATCAAATCCTGTGCTCTACTTAGGACTAAGTCAAGAACAATCTTTCCTCTTGTAGGTTTCAGAATTAACTGCTCCAGGAAGCAGTCTTTTATGACTTCGAGATATTTGGTCTCTGCATCTTTGCGTGATGTTAAATTGACTCAATCTGTTTGAGGATAGCTGAAGTCCCCCATTATTACTGTGTTTTCTGCTGTTGTAGCCTCTCATTTCCCTTACCATTTCTATCTTTCTGCTGTCATCCTGATCTGGGGGTTAATAGTATAACCCCAGATGTACTTTTTGTCTACTGAAATACGGAATTTCTATCCATAGAGATTCTATGGTACCTCTCTTATCAGTTGAAAAATCTACCCTACCTATTTGATTCTATGCAGTCTTTGATATAAGGTGCCACTTCCCCACCAGTATGACTTAGTGTATTTTTCCTGTATAACTTGTATCCTGATATTGCAGCATTCCATTGATTTTCCTCATTCCACCATGTTTCAGAGATACCTCTTATGTCAATAACATTTTTTCAATATCATGTCAAGATTTATATATTGCTGC
This sequence comes from Alligator mississippiensis, assembly GCF_030867095.1. NCBI lineage: Eukaryota > Metazoa > Chordata > Crocodylia > Alligatoridae > Alligator > Alligator mississippiensis. The sequence goes on from NC_081825.1 coordinate 93,658,780, forward strand.
AATCAGGATTACAGTTGTTCTTTTGGTGATTTATATTTATTTGATGCCCTCAAGGAGACCCTTCTAAATATTGTTTTCTCAGTTTTTAACAGGGACAGGGGTTTACTCTTCTAATTAAAATACTTTAATAGAATATTGCAAGTCATGGTAACTTTATTGCTCCTGAAATAATGACAATAGTATGACAATGTCCTGCTATTGAATTCTGCACATTTAGGTCCTCCAAATTGATTCTTAGATTTCTGGTTTTGTCTTCTTCACAAAACCTTAATTAATTAAAATACACCATCAAGCAATTGTGAAATTAATCATACTTATTTCCCAGTTTGTCCTAATGTATTAAATATCATATAAAATGGCAGTTCATTGATGACAGACAGAAACAAAAATGTATAGATGTATGATAAAATGTACAACCTTAATAGGCTCTCCATGGGGAGACATCACCTCATCTGAAAGCTCCATCATCTTCAGAGCCATTAAGGCTACTTGCACAGCATGTGTCTCACTTTCTTTGTGTAAACCACCAGCCACACAATAGGCATCTCCAATGGTCTCCACCTGAACAAACACATTTGGTTCTTACTGTACATGCAGCTTTAAATTAAGAAAACACACAGCATGGGCTTAAGTACTGTCAGTGGACCGCACCCTGAAGCCAAAGTCCTGTTGGCTTTAGCTAGAATTCTACTAACTGGGCCAAGTTGTGCAAAGATCATTTTGCAAGTAAGCCTGCAAAGAATGACATATGTTGGTGATCTGTGATGGTGGCAATGCATTTATTACATTAAAATACTTTTGCTCCTCACCTGCTGTGGGACTTTGGGCTTACTCTGATCAGTTGTTTACTCCATGTTCACATCAATATAGGTGACAGCAGAATTTTAACCCATGGTCTCTAACTTCCATTAAGTTTCTCATGTGGCTACACAATCAGCTGATTGTTTGTTATCAATCTCTGTGTTACTTTGTAACCTATTATACTATAGAAGAGGTTGAAAAATGGGCTGCATGCAGCTCCTGGGCAGTTCTGGTGTAGCTCCTGATGAAAAGCAGGGTAACATGGGAAGTACAGAAGTATTTGTTACCTTTTTGCTATATGAAGATTTTGAAAGGCCACTTCTAGAAGCCTGTAGCTTGGCCACCTCCTCACCCTCCCTCCATGTTATGATCTTATTATAATTAAGGTCAGTATTCAAATAATTTTTCAAGTCCTATCATTCTCTATACCATTGTAGTATCCCTTCCCTCCCTGCCCCAAAATGACATAAAAATGCAATACGTTCTCTACCTTGTAGATATCTAGTTCTCCACACTGGTAATCAAAGCGAGTATAGAGCTCATTAAGCACAGTGATAACCTGCATAGGTGAGCACTGTGCACAGATGGCAGTGAATCCGACAATGTCAGAGAACAGCATTGTGACATTACTAAATTTCTTGGCTTGCACAACTTGTCCCTGCCAGAGCTGCTGAGCGACTTCACCAGGAAAAATTGAGAACAAAAGATCTACTGTCTTCTTCTTCTCCTCTTCGAGAGCTTGGTGGGCCTGCTCCAAAGTAGCTTTTAGTTTTCCTAACCTCTTCTTCAGTCCATCTTGAGCTCTCGCTTGTTCTCCTATCAAAACAACATCCCTCAGTGCATTATGAATTGGAATATCTGAAAGGTACAGTCCACGACCTGTAAAATCTTCTAATCTATCCACACAAGGAGATCCCAAAAACAAGATAGCACTGGATTCAAAAATATAGATCATTTGGCCTTTAAGATCCATGACCTAAAATGAGTAAAGAAAGAAGAGTTGAAGCATGTCACCCACTGTCCTGGTTTGAAATGGGAGGACTCAGGGAAGGCACGGTATGCTGTATGATTCAAGAAACAGTCTGGTTCTCAGTTGTTCTGTTTCAAATAATTTACTAAATAGAAAATGTGGTTCTGTGCCATTGCTCTATTGAAGCCATTAAATGGGTTTAGTGAATTATTAAAGCTATGGAAGGGCTTCTGGCACTAGGGTTAAACCAATAATGATTGAAAAAATATAGACCTATCTGGTATCGCAGATATTAGTTTTTACTAGGAAAAAACCAATCATCAAGAGCACAGTTTTGCCCATTATTATATATACACATCGATATGCAATCTTGGAATTTGATTATATTGACTACACTGCCTGTTTTATGCATAGTTGTTTTGTATATGAGGAAAAATAGAGAAATCTTTTTGTATTTTAAGACAGTAACTTTGCAAACTAATGCAAATTAAAATTGAAGAGGCCTAAGTATAAAGAACAGCATATGTTAGAATAATAAGGCAGTGGAATACCCTGCTTGAGGAAGTTGTAGAATCTTTAGTAGAGGTTTCCAAGAGGCAGGAGAATGAGTTGACAGCATTCTTGCATTTGTGTAGTGCTTTGGACCACATGATCCTTGCAGTCCTTTCCAACAGTAGCATAACTCCCTTCCAATTTAGAGGTAGCGCCAGAATAGCACCCCTTGCCACTGCCAGTCTTTGATGCAGCAATGCTGCACCACCCAGCCAAAGGAGCTGGGCTGTAGCAACCCTGGCCTGTCCAACTGTCCAGCCAAAGAAGCCATGTGCTGGGCACCCTGCTCAAGTAAAACCACTCTCCTTCTGCCCCCAGCCCCATGGACATTTTGCCCAGGACACAAAACTCATTAATTATGTTTCTGCTTTCCAACCTTATGAATCTATGATTCTACATTTTAATTACCTACTGAAGTAAATAAAATGTATTTTATTAACCATTTTGTTCTTTTATACTTATCATGTATAGGATATGAAGGTGTTCCAGAGCTCTCTTTATGTTGCTTTAATGACATAAATGCTTTTGGAAACTGAACCAAAGCAGTCTTTAAGATCTTGCTTTTACTAATTAAGACCTTAGATAAAGTACATATAGTAGCCCCGCTTTTTTGAACATTTCGCCAAGGTAAAAGCTGACTAAAATTTAAATATTTGTCTTTAATAAGGTTCTTGGGATGGTGCAGCTAAATGGCAAAATGGTAATGGGTTTTAGTGATCTTCACCTACAAGTCATCAGTTTGAATTTGGCATAGGTCAATAATGATGAAATATTGTTGTCTTGATTTTACAATGCCCTGTGTTATCACAGTCCATTTGCCAGAGTTCCAGTCCATAATACTTAAAAAGAGTTACCACATAGAACTCATAGGAATCTCTCATAGCAAAGATATCAAAGACTGAAATAGCCTTGAGCGTGTTCTACCTGCTTAATCCTTGAGGTGTTCTCTCCAGATCAAAGATGGGGTGGGTTGAAGCTACTTTCTCTATTCTAGAGATGATCTGTCATCAATCTAATACAATTTCTCCAATACAAGTGTCTCTTTACCCTCACAATTCAACATTTTCTTCAAAACAAAACAACACAAACAAAACAATAAAGGACCAAATTTAAATCATTAATATATGCACTGAAGTAAAAAATACTTTTGATGGGGGTAGGGCTTCAGAATTTGGCCTGCTTTGTATTACAGAACTTTCTACATCTAACTAGAGGTGAAAGCTTAGTTTACGATCTTCCCCAGAAACTCGAGGCTATATGGTGTTTATTACTATTATTAGTATGCTTTTGTTGTTGTCATTTTTATTGTATTAGCTGTTGGGAAGCAAACGATATAAAATTACAGGTTTTATTTTGTCACTGTGACTGGTTTCTGGTGGCCACTGATTTATAACTCTGCCTTCCACCTATCAAAAGAGAAAAAGAAAGGAAGGTGTTATAAGGTAAATGGCTAGAAAACAGTTCTTACCCTTGAAGACTTCTTAATAGAACTGTCCCATCTCCTTACTCGTACAGTGAACTGCATATTCAGCATTGCCATAATCCCACTAAAAATGCAGTTTATTTTTGGGGTAAGAATTTCAAAATACTCATCAAAGTTTGTTTTTGGTTGAAGTTCTCTCCTATTCATAAGTCTCCTTATCCCATTACCAATTTGTAGAACAACCATATCCTTGTCAAACATGAAATGAAATGGAAAGGTCTTACAAAACAAAGAAGCAGAGATTACAAATGAAGACTGTGGTTTACATGGAGATAACGAAGGTTTTGTGCTTTTGACTTGTACAGAGTACAACAAATATGGTTGGTTAATAAACTCAGTGCATTCATTACGGAAGCAAGGAGGCATCAATGTCACTTCCACGTCAGTTTCATATAAAATACGAGCTGCTGCTTTAATAATACCAGGAAGAATGAGACTAGTTATTTTTTTAGGAAAGAAATAGTACACATTTAAAAAGTCTTGATCTTTTTCCAGACATAATATGGAGGCTTCTTCATGTCTGTCCTTTTTTACTCCTTCTTGGCTATGGCCACTCTGCTTCAGAAGGGTACTGAAACTGTTTAAGAAGTCCTTAAGAGTTCCACCAACAACTCCTAAAATATGTTCATCCTCTTCATAGCATATTTTAAAGAGCTCTTCACCAAGAGATTCCTTTGCAACATCCACTGGAACACCTGTAAGCATAGACCCATAATACGTTCACACAGGCTCTTTTGAGCAACATACTACACACAAAAAATGGCAATGAATTTCACTCTCTCTCCCTTCACCCAACTACAGCCATGTACTTCTAGCATTATATTTCTTCAACACTGCACAACTACCAAAGGACTCTGGTATGGGAGCCCCATCATGGCTTAGCCAAAAATGTAAGAATCACTTCCTATAAAACAGGGACTTGGTGGCTTTCATTACCACAGGTTATCCAATTCCACTTTTCCTTCACAGATGAAGAGACAGACAATCTTGACTGGAGCTTTCTTGACAAGGGGACTAAAAGTATATATTTGCATAGCACCTACCTCTTGGTCATTAAGCAAATCCTAAATACAGCATTGGTAAAAATAGCCTTGTTTGGTCAATCTAGTACTAGTGTAACACACAAATACAAGGAATAACATGTTTCAATTCAAACTTGGTCTCAATTCTGCAGACTAGAATAGCTTGGCTGCTCTTTAGAAGGCAATAGAACATTGAACAAATCCAGGTTTCAGTTTCAGCTGAAACATTCTAACCAGCTATTATAACCTAATCTGCAGAGGTTGAGGCTATTACAGCTATCTACCTTTTGATAGTCACATCACATTCCACAACTCGTGCTATTAGCTGTGGGAATCCTCAGTTGTGTCCCCAGTTTGTCAGCCAACATGGCAGCTGCACATATAATAATGAAAAACATTGTTTCCTGGTAACAAGATCAGTGGCTAGTTGACATAACTAAACAATGTTACATTACCTGCTGAATGTGCATGTTCAGTGACTGCTTTTTCAAAATCTTCTCTGTCTCCAGATTTTCTACAGAGATCATACAAATGCAAGTAAAAAATATCTAAAAAATCAGCTGCAAAAAATAATGAAGATGGCACTGCACTGGAAAAATGCTAGCCAAATGAAATACCATTCCCAGGTTTGTTCTGTAACGATTGGTTTTGTTTATAAATACATAATTTTTCATTAAATCAAATGTGGGCCTTGAAAGGAAATTACCATCCCCTGTACATTTATGATAAATTAAAGCTTTAGTGATCTGAACTTGGATTAAGTATTAAGGCCAAAGTATTATGACCTTAATTGATTAAAACTCTCATATTTTTTAGCATTTGTCCTTATAATTGTTATTTTCAACTTCGCAGAATAGTTGTATTTCAAAACCTACTATATATGATATAATTAGGCTTTTATTGACATTATACACTTCCCTGAATTAACTTACATTAAAATTAAGGTGTGAAAAAGTTTCTTTGTTACTAGTATTATCAGGAAGAATTTAATTTATACAAAGTTATTTATTTCATTGGAGTCATCCCAGATTCACATAACACAAAAATTAGACCCACTAAAATACTCCGAAGCAAAGATCAAAATACATTGACCTGAGAGGTAATCAGTGAAAGGACTGGTTTTTAGCTTAGGTCAAGATTTATCTCTATATATCAATTAATCTTGAATACAATACATACATATTGCTCTATTCTACATGTCTTCACTATAAATACTTGAAAATATATTTATTTATTTATAAATATAACGTATAAATATATATATATATATATATATATATATATATATATATATACCATAACAACTCAAGTCTCGGTATGTCTTCAGTATCTCCCTCACTGAAGTGTTTATTAGTTTCCTCTTTCACACCAATATTCAAAAGAAGGCAGAAAACTAAAGATCCAGAAAATATTCCCTGACTATTGCCAATCCATTCAAGAAACAGCAATTATAACGTACTGTCTGGGCCTGTCTACACAAGACACTAATTACTGCGCAGTAAAGCATCACTGTCTACGTATGTGTGGCGTTTACTGTGCAGTTAATGAGTCTACTGCATGGTTGGCTAGTACCTGTAGATACAGGTAGTAGATTAACCATGCAGTAGGTACTGTGCAGTAGCACGTTAGCATGCAGTAGCAAATTGCTCCTGGTCAGTTCCTTGTCAGTAAATTGCTCCTGTTTCCCAGCCCTGTGCCTTGATCTGCCAATGGGGGACAGGACAGTTGCTGGAGGAGGAGAAACAGCTGCTGGAGGAGGGGGCAATTTCCCAGCCCTGCTCCCCAATCTGCCAAATGAGGCATGAGTCTGGGAGGCAGCTGCCCCAGAAGGAGGAAAACTTCCCCTACCCCCCAGAGCCCAGGCCTGACCCTGGTGCTCCCTCCTAGCCTGGGGCTGGCACCCAGGGGAGCCTGGAGCCCTCCCAGGATGCTGTAGGGGGCCAGAGCAGGGAAGGGGTAGCCCTGCACTGAAATGCTCCCATCGGACCAAAATTTCTTCCCAACAGGTGCACGTGTAGACCTGCTTCTAGGGAAAGCTTCCTGTGCAGTATTTTAATGTGCAGTAAGCTTACAGCACATTAATAGCATGCGAAGACATGACCTTGGTTTGGTTTTTCTTTGGATAAGTCAATGTTTGTAGAGCTTTGAAAAAATACAACATCCTTTAAGTGCCACATAAGAGTAGGTATTGTTGTTACTGTGAACAATCATATTATTGCCAACTTCAATATTATTCTCCCCTGCACATATAAAAACCAGATGTTAAGGTCAAACTTTTAAAATATCCACTAATCTGAGGAGGACTATTTTCTGTATTCCTGACCTGAGAAACATCTAAGGAACTCCTATTTCATAGGTGACGTGAGTACAGGTAGCTTTCAGTGATTTCAACTAATTAATTAATTAGTCAATCAATCAATCAATCAATTATGCCACTCAGAAGTATTTTTAAATGAACTGTTGCACAGAGGAATTAAGTAACATGAACAAAAGCACCTATTACAAAACTACATTATCGGCATAGTTGAAACTAGATCTCTAGAGCCCTCATCTGCACAAACTAGTACCCACTGCCTCTTGCATACATTTACTACATATTTTTTTCTCATAAACAAACCATTTTAACATACCTGTTTTCTTTTATTTTATGCTTTGCTAATGTTCTCTGAAGTGCAAGATTTAACCGTTCAAACTGGAAATGAAAAAGAAAATTAGCTAATTAAAATGTCAGTTGCTTAAAATGTAATCAGAAGTAAATTATTATAAATAAAAGACTTAGTTTGCCTTTTAAGAACTAATACTCCTTTCAAAAAGACAGATTAATTAAAAAGCATAATATGTCCTGTTTTAGGGCTTGGCTTACATAGCTGCCTTGAGCTCTAGTAAATCTCTAGTCAAATCCTCTGGATCTGTGTGGCATACCATTTTAACAGAGGCTACATATGGTGATGTGGCTTTATTTCCAGGTGTTAATAAAGAAAACAGTGACAGTAAAATATGCCAATTTCTATGTAACTAAGTCTTACTTTCTATTGATATAAAGTAGAAATGGGAGAGACTTAACCCTACAGATCAAAAATGCCATAGGAAATACAGCTGTATAATACAAGAATGTGCTTTCATGTTTGAGTTAACCTTCACCTAAAAACTAATTGCACTTCATAATATATCTCTCAGTGAAACACAATGAAAAGCATTCTTCTTAAGCAATGGTATTTCTAGGGGCATTAAGGGCCAGCTTCTTTTCTACCTATTAGGCATGTAAGGGAATTTGGGTGTTTAGATGCAATTCTATACCACCCTGCATGAACCCCAGACAAACAATTAATGCAAAAGATGAGTGGGTTCTCCTCCTGGTTTGCTGATCTGTTTTTGTAACTCAGTCTTAAGGGTAAAATGATGTTATGTTGCAAAAGTAGATGTGAGAATAGATTTTCAGAGACTTGAGCAGAGTGTGAGAGGAAAAAAAAAAAAAAAAAATCACATTTTTGAGTTTAAATCCACTTAAGTACCTAACACATGGATTAGAATCTGGCCCTAAGTGCTGCAATATTTCCAGGACAGTTTTAGGAAAGAGCCCCACTGAAGGGGGGTCAAGATGAAAAGTGCAAATATAACAAAATATGTTTTCAAATGTAACAAATGCCATGGATATGGTTTGGTGCCTCAAATAATGTCTTAAGAATGTTTTTGTGAAACCAACTTGAGCCATACATGAAGAAAAGGAAGAGTTTTAAATACAAGAATTACCAGCTGGCTGCAAATTCCAGCCTGACTCTGTACATTTTAAAAAAAAAAACTTAAAATCCTAAGAATCAAAGTCTAGAAATAGTCCAAGTAAAAAGGATTTGATGCAAAAAGGGTATGGTGTCCTGAGGATATAATCCCAACTTGCCTCATACCTATTTGCATGTCTAGTCTGCTGTCCTAATCCACACTCTGGTCTCAAATAGAGGTCATAGCTCTCTATATCCAAGCTCGGCTAGTTGTTTTGAAGCAGTGAAGCTGCATGGTGCATAGCTCAGTTGTCCATGCCTCCATCCATTTCTATAGCCTCCACAGAAAGGCTACAGAGCCTTTGCAATAACAATGGACCCTCATTTCACAGTCCCTTGCTTGCAGGGTTTCTTGGATCTGGCTTGCCCCACCACTCTCCTTTTCTACTTCCAATAGATGGAGCAGGAAGGAAGGATACTGAGAAGAAAGCATCACAACAGGATGGCAGCACAGCTTTGTTTTTCAAACAACTCTTTTATACAATTTTAAATGAACGAGATTTAATTCATACATAGATATAGCCAGGAACAGTAGGACAGCTGTCCCATTCATTATACAACTCCTGGTAACTCATTTTTTATCTGTAACTGCCTCCCAACAAACAAGCAAGTGCACAAACAAAACAGCCATGTGTATTTTAGTGCACCTTTGGTTTGATGAAAAGTTAAAGTTTATTGTACTCTTGATTTCTATATACAGCTAGAAGCTTCAGGCACTGATCACAGACACCGATATGGCCCTTTGTTTTGAAGTTTTCATTTGAGACAAAGGTGACAAATCACTGCTGGTAAGCAGGGCAGCACAAGGTATTCTTGGCAATAAGAAATATGCTTTTGAACAAACTCAAGCCATGTCGAAAGGCGGGAGATGAGGACGATTGCCAAATTCTGAATCTGTGGCAGTCTGTATGAAGAATTACTGCTATGCTTGAACAGCATGCCATTGACTCTAGTGACTTGGAATTCCTGAGGTGGAAACCTTGGCCTAGCTTCTCTTCTGGCATGTGTGGCTGCACCTTATACAAGAGTATTTTACACCAAATGAAATCCTGGCCTATGGTCTTTCTCCATGAAAGATTTGCATGTGTTACATCACTTTTCCATATAAGAAGAAATCTATTTTGTTAAAAAAGGGGGAAAACGTATCAAAAAGAAAATAAATAGATGAGAAAGAAGTACTTGGGTGAAAGAGAATATCTTAATTCTAGAATCAACTGAAGAAGGCACTTTGCCAAAGCATTCATCTGCAGAATTTAATTTCCCCTTTATCTACAATGGAGTGTTTAAATGATGGATGTCTTTCATGTAAATGCAGCAGGCTGAGGTAAAAAGTCTATTAAATATAAATAGTGAAGAATTATAACTAGGAGGCAGGAAATGGAAGACCTGTGAAAACTGACCTGGAAGTACATTTAGGAAAAATTCCAGAATGTTTGGCAATATATTCCATACCCAGTCCTAGCTATTTGAGATGCTAGGCACATTAACAACTCAAAACTTCCATTTTTCTTCTTAGATGTTATGACAACCATCTTTACCACTGACACCAGCAACTCCATTCTCTGCAAGGTCGCAGCCTATACTGTACTCACAACATCACACATACCGTGGAACTGAGCCAACTTCAGTCTCTTGAAGGTCAAGCAGGTGAATTTAAAAAATGATGCAGTTTTGCCTGGCTCCTTTTCTTCAATCAGGCCCTCAAACTTAAATCTAATCTACCAAACTACCATTGACACCAATGGAGGCTGCCAGTTTGAATTCTTCACTATTTGCACAATTTCTATGATTTTTGCATTTGGGGGAGGGGCAGGGCAGGGGAGAAGGGGGGGAAGTCAAGTGTCCTACCAGTTGTTTTTTAAATTGAGATTGAGCCTTTCCAGTATGGAATCTGAGTGCTCATCTAGTCAGATATATGAAATCCTTATTTTGAATTGTCATAGGACTTTTAAGTTTTGCCTGTGGAAATATGTCTTAATCACCTTTAAAATCATTATTATATTTGTAGTCCTTATTTAACAAAGAAGTTGTGTTTAGTGCCATACAAAATCACAGGATAAGAAATAGCTTCTGCTTCAATCACACCAAGTGCCACACACTGCAAACCTCACTGACCCAAATGGGCCCGTCTTCAATATTACATTCCTTGCTCACCTGAGTAGTTTTGCTGACTTCAGAAGAACTACTTCAGAAGGAGTAAGGGTTGCAAGACCTAAGTCAAACACTGACAATACAATTTTAAAAAGTAATATCCCAAAAAAAAGTTAGTATAGAAGCAGGAGGGAAGAGCTATTGAAGATTTTTACCCACAAGGCTTTATTCCCCTATTTGTTGTGTGTTATGTAAAAGGATCTGAAGAAGGAGTAAAGATTTAAAATTTAAGAAGTAATTAAAATGAAGAGAAGGTAGCTGTTCTAATGTAAATACAGAAGGGAAGCTTTTGAAAAGTACTGGCAAAAATGGAAGAAGGGATGGAAGAGTGGTAGAAGGATACAAAATGGAAGTGTGGGAGAAAGAACAAATGAGAGCAGAAATGTAGGCAAAGACAGAGCAATTCAAAGCCTTAAAGAAAGAAAAAGAAGCTTGAACTCAACACAGAGGCAGTCTAAAGCCTTGTTTAAAATGCATTCTATGAATGTATTTCTCTATAAATCTAAATAATAATAATTATAATAATAATGGGCTACATAAAATACGTTCTCTCAATATCCTGAAATCATTTACCTCAGGAAATAGCAGTTTGCAGATGCTCTCAGCTAATGTGTGTAGATACACTCTGTTCCTGCTAGTTTTCCTTTGGGGTGGGTTTCCATGAGCATCTTTTTCCTGGACTTCTTTGCAGATGGGCAGAGGTGCTCTAGAACTGTTTGACTCTTCTGCACTTTCCTCCTCATTTTCATCAGAAATGTGACTTTGGGTCAGTAACGAGAAAGGACACTCCCCAGTGATCTTCAAGTCTTTCAGTTTGGTACAAAACATACTGTATGGTGTTTCGCTGCTTATTAGGAATACTTTGTTTTGCGTTCAACACTCCTCTTCTATTGACTAACAGCAGAAGAAGCCAGAACAGTAGGTGGAAGCAATTACTGCAGAAGCTTATTTGTAGTCATAAATCACTGAAGGGACAGATGTAGCTTTATATTCCTAGAAAACAAGAGGAAAGCGGGGGGAAAATTATGTACTTTCATTTAATTTGGCTTAAATGTCAGCCTTGCCACAACATCCTAAAATATTTCCTTCAGCATAACTTTAAGCACAAGAAAACTTCCTTTAACTTCAACGGCACATGGAATTAAAGTTACATAGATTCACAGATGCTAGGGTCGGAAGGGACCTTGAGTCCGACCCCCTGCATAGGCAGGAAAGAGTGCTGGGTCTAGATGACCCCAGCTAGATGCCTATATAACCTCCTCCTGAAGACCCCCAGGGTAGGGGAGAGCACCACCTGCCTTGGGAGCCCATTCCAGACTTTGGCCACTCGAACTGTGAAGAAGTTCTTCCTAACGTCTAGTCTAAATCTGCTCTCTGCTAGCTTGTGGCCATTATTTCTTGTAAGATGATTAAAGCTAACTACAGCCATTCAAAAAGCATCTGGCAGAAGTGCTCTAACTATCCCATTTTACTTAAAGTGCTATATGTTAGAGTGGGAATGCACTGAACAGATATTTACAATTCAGTGGTGGGGGCTTGGTGCCTGCTTGTACTGGTCAAGGCCAACAGGTGTGGGGTGGCCGCTCTCCCAACCAGCTCGTGACCTAACTCCCCAGCCAGCTCGTGACCGTCAGCAGCAGCTGCATGGAGAGCGGGGGGCGGCACAGAGCCTCTCTGCCATGAGGCCCCCCGCAGCTTGCTGGCTGATGTCTTAGGGGGAAGAAGAGGGCAGATCTGCACAGCTGTGGGGCTGCCCAGTCCAGCTTTTCTCTGTGCCACGAATTGGGGCCGGGGGCGGGGGGAGGGAGAGAAAGCCCCCACTATCACGTGGACCCGACTTGGTGTCTCCCCAAGACCCCAGCCAGCAAGCTGTGGCAGGGGGGGAGCCTGTGGCAGAGAGGGCTCCTTTCCCCCTGTCCCCTGCCCCAGTTCCCAGTGTGGCAAAAAGCCAGCCAGGCAGCTCCATGCAGCAGCTTCTGGCTGCAGTTGTCAAGAGGCTGAGGTGGGGGAAATGAGCCCACCTGCTACAAGGATACAGCCCCCTCCCTGCACCCCCCCTCGAGCGACCCCAGCCAGCAAGCTGTGGGGCTCCTTTCCCTGCCCCACCCAAGCCTCCTGACAATAGCAGCCAGAAGCTGGGGACTGGGGCCAGGGGTGAGGAGGAAACAAAGCCTTTCTGCCATGTGGACCAGCTCGACCTCCACAAAGACCCAAGTTTGCAAGCTTGCGGGGGGATCTCCAGGTTTCCCTTTCCCTCCCACCACCACAGTACAGAGTGGAGACAGAGTCTTTTCTGTCTTCTCTCTGTGACAGCTTAGTGGCAGACCTGGGCCATTTTTCTTCTACTCTGGGTGAGCACCAGCAGAGGTGATCAAGCCACACAACGAAGGGCCCCGGGATGGTGGCAGAATGTGACCTTCATTGAAGTATGATGGATGTAGTACAGATCTTCAAAAAAGTGCTCTAACCTAAAATGCTTTAGTCTAATACCACATCCACCAAGAGTTAAATTATAGAGGGATCCACCATTTTTAAGTGGTTTACATGCTGTGAAGTCTGTTCTGTTACGGCTTTAAAGCATGTTTTGCATGCTTAATGCACATTGTAACCGCTATACCTAGCCTAAGTGCTTAGCTGGATCAGGGCCCTAGTGGTTAAAGCACAAATATATGTTATCCAAACTGTATCTGTGATCATCTTGATAGATGAGGCTTCAGCTGGAGAAAAAAGAGAGACACTGGTAATTCTAGCCAGAAAACATTTCTCTTTCTTAAGAAATAATTTTAAAACTACCCAACACAATAAGATTTATTTTTACCATTATGCAAATTTATACCTCAGCATTCTTAATGTTCGCAATGTCACTTTCATAATACATGCAAGTAAGATTGAATTAGATGTGCTTGCATTTCTGTAGAATATTACGGATTCCAAAGGCCAGTGCCTCTACCCTGGCCTCCTGACTTCAATGGAGTTATGGTTCTTTATGCCAGCTGACCATATATCTTGCATACCTAATAACATTGCTTGGAAACAACAAAGGATGCTGTGCTGCTACATACAATATTTTTCAGATGAGACAGTGAACTGAATTTCAATTATTTTGAACCTTGCTCTTTATTAGTTGTTTTATGTCAACAATTTTTGATTTGCAAAAAATCTTTGAGTAAATGGTTTATATATTTATTGTGTGTAGCTCATCAGACCATCTCTCTCCATCATAATGCAATACCTTAATTGATACTCCTTTATTTGAGTGTGAATTTGAACTCAGCCAGTGGCCTAAAGACTAAATTTTCTTCTCTAGAGATCTAGATTCAAATATATTGCAAGTATAACAACATTGCTGACGATTTCAAATCTGCATCTAAGGAGCAGATTTATCAAAATTATTACAGTTTAATTTCAGGAATTGAAAAACAACAGTGATAGTAATACCTATCAAACCCATTCCCCCAGTACAAAAGTCACCCTATATTTTATTGCTGCACACTGAATGTTCTTGTGTAATGAACAGGGCAGTAAAATTTCATAGATTTCATACACATTAGGGCTGGAAGAGACCTCACAAGATCATCAAATCCAGGCTCCTGCCCAAGGGGCAGGAAATCAGCTAGTGTCAAAGGATCCCAGCAAGATAAATGTCCAAATGTTTCTTGAAAGTGTCCAAGAATAGGTGCTTGCACCACCTCTGTGGGGAGTTTGTTCCAGGCCTTGGGGGCTCAGACAGTAAATAAGTTTTTCCTTATGCCCAGTCTAAAACGGTCTTGCAGGAGTTTGTGACTGTTGGACCTTGTCACCCCCTGGGGTGCTCTGGTGAACAGGTGTTCTCCCAGATCCTGATGCACACCCCTTATGTACTTATAGGCTGCCACCAAGTCACCCCTGAACCTTCACTTCTCCAGGCTGAAGAGCCCCATGCCTCAGTCTCTCCTCATAAGGCCTGTTCTCTTGCCCTCTGATTATGCACATGACACTCCCCTGGACACTCCCCTTCTCCACGTCCTTCCTAAATTGTGGAGCCCAGAATAGGATGCAGTACTCCAGCTGCGGCCTTACCAAGGCCGAGTACAGGAGGAGGAGCCAGAGTTTTGTTCACTTTGCCAGCTGTGGTATCGCACTGGTGGCTCATATTCATTTTGTGGTCAGTCGTGACTCCCAAATCTCCTTTGGTCATGGTGCTAGCAAATGTAGCATGGCCATGCCTATAAGTGTGACACGGGTTTTTATTCCCGAGGTGGAACACCTTGCATTTCTCCATATTGAATGCCATCAGGTTTTCATCCACCCACCTTGCAAACCTATCGAGGTTGGCTTGGATCACCAGCCTATCCTCAAGTGTGGAGACTCTTCTCCAAAGTTTGGTGTTGTCAGCGAACTTGGCCAGTCCACTTTTGACACCAGTGTCCAGATCGTTTATGAAGACATTAAAGAGTACAAGTCCAAGAATGGAGCCTTGGGGGAGACCACTAGTCACTGAGTGCCACGTTGATTCAGTTTCGTCAACTACCACTCTCTGGGTCCGACCTCAGAGCCAGTTCCCCAGCCATCAGACTGCGGAGTAGTCGAGGTGGCAGTTGCCCAATTTTTCCATGAGGACATCATGGGACACCAGGTGAAAGGCTTTTTTAAAGTCCAAATATATGACATCAACCTCTTCCCTTTTGTCTAGGTGATACACCACCTGGTCACAGAAGGAAATGAGATTGGTCAAGCAAGACCTACCCACAACTAACCTGTGTTGACTATCCCTCAGAATAATGCCTTCTGTTAGCCTGTCAGGAATGGTTTCTTTGATAATTTTTTCCAAAATCTTCCCAAGGATTGAGATCAAACTGATTGGCCTGTAGTTTCCTGGGTCTTCTTTCCTCTCTTTCTTGAAGATGGGCACCACATTAGCCCTCTTCCACTCTTCAAGTACTTTTCCCGAGTGCCACGAGTTTTCGAATATGCTCGTCAGTGACTGCGCTATGATATCTGCCAGTTCCTTTAGCACTCTTGGGTACAACCTATTCAGACCAACTGATTTATGGTGGTCCAGCCTCTCAAGATGCTCCCTCACAAGAGCCACGCCAATGGTGGGCATATGTTCATCTTCATCCCAGTGATCCTGCATCAAGTTAGGCAGGGTGGTCCCTTTGGGCAGGTGAAAAACCAATGCAAAGTAATCGTTAAGCAGCTTGGCTTTTTCCTGTATGTCTGTAGTCAGCTGCCCCAGCTGGTTTACCTGGACTCCAACATTGCCCTTGTTTTTCTTTTGACTCCCCACATATCTGAAGAAGGACTTTTTTTTTTGTCCTTGATTTGTGTAGCCAGATGGAGTTCAGTTGCATCCTTAGCTTTTCTAGTTTGCTCCCTGCAGGTGCGGACCAGTGCAGAATACTCTTTCTTAGTGGTTTTTCCTGACCTCCATCCATTATAGGCCTCTCTTTTTAGATGCAGGAGGTCCATGAGTCCCCTGTTGAGCCAAGGGGGTTGCTGAGCCCTTTTGCCACCTTTCCTATGGGTTGGTGTGACAGCTGAAATTATGTCTGTGTGATAAAGGTGCTTGCTGAAGGCTCTATGAAGATTAGCCCAAGTGTTTTTCTGTATTTGTTTAGATATTAAGCTATACGTTGTTGCTAAGACCCTAATTAAAGTTTAAGATGTAGTCAGGCCTTGTATAAAATAAGGTCTAGTAAATTTCGCAAAGCCTTAAAGTAGTAAGGCCCTGTGGCGTAGTAAAAATTAACCTTATCAAAGGAATGCAAGTCTTGTACTGCTATTGGTCAGTCTATGGACAGTTGAAGTAAAAAGAATCTGAGTGGCTGCATGTTATCAGTACCGTTCAGAAGCTATAAATTAGCTAAAACATCCATAAATCATTCTGAAGGAAGATAAAGCTCTGTGAAAAGAATTAGTTAGCTGTTGGCCAGGATCAGTGGGCCCGTGGATCTCAAGGCAACCAAGGACTGAATTCCAGGGTCCTTCCCGGTACCTCTCAGACAGCACTGATCAGGGACACCTGACTTCGCTGAGCTTTGTGGAAAGAAAAACTTGTTGTACATTAGGCATTAGAGGGGACTGCCAATAATTTGCCAATGTGAATTGTTCTTGTCTGTCATTGTTTGTCTTGTTACTACACGTAGTTGTGTTTTTGCTAAGTCAATAAACCTTTCTTACCTTTCTACCCCCGACCATAGTCTCAATACCGAACCCTCCGCAGGAGGCTGGGACAGTTGGGATGGACTCCCCTTGTGCTTCTAGGATCGCTTCCTTAAGGAGCAATCACTCTTCATGAACTCCCCTCCCTGTGAAATCATGGCCTCAGGGCCTCAAGAACAAGCCTCCTGAGCTTATGGAAGTCACCTTTCCTAAAGTCAAGGACTACTGCACTGCTGGCTGACTTGCCAGCTTTGCGATGGATAGTGAACGTGATCAACTCATGGTCACTGTCACCCAGCTTCCCTTTGATTCTTAGGCCACTGATTAGATCATCCCCTTTGGCCAGTACCAGGTCCAGCAGCATCTTGTCTCTTGTCAGCCCATAAATGTCTTGAGACAGGTAGAGCTCATCCACGCATGTAAGGAAGCGTTGTGACCAATTGGATTTGGCTGAGTGCTCATCCCATGAGGTGTACAGGTAATTGAAGTCTCCCATGATGACCATGCACTAAGAGCATGCAGCCTCGGCCAGTTTCCTGGTGAATTCTTGGTCAAGCACTTGTTTCTGGTTTGGAGATCTGTAGCAGACTCCTACCATTGTATCCTCTTCACTACATCCCCCTTGAATTCTAACCCAAAGGGTCTCCAGTCCTTGATGTGCCAATCTCAGCTTGTAGGGACATGTAGCTGTCCTTCACATAGAGAACTACACCCTACCCATTTTTTCGGCATGATCTCTCATGTACGGTGTATAGCCATTTATACCACTAGTCCAGTCATAGGAGGAGTCCCACTAGGTGTCCATGATCCCTGAGATCATAGTCATTTCTGTTTAGCAGAAGGACCAGTTCCTCCTGTTTATTCCACAAACTCCTAGCATTAGTGTACAGGCATGTAAGTGTGCCTTTGGAGGCCCTAGGTTTCCTTGTACTCATGGAGAAGCTCTGTTCCTGGACTCGGGTAGAAGTGGGTTCCCTTGAGCATCCTAACCTGCTGGTTTTGCAGTTGATGCTTGGTGAGCTTGCTCTGATGGTTGTCCACCCATCCCCCAGTGAGCTTAGTTTAAAGCCCGGTCAAGCAAGTCAGCCATTCTGGCTGAAAAGAGCTTCTTCCCCTGGTGAAAGCTGTCTCTTCTCAACAGACCACTGCCTCTCTTTCCGAACACTGGACTGTGGTTGTAGAAGCCGAAGCCTTCATGGTGGCAGCAGTGCCACAGTCTTCTGTTTACTGTCTCGATTTATCCCTCCCTCCTGTACCTGTGACCCGTAACCAGAAGGATCAAGGAAAAAACCACCTGGGCCCCCAACCCCCTGAGTCCCACTCCCAGAGCCCTGTAGCCGCTCATGAAAATTCTTTCAAACAAAGTGAATTTCCAATTCTGTTCTACTTTTTAAAAAGCATTATTGATAGTTCTGTCCATTTAAGAAGTATCCTTTTACTCCATGGGCCTTTCATGGAGTAGCATCAAATTCCTTAAAAAAAAAAAAAAGAGGAAAAAGATCCTTTCAGCAATTGAGTGGATTTCACTGTGAATATGAATAAATTGCTAAGAAAAGTATATGCAGCATTTAATAATGTGCATACCATATTGCCAACTGGGTGCTTTAAAGCGTCAATAAACTTTGAGCAAATGGCCAGGTGTTTTGCTGAACTGGGGCCTAGCTTTTCTAAGAATAATCTTAAATCTATTAAGATATTATAGAATCATAGGCCACATCCCCATGAGCAGGGGTGTGCAGTTGCCATGGGGAAAAAAAGCAGTGGCACAAATTTATGGCGCTGCTTTTTGCCCAGACACACACCCCAGCACCTGCGGTTAGCTTGGGGAGAAATGCTCTGGGTGGGATAGGGGAGGCTGAGGCCAGCACCTGGGCTGGCCTTAGTAGCTTTACCTGGGGTGCTGGGGCCTCCTGGGGTTCCAGTGGCAGTGATCCAGGAGTGAGCAGACTGGCCAACAGCTCAAGTGTGGCTCTGGCCGGCCAGGCTTTGGTTTTTGGTGGCGCATGCTGCTGCCATGCGCACTGCCTCACTTTTTTTTGCCATGGGGTTTTTTGACACTGGAAACTCCCAATGTCAAAAAAACCTACCGTACAGCAAATCAGCAGTGTGGCAAATACCTATATGTGCAGCACGTGCGATTTGCAGCACCACAAACAGGTCTGCGGCCCCACAAACTGCATGTGTACACTCACCTGGATGGTGAGTGGGTTGGATATATATATCCTTTAAGGTTCATCTGGTCCCATTCTCTGCACAGATGAAAGATACCTTATTCCTAAACTACCTCAGGTAAATGCCTATTCAGCCTCTTGAAAACCTGCAATGAAGGAAATTCCATAGCTTCCCTAGGCAGCTTATTCCATTGTCCTACTGTTCTGACATTAAGAAAGGGTTTTTTCCCCCACCATTTTATGTAAAACTTCTTTGCTGCAATTTAAAACTGTTTCTTTATGTCCTATCCTGCCTGTGTCAAAGGAAAAGAGTTGTTCTAGCTCTTCTTTACGGCAGCTTTTCAAATATTTGAAAACTGTTATCATGGCCTCCCTTAATCTCCTTTTCTCCAGACTAAACATACCTCATTCTCTCAACCTTTCTTCGTACAGTTTGCTTTTCAAGCCCTTTATCTGCATTTTTCTCAAATGCAGTAGAACTGAACTGATCAGTTCTAAGTGGCACAACCACCTCCCTACCCTTGTATACAATACTTCTATTAACACAGCCCAAATTTGCTTTAGCCTTGTTTGTTTCTCTGATTCATAAGAATCCCCAGATCTTTCTCAACAGTGTTATTTCCTAGCTACTCATTCCCTGTTTTATACGTGTCTTTTTTTTTTCCTTTAGGGGTAGCATCTTATGCTTGTTTTTATTGAATTTCTTTTTGTTGCTAAAAACCCAGTTCTCCAATTTATCAAGATGATTTTGAATTCTATCCTGTGATGGTCTGGACTAGCTTGCCCCTGGTAAGGAAGGGGTTAAAGAGAGCCCCTGGGCTGTGTTGGCCCCATTTCAGCATGCTTGCAGCTAGGGGTGTGCAAAGCTTCAGTAGCCAATTTGATTTGGAGAAGATTCGGCCCAATTCAGAGGTTGAATCACCGAATCCAAATTGAATCGGGAGAAAAATAAAACCTCCAAATTGATTTGAAGCCTCCAAATCAATTAAAAAAAAGATTCAGCGATTCAGATGGCAGTCTTTCAGGGAAACAGAAACTGAGAAGACGGAGGGAGAGCAGGGGGAGAAAGACTGACATCTGTAGCTGGCCAGTGACTGTGATCTTTCCCTGATCTTTCCCCTTCCAATCATAGTGCTCTGGGGGAGGGATGTAGAAACAGCATATAAGCCTCTGTCTGCAGCCTTTCTGTCCCTTTTGCGAGCTGTTTCTGCCTGAGCAACAGTGTCTGAAAGGTACTACTTAACTAGCTTGTCTTTCTAGTCAGTCTCCTGCTAGTCTCTCTTCTTGGAAAGGATTGTATACAGCTTACTAATTACCCTTGCCTAGAATCCCTCTACTTATCCCTATCCAATCCATTTCTTTCAACATATTCTTCCCCAAAAAACCTCTTATTTGTTATTGTAATTTTTTCCCCACACTTTTTAAAAAGAAAGCTGTGTTTTCCCTGGTAGTGTGATCCATCACTGTGCAGGAAAGCACATACATTACACACACTCACACACATATAGTAAACAGAGAAGAAGAGATATTAGTTACACACATATACAGTAAACAGAGAAGAGATATTAGCTACACACACATATAGTAAGCTGAGAAAAGAAGAGATATTACAGTTGCACACACACACATTTTCCAGCACAGCAAAGATTATGAAGCGAACTGGAAAGGCAGATGCCAGGTTTTCTGGTAGGGGAGGGAGAGGGACTAGAGGGGGTAGGGGGAGAGCTGCAAGTCCCTCCCTACCCCACAAACATAGACACATCCTCTTTCCTGGCAGCAATGAGTCTTCTGCTGCCATTGTCCCTGCATCTCTACCACATCCCTTAACACCAGAAATAGCCACCAGCACCAGCATGAGTCTCCTTCACCCCAATTTCATCTCCCAGCGTGAGCTTCCCAGTGCCAGAGGAGGAGCTGGATCTGAAAGGAGGGAACCTGAGTGCCCTAACAAAAGAAATTCTGGGGAACGAAGGGAAATCTGAGTTTGTGTTCCGAACCCTCCAGGTTCCCCTAGAGCTAGGTCTCCTTCTCCAGAAGGCACCTTGGAGGAGGCTGTGGGGCAGGTGGTTCAGCTTCCCCTGTTGTTATGTCACTGTCTGCTGAGAGGAGGGGGATAAGGCAGGATTCCCACCCTCAACCCAGAAGCAGAGGGGTAGTGTAGTGTGGGAACATTTTGAGGTGGCAGATGATCCCAAGTATGCTATCTGCTACCACTGCTGAAGGCAGATCAGCCAGGACAAGGAGGTGAAACACTTCACCACCACAGCGATCCTGCTGCACCTCAGGAGGCAGAAACCCTTTGCCCTTGCTCCTCCTCAGCCTGGCATCAGTGGGAACATGCCCAAAGGGAAGTCCCCGTCTCACTCCAAAGCCCTGTCCCCATGAAAGGGGAAGAATATCTCCCTGCTGAGCTCCCGTGCCAGGATGAACTTGGAGGTATGAGCTGGGGCTATGGGGAAGGAGGAGGCCCCAGGTCCTGGGCATGACCTAAAACTGTACCCTGCCAGGGTTGGGAGGCCTGGTGGGACTGCCGGTGGTGCAGCAGCCCCCCAAAAATGCCAGGACCACAAACCTCCCTGGTGAAAGGTGGGTAGGAGGCACCTTATAAACTCCAGCCACCACACACATGCACAATCCTGGTTAGGGAAAGCTAAGACCTGTAAAATCTTTGAAAGGCCTGAGGATTGCTGGTTGCAGTGCAGTTGTGAGGCTCCAGATGAGGATACCATCTGTGAAGCTTGGGCCACAGTGTTAGGGGAGGTATGGGCCTGTGGAATGGATGCATGTCATCAGGGGCCTAAATGGGCAGCCTCCTGCCTGGGAAACATCTGAATCAGTTATCCATCAAGGTGTGGCAGGTGAAAGAGGGGCAGGCAGTTAGCCCAGAAACAGGTGGGCAGGCCAAGATCTCACCCACACTGGGAAGGCCCCCTGCTCTTTCTGGATGGAACATATAGTGAGGAAACCAGAAGCCTCTGAAGAAACAAAGCCAGTCAGTGAAAATGTAAATTGAGGTGTCAGGGGGTGAGCGACAGGCTGGGGGGGGGGGGGGGGAGGAAGATAGTTTGCAAAGCATCCTGGGATGCTGGGGGACTGTGAGTAAACTTTAACCAGGAAGGGATCTGGGACAGAAGTTCCATTAATTGGTTTGAACTAAATCAGTTCAGGCTGATACTATATCCAATCAGGTTTATCTTAAGCCAGTTTTGATCATTTTCAAAGTGGTTTATGTACACTGAACTTCTGTTACAGGTTTAAAACAGTTTCCAATCACTTAGACTGGTTTCTGTGTAACTTCTGTCCCTAGCCCTCAAGATACTCACTATTAAATAGGGGCTACAAAGAAGCATGGGAAAAGCAATCTCTTGCAGAGTTGATCATTAAAATAAACAAAACAAAACAAAAAATTTGTCCTAGGATCAAACTACAAACAACAAATGTATCCAGTTTTTGGTTCATTCCAAATTTACAACATCCTATGCCAAGAAAGATTCTATATAAGTTACAGAAGATATTCACTGTAGTATAACAACTTACAGAAGAGTGCTCAATAGACTTTCTTAAAAATAGTTACAGTATGCTTTCCTCTGTACTTGCCTGCATCCCAGCTGGAGTGCCTACTATACGTTTAACTGTATTATCTACTAACCAATACTCTCCTCAATTAATAACTTTCTATTAAATAAATGAAAGGACAAAGCAATGAAATGACCAGAAATAAAAGCAAGCCAGTACTAAGATGCGTCCATCTCCTTAATGAGATATCTGTTAAGTCCTTTCTTTGTCCTAGGAGAGCACAAGGGCAGCACTGGAGCACATACTCAGGACCCCTTTAAACTGTCTGTTTTGCCTATGGACTATGTATATTCACATTTTATATGAATATCTTCTGTTTTGCTGACAACACACCCAGAACACATTAACCACTCAAAAACTACAGTAAAAAGAATGCCGCCTGTTACCTTCTTGCTGTTAATGGAAGACTACACTGCAGAGGACACCACAGGCACTATGCCTGTGAAATCCTACCTCTCTCATTGGATTTCCCCCAGCAATCACAGCGCTTAACTTTGAAATGAAGCATATTGTTTCCCTCTCTTGCCAGTCCGAAGAAAACATGTCTTCACTTTGGCCCCATGTTTATTGGTGGATCTAGGATTTTTAAAAGAGGGTATAGATGTTGTGGCATAATATCACATAAAAAAATACATATTTTTCTCCACTTAGAGATAAGCTAAATGCTTTGCCAATTTACTGAGCTAGTACTATATTATTCAATTTTAAATCAAGGCAAAAACAAACACAATTATTGGAATGTACATTAATTTGCTAGATTATATATTTAGTTAACGCCCCCCCCCCCGCAACAAACTAGGCAAAAATAGTCCAAATAGTAAAAGGTATTATGTCATTAATCCTGTAGTCATTATAGCTGAATGTATGTCTCTTATTTGGATTTCTAGAACAAAATACAGCCTTCTTCAGCATCTTAATAGTGCCTCCAGTGCTTCATTGTCAGTCATTTCTATACCCGAGTTAAGATTTTTAGCTAGAGCTAAACAGTGTGCAGGTCTTTGAAATAGAAGAGAGACAGGACCAGGAATGGCTAACAGACAGCAAAATTGCAGAGGAAAGGATAGGTTGCATGGTGGAACATCAAGATCATCAAAAAGTATAGAGGGTCTTTAACACCTATGGAGTAGAAAGAGCTTACCAGGAATTAGGGAAATGGCAATGAGCCATGAAGTCAATTAACCCTTCAGTGCTGCCTGAACAGAGATGCCACTGCCCCTCCCAGGAAGTTGTTTTTAAAGTTTGGGTGAAACAGGAATCAAAAGAAGCGAGGGCAGGGAATGCAACTGCACCACTACGCATCCCCCTGGATCCACCCCTGCCCATGCCTGAATAATTACTGAGACCCACCATGCAAGCAGGAACCAGAGTTGAAGAAACTTCAGTATTTGCCTCCAACTCAGAGATCACCTGGGAATAGTGAGCACTGTAATAACAGCACAGCAACTGAGGAATTATAATAATTCGAGAAACACATTGAGAAGTTGCAGTGATTATCTAAATGGAAACTAATAATCAGAGCATAATTACTGAAATTTAACAGTCATGAAATCACCATTATTCCTCAAAAACCCATCTCAACAATAATATTACTGAAATATTGAAATCATATAATTAAATTCTGCTGCCATAGGCAGTAGATGGTGGGGGAGCAAGTAATGACTTATTTGTATGGAGCAAATGGCTACTCCAGGATGACTAGATGTGGGGAGCATTTGGTAGGGCACACAGGGGGTCAATAATGGGACAGGCAGTGGGGCACAGGCAGTGTGGAGTCAGTGTGGAAGGTAGAGAAAGAGGTAGCTTGGCCCTTGCTGCCTGCCCCCTCCCCCACTTACCCATTGTGCCTGCCCCCCACCCCCAGCCTCAGGCTACCCCAATTCCCTCTCCCTCTGTTCCCCTTGCCTCCCCCTCCTGCCGTTTATGTCCCCCACAGACTCAGGTCCCCACCCCACTTACTCCCATCTTCCCCCCTCCTGAAGACTCTCTCTCCTGCCTGCCCCGCCACATCTCTCCCCTTACCTTTTCTCCAGGCTGGCAGGCTCCGTCCCTGCTGCAGCATGGAGCATGACTCTAGTCCAGTCGTATAGCAGTGGCATGGAGCTGACACTGCTGTTCTAATCTGGCCCCACAGCAGCAGTACCCACTCCCTGCTCCTGCTCCTGCTCCTGCTGCTGCTATGGGGCCAGTCTGGAGCCAGACTCAGTGCCCCAGGTTGCAGCAGGGACAGAGCCTATCATGCAGAACAAAGGTAAGGAATAGTGTGGCAGAGGGGCAGAGAGAGGGAGAAGGAGTGCAAGGGAGAAGATTGAAGGCTGCAGGGGAGGAGTGGCCAGGTCTGCAGAGACAGCAGTTGGGTGGGCAGGCAGCAGCTGCAGTTCCAGCTTCAGCTGCAGCCTGAACCCAGGCTGGGGCCAGAGCTGCAACCACAGCCACAGCAGCAGCAACAGCTTCCTGCCACATCCCCTACTCCACTGCCTTGTGCTTGATTGTAAGGCAAGGGGCTTCCCCCCCCCCCCCTGTTAAATGGGAGGGAAACCTCATCTTCTAATTGAGTAAATACAGTATTACCTCCTATGTAAAAATACAGAGCTGAATACCTACACTAAGAGGTCACTGTTACTAGGGATGGACCCAACAAAGTTGCAAAACACTACTGAACACGGGGAGCGTGGGATAGGTGTCTGATTTTGATTTTATGACCTTATGATGGATTTTATTTTTCTGTAATTGGGTGATGCAAAACCTTAGATCCAAAAACTGCAATTGCTTGTAGAATGTATATACTTCCTATGGGGCTATGAGCTTTTTTCACACTGTGGGACATAATCAGTTTGTCTGTTCAGAGAGTCTCTGAAGTTGCAAAGGCAGAGATTGAATAGTCTTTAAGCACTGTAGGTTCTTAAACAGCTTTTTTTATTTGTAAGGTATTTCAGCTCATTTTTGACTGAGAAATCACGCTTCAAGTGCTGTGCCAGTTTTACTAAGGACATTAAGTGACCTAGGTGCACAAAATAAGGAAGGGTTCAAGACAGAACAACCACAGCAGTGACAACCGATTGAAAATGTTTGCCAAGTGGAAAATAGCCAAAACAGCTGGGAAGTTGTATTCTCATGTATCTAAGGAAATACAGTGGTTAATGTATAGTATTTCCCTTGTAGTTTTCAATCTGTAAACATTCATTAAAGATTTTCACTGGAAATAAATAACCTCTGGTTATTAAAGATATTAATCTATGTAGAGTTTTTCATGATCTTACAGCACTAAATGTACAATTGGCACTCAATGGGAGTAATATGATCTTTGGTGTATGTATAATTTACCCCAAAGTTAACAGTATGCAATAAATAAGTTCAATAAATGGAAAAAGTACTGCAAGTTCAAAACCATGAAATCATTATAAACTGAACGACACTCAATTCATGTCCTTGTTGGCTCTCTTCATGAACATACTTCTAACTCTGATCCTACAAACTTAAACACACAAGTGGCTTTACATATGTGAATAGTCAGATGACTTCAAAAAGTATTCATATAAGCAAAGATAGTGGGGGGCATAATATTAAACCACTGATTTTCAAGTCATGCAGGCTGATAAAGAAGTATTCCAGACACAAAGATGGATTCATCATTTAAGAAGGAAGAAAGTAAAAATGAATTGTGATCACTTTGCTGTAATAAAAATTTAAAGTAGTGACCTTTTATCTCAGAGAGGTTTTAAGTTTTATTTGTGTTTGACATTCATGGTCTAACCACGCTTTCCGTCCTTTTTAATAATGATGGAAGAATTAAACAAACCATTAAGATATTCCAAAATCTTACGCTCCCTGAACCAAACATCATTCTTTTGTAATGGACATGCTCGAGTCAACTTGTGTGCTGCATCCATAAGGGACCTACTGAAATAGCAATTTTGTGATTTTTGCGGAAACTGTAATTTCAGGTGGGCTCTGCAAAAAGGCATGGGCTCCATGTTTCTGTCAGGCTCCATGAGAAAAAACAATTTATTGAAAATAAAATGCTGGTTCCCTCTGGGGAACCAGCAGCCCTCATGGCCCCACACAGCCTGCAAGGAATGAAAGAATGAGGGGGGCTGCCAACAGAGCAAACTGGCTGATGCCCTATTCCTTGCTGCTGACTGGATGCAAGGGGTGTCTGTCATATAGCTCCACCCCTCTCCATCAATTGGCAGTGAGAGGCGGAACCACATGATAGACAGCCCCTACAGCCAATCAGTGGTGAGGCATGGTGTCATATGACAGACAGCACTCACAGCCAATCAGCAGTGATGGGTAGGCCACTGGGGCCCCTTGGTCAGATGCAGTGGGGGGAGGGGGGCATAGTGCTTGACTTGCGAAAATGGCTGCCATCCCCATGATCTGACCACAAAGTTGGCCAG
Organism: Alligator mississippiensis; assembly: GCF_030867095.1. Classification (NCBI taxonomy): domain Eukaryota; kingdom Metazoa; phylum Chordata; order Crocodylia; family Alligatoridae; genus Alligator; species Alligator mississippiensis. The sequence goes on from NC_081825.1 coordinate 93,685,823, forward strand.
CAGCCACTTTGAGTTTGGTAAGCCCCTATCCATAAGATATTAGAAAAGAAAAACTGCAGAATTATTTTCTTTTAATTCCTCTAAAACAAGAAACCTAACACATATGCACATGTGATACACGTGAGTAGTTCTGCTTTTTTGGCCAGGACTTTTTCTATAAATAAATTTAAATGTGTATATGATTATAAGCTTGAAAACCAAGCCTGAACCAATACAATTGTTAATATTTCATAATTAATGTATTATGACGCCAGTTGTGGTTAAATATTTCCTTGATGCCTATTGTGACTGTGATCATTGCTTTCAATTATAATGAAGAGGAAGCTTTAAAAAATAATTATGTACCAAAAGTTTCTCTAAAGTAAATAGATACTACTGAATTGTTTGAAAACTAGGTCCTTAGAAGGCAAACAGTGTTTCATTTAAACATTCTAACTGTGGATTTTTATGACTCATTTGCCACCTGTAGCTACTATTTATAATATCTAAACTATAATTTTCACAAAGAAAAAATCACTGACAACTGCCTTTTCATATTGACTCGTAGTTAAGGGCTCTTGCCAGCTCCTACTGAACTCAATAGCAAGCTTTCTGGATCCTGCTGGAACAGACCCTAGAATATTTGCCACAGCTGTCACACAAATAATAGAGTCCATGATTTCCACGTTTGAGGTTTTTTTAGTATCTAAAACAGAATGTATCCTTAAGCTTTGACATTCTGGGATTTTTGCATATAGCTGGTAGTAAGTAAACCAGTTTCTCTGGGAACCTTGAGAACTGTTATAGGTTAAACTGGGCTGCACTGGAGCAGGAACTCTCTTAATTAGCAACATCATGTGGCAGGAAGTCATGGTTTCATAAATACTTTTTTCCCCAAAACCATTAAGTATTGAAAAAAAGTATTTTTTCCTCTGGTTTGGGGGGAAAAAAGTATTGAAGGCTATACATCTGGTTTAAGATGCATTTTCACAAGCACCCTGCTGCTGCTGCTGCTTTTCACACAGTTCAAGGCAGGAAGGTAGCTCTAAAGGAGAGAGAGCAGCCCTTTCAAGCTACTTTCCTTCACTGTGTCTGCATGGTTGCACGCAAAGCACCAGAATGGCAGTTTTTTCAAGCACATTAAATATTTCTGATTCTTTTTTCTCAAAAATCTTGTTTAAAATGTGGCATTCTACAGATTTACAGACTGTATTATAAACTGGTTACCTTTGCTTTTGCTTCCACCTCACTTTTGCAATGTTGGTATTAGTACTAGTACCCCCTGAAGTGCCTGCATACTTCCAACTCCCAATAATACTGAGAAATTTGCAGAATGCAAAAGTTGCAGGATGAGGACCTAATTTTATAGTCTGACAATGCAAAAGCCATTATCAAACACACTGAACTGCACTCACTGGGAATACGTTTCAATAACATTCCATATTTTGCTGTGTTGGGTTGTTCCATTTTTAAGCTCTTTTGGAAAATGACATGTTCAAGGCAAACAATTCCACTCACAAAGCCTGATAATTAAACGCATCTATATAATGTTTTCACTAGGACAAACGAACTGTAAGATATTTTTTACACAAGCGAGGCACAAATCTTGCATGTTTAATATCCTGCGGGTGGTATCTTAAAAGAAAACGTTGTAGGTTGCTAACCACACTAAATTAATAAATAGTTAATTGTGTTCAGTCGTTGTGCTAATGCATCAGCAAAAAGTCTTTAGTGAGCCTCTGCAACAAACTGAAAATAGAATAAATCAGAAAGCATGTCTTGGTATCCCTTTGGATATTAAATTTCCATGATACCGGCCATTGTTTTCAACATGCTTGCTGCAGTTTTCACAGCTGCTGTTCTTTCATTCCTTCTATTCCAAATATTCTGCTTTTGCCTTCATCATATGAAAGAGAAGCTATTGGAAAATGGCACAGTGTGCTTCTGAATGACTTTTGCACAGAAAAAGTCAGCATATGCAAATGACAGCAGCAGGTAGAGGACATGCAAAACTATCGCAGAGCTAATTGCTATGTTCTCCCCTTGGGCTGTATGTGGAACTTCCCTTGACATCCGTGGGAGTTCTGTGAAAAGACTGATCTGGAAATATGGCCCTGAGAAAAAAACTGTGCCAAAAATAATGTGCTAATAGCAATTCTTACGCAACATATATATACCAATCTGTGGAACTGTTTGCAGAAGAAACTTAGATAATCTAGGTTTAGAAATATGAGGTACATCACAGCAAGATGACCTAAAATTGTATCTAAAACTAATTGTTTTAACATTTTCACCGAGTAACAAATCATTAAAAAGGGAGAAAAAAGAATACGTTACTATGCCAACTTTCAGATATCCCCATTGTTTTCCAGACTATACTTTAAAAAAATATTCTTATTTTAAGCTTCAAAAAAGTTAATCTGTGCTGCTGTGCTAATTATAACTGACATACATTTAAAACATTTTAAATTTCATAAAGTATACCCAACTTTGATTCAGGTATAAATGTTAAAAATTCTGCATTTCACAAGAGTACTGACTAATTTGAATAGCGGGTCTCAAAGAAAGATTTTTGAACAAAGAGACCATCCTGCCTTTTAAAAATCTCTTTTCTACATTCAGTTTTCCATACCTTAATATAGGAGGTAGCTGTAGTTCAGGATAATAATAGTTAATAATAAAGGCTGTGGTTCAGGACAGCTTATCAGCATGTTTTCAGTACTAAATATATGCATAAGTCTATTGTATTCAATGAAATTTAAGTATACAGCTAAGTGCTATTCTAACAGGGAGTGTCTTCCTGACCTAGACCTCTAAGGAGTGATAATAAAGACAAAACCAACTTAGGAAATTGGAAGCATTGACAGTAAAATTTGAAGAATAAGAAATTAGAAAAATCAGTGATTTAGAGGTGAAAAACACCAAACGCTACATATTTAAAACAAGTTTCAATATGTAAGCAACTGAAATTAGTGCAGCTTTCTAGCTCTTCCAGCAACTTCTTGCACAACCCTAAGTTTCTTAAGGTCTCTGTACCTCTTCCCTCTTCTATAAATTGGGTATGTTTTACAGAGGTGATGATTAAACACCAATGCTAAATATATTGCTCATCAAATCCACCACACATAGCATTTATATGCATATGAGTGCTTGTCCCATTTCCCAGTATCCCTGTTCAGTTCTCTACTTTGTCCTTGAACTCCCCTGAAGACTTAAATGAAGTCTGTAGATGAAGACAAAGGAGTACTCTAGATCTCAAGCACTTTGCTCAAGGAACAAGCCGAAAAGGGGAAACTTAACTAAAACTGTCCAGCACATTCCACAGTTCTAGCTCTTGATATTACTCTGTGGGCATATCTACACATTGCCCTATGGCAACGTAGCAATGCACCATTTCACTGTATGGCATGCTACAGTAATGCAGCAATCACATGGGTCTACACAGGATTGCCAGCTATGTCACCGTAGTGGTCCCCCAATATAGCACACCACTACAGCAATGTAGCTGGGCAATTTATGTGTGCCCACTGTTGTAACAACCCATACTGCACCGTGCTTTACTATTTCCAGAAGGAAGTACTAAACCACATTGCCAAACCAACATCACTGTACCACAACGTGCAGATATGCCCTGCCAAGTAGACTAATTAGCTCCGCAGTAACACATCAGTCTACACGTGCACCAGTATGTATAAACTGATCAGTCTATACAGTCTATATGTGCATATGATCACATGTAAGGGACAGTATTTACATGCAAACAAGTGCACATACAGACCGTGACGGGTTGGCTGGGGCACAAGGGGGTAAAGTACATGGGCTGCCTGTCAACTAGACGTGCAATGTAGCACCCTTGTGCCCCAGCCAGCCCCTCCACTGCCCCACACTGCCACCCAGAGCCTGAAGCTGGACCCCCGGACTCATAGGCGATGCATAGTGGGGGCATATGCCCCCTGAGATTGGTGCAGACCACGCTCCCCCATAACTTGGTGTCATTGGCAAACTTGGCCAGTGAGCTCTTCACCCCCACATCCAAATCATTGATTAAGATGTCGAAAAGCACTGGACAAAGCACAGACCCTGGAGGAACACCACTGGCCACTTCTCGCCAGGATGACACAGATACGTTCACTAGAACTGTCTGGGTCCTTCCCCATAGCCAGCTTCCAACCCGCCTAACTGTCGAGCAATTAAGCTCACAATCTTCCAATTTTCCCATAAGAATATCATGGGATACCAGATCAAAGGCCTTTGGGAAGTCTAGGTATAAAATGTCGACCTCCTCTCTCTTATCCAGGTGGCAAGTTACCTGGTCATAGACGGAGATGAGATTGGTAAGACAAGACCTGAGCATGACAAACCCATGCTGGCTATTGTTCAGAATCCTACCTTCTGCAAGCATAGTGCACAGACTCCTTGAAGAATTTTTCCAGGATTTTCCCTGGGATAGAAGTTAGGCTAATTGGCCTATAGTTGCCTGGGTCCTCTCTCCTCCCCTGCTTGAAGATGGGCACAACACTGGCCCTCTTCCAGTCTTCAGGGACCTCCTCTGAGCACCACAAGTTTTGGAAGAGCTTTGCCAGAGGTTCCATGATGACTTCGGCTAGCTTTTCAGTTTTTTTCAATTGAAAAATCATACTAGATAAGGTTCTTATGAATGGGCATGGTGGAAATGACTGCCGACATCAGCATGAGGGCAGTCATTCCCACCATGCCCATTCATAAGAACCTTATCTAGTATGATTTTCTCCTTAGTCCGGTGAAATACCAAAGCAAAGTAGTCATTCAGGAGTTCAGTTTTCTCCTGAGTGTCGGTAACCAGCTGTCCTGAGTTAAGTAATGGCCCCATGCTTCCATTTGTTTTCCTTCTGTTCCCTACATACCTAAAGAAGGGCTTATTATTAATCAGTCCTTCTGCTACCTTTCCTCTGCATTGGAATGGACTTCTTTAGTGCTTCGAGGATTGTGTCCTTGAAGAATGGCCACTCTTCATGCACTCCTTTCACCTTCAGTCCCTGGTCCCGCAGTGCTTCCCCTACTATTGCCCTAAGCCTGTTGAAATTCGCCCCGGGCATGCTCCAGTTAGTGTTTCCCTGTCCCCCGGGGATCTTAGTTTGAAGCCTTATCTAGAAGATCGGCCAACCTGGCCAAGAATGGACTTACCCCTCCATGTGAGGTGGGTGCCGTCCCTTCCCAGGAGTCCCCTCTCCCTGAAGTGTGCACTGTGCTTGAAGAAACTGAAGCCCTCTCAGTAGCACCACCACCAGAGTCATCAGCTCACGTCTTTGATGCATCCTTCCCTCCTAGGTCTGTGGCCTACAACTGGGAGCACAGAGGAAAAGACTACCTGTGCTCCCAACCCCTTGAGCTCAGCCTCAGAGCCCTGTAGTCACTCTGTCTGTACTTAGTGATTAAAAGTGCCTCGACACAGCAGAATTCTTAGCACGGTGCAAGTACTCGGTGCAAGGGATGCCTCGCTACGGCGGGAAAAGCCTTGGTGCAGTGATCAGCTCCCGCCAAAACTAGCAGTTGCACCGTTTGGATGCATGCTACCGATCGGCTCATTGTAAATTATTCATGCCCGACGGCTAGTAATTGGCTCACTAGCCGTATAAAAGCTTGGGTAGTTTCCGCCCAAGTCAGAGAACTCCACGTGTACGTTGGGAATGAGTTCCTCGTGTACCTTGGAGCAAAATTGGAGGCCTGATTAACCACCAACCACTCCCCGTCGACGACCGTCCCAACGTACCCCATATCCTGCATGCTCGGAAACATCGGTGTGCCACCCGGTTTTCTCTTTTGTTTGTAACCTGTAAGGAGCGTGCCTACACTGTGTGCATCGACGCAAGTCCCTGTATGTCAGTTTGTAAGTAAAGCTTTTCAATTCAACCAGTACGCGTTTGTGCCTAATTCCACTCCATCGCGGCCCCATTCCGGCTATACTCGGCACCCACGCACTCGTGACCCAGTCTGGATTACTCCTGGTTTATGGCTCAGGTACATGCATGTGTGTCTGGCCAGTGCATAATCCACTGAGCATGCTCAGTATATGAGCAACAGCACGGTTAGAAAACTGCAGTTCAAGTGCACAAAAGGAAAAAGAATCCTGCCTTAGTTGTAAGTAAAATCCTCCGCTAGCCTGGAAGTCCCTGCTCTAAACCAGGCAAAGTGGAAACTTGAAGTCAGGTCCCCAAACACCAGAAGACAGCACCAAAGCCAAAGCCATCAAGAAAGTCATGCCTGCCATCCCTGGCTGTCTCTTTGCAAAGGCTCTAACCAGAGTCTGTATGCTCTGGAATTAGAGCTTTTTTCCAAAGTGGATGAAGCAACCCTTAGTTTGAAAATTCCTTTGTGAAGCTTCTTAGGTTAGGACTCCAAGCAAACTGGTAAGCTAAGGAACAGCATCAGCATTTAGGGAACTTTGTGCAGGCTTAATGACAGAAGCAGGGTTAAGCAATAGTTGAGCCATTGTTTTATCTACATCAGTGGTGTCTAAATATAAGGGACTTAGGAGACAACTGCCATGGAGACTCTAGGCCACTACCTAAATACAGGCACAGCGGACTCATGTCAGACTTTCCTTACTGTGATATCAAAGTATTATTAAGTGACATGGAATTGGCAGAATTCTTTTTTTCCAACCCATCAGTTAATAGGAGAATAGATGCACGGAACAGATATCACTAGAAGAGTTCCTAAAACTTTATCAAACTAAAGACCATACTACATCACTTCTCGATCACCATTAAGAGGCAACCCAATTTGTGTTTGTTATTTTCTTAATACCTAGAATGGACAGCCATTCATTGATAAAACACCTCTTAGTTTATAGCATTTAGGCACAGAATCAATTTCAAAAAATCCTATTACCCTGGGAACCAGAAACAGGAGAATGTCTGCTTGAAGATACGATATTCAGAGATGTTTTAAGGAGTCATCATGATATATACAAACATTCTGCCTATCTACCTGGGTTTTGTGCCTCCATCATAGGTCACTTGTAAGATTCCCATTCAAGTCAGTTGTAATCAAGATTGATTTTTATTTCATGGATGTTTGATGGCCCAATAGCAGGATACCACATTTTAGAAGCATAAATAGAGATGGGGAATTTCTTTATGGACTCGAAATGGCACTTGGATTATTGGCTCTAAGCCATTACACAGAGTAGTTCAAATCCCAATTGAAGACAAGGCAGGGCAATAAAGAGGTCCTGATTTATTTAAGGCAGCATCTGTTTATGAACCTATGTAAAATGACACAAGGAAAATCCCAGAAATTAAATCATACATATACTAGTGCAGTATGTGGCAAGGATTCTTTGTATTCTATATTTTTTTTAAATATAGGGCTAAATCCCATTTACCTTTACACACCTAAGTGCATGTATACAGCAGTGTAACTGCAGTTGCAAACCCTAGGTTGAAACTGAATCAATCTGTGTGCATGCCTGCCAGAAGCAAAGTGGCGCTGGAGGAAGAGGACCCTCCTGTGTTTTAGCTCAATGACCTAGTGGCTTGAGCACTTGCCTAGGGAGAAGGAGACCCGTGTCAGAGGCCCCCTCATCCAGGGATAATTTGAACTTGCATTTTCTGCTTCCCAACAAAAAGCTGTAAGCACCAAATTAGGCATTAATCAGGCCTTTGGTTACAAGAGGAGGGATAAGAATCTGGGTTTCCTACTTCGTAAGCAGATGCTCAAACCACTATGGTATTGGGTCAAAACATGTTAGAGTTCTTTTTTCTTCTCCACTGCCATTTTTTCTTCCAGCAGGTATATAAAATGGCAATTCTACTGCAGTAAGTGCCAAAAGTGTAGTTATGAGGTTGCACACATACCATTTACACCTATAAAGAATAGAAGTCTCCTACTTTGTTCATTTACGTATGTAAAGTGAAATAGGATTCAGCCCATACTGTGGTTGCAGCAGATATAGCTTCTATGCAATTAGGCATACAGATCCATTGCATAAGTGCAATTTCCCATTGGACAGGGGCAGAAAGAATACTTGTGGTTTCTGGGGAAAAGCATGCTGAGAAACATCTTTTTTATTATAACAAACACCAGGTACTCCATTCCAGCACTAAGCTCACGCTTCCAACAGGGTGCCAAAGTAGAGCAGTACAAGTGCCAAGAAATGCCTCTTTTGGGGCATCTAGTACCAATAGCAGTACTATGAATCTTGTGGTATTTGTGTTCTAGCTTGGTACATAAGCTGCAAGGACAGAAGTCTCCTACTTTGTTTGCTTACACAGGCAGAGCTAGGATTTGTTCTTGATTGCTTTGTTTTCTGATGAAATATTGCTGAAAAAAATAAAATGTATTTAAAATAGTGGTACCAGGAAATTTCCATTGAGATACAGCTTCTACTCTCCAAGGATATCATGGGGTAACAAGAGAAATAAGGCAGTTGTACAAGCCTCAGTATTGCAGCTATTTTCAAAAACAAATATTATAAACCTTTGCAGAGAGTTTTTAACTCTGTTTATACCAAAGGATTAAAGCCATGAAATAAATCAAACTGACAACAGGAGTGAATTCCAAAGTAATACAGCTTGAATGTTGAAAACTATAGCATGAAACCTAAGTTTGGTGTTGAGGATCAGAAAGCATTTGTTAATATTTGACTTAAGATTATGAATGTTTTCCACTGGTTGCACAGTAACTGTTGAAATTAAATAGTTGAGATATTATATCAACACTTGTATAGAACTTTGCTTATTGTGTTTTTCTTCTAGTGTCAGACAGACCAGCCATCTATGGTACACAAATTAGAGCAATTGTAATAACATTCTGAATACATAATTTCAAAATAATGTTGACATTGTGACCTTGCCTCTGCTGCCTTTCTAACTTCTTGCTCTCATCTAGTCCTGCTTCATATTGTTCCTAACCAAAATCTAACCACAACATGAACAACATTAGTCATTTTACTTCTAGCTCCTACCATCGGGAAACAACAATACTACATCTCTGTGAATGCCTCATGATACTCCATCTCTTCAAATCCTATTTGAAAAGTATATTTTACAGCTTTGTTTTGCATTTTAATTCCACTCTTATCTATTATTTAAGTCTAAAATTATATTCCTTAACACTGCAAAGCATTCTCAGAAAGAGCGTGTAGAAAAGAAATCACTAAACGGCATGCTGCACTGACCAGTGTTAAAGAAACATGCACACATTTTCTAAAGGCTATGCATGTTTCTCCTAAGGGAACACTATTTACTATGTTAATTTTTCCTAGTCAATGGGATGCCTGTGGCTTGGAAAGAAATTATTAAATTGCTTTTCTCATACTTTGGCTAGGCAGCCATACAATCAATATGCTTTTGACTCAGTCAACATATGCAAATTCTTTTCTACCCTTTACTTAAACTAAAATGTATTGTTTCCCCTCTTGTCTAACTTCAGTTATGCTTCTTTGATTGCTTATTTGAGAAAGCGTGCCAACATTACATTGCACACTGTTATTCACTGCTTTGTGTATAGCTCTGGTTGTACCATTTATTATTTATTTGAATTAGCCTCAAAGTAGGCTCTGACTGAGATCAGGATCCTGTGGATATACAGAGTCAAGAGACAATATTTGCCTTACAGAGCTTAAAATCTAAATAGATAAGACAGAAAAAAATTACAGATGAGAATCTGAGGCAGAGAGGGGGCACACATGCAAGGGCACATTTACAGTCTATGACAGTGTCACAAATTGAACCTATGGATAGAGAGATATTTTAGCAAAGAATTTATGCAAACTGAAACTTCAAATTATGGTTAATCTTTTTTTAATTTTTGCCCAAATGAAAAAAGAAGACACATTTTGCCATTTTTTAAAAGAAATGTACTGATTTTAAGGCTAGTCACAAAGTGGCTTAAGTGCTATTCGCAAGACAGCCAGGACAGGATACTTTCACCTCTCATTTTACAGCCCAGTGGTGGGCACCCACCTGGGATGTGAGAGACCAAGATTATAATCCCTTCCCTACCTATTTAGAACAAGCATTTGCTTTGAACTCTCCACCTCCCAAGTGATCTAGCAACTGGGCAACAGGATGGAGGCTACCTGCTAGTCTGCTTGTGAATCTAGCCTTTGCTTTTATTAAAAATATCAAAAAAACCCAATTCATTGTGAGACAAATAAAGCCTTTTGTTTAGTCAAATGTTAGGTTCTCTTCTCTTTTTACCCCTTTTAAGTTTTTTTTTGTGGAGGGTGTTGATCTACTGAAAATTCTGAAAAATAGATTCAGGTTTACTTGCAACAATGTTTTTGATTCATTAATCAAACTGGCAAAATGGTTATTTCAATGGCCTTACTAAGTTCATTAACCACAATACTGTTCCAACTTTTGGGGCACTTCCTCCTTGAGGCTAAGTACAAATAGTCAAAGAGCCTGTGGCTGAATCAACCCAATCTTCTCAGGTTAGTCTAAACTGTGTAGATTGAACCAATAAGCAAGTGAACAGACACTCACTTTTTATTCCAGAAATGCAGCCACATGCCTGCAGTGGCCCAGGCCAGAAGCTGGGGGAGCCCTAGAGTATACCTTCTTGCTCAGTGGGATCAGACAGTTTGAGCCAAGGTTAGCCTGCCGACCCTTTGACGGGATTTGTGGGAGAGGTGCAAAGCATCCTGGGATGCTGAGGTACTGTGAGTTAACTTGAATCTGGAGGGGATCTAGGACAGAAGTTCAATAAATCAATTTAACCTAAATCAATTAAGTCTGATACTATATCCATCCAGGTTTATCTTAAACTGTTTTTGACCCTTTTGAAAGCAGTTTATGTGCACTGAACTTGTGTTGTGTTACATATTTGAACTGGTTTCCAATCACTTATACCCATATATGTGTAATTTCTGTCCCTTGCCCTTGAGAATGCTAAAATTCTGTCTTGAAAACTACACTGTGGGTCTTAATATACTTTGTGTTTTTCATTGACTGTCTTACAGCAGTGCCTGTGCCAAACACTAAATAGGGTTTTAATCTAGCATATTTCAGTTAGTACATATCTTTCTTAAAACAAAGTATGTTTTTGTACTTTCAGTTATCCAATCTAAATAGGCATAGCAACATGAAAATAGGGAAAATAATTTAGGGGAAAGGCAACAATTAAAAATTAGGCTGATGCAAATGTTCTTCAAATACATGGAAATCTGGCCATTTTTAGATGTGTAATTTAAAACTGGCACTGCAATGAATATTTCAGGCTCCAGAGCCCATGCAATCATGAATAGAGAGCTGGCATAGCTGTTAGTACAAGCACTAGCAAATCTCTACCCTTTCCCAATAATGGAGAGAATAACTGAAGATTAACTGGTTTCTTAACCATAGAAATAATTTCATGAGATTCCAAACAAAGTACTTTTTCCATGGAGCAAAATAAAAATCTTGTGGAGGTATACCTGAATCCTCGTCATTTTCCTTCTAAAGCTCTTCTGTGTGTAAAGAGCTTTTGTGTTTGATGCAAAGGGAAATCAATTTTCACCATACAGGATTAATCAGTTTTCTCCATGCGTTAAGTCTAAAACCACACTGAAAATTACATCAAACACATGCTTACCTTGGTCTCCATTAAAAAACAACTGCTACTATATAACTCACCCATTTCAATGTATCTCAATATTGCAGTTATTTCTTGTTCTGGGTGTCTCTAACAGTGTTTTAACTATTTCAACAGGTTGGCTTAAGTAGCAGTCACTGAATATGACATCACAGACATTAAGTGTTCTGCTGCAACCTTTGGAATCTGTGACAGTACAGAATGTCACTGAACTAAGAAGTGCCAGAAGGACTTTCATGAGAGGAAGTAAAGATTTTCTCTTAAGGATGGTTACATTTTTTGTTGAATACCTCTTATGGGCTGGTTAATAGAGATAGTCAGTTATTAATATTTACCTAATTAAATTTTCATTTCAACTCTATATATGGAATAGACTGCAGATAGGTTCATCCCTTTACTGGGTAACTTTTACTCTCACTGAACTCCTTGGACCACTTGCAGAAGTTACTGTATTCTAGTCAGCAGTGTAAATGGGTATTTAAGGGCCAGATTCTGCTGCCATTAATACAATCTTTGAACATGGCACCTGCCTCCTCCCTAGTGCTGTACACACCCTACTTCCTTGATGGCAGGCTCCACAAGTGAAGCATTTTTCCTGAGTTCCTCCACTCAGGAGGGGTTGATCTGTTTTCCAGTAACTGAACTGTATCAATATGCACAGCCACAAGCGAAGCATGAAGCACAGGCACAAAGCCATAGGGTTACCATTATGGCTCAGACACACACTTCAGGGTTTTTTCCCCTTTTGCATGTGGAGACAGAAAAAGTTATCACAGCCCTTAAAAGGGTACAGCATAGTCTCCCACCATTCATCCAGCTATGCATAACGCATGGAAGATGGAGCTGGCTTGCTTACATGTGAAGAGCCTTATAATACATATGGTCAGTAACCTCTCCTCAGTCACATCCAGGCTCTAGCGTCTCATCTCCTGTAACATCTATAAAAGATGAGTCTATTAGTGTGGCCCAGGATGGGGGCAACCAGAGACTGATGATTTTGCTTATTCATTTTAAAAACTCTTAAAATAATTCAGAACTATAAGGTTATTCGCAGTGCTTGAAATCTAACTATGGGTGAGTCTACACAAGATGTTTACTGTGGAGTTGCCTAATTAACTCCACAGTAAATGCCTCAGTGTCTGCATGTGCAGTGGTGTTAGAACCGAGTAAACTAATTAACTCCGCTGCAGGTTAGTACTTGTCAGCCAGGGCAGCTCTGACCCGGCTCAACATTCTATGGTCCTGGGCGCAGGAACAATAAACTCCAGTGCAATATGTGCCCAAGTTTATTGCTGTGCATTGGCTGCACGTGTAGATGTGCCCTATGTGAACTTAAATACTGCTACCCCTGCTGTCCCTCCACCCCCATGCCCCTAATCTACCTACCCTCACTCTTTACATCCTTCTGGCACAAATGGGTCCCAAGGACAACTGTAGTGTTTGGGTGTTAATGTAACACAAATAAATCACCACAATAAAAGAGCTCTGAATTTTTTTTAAAAAAAGTTAAGAATAAAAAATATAAATGCCTGTATGCTTTGCAAGCAGTTTACAAGGGAAATAGGAGAACCAGAATGATCTACTGACCTTCACAAAACAGGCATGACAGAAAATCAGGGGAATGACAAAATCCAGTGAGATACTGTAATACCTAGATATAAAGTGAACAAGAAAGATATACTATATTGATAAGAATGGTGAGTGTTGCTACACTGAAAGATTCCACCAAATCTACTGAGATAAAAATTCTCAGTCAGGAGGGCCAATTAACTGGACCTAAGTGGATACAAATATCCTATTGCAGGTATCTCAAACATATCTGGACCCACAGGCCATATGAGTGGCACAGGACCGGTCCACAGGGCAGACGAACAGCATAGGGCCAGCCCTGTGGGCCGAATCAAGCCTATACTATACCCCACCCCAACTCCATGCTGGGTCCAGCATCCATGATGCCTGATCAGGCCATTCCAGGATGCAAGCTGTACATGGTGCCTGCTGCAGCTGGTTTGGGGCAGACACTGTGTGCCATGCAGGACCAGCTTCAGTGGGCATCCTGTGTGGCACAGTCCCAGACCGGCTAGAGCAAGCACTGGACCAGGTAAGTGGGGGATCCAGCACCATGTGGCCAGTCCATGACTGCACTTCTTGTGCCACCACTCCAGGATCTTCGCTGCCTATGGCTCCTGCCCTGGTCTGGCTGGGTCAGGTGCCATGTGTGGCTTGTGTCCCAGACTGGTCAGAGTAGGTGCTGCATGTGGCATTGTCCTGGACTGACCGGAGCTTGTGCAACAGGCACTGGCTTTGGCATGTGGTGGCAGCCCTAGACTGGCCCTGCATGGGTGCCATGTGCAATGTAGGCCCTGGAGTGGCCACGGCATGGGGCGCATGCTCTAGGCCCTGTGACTGGGGCTAGTCCAGCCCTGCTCTAGCGTATGAGTCAATTTGGGACCCAGGACCAGCACCAGGGGCCAGATGATGTGGCCCCGTGGGCCATAGGCCATATCTTTTATATCCATTCTATTATAAAAATGTACTTACAGTGGGCTATATTAGAAGCCTTTAGATCAAAAGAAAAGAAATCACTGTGGAGAAATATCAAAGAAGCATAAAAATCTAGCAATATGATATAATTATATAAACCTCCCCACACAAAATGGTCAAGTGGCATAATGAGACAAATTGAATGAAACAGTTTCTCAACACTTTAAGTAATTGTTTCTTGAAACACCTAGCTCTAGAACACACAAGAGGGGAGTCTATTCATGTCTTAGTCTTTAGTAATGCATAAAAGATAATTCACAAATGGACTGTAGCTGAGTCACTCAGTAAAAGCGATATAATTAGGTTCAATGTCCAATGGACAGGCAGAGTACAAAAACAATAAGGCAGTGACCCTAGCTTTTTGGAAACAAGATTTCAATTGTCAAAAAGTCCTTAAAGACAAACAATGAAGGAAGTAATATTCTTAGATGTGGAATAGATGCTACTTAAGGAAACATGCATAGAGGCCTTAACAATGTATTTAAATAGTGGTAAGAGTAAATTCAAGCAAGTTCAGCTTTTGGATATCATTCTGCATAAATGTTCATGTAAGGTGAAATTTGTTCAAGTGCAGAGGGCCTGTGCAAAACACTTAGGCTGCCTATACATGTTCTTGAGGGCAGGGGAGGGGGCCCTGGGAGGCATTTTAATTAGAGCAGTTGCTGGAGAGCTGCTCTAATTAAAATGCCTCACCGTCACATATATTAGGCCCCTGCAGGTTTAAAAAAGGCCATTTAATTCGACGAGGTTTAGATAAAGTGCCCCCATGGCCATATTTAAATCTGTGGGGGCTTGTACATGTGATGGCGAGGCCACGCTGGAGCATTCTAATTAGAATGCAGAGTAGTCTCGATTAATTGAGTCTGCTCTGACACATTGTAATTAGTATGCAAACCAGCATGTGTATAGGCAGCTTTAAAGCCCAAGTTTGAAATAGGGATGAAGTGAAGGCCTTCTACTCTGATGTGAAATTACCCCTTAATAGAAACACATTGACCTAGAATATGATGCTGTAAAGTAATTTACTTCAGTAGAACTCACTTCCCTCAAGGAATAAAAAGTAGGGCCTTGTTACACATTTCTTTTAGGTGGCTCCTGGAGATCTTAAGCCCTGAAACATCAACACATTAACACCTCAAATTAGTTTTAAGCACACTTCAGGCAGCTTACAGTTATGCCACTCGAAGGCAGGTTGATCTCTGATGCGTGTTACCCAGCTTGTGTTCCATTAATGTGTGGCAACTCCTCATGGATGAGCCACCCACATTGCAGTCCATCCAGCATCCCTCCTGTTCTATATGGGCAAAATTTCCACCCCCAGAACTTTACTGCCTAGGGGGCAGTTCTAGCATCAAGACAACTTCCTTTCCAACTGGGGGCATGACCTTCCCAACCCCAGGGGTTCAACTGCGTATAAACAGCCTGCAAATCACATATCAGCTAGCCACGTTGCAGGGCATGGATGGGTTCAGGAGTAGGGTCTAGAGGATAGGGGGAACAAGGTAGGGGGCTGGATCAAGTCCCTATGAGCTGGGGCTTCCTTCCTGAGGCAGGGGCAGTAACTCCCCAAAAGTGTCTTCCCTTACCGTTCCCACCTCCCAGCCGCCCCAGAAAGCATGACCTGTACTTCCCACACCCCAATCCCAAATCCCAATGTATTAAAACATGACACTTTCTTTAAATTTATTTTTTTTAATTCTTTTACTTTATTGTTCAGTGCTGACTTCCTTCATTCCACCACCTTTTTCCCATCCCTTTTTCCTTTCCACCTCCTATTTCATTACCCATACCCATCCCATTAACTATCTGCCTCCTAGCTACATGTTCCTGCTCCCTGCACCCCCATCTAGAGCAGGGATAAAAGCCTGTCTTGGCTCATCAGCCCTGTAACGGCAACACATCTGTAGCTCCTAGCCAGGTCCCTACTCATCAGCCCTCTAGTGACAAGCCACAGCTGGGCAGGTCGGGCATAGTTAAAGAAGTTTTTTAGCCTTAAAGTGTGGCTTCTCCAAACTCAAGCTAGCACTAACACCAATCAACATTTGAGCAGTACAATGTGTAACTAAGTCTATTTAAGTTGTGGGTGTCAGCTTGATCAACCACATGGAAAGCATTATTAGAAAATTAAAATAAAACCAAGGCCCCCTCCAAACTGGACATTTATAAGAACACTTGCTGAATTTATATTACAGAGTATGTAATATAAATTACATGAAATAATTGAGAAGCCAAGAACAGCTAAGGAACACTAGCATTATATCTAATAATGGCATCATTAGAATAGTGGGAGCACAACATAGGAGAAATGGATATTGTTTTATCAGTAATAGTACCTGTGTAACAAGTAAAAGGTTTCATTAGAGGTAATAACGATCTCTTCAATTGCTTGATAGAAGGAGAAACAATAAGCAAGAACTTACAGTAATTATACAGAATGCTACATCCAGCAAATTTGCTCGCTCTTACTAAGGCAAAACTACCAGTGGCGTTAGGGTTTTAGCCCCAAATCAGGAAAGTATTTGAGCATGTGATTAAGTCTCATGGGATTTTCAAGTTAAACATACCCTTAAATTGTGTCCTGGACAGGGATGTTTTTTAAACTATATTAAAAACTTCCAAAATATCATGTTTTCCTAATAATATTTGTGATTCTCAACTTTTTGTACAGATAGCCCATTTATCACCCACTAAAACTGTACATTTTACACCCATGTGTAAGGGTACTTAATATCTTTCAGAGGAAATATTTAAATGTTACATTAAGTATCTGGTTTTTGTCTTAATTTAAAATTCTGCTTGTGTAAAACTACATTTATTCAGACAACTGAATAAATGTACTAAATTTCCCTAAGCATGTAGACAAAAATATTTTTAAAAGAGAAGGCAGAACAGAATGTATGACTAATTGTAACAGAGAAGTGTTAATGACAGCATTGCATAACTCAATTCTCAACTGCTAAAATGCATTATGATACCTAAATCTTCAGCATTGTAAAATTCCTTAAAACATATATTATAGTTTCCAGTAACACATTTGAAATATTCTAATGCCTTGTAGTATTCCATTTTGAAGCTCTAAAGACAAGTTATTAAGAAATTTACTTGTGTACAGATAAGTAGGCTGAATGTCTACAAAATATGCAAAATCCTGCCAAGGATATATCTACCAGTACTTCAGTTTTGAGTTGAAAACAAATACATTTCTTTCACTTAAAATGCTTATTAAATTATTTACAGTTATAACTCTAAAATCTTATTTTTAAGAAAATAGTGAATACACAATATTTTACTAGGTTGTGGTTTACTTGATTTTACACTTCTTATTGCAGTATTTCAAATACATGGCGCATGTATGTTGAGACAGCATAATATCTCATCTCTTACTCCATTGCTTGACAAGGTTTTGGTTGCCTTTGTGCTATATTAAGACTACTCAATACTGCATTTATCATGTATGGTTACTTAAGGCTGAATTTCAATACAGCATTTGTTTGGAAACAAATTGACAAAGATTGGCTAAAGTCTTTAATAATTTAAGAAATATTTAATAAACTTACCTTATTTAATATATATTATTCTAAATAGGACAGAAATATGTTCCGTCTTTATTACCAACAGGACATAACCATTTTGGTTTAAACTTTTTTTTGGTCAAAAACTTATCTGGATATTTTAAATGCAGAGGCAGACAATAGTTAAACGAATGGCAAAAGAGACAGGACGCAATTAATCATTTAAGGAAAAAAGCAATATAAAATAATCACTACACAGCATGCTTGTTTTGTGATATTTGCTCATGATCTTGCATTCATTCATAACAGTTGCAGTATGACACAATGCCACAAGATAAATATCAGAAAGTTGTATCAATATAGGAATTTTACAGCTGTCTCCCATCCTGTTCCTCCTTGCCTCTCCTTTCTGTCAGTACATAAGAGATTTCACCAAATGCTTTCTCATCTTGACAAAGTATACCGTAATAGTTCCCCAGTCATACATCCAGTTGATCAGCACTCTCCATCATATATCCCCAGTACTGTTGTTATTGTCAGAGTAAAGAGCATGTTTATTAGAACTATAGTATCTGAAGCCCTATGCAGAGTCCTGAAGAGGCACAGGCTGAGTTAAGTACTGCTGTACAGTAAGGTGTATTTCCTATAAGTGTATTTACATCCCCCTTGGCTGGGATGACCTAGTTGGGGATGGTCCTGCTTTGAGCAGGGGGCTGGACTAGATGACCTCCTGAGGTCCCTTCCAACCCTGACTTTCTATGATTCTATAATTTGAACATAATCATTTAGCCTTTTAATGTTTCAAGGAGAAACATTTGTTACTATGTTACTGAAATCTGTGTCCTGTATTATTCATAACTGTGCCCAGCCCTGAAAAGATAACAAAAAGTAGTCTCTTTTGCTTAGTTTAATTTGCATGTTCCCTTGATTGTATTTTCTGCAAACTGGAGGCGGATCAATGAATCCTAACTAAGAGAAAACACCTAACATGTTAATGCAGGTTTTGCCTAGGAACTGCAGGAAGAGGCCATTTATAGCTACAGTACTGAAAACATGTAGTACGCTAACTAGTGAAACTGATTTAACATCCAAATCCTGTTTTATTACCTTTGCTTACGAAAAAATTCTTATTAATTTATTCTATGACGTACTACAAAATGAAAAGTCTACATAAACAAAAATGTTCTTTGCTCTTAAAATTACAATAATTGTCTAAAGTCTTATTAATTCTCCTTAGACTAACATACCAGCACAAAGTAACCTGTAGTACAATGAGAACATCATGCAACCACTGTACAGCATCACTGACTAACTATGTGAACCTCAGTTCCCATTTCTATTAATGCTGCATGTCTGGTTAAGGCTTTTTTCCCTGTTATTTCATGCATGGAAAACAGAAAGCCATTTCACCACATACTCAGATTAAGCATACACTTCTGAAATACAGCCATTTTAGAAGCAGTAATAGATCAGTTTGGCAAAGTACAGAAGACGTGTAAAACTACTCCCTTGTATCAGAGACAAGCTTTTTCAAGCACGTTAAGAGTTTATACATTCAGCTGATTTTATAAAAGCAACTACTAGGCCATACAGGAGTAATGTATTTTGAATTATAGCTAATAACATAGAAATAACTACATCAACTCAACAAAGAGACTACGGGTATATTATCATGTACAGAAACATCGTTTTAAATTTAAAAAAAAAACAACAGTGGGGCTGAGACAGTCAGATGAAGTAGTAAAAAGTTTCAATACTAACGATTATAAAACAATTTCTTGGGCATCAGGTATTCTTCACAATGCCCTGCAACTGAAAAGCCTGAGTACAGAAATAAGAGTACTGCAAAACGAAGTGTGCTGTGAAATGAGAAGGTGGGAAGCATTTCACGTTGGTTTATAATTTTTGAAGTGCAATGATATATATAAGATTTTCCTGAAGCGCACGCGCGCGCGTGTGTGTGTGGCTTCAGGAAAGTTTTATATATATATATATATATATATATATACATACATACACACACACACACACACACACACACACACACACACACATATCTATATATATCATTGCACTTCATACATTATGGACAGATGCAAGATGCCTCTCACCTCATTTCACAGCATACTTTATTTTATATATATATATAAAAACACTTCGTGTGTATATATATACACACACACACACACACACACACACACAACTGCAGGGATGTTTCTTCAGGAAAACTGTGTGTGTCTGTGTGTATATATATATATATATAAAATTTTCCTAAAGCAGGGTTATTTCTTCAGGACAATCATATGTGAGAGAGAATTGTGCGTGTGTCTGTAAATATATATATATCTATGAGTTTCCTGAAGCAGCATCCCAGCAGTTATATATATCCTGTCAATTCAGGAAAATCATATAGATATAGATATATAGATGCAGGGATATATCTATATACATCCCTGCATCTAATGTCTGCGTGTAACTTTTTAAGTGAAATAATATATACTGATGATGCTTCAGGGGGAATATATATATACACACACACGTGTGTGTGTGTGTGTCTGTGTATCAACATACACACACACAATTCTTTTGAAGCAACAACACTGCAGCTATATATATATATGTTATTGCACTTCAGATGTTACAGTGTTACAGACAGATGTGGGGATATGGGTATGATTTTCCTGAAGTGACAGGATATATATAACTTCAAGGATGTTGCTTCAGGAAGATCATATATTATATAATTTCTAATATATATATATATATATATATACACACACATCATTGCACTCAAAACATTATGGACAGATGTGAGATGAAAGGATACAGATGCGACTCTCCCGAAGCAACACCCCTGCAGTGATATGTATGTATAGATCGATCTTTGGGCATCTCTCTCTCTCTCTCTCTCTCTCTCTCTCTCGGTGCACACACCTATACAGCTCTAGCTGCCGGGACGCCGCTTCACAGAGCCCGGCCGGAGCCCGGCCCCGAGCTCCTCTGGAAGCGGCCCGGGACGCAGAGCCCCGCACCCCAGGCGCGCAGGGCAGGGCAGGGCGGCTCCGCACCGCCGCTTCCCGCAGAGGCTTGCCCGGGCCGGGCTGCAGTCGGCCGCCCCCGCCTCGCGGGCCAGCCCGCCGCTCCCTCACCTCCCGGCCGGGGCGAGGGGCGCTCGCTGGATGCCTCCCAGCGCTGTCCAGGGTCCCTAGCGCCCGGCGCGGCCTCACCTCGGACCCGCCCGCTCGCAGCTGGGTCCCCTCTGCCTCCCGCCCGCAGCGCACGCACCTGCAGCCCGCGGCTCCGCCGCCAGCGCGCTCCGGAGCCAGCGCGTCTCTTTGGGCGGCCCCGCCCCGCCCCGGGAGGGGGACACAGCGCCGCGCCCTGTGCCCAATCAGCGGGCGGCCCCCGGCCCGGCTGCAGCCCTCAGCCAGCTCCGGCCCCTGGGGAGGGGAGGTCTGTGCTGCCTCCCCCGATAGCACAGACCAGCTTGGCAAGTGCCTGGGGGGTGTCGGCAAACAGGGGAGAGGGGCTTGGGGTAAAGCCGGTATCTTTTATTAGAACAACTCAACTAGTTGGACACTTCTTTGCAAGCTTGCAGGTAGATATACCCTTGGTCAGGCTGAAGAGGCATCATTCATATATATCCATATATGACAATTTATACATTCAGCTGATTTATATAGTATATATTTATATTACAGATATGATATATATTATAGTTTACACATTCAACTGATTTATATATTATATCTTTATATTACAGCTGATTTATATATTATATACATTTAACTGATTTAGATATTATATACATAGATATTATATATATTATATATTATAGTTTAGACATTCCGCTGATTTATGTATTATAGATATACATTATACAATATGTATATAATATATATAATATATATTATATGTTATAGTTTATACCAGGGGTTATCAGCTGGGGGTATACATACCCCCAGGGGTACTTGAGAAAGCCCTAGGGGGTACGTGGAGCAGGTGGGGATGGAGCAATGCCACGCACCATCCCGCACCTCCATGCAAGGGCCGCCCACCCAGCCAGATGTGGGGGAAGCTCACATGTGGCAGCTGCCACGGCTCTGTGTCTGGCCGCGCACCTTCCCCGTTGCTCCGCATCCAGCTGCTGGGGTACACTGATTCAAAAAGGTTGAAAACCCCTGGTTTATAGATTCAGCTGATTTATATATTATAGATATTATATATGTTATACATTATATATTACAGTTTATAGGTTCAGCTAATTTATATATTGTAGTTTATACATTCATTTATTTTTTTATGTATTCATTCATTTATATATTCATTTATTCATGAGGCATTCATATACATTTATATAGTCTAGTTTATACTTTTAGCTGATTTATATATTATAGTTTATACATTCAGCTGATTTAAAAAAGCAACTGCTAGGCCATACAGGAGTAATGCATTTTGAATTCTAGCTCATAAAGTAGAAATAACAACCTCAACCCAACAAGGAGTTTGTCCCAGATTGAATCCAAAAGCACTCCACCCTGCCCTGGCCTGGCTGGGTTGTTGCAGCAGCAGGATGGCTGTGGTGTGGTCCACAGTCAGGAGAAACCTGAATTAAACTAAGAGCCGCAGGGCTGTTGGTTGTAGCCGTGTTGGTCTTGGGACATAGGCAGGCAAGGCTCTTTGGGTAAATTTTATTAGACCAACTAAATAGTTGGCAAAAAGTTCTTTGCAAGCTTTCAGGCACAGACACCCTTCTTCTGGCATTGGGAGACTCTGCATTGGGAAACTGAAGAGCTGGCATTGTCTGAGGGTGGCCTGAAGTCTGCTGGAGGGTGCCCTGAGTCTGAAAAAGGCAGCCCCAGACAGGCCAGGGGTTAAGGAAAGGTCTTGGGTCTCTCCGCCTAAACACCCAGAGCCCTACAAGTCAACCACAACCAATCCCAACCGTGCAGCTGGTCCTATAAAAGATATGACTTGATAAAACTTGTTACAACACCTGGACTCCAGGCACCAGGGCTGTTGACTGTTGTTACACACAAGTCATTTCTCAGGCATGACTTACAAGTGACATTTAGTTAGGGCTGCAGGGCAGAGCAAGAAGCACGGTATAGTCATTTAATAATGTTCCCCTGGAGCGATGCTCTTGCATGTTGCTGTTAAACAGAGGGGACCCTGAAGAGGACACCAGGGTTTGGGAATGATTCTGTTCAGAGAGAGCCATCTGTTCACATGGTAAGACCTGGTTTTACTCATCTGACAAATGCTAGCCTGTCAGGCTGAGCTCAACAATGCTAAGTGTCTGTCTCAAGCTGAAACTTTTGGGAACATTTCAGTGAATGTGGTTCCAAAGATGAGAAATAATGCATTGTTCTCCTTTCACAGACAATTCTGACCATGTTGTTGAGAAGCTGTGTTGGCTCTAGGCTCTGAGCGGACACTTGGAATTTGGCTAGAAAGATCACCCTGGTGTCAGAGATATATCTTTTCCTGTTCCTTTGAGAGTCCATAAAAATTCAGCCAAGTTATAAATCTTTGAAAAATCTTGACTCGCCTATAATTAGTTATAAGTTAGTAGCTAAAGACTCTGAAGATTGCATGTGCACTGAGCATCCTCTAAGAGGTGAGCAAGTGTTCCCAGCATCTGCAGACCATGGTGGCTTCAGACCAGAAGTGAGAACTTGGAAGCCTGGGGACTTGGCACAATTAATTCTCTGTCAACTTAATTGTTGCATTTCCTAACTTATTGAGCAACTTGATATTTCTTTTGAATATGTGTGCATGCAATTATTATTTATACATCTAAGTCAGTGGTTCTTAACCTTTGTTAGGCACCCCTCATTAGACTCAAAGCACACCTTTGGAAAATACTAGCTCTTAGTTTTCACTGTTTTTCAGACTATGGAACAATAATAATTAAATAAAAACTGCTTCTGTTGCAAAAAACTCAGAAAGACCATAGCAGGTCAGAATGTTTTTGACGCTATGAATTTCTATTTGAAATCTCTGGGTTTATCTTGTCAATCATGTGTAATTATTTGCATATTTG
This sequence comes from Alligator mississippiensis, assembly GCF_030867095.1. Classification (NCBI taxonomy): domain Eukaryota; kingdom Metazoa; phylum Chordata; order Crocodylia; family Alligatoridae; genus Alligator; species Alligator mississippiensis. Next base: position 93,709,463 of record NC_081825.1, read on the forward strand.
ACAGGGCTAATGAAGTGCCATGGCACCCTGGTTAAAAACCACTGATCTAGTTGCCCAAGACATTCTACAAGAAAATGTCAGTGACCTGGTCCAAGGACCTTACTGTTAGAATTAGACTTTACAAAGTGAGAAATTACAATAACTATGAAAGACAGATTATGGACCCAGATATATTTCCATGAAACTGTTATTATTTTGTTGGGATGCACTGCATTTCAAAATGGCACATTTGGTAAAATGTGTATCCTTCTTTATATTCTTCTGTCAGATTTTTACTCCTTAATTCTCTTCCAATGCTATAATATTGTGCTTCCAGTGGGCATGTGAAGCAAAACTAGTATATTTTTTTCAGGAATGAAGTCGAAATATTTTTGCAAAATAACTTTCTTTGCAAAAAGAGTCTCCTCCCCCTCAGTTAGCACTAGTGAAGTGATTTTTGTTTAAATGGAAAATAAATGCATTGATTCCCTACTTCTTCATACAATTTCTTTACAACTATGCATGCATGTCCCAGGAACACAAGGCTTATCAAATCAAGGGAAATTCTTTCTAAAGATTCCTTGTTAAACTGCTGCCCCATGCAATGTTGCCTAGACTTGCCATGGGCCTTTCTGAAAGCACCTCTGTACATCTACAGATATACTTTTATCGTTTAAAATACTTGTGGCAATTTACCATAACAAAGACAGTTCTTTCCTTTAGCAGTCATGAACGTACACTGATTTTACGAGGTAGTACCTGCTATTTTACTTCCTGCACAACGTCCTCCTGCAATTCTGAGTGGCATTCTTACCCAGCTTATTCATTTTAAATAAAAAAGTAAATGGTTTCTTTCAGTCTTTGCATCTTTTTTAATGTCTTTTCAGAACTGAACAAAGTTGGCTAGTACTATTTAGGAAGCAGCAGGTAACATAAGGACACATTTCTTTTCCTTAAGAAACTATGTCTTGGTAATTTTACAGATAGCATATGCATTCCCATTTGGAAAATTTATTTTTAGATGAATACAAACTCTCAAACTTCCTCCTTTTTTTTTCAGTTGTTAGGGCATTCTTCACTTCCCATCCAGAATCAGTTGCTCAAAAACCTTTGTCATGTTGTTGTGTTTCACTCCATGGTAAGTAAAATGATTCCTGTATGTACAATGGTCAATAAAGATTATAAGCCATGTTGGTGTCTTTTTGGGTAAAAGTTACCATGCAGATATTTGATCCTTTATTGACTCATTCATTCATTTAACATGCTTTTTATAGCTGGTGTTAAACACAAGTAGTGTTAAAAAATGGATGGTAAACTTGTGTTTAAACAGCATTGTACTTCTAGACATACTAGCTAATTGCCCATCAAGAATGACAGTGGGGGTGGAGGGACAGGCGGGAATGGACTGCTGCTGCCCACCACCCCATGCCACCGTCATCTCCCAGGAGTGGGGGCCCTCTGTCCTCTCCATCCCCTTTGGCCAGCACCCCATCACCGCTGCCTGCAGGGAGAAAGGCCAGGGTGCGAAGCCAGCTGCTCCATCCCCGCGGTCATGGCAGCACTCCACCATGCCACCGCTGCCTGTCTGGAACACTCTTGGAACACTCTGATTGGTTGTTTCAGACAACCAATCAGTGTGTGCAAATAAAGTGGTATGGACAGACAGGCAGACTAAGGCTTTTATAATTTTACAATTTCTATATTTTTTACCTCCCACTTACGTTGAAAAATAGTTTGCTTTTTGGGAAAATGAATTTACTCCTAGATTCCTCAGTACTGAAAAAATGTATATCATTCTGAGTAATAGAATAAACACTTCCTGTGCAAATTCCCAACGTCATCTTATAGGTTTCTAATTATATCTTTTAACTTTGGATGAAGAAATTATATATATGTCATTCATAATTTAACTTGTCAGTTTATTCGCCGATCAAGAATAATTGAACACTAGAGATCACTATAAGATTTCACATAATAAATATAGGCAGACAAGGTTCTTTGGGTAAGTCTGATATCTTTTATTAGACCAAAATAGTTGGAACAATTCTTCTTTGCAAGGTTTCAGGTACAAATTCCCATTGTCAGGCTGAGGAAGTGTCTGCAGAGCCTTTGCTCTTCCTGGCTGGAATAGAATAGAAGCCAGAGACCAGAATACATGTGAGAATGCCAGTGAGTGAAAATACAAATTGAGGCAGTCAATGGGTAAGAAACAGGTGGAGGGGGTTGGAAAGGGGAATGTAGACCTGGTGTTAAGAATATAGCTGGTAAATACTACAGAGGCACCTGGGTCAGATGTCAGGCAGGTTATAATGTGCCATAAATCCAATGTCTATATTTAGTCCATGATTTTTTGTATCCAGTAGGTTGATGAAGTGAAGTTCATAGGCTCATCTGTGAAAGGTGTTTTTTAAATTCACTGTGAGGATTAGAACTGAGAGATTGGACAGAGAGTGGTTGTCTTGTGAGAAATGTGCCCCCACGGGTAATTGGGTATTCTTGTCCTTGGTAGATTTTTGGTGTGCGTTCATTCTGGTATGCAATTGTTGTTTGGTTTCTCCTACATGTTCTTCATTAGGGCATTTAGTGCATTGGATGAGATATTACATTTCTGGAGGTGCAGGTGTAAGATCCAGGAAAGATGACAATTCTGTTGTGAGGTGTAGTTATTGTGGGGATGGTGGAGATATGTTGGTAGGTTTTACATGTCTTGTCCTGGCATGGTCTGGATCCTTTTAGTGTATTTTGGGCCATAGGTAGTTTGCTTGTGGTGATGAGGCTGGTGAAGTTCAGTGCTTGTTAAATGCTATCTTCCCAGAACCACCTACCACCTGTTTCTCACCCATTGACTGCCTCAATTTGCATTTTTACTGACCGGCATTCTCATATGCATACTGGCCTCTGGCTTCTATTCTATTCCATCCAGGAAGAGCACAGGCCAATTGCAGACACTTCCTCAGATGACACAGGGGGTTGTTCCCAAAAGCTTGCAAAGAAGAATTTTTTCCAACTATTTTAGTTGGTCTAATAAAAGATACCAGATTTACCTAAAAAGCCTTATCTACCTATGTCCTTAGACCAACTCAGCTACAACCTATAGCCCTGGAACATAATAAATATTGCATATCCCAACTAGTATCTCAGTTCTTCTCACTTAAATACAATTTCATAACTACCTTTGACCTATTTCATTTTCTCTTTGGGATGGAAACTCTGTATTTGTATCTTGCCTAAAAGAATGCAGCTCCCATCTTTCTTCAGGACTTTGGATGCGTTCATAGTACAAATAAATAAGATTTGACTTCCTGAATACATAATCTCTCAATTTCCTATTATGACATTCACTTATGAAAACATCCTTGAACAATGTCACAAAACAACTTTTCTTTTGGATGTTGTTATACAAACATCTGGATCCACTCTACATTTTGTGGGAAAATATGAGAAGCTAAATAGATTCTAGTCCAAAAAAATCTTTCAATGTCAAAAGAAAATGAAACACAGGACTTAATCTTTTTCATTCAGAAAATCAGAATGTTATTTGAAATAATATTAAACTGTCCTCAATTTTGCAATCACCCTGATTTATAGAATTAAAAATGTTAGTCTTACTCCCATTAAAATCAATGTAAGATGCTCATAGACATTATGAAAAGGCTGATATTTCATATTCTCAATATTTGCTTTTGGACCAGAACATTTTAGCACTTAGATGTGAATTCTGATACATTGGTTTAGATTGGGTTAATGTCAATGGAACTTCTTGAGGAATAAAATGCTACTCAATTGGCATGTCTACACAAGATGCTTAATGTGCAGTCAACCAATTATAATGTGCATTAGTGTGTCACAGCAAACGCCATGCTAATACACTGCCAAATTATTCTACTGTGCATTAACATCACAAAAAGACTGTGCACCTTTTCTATGGTGCAGTGACACCGGCTACTGGGCATTTAGTTAGTACCTTACATTAGAGGTACTAAATTTAATGTGCAGTAGCAACAGCACATTAATGCACATGTAAATACACCCACTGGAAGCAAAAGTATTAAAATCAACAAAATATTCCATTAAAAAAAGGATAGTGAATGTTGGAAATGCCTGAATGAACTAGCTATTCTGACATATTATAGGACTGCAAGGAATGAATTAGTTTTTGCTTTGAAACTGAAGAGAGAAAGCATGAGGAGACTTCAAGCACAGTGTATCGTTAGGTTTAACAAATGCTGAGGAACTATCATTTGAACAAAGTTAGCTAGTCTAACTTCATATTTGAGTCAGAATAGTATTTATTAAATACTAGAAATCCAATGTAGTGTCCATAGTGTAGAAAAACAATGATAAAATGTACAAATACAAGAGTCCCTAATGAGAAAACCCTTCCTCCCATGAGTAGATACTATAGATGCAATAAGTTCTATTTTCTTCTGTAGGACAATTGATAGCAGTGAGACCTGTATGGATGAGTATGAGTTTGTACCAGCATTGGATCCACAGGGAACTTCCCTTTTCTTTCCTGCTAAAGTTTCTCATTTTTCTTTCCTCATTTCTCTTTTCCTTAGCGTGGATTCAAAATATCCTCAACACCCACCCTTTCCTTGAAGTAATAATATCAGCTGATGCCTTTTTGTAGTATCACAGCCTCTTAGAGCCTCATTTCTTGTCTACTACTATGCAAGGCATGCACTAAGTAGAGCATAGGTGTGGAAGAGCAAGGAGAGAGTAGGCAAAGGAACATTTTGCCTGCAGCCCCAACAGAACATCTCCTGCAATCTGGCAATGGGGGATAGCCACCTGGGTCCACTATTTGAAGCCTGATGCATCACCATGGTTCCCCATTTGAACAGTAATAGATGTTGTGTATGTGTGAAATGTGGAACTCTAAACAACTACACACGCTCTAATCTAGACTTGACTATTGGGGAGCATCACCAGTCAATTTACTGTGTGTTTGTTGTTTTTGTTTTTTGGTTTTTTTGTAAATTAGGCATAATCCTTTGATTTGTCTTAATGTATGCTTTGAGATCTTGGCATCTGTTACACTTATTCTAGAAAATTCTAAAGTAATTTTTAAAAAGGCACACATCCCTGCAAGAATACGTATTTTCAGGCATGAACATGTGCCATTTTCCCTTTATTCTACAATTGCTTTTAATTACAAAGAACTCATGTTGGCAGCATATATTGTCCTGTAATGAGTCTGACATTCCTTTTGTTGTGGAGACCTTTCCATTGTACTACCTGAGTACTCTCCTCAGCATATTCTGTATATGAAATCATACAAAGTAACCATTATGGTATTTATTAGATGTCATACAGTCTCTATTTTGAAGCATTAGATATGGTACTAAGAAGAGAAAAAGAAAAGATTCTGAAATGAGGGTAATGCAGTGACAGGAGCCAGGCTAAAGAAGAGAGAAAGGAAGCGAGTTCTGAAAAAGTGGAACTAGGAGAAGAAATATGAGACAGTAAAAATGGCACCACAAGAATGAATTATGGTTAAAAACAGTGTCAGAGAAGAAGAATAAAGGGCGTGAACAATAAGGGAGGAAATAATTCTGTCACTTCAGAAGTTTTCTCATTTCACCTCTGAGGCCTTATATATACATTGGCTTTTGGGGTGAATCTTTCATTGTAGCTTTGCCAATAATGTGTCTCAACCCTCTACCAAATATGAATGGTCAATGACAAGAAATGTCTGTGCTCTTGTTCTCCCCAGTTTGCTAGTATCTGTGGCTGCCCCTATGGAAATGCAACTGAGAGAAGTTCTATTAAAACAAGAGCAGAAGTAATCTGAATGGTCACAAGATTATTGGCCAGAAGCTTGTCTGTCCAGAGGAATTCTACAGTTCTGTTTTCTTATATACCTCTTCAATATATAGATGAGGCTGCTAAAGGAGCTAGTGAATTCATTTGAACTGTGGCATAATCAGTATGCAGATGGCATATGCCACTGTCTCATTTTCATCAGACAGATATTATTTCTAATTTCCTTGACTGCCCTTGGATTATGATAGTAGAATACTTTGTAGAATGTAAACAGGTTTTGCAGTTACTTTCAAAACTGCAGTGTAGTCAGAGCTACCATTTATACCCAGGCAAGACAGAGAGAAGAAAGGGGACAGAGTGCCAGTTTTTTTTTAAGAGTAGAAACTACTGTACATTTCAGCTCTTCTCCTCTTTTTCTCTACATGGAAGATTCCAAAGAGAAAAAAATTCTTCACAAAATTCTTTATGTTTTCAAAATATGTACAACGGTGATAAACCATAAGCTATTAATCAGGTTTAAGCAAAAAAAATGTTGGCCACATCAGATTGTCCAGGATACTGGATACATCTACACAAGATGCAAAGGCACAGTATCAATGAGCTACTGCATGGTAGCTTGTTGCTACCATGCAGTAGTGTTGCCGGGCACTAATCATGTGAGGACAATACTGCGCAGTAGTAACAAGCTACTGCACAGTAGTTTGTTGGTACTGTGCAGTAGCATAGGGCAAAAACCATGCAGTGACCGTACTGCATAGTAATGCAGGTTGGTTACTCTACAGTCTGCACAGTACTGCTTATGCAAGTACTAAATAACTGAGGAGTAACCACTGCACAGTCCTCGGCACATGTAGACATGGCTACTGATGCACAGGACAGAACCAGCATGAGAAAGCTATACTTTCTTGCAGTAGTAACCTCTTTACAAAGACCCAAGGAGAGGGAGTGGGGGGAGAGAAAAAAACAAAGCAACCTAATAAATAATAGCACCATAAGAAAGACTTAAAGGAAAAGGAGAAAAGTAAGAAAGATCAGGACTAGAAGGTGAAACAGAATTCTCAGTAGTTAGTTGCCAGGAACTTCGGCCGTCCATTTTTGTGTCATTACAAAGGGCAGTCTATTGTTTGATAGTACAGGGATGACATTCCTGATGACTTTCATACATCCCAACCACTCCAATTAAAAAGATAAGAGTAATCACCCTTGAAACTGTTAACTGTGGCTCTTAAATATCTGCTTTGTTCATGCTGAAGGGTTACAATTAACACAGGTATGTCACTGCCTCAAACTGAGTAGATATGTGGGTGAACTAAGGAAATAAAGTGTCAACAAGTTTCTGAAGTTTCTTTTGATGCTGTTAACCTAAAAATGTAATGCCTCCTATTTCGTTCTGATGATGTCCCTACTTTTGAGCACAGTTCATTAGTGATATGGTCATCTGAATGAGTCCATTCACCTGTCTAGTGTTGTTGGGTGTCACGGGTGTGGCAGGGCAATTACTGCATGGCTTGTTGGTTGAAGGCTGAAGGTTGGTTTCTTCCTTCTTAGTGCTTTTCACACCGTTCTTAAGTGCCTGATGGCACTGACATCAACAGCCAAGTCCCCATACACTTTCTTTAGATGTGCTTGAATATCAATAAGCCTTCTGCAGTAAGGAACTGAACTACCCCTCTCTGTTTTGTAGGCATGTCATGTTCATCAGGCATTTTATGCAACTGCTGCTGTGCTGCAATATGTTGTATCTCAATTGAACCTCAAGAACTGGAGTAACAGGTACAAGTGCTTGGACTAAAATTTTCTTACTGCTGTTGGTGCCTTACTTAGGAGACAAAATTTAGGAGGTATTACTTTCTGGCTGACCCTACCATGTGAGTTAACTGGACTTTGGTTTCCCAGAAACCATCCTAGGGTGGCAGCTCATCAGGGTAAACATATCCCAAGTAGGTGGGATGTCAGTTTGTTATATTTCCTTATGTCATGTTCAAATCATACAGCTCACACTGGAGGTCAGCACACAGCATAAACCAAAAACACATACACGTTCATATTTGCCAATTTATATTTCTCACCAGTACACTAAAAGGTAAGAATGTTGTCCCTAGACTCACAGAATTAGACTATAACAGAACCGTAGGCTCCACTGAGACATCTGCTTTTCAAGATTTAGTTTACAAAATATTCAGAAGCAGCCATAGAGAGCTGGGAGCCCCTCCAAATATATCTCTACTATTTAGCACAGGCCTGCCTAACTTCTTAGTGGCTGGTGGCTGCACACCATAGGGCTGCACCAGCAGGGGCCATGGGCCCCTCTCACTTCCCTGGCTGCAAGCTCCCCTGGCTTTTTGTGGGTGAGCAGCTGCTCTCTTTTCCTCTCCATCCCCATCCCACCATCACTGCAGAGAAGGGAAGGGGAGCCTGAAAACCCTGGTTGCAGCATCAGCCAGAGCAATGAGGGAAGCCACAGTTAGGGAGAGTTTGGGGGGCCACAGATTAACCCATCATGGACTGTATGTGGCCCAGGGGCCACCAGTTGGACAGTCCTGATTTAAGGATTGATTCAGTACAGTGGATGCTGTTCATACTTTTCTGTTCAGATGTTTGGGTGACTAGAGGGATTGGTTGTCACTTAGTTAGCTGTTCTTTCCACTGAAGAAAGTTGACATCATAGGCAGCATTATCAGAGTGTGCGAATGGCCCTGAATACTACGTATTTTTCAGTTGGGTTAGGTAGGTTAGCCCCATAGGTATGGTATCATAAAATGCTTTTGTAAAATGAATAGTGTTTTTGATTAACTGTCTTACAGTTTAGTTTAACCTTCTATATTGTAAAATAAATAAATAAATAAACCACAGTGAAATTGCTTCTATGATTTTATGATTCTAGTCTACTCTGGTCTCTTTAAATTTGGTTTCTTAGTTCACAGACTTATTAATAAGCTTTTCCAGCATATAGCAAATATGGGACTAGTGTTTCAGAATGCAGGAGAAACATTCTAAAAAAATATTTTACTTGTTCTATTTGTGAGAAGAGTGTTTTCAGTAAGCACTGCAATTGTTTTATTCTGTAAACTGTATACTGGAACTGTTGATGTTTTGAATCAGGAATGCCAGCTTGACCTAGAGTCATATAGGACATGATTAAAAAAATAATTATTAATTACTTGTCTTAGTTCAGATCTTTGAGCCCAGATTTCATAAGCAGCAGATCTTAAAAATGCCCATTTTGCATGTTCCCTATAAGACTGAGATGGTGATGGTATATAAAATATATCCTGGCCTATCAACAGGCCTGCATCAGAGACTGTCCAGATCCCAGTCCATACATATTGTACACCTACCCCTGTAAGCATTGCCTAAGCATTTTCCTAGTCAGGCCAACTGCTTTACTTGCTCTGACATTTGTTCTTCCACCTGTTCTTCAGCTGCATGCAAATGGCTCCTTGATGGGTTTACTGCAGTCTATTATGCATTGTAAGTTACTGAGGATGGAAAGTTTATGAGAGGAAAATCCAGCAGCTTGCCTGAAGGTTACTCTACATTATAGTGAATGCCAGCAGTCCCAAGGTGAGATGATGGCAGTAGCATATCAATGGGAAAGTCCTGGTCATGCCCATAACAGTTGATGGGGAGAGGGTATAGGCGCTGCCATCCTTGCTAATATACTGGCATGATCCTTCCATGTTTGCCTAGGTTGGCTTTGGGCCCAGTTTCTGCCTGGTTTGCCCCACAAATTGCGCTCATCATATTTCATTTGAGGTTTGTTTTCCATTTGGAATAGAGATATACCTCTGCTTTTTACTCATATACTAAAATAGCTGTATGTAAAATATGTTTTAAAATAGATCCAGAAGTATCATCCGCTTCTTTTTTCCAACTGCTCAATATTTTGTTTGTACTATTTTCCAGCATTAGTAAATTCTTTGTGGCTACTACTAAAATTGTCCTTGTTCATATAGGGTTGAACTGTGACCTTAGAACCCAGTCTGAGTAAGGGAAATCATGTAGCTATTCTGCTGCAGAAACAGGCCTGCAACTGAATTGTGACTGTGGGACACAATCTCCCTCTGTTGTTCCTTTGCTTCAGTGGGAAGTAGTTTATTTTAGCACCTTTTTGATACAGATTTGTCCTACTATGAGGTGGCTTGATTCTACCCACTCTCTGACCCTATACATGAAAGAATGTCAGGCTGGCTGCACCTACTCTCTCCCTCTGACTGGTACAGACTTCAGTATTGCCAGTAGCTCATATTGAGGTATATTGGGACTTCTTACATTCCCTGACTCCTCTGAAGAGAGGTAGAGTTGCGTTCATGAATGAGTTGTTTGGAAATGTGCATAGGAAAAAATATTCCTTTTTACCGTTCCTGTACTTAGGAGAAAAAAATAACATTTTCTGGTAGATAACTGCTAACTTTATAGTATTTTTTTCCAAGCCACTCCAATGGAGTATAATTTTCAAGTTACAGTTGAAATGCTATTGGTTTGTATCATTTACTCTTATCTAAATATTATCACAGAGTTCATAGTAATGAGAATGTCTTACCATGCTACACAGTTATATGTATAAGACTTTCTAAGAATGGGTTAAATACAGCTTGCGCACTCCATTTAACCCATATGCTTTAATTAATTTTCCTTCTTTTTTGCCATTGCCATGGATAACATAGGTGTTGACCTTGATGTGATTTTGTCATTTGAAGGTCACATTAGTGCTGCAAAATAACCAGCTTCCCTTCTTATTATCTGGGTAGTATAGCTAGATTACAGCTAGTAATCTCTGACAGATGCTGTGATGATAATCCGTGCACTGGAAGTTGCTAAAATTGTTTTATGTAGTGTATGGTTTTATGTCTGCAGCTCATTCAAAATGTGATGGGCTATAAGGTTGTGGTGGAAACAACTAATTGACTACAGTGAAGTGATATGGTGACTTTTGAGGGAATTTGAAAGACTCCCTCTATCTTCAGTGTTGCTGGTTACGGTGGCAGATGTAACACTGGCCAGTTTTTGTGCCCTATAATGCCAGACAGCCACAGGGTGTGTCTATGTGAGACATTTACTGCAGAACTGACTAATTAGGTCTCACAGTAAACATCTCGGCATCTACACATGCAGCCCTATTAGATTACAGGAAAATAATAAATGCTGCAGGAGGATAGTTCTTGTAAATACATGTATTTACAAGTACTCACAAGTTCACTTATTTCCATGAAATCACCAGCTCCCATAATTAAAATATTGTCACATTTTGGATATAATTCCAGTTTTGTCAACCCGTGAAGTGGAAGCTAAATAAAGGAGTCAATGATCTGTAATGATTTACTGAGAACCAGATTTTACCTGGTTCTTTTATTAGTAGGAACTATATGGGCTTAGTATGCATATATGGTCAACACAATTCATTTGCCCTTGGATATAAGATCCAAACTGAATTCTGTCAGAGATCATCAAGCCTGCTCTTTCCACTCCTGACAGAAAAAAACAGAGATGTGGACTTACCTTCAGCCACCTTCAATGGTGGATCCAGAGAGGGTGCAGTGGCATGGTCGTACCCCCTTTTAGATTGTGCCACAGAAGCAGCAGTCAGGGACTTTATTTTAAAGTCCCTGAATCAAGTAAGAATTCCCTCCCACTCCCTTCCCCCTCATGCTCAGTGGCATGTCCCCTCCTCTATTCTCCCTTACCTTTCTACTTTCTCCCTGTCCCAAACCTGCCACTGTTCTTGGCTAACCTAAGGGCTGGGAGAGCTCCAGAGATGTTCTTGCCCCACTCCAGCTGGGCTGTGCAGGGTGCTGGGCTCAGCTGGGGACAGGGGCAGTGGCAGCCATGGTTCCCCTCCCTGCTTGGCTTTCTTGGGTGTTCCCTACCAGTCTGGGAACAGGTTCAGTGTAGGCAAACTCACCCGCCACCAGTGCTGTCCCTGGCCAAGCTTGGCTTCCCATGTAGAAGTTCCCTACAGCCCCAGCTGGCATGAGGCAGGAGCAACTAGGACAGTGGCAATGGTAGGCAAGTCTCCCTTTCCTATGGCCAGAGGCATAAGTAGAGAGGGAGGGCAGGGGAGGAGAGGTGTCACTAAGTGCAGGATGCTGAGCATTGGAGAAGATTCTTATCTGCTTCAGGGACTTCAACAAGGCCCCTGGCTGCTTCACTTGTGGTTTGGTCTGCCCAAACCAGTGAGGGGATGGAGAGATTGGGATCAGAGGAAGCATGCCAGGAGCAGGCTCAGTCACTCCTGCAGGGCTGGTCACTGCTCCTACCTTCCTCTTCAAATGCTTGGATCTGCCTGTGGACACTTTGTACACATGTGCAATAAACTCTATGCTACAAGAAAGGGTAAGAATAGGTGTCTCTCTGCTTCCTCAAAACAAAAAAGCTTCCCACAGACCTCCCAGAGGTGGTGAGTCTCTGCACTATCCCTTTATGTGGCTTGTTACTAAAAGGAACAATCTACCTCCAAAGATATATTAAAAAAATTTTTTTTTACCACATTTCACATGTGAAAGCTAAAACTTAAAGGAATTAATTTTAATCATAAAAGAGCAAGTAGCTGTAAAATCTTATAACAAATTAATGGATTTTTAAAATAAAGATGACTAAAGCCATACTTAGAGTACACATAGAAACATAAAAAAAATACAAGTCTATCCAACACCTCCAGGCATTAATGCATACCAGTAGCAAAAGTATACAGCTCCTAAATAATGAATCTTTTAAAAATAAACATTCCACAGAAAGGAAATTATATTCTTTTTTTTAAAGTTCCCCTCAGCTGCTTGTGCCTAAATTTAGAAAGGGTCAGTTTGTTCTAAGGGCAGTGGTGCATAGCCATCCATTTGAGAAACATCATTTTCAAACCATTAACCTACTTCATCTAAGGGAGACTTTATAAACAAATGACAAATGAAGGAAGCAACCATTTCATGCAAGGTTAAAATGGCAAAGATCTGTTAGATCAGCCACTTCAGTCACTTGGTCTGTACAGAATTGTTCCACACAATTTATTTTTTCATGTTTTGTCCGGTGCAGTTTTGACTATTAAATACAGATCCTTTAACTTTCAACAATGTGTTGAATGCTCCATAATCTCATTGTCAGAAAGAATCATCTTAAATGCTACTTATCATAATTCCTCTCCTAATTATATTTATACTCATTTCTTTTGATCCTCTACAATACGCAAATTAAATCAAAACTCTTTTCTAAGTTCCATACAATACCCTAACTGGGACAGCTTAACTATAAACATGAAAAAAACCCAAAAAACAAAAAAACAAGAGGCAGGATTTCATAAGGTGATACCTTTTATTGGACCAACTATAGAGATAGGATAAAGTTAAACAAGCTTTTGAATGCAAGACGTTCTTCATCAGGTCTGACCAGTACAAGCCAAGTATACCATAGTTCTAAGAGGGGAAAGAGAGAAATTGTCAGAAGTAGCAGACAAACAATTAGCAGAAGACAAGAAGCTGATTACTGGGAGACGAAGGTCTGTCAAAAGGAAGGAGGGTCATTCTCACCTTTCATGTGAGGAAAGAATTCAGAAGTCAGGTAGATTATAATGTTCTGTAAAACCAGTATTAGTATTAAATCCTTGGTTCCTAGTGTCCAGCCAGCTTATGAATTTTATCAAACCAATTCCATTTGCTTTAGTGTGCTAATAAGTACAAATATGAGCAGAATTTAGGTCATTTTATAAGACATAGCTACAGAAAAGGCTCTAAAATTATAACAGAAAATTAACCTGTTGATGCATATACTGATATTATACTTTTAACGGGTTGTTGAATTCAGTAGAGACAAACTTGGTCATTTGTGCAGAAATCTCTATAACTAAACAAAAATAATTCATACTGGAATGTGAATGAGTTTAGCATCCATGAAGTTCACAAACTCATTCTATTTGCAAATGTACTGTGGTGTATCTCCTCCATAGAACTGTCACTTGAGGTTTGGAAAGATAAATTAGTTTGCTAGCTTTGGTTCTGGTTCAGTGACTATGTTTCCTATGTTCATTTAGAGTAGATGGTATGTTTGAGATGGAAAAAAATGCTTGATAAAATAAATCCAATAGGAAAATACATTATTTTATTTGTAACTATCTTCTTCTTTGAGAAATATGTTAGTTTGTGATAGACTAATTTAAAATACTAATTGAACACTGATGGGTTCTACTTGAAAGCTTATTACGTAGTTTCTAGCAGATTTTGTTGAAGGGCAGATAAAGAGCTTTTAGTAATCAGCAAGACATATTTTTAAGAAACTAGGATGTCAGCAGTCTCTGCACCAGTCACCCCTGTGCTTGCATTTGGGAAAGCATTGAACAAAATATTCCCAGATGCTAAAATTATTACTCGCATACCTTTAGGTACGCATATGTGTTTTCATAGGATTGGGTCTTATATCTTCATCAATTAAAAGGTTCCATGCAAAACTCTTTCAGTGCCTGCCCAAACTAATTTTCTTCTAAAGTGACAGGCTCTGTAGATGGGGGAAGAGCAGTAGATGTGATATACTTGACTTTGGCAATCCTTTTGACACTTGTCTTCCATGACATTCTCTTTAATAAAGTAAGGAATACAGACCATATTAACGTACTATAATGTGGATACATAACTAAATGGTTGGGTCATTTTGCTCATCAAGGAAGGAAAAAGTTGTCAAGTAGGGTGTCCAGGGGTCTGTCGGGATTTAGATTGTTTCACATCTGCATTGATGTTTTGGATGAGGAAATTTAATGCATGCTTAGGAAAGTTGCAAGTTGGTTGAAGTTGCAGACACTTTAGAGGGTTGGGCGAGGATCCAGAATGACCTGAGTAGAGTGAAGAAATGCTCCACAATCAATCACATAAAATCCAATATGGATAACTGCAGAGTCCTGGAGTTGAGATGGAATAATTGCATGCATAAATACGGACAGGGGAATGATTAGCTAGGCTACAGTGCTTCAGAGAAGGACCTGAGGGTCACAGGGGACCAAAAGCTGAATATAAGGTAACAATGTAGCAAAACAAGACAACACCTCAGTGAACACATCTATACAAGATGCTTTACTGTGCTCTAGACTAATCTCCTGCACAGTACAGGCAACCCCCGCTTAGCGCTCTTAATTGGTTCCAGAAAAACTGAGCATTAAGTGAAACCCATTTCCCCATAAAAATGAATGTAAATAGAGATTAATTGGTTACTACCTGCCCCACTCCCCCACCTGCCTGCCGGTGCTCCAGCCCTATGAACCAGCCCAGGCCTGTGCTCCTGCTGCCCTGCTCTGGGCCTCTGCCGGTCCTGGCCCTGGGCACTGGCGCGGGTCCCACGCTCATACCCAGCCTCCCCTCACTGCTTCTTACTGCTGCCGCCTCTCCCTAGCCCTCTTACCTGCCCGTCGGCCTCTCCAGCACTACTTGCCAGCCCAGGCACTGGCACCATTGCCACCCTGCTCTGGGCACTAGCCCCTGCTGCCAGGCACTCCTGCCCTGCACTCCTGCTACCCCACTTTGGGCACAGGCCCCTGCCGGCCCTGGCCCCGGGCA
Organism: Alligator mississippiensis; assembly: GCF_030867095.1. NCBI lineage: Eukaryota > Metazoa > Chordata > Crocodylia > Alligatoridae > Alligator > Alligator mississippiensis. The sequence goes on from NC_081825.1 coordinate 93,724,738, forward strand.
CCAGTGCGAACCCCACACTACTCACCTCTGTCACTGCAGCTTCTCCCCACTCTCCTTCCCGCTTCAGCCCAGGCACCAGTGCTCCTGCCACCCTGCTCTGGGTGCGGGCTTCCACTGGCCCTGGCACAGGCCCCACACACCATTGCAGGCCCCATGCTCCTGCCCCCCGACCATGCTTGGGCCCTGCGCTCCTCCCCTTTTTTTGCAGCCGCTTGTCTCTACCACCCCACCCCCTTTGCCCACTCCAGCACCATGTGCCAGCCTGGGCCCATGCTTCTCCTGTCCCGCCCTGGGTCCTCATGCCTGCCCGCCCACTCACTGCCACTCACTCACCCCCCACTCGCTGCTGCTGCTTCTCCCTGCCCATCTGTCTGCTGAAACTCTGATTCCACTGAGTGCTATAGCAAAACTGGATGAGCACTCAGCAGAATCGGGTATCAATTCTAAATGAGCGCTATAGCGAAACAGCGCTAACTGAAACCGCGTTAAGTGGGGGTTGCCTGTAAAGTGATGTAAAATGTCACCGTCTACATTTACTGTGCAGTAAATTAGTCTACTGAGTGGTTGGCTAGTACCTGTAGATACAGGTAGTAGATTAACCATGCTGTAGCTACTGCACAGTAGTGTGTGTGTAGACGGCTGATTGGGAACAAATTGTGTTGTACAACTCTTGTTTATTTAGTTTATAAATGCAAATCTACCCTGCCTTCTGAGATGATTTAGGCTGGGATGATCCTGCCTTGAGCAGGTGGATGGACTAGTTGACCTGATGAAGTCCCTTTCCCATGATCCTAAATACATTTTTAAATAAGCAGTGTTGCTCAAAAATTAAAAGGTAGGCCACAGACAACAATGGCATTAGCATAAAAATGATGCAATTTTAAAATGGGTTCTTTTTAAGCTATTCATATTTTATTTTTTATTTTTAATGACAGTTGAGCTTTTTATTCTTGATCACTTGACTCCAGAAAATGAGATGAAATAAGGGAACCCTGGGTTCTGGCTCCTATTCCCAGGGCTACTTATAGATGTTATTCAATGATTAGTGGAAAACACATAAAAAGCATTAGGAACAGAAACCAGAGCTCCTTCTATGTCAGAGAAGTGCCCTCCTTTCTCTAACATGTAACAAAGCCACGTCCCCATGAACACACACATGCATTTCCCCAGGGACAACTCTTAGTGACACATAATTGTGCCACTGCGAGTTGTCCCTGGAGAATGCACCTGCATGCACACTCTGACATGTGGCAAATTGCCATAGGTGGGGTAGGGGAGGCTGGGGCCAGCACCTGGGCTGGTCCCAGCAGCCTTGCCTGTGGTTCTGGGGGCTTCCCAGGGCTGCAGCAGCGATCTGGGCATGTGGAGTCTGGCTAGCAGCCAAAGCATGACTCTGGCTGGTCTGGCTCTGGTTTTGGGTGGTGCACATTACAGCCATGTACATTGCCCTGCTTTTTTTGCCCATTTTTTTTGGATACAGGAGTTCCTGGTATCTAATTTTGCCTCCGCACTGCAAATATGCAATGTAGAGAACCTATTCACATGCACCATGTGCTTTCTGCAGTGCCTTAAAGCCTTTGAGGCACCATAAAGTACACATTCCCGCTCATGTGAACTTGCCCCAATATCTGTGTTAGACACTTGGCTTTGATCATTTAGTCAGGAATGATCCTGGCTGGAACAGGGGGCTGGACTAGAAGACCTTATAAGGTCCCTTTCAGGCCTACTTTCATACAATCCTATGAAAAACCCGTAGGCTTGTTACACCTAGGCTACAAACAAATCCTCCCTTTGTTTTGCTTTCCTTCTGACCTCAAGACTCTTGCACTCCTTTCTGTTCAGTCACTAAAGTTCCCCAGAAGGGATTGAGCACTCTAATAGTCTTACCTGACACACAGCCTAGTAGTCAGAACATTTCGTCCGAAGTAGAAGATATAGGACCAAATCCACTCTGGCTGAGTGGGCTCTAGAACCTTGGTTTCACAGGCTAGGCAAATGCCTTAACTCAGGGGTAGGCAATTATTTTGGCTGGAGGGCCAATTAATGAGTTTTGGTGAGCTGTCAAGGGCTGCAAGGGTAGCCCTTGCTCTAGATGGAGTCCCCGCCCCCTGGTTACCATCTTGGGACTGAAAGTCCCACTCCCTAACCCCTGACCTTTGCCACCAGAAGTCCCTCCCCTTGACTGAGAAGTACTCCTTTTAGGAGGGAAGGTGCTGCCATCTTGAAACCGGGAAAATGAATCACATATTAAAAAAATCAAACATCTACTCTAACTTATTTTAATTTTATTAAAAAAAATATTTTGTCCTGATTTATTTGTATTTGTGTAGTGTACCTAGAGGTGACTGCATAATAGCTCAAAATACAGTTGTACTCTTGTATATTTGTGTGTGGGGGTATGGGGGTATATGTGGGGGGATGTGGTTGGAGAGTGGCTGTGTGTGTGTCTGGTGGGGTGTGGGGGTTATGAAGTGTGGGTATGGTGTGTGGGGTGTGTGGGGGAAGATGGGGGTAGGTGTGGATTATGTGGTTGGGGTAGGGGGTATATGTGGAGCGTTGTGGTTGGGGAATGTCTGTGCATGTGTGGTGGGGTGTGGGAGGGTGTGAAGTATGGGTATGGTGGGTGGGGTGTGAGGGGGAAGATGGGGGTAGGTGTGAAGGGGTGTGGGTGTGGATTATGTGGTTCAGGTAGGGGCTATAGGAGGGTGTGGGTGTGTGTGGGGTTATGAGGGGTGGGGTGGGAGTGTGTATGGGAGGGTGTGAGTGTGTTTGGGGGTATGGTGTGTGTGGTGGGGTCTGGGAGTGTGTGTGGGGTTATGGTGGGGGGTGGGAGTTTGTGTGGGGGGATTGTGGGAGGGTATGGATGTGTTGTGGGGCTTGGTGGGGGATGCAGGAGTGTGGGGGGGCTATGGGAGGGTGTGGGTGTGTTTGGGGTATGGTGGGGGGTGGGGTGTGTAGGAACATGTGGGTGTAGGTGCATGTGTGTGTAGAAGGGGCAGTCCTTGGAGTCCCTGGAGTGTGCCAGTCCCTGGATCTGCATGTAGTGGCAGTGAGCAGAGCCAGTCCCACCTGGCCCCATAGCATGCAGCTCCCTGCACTCCCACCCCAGTCCCCAGCCATACATGGTGGCAGCATGTAGGGCTAGCCTCACCTGGCCCCATAGTGCATAGATCCCTGCACTCCTGCTCCCTTCCCCCAGTGGGAGTCCCTGGCCCTGGCCCGGTGGTGCCCTCATGTGCATTCCCAGTCTCGCAGGCAGGGAGGCTGGAAACAGCCATGGAGTTTCCAGCAAAATCCTCTGCCAGGCAGAGCCTTCTTGTCTCCAGCCCCCCCTAGCATGGGGCTGAGGCAGGTCAGACTAGGCTGTGGGGGAAGGGAGGTTGCTTAGCAACCAGAGCCACACCTCCTGCAGGGACCCGCTGGCCTGTAGAGGAGAGGGGCAACCCAGGGTCAGGGCTTACGGAGGGGTACCATGGGCCGGATGGAATTGCCTGGCAGCCCGAACTTGGCCCTCAGGCTGTATTTAGCCCACACCTGCCTTAACATTAAATTACTGGGCAAAAGGTGGCTTAGTTTTCCTCCTCTCCCACCTTTTTCCTCTATATACTTCTTTTTCAACCAAAAAATGGGGGATTGAACATGGGATTGGTGTGTTTTGCAGACAGATTTACAATACAGCAGGGCTCACTTGGAAGTGGATATGAAGGTGGCTGTTCTGGAGCAGTTTGGAGCATACTCAGAAAGCAAAGCCTAGTCACCTGAGGATCTTCACATGCCAAGATGGAGGAACTTGAGAAATCTATGTCTTAGTGATTTTGTGGTACTGAATAGGGTGGGTAGAATAAGATTACATGTAGTGATTTAGACACTGAAAAGCCACGTAAACACTACTTAGAGAAGCAGAATAAGATCTGTGCTTGAGTTCTCATTGCAGATCTGCCTGTCCAACCACTTAATCATCATAATGTCAGCTATTATATCCACTCAACCTTACCAAAGACAATGGGGTTGTGCAAAAATAAGTTGTTAATAATTTCACAGCAACGGGTTTACATACATGTAACTAATAGAAACCTCTGACTTGCATTTATGACTAGTAGAATTTTTACTATTGAAAAGAATTGTGAACCAGTAAAAACACAGCTTATTTGTCAGATCATCAGCTGAGCTTGTGAGGACAATTGTTTGCTAGTCTCAAGAGCAGTGGAAATGAAATGCAGCTGATAGCATGCAGGTAAGAGAGGAAAGTGCTAGAAGGAAGGGAGAGTCATAAATATGTTTGGTGTTTGGCATTGATTTCAGACCTGTTCAAAAGACTCTTCTAAAATTCTAACAGGAAAAGAAATAAGCTTTTCCATACACAATTGGATTAAAATGCATAATAATTTAAACAATACCCAAGACAATATTAAATAATAGATAGGAATCTAATTAGGGTCATTTTACTTTGTGTGTTACTTTTTTTGGAAATGCTGTTACTAGTACGTCAGCCACCTTCTTTTTTATTGCTTTGGGAAAGGTCTACTCGGTGGAAATTTGTGACCACTGCACTTCTTGTTTATTAAAAAAAGCAACTTTAGCTATAACCTTGTGATTGTGTGGTACATGGATGAGTTACACTTCCAAACAGGATCGTAATAATATGCACATTATCGTCAGGGAAGGCTAGGAAATTTGGATATTTGGGGAGATGTCCATCCCTTTACAACAGAGAAAGTTGGATGTGTGATTCTACTGCATCATTATCTCGTACATGACTCTGGACTTGTCAGTAATTCATCTTGCAATACTAAAGCCACCCAATGTTTTTGTATCATCAAATTTATCAGTGGTTCTTAACACATAAGAGAGCAAGTGCATTTTTGCCTTCTCACCTGAAGTTTCACAGACCATCTCTCTTGCCATTTGTAATTGATTAAATTTCCTGTGCCAGCTGTAACAGTTGTTTTTATAATGTTTTATGTATTTCCAGGCATTTTTAATGCAACTCGACATCTGATAAGAGAGACCAACAGCTTTAGGGAAGTTCTCAAGAGAACCAGCACAGTTCTCTCTTTGGGAACTTGTAGTCTATGTGAATGCCTGTTGTTTGCCCATAAAGGCCTATAGCAAGAAACCATTTTTTGCCTGCCCCACCCCCCCAATGTGAAGCCCCTCCTTATGGCAAAAAGCCCCTTTTGCAGTATTTGCCCCCTTTTGGGGATGCTTTCTCTTTTCTAGCTTTTCTTCCTTCCTCCCTCTTCTTTTATTATGTTATTATTATTTTATAGAATATAAGGTGTACTTGTAATAAAAATATAGTTTGTAGATGCTTTTATGGGTATAAAATAGTATTCTGCATCAGTATGCCCCCCCATTGTATTTGGTCTATTTGTTATATGTGCCATGGCATTTCACCCCTTTATGTTTTATATTCTATGATTTTTAACTTTGTAACAAATGTGCTTTAAGTTTAAAAGTAATGTCCATGTAACAATGTTACACCATGTGTAACAATGTAACAATGTTAGCAAGGGCGAGAATCAAACCGTGGCTTCTCTGTATGGAGTGGGTCCCTGAATGACTTGATTGATTGCACAAGGCAGTAGCCAGACAAGATAACAAGTTAACGAGCAGCAATTAACACCTACAAAACCACAGACTATGGCGAGGAAAAGATCCATATAGAGCCAGGAACTCCCTGAAACTTCACTCTTAAAGGTTCAGAAGCCCCGGTTTGAAATAATCAATGCCGAAAACCGAGTCTTGGGACTGAATACCCACCCTCGATCAACTGCCCCCCAGAGCCCTATTCATCACAGCAGTGAATTAATCAAACTTCATCAATGGACTCCCAAGACTGCACTTACTTGCGGACTTGACCCCTAGGGCTGACAGCTGCCATCCAGCAACCACCAAGGGGGACATCCCATGAAGTCAATGACCCCTGGACTGGGTAAGCCCAAAAATTGGGGAGTCATCAAAATCTGCCAGAGAGGGATAAAAGGCAGCGAAGAATGACCCCCAATGTCGCCCTCTTTGACTTGACCAGCTCCCTGCCTGCCCAGCCAGAAGGACCCCCTTCTGAAGCAACATCACACTGAAAGAAGCCTCCATTGGCCATCGACGGCAGACTCCAGCCCTTGGGGATAGGTATATCTTGACACCAGTGCTTAGTGTTCATAGCTAGCTACTGTGAGTGTGTGTGTGCGCGTGAATGTGTGTGTGTTTGAGGGGATCAGCCCCAAGGTTTATTATTAGATGGATGCAAAAATCAGATCAACTAGAATTTTATGATGATCCTGTGAGTTAGTCCTTTGTAGCCAACAGGCCTAATGAACTATTTTGGGGACATACTGGTTAGCAGTCAATATCTTTGTTTAGCATAATGTATCTGGCAGCAAATGAGTCTGCACAAAGCTGGAAGAAGCTGTTCATTATTGCCAGTGAAAGGAAGCTGGAAGAACATTTCTGTCTATTGGAAAGATGGTGCTTTTATGTTTCCCACTTCTTCCTATGACCACTCCTTTCCTGTTTTTTTAATGAAATCAATGCTTCTCAAACTTTATCATGCAGGGTGATAGGGGGCATAGGACTGTGCCTTCAGCACAACATGACATACTAGCTCTCAATTTCAATGGGAAAGTGGTTATTTGTACCAGGTTTGTACCAAGGTCTCTTGTGTTCCAAATAGATATTTGCTTCTTCTGAGCATTGTGTATATATCAGGATTAAAACAGTTTTAAAACAAAGGTAATAACAGCAGTATTAGAACTGCTTTGTGGCTTAGAATTAAGGTTCACCATAGGCTAGGGACAAACATTACACATAAACCAGTTTACGTGATCAGAAACTGGCTTAAACCTGTAACACAACAGACGTTCAGTGCATATAAACCAGTTTCAAAATGGCTGAAACTGGTTTGAGATGAACCTGGTTGAATGTTGTATCAGACTTAACTGCTTGAGCTCAAACTGGTTTATGCAATGTCTGTCCCAGACCTCTTCCTGGTTTAAGTTAAAACAGAATCCCCCAGCATACTCTCTGGGCTGGGTACTCTGCTCCAGCCCAGCAGGGCTGGCCCCATCCCTCAGCTCCCCAGTCGGAACAGTGAGAGGCAGGGGCAGGGGCCTGGCCTGACACTGGCCCCAGGAAGGGAGCAGGGAAAAAGTTTATTCCCTGCCCCCCACATTCCCTCCCCTATCCCACCAGGCAGACCTGCATGTCTCCACTGGCTGCTCCAGTGGCAGAGGCATGGCCAGCCCCAGCAGTAGCTTGGAGTAAACTGGCCAGGGAGGGGCTTTAATTCCCCACATCCTGTACCACTCACATGGACCTGGGCTGGGGTCTGCCTGGAGCTCCCCCCTTGCTGCTGCAGTGGTGGGGTCAGGGGCTCATGAAATACCAGCCAGCATGACCCATGACCCATAAGGCAGAGGGGGCAGGGAGAGGGATTATTCCTCCCTGTACCCCCACTCCCCCCAGGGGACCACAGTGGGGTCGGCCCGCCCCAACCTCCACCACTCCTGCTCATTCCGTGTGTGGAGCAAATGATGAGATAAGCCCCTTCTTGCCCCCTCTGCCACATACCTGACCCTGCTGCTGGAGTGGTGAGGGGGCAGGGCCCTGATGGGGCAGTGCCATAAGGAGCGGTCAGGGCTGCTGCAGACTGCATGGGGCAGTGGCAATGGGGCTCAGAGGGGGCCATAGCCCTCCAAGCCCCCCAGCACTGCTGATGCTGCTCATCTGCAGCAGTTTTCCCGCCTCACCCCCACCTGTGGCATGGCCCTCTTGCTAGGAAGAGTCTTGCGATCTGGGACACCTTGACAGGGGCTTTAGGCCCCTGTCAGGGTGCTTCCCCCACATTGGTTCAGAAATGGGGAAAAGGCCAGAGCCCAGTCAGCACAGCCCCTTAGGTGGGGGGCAGGGAGGGGGATTATTTTCCCCCACTCTCCAGCATTTGGCAGAGGGGGCTTATCCTGCTTCTTGCTCCCTGTCAGTGGTGGCAGTCAAGGTAGGCACACACTGCTGTGGTCTGCTGCGGGCAGAGGAAGGAATAACCCCCCTCTCTGCCCCCCACCTAAGGAGCTGAGTCAGCCTCATTCTGGTCCTGCCCCTGCCCCTGGAGCAGCGAGGAGGGAGTGACCATGATGGGGGCTGCAACCCCACTCATGGTGTCCCAAAGCACATGCCACTTCCTGGTGGGGGAGCCATCCCACAGGGGGGGGCAGGGGCAGGGCAGGCCCTAGATGAGCAGCACCAGCAGCATTGGGAAGATGGGACTTGGAGGGCATTGGCCCCCTCTGAGCCCCGGTGCCATTGCCTTGTGCAATCTGTGGCAGCATTGACCCCTGGCTTGTGGCCCTCTCCACTGGGAAGAAGCTTGTGCTCCCCAGACATCAGGACAGGGACTACAGCCCCCATCATGGCCCTGCCCCCTTGCCGCTCCAATGTCAGGGTTGAGGGTGCAGCCAGAGGCTGGCTGGCAGGGCCCCTTAGGTGGGGGACAGGGAGGGTGGTTATGTCCCCCTCCCTTTGGCCTCTGGCAGAGGGGGCTTATCCCACCACTTGCCCCACGCAAAGAGCAAGCAGAGGCGGCAGTGGTCAGGGAGGGCAGACCCTGCTGTAGTCCCCTGGGGGCAGTGGGGGCAGAGGGGGGAATAACCCCTCTCCTTGGCTGAATGACATGAACTAAAGCTCTCAGCTTTCTTGTCTCTAAATAAGGTTGGAAATAACTGAGTTAATCTGTAATTCATAATAATTTTTTTATATTGCTGAAGAGTCTAATAGAGATAAATCCATAGGATTGCATAACACTACAATTTTCTGAGCCCTTTTGGAGTACTTATAGCATTTAACATCTTGATTTATGATACCTTGTTGTATGGACTGTACACGGGCAGTCCTCTCATGTTGCTGAAGTGCGAAATCAAGGTTATATTTATAACACCTAGAACAGGTGGCTTGAGTCATGTTATGATAACACTCCATTTTTTGATGAGCAAACTTCATGAACTTGAGATCATTAAAGGCTGTTAAACTTCATTTATGAAATATTTAATGTTTTTCCACATCCATTCATTTTCTGTAGGTCAGGGACTGGTGGGGGGAGCTCTTGTTGGGTCTACAATATTCTGGGCACTGATGGGGCAGAGAGAAGGGATGGGCACTGTCAATGCTTCTGGCCTGAAGATAGCTCCAGTAACTGCAACTTGGTGCTACAAAGGTTTCTTCAAGTCAGAGGTATTGACATTGTTCATTCTTCCCCCCTTCTATTTCTGACAATACATATATTTTGAAAAGTAGAAACCTAGACACTGTAGCATATATTCCCCCTAGCAGCCAGTTTATATTATGTTTCCATAATTATCCCATTATATCTCATTTCTAGCTACTATATCGTACTTTCAGAATCAGATTATATTGTGAACGAATTGTTCATTTATTTTGGTTAATGATATGTTCTTTGTGCTCTGTACATTTCCCTACTGTTCCACAGTGTTTTCATTTAGGAACTGAAGTTTCATTTCTGCAACTTCAGATCTTTGCTTATTCAGTTTGCATCTGATTTCTTAGCCTTGGTTAATGTAATGTTTGAAACCTTGGATTTTTTAGATTGTCTGCCACTGTTTAGGTTGTCTCATTTCTGGCCCCTGTGCAAATCACCATGGGCACGTGATATAAGGCATATATGGAATTTAGCATGTCTTATTCTCATCCCTTTTTTCCAAAAGTTGCATACAGAAGATCTGTCTGTTTAAAAGGTAATTCTGTACCCTAGATTCACATAACATCATTCATTTACTAGAAACCAGTTCATGCCATTGACATTGAAATCCGGATCTCACTTCTTTCATAAATCAGGGGCATTAAGCTCAAGCACAGCCATCACATGTATAAATAAGACATTAGTATTTTTAGGTAAATGCTATGTTGGCCATTACTCTTCTACAGTCATTCACTCTTATTCTTCTCCTGTGACATCAGAGGCATTACTACTGATTTACATGGTCTACATGAAAAAATAATTAGTTGCACAGTCCATATTCATTTTTAAATTTGTGAAAACATTAATAAATAATTATTAAAAACAGGAGGAATTTCATCTCAGAAGCACAATTTCTGAACATCTCCCCTCATAAGCTACACTGTTACAGAAGTGCCCACAGCTAATTCTGCACACCAGGGGCCAGAACCACGGCCTCCTCCCTGACAACTTGCTCTAGAAGTGGTTTGCAAGGACAAACTCCCTTCCCATGTTCGGCAGCTACGTTAGATTTCAGCTCAGTCAAGCAAGTAGTGTATAGTGAACATCCAGCCAGAAGCAGTTTATTTGATTTCTGAATATTACTGATGCTGGTGGAAGCTAAAGTGTGTGATTTTTCTGAAAACTAAACAAAGGCTTACCAATTTATCAGATCAGCATCTACTGGTCAGTTATGATTACCATAACAATTTTACAAAAAGAGGCTATCTATTAAACCGTAACTTTTGCTGCTCTTCCATACTACTTTTTCCAGCTTCTTTTTTTTTCATTTAAGCTGATCAGTGTTTCATAACTATGTTAAAACCATTCTAATGATACTTCCTTCTTAATATGCACTAACTTGAAAAGTAATTGTCAGTTTTATATAGTGAGCCTTTTAGCATATGTGTTTTTTTTTCCTTCAGACACAAGAATTCTACAGATAATTGTATAGTGAAGCCTTAGGCTTTATCTTTTGAAATAATGCAGATGTACTGATCTGGTAGCTATTTCCAACCTTATGCTTTGTATGTTGATTAGGAAATAAGGTTTCAAATGACAGAAAAATAGCATTATTAAGAAATTAGTTGATGTGAACATCTCTTACTGTTTGAAACATTTTATCTGTCTGAAAGTTTTATGGCTTCATCCTTCTTTCAAATCAAATTTTCAATAAATCAATTTTCTTCCTCAGGAATTTAATTTTACCTTTATTAAAGTATGTTTTAATTAAAAACTTGTAAAGCAACGGATCCTGCATACTTTTATACATAGGCTCATTGTCTAAGGGTGACATTTGCAAAACTACCTAGATGACTTAGGAGCATAATTCCCACAGAATTTCAAAGGGACCTGTGTCCCTAACTCAGTTAGGTCATTTATTTATTTATTTATTTGTGTATGTGTAGTTAACCTGCTTCTTCTGTTTGTTGATTTTTTTAACGTACTGCTATGAATTTATAATATAATTAATAGATTCATAGAATGTAAGCTGGAAAGGACCTTGAAGATCCTCAGGTCCAGCCCCCCTGCACCAAGCAGGAAAGACAACAGGAATCAAGTGACCCCAGCAAGGTGACCATCCAGTCTCCTCTTGAAGATTTCCAGAGTAGGCAATTGCACCACCTCTGGAGGGAGCTTATTCCCCCTAAGTGTGAAGAAGTTTTTCCTAATGCTGAGCCTGAAGTGGTTTTCCAGGAGTTTGTTACCATTTTCCCAAGGGTGCCCTGGTGAACAGTTGCTCACCAAGCCATAGATGTATGCCCCTGATGTAGCAAAATGCTGCTACCAAGTCCCCTATCAGCCTCCTCTTCTTCAGGCTGAAAAGTCCCAGGTCCCTCAGTCTTACCATGTATGGCTTGCAGTGCAAGCCCCATATCTTATGGGTGGCCCTTCTCTGGACTCTCTCAAGCTTTTCCACATCCTTGTCGAAGTGCAGCACCCAGAACTGGATGCAGTACTCCACCTGCAGTCTCACCAATGCCAAGTAGAGTGGAAGAATCACTTCCTTGGTTTTGCTGGAGATGCAATGATTGATGCACGCTGGAGTATTACTTGCCCTGCTGGCTACAGCATTGCACTGCTGGCTCATAGATGTCATGTTCATACTGGGGTCAATTATTACCCCCCCCCCGGTCTCTTTCATTCATAGTGCTGATCAGACTGGCATTGCCAAGCTTGTAGGTTTGCAGGGGACCATTTGTCCCCAGGTGGAGCACTTTACCTTTTTCAGTGTTAAACTTCATCTGGTTCTGATCCGCCCAAATTGACAGCCTAAGTCCGCATGCATCTGCAGCCTATCTTCAAGCATGATCACACTTCCCCATCACTTGGTGTCATCCACAGACTTGGCCAGTGAGCTCTTCACCCCCACATCCAAATAATTGATGATGATGTTAAAAAGCACTGGACCAAGCACCGACCCCTGAGGGACACCACTGGTCACTTCTTGCCAAGATAACACAGATCCTTTCAGTAGAATTCTGTGGGTCCTACCCCGTAGCCAGCTTCCTACCCACCTAACTGTCTCATAATTAAGCCCACAATCATCGAATTTTCTCATGAGAATATCATGGGATACCAGATCAAAAGCTTTTTGGAAGTCAAGGTAAACAATGTCAACCTCCTCGCTCTTATCCAGGTGGTGAGTTACCAGATCATAAAAGGAGATGAGGCTGGTAAGACAAGACCTGCCCATGACGAAGCCATGCTGGCTGTTGTTCAGAATCCTACCTTCTGCAATCCTAACGCATATAGACTCCTCGATGAATTTTTCCAGGATTTTCCCTGGGATAGAATTTAGGCTAATTGGCCTATAGTTACCCAGGTCCTCCCTCCTCCCCTTCTTGAAGATGGGAACAATATTGTCCTTCTTCCTGTCCTCAGGGACCTCTCCAGAGCACCATGAGTTTTGGAGGGACCTCTCCAGAACACCATGAGTTTTGGAAGAGCTTCACCAGGGGTTCTGCCATAACGTCAGCCAGCTCCTTCAGTACCCTTGGATGAAGTTCATCTGGGCCTGCTGATTTATATATGTCTAATTTTCTTAATTGGTCACAGACCAGTTCTATGGCCACAGTAGGAAGGTGGACATTCCTACCCTGCTGCTTCTGTACCCTATCTGGCATGTTTTTCCCTTGGCCCTGTGAGAGATCGAAGCAAAATAGTCAGTAGTTCAGTTTTCTCCTGAGCTCTGATAACCAGCTGTCCTGAGTTATTGGGCAGTGGCCCCACACTCCCATTTGTTTTCCTTCTGTTCACTACATACCTAAAGAAGGACTTCTTGCTGTCCTTGATCCCTGTTGCTAATTTTAGTCCAGTTGCCACCTTAGCCCTTCTGATCTATTCCCTATAAGTGTAGGCCATTGTTGTATAGTCCTCCTGGAGGCATGCCCCAAGCTTCCATTTTTTGTACGCCTCTTTCTTCTTTCTTAAGAGGACCATGATTTCCCTGTTTAGCCAAGAGGGCTTCCCAGCCCTTTTGCTGCCTTTCCTCTGTGTGGGAATGGACTTCCTTTGCGCTTCAGGGATCATGTCCTTAAGAAATTACCACTTTTCATGTACTCCTTTTGCCTTCAGTCCCTAGTCCTGCAGCACTTCCCCTACTAGTGACCCGAGCTTGTAGAAATTTGCATTTTTGAAGTCCAAAACTTCAGTCCTGATATTTAGTTTGTCTGCCTTGTGATGGACAGTGAACGTGATGGTTTCATGGTTGCTGTCGCTCAAGCTGCCCTCTATGTTTAAGTTGGTCACCAGGTCATCTCTTTTGGACAGAACCAAGTCTAGAAGAGCATTACATCTGGGTGGCCCTTGCACCTCTTGAGTAAAAAGGTCAGAAGTGAATGTGACTGATCTGATTTGGCCGAATGTTCCTCCCAAGAGGTGTCCAGGTAACTGAAATTTCCCATGACGACCATGTCCTGTGCACATGTGGCCTCTGTCAGTTCTTGGGCAAACCCTAGATTGAGTTCCTCCCCTTGGTTTGGTGGTCTGGAATACACACCTACAGTTAAGTCTCTCTCACCGCACCCCCCACTCCTTGCCCACAGTTTGATCCAAAGGGTTTCAAGTCGTTCTTCTTTGGAGCTGATGTCAGCCTCCAAGGAGGTGTACTGCTTCTTCACATAGAGAGCGAGACCTCCACCTTTCTTCCCTACTCAGTCCCTTCTATGTAGGGCATAACCATTTATAGCTATGCTCCAATCATGTGAGGAGTCCCATCAGATCTCCATAATCCCTACTAGATCATAATGCCCACTGGAAAGTAGGAGGGTTAGCTCCTCGTGCTTGTTTCCCATGCTCCTGGCATTAGTGTACAGGCACCTGAGTCCTCCTACTGAGGCCCTCGACTTCCTGTCACACTGAAGGAGAACTATTCCTTCAGCTTCCACAAGAGTGGCTCTTCTAGTGTCCCTATTTATGGACCTTTCATGTATGTTGGTCCCCAGGCATGCTGCAGTCTGTGTTTCCCCGTCCCCAAGCACTCTTAGTTTAAAGCCCTATCTAGAAGATCAGCCATCAGGGGCTGCACAGACCTAATCTAAAGCAAATCTGTTTTACTAAAATTGGAACCTTCCTAGCATATCCTTGATAAAATGAGAGAAATGAAGGGCTTTTGATAGATATTCTGATGTTGGAGAACTTGTTGATGCCTCTGCATATGATTCCTACATATTTTACAAAATAATAGTTGAAGTTGAAGTTACATAAACAGTGCCACTGTGAATATATCCATGTTATTCGTTTTACCAAAAGGATATTTAGGATATATCATTTTCTTTCTCCCCAAGGAATGATGCTTTGAAAAAAAATTCCATAATGTAATAAAATAAAATCCCGATAGTGAAATATGAATTCAGCTGCTTCTATATATTTTAGTGGCCAGAAATATACTAGACAACTAATTGTATAGCGTAAATATTCTGCTTTTTAAATCAAGACTCTTATCCTGTGAGGTGCTGAGCATTTCTTGAAAGGCGCACTGTGGCCTAGATTTTAAAGCCATTTACTTGTTCCACTCAGTGCCATGAGGACCAAGTGACTTGCATGGCTGAATCCTATTTTATCATGCTGACTGATGATGCATCCCTTTTCATCTGCACCCTGACCACCTGTATCAGTGCAGACTACCAGCACTGTTGAACCTGCCCTCCTGTGCTGTCTAGCAATTGATATGGGGATCAAAGGCATGTTCTGCCTATTAATTTTTCTCCATAGTTACGGTTTTTCCCTTAATAAACAGGAAATGTCATTGCGCACATTAGTTTTCAAGTGGTGTCTAGGTGTCATCCTTCCACAAAGTCAAGGGTCCACCCATGCCCAGCAATCCATTTGTCTAGTGTGGTTAAGGTGGCCTAGCTTCTATAGCCAACAGCATCCACGTGGGTGATGTGCCTAACATCAGAACCAGCTGCCCTTGATTACCCAGCTGGAGCGACCAGGTACTCATTTGCGCCCGTATCAGCTGGGGACAGCCTTCAGCACAAGTTTAGAGCATAGCTTCAAAACCCATGTTTTTTTTAAACTACTGAAGGACATCTTAACTGTCCACACTGACACTCAGCAAGCTAATCCTCAGGTAATAAACACTTGGATAACTGTGGCAAGGCCTGTATTAAAAAATGAAAGGTCACAGACTTGCTAGGCATAGGTATAGAAAACTGTCATGTAGCAACCCAGAATCAAATAGCAAATTCATTCACTTGTTTTATAAAAATAGAGGAGACATCTCCTCAATAATGGATACTAATATAAGGCAGCCAGTTTTTTTGTGTTGCTTTTCCCCACCCCCAGCATTGTCTCCATTTCTTCAGTGCTGAGTTGCAACTTTTTAGCCCTTGTTAGCTCTCCATCTTTGTACAGACCCAAGGGGTGAAACACCAGCCCTGTGGAAAATACAGTGGCAAAATTTATGGAAAATTTGTCACAAAAATCAGTGAGAGCAAAAGCAGCCCATAGGATACTAATTAGGGTTAGACAGTCTAGGTAAATATAACAGAGAATAGAAGGAAATATGAACAATGTTAGATTTGTAAGGAATTAAAGAATATGCACTACTCTTTTATTTGAAGAGCCCAGTTATAATGAATTAAGCTTAATTGCTAATCAGCATAATGTCACTGATATTAATTAATTGAATTGGTATTTATATAGGTGCCACATGTGCTTCCAAAAACAATCCATTCTAATTGCCCTTGGTTAGTGGATTCTCAGCATAAGCTGCACCTAATGTCAAATCAAATTTGGCAGCTGCTAAATATGCTCCAGAGTCCTATCATTTAATGAAAAAAAGTATGGGCTCTCAGAATGCAGTCATTATGCTTAATGGCATCCCAATCCTACCACCAGGGAATGAAAATAGTTATCTCCAGTAAAAGCATTATCACAAACTCTCTTATATCACTGTTCATATTAACTATACATATACCATCACCTTATTTAATCTGGTAAACCCTCCAAAAGATAAAAGATCAAGATGATCACTATTAATGACTCCTTTGTGTCAGTCTAAGTGGTGGATCTTATAGTTGCCCTAAAAAGTCATTTGAGAAGTTCCCTTATATATGTGAAACTTGAGAACTGGGAATGCCGTCCTGAGAGTATGGACACACAACATGATTATTATGGAGTAATTTACCTTGGCTTCACCTCACAGTAGATTTACTCCACAGTAAGGACCTGGTACACAGCTGTTTTTCCAGATCTAGTGCACCACAGTAAGATCTATTTTCAAATCTGGTGACTAGGTATAGGGGGAACCATTTTGCATTTAGCAAACAGTTCCAGCAGGATGAAATTTAATAGAAGAGTGGACACATGTCTGGTAAACAAATGTAAATTACACCCATCCATAATTTCATCAGGGACCCTGCCTACCCACTTCTGTCCTGGCTTATGTGGCCCTACATCAGCTAGCTGGACCTCTGCCAGGCCCACTTTAACCGGTGTGCCTGGCCAGACCTGCACCCTGGTGGAGTGCTCCTTTGGTTGCCTCCAGGGATGCTGGTGCACCCTCAACACCCACCTCAAGTTTGCTGAGGACAACCTCCCCCAGGTCATCATCATAGCCTGCATGCTGCATAACATCTGTAAGGACCATGGGGAGCTCTTCCATGAGGCCAGAGCAAAGGAGGTGCAGCAGGCAGGAGGCATCTGCAATGGCAGTGACAGTAGCAGACACTTTCTGCAGAGGTCCCAGGACAGCCACACACCTGCCAGTGGGGGCTGGGGCACCAGGTGCGAGAGGCACTGGCTGCCCACCTCCTCCAGCACTCCCCACCCTAACCCGCCAGAAGCACCGCCCCCCCACCCACCCTGCCCACCCCCAGCACCACACCTCAGAAGATCAAGTTTTTATTTTTATATCAAACAGGCCCTCCCACCTCCTCACTCCCAAACAAACAGAGCCCCCTCTCTCCAACAAACAGAACCCACCTCCCTTCTCCCCCCACCAAACAGAGCCCCACCTGCCAGGCTCATGCATCCACCAGCCAGTCCTCTGATGCTGTCTCCAGCTGGTCCAGGAGGAGGGTCCTGTACAGGGTGCCCCTCTGGTGGAGCTGGTGCATCCATAGGGCCCCAACTGCCGGCAACGGCAACCCTGAAGCTCCATCCTGGCTGCCAAGTGTGGTCTCTCCCCTGTGTGCACCTGCAGGCCCTGTAGAGTTATGAGAAAGAAGCTGTTTGTCTGAGTTTGCAACATTTTTTAAATAAGATTTTCTGTACCAGGGGCCATGTGGTACCTGGCCTCAGATTAGGGGTTGGGTGTGTACGAGTGCCCAGGGAGCATGGTAAATCAGGCAGGCCTGGGCCCAGGTAGCTGCAAGCTGAACTCCCACCTCCCGCCCACCCCAGCTGACTCCCCTGGGGCCAGCGGGCCACTGGGTGCTGGCTGCAGGTGGCCTGCTTTCCCTGTGCTGTTCCCAGGGTGGGACAGGCCAGGCCAGGCTCCTGGAAGCGCTTCCTGCTGTGGCTCCAGACCCCACTGCTGCACCCCTCCTCTGGCAGGCCAACTGCACTGCCATCTAGTCCACAGTGCCCAGGCTAGAACATGGGTCTCCCAGACAACTGGGACAAGGAGCTGCCTATGCCTCTGCCCTCCCCACAGGGGTCTTCTCTGGGGAGGCACCCTGGGGCCAGGCCCCCGCCTCATGCCTGTGCTGTGCCCTGAGCATGCCCCTTCTGTTCATGTCCTGGGTGCTGCATGAGGAGCTTTTTGCATGGACCAAGGGGTGCCTGACTCACTACACCCTGCTGCTGCTGCTGGCCATGGTGCCCCGGGTGAACCTTCACACCTGGCACAGGACCCTGAGCTTCGATGCTGCGGGGGGGGGGGACAAACCTGGGCTATCCAGCAACATCTACTGCTTCCTGGAGGGCTACCTGTGGCTGTGTTATACATCCCTACCCCCTGCAGCCAAGGAGGACATCACTGCCAGCATAGTCACGTTCCTCAGCATGTGAGATGCCTGTGGCTGCCTAGCTGTGGGGGCACAGGCTGCTCAGTTAAATTTTGCACTGTCTCCTGCCACCCTGCATGCTGTTGGTGGTGGGTGGGGGGATGGGACACAGGCCAAGGGGAGTGAGGCTGGGCCAGCCAGTGAATGGAGGCAGGGTTAGGGGCAGGGGCTACGTCAGGGAGGGCTCTTTCCCCAGTGCAGGGCTTACCACATGTCCAGGGCTGGTGTGGCCACTGGCCACTGTGTGAGGCTCTAGGCAGTGTCCTTGGAGAGTGGGCTATAGCATGTGGGCACCTGGGCAGGGGCCCCCATTCCCAGGGAGGAGCTGGCACTGGTGGTGGGTGGTGGTATCATGGCTGGCCGTGCCTCATGGCTGGGGCTGGGGCTGAGGCTGTGGAGCTGTTGGGGCAGGCACTGGCCCAGTTTCCCTGAGCTGCTGGTGGAGGCAGAGGTCAGGGAGCTTGGCAGAATGGGCTGCTGGAGGCCCAAGGCACCCACCCCCAGTGACATATCATTGAGGGTGCCAAGTTGGGGTGGGAGCTTGGGCAGGCTGCCTGTGCTGCTGTGTACAGCATGGCTGCAGCTTGGGTCCCAGGCACAAGGATGTCTGTCAGTTGCCGCATAAAGGGCATGGTCTTATGGGCACTCCCTGACTGACGATTGTGGTCGGTGATGGAAACCCACTGTGCCTGCAAGGCCTTGACATTTTTGTGGCATTACCAAGCTGATCAGCTGTGGCACTGCCAGGGTCCTGCACCCAGCATGACAACCGCTCATATATGTGGGTGTTGGAGTGCCCACCCCATGCAAACTGGCACTTCCCTTCTATCTTGCCCCACAGTACCCTGAGGCAGGAGATGCTCCCAGCCTGGAGCCCTGGGAATAGCCACAGGCTAGCCCCCTAGTGGCAGGGCTGACCAGGAGCAAATTTGCTCCTGGGGCATGTCTACACATGCGTTACACTGCACAGTAACTAACTGCAAGTATATTTACTAGCTGTCATGATTAGCAATTTTTACTGTGCCGCAAGTGTGTGCACATGTAGACATGCATGCTTACGGTGCAGTAAACTACTGTACTATGCAGTTAAGCATTTCATGTAGACACAGCCTGTGTAGAGAAGTCAGAAAGATGCAGGTTCAGGCCCCTTCTGGTCAAGGGGGCTGAGAAGCTGAGTCTCTGGTTTCCTATACAAGTGCCTTCACCACTCAGCTCTTAGGGCTAAAATATGGGAGGAACCCTGTCTTCCTCACTGAGCATCTGATACTCATTAATTATGGGGTTTTGTCAGGCTACATTTGTATGCATATACATGATTTAGGTGCTCCTACATGGTTGGGTATGTGGCCAGGTCATAGCCAACTATGCATGCTCAGTCTATGTGTGCACTCTAACGTGTCTACACTGCAGGGATAATAGAATCACAAGCTGTGTATTAGTGTCAAAAAGTCCATTTATGCAGCTGAAAAACTGCCATTTAGCTACACAAAAATAGAATTATATCCATTGTGTGCATGCACTCTGAAGCACTGAGTTCCGAGGAGCATCCTAATTTTAATGTTATGACACCAGGTTCCTTCTAGTATTCCTCTTTATCTGTTCCTAGCAGTATAGGAGTCAAATACGGGAGGGAGGCAGGGGGCATTCTGGTGAAGGAAAGAAAAGTAAATCAAGAGGAGTATCAAACAGTATAGAACAGTGAGAGCATATACACATGCATTAGTGTGCTTTTCCTAATGCACATTAAATTTAATACCTCCAGTGTGAGGTACTAAATAAATGTGCGTTAGGCTTATGTGCAGTACTGAAAGTGCACATTTTTAAGTGATGCTCAGTAGCCTATTTTACTGTGCATTATGTAACTGCACTGTTTTCTATGTGATGCTTTAATGCACAGTAAATAGGCTACTGTGCATTAAAGTGCATGTGGAGATGCAACCAGAAATTCTAAGGTCCTTAGAACTGGAACCTAAATACCTTAGCCTGCTGAGTTTGTTACATTCTTACTCTCTTCCTGACACTTTGGGAGGAACTAATGCAATATCATAAATGTATTTTCTTTTTATTCCTTCTCTCAGAAATAAAAAAATAGAACAATACATTGTAAATCTTCTGTACAGACCACTATACAAAGCAAAGTAAAGTTTGTTTCAATCTATAACTATAGTGGAATCAAGCCTTGTATTTCCTCACTGTAGAACAAAGGAAACAAGAGCAACTCCCCCCCCCCCCCCCCCCCCCCCCCCCCCCCCAGTAATAGGCTGCTTGAAGGCAAAACAGAAGATCGAAAGACAACAGACTACTTTCTATTGGGTCATTTGTGGATATAGCAGAGCATTCTAATTATAACAAAATTTGTTTCCCTTGCTTCTGCCTTATATATGTAGTTAATTTACTGGCAAACCCTGTAGAAAATAGGTCAAATTTCTTTATATGCTTCTCTGATAAACTGAAACAAATCTTACATTTCCACGCCCCCACCTTGCGTTGTACTGAAGTAAATCTTTATTCATTCTGTTTAAAATAGAACTAATTGTATGTCTTCAGAATGGGCCATATTGTGCCATCAATATTTTAATAGATCCCCCATTGACTGAAATGTGGAGTCTACTAAAAAATTGATGGCAAGATTACGGAGCACTATAAGAATGCCTATACTGAAATTATTTTCTATTGTATTCATCTAGGTAGTATTTTGCTCTTAAAAATGAGGGCAAAATCTATACAAGGTGAACTACTTTATGAATAACAGACTGCCTTTTGTTTATATTGGCAAAGTTTATTTCAATCTGAAAATCTACTGTTCACTGTTTCCTCCTATGTATTAACATAAACAAATCTGTTAGTCATTATGGATTCAGAAGATGCAATAGAAATCATTGCTCATAATGTTAGCAAGAGATCATCATAATGCCAGGTAATATATGTAGCACTGCAACCATTCTAGAATAATAGTTGTATATTAAAACAGGAAGTAATGCTAGAGACTACAAGACAGTAAGGCAAAGGTAAAAACTGAAAAATAAGAACTCATGAAAGAATCATCAGTAGTTCGGCCTTCAAACCTTTATAACATTTTATAGAACAAGAGAAAAGAGTTTCCTAAATACTGACAAATTAATGCTAAGACCTACACAATAGCTGACTATCTTAGAGAAATTCCCTTTTGTTGTTTAAATCAGTCAGTTTTTAATTATATGGGAGCATAAAACAATCTTAAAATTTCCAAAGTGTAATTATTTTACTTTTTTCATAATATAAAAATTAGTGAATGGATTTAGCTTTCTTAAAAATAAAAATGAAGTAATCAGGACACTGAAACCACACATGGAAAAATTCAGAAGAAAAGGAACATTTTCAGAGAAAATAATGAATATATGAAGTCTGGGAATCAAGTACGTTTAAACCATGCAGAATGTAGAAAATATCCCCAAAAGTGAATAGCACTGATGACCTACATTTTTAGCGTTTTATAATCAGGAAGGAATAGCTCAGGAGACTAGTTATTTATGCCTGCAAACATACACTTACATAATTCATCTCACTAATTTCAATGAAACAATTAGGATAAGTGTTCATTGCCAAAAGTAAGGGGAGCAAAATCCATCTTTAAGAAACAAAGGCACTCTCAAATACTTATTATAGTAAAGTTTTTTTTCATTACTGTTCCAAATAAGTTAATTATAATAGATGTTAATTATTTTAAAACAGTTGTTTTTTAACTGCTGGGCACATAAGATCACAACTTGGGAGAAGACCAAATTGTTCTCTTCATTTTATTGATGTAATTCCTCTGATTTAAATTATAACCCCACCCCTCAAACAAAACAAAACAAACATAAAACCAAAAACGTGTAGAACCTAAGCACCGTAAGTTAAGGGTTCAAAAGATGGTGACATCTTATCTGATAGTATTTTGTGAAGGAAAGATGAGGTTACGTCCCTAAAAAGGATGTAGTCAAGGAGATTTATTGGACTCTCATGACCTAATTTGCTGGTGGTGCAAGTCAAATGTTACCTCCATTTGGGTATGGGCTCCCACTAACTGGTAGAGTTACTTTATTTGTATATAGGTAAATCCTCTACATTTCAATGGCTGAATTACTGCACATCTATATATTATTGCATAGTTTGCTTAAGTCCAAGACAAAGGAAATGATAAAAGCTAGCCAACCAAAATACATAAGAGTACAAAGAATAAATTGATGCATCCACTTGCTGTCTTTTACAAAATTTACTAGGAACAGGGGTCTGATGCAAGAAAGAAGATGTGCAAATATATTCTTCCTGAAAGACATTCTAACAAAAATGGAAAATGGCAGATTATGAATGACAGTTACTATGACATGAAAGGAAAATAGATTAATCATAGCTAACTCCCATCGCAGTATTAGAGCTGGACTACTGTATTTCTTCCTTGATGGAGTAGTAAGACACATGCACTATATTATACTTAGATGTGATGCATTTCAGTATGA
The DNA here is from genome assembly GCF_030867095.1 of Alligator mississippiensis. Classification (NCBI taxonomy): domain Eukaryota; kingdom Metazoa; phylum Chordata; order Crocodylia; family Alligatoridae; genus Alligator; species Alligator mississippiensis. The sequence continues at coordinate 93,747,399 of NC_081825.1, forward strand.
GTACATGTGCTCTGTTGCAATGACAGCAGCCAGCTTTAACAGTCCTATCCCCTCACCATCCCCCCACCCCGCCTCCGTTACTTTTAACTCAGTGCACATTAATCATGTTGGCAAGTAATTTGCAAAGGTATTTGCTCCCTAAATCAGATCTTACCTTTGTATGACAATTGTTTTGTTAATTGATGAAGAAACTGGAGCCAGGCAGCATATTCTATCCTTTAAGATAAGCAATAAATTTAAAGAATTATAGAAGCTTAGAGAAAATTTCACTTGCCATGTAAAATGCTATAGAATCTGTACAACAAAAACCAGTAGGATAGATAACTGGTTCTTGCATGCATTGGTTCATCTAGAAAAATAGACATCTGGGCTGCATCTAGACAAATGCAGCTGTGTGGTATATGGCACCGCAGACTGTCTGTGTGGGTTATTTTTTTGTTGTTGACCCCTGGAGATCCAGGGGTCAAAAAAACTCATGGAAAAACTCAGGAAAAAAAGCCGGGCACCACATATGGGGACAGTGCATGGTGCCCAAAACTAGAGCCTGGCCGTCCAGAGCCATGCTCCGGCTGCTGGCCAGGCTCCAATGTGGCTGCAGCTTCCCTGGTCCTTAGGAAGGCTGTTGGAGCCAGCAACTGTGCTGGTCCCAGTCTCCCCTAGCTCACCAGAGTAACCTGCCGCGTGCCAGAGGGTGCATGGCACAGGCGCCCCTAGGGAACCAAATGTTTGGGTTCAGCTGGATGCAGTCCTGGTATTCTTTGTTGTGGTTTTTCTAGTTTATGTTTAAAAGTAAGTAAAAATAACATGCTTCCATTTTGCCATTTATAAATGGCGTTGGCTAGAGTGGAACCTGAATAGAGGAGAAAAAGGCCTTCCCAGAATTCTACTGGTGAGCACAATTCCTGCTGTCTCCTAGTACCCTGAGAAGTGTTAATTATCTGAAAGGGGAAGATAAGCAAAAGACTATGGTTTCTTCTTTGTCTATACCAGGGGTCAACAACCCCCAGCACACATGCCTGAGGCACATGAAACCATTTTGCTCAGCATGCCACAGCTGGTCTGGGTTCTGGGCACCTGCCACCAGCCATGGAGCCTAGGCTGCTTGCAGCAGGAAGCAGGGAGGCTGTAAGCCCTGTTATGAGCAGCCTGGGCTCCATGGCAGGCACCTGGGGCCCACCCAGAGCCCAGGCCAGCTGTGGCAGGCAGCTGGGAGGCTTCAACTGGTACACCAGGGTCTGGAGCCCCAGCCTCAGGGCACACGGTGGGGAAGGGAGTGGGGCAGCGCAACCCTGGATTCTCTCCCATAACTCACCTGGAAGTCCGTGTGCACCCGCCACCTGCAATAAACTGGGCCAGGGCTCCGCAGACCTCAGTGCAGTGGCTTGCAGCCTCCTCACTGCCTGCTGTGAGCAGCTTGAGCTCTGTGGCAGGAAGAAGGGGCCTGCCCAGGGCCTGCTGTGGGAGGCAGCCGGGAGGCTGCTAGCCACTGCACCGAGGTCTCCAGAGCCCCAGTTCTGCTCATTGCTGGTGGTGGGTACACACACATCTCTGGGAGGATAGCAAAGAAGGGAAAGGGAAGGGGCTGGGGCAGTACAATCCCAATGTGCGCTGAGGCATGTGTGCAGCTGCCACCAACCACGGAGCTGGACTGGGGCTTTGGACTCTGGTGCAACTGTTTGCAGCCTGCCCATTGCCTGCTGTGAGCAGCTTGGGCTCCAAGGCCAGTGGCAGCTGCATGCACGCCATGGGGCACACCGTAGGGAGGGGGCTGGGGCAGCACAACCCTCAGCCCTTCCCTGCTGTCCACCTGGAGGCACACATGCACCTGCCTCCCGCTACAAGAGTCAGGCCCCTTGTGGCTGCCCCACCACCAGAATTCTGGCCAGATCACCAGTTGTCCACACCACTTTCAGTATGTTGGTGGATATCAAGGGAAGACTCACCTCACTATAACAGAAAACCTCTTGAAAAATAGTACATATCATTCCATGCAAAAAGACTGTTTATAAAACATTAAGGCTAAAATATAGGAGACTCAAAATCAGAAAAAAACTACAGTTATTTATGATTGCAAACTCAACCTTCATATTGCGCCCTTGTGTTTATGCTTTAAAAATTATCCTTCCTTTGATCATGTTGTTTACTGTTCAATATAATATGCAGAGCCTGATATTCAATAAGTAGATTGTCATGTATAAGGGCAAAATGTCTTTGAGAGGGGAGGGATTTAAAATGGCAATGCTGGATTTATGCTCTTGGGGGACTCCAATAAAGAGAGAAAGCTGTCCCTCTAGGTCAACTTTCTATCTTCAGCAAATGTGTCGATTAAAGAGACACTCAGCATACCATGCTTAGGGCCAATGCTAAACTGTATTTTCTATTTACATAAACTCTTATCCCTTTACTGTTTCTCCCTAGTGGTCTGCTTGAGTACTGCTGTTAAACAGGCACAACCGACACCACATTTCCTTTCTGAAAAGAGAAGAGTGATACCAACCTTATCTAAACTTTTCCTTACAACGGATACTCAGAATAAAACATAACAAAGCAAAAATAAAAATTACAATGAAGGATGGGCTAGAATACCTAAACATTCAGCTTTATTTCAGTGAGTTTTTCTTCCTTCTTAAGTCATGCAGTTATCAGTTTTTGACTTCCCTGAATTCTCATGGTTTTATGTAATCCTTCTGGGATTTGCCTCCTTTTTTCCAGCTAGATATCCCCTTGTTGTGACAATATCTGGAAGTCAATGCTATCAGTTCCACCTGGGCAAGATTTTTCACAGTTTAGTCTTGTGCTAATGATTAAAAACTCTTTAGGTCCATCTGGTGATAGCAGAAGATGACACTGGCTCTGGTGGTTCTGTCCTCTTTCCCAAGAGTCTTTCACCTAGTATGAGCCCACAGAGCCACTCTTCTCAGTGATTTGAGTCCGTTGTGCCTGCCAAAGCTCCTCTGACAGGCTTTTGTAGCTTTGTGAGTTTCCAATTCACATACATAGATTCATAGATGTTAGGGTCGGAAGGGACCTCAATAGATCATCGAGTCCGACCCCCTGCATAAGCAGGAAAGAGTGCTAGGTCTAGATGACCCCAGCTAGATACTCATCTAACCTCCTCTTGAAGACCCCCAGGGTAGGGGAGAGCACCACCTCCCTTGGGAGCCCGTTCCAGACCTTGGCCACTCGAACTGTGAAGAAGTTCTTCCTAATGTCCAATCTAAATCTGCTCTCTGCTAGCTTGTGGCCGTTATTTCTTGTAACCCCCAGGGGCGCATTGGTGAATAAATACTCACCAATTCCCTTCTGTGCCCCCGTGATGAACTTATAGGCAGCCACAAGGTCGCCTCTCAACCTTCTCTTGTGGAGGCTGAAAAGGTCCAGTTTCTCTAGTCTCTCCTCGTAGGGCTTGGTCTGCAGGCCCTTGACCATACGAGTTGCCCTTCTCTGGACCCTCTCCAGGTTATCCGCATCCTTCTTGAAGTGTGGCGCCCAGAATTGCACGCAGTACTCCAACTGCGGTCTGACCAGCGCCCGATAGAGGGGAAGTATCACCTCCTTGGACCTATTCGCCATGCATCTGCTGATGCACGATAAAGTGCCATTGGCTTTTCTGATGGCTTCGTCACACTGCCGGCTCATGTTCATCTTGGAGTCCACTAGGACTCCAAGATCCCTTTCCACCTCTGTGCCACCCAGCAGGTCATTCCCTAGGCTGTAGGTGTGCTGGACATTTTTCCTTCCTAGGTGCAGCACTTTGCATTTCTCCTTGTTGAACTGCATCCTGTTGTTTTCTGCCCACTTGTCCAACCTATCCAGGTCTGCCTGCAGCTGTTCCCTGCCCTCCGGCGTGTCTACATTCCCCCATAGCTTTGTGTCATCTGCAAACTTGGACAGAGTACATTTGACTCCCTCGTCCAAGTCGCTGATGAAGACATTAAAGAGTATCGGTCCAAGGACCGAGCCCTGAGGGACCCCACTGCCCACACCCTTCCAGGTTGAGACCGACCCATCTACCACGACTCTTTGGGTGCGACTCTCTAGCCAATTCGCCACCCACCGGACTGTGCAGTCATCCACGTCACAGCCTCTTAACTTGTTCACCAGTATGGGGTGGGATACCGTATCGAAGGCCTTCCTGAAGTCTAAGTATATGACATCCACCCCTCCTCCTGTGTCCAGGCGTTCCGTAACCTGGTCATAGAAAGAGACTAGATTGGTCAGGCACGATCTGCCCGCCACAAACCCATGCTGGTTTCCCCTCAGCATAATTTGCCCTGCCGGGCTCTCACAAATGTGAGCCTTGATAATTTTTTCAAAGACTTTACCAAGGATGGAGGTGAGACTGACCGGCCTATAGTTGCTCGGGTCCTCCTTCCTCCCCTTTTTGAAAATGGGGACCACGTTAGCCCTTTTCCAGTCCTCCGGGACTTGGCCCGTGCACCACGAGCGTTCGAATATTCCCGCCAGTGGCTCTGCAATGATGTCGGCCAGTGCCTTCAGCACCCTCGGATGGAGCTCATCCTGGCCTGCCGACTTAAAGGCATCCAGTTCTTCCAAGTGACTCTGCACCACCTCAGGATCTACCTATGGAAGTCTGGCGCCTTGCTGCTGCCTCTCTACAACCCCAGTGAGAGACTTGTCGTGCCCCTCACTTAGGAACACTGAGGCAAAGAACTCGTTGAGGAGTTCAGCCTTGTCCCCCCTGTCTGTCATCAATTGTTTCTGCCCATTTAGCAGTGGTCCTATTCCTCCCTGGGCCTTCCCAGGGAGGAATAGGACATTGAAGTCTACATTTCCTTGATATGCAAATTGTACATGCATATACAAATATTTAAATTATGGTGTAATCTAGAGAAAAATATGGCTTTTGACATGTTTCAGGGGTGCTGGTTGTAGCTGTGTTGGTTTAAAGATATAGGCAGACAAGGTTAATTTGGGTAAATATGAAGCAGAAAACTGAAGAAGGGTGACTGTGCCCAGAAGTTTGCAAAGAACAATTTCTCCAGCTACTCAGTTGGTTTAATAAGATATATCACATTTACCCATTTACCCAAATAACCTTATTATTTTTGAAACATATTAGATAAAGGGTGCTCACCGCTCAGCCCCTAGCCCATGGGCTAGATCTAGTTTGTGGCCTCATGTCATCTGGCCCATGGGAATCCCCATGGGTCCAGAAATTTGGCAGCAGGAAAGGGATGCAAGTGGGCAGTTCCAGGCCCCCATGGAGTAAACCTGGAAGGAGTGGATGGTGCCAGGACCTCCAGGGACCAATCCCAGTGGACAGGGGAAGGAGGGGCAGTGCCAGGTTCCCTAGGGACACTCTTGGGGTGCTTCCGGTCCTCTGAGTTACCCTTCACCCCTCACTGCTCTCTGCTGCTTAACCACCGAGAACCAGCTGAGGTGTACCAGAGGCCAACTTGGCCTTTGGTGCCTCATCCCTACCTGTCTCTCTTAGGCCTTACCAGCCTTCAGCAGAGAGGAGTTTGTTAGCTAGAAGGATCACACCCTTGTCTTGTCATGAGCTAAGAAAAATGGATCCCCTTTTCCATGGAATGGGCCAGCCGATATGGTCAGATACTCAGGAAACAAGCCTCACTGACATCAAGTAGTTGGTAAAAAGATAACACAAGTGTTTTATTATAAAGACGAAGAACAAGTATAAAACATCAGTAACCATATACGGAGGTACAGACTGAGATGCAAGAGTAAAAAAACCAAAAGAAAATAGAAGAAGAATAACCTGTTCTTACCCTGCTCCTTGAACTGAAGGATACAGTCTCCAGTAGCCAGCTTCAGTAGGTTAAGGTGCAGACCCTCCCTGTGATCTTTCTACAAATTCTCCTGACAGCTTACTTTTATCAGCCAGCCTTGGCTGAGGGACCACAGTCCCCCTTATACCTGGGAAGACCAGAGACCAAGCCATGCTTTTGAGGCATGCTTAACTATAGTTACTTATCGGTTCATTAGCATATATCACCCCTTCATTTCTGGGGAAGCTCACACTATACCAGTAATTTCTTGCCCCCCAAAGGTAAACGTTTACCAAGAGCCACTCGAATACCACGTGAAGAACTGCTGCAGTACAGAAGAACAACCCCCACAAATCGCACACTGCTGGTTATGACATATCACCCCTCCCTCGAACCTGTATGGAAAATCATCAAATAATTGCAACCCATACTAGAAAGAGACCCTGTTCTTAAAAAGATCTTCCCAGAGCCACCCATCCTAGCATTCAGACAAGCACCGAACCTCGCTAACCTCATCACCAGAAGCAAACTTCCTCAAGCCCAGAACACACCGAATAGATCCAGACCATGCCATGACAAGACATGCAAAATCTGCCAACACATCTCCACCACCCCCACTATTAGTACACCCCACAACAGAGCCATCAGCATTCCTGGACCTTACATCTGCACCTCCAAAAATGTAATATACCTCATCCAATGCACCAAATGCCCTGATGGAAGATATGTAGGAGAGACCAGACAACAACTGCGCACCAGAATGAATGCACACCGGAAATCTGTCAAAGACAGAAATAGCCAATTACCTATGGGGGCACATTTCTCACAAGAAAACCACTCTCTCTCCAATCTCTCAGTCCTGATCCTCAAAGGAAACTTACACAACACTTCCCAGAGACGAGCCTATGAACTCCACTTCATCAACCTCCTGGATACTGAAAATCATGGACTAAATGTAGACATTGGATTTATGACACATTATAACCTGCCTGACATCTGACTCCCCAGGTACCTTGCCACTATTCATTCCCCTTATCTCCCCACCACCCAGCCTCTCTCTTACCCATTGACTCCTCAATCTACATTTTCACTGACTGCCTGTCCTGTATGCATACCAGCCCAGCCTCTGGCTACTTTTCATTCCATCCAGGAAGAGCACACACCAACTGCTGAAACTTCCTTAGCCTGACGAAGGGTTTTTGAACCCGAAAGCTTGCTTAAAAATTGTTTTCCAACTATTTAAGTTGGCCTAATAAAAGAGATCAGATTCACCCAAAGAACCTTGTCTGCTCATGTTTACTAAAGCAGAAATCCTTCCTGATCCATTTAAGACCAAGAACATGTGGTTCCTTTCAGACATGGAGATTTGCTAATTCAGTTTCTAGGTGTGACTTCAGGCTAGAGTTTTTCCTTTTAAAGTGTAAATTAACCATTGTCTGGTCATAGCCTGGTTCCTGCTTGCACCAGGGTGATTGATTAGTCAACAAACCCCTGTTAAATGCTAATTCTCAACAATTACCTGGTAAACCTGAACAGTTGAAGACAAGGTTCTTTGGGTGAATCTGATATCTTTTATTAGACCAACTTAAATAGTTGGAAAACAATTTTTAAGCAAGCTTTTGGGTTCAAAAACCCTTCATCAGGCTAAGGAAGTTTCAGCAGTTGGTGTGTGCTCTTCCTGGATGGAATGAAAAGTAAAGAAGCCAGCGGCTGGGCTGGTATGCATACAAGACAGGTAATCAGTGAAAATGTAGATTGAGGAGTCAATGGGTGAGAGACAGGTGGCGGGGGGGGGGGGGGGGGAGGAAGCAAGAGAGAGAAGGGGGATGAATAGTAGAGAGATACCTGGGGACTCAGACGTCAGGCAGGTTATAATGTGTCATAAATCCAATGTCTACATTTAGTCCACGATTTTTAGTATCCATGAGGTTGATGAAGTGGAGTTCATAGGCTCATCTCTGGGAAGTGTTGTGTAAGTTTCCTTTGAGGATCAGGACTGAGAGATTGGAGAGAGAGTGGTTTTCTTGTGAGAAATGTGCCCCCACAGGTAATTGGCTATTTCTGTCTTTGATAGATTTCCGGTGTGCGTTCATTCTGGTGCGCAGTTGTTGTTTGGTCTCTCCTACATATTTTCCATCAGGGCATTTGGTGCATTGGATGAGGTATATTACATTTCTGGAGGTGCAGCTGTAAGATCCAGGAATGCTGATGGCTCTGTTGTGGGGTGTAGTAATTGTGGGGGTGGTGGAGATGTGTGGGCAGGTTTTGCATTTCTTGTCATGGCATGGTCTGGATCCATTCGGTGTGTTCTGGGCTTGAGGAAGTTTGCTTCTGGTGATGAGGTTAGCGAGGTTCGGTGCTTGTTTGAAGGCTAGGATGGGTGGCTCTGGGAAGATCTTTTTAAGAACAGGGTCTCTTTCCAGTATGAGTTGCAATTGTTTGATGATTTTCCATACAGGTTCGAGGGAGGGGTGATATGTCATAACCAGCAGTGTGCGATTTGTGGGGGTTGTTCTTCTGTACTGCAGCAGTTCTTCAAGTGGTATCTGGGTGGCTCTTTCAAATATGTGATCTCTTTCTCTGGAGGAGTGTCCTGGTTGGGTGAAAGCCTTTTTAAGATTGGTGAGGTGGCAATCCCGGGTGTTCTCTTCAATGCAAATTCAGTGGTATATGTCCTTAGACCAACACGGCTACAACCTACACCCCTGAACAGTTGAAGGCCACTTAAGTTAATCACTACCTCATAAAACAGCCTTGGCTATAACACAAAGTTATATCAAAATAACATTTATATCAAATACTATATTATACACAGATATGCAAATGATAAAACTAAACCTAGTTTCACTCTAGCTACAAAGAGACCAAACACTACAGGAGTAAATCTAATTTAGAGAATCTAATGTAAGCATTCCACATGGTGAACCACAAAGGTAATTTTGTTCTGGAGTGAATCCATGGCATGGACTACAAGAAATACTCTCTCTACAAAGGAAGTTGAAAGACACTGGATTCCAAAATATAAAGCTTGTTCAAATAAGGAACATTCTTTGTTACTACACAACCCTAACTCACCTTGAGCAGTGTTTACTTGTCTGAGCATTCCCATTGACTCTTTCATGCAGAGATGCTGCTCAGTATGAGTATGAATTAAAGAATCCATCTGTTTGTGTATAGGGGTGTAAGTTGTAGCTGTGTTGGTCTAAGGACATAGGCAGACAAGGTTCTTTGGGTGAATCTGATATCTTTTATTAGACCAACTTAAATAGTTGGAAAACAACTATTAAGCAAGCTTTCGGGTTCTAAAACCCTTTGTCAGGCTAAGGAAGTTTCAGCAGTTGGTGTGTGCTCTTCCTGGACAAGCACACACCAACTGCTGAAGCTTCCTTAGCCTGATGAAGGGTTTTTGAACCCGAAAGCTTGCTTAATAATTGTTTTCCAACTATTTAAGTTGGTCTAATAAAAGATATCAGATTCACCCAAAGAACCTTGTCTGCCATCTGTTTGTGTATGGCATTTGTCAGTCTTTTGTGATGTGGATAAAGAGGATAGGCTTAGTTTAAAGTGATCATATAAAATGAATTCACTATACCAATTCATTTTGCATATGCAGAGATAGTTAAATATTTTCTATACTGTCTAGATAACCTTTCTGATACCACAGTACAAAGGTGAACTATCCAACGATCTAAGAAATACAAAGAAAAGTCCTATGTGGTTGGATATCATTATATAATTTGGGTAGCTTTCATATATCTGGCAGTTAAAAGAGGTGTTCTTTAATGGATAATAAAGGATCTTAAGGTAGTGATTCTCAACCAGGGTGTTGTGGGATCCCAGGGTGCCTTGCGATTCTTTCAAGGGCACCATGGGGTGCCACACAATGGGTGCTGACAGACATGCAGCTCCCCACTGTAATTCATGTGAGAGGTTAAAGTATTCAAAAAATGAGTTACCTCAAGCTGAATGAGGGGTTCCTCCAGCTAAATAAGGGGTGCTTCAAGTCTAAGCAGGTTGAGAACTACACTTTATAAGGGCCTTAATAAGCAAGGCTGATTTAATTCAATTAAATACTGTACTATGCAGCCAGAGTAGTGGTGCAGTTTCTGTGTAATACAAAGGTCCTTGGTACCAAACGTTTATCTGCAAACTGTTCTGAAAGGGTTCTATTTATTTTCTAATTGTCAGGGGGCCAAATTTTGCCTTTAGATGCATGCATGTGGCTAACACTGAAGTCATTTCGGAAGCTGTGTGCAAACATAAAAGGCTAGAATTTGGCTGGAACTTCTTGATTCTTAAACACTATGCATGCTGTTTCAAACAACTGTTAAATAATGTGTTTAGAATTTTATTTTAAAGGCTTCTTGATTTGTAGTACGAGGCTGATTAATATTGAATATTTGGCAATAGGGAATGGCAAATCATATTATCTGTGATCATTCTTTTGGAGACTAAAGGCACTTTGGGTGCAGTCTTGCACAGTGCTGAGCACTGTAGCCCCAATCCTGGCAATTTCTACTACACATGCTTCCCTTCAAGCACATGAACTAACTGTTGAAATTGGTAAGGTTATGTTCATGTTTGAAGTTTAGTAGGTCAGATTGCCTATCACCGAGGAAGAGTGAACTAAGACCTGATATACATTTTTCTGAAGAATAGACTTGGCTGCTTGTCTGAGAGAGATCCATATTAGAATGGTAACGCTACTTTGAAAAATACAGATTTGTGGCACTTTAGGGTTTTGTATTATGAATTGCAAAATATAATTAAAGAGGATGCAACAACAACTGATATCAATGTACAGGCAAAATTGATGTCTGCATTGTAATTTTATGCAACAATGATCAAGCTGCAGGGTGTTTCCTGGAGATGAATTACTGGTTGGGAATAGCTGATGGTAAGAGCTGAATTTTTAATAGAGCTGCCATGACAATTATTTGAGAACATGCCATACAATGTGTTTCTAGAAAATTAACGCTGTGTGTATTAGGCAGGCTGTTTGTTTGAATCATCTCTCAATGTTGTGTGACTTCAGCAACTTGGAGAAATAATTCAAACAATCAAGATTGGCAATGGGAAGAGGAGGTTTCTTCTTTCAGAAGGAGACTTTTTCCCTCAGTCACACTAGAACAGAATATTTCTCATGGGATGCATCTACACATCGCCTTATGTCGCTGTAGCAATTCACTGCATTGCTGTACGGCAACATAGCAATCACGTGAGTCTACACATGACTGGCACCTACTTCACCATAATGCATGCTCCTCCGTTTTCATAGTTTCATAGTAGGAAGGGTTGGAAGGGACCTGACCAGATCATCAAATCCGATCCCCTCCCATGGCAGGAAAAAGTACTGGGGTCAAACGACCCCAGCAAGGTGTTTGTCTAACCTCCTCTTAAAGACCCCCAGAGTAGGAGCCAGCACCACTTCGCTTGGAAGTTGGTTCCAGATCCTAGCTGCCCTGACTGTGAAGTAGCGCCTCCTGATGTCTAGTCTGAATCTACCCTCTGCCAGCTTGTGACCGTTATTTCTAGTCACTCCTGGTAGTGCTCGGGGGAACAGGGACTCCCCCAGTGCCTGCTGGTCCCCTCTGACTAGTTTGTAACAGGCCACTAGATCCCCCCTCAGCCTTCTCTTGTAGAGGCTGAACAGGTTCAGGTCCCTTAGCCTCTCCTCGTAGGGCCTGCCCTGCTGCCCCCTGATCACGTAGGTGGCCCTCCTCTGGACCCTCTCAATACTGTCCACATCCCTCCTGAAGTGCAGAGCCCAGAACTGGATGCAGTACTCCAACTGCGGCCTGACCAGTGCTGCATAGAGGGGGAGGATCACCTGCTTGGACCTGTTTGAGATGCATCTGTGGATGCATGACAAGGCGTGGTTGGCCTTCCTGACTGTGTCCCCACACTGCCGGCCCATGTTCATTGTGGCATCAATAATGATTCCAAGATCGTTTTTGGCCTCTTCACTGACAAGAAGGGAGTTCCCCAGCCTGTAGGTATGCTGCTGGTTCTTCCTCCCAAGGTGCAGCACCCTGTACTTGTCAGTGTTGAAACCCATCCTGTTCTCATCCGCCCACCCCTGTAACCTGTCTAGGTCCAATTGCAGCCTGTTCCTTCCTTCTAGTGTGCTCACATCCCCCCACATCTTAGTGTCATCAGCAAATTTGAACAGGGTGCTTTTTACCCCCTCATCCAAGATGTTGAACAGCGCGGGTCTGAGGACTGAGCCCTGGGGGGAACCCACTGCCCACATCACTCCAGGTCGAAAATGACCCATCCACCACCACTCTCTGGGTGTGGCCCTCCAGCCAGTTAGCGTCCCATTTGACTGTGTAGGTGTTGACGCCACAGTCCCCTAGTTTTTTAATGAGAATGGGGTGAGAGACAGTGTCAAAGGCCTTCCTGAAGTCCAGAAAGACTATGTCCACTGCTACCCCTGCATCTAAGGATTTTGTGACCTGGTCATAGAAGGCCACCAGGTTGGTCTGACAGGACCTGCCTCTAATGAACCCATGTTGGTTGCCCCTAAGCATAACCTCCCCTGCTGGCCCCTCGTGGACATGCGCCAGGATAATTCTCTCAAAAAGCTTACCCAGGATTGAGGTAAGACTAACTGGCTTATAGTTTCCTGGATCCTCCTTCCTCCTTTTTTTGAAAATGGGAACCACATTGGCCCTTTTCCAGTCCTCTGGCACCACACCAGAGCACCACGAGCGCTTGTAAAGCCATGCCAGGGGTCCTGCAATGACCTCTGCTAATTCCCTCAGCACTTTGGGGTGGAGATCGTCAGGACCAGCTGATTTAAATATGTCCGGTCCCTCCAGAAGTTCCCTGACTAGATCCTCACTGACTCTAGGCCTGCGTGCGCCTCCCCCAGGGCCTGAGGGGGGTCTCGGCGGATAGGCTGATCTGGTCCCTGCTCAGGAAAATGGAGGCAAAGAAATTGTTAAATAGGTTAGCCTTGTCATCTGGTGCAACAACCAGATTTCCTAGCATGTCTTGCAGAGGCCCCATGTTACCGGGTACCTTCTTTTTTCTCCTTATGTATTTAAAATAGGACTTCTTGTTGTCCTTGATCTGGGTAGCTAGTCCCAGTTCCATCTCCACCTTGGCCTTCCTGACCGCTCCCCTGCAGCCCCAAGCAACCGAGGTATAGTCCTCCCTGGTGATGGCCCCTCCCTTTCATTGGGTTTATACCTCCCTTTTAGCTAGGAGACGTTTCTGTATGCTTTTGGTGAGCAATGGGGGCTTTTGCGCCCTCTTGCCCCCTTTGATACTTGTTGGGATTACCTCCCTTTGTGCTTGAAGCATTGTCTCCTTAAGAAATGTTTTAGCGCACCACTACAGCAAAGTAGAGGCTAAAACTAACCATGCACTGCACGCACGGCTCAGTATGGGCAGTTGCTGCACTGTGCTTCTTACCATCAGCTATTAAAGCACAGCACAGTAACAATGTTGCTGTAGGGTGAGGTGTAGATGTGCCCTTGATGAACTAAAGCTCTTCTCATGTATAACATTAAATAAAAAATCATAACCATCAGTGGTTGAGAAGGCCTAAAAATACCAGCACGTGTAAGATTTAGGGTCTGTTCTTGAAAATACATATTATCATGTCCAGTGCACATTAATATGATTTCCATTATCAGTATCTAAGTGATGCAAACTGCAAAATTGGCCTTTGTTTTTTCCCATTACAAGTTTTAAAGGTAACCAGTTATTTGTATTTGAAAAATTGCTCAATTGGCCATTTGTATCTATAAAATTGCAGACCCAACCTGGAGGCCCGGGTCAGCATGGCCTGAAAAATAGTTTAAAAGTACATCATAGCAATCATAGGCTGAAGTTAAGTATAGCCCACCTATGGTCTCCTCTACACATGCAGGTAAAGGGGCAACGCGATCTAATATGTGTCTCAAATAATCAGGCCTTCTGTCATGCCACACGTATGTGGAAGGAGGCGTGGTTGCAGGATCATGCATTACACCCCATTGGGCCTTATTGCCCATACAGGGAGATCAATGCTGGGGTCATAGAATCATAGAAAGTGAGGGCTGGAAGAGACCTCAGGAGGTCATCTAGTTCAACCTTGTGCTCAGATCAGGGTCATCCCCAGCTAGATCATCCCAACCAAAACTTTGTCTAGCCAGGTTTTGAAAATCTCCAAGGATGGAGCTTCCACCATCTCTCTGGATAACCTGTTCCAGTGTTTTACTACTCTCCTAGTGAGAAAATTCTTCCTAATATATAACTTAAATTTCCCTTGCTGCAACTTGAGATGGTTGCTCCTTGTTCTGTCATCTGCCACCACTGAGAACAGTCCAGCTCCATCCTCTTTTGAACCCCCCTCTTCAGGTAGTTGAAGGCTGCTATTAAATCCCCTCTCAGTCTTCTCTTTTCCACACTAAATAAACCCACTTCCCTCAGTCTCTCAGAAGTCATGTCCCCAAGGCTCCTCACCATTTTTGTTGCCCTCTGCTGGACTCTTTCCAATTTGTCCACATCCTTTCTGTAGTGGGGGGCCCAAAGCTGAACATAGTACTCCAGATGTGGCCTCACCAGTGCAGAATAGAGGGGAATAATCACTTCCCTTGACCTACTGGAAACATACCTACCAATGCAGCCCAGTATGCCTTTCGCCTTCTTGGCAACAAGGGCCCACTGCTGGCTCATCTTCAGCTTATTGTCTACTGTAACCCCCAGACCCTTCTCTGCAGAGCTACTGCTCAGCCAGTCAGCCCCCAGCCTGTACTAGTGCATGGGATTGTTCTATCCTAAGTGCAGGACTTTGCATTTGTCCTTGTTGAACCTCAGGAGATTCCTTTTGGCTCAATCCTCCAATTTATCTAAGTCACTCTGAATCATAGCCCTACCCTCCAGCATATCTACTAGTCCCTCCACCAAAATTGGTGTCAGCTGCAAACTTGCTGAGGGTGCACTCTGCCATCTTCCAGGTTGTTGATGAAGAAATTGAACAAAACCAGTCCCAAGAGTGACCTCTGGGGCACTCCACTTCATACCAGCTGCCAACTAGACATCAAGCCATTGATTATTACTCTCTGAGCCCAATGCTCTACCCAGTTTTCTGTCCACCTTCAGTCCATTCATCCAGCCAGCCCATACTTCCTTATCTTGCCTGTGAGAATGTTGTGGAAAACCATATCAAAAGCCTTGCTAAGATTAAGGTATAGCACATCCACCAGTCTCCCTGCATCCACAGAGCCAGTCATCTCATCATAGAAGGCAATCAGGTTGGTCAGGCATGACTGTCCCCTGGTGAATCCATGCTGACTGTCCCTAATCGTGTTCTTCTCCTCCAAGTGCTTAGAAATGGATTCCTTGAGGATATGCTCCATGATTTTTTCAGGGACTTAGGTGAGGCTGACTAGTCTGTAGTCCCATGCATCCTCCTTTTTCCCTTTCTTAAATATGGGCACTATGTTTGCCCTTTCCAATCATCTGGGACCTCTCCTGATCACTATGAGTTTTCAAAAATGATGTCCAGTGGCTCGGCAAGCACATCATCCAACTCCCTCAGTGCCCTCGGGTGCATCCTATCTGGCCCCATGGACTTGTCCATGTCCAGCTTTTCTAAATAGTCCTTAACCTGTTCTTTCACCCCTAAGGACTGCTCATTTCCTCTCCAAACTGTGCTTCCCAGTGTGGTACTCTGGGAGCTGAACTTGCCTGTGAAGACTGTGAAAAAGGCATTGAGCATGTCAATCTTTTCTGCATCCTCTGTCACAAGGTTGCCTCCCCCATTCAGTAAGAGACACACACTTTCCCTGATCCTCCTGTTGTTGCTAACATATCTGTAGATACCCTTTGTGTTACCCTTCACATCTCTTGCTAGCTGCAACTCTAGTTGTGCTTTGCAACTCCAGTTGTGATGCAAAATCCACAGACAGTCCAAGGAGCCAGCAAAAAGTAGCATTACCAGAGTAACCTAGGGAAAAGGCTTTCCCCTACAAGAGTGGGACATTGGACCTACTCCCTGGTGTCAGGGCAAATGGCCATTGATCTAAAAATAATCCTGGAAGTGGGGGAGAGGGAGCAGAGAAGCCATACCTCCCCACACCCAAGGTTGTACCCTCTTGCTTACTCTCCTTCTGGTTCCACTAACTGTGCAATCACAATTACACAGGCATCATTTGATATCAGTATAATTATGTGGGTTTATTGCAAAAGAAATGCTAGGACTTAGAACATGTTACATATTCCAAAAGTTGTCAAAAGGTGCCAAAAGTTTAGCACAGGCTTTTCCTATAGTTAAGGAGCTCTGTTTGTACTGAGTGTTTCAGTAAGGGTATAGTTATGCATTTATATGGAGTAGACTGTACCCAATAAATGTATTGTCAGATGTGGTGATCATAATCATCAAGTAGTACAACAACTACTGAAAAAATCTTTTTCCACAATTAGCCAGTCATCAATCTCTATTAAATGGTCAGTTAATTTTATGAATTCCATTAAGAAAAGGGATGGTTCTTCCAAAGTCATTTCAAAGTACTCTGTGGGAAACAGAAGTCCCAACTGAAATTCAAGCCAAGTAAAACACAGGAAAGATATGTTGCTTTTTCTGTTCTGAAAGACTGGGTTAAACATTGGCTTATGTGGGAAGGCTCCAAGCGGTCAAACTTTTAAAATCCTTTAAGTACTATGGGTTGGAAGATAACTAAAGATCTCACTGAATTGATGGATTTTAAGTGGATATTTTTACTATTCTGTAGTTATCCATGAATTTGAGAAATTTGATATTAATTATAAGACTAAATTAAAATGAGTGTCTTTCAATTAATATTATTTCAGCGTATGGACTTTTTAAGGGAAGAAGTAGGAAATAACCCACAGTGCTTACTCATTTCTGTTTCAACAGATACTAGGGTTTAGGACTCCTGGCATTTTGCAAAGCTTGATGCAGCATCTTTAATACTATTCATTGATACTGATGACAAAAACAGTGAAAAATGTGCAAAGTTCTAGTTTAGAGATTCAGCATGTGCAGACTGAAGCATTTAAGATAAGCAACCATGTTAACTGGATTTTGTACTTGCTTGTTTGCAGAATCCAGCTAACATGACTGCTTAACAAGTACAGCATATAGACCTTCCTTCTGCATTTGACACCATTTGGAGAAAAGGAGATTTGCTGAAGTTGGAGTATGTCATCAAATGCAGACCAACTCTCACACCAATAAATGTTTTCCTACCAAACTGTAAATTCCGGGTATATCTCGGTGAGGATTTGAGTCTCTGCTGAGTGCTAAATCATGGTTTCCCTCAGGAGTCTGTTATTTCTCCGATTCTTTTCAACCTATACACCAGCAACATCCTGCCAACAACATTGTATAAGTGTATTTATTCTGATGATATTGCTTTAGCCACACAAGGTGATTCTTTTGAGGCAACAGAAAAAGTTCTCGAAAATGATCTGCACACCCTAGACGACTATTTCTGACTTGGCGCTTGAAACCTAATGTAGCTAAGATGTCCTTTTCTTTGTAGACCTAAATTAACGCATGAAAAACATCCACGGTACCTTGGAATCACTCTAGACTGAACTCAGTTACCACCAACACCTTGAAATTACTGGTGAAAAGACAGTGACAAGGGTAAACGTGACAGAGGAGCTCGCTGGAACATCCTGGGGAAGTGATGCCCCTACCCTCTGTAGATCGACCCAGGCCCTGGTACTCTCTACAGCTGAATAGTGAATATACTCCCATCCAGTTGCAAAGCTGTCTCACCCATCACATCCACACACAGGTGAACGCTGCCATGTGAGTAGTAAGTGGTGTTCTAAAGTCCATGCCACTTCCATGGCTGCTGGTGTTATCAAATATCACTCCTTCCGTGGAGAGAAGGGATTCAGCCATACTTTGAGAGTACGAAAAGATCATGGCTGACCCTGACCTCCTGTGGTACAAAGATATCAGTCACCCACCAAGATGTAGGCCTAAGTCAAGGAAACCTTTCTAGTTACACACATGCGAACTTTCATCAAACAGTCTGGATGCTGAGAGCCACTGGTGTGAAATCTGGTCTGCAGCAATAGTATGCAACAAAAATTTGATCATAAATCCGACCATCAAGCTTCTGGGTTTCTGCTTGCAACATAAATATTGAACTGCACTGAACTGAATTTTAATGGTACACAGAAGGTGTACCTATTTATTGAACAAATGAGACATAAAGGATTTGCCAAACTACGTATGTGGTGAGGTGCAGTCAATGAGCCACATTGTAAAATCCTGCCCTGAATTTGCATATCATGGAGGGACTGAAGCAATCCAGTTAGCCAACCTAGATATTGTCACCTGGCTAACAAACCTCAACTTACAATTATAATTAACCTGTACCTTCTCTGCTGTTCCTTGCCCCAGCCATATGAAAGAAGAAGATGAAAAAGGATTCTGTATAAGATTTCTTAGATAGACTACTCAAAACTTCATAACAGTGGAAGTACAGTATATTAGCTGGTACAATATACTAATACGGCACCGTGAATTATGTGCTCTCACATTAACTTCCTTGCCTTTAATTATTAAGTTTGTGATTGCTCTGTGATCTGTGCTTATCTCAGAATCGTGAAAGGCCAGAGGTGTCCATTCTGCGTCCAGTATCTCTGTGAAGCTCCTTGGAGATTTTGCTCCCATGGGATCTTGATTTATGTAGACAAGCAAAGAATACCTAGCCTGCAGGGATAATTTCAGTGGTAGAAAAATTGGACTGGGCCCCCTGCAGCTCAAGGGCTGCCTGGCCTGCTGGCAGCTCACTTTCTGACCGGGGAGCAGGCAGGGAGGCTCCACCAAAATCAGTATCAGGCCCCTCACCACTTCTGCCTTCAGCAGGCTCCTGCAGCTAGCAGGGCACCTGGGGCCACCCTGCAAGGGGCTGGTGTGCCCCTTGGGCAGTGTGGGGTGTTGGGCAGGGCCAGGAGGGAGGTTAGGTTATCAGGCAGGGCAGGTCCCCCCCCACCTGACACCCCATCTTTCCCACAGGCATGCTGGCCCCTTTGCTGGCAGCACCAGATGTCCTGCCACCTGCAGAAGCCTGCTTTAAAGCAGAAGTGGCAAGGGGCCCAATTTTTTTCTGTTGTGGAGTCTCCCTGCCTGCTCTGGGACCAGGGGGTGAGCTGCCAGTGGGCTGTGGGGGGGAAGGCAGTCCTTCCCTCCACAGTGGCAGCACCCCCTGGGGCTGGCTGGCTGGGCTGCTACTGGGCTGTGTGCTGCCTGAGCTCCCAGAGAGCTCCTGGGAGTGGGGGGGGAAAGGGGGCTAGGCAGCACTGCTCACAGGGGATGGTATATAAATTGAGATTGAATTTTAAGAGTTAAAAATTTAGCTTCAAAACTCAACTTATACACCATGAAATATAGTCAATGTAAATTAGCAAAGGCAGCTGGTATAAGGAACTTAGATTTAAATGTCACCCTTAAGGATCATCTATTTGGTTTCAGTACATAGTTTTTTCCCTAATTGTTCTCTTGACGAGTAGTGTAAATTCTCCCAACATAGAGGGGAACTTGTAGTGGTCTTTAAATCTGTGATTGCCCTGAGATCTGTACTAATCTCAGTACACCTGCAAAGGCCAGAGGCATCCATTCTGTGTCCAGTATTTGTGTGCAGCTCGTTGGGGATATTTCTCCCATGGGATCTTGATTTATACATCTCTTGCCAGTGTCTGCACCCAGATTTCCACCCTGGGGAGTTTTGTGGTGCAAATCCTCAACAGATTTATGATTGAAAACTTCCCAGCCCCAGGGGACCATTCTGCACAGACTCTTCTCTTACAGCTGCATAGCTTCTATCACCAAGAGTGATGCTGCAAAGCAACTTCTAGGAACAGAGAAGGTTTAAACCACAGAACAATTTAAAGGTGTAATAATACAATTTTGTTCCACTTTTGGTTTTTCCTGTAATTACTCTGAGGCCTACACAGAAGTGGGGTGACTGCTGAAGTACACTTGTAGTCCCAGAAAATTCTTGCTTCCTGTCTTTTACTACTCAAACTCTCAGCCTTCTTGTGAGATAATTGTTCTTTTGTTGAAGCAGAACTAGTTGCATGTTTGCCTTTAGTGACTTAGTTTCTCTCTAGGGAAGCTCAGTGGAATTGCTAGAAAGAATTAGATATAACCATTTCCTCAACTCAGCTATTTCTTATCAATAACAAATTCAAAATATAACAGTATGTCCCAGAACAGGACCATGGACATTGTCAGTCACTTAACCTTACATAGTGAAACATACAAATGTGTCCTTAAACTTAAGAACAGCTTAAGACTCATTGACTTCAATTTGATTTAAGCATATGCTTCAATTTAAGAAATATTAGCCATCAAAATCAATACTCACTGGTCACGTAGAAACAAGGAAACCAGATATAGAAGTAATTTCCAGAGGAGATTAAGTGAATCCAGAGATTAGAAAATGCTGTAGAATCTTCTTCTTTCAAAATCAAAAGGCTTAGCACTATAAGAATGATACAACACAAATACCTCCACTTGCCCAAATTCACCCAAATGAAAATAAAACAAGATCCCAGATTATAATGAACCAATAAATTGGGTATGTCTACATATCACCCTACGGGGATGTAGTGCATCACTAAGTTGCCATATGGTACTCTATGGCAATGTAATGATCATGTATATGGGTTTACATATGATTGTCAGCTACGCTGCCATAGTGGTGTGCTTCCCCCAGTATAGCACACCGTTACAGTGAAGTAGTAGCTAATCTACCTGTGCACCATGTGCACAGCACAGTAACCTCCCATAGTGTGCCATGCTTTAGTACTTCCAAAAGGAAATACTAAAGCATGGCGCTATAGCAATGTTGCCATATGGTGATGTGTAGACACACGCATTAACCACTAAAAAGAACTACATTGATGGGAGGCCAATTCTAAAATTTATGTTCCCATCAACTGTACATTTTTCAGGCAATATCTAGAACACTATGGCTAGGGACAGAAATTACACATAAACTGGTATAAGTGATCATAAAGTGGTTCAAATCTGTAACACAATAGAAGCTCAGCTCACACATATCACTTTCAAAATGGCCCAAACTGGTTTAAGTTAAATGTGGATGAATGTAGTATCAGACTTAACTGCTCTAGGTTAAATTGGTTTATTGCACTTGTCCCACCTCCCCTCCACAATCAAGTTAACTCAGTCTCCCAGCATCCCAGGATGCTTTGCACCTCTCCCACAACCCCCAGTCACAGGGTGGGTGGGCTAGTCTTGGCCCAAGCTGTCTGCTCCAGCTGAGCAGGGAGGTATGCTCTAGACCCCTTCCCCCCATTTTTTTGTCCTGGGCCACTGCAGGCATGTGGCTGCATTTCCAGAATCAATAGCAAATGTTTACTTGCTAATTTGGTTCAATCTATGCAATTTAGACTAATTGGTGACTATTCAAACTTGGGATTTTTGACTGTCTGTACTTAGCCGGCCTGGCAAAAGAGTATAAAGATGACCATAAGCCAGTCTCTCTGAAAAGGAAGGAAAATTCAAGCCTCTTGATCATTCTTTCTTTGCCAGGCCCTTGGAGAGAAGTTACAAAGAATTGATTCACCAGATCAGCTCCACATAGGGCGTTACCTAGGAAGCAAGGGGAATGTTCATATAGGTAGTTAAACAAGTTTACAGTCATTGTGGCTAGGTACAGTCAAAAAGCCTGAGGCTGAATTGATTTAGCTTTTGCAGGTCAATCTAAACTGCACAGATTAAACTGAAACAGAAGCAAGCAGACATTTACCTTTGATTCAGGAAATGCAGCTACAAGTCTGCAGTAGCTCAGGCCAGATGCCAGGTGGCCCTAGAGCACAGCTCTCTGGCTGTGTTCACTTCCTCTTCCTACTGCCACCTGGAGGTCTCTGGGATTTGCAGTCCAGAATTACAGCAGCAGGACTCCTGCAGAGTTGCTCATCACTTCATCTTCCTGCTTCCAGTTGCCTCTGGGATTTCTAGTCCACAGTTGCAGCCATCAGTAAGTTTGAGCGAGGGAATGGGTGTTTAATCCTCCTCCTTTGCCCCAGACGCCAGCCAAGGTTTGTCAGGGGTGGGAGGCAGTCCCTCCCCTGCAGACTGGATACCCAGCCAGGCTTGTCCCTGCATTGTCAGCCAGCCCTCACTGCTTCAGCTAGGGAGCAGAGGGGCAGGGCCAGGGCCAGCCCAGCTCCCTGGAGCAGACAGCCTAGCCCAGCTTAGGGCTGGAAAGCATGTTGGGATGCTGGGGGATTGTGATTTAACTTGAACTAGGAAGGGGTTTGAGACAGAAGTTTCATAAACTGGTTTGACCCAAATCAGTTAAGTCTGATACTACATTCAACCAGGTTTATTTTAAACCAGTTTCAGCCATTTTGAAACTGGTTTATGTGCACTGAGCTTCTGTTACAGATTTAAACCAGTTTCTGATCACTTAAACTGGTTTATGTGTAACCTCTGTCCCTAGCCTCTGTCACCAGAACAGCTGTCTGGCTCTCTGACTTTTTAGACACTGATAAAAGGATTTTGATGATTCGTGAGGAACTGACTGGAAATTCAAGTGGAAAATTTCCTCAAAGTGCCTTGTAGTTCTAGAAGCAGCTGGTCTCTTGGTTCCTGGAACTACAACCAACAGAGATCTGAATGATTTTAAAAGGGCCTTTTTGGACCCTTAAGTGAAATATGTTGTCCGTGGGGAGTTAAGTTAGTCTTTCAGTATAAGGTCTGAATTGGGGATGTAATCTAACTTATTTAATGACCTTAAAAAATCATAATGCTAGACTTATTCCACACACAACCAAAATGTCTCTTTCTAGCTGTGCTGCTCACCTGCCACTGGAGTTCTCTTTTTCAAGGTTGCAAGGCAATACCAGTCTAAAACAAGGTCGTAGAAAAGCAGAACACCAACACTGGTATTCAATAATGAAGGCATAAAGTACATTAATTTTGTATTAAGAAGAGAATACATTTTAATCAGAGGAATTATTAAATTAGAGAAAAATAAGTGAAACACTAGTTACTCACTGAATGCTGAATAAAATGTGTGCCATATTGTACACATGAAAAAACTACATAGAATAACATTCTCCTACTTTACTGCGGCATATAAGGAAAATACTAACAGCTTGGCTGAAAAGCATCAGATAAGGAACAGAACCCATTGCATCCAGGAGGTAAAAAGAAAATCATCTTTATAAAAACAAAACACAGTGCACGTTATTAATATCCATGTTTTCCCAGCTGTAGTTCAATGTTTTAGGTTCTGTGTTATTTCACAATGTTTATTTTACCATAAAAGGCACTTGAAGTGGTAAAGTTAACCAATGGCAATGAGTAAGACATAAGAAGCCAAACTTAGCTATGGAGTCAATGGAACTCAAAGGAGTTTCCCTGACTTCTTCCATGTCTGACTAGCCCTAAAATGTGAACAGTGAACTTCAACCATGCATGAAACATTGTACAATGACTTCTGCACAAAATTAAAGTCAGAGTTCCAGGTTTTGCATTGACATTGATGGGGTTGTACAGTGTGTCTCAATGCAGAGTTCACCTCCAGAACATTTAAAGTGTCACTTTGGGAATGTACAGCCATTGTCATCAAATTAGTGAAGAGCTTTCATTGCAGATATCCTAACGTGTTATTTGAGGTAAAAAGTTACTGGTGATGAGTATGGAAGAAAGGTTCTCACAATGATTAGACTATAAATTGAGAAATGATAGAAGACAGAACAGCATAACATTTCAGTCTCCTTCCCATTTTTTTTCTAGATTAAAAAGCAAACAGCTCATGAAAGTTACTAGTCTGAGAAGCAAACAATATGAATATACAAAGGCAAGAATATAAAAGACAAGAGAAAGGGCCAGGTAAAGACAAAAATATTTTAAAAAGTCAGTATAATGTCTAGGGTGTATGGGAGTGCTTCCTCCATAGAGTATTGTTTAAATCTGAAAGACATTGGGTCAAGACCAAATCCAGCTCTTCAAATGACCCTTAAATATCTTGTAGAAACAGAAGTTGGCTGCTCTATCACAAAACAAGCTCACAGTAATCAAGTACCAGGTGTTGATATAAGCTTCAAGTTAATTTAAAATAAAACATCAAAATAGGAATTTTGAGAGGCATTGATAGTTGTAAATCATGAATAATATGTAACATAATCCAAAGTTTTCACTTTCACAGGCTTGTCTTTTAAACGGTACAGATTTATTTTTGTTTGCTCTTCTAGTTGGCATCAAGCCAGATCCTCAAATGATAGATCTCCACTGAAAATAACAAAGCTTTGAAATTTTGAGGTTTTAAGGATCTCAAATATGTTATATGTATAGGTATATTGCTTATACATATAAGCATTGCAATAAGAATGACAGGTAATTGCTTAGTGGTTACAACATTCACCCAGGTAGCGGACATCCTGGATTCAGTTCTCTCTTCAACCTGAGATGGGACATGGTCTGCCACATCCTAGAAAGATGTCCTAATCACCAGGTTATAGGTTAATCTGGGATGGGGGTATTCTTCACTTCCGTTGTTGAATCTGTGCCCATGATGGGAAAATAATTCTAGATTCAAGAGGCTAGGGAGAGGAACACAGGGACTGTGCTCCTATACCTGGGATAGGCAATTATTTGGGCCATGTAACCAGTTTTGGTGAGCTGTTGAGGGTTGAACACACACATGTGCAGACACACGTGCATGTGCATGCACACACACACAAGTACTCCACAGCTCTCCCTGCACCCCCTCCTCCATCCCGAGTCCCTGGCACATGGCTGGGTCAGGCAGGAGCCAGGCAGCTGCTCCAGCTGTGCCCACGTGGCCTGAAGTGGCATGTGGGAACACAGCATGGCATCGGCTCAGCCAGACCCAGATAACTCTCAGCTCCCAGCCCCCTTCTCTCTGCACCCCCAACTCTACCAGCAGGCAGAAACATACCTGAACTTTGACTTTTACTAGAGGTTGGGCTGTCTTATCTGTGAACGGGCGCAGGGTTGGAGCTGTGCACAGACAGCCTCGCCAGGCAGAAGCCTGGCCAGGAGCTTAGTGCCCCTGCCTTGGAGCATACCCTCGGGGCTGGGAAGGGGAATGGCTGCCTGGCCACTGGAGCCAGGGCTGCTGCTGCAGCCAGTTATGGCATGGGGAAGGGAGAAGAGTGAGAGATGCTGAAAGCCAGGGCAGCTGTGGGCTGAATACAGTTGTCCTTCAGAGAAGCAGCTACGGGCTGAATAGAACCATTTGGCGGGCCGTACTTTGCCCACCCCTGTCCTATAGCCTAGTGGTTGGGGCACTTGATTGAGATAAGTAAGCTGTTTTGTGGCTTCTCTTCCCAAGATTGTTACTGTATTGTACCTAGTGAAGAATTAATTAAACTCAGGTTTCTCACTTCTTGAAATTACTATTCTAGTAACTAGGCTACCATGTAAACAGGGCATGCCATCTCCATTACCTCCTTCCCAGGCAGCTATGTTTTTGAATGAAAAGAAGTAGTGACTGCTGGGTTTTGTAAAGGCAGTGTGCGTGAGTTCCGTCAATGCATTGCTAACCTGATTTACAAAAAACTAGAACTCTTGGTTCCAAAATGATACCTTTTATTAGACCAACTGGGAAATCACAAGAAAGGTGTCCTTTTCTGCAAGTTTTCAGGCTCAAAGACCCTTCTTCAGGCTCTGGAAAAAGTATAGATGGTAAAAGATGGTAAGAAGTCCCCCTAGGTAGGAAATAAACTTCATTTTTGTAGAGAGGGAGCTGGAGATGGAAGGCTGTCCCTCTGGGTCCATGGAAGTGTCTTTGTGAGCTGTGTTGAGTAGCTCTTTGATGTTTAGATCAGGTAGAATTCCTTCCCTGGAGGTGTCAGATGGCAGGCAGGGAGGTAAAAAAACTTACTTGTTCTGCAGTGAAGTTTAAAATCCAAAATTGGCTAAAATTCAGCCTCTTCCATGTTTCAGGGGTGTACTTGGTAGCTGTGTTGGTCTGAGACAAGAAGACATACAAAAAACTAGAACTCATGATTCCAAAATGGTACTTTTTATTAGACCAACTAGGAAATTGTAAGAAAATTGTCCTTTTCTTCAGGCTTTCGGCTC
Organism: Alligator mississippiensis; assembly: GCF_030867095.1. Lineage (NCBI taxonomy): Eukaryota > Metazoa > Chordata > Crocodylia > Alligatoridae > Alligator > Alligator mississippiensis. Next base: position 93,773,217 of record NC_081825.1, read on the forward strand.
AAAGGCCCTAACCTAATGTCACTTTTGAGCTAACCTAATGTCACTTTTGAGGATGTACAAAAGCAGAACTATAGACACCTAGTGAACTATACTAGCAAAAACTAGATGTTGTGTGCTTTCAAGTGACCAAGAGATTAAGTGATGGTTGGATTTAGATATTTAAATTTAAATGTTGCCTAAATTCTAGCTTTAAGAACCCAAGTCTTTTTTTGTATATGCATGGGAAATATTGTACATGCATTTCTGAAATATTAACATGGTAAGTTAGGGGAATGGAGAGCATCTCTGACTCTTTGTGTAGTGCTAATACAATGGCATCCCCATTCAGTTTGGGCTGTTTCTACTGTGGTAATTACAATAGTCCCCAAGCAATGACAAGTCCAAACATTTCTGTACTTTTAGTGGGACAGTATCAGCTCCTGAAAAGCATTTGGAGCCAAATCCTGGTCCCTTTTGATAATGCTCTGGAGTCATTAGGGCTAACTCGTGGAAAAATTAGATAAGTTATTTGGGTACAAGTAATGTTTCTATAATTTGGTAGAGGATCAGGGGATCATAATGGATAAAGAAGAAGATAAGCCAGGAGACTGAGTTACACATACCAAAACCTGTGTTTCTTAAAATATAATATATTTTTTTAACAAAATGCAACTCTGTGTGCCAGCACATCTCAGATTTCATCTGTTGTTTTGACATCACTAAAAGGATGTGGGTGTCACACAACATGGTCTGAAGAACAGCAGATGAGGTTGCTTGGTCACTGTAGAAACCACACATCCTATTAAAAAGGTACATGTTTGGTACTGCTGAAATCAAGATAAGCTGTGGAATATTTAAAAAATGTCCTCATTGTTATTTTGATGGCTGAGTTGCCAGTGTTACAAGTACAAACAGTGTAAAAGAAGTGTGTAGTTGTTTTTCTTTTTTCACTGAAATGATTAATATTGCTCCCTGTTTAAATTAAACCATACTCTGGATATGAAAACAGAAAGACATCCCAAATGGGAAGCCAGGCAGTACACAGATCCTAATGCAGCTTCCATTACAGTCAGGGAAAGGCACTTGTTGACTTCACTGAGAATTGGATAGTGGCCATGAAGCAGATTTAGAAAACATACACATTTGTCAAGTTTCCATTTAGCAGCTGCTAGGCTGTGACTCAGAAGGGGGGTGAGGGGTTGAGGCTGGTGATGATAGCTTGCAAAAGAGAAGATATAGATTCATGTGGTTCAGTCCCTTTGGGAGTAAGATATCCACGCTAAGGTAAACATAATTGACAGCGCTGCAATCAAAATACAAGATCAGAATAGGTGCGCAAACTTCATGTTGGCTAAGAAATGGTTAATAAACTGCTGTGGGCTCAGTCAGCCCCAGTCTGCTTCACTTGCAAGAGCTGTTGGGTCTGGAGGGGAAAATTAAGAGAATCAGCTTGTGGAAGACAGCTAATCTATTTCACTGTCTCCTTAAAGGAAGGCCTGTTTAAGGTGGAGATCTAATAAGAGTCTGCGGATTGCCAGCATCAGCCTGAGAGTAGGTAGGCCTAGTGGGGGGCTATTGTGTTTGCTGTTTTATGTGGGATTTGCTTATAGATGAATGGGACTACAGCAGCTGAAGGCCTCCTCCACTTTAAAGTTTTTGAGTGTCCTCAACAATAAATCTGGGGTGTATGGCAGGAGGTAATTGCACACGTGCATAGCAGGAGCTATGATTGTAGGATCATGTATTAGAGCCTATTGCGCCTTATTGCCAATTTAGGGGGAGCCTGATCCTGGGATCCCCTACACCAGCAAGAAACAAGCTCCCATGGCTAGGAGCCCCTGGGGCTGGGAGATTGCAGCTGTCATAGTCTCTCAACCCTGAGAGTACATGAAACCCCCAGGACGGGGAGATTGTGGCTGCTGCAATTTCCCAGCCTCATGGGGGAGTGAAGTCCCTGGGATTGGGAGATCACAGTTTCTGTGATCTCTCAGCCTTGCGGGTGCATGAAACCCATGGGGCTGGGATATCATGGCAGCCACAATCTCCTAGCTGGTAGGCTTCATGCACTCGTGAGGCTGGGAGATCGCAGCTTTGTCCCATGGCTGAGAGATTACCTCAGCTGCAAGACTCCCAGCCCTGGCTGGACATGATGCACCCCTGCAGCTGGAAGTTACAGCTGCCAAGGCTCGCAGCCCAGAGGAGACCTTGCTATACATGCAAATTAAAGCCCAGTAGCAACCTGCTATAAACTTAGTGCACATTTTTAGGTCAAACTGTATAGCTGGTTGGAGCTTTTTATGGCTTGATAAGTAAGTACTTTGCACATGTAGCTGATTTCAAGGTCCAGGTACAGACATCACACTTTTACTGGTGTAAACAATTGGAAACTGGTCAACACCTGTAAAAGAACAAGTTTGGTGCACATAAGCTGGTTTAAAACCAGCGGAACCTGGTCTAAGACTTCCCCCCAGCACTAAAGGATGAATGTGTGTTATGTTTGCTACTGATTTAACTGTGTGGCTTACAGAAAACTGCCTAACTTAGATTGATTCCACATCAGGCTTTTTGAATGTTTGTATCTAGTCAAGGTAATTGCACAATTAACCAGTTAATTGCATGATACCTGTAATGTGCAGATGGGGCCTGTATGATTAACTTGTCAGAATAACTGTTTGTTTTAAGATGAGGCCTATGGAGTCAAGCCACACCTTTGCAAAGCTCTACAGAGTACTTAAGTTCTCATCCAAGGAGAAGCTCTACAATGCCTAACTCTTGGTTCTTAGCCACTTTTGCAAAATAAGAGGTCCAGAGTCAGGTGCATAGACTTTCTGTGCAGTGCAATGGGAGAGTTAGATGCCTCAGACTGGGATCTGCTGAAACCTCAGTGCAGAGCTGGGAGTAACTTAACCTAGCCAAGAAGAAAAGCTGTAAAAATACTTAGATGTCAATGTGTCTTAATTCAAAATGCCAGTTTTAAAGCCCACTTAACTGCTGCCTAAGCCTGGAGGTGCCTGAAGGGTCTGTAACCACCTCAGTTCTTGGTTCTATAAATTTCTTTGAATTTGACTTCTTTTGACTCTGACACATTTTTCTTAAATTATGTCATGCTTAATAGGATGCATTCTGTCTCAGGCATATAAGAGGTGTGTGTGTGTTTGTGGGGGGAAGGGAAGATTGTGTTTGCTTAATTCAAGATGAGAAAAATACCTTAAAAATATGTTTTACATTTTGAAGGCTACAGTAGTTCCCAAGTTCTGAAGTTCTGCTTCCTGGGCATGCCCTGGAGCATCTCAATCTTGACAGGGCTGTTCAGCCCCATGCCAAAGGTCCAGACCCACAGAAGGACTGAAATTCCCGAGTCTAAGCATGATCCTCAACATCCTTCAGCTTTTAAGCATGTGAAAGTCTCTGGGTGCATGTTCTAAACCTAACATGCTTGGGATCTGCTAAGGTGATCCTGTATTGAAGGCTCCTAAAGGACCTGATCTAGTAGATAGACATTCTCAGAGCATAACACATGGCAGCATTGAGTTCAGAACAAAACAGAGCATCTATGGCTATTTTGATTTTAAAAAAAGGTGATATGCTCATTTATACATTTATAAATTTATTCATTTGTGTTAATTTGCAATTTACCTGTCCCTGAAAGGAAGGATGTAGCTGACTAGTTGCAGGAGGCAATGCCAGGCGGAGATCCTAGATCTAACAAAGTCATCTCTCTGCAGTCCAGAGTTAGGTGCCTAAATTCTGGAAAGGGGTGGGATTTCAAACACACCACTCCTTTCAGTGTTTCCTACTTGCCACCTTAAGTAAGGCAGCCTGCTGAGAAGGACAGATCTGAAGCCAATTCTGAGGCTTATTGAGTCTTCTCAGGGGCTGTGTTGGGATTCTGTAATCTAGACATTGTCTCAGCTTACCCTGTTTGGCAGTAGTACTCCCTAAAGGTGCTGAATAAAACACGGTGTACCTGAGTTTGTTTGGGGGCTGCTTTGTTGATTTTACTTTTGAAGTCAAGCATCTGTGATCAGTGGGGTCCCTCAGGGCTCTGTCCTTGGGCCAACACTATTCAACATCTTCATTAATGATGTGGACATTGGAGTCAGAAGTGTACTGGCCAAGTTTACCATCAACACCAAACTCTGGGGTAAAACGTCCACACCTGAGGATATGTGGGCGATCCAGGCTGACCTTGACAGGCTCAGGAAATGGGCGGATGAGAACTTGATAGTGTTTAACACTGAAAAATGCAAGGTTCTCTACTTTGGGAAGAAAATCCCGCAGCATGCTTATGGGCTCGGGAGTGTTACGCTGGTTAGCACTATGGATGAAAGAGACCTGGGGGTCGTGATTGACCACAAGATGAACATGAGTCTTCAATGTGATGCTGCAGCTAGTAAAGCAAGCAAAACACTGGCTTGCATCCATAGATGCTTCTCACGCAAATCCCAGGACGTCGTTCTCCCTTTGTACTCGGACTTGGTGAGGACACAGCTGGAGTACTGCATCCAGTTTTGGACTCCACAATTCAAAAAGGATGTGGAGAAGCTTGAGAGTGCAGAGGAGAGTCACGTGCATGATAAGAGATCAGGAAAACAGACCTTATGATGAGAGGCTGAGAGCTATGGGACTCCTCAGCCTGGAAAAGCACAGGCTTAAAGGTGATCTGGTGGTCATGTATAAGTTTAGCAGGGGTGTTCGCCAGGATCTGGGGGAACGTCTGTTCACCAGAGCACCCCAAGGGATGACAAGATCGAATGGTCGCAAACTCCTTTAGGACCATTTCAGGCTGGACATAAGGAAGAACTTCTTTACAGTCTGAGACCCCAAGGACCGGAATAGGCTGCTGCTGGAGGTGGTTCAAGCACCTACTTTGAACACCTTCAAGAGAAATATGGATGTCTATCTTGCTGGGATCCTATGACCCCAGCTGACTTCCTGCCCTTTGGGCAGGGGGCTGGACTCGATGATCTTCTGAGGTCCCTTCCAGCTCTAATGTCTATGAAATCTATGAAATCTAAAAGTTAGGTGCAGGTGTGGTGAGCCTGAGGGTTTCTAAGCTGGATTCAGATCCAAAGGCATGCACTGTGGTGTAAATTGCATGATTCCAAGTTACTGCACGGAAATGGGGGCGGAAATGCAGGCTGTGGTGGGAAATGCAGCCATGAAGCTGTTGGAGGGTGTGTGAAAAATTGTATGCATGTATGTATTGCTGTACTTCATTTGAGTGCCTGGATATCAATGGTTGTTACTATGATATCCAGGCAATTTTGCACGTTTACAGTAATATACCTTGTAATTGATGCTTCTTGCTTTCTAAGGAAACAAAAATTGGAACTGTCAGTCAACATATATCTGTATTTCTTGGCTAAAATGTATATACATCTTAAGACCCGTTAAGGAACTGTAGAACATGATCTGGTTTTCTTTGCCTTTTTTCAAGAACGCTTTCTCTAGCAATCAAATAAGTGTCATGACTCTCCACTCATGTGTTGTGTGATGGGTAAAACAGATATGAATGGAAGGCCCATGCTTATTGGATTGATAAATCTATCTACTGCTTTCATCTTCAGGCTATTATGATGTGCCACATATTACTGGTGATAACTATTGTTACTATCTGACAACTGCTCAGTGGCATGTATGAAAGAATCAGGATATTTCAGTCCAAGTTCAAACGAAAAAGTGTCTAATTCACAGGTTATCCTCATAACTGATGATAATTAATACTCTTATTAGCAATCAAAGCAGAGAAGCCAAAAGAAGAACAAGTTAAGGATAAATAGATAATTCAGCTCTACAAAGTGGTCTCTTATGGGGAAAAATGATGCATATTGGTGGTATGTTGAAATGCTTCATTGCCGCTGAGTAAAATATACAAAATAGTCGACAATTCAGTGTTTGAGATGGCCCCTGAAAATAAAGGTTGTTTTATCCTACTTAGCCAATTCAGGAATCTTTCCTGTGTATCTTTGCACAAAGCTACTTAAAATACTTCTTTTTAAGACAGGAGGCTCATATCCATTGCTTGTAGAAAACCAAGAATGTGGACTGAACCATTTAGCTGTTTGCACTTAAAAAAAAAAAATCTTCATTCAGGTAGAGGAGTGGGTTTTGAGGACTGATCAACCACTTCCTACCTAAGGCTGAGAATGATATCCTGGAGACTCCAGCCTCAGCTGTGAATGTCTCCTACTGCACCTCTAACACTATAATACTTGCAAGATACCAAAATAGTCTCTGTTCCAGATGGATATTTTCATGGCAGGCTTTTATTTTGCTAGTGATTAGTCATGACAAGTGGTAGTCAGCAGGATCAGCATCATAGGTGATGTGATTGTGCCATGTATCTCATTGTTATGGTGAGGGTTGCTTTTTTGTCTCTGTGGCAGAACTTTATATAAAGGTTGCATTTTATAGTATGTCTGGCTTTTAATTTTCCTTGATGGTTCTGCTTAAAGTATAACTTACAAATATGTCATGGTTATACAAGGAGGGTCAAGCATATTCTGATTTCAAAAAATCAGGACATCATTTGACAATAGCATAACTAAAGCAGACGAGCAGGGTAACAGTCTTGGGTACTAATCTAGAGGGGCACCATAATAGCAGCACCTGGGCATTGTACATAGGGGAGCAGCAGCTGTCCTGCAGAGAGCCTGTGCCTCAGCAGCTACAGAGTTGAAGTCCTGTCCTGCAGCAACAGCAGTTGCCCCTTCCCGCCACAACTTCTGGTGTTTGACACCCCTCTATTTCCTCCTCTCCTTACCCCATCCAGGGCACCAAACTGCCAGGTATGCCTCTGTCACTTGATATTCTGTGTACACTCCTGAGTTTGCCTTTTGTCTTACTGAAAATTGGCTTGTTTGCAGGTAAATGTTTTGGATATCATTTGAGCAGAACCATCTGCAGGGAGTGCACCTGTCTTCCGACATATAGGATGGGGGAGTGGTGTTTATTATTGTGTCCTTAAAAAAATCTGTTAGATTGAAGCCATCCTGGTAACAGCTGACATTTCTCAGACCCTTAGGAGCAAAGGACTAGAATCTATCACCCTATCAAGTAGATCATTTAGTTGTGAGCAGCCTGGCAGACTTCTGCTGAACTGGTCACCAGCTAAAGCTCTACTTTACATGAGGTAGACTGCTGCAGAAAGAACAGCAAGACCTTCATGAGATCCAGAGGTCTGTGCAGTTTTCATGTAATATGAAAAAAAATTAAATATTGTATCCATTTGGCCATCAGTGACAAAACCATTCTAATTTATAAAAATGTATTTTGAAATCAATTCTACTTTGGTAATAAGCACATTGCAATGTGGTTTGATGGTATAACAGGAGACACTTCTTTTCTCTAGTAAAAAGAAAAAAATCCATCAATTAGAATATAACATAAAATCTGCTGGTCTTGCTATTAGTAAGGATGTGATTTAAGGACCACCTAGTGGTCATTAAATAACATTATATGTAGAATGCTATCAAAGTTGAGGTAGGATATGTACCTCAATAACTATAGAAGGGAACGATTGACTAAATAAATCATGAAGTCACTCGAATTCTGATCATTACTACATAAAATGTGAAATATTAACCTAAGGCCAGGAGATTGGAGATTGGTTTTCTACTGAAATCTCTGTTCTAGTCTCTATGCTTCTTATATTTTGTACCATTCTATTGACAGGGGTTCACCATCTATTTTTTCTAAAATGTCTTGCTTTTCTGTACTTTCCAAATATAGATAAACCTAATACTGATTGATCTTTTAAATTGTCTTTTCCACTAATGCAGAGAGATATAGTTTACTACGCTAGGCTGAAGTCAGGCAGAAGGCATAGTGGATTTGCATCTCATAGACTAACTAAATTAAAGATACATAAACTTTCATAAGCATCTGATGAAGTAAACTGCTGCTTATGAAAGTTTATGCATCTTGGGTTTAGTTAGTCTGTGGGCAGGCCTACATGTGCAGTTAGTGCATTTGAATAAACTCCAGGTTTTTTGCTCCTAGGTGCACCATTTGAATGTGCACCCAGGAGCAAATAACTGGAGCAATTAGCTCCAGAGTTTGTTCATGCATAGCACATAGAGCCCCCGGTGGAGCAGCCCTGGCTGGCAAGGGGCCCTAGGAGTCAGCCTGCCAGCCCAGGGCTGCTCTGACTAGGCTTAATATGCTGCTGAGGGGCTGGCTGGGGCACAAAGGCAGTGAGGGGATAGCTGACAGGCAGCCCTGGCACTAAAACATCCTTGTGCTAGCCAGTCAGCATCTACACATGCACTGCTGTGCACAAAAAAGACTCCACAGCAGGGTAGGTACTACAAGTATTTACAAGTACTACCCTGCTGAAGAGTTTATTAGTTTTGTGCGCCCTAATAGGGGCACATGTGTAGATGCTGAGACGTTTACTATGTAGTTAATTACTCAACAGTGCAGTAAATATCTCGCATAGATGTGTCCTGTAAGGCACAAATTTGTCCTCCTTTTCGTCTAATCTCAGTCTTGCTTGAGTCAAGGTTTATCTTGACTGAGGCACAAAGTTTAATATGAGAACATGTTAGCAAACACATTCTAATGAGGATATAAATGGTATTGTAGGGAGTAGAGTGTATTTGTTAGACTTGTGTTCAAATCTCAGGGGTCACAATCAAAACCAGGCTTCTACAAGATCTTGGATTCATAGATGCTAGGGTAAGAAGGGACCTCAACAGATCATCAAATCTGACCCCGTGCCTGGGCAGGAAAGAGTGTTGAGGTCATATGACCCCAGCCAGATACCTATCCAGCCTTCTCTTAAAGACCCCCAAGGTAGGGGAGAGCACCACTTCCCTTGGAAGCCCATTCCAAATATTGGCCACCCTTACTGTGAAGTTTTTCCTGATATCTAGCCTAAATCTGCTGTCTGTCAGTTTGTGACCATTGTTTCTTGTTACCCCAAGAGTCGTCCTGGTGAACAGAACATCTCCGATCCCTTGCTGCATCCCCCTAATGAATTTGTAGGTGGTCACAAGATCACCTCTCAGCCTTCTCTTGCAGAGGCTGAAGAGGTCCAGGTCCGTTAGTCTCTCCTCGTAGGGCTTCGGCTGTAAACCCTTAACCATATGAGTGGCCCTCCTCTGGACCCTCTCAAGGTTATCCACATCCACCTTGTATAACCAAGTACTAAATCAATGCGCAGTAACTGTGCAGTAACACCAGCACACAAATTTTTAGTGACATTAACTGCATTAGCCTAATACTATTATGCATCAGTTTATTAGCATGGTTTTTGCCCTGCATGCTAATGTGCAGTAGAATTAGACTACTGCACAGTTATCGTCTCATGTAGATGTGCCTCTGAAACACAACCAGAATCCAACAGGTAGTTCCAAGGCTAAGCTGAAGCATGCCAGGGCAGTGGTACAGAAAACAACCAGATGCTGAGCAAACCAGTACTGGACTGACCTATGTTAAGAGATACAGTTTGCCTCACACACAGGAAACCTACAAGTTATGTATGACAGTCTGAAGAAAGTAGGGTGGTGTGAAACAGCAGTGTTTTGTTTTAACTTCCATTTCACTGTTTCAAAGGGACAGTGTTCCGTTTCGTTTCATCAAAACCATTTTGCTTTTTTGACGTGTTGTGATGTTTCACCCATAGGCTATAATGGGGAATCATGAAAATGCCTAAAACATTGTCATTTCCTGATTCAGCTGAAAATTGCAGGGATTTCTGAGACATGAAGCATGCCAAGCTTCACAGAGATAGGTGCAGAAGTTTCTGGGAAACAGTACCTCAAACCATTCAAAGCAAAACTCTTGACTCTTGCCAGCAGCGGCAGCCTCTTCTTATCCAGTGCACAGATCTGGGGGCCCATAGCCCCGGGAGGAGCCCGGCACAGCCCCAAAGCCCTCCCTGGTGTGTGGGCACCCAGATCTGTGCACTGGATGAGAAGAGGCTGCCACTGTCACTGAACGCAACCTGTGATCAACACTGGGGAAGACTGATGCTGCCGCTGGTCCCAGGTGGCAGAGGCAGCCTCCTGTCATCCGACATGCAGATCCGGGGGCCTGCACCCCTGAGAGAGTCTGGCACAGTCCTGCAGTCCTTCCAGGGGGCACAGCTCCCGAGTCTGCACACTGGATGAGAGGAGGCTGCTGCTGCTGCCTGGGACTGGCACTGAAGTCAAGTAAGCCTGGCTTCAAAACTCGAAACATTTCAAAACTTTTGAAATGTTTTGAGTGCCCTCGTTTCATTTAGAAGCCTTTCATTTTGTTTCAATTTTGCTGTTTTGAGCTCAAAATGCATGGAAACAGCTTTGAAATAAAACACCTGGCAAAATTTTGCACAGCCCTGGAAAAAAGCTCTTGGCCCAACTGTTACTAAAGTCACTGCCCTCAACTCTTGAGATGGCAAAGTAAAAATCACTGGGTGCGTGTACACGAGATGCTACATCACCGTAGCAATGAGGTACTGCACCATAGCTTGTTGCTACAGTGACGTAGCATTGTGGAGCACAAACCTTGATGGCAATGCTACTGTGCTTTAGCAGCCAAAAATAACCATGTGACAATGGGACTATGCAGTAACTCTGGTTACTGCACAGTCATTTCATACTTGCACACATTGGCACAGCTAGACAAAGAACCTATAGCCAAAGAACTTAGCAAGGCCTTAGACTCTCTAGCAAATGGAAAAGTACCAGGGGAGGATGGCATCCCAGCTGAGGTTCTTCATCAACTATAGGGGCAACTCTTTAGCATCACAGGCAAGGCTTTTGCCAGAGTCATCTTGAAATGCTTGCGACAACCTGCTGACCACATCTACCTGGAATTATGGCGTGGATTCAAAGCAGAGAGATCAACAGTGGACGTGATATTCTCCTTATGTCAACTTCAAGAGAAACGCAGAGAACAAAATAAGCTGTTGTATGCAGCATTTGTTGACCTGACAAAAGCCTTCGACAGTGTCAGCAGAGCAGTTTTGTTCAAGGTCCTGGTAAAGATTGGCTGCCCCCCCAACATTACTCGGCATGATACACTTCTTCCGTGAGACCATGCAGTGCATGGTTCAGTTTGATGGATCAACCTCTGACCGGTTTGAGATGAAGAATGGAGTGAAGCAGGGTTGTGTTCTGGAACCCACACTCTTTGGGATCTTCTTTTCTACGCTGCTGCACTATGCTTTTGATAGCTTGGAGGATGGCATATGCCTTCACACAAGATCAGATGGGAACTGCAATCTATCATGTCTAAATGCCAAGACAAAAATGAGGCACATGCTTATTAGGGAGCCCCTTTTTGCTGAAAATACTGCACTTATTGCTGATGAAGGAGGCCAGCTATAACTACTCATGAATCGCCTCTCCCATGCTTGCAGGATGTTTGCTGTGACCATCAGCATCAAGAATACTGTGGTTCATAAACTATGTAAGATTATATGACAACTAAGTCATCCTAACTGAGGCCCAAATTTAAAATCTCACTGAAGGCAATTAATCTGTTCCCCACTCCTTAAAGTGAGGCAAATGCTTAAGTGCATTGCTGATTTCTCTGTCCCCCACAAAAATAGGCCTAACCCAAATATTGGGGATCCTGAGCAGGATCTAAGTATTGAGTGCACGTATTACATTGTGAGTGAGTGGCTTAGCTTGCTGACTTTGCTCCCTAGAGAGCTTTGCACCCAACTGGCTTCAAACGCCTGCTCACGTGCCACCTTGGCCCGAGCTGTAGGGAATTGTACGTTCCCTGGCTTCATGGATCCCCCAAGGTGGTCTTCAGTTGTCCTGCTGGCCTCCCCCAAACTCACCTGCCATGTCTTTGAATGTTATACCAGTTGGGGAGGTAGCCTCAAAAGACCCCTCAGGAGTGGCCACTCCACTCATTGGATGTTCGTGGGGCTCCACCACCCCTACACCCCAACCTTATGCCAGCCTCTGGCAGGATGCCTGATCTTGAAACAGCCGCCCCTCCAGTGTGGATGGTCTTTGGAAGTGCTCTATGGAATTTGTTGCTTCCTGGTGCCTTAGACTGTATCCCCCTTGCTCCTTGGGGAAGGATGATTGGTCAGCTCAGACCCTAGGCCTGGGACCCCCTTGAGCCAGTCGGCTCTACTCCTGGGGCCGGTGTGGGTGCCCCTGTTGGGCAGGGTAAAGAAAACAAAACATAGAAAAGAAGAGAGAAAAAAAAAACAAACCAAAAGGGTCTTCCAGTCCAGCATTTTACTGGCCGGCTCTCCCAGCCCTCCTGTCTGCCCTTGGCAGTGCTCCTTCGACGCTGGTCCCTCGGGGTTCACCTTCCCTTTCCATCCCCAGCCTGTTTCCCTGACCTGGTACCTGGGAGCAACTGGGCAGGGAAGCTTCTGCTCCCTCAGGGTTAGCCTCAGCCTTTTCCTCTAGGTTGCTGTTCCTGCCGTGCCGCCATTCAGTGTTTCCACTGCTGTGCTCCCCCAGAGTTATTAGGGGTGAGCAACCTCAGATGCTCCTCCCCTTCTGGGGCTCGATCTCAGCACTCCAGATGGGAAGAGTCCCTGCAGCTTCTGCTTCCAACTGTCATCTGGGTGATCCTCGTTTGCGCTGGCTCCGTCCATTGCCAGCGCAGAGATCCTCCACCTCCTCACTATCTCTCCCTGCCTTTCTGCAGGCGGCTGCTTTTATCTTCGCCAGCTGGTGCATCCCCATGACGTCACCCACTGGCTTTAAACGTATAAAGGTGTGGCTTGTAAACCACGTGGGCTCTTCTCCTTGCTCTTCCGGAGTTGCTCCTCCTGCAGATAAGTGGTTGTTTTGTATTTCTTTTTTTATTTTCATGTTTTTTTTCTGTGCTGTGCTTCACGGGTGGGGCTTTCTGGTCCCTCCTTTTGCCATCCCTGGGACAAGCTCCTCAGTCAGTCCTTCAAATAAAGAACCATCTTTGCACCCTAAACAAAACAACAGACAAAGCCCCTCAGTCTTGTTTCCAGCAGTGGGAGCGGCTTTTTGGCTCTGGCCAGCATAGTAGCATGGCCCCTCCCTGGTAGCAAGCATGTTTGGGTCACAGCTTGCCTCCTGCCTCGAAAATGCTCCATCCAGTTTGGCTCTCTCTTTTGAGATTTTAAGCTGCAAACCCTCATGGCTGAGCTCCTCCAATAGGGCTGCCTGCTCCCTCTTAAGGGCCAAACTGCCCTTTTACATGCATATATGAGCCACAGCCAATGTTATGGTGGAGCTCAGGAGGAATAACATTATTGGCAACTGCTATGGTACTAAATAGCCAAGCATGGCCTGGCTTATCTTATTTAAGCTGCTAACTTAAATGTACTAGGTGGCCTACCACTAGAATATGGCATACATTTCCCTACATTCCCTATGTCTTTATGTTTCCACTTCAGAAAACAATTTTGGACCTGTCTCTTCCTTGGAGTAGGAAAAAAGAAAAGATTTCTTGCCCCTCAAAGGATATTGTGGTATTCAACATCCGGTTAGGGAGGAAAACAGAATGAAAAACTAAAAGTACCATTTTTTTCACAGAAATGTTAAACTGATTTGTTAAATGTTAAACTGATTTGTATGGACATGTGTGTTTGTGTTACAGCTTGGTTCACCATTGAATTGTCCATCTGAGTTATCATGAGACATCCTGAAAATGTAAGTGTTCAGGACTCATGTCAGTTTTCTCCTGTATTATCAATATTCTCTGGCTGAATTATTGGGATCTCTTGATTACAATGTATTGTAGGAGCTCTGATGTACTCTGGGACTTCAGTAAGAAACAGGCAAGGTCAAATAATGGGAGACATAATTGAAAGTGAACCTAACATAGCAGGAGCATTAAAATTATAGAAAGGTATTAAGCAATCAGGGCTCATGGACAGAGGTGATATCTTTTATTAAAACAAGAAGAATTTTTCAAAAAAAATCTTGAATTGCAAGCTTTTGGGCACAAATGCTCTTCATCAGGCATCAGAGAAAAGATTGTCAGATTAGCTGATTTTTTTAATGAAATATTCATATTTCCCAAGCAGGAAACAACTTTGACAACCTGAAACCTGAGATCCTGCTCCTGCCTTTATCTAAGGTAATTTTCATAATTCATCACAGATCCTCACTGGAGAGCTGAGACTCCTTATCAGCTAAGAAATGCTCCCCAGGGTTTTTTTCCATCTATTAACCCCTCTGTGAAATCCTATGAAATATGAACTTTCATTTCTATCCAGAAAAACTTTTACAATCTTTTCTCTGATGCTTGATGAAAGGTGTTTGTGCCCAAAGGCTTGCAATTAAAGACATTTTTTTGCAAGAATCTTGTTGGTCTAATAAAAGACATCACCTCTGTCCACGAGCCCTGATTGCTTTTTCCTCTAGACTAATATGACTACAACCTGGATACCTGACACAAAAAAGTATTAGGAATCAGACAACCCCTCTGGGTAGGTACAGCTGTTACATTTAGATTGACTTAGCCAAAGCTAGGTTGATTTAAATGCCCAATCATGCCGGTGTTCAGAGGGCTCAAATCTGCCAAAAAAATGGCACGCCCAGTTTGAATTTAGTTCACCTGAGTAGGTGCACTAACCGAGAGAGCGGGTTGACTCAGTCTAGGAAAGGGTTAACCTGATCTTGCAAATGCCTGCATGCATTCTTAGCCCAGCCTTTCACCCCAACCGGAGAACTGTTTTTAATGTTCCTGACTGGGCTATGTTTAGCCCAGCAACCCCTCCCTGTGAACCCAACCCTCCTCCCACCCTGAATTAATTGCACCAGTTTCCGTGCCAGCTTCTGGAAATGGTAAACATCTGTACATGCCGTTTCCAAAAGCAAAAAACTGCTGCATGTGCCTGCCCCCAGTCTAGGTGGGGGCAGGCCCACCTATCCCTAGACTGGGTGTGACGGATGCTTGTTGACACCCTCTGTCACCTTAGTGTATCTGGTAAATGCAGCTCAGTGTTACACAGTTGCTATCAGTCAGCCTGGCTTCAGAGGACCATCTTGGTGAAGACTTTTTGGCTTCTGTCTTCTGGGGAAGACTATCTGAATAAATCGATGCAAGAAATTATATATGTTTGCCTCAAATGTTAAACCAGAAAGAAAAATGAGACCTAATGCAAGACGGAGACTAAGCGCCCCCCCCCCCCCCCACACACACACATTCGAGTAAAGGCAGGGTAAATTATGTGTGATCTACACAATCATGCCTGCTGCCCTGTCACACTTGCATGGCAAGAGGTGTGATTGTGGGATTCAGCATTGGATCCTATCACACCTATTGCCCGTGTAAAGGAAGCCCAGGGTTGAGGTCCTGGCTTCTCCCTGCCCTGGCTCCTGCTGCTGTGAGACCTGCAGTTGAGGAGACTCCTAACTGTGGTGGCACTTCATGAGCTCCCATGGATGGGAGTCTCATCAGTTTAAGAGAATCCCATGGGGTGCTGCCATGGATGGGAGTCCCCGACCTGTTGGACTCCCAGCCACCACAGCACATGCTGTACCCCTGTGGCTGGGAGCCCCATCAGCTGACAAGGCTCCCAGCCAGGGTTCATAGCTATGCTGTATGTGCAAATTAAAGCTGGATAGTAACCATCTATAAAGTCAATACAATTTTTCAGCTCTGGCTTTATAGTTGGGTGGACTGGTTTATTGTGTCATGGTTAATTTGCACATGTAGCCAGGTTAAATTAATTCTGCAATTAACCCCATAATTGTGTAATACATGTAAGATGTAGAGGAGGCCTAACAACTGACTTGTAGTTGTATACTAGAAGTGTCACAAATGCTGATTCTCTCTTTGTGTGCTGGGCTGCCTCACACAAAAGATGCATCAAATAGGTTCCTGCCTGAAAAACTTACTTTCTAAAGCATTTATTTAACAGAAGCATGGGTTGAATATATACCAGAAAGAAAAGTGCACAGGTTACAGGTAAATGATTGCTTATTCACTTTAAAGGCATATATTGGATACTGGCAGCCGGTGAAGTACCTAAACAAATAGCAACTATAGCCAGTAGATCCAGATATCGCAATGTAGTTATATTTTGTAATGTAGTACATATCTCTGATTGCTTTGTACAGAGCAAGAAGTACTTGTCATCATTTATGAATAGCCATATTTCTGAGATGAATAATGTGTTGTTAATTTTTCTTTTTTTTTAAGCACATTGGTCCAGATTTTTCATTTACTTCCGCTATATACAACCTTGGTCAAAATATTTTTCACTTTTCATTGAATAATGTGACTTTAATTTTGGCAATTTTAAGAAAAATTGTCTTGAAATATTTGATTGTGATATTGTAAGTGAAAATCTGGATCAAGCTTTCAAAATCAGCATTGAGTGCTTTTGTATAAAAATCGGCTTTTCAGAAAGATGTCTGAGAATTTTTTTGTAGTAGTTTAGAACTGAAAATAATGCATTTCACACTCTACCAAAGATGAGCAGATTAACATTTCTCAAGATGTCTTTCAGTCACCTGCATCTGATTATAATTTAGCAGAATGGAGGTTTATTCATATAAAACTCATGCAGTGGAGCAGAGAATCAGATCCAGTAGACACACTTGAACACTTCCAATACTGAATGGTAGAACACTGATATTCTTGACTTTGGAGTCTGCTCATGTGATTAAACAGATTAATAAATGCTATGTCACTTTTTTCAAAAGCTTGATGAAGAGGAGTGCCTTACTGGACACAAAACCAGCCGTGAAAGCCGGGCTAGAAACAAACTGTGGATGCATGATCTTATTACTTTTCCCATCTTTCATTAGCATAGTGTTAAAGAGACTTCTCAGCTGTGACTAGCAGTATTGGAATGAAGTGCTACCAAAAAGGTGAAATTTTATAGGTACATGCAACAGGGAACTCCTGCTCCTGTTATTGGTGATGCTTGAGAGGGCAGGCAGTTAAGGGTATCACCACAGGTGGACTGAGCCTGGGATGATAAAGACAGGCATATAATGACTGATTGGCTGCAACTGACTGGGGCTGCTGCACCCAGTGGTCAGGTGACCAGAAGGAGGCTAAGTTAGGGCATTTAAACTCAGCCTGGGGCCATACAAAGGCAATAGTGGGAAGACTAATCACAATCACTAATCACATCAAAGTCATGGCAGGAAAGGAGTGTGGGGCTGGGAATATACAGGGAGACTGGGAGAAGGTAGAGAGCAAGCGATGCTAACCCTACCTGCTTTACAGTACACTAAACAAGCAACCAATTGGCTGCTGACTTTTGACACTGTATACTATGATAGTTTGCAATGATTTATACTGTAACTTAGGGTTGTGACACAGACTAGTCCTGGTTACTTAATATTACCAGTGAACCATAAAGTAAATATATCAGTCAAATGTTTTAGTGCTATTAGGAGGATTTTATACACTAACATCTTGAAACCAATCACCTTTGAAAATGTATAGTTTCATAGTTTCACAGTAGCTAGGGTCAGGATGGACCTGAACAGATCATCTAGCCTGACTCCCTGCCACAGGCAGGATTGAATGCTGGGTTCACAAGACCCCAGACAGGTGATCGTCCAACCTCCTCTTGAATTTGCCCAAGGTAGGGGCAAGGACCACTTCCCTGGGAAGTTGGTTCCAGATTTTGGTCACCCTAACTATAAAATACTGCCTTCTGATCTCCAACCTAAACCTATTCTCCATCAGCTTATGACCATTGTTCCTCGTCACCCCAGGTGGTGCTGGGGAGAAAAGAGCTCTGCCTATTTGCTGTTGATCCCCCTTGATGAGCTTGTAGGCAGCCACCAGGTCCCCCCTCAGCCTCCTCTTGCTGAGGCTGAACAGGTTCAGGTCCTTCAGTCTCTCCTCGTAGGGCCTGTCCTGCTGCCCTCTCACCAAGCGGGTGGCCCTCCTCTGAACCTTTTCCAGGCTGGCCACATCCCTTTTGAAGTACGGCGCCCAGTACTGGATGAAGTACTCCAACTGCGGCCTGACCAAAGTCGCATAGAGGGGGAGTATCACCTCTCTGGACCGGCTTGAGATGCACCTTTGGATGCATGACAAGGTATGGCTGGCCTTGCTGGCTGTGGTCTGGCATTGGCGGCTCATGTTCATCATGGAGTCAATAATGACTCTGAGATCCCTTTCCACCTCTGTGCTTTCAAGAAGGGAACTCCCCAGCCTGTATGTATGCTGTGGATTCCTTCTCCCAAGGTGCAGCACCCTGCATTTGTCTATGTTGAACCCCATCCTATTCTGGTCTGCCCACTTTTGTTGTCTGTCTAAATCTAGTTGCAGCCTCTCTCTCCCTTCAAGTGTGTCCACCTTGCCCCACATCTTAGTGTCATCAGCAAACTTGGACAGCATGCTTTCCACCCCCTCATCCAAGCCACTGATGAAGACGTTAAACAGTGCGGGCCCGAGGACCGAGCCCTGGGGTACCCCACTGCTCACATCTTGCCAGGTTGAGTACAATCCATCCATCACTAAAAGGGCAGACGACCTCCGGCTCCCAGGCAGTCTCTCATCTAGGTAGGAACCGGGCCCGGGCCTGCTTAGTTTCCTAGGTCGCATGCAATCAGTCCCATCTGGCCATAGGCAGTACAAAAACTATGGGATATGCCATGGGATAAAAAAGTTCCTTTTTTCTCAAACTAAAGCTACAGAAGAGGAAACATTTTATCCCACTATGTCTTGGAGCTACACATTTTTTAATGTCTTTCCAGAACCCTGCTTCAACTTTTAGTCCTGTAGTAAGTTGGGGTTGCATCTAGTCCTTTTTAGTTGGGAAGGGGGCAGGGTGACTTCAAATAAAAATGAGAATTAACCACTTGATTTCTTAATGTTTATGGAGATTATATATTCTAAAAGCAATATTTGGGGTGCGGATTTTGGGGGGCTTTGTTTTAAGCAAGTAAAACTTTATACTTTATTTATACTTAGAAGCTTGTGCTTGTTTCTGAAAAAGGACTTGAACAGGATGTGTGGGTGGCCATGCAGGATTTTTACACTGAAACGCGTGTGTCTACATGAGACATTTACTATACTACACAGTAGACTAATTAGTAGGGCTGTGCAAAATTTTGCTGGCTGTTTCATTTTTACACTGTTTAGACTCGTTTTGAGCTCAAAACAGTGAAACTGAAATGAAACAAAGGGCTTTGAAACAGCCTCAAAATGAAATGAAGGCAGTTGAAATGTTTCAAAATGTTTCAAATTTTGAAACTCAAGCAGGGCTTGCCTACAGGGAAACAGAAAGTAAGGAGAGGGGAGAAGGACTGCTCTCATATTGACTGTGTAGCTGGCCAGTGACTGTGGTCCTTCCCTGAGGTCCCTTCCAATCCCAGTGCTCTGAAGGAGGAATGGAAACACAGCTTAAAAGGCAGCATTGTTTGAACTGGCCTGCTTTCTGTCACCCATGTCATGAGTTTTGCTTGTCAGCAACTTGAGGTGTGGTTTCCCAGAAACCCCTGCATCTATGTCATTGAACCTTGGCAGGCTTCATGGCCTCAGAAGGAGCTACCATCCCTGCAAGTTCCATTTGAATCAGGCAGGAACTGACGAAGTTATAGGAAGTTTTGTGGTTCCCCATTATAGCCTACGGGTGAAACACTGAAACAGTGAAACAGTTTTGACGAAACAAAATGAAACAGTCATTTCGAAACAAAATGAAACTTGAAATGAAACACAGTCCCATCAAAAGGGAAGTTGAAACAAAACGGTGCTGTTTCACATAGCCCTACTAATTAGCTGTGCAGTAAATGTTCTGCTTCTACAGGAGTAGCAGAGGGAGGAGGGTGAATGACTTGCCCAGCATCCTACAACAACTAGAAAGACAGCCTAGGACTACTGGTTTGATTCTGTGCTCAGTGCTTTAGTCTAATGTTAATTGAATACTAATTTGCATCTGCCTAAATAGTATTTTTCAGGAAAAAAAATTATGGGACAAAAGTTAGTTAACTTTGACAGATGGATGGGTCCTTTTTGTGAACACCTATGCAACAATAAAACACTTGGGGTGAATGACAGAGGACTTGTATGAGAGTTTATCCTAAAAAATGTTGGCTTATTTAATCCTACTGTACCAACTTTATCTCCTTATGTGCCCTCTATCATTAAAAACCTGTTCTTCAGACACTGAATATAATTATGTTCCTAAAGAAGCAGATGGGATTCTAGAAGTGTTTTCAAAAGCACCTATTCATGTCTTACTGACAGAGGCATTGCAGTGCAGCTCTGTGCCCAGGGCAAACATGTAGTTTCCAGGTCAATGCCAATGCAATCAGCCACTGCTGTGGCAATGGCTGATTTAGGAGCCTAAATATCTTGAGATTGAGACAGCCAGGGACAATTCATTTGGTCTGAGTCACAGCTTTTGAAGACTCTTTTTCCCTCACCACCTTAAAGAAAAGGATAATCTTAAAAGATGCTGTAAAAGAGAGGAGATTGGGGGTATGGGAGGGGTGAAAAAGGGGAGGGTTAAATTGCATCCTGCCATTTTAAAATGTTTTTGGGAGTAAGTGGGCAGCAACTGCCAAGGAAGGAAGCTGTTACAACCTCACATGCAAGAATTTGTTAATATCAAGCACAGTTAACTTGTGCCTCCTGAACTGGGGGGGGGGGGGGCAGTCCCCCAGTGGCCGATCACAGACTGGGGGGAAGGGTGGTTTACCACCGGCACTGTCAGTTTTTTGACTGGCGCTTCCAGGGGGTGCATGGCTGATCTCACAGGGTGCACATGCACCTGCATGTCGCCAAAGATATCAAGTCAGCTTTATTCAGAGGGAAAACAGATGTGTGATACCTTTGAGTCTACAGTGTAAAATGTATACATGAGCGCTGCCATAATGTCTCTAATAGACTATAGAATCTTCTATTTGACACGAGTAACTTATTACTGCCTTCCACCAAATCCTATTGCCAGTTAGTTAAATAAGGCTAGGTACAGACATTCACAAGGCCTGAGGCAGAATCAAAGATGCTTGGTTTTCTGTAAGTGATGTAGTTTAGATCGATAGCAAGTAGAACACACATTTGTCCCGGGGGAGCGGGGGAATCTTATTCTGGGTTCTGTCATTTTTAAACCAGCCTGTGTGCCAAACTTCTGCTCTGTTAGGGGTATAGACCAGTTTCCAGTCACTTTACACTTTAACTGGTATATGTCTGTACCTGGCCTAAGAGTTTAACTGTACTGTGTCAGTAGTTAATGTAGTAAAACCTAGATTTTAAATTTATGTAGTATATAAGAATTGGGCCAGACCTGAAAAAGGACACCAAAGTTGTGATACTGAAAGCTGGTGCCCAGCTGCCCCTTAAACCAGGAGGTGGACTCCAAATGTGCCACAGTTGGGTTTTTTGTTTTGTTTTGTTTTTTTCCAGATCTGGCCCGATTCTTATACAGTGCGAGTTTCTCAGTGCAGTTTCTTTGTGCATGTGAGCTCCCAATCATGGGCTCAGAAGAAGTCTAGGACACTCTATAAAATCAGGTCCCTTATTTATTCCATTATCCCCTATAAACATGTACTTTGGATGCAAAAATAAAGCCAGGCCACTGACAAGCTTTCATTTAGACAGTACTTAATCAAGGAGGATGTCAGATTATGTTTACACAAATAACAAAAACAAAACAAAACATTTTTTTTTTAAATGATCTGGAGTGAGTCTATCCATTTGAGGAAATTTTCCTTCTTTTTGATCCACATCAATCATTCAACAAATGTCTGTTTCTTTTAGAACTCTAATCTGTGCTTTGCTTTACCCAGCACATGGTCAGACTGTAGTCCTGATAATCCCTAATTTCTCATTAGATTTAAGATGATTTTGAGTTGCTCACATTCTGTTGACCTAGAGATCAGATTAGTTTGAGGCTATTTGAGTTCTTTTTCAATTTCAAGCTGTGAATATTCTCCTTCCAAATATCGTTACTTCATTACATGCTGCTTTAAGTCACTTAAGACCATGAGGAGGAAGAAAAATATCTTATTTACAGGAAGGTTGGATTTAGAATTATCTTAATCTAATTGTTTTTCTAAAGCCAATGTTGAGCTTCATTGAGTCATCTACATAACTTTTTTTTTTTCTTTTTTTCTTGTAAATATCCAATCAAAAAATTCCTGTGCAAAGTGCTGTGGAAGATGGTCCTCTCTTCTTTAATCTGTCTTCCAAAACCACCATTAGCAAGGAATCTGTATGTATAGTTTTGGAAGTGGTTAATTTATTATGAGAATCATGCACTATCGGTGCTGATTATTGAAAATGTCATGCATCACCAGTAAAGGTTTAATCCCTAATATTCAGTGTTGCTTACTGGTTATATTCTTTAAACACATTGGTGCTGGCTTTGAAATTTAAAAAGCCTATTTAAAAGATTAGTGTGCAACTTGCTTTGTGGAAGAACACTTTCTGACTATTACCAAGTATACTACGCAGACTAGAAAACTGAGCCCTTGAAGTCATTCCTCAATGCCACATTTTTCTTCTAAAAACAAAACAAAACAAAACAAAAAACCTCTTAAAATCCAACATTAAATTATAACACACAGTTATAAACACTTAAACCATCTTACCACCGTGACTGTTTTGCAACAATTTTCTCCTCTTCCTCCCCACCCTCCCAGGGACATGTTGTATTATTTTCATAAAACAGTTGCAACTCCTGGCTCCTTTAATTGCACTGTTTATTGTCACATATTGTTCAATAGAAATAAGAATGTCTGCCTGGTTTATATATTGGTGTCAGTGTTGCTGTGGATTTGCTGCATTATGGTGTCCAGATAAGGCAGGCAGATGAGTAGATTAACCCATACTTCACTTGTACTGTTCTGTATTTCAGTAGTGCTAAAGAAAGCTGGTTGGAAGTATGTCAACGAAAGAACTCTTTATTGTGGGAAAGCCAATTTGGAAACATGTCAGGTTTGATGAATAATTGGCTACAGACTCTAACTGCCCTAGGATTGTGGACTCAAAACCAAATTCTTGGGAAAAAAGTGAAACTTCCTAAAACCAGAAGCCACGTTCTTTTGGCCCACTGTAATATGAATATGAATCTGGCTTCTCAAGCTTTTTGCAATAGGTATTTTATTAGTTTGCCACCCTGTCCTATCAGTCAATTAGATTGGGGATTATGGCACGGGGTGACTACATTATCCAAACCCAGGCTGAACTGCAAATAGCTTAAATTCATTTCCAATAAGTTGTGATCTATTGAAAGATGTTACTGCATCCAATATACCCGGTCTAGCAAAAAAAAAAGAATTGATATACAGTCAAGAGATGGTGAATATCTCCTATTATGTCAAAAAGGAAAGGAATAGGTTAGAAACCAGTTCATCAATTCTTTGTATTAAAGGGTTAAAAAATACCTCCCTTGGTTATAGGGGTCCTGTACTTCCTATGCCACCAGTATTGGGATTTTTAAGATGTGACAGCTTCTACAGTGTCACCATCCATTTGAGGCTAGTATAAAAAGTCACTTGTCTATCATTATTTTTGCTTGAATCCCTAAATAACCTTCATGTGTTCTTTGTAACAGCCCTCAGTAACCTTCAGGATCATCATCCTGATGCCTTTAAACAGAATTCAGTGTAGCATTTCCAATGATACCCAGTCCTTGTCTTCTCCCAGCTTCATCCTTCCATACCTATGGTTGTCTCTGTACTGATATAAGTTAGTGTAAGAGTGATGTTGTAGCTGAGATGATCTAGAAATTATGCAAGAAGCAAGAATTTCTTAAGGTGATATCTTTTATTGGATTTAGAGGCTCCCTTGCCTTTTTTAGTTCTTCTTTATTCATGATGCCTATGCTTGTTGAACTGGGTGATCACTACAGGATGATTTAAAGAGGGAAAATATAGTGCCCATCTTTAAAAAAAAAGGGAAGAAGGAAGACCTGGAGAACTACAGACTGGTCAGCTTCATCTCAGTCCCTGGAAAAATCATGGAGCAGGTCCTCAAGGAATCCATTTGCAAGAAAATGGAGGAGAAGAATGTGATTAGGATCAGTCGGCATGGATTAGGAACAGTAAGCATGGATTCACCAAGAGCATTCAAAGGGTAGTAATCAATGGCTTAATGTCTAGCTGGTCACTGGCAGCCTCTTTCAAATTGAAGTGCCATAGGGGCCAGTCCTGAGGCCGGTTTTTGTTCAAAATCTTCATCAATGACCTGGATGGCATAGAGGGCACCCTCAGCAAGTTTTGCAGATGACACCTGTCACAACCCAAGGGTGTGATTTTGTGTGCGCGCGCTTCGGCACTGCTAAATTATTTCCTGCCACGAGGAGCTTTCTTTGCAAGGTGCATTTCTCAGTTGCAAAGAGAAAACCCTGGTGCAAAGAAGTTCCCGCCACCCACATGCAAATTTGTGTCCCACTATTGGCCAGTTCTAAATTATTCCCAGGTGGCGGCTAGCGATTGGCTTGCTAGCCATATAAGAGGCTTGAGCAGTTTCCGCCCAAGTTGGAGAACTCCAAGGAGAACCCCGCAAAGGAGGACTCCACAACCATCTGGAGGAGGAGGACTTCACATCTCGTGAAGAACTTTAAGCGCTGCGGAGCCTAACGGACCCAGCGTGTACCTTAAGAAGGCTATAGGGGTCTAATCAACCTCTGGCCTCTCCCCATCGCCGAACGATCCCTCAACGAAACCCTTCCCTGCACGCAAGTTCCACGGAGCCTAGCAAACTTCGTGTGAGTGTATCCAGAGCTCTTCTCCGAGTTGTTTTCTTCGGTTGATACGACGGGCTCGTGTTTTTAGAGCCTTCAGCCGGATTGGGTTAGAGTTCGCGAGTTTAGAACTCTTGTCCGCTTTTCTTCTTTCCTGTCTGTAACTGCAACTCAAGCAAGTTTTCCTGCCTGCACCACAACCATCTATGGTGTAAGTAAAATAATCTTTAATCAACCGCTATGCGTTCGTGCCTAATTCTAGTCCACCGGCCTGCATTCCCTGACCCGCGTGCCAGGGCTGCTGGCCACAGCCCACCACACGCCCCCGAGGGCCTCGGACCGCTCCTGGCCCACACATGGTGACGAGGATGGGATCAGGGGAAGGCACGCTGGAGCTAGAATTAGTTAAGAACTGTCCTTGGCGCAGTGGAAAATGCCAAGTGGAAAACTTTATGGAACTGGAGGCACATATCACTTACCACCAGGTTGGTGGAACGGGTGAGAGGTTTATCAGCGGACGCCTTTTGCTGAAGGGAGAAGAGGGAGCTTCCAAAGACGGAGCCCCGAGAGAGAGGGAAGTGTATCTGCACCCCGCAGGATTCGGGTGTATAATGAGTGATGAGCGGGTCCTGTTCAGGCCCCTCGACACTGTGTCCCTCTCCAGAGTCAACCCGGCAGGCGCAGTGAACCCGACCCTCACCCGGGAGTGTGCCTGTTGCCTAAGATGTGCTCGGGAGAGTGAAGAACCGGTGCTGATTGACTGGTTCGCCCCCTTTATGCTGGCGTCTAGATTAAGGGGTCACGAGCTTCCATCCGAGCTCCGTGAAGATCTGGAGATGGAGGAACGTGCCGCGGATGAGAGGGTGGCCCCACAATACGACAAGGGGGGAGTGCTAACTGCAACTTTTCGCACTATAACCGATCTAATGCAAAAGAATTTAAGTTTAAAAGCCCAGCTGCGTATGGCCGTTCAAGCGGTCAAAGAAGCGGCTGTGAAAGAGAATCCTGAGACGCCACGACAAGATGGCGCCAAGCAAAAGGGAGACCGGGTGGAAGAACGGAAGAGAAGGGTGGAGCCTCAGAGGAACCCGCAAGAGTTTGGCCAGCAACTCCGCCCACCGATGCAGTGTCGCTTCTAATGACCACGCCTTCATGCCAACGGAAGGGAGAATCGAGCGGAGGAGTGCATCCACCCCTCCTGCCTGAAGTAATAACAGCAGCAATGACTCCCGCAACAGTTTATTGCTAACAGACACCTGGTGGGATTCATCCCATGACTGGGCGGTACAAATTGAGGGCTATAGATTGTACAGAAAGGACAGGTCAGGGAAGAAAGGGGGGGGGGTTGCACTTTATGTCAGTGAGCAATATACATCAACCCTCATCAAGACAGAATCCAAGGTTGAGGAAGTAGAAGGATTGTGGGTTAGGCTACATGGGGGGCAAGGAGAAAGGGATTTGGTGGTAGGGGTCTGCTACAGACCCCCACACCAAGGGGAAGAAATAGATGCGGGGCTCCTGAGGCAACTCTCGGAGACCATAAAAGCTAAAGAGGCGGTAGTCATGGGGGACCTAAACTACCCGGACATCTGCTAGGAGACGCAGACAGCAAAGTCCCACCGCTCATGCAGGTTTCTAACCTGTGTACAGGACCTCCACCTGACACAGGAGGTACACGGTCCCACTATGGGGAATGCCATACTGGATCTGGTATTGGCAACAGGGGATGACATGGTAGGGGACCTCCAGATCGGTAGCCATTTGGGAGACAGTGATCACCTAATAATAGAATTCAACATAAGACGTCAAGTGGGTAAGGTAACTAGTAGGGTGAAAGTGCTAGACTTTAGGAAAGCTGATCTCAATGCACTCAGGTGATTAGTCAAGGACGCACTGCAGAGTAGGAGTTTTGAAGGGATGGGAGCCCAAGAAGGGTGGCTGTGCCTTAAGGAAACGATCCTTTGGGCACAAAGCAAGACGATCCCCGAGCGAGGTAAAAGAGGGAAAGGGGCCAGGAGGCTTCCATGGCTGACCAGAGAAATCCAGGGCAGCCTAAGGGCCAAAAGGGGAGCACATAAAAAGTGAAAACAAGGTGAGATCACTAAAGATGAATATACCTCCTCTGCTCGTGCTTGTAGGGAGGCAGTTAGACAGGCCAAAGCTACCATGGAGCTGAGGATGGCAACCTAAGTAACAGACAACAAGAAATTGTTTTTTATATATATATAGGGAGTAAAAGGAAGGCCCAGGGAGGAATAGGACCCCTGCTAAATGGGCAGAAACAATTGGTGACAGACAGGGGGGACAAGGCTGAACTCCTCAACGAGTTCTTTGCCTCAGTGTTCCTAAGCGAGGGGCACAACAAGTCTCTCACTGGGATTGTAGAGAGGCAGCAGCAAGGCGCCAGACTTCCATGCGTAGATCCTGAGATGGTGCAGAGTCACTTGGAAGAACTGGATGCCTTTAAGTCGGCAGGCCCGGATGAGCTCCATCCGAGGGTGCTGAAGGCACTGGTCGACATCATTGCAGAGCCACTGGCGGGAATATTCGAACGCTCGTGGCGCACGGGCCAAGTCCCGGAGGACTGGAAAAGGGCTAACGTGCTCCCCATTTTCAAAAAGGGGAGGAAGGAGGACCCGGGCAACTATAGGCCAGTCAGTCTCACCTCCATCCTTGGTAAAGTCTTTGAAAAAATTATCAAGGCTCACATTTGTGAGAGCCCAGCAGGGCAAATTATGCTGAGGGGAAACCAGCACGGGTTTGTGGCGGGCAGATTGTGCCTGACCAATCTAGTCTCTTTCTATGACCAGGTTACGAAACGCCTGGACACAGGAGGAGGGGTGGATGTCGTATACTTAGACTTCAGGAAGGCCTTCGATACGGTATCCCACCCCATACTGGTGAACAAGTTAAGAGGCTGTGACGTGGATGACTACACAGTCCGGTGGGTGGCGAATTGGCTAGAGGGCCGCACCCAGAGAGTCATGGTGGATGGGTCGGTCTCGACCTGGAAGGGTGTGGGCAGTGGGGTCCCGCAGGGCTCGGTCCTTGGACCGATACTCTTTAATGTCTTCATCAGTGACTTGGACGAGGGAGTGAAGTGTACTCTGTCCAAGTTTGCAGATGACACAAAGCTATGGGGAGATGTGGACATCCCGGAGGTCAGGGAACAGCTGCAGGCAGACCTGGATAGGTTGGACAAGTGGGCAGAAAACAACAGGATGCAGTTCAACAAGGAGAAATGCAAAGTGCTGCACCTAGGGAGGAAAAATGTCCAGCACACCTACAGCCTAGGGAATGACCTGCTGGGTGGCACAGAGGTGGAAAGGGATCTTGGAGTCCTAGTGGACTCCAAGATGAACATGAGCCGGCAGTGTGACGAAGCCATCAAAAAAGCCAATGGCACTTTATCTTGCATCAGCAGATGCATGATGAATAGGTCCAAGGAGGTGATACTTCCCCTCTATCGGGTGCTGGTCAGACCGCAGTTGGAGTACTGCGTGCAATTCTGGGCGCCACACTTCAAGAAGGATGCGGATAACCTGGAGAGGGTCCAGAGAAGGGCAACTCGTATGGTCAAGGGCCTGCAGACCAAGCCCTACGAGGAGAGACTAGAGAAACTGGACCTTTTCAGCCTCCACAAGAGAAGGTTGAGAGGCGACCTCTTGGCTGACTTTAAGTTCATCACAGGGGCACAGAAGGGAATTGGTGAGTATTTATTCACCAAGGCGCCCCCGGGGGTTACAAGAAACAATGGCCACAAGCTAGCAGAGAGCAGATTTAGATTGGACATTCCGAAGAACTTCTTCACAGTTCGAGTGGCCAAGGTTTGGAACGGGCTCCCAAGGGAGGTGGTGCTCTCCCCTACCCTGGGGGTCTTCAAGAGGAGGTTAGATGAGCATCTAGCTGGGGTCATCTAGACCCAGCACTCTTTCCTGCCTATGCAGGGGGTCGGACTAGATGATCTATTGAGGTCCCTTCTGACCCTAACATCTATAAATCTATGAATCTATGAGTAGTTCAGCCTGTAACAACAACCGGCTGAGTTGTTACTGCCTATTACGCTCTCACCAGAACTGAATTACAGAAGTTGTGTAGAGAATCAAGAATCCAACCTGAAGAAACTCTAGCTGTATGATTGGGATGTTTGGTCGTGGAACTTGGATCCAACCTGCTGAACCAGGAAGAAGCAAGCTTCTTGGTCAGACAAGCTTCATGGAGTAGAGGACATGTCACTGACATCGATATGGTGGCGTTCAACGTTCACTGGCCTATTCCACTGCCAGCGCTTGTTGCAGGACTGATCGGTCAAAAAGCCCACGCATGGCATGACAGACGGCCAGAACATAACAGCACAGAGCAACTCATGCTAGCGATCATCGGAGTCTCGTACTGTGCCTGGAACCCCAGAACATGTGCTCTGGGACTGACATCACTCCAGCGAATAAGACCATGGCCTTACCGTCATCTACGAGATCTTGAAACCATTCCAGTAACCATTCACAGCATAGATAGTTGTCTTGAGGCTTATGGGTGAAAGAACATCGTCGTCCTCCGGATTCTGCTTAACCCAATGGTGAACAAACCTGTGAGTAACCTCCTTCGTCAGTTGTCACGACTGCGTATCCTGATGGAGCCAAGATTATCTAGTGATCGGGAACGTCGACACCCGACCGAGACTCAAGGCGCAAGACACCGCGAATCCGATCTTCCATCATTGCCACAGAGAACACCAGAGGAGCGATACATGTTTGGATTTGTCCTACAGCGTTCCGGGCTCAATAAGCGGCAACTTCGGATTTTAGGCGACACAGGCCAATGGCAACTGGCCTGTGAGTTAGGTTTCCATTATCTAGAAGAACTAGACAACAGCTCCTCGACAATTTCATCTAGTTGAGTGTGCAAGAGAGGATGGTTTAAAGTAGCAAA
Source organism: Alligator mississippiensis (assembly GCF_030867095.1). Classification (NCBI taxonomy): domain Eukaryota; kingdom Metazoa; phylum Chordata; order Crocodylia; family Alligatoridae; genus Alligator; species Alligator mississippiensis. The sequence goes on from NC_081825.1 coordinate 93,802,681, forward strand.
CACCTGTATTATATGTTTTAGAAATTATAGTGTAGTTCCATGGAAACTTTGTAAATATTTTGTTATACGTTAACTTATTTTTTGAGAGTTTTGTTTACAAATCCGGAATTCAGAGTGCGTGGTGGAGAGAAGCCCCAAAAAGGATAACATCATCAGAAGAAGTGAGGGCTTGACGCGCGACTTCGCCATGACGCCCACTGAAGCCCTGATCGTGCAGTTCTTTGTTATGAATCTGATTATGTGTATATGTATTTGTATTGGTTATTATTTGATTCGATCCCTAGAGGACGAACTTCTTATGTTAGCAAATTTTGTGTTTACCTGTTTAGTTCAGCGACCCGTGGTAAGAGCTCTTGATCACCCGAGTGACGAGCGCATGGCATAATTCAGCTGTGCCTTCAGCAAGGGGGGATGTCACAACCCAAGGGTGTGATTTTGTGTGTGTGTGCTTCGGCACTGCTAAATTATTTCCCGCCATGAGGAGCTTTCTTTGCAAGGTGCATTTCTTAGTTGCAAAGAGAAAACCCCGGTGCAAAGAAGTTCCCGTCACCCGCATGCAAATTTGTGTCCCACTATTGGCCAGTTCTAAATTATTCCCACGTGGCGGCTAGCGATTGGCTTGCTAGCCGTATAAGAGGCTTGAGCGGTTTCTGCCCAAGTTGGAGAACTCCAAGGAGAACCCCGCAAAGGAGGACTCCACAACCATCTGGAGGAGGAGGACTTCACGTCTCGTGAAGAACTCTAAGCGCTGCGGAGCCTATCGAACCCAGCACATGCCTTAAGAAGGCTATAAGGGTCTGATCAACCTCTGGCCTCTCCCCGTCGCCGAACGATCCCTCAACGAACCCCTTCCCTGCGCGCAAGTTCCACGGAGCCTAGCAAACTTCGTGTGAGTGTATCCAGAGCTCTTCTCCGAGTTGTTTTCTTCGGTTGACACAACGGGCTCGTGTTTTTAGAGCCTTCAGCCGGATTGGGCTAGAGTTTGCGGGTTTAGAACTCTTGTCCGCTTTTCTTCTTTCCTGTCTGTAACTGCAACTCAAGCAAGTTTTCCTGCCTGCACCACAACCATCTACGGTGTAAGTAAAATAATCTTTAATCAACCGCTATGCGTCCGTGCCTAATTCTAGTCCGCCGGCCTGCATTCCCTGACCCGTGTGCCAGGGCTGCTGGCCACAGCCCTCCGCACGCCCCCAAGGGCCTTGGACCGCTCCCGGCCCGCACAACACCAAGCTGGGGGGGAAGGAAGTAGTAGATACGTTGGAGGATAGGGCTAGGATTCAGAAGGACCTAGACAAATTGGAGGATTTGGCCAAAAGAAATCTCCTGAGGTTCAATAACAAGAAGTGCAAAGTCTCTGGATGGAACAATCCCATGCAGCAGTACAGGCTGGGCGCTGACTGAGTAAGCAACAGGCTCTGCAGAAAAGTACTTGCAAAAGAGACTGCTGAGAGGGGATTTAATAGCAGCCTTCAACTACCTGAATGGGGTTCCAAAGAGAATGGAGCTAGACTGTCTCAGAGGTGGCAGATGACAGAACAAGGAACAGTGGTCTCAAGTTGCAGCATGGGAAGTTTAGGTTAGATATTAGGGAAAATCTTTCTCATTAGGAGGGTAGTAAAACACTGGAACAGGTTACCCAGAGAGGTTGTGGAATCTCCATCCTTGGAGGTTTTTAAGGCCAAGCTTGGCAAAGCCTTGGCTGGGATGATCTAGGTGGGGATGGCCCTGTTTTGAGCAGGGGGTTGAGCCAGATTTCTCCTGAAGTCCCTTCCAACCTTTATTTTCTGATACAGTTTCTTTCCACCTTTTACTTTATTACTCTACCCTTGTCTCTCTTATGCCTTCTTCCCATTACAAGGTCCACAATCTACTTCCTTTTCTTGCACATGTTGCAGACAGTTTCTGAAAATCCAGAGACCAGGCTTCTGCTACTTTTCCTCCAGTTGAGCTAAACTTTTTTTCCAACATAATTTAGACCAGAGCCATTTTTACAAGTACTATCTTATTGCAGAGTTTATTAGTATACTGATGCCTAGGGCCAAACATGTAGATGCTGAGACTTTACTATGGAGCTAATTAGTCAGCTCCACAGTAAACATCTTATGTAGGTATGCCCTGTATGTTCATAATTAGTTTCTTCCATCTTCAAGGCCTATGCATGTGTGTGGGAGAAGAAAATGGGTGTGTTGTTTATCTTGTTTGCCTCTCCAACTGCAAGGAGACAGTATCTTAAAGAAGATCTGGCATGAGCTAATTGAAGCTGTCTTTGCAGGAGGCTAATTGAAACTAGCTTGTATTTTAGTTTTTACTTGCTATAGGGTAAGAATTTGTATAAAGCAGTTACTTTGGAATATCTAATGTGTTGTAAATCCTTGTTCTCATTAACCTTACAGCAACTTGTTTGTGCCCATACCCTACCTAGCTCTTCTAATATTCACTCTCTCTAAGGTGTTGCAGCTAGAGTTTGGAATAAGACTAACGTTCCCCAAAATTATAAGATTTGTCTTTCAGCCTTAGATCTTTTGCACAGTCTTCTAGAACTTCATTTTCCCTTTTTTCCCCTTCTGTTTTTAAAAACCCAGTTCACTTCTAATAGTGTTGAACCCTTCATATTCCTGTTATACAATTGCACATTCAGTCTCCCCTGATGTGTTTAGGCCCAGATCAACAGAGGTAGTTAGAGGTATAACTCCCACTGACTTCAATTCTGCATTCAGTTCCAAATGGATGCATGTATTAAAAGCTTTACAGCACTAATAGAACATGAAAGCCATAGCCCCAGGACTATGGGGCCTGCAATTATAGGCTTACTTATCAGAAACATTATGCAACGTACAACTTTTACACTTTTCCTACTGATTTAGTATGTCTAGATAGCTTTGCAGAATAAGCAGATTGAATTTTATCACCTAGATTTGGAGCTGGGCCTCTGTTTGTGTGTCAGTGTTGTGTGTGTTTGCTTGGTTCTTTCTCCATCTTCCTCCCCCTCAAAATTGTCTTGTAAAATGAGGAAATTAAAAATAAAATTTCTAAAAGAATTGCAATGTAGTAGGGGAGAATCTCAAATCACTTGAGAGCTTTTTAAGAAAAAATCTAAATGAGGTAAAATTATCCTTATTTTCAGAATTGACATACCAATTGTTTATGTTATCTGATGTCCCCAATGTATTAAATGAACATTATTTAATATCATTGCTGCACCTTTCTGCATAGTAGCCAGTTCCCCCCATACAAGATAGCAAGGGTATATATTTATGTAGATATAGAAAACTTGTAAAAGAATTGAAAGCTTTTGTTTCTTGTACTGGACTTAACCATAAAGACAAGACTTCTGTGGCATTTTTTGCCTTCTCTGTCTCTTTCTCTTTTTCTCTCACCAATGAGAACAGTAGTGGGATCTGCCTTAAGATTCTGTCTAGAAAGGCACTGTACATGTGGATAGCCAAAGTGCATCAGGCTTGTGTCCTCGCTGCCTGCCTTGACACAACTTAGAGGTGGTGCCTAGAGGTGCCTAATGCAACACCAGAGCAATCCCAGCCAGCCTGATGTACCCTATACAAGCTACTCATCACCAAGAGAGCTGGCAAACTCCAGGGGCAGCTGCTGCATAGGGCCATGGCTATGGGCACTTTTGCCTGCCAGTTGGACCCAGTGACATTAGCAGCATGCCCTCTCTGCATGGAAGAGGTGAAGAGGATGGCCCCCTGCTACAGCCACTCTTTGCTGCCCTCAGTACCCTCTTTGGGTACTGGCCTCAGACTTTTTGCTGGTCTTGGACTTCTTCAAGACTGTGTTTATCTTCTCTGTCCTGTACCAGGTGGCCAAGGGGAGCATAACCTGCCTGACCAACTTTCTGGTGGGCTAGGCCAAGGTGGCAATTATGAAATGCCACAGAAACTGGCTGGCAGAGGCCTGATCCAGTGATGACTTCCAAATCTTCCACTTCCTGGTCCAGGTGTATGTCACACTTGAATTTGGGCACTTTACCTGCAACAAAATATCAACCACTTTGTGGAAGAGGGACAGCTGGTCCTACTCCTATAACCCCAATGGGGAGGGTGTTACAATCTCTGGTAACATGGTGACATGGTGTTTTTTGTTGCTAACATATATTTTATGCTCAGACCCTGGGAGGACCATGCACCCTTGCACTCTATTATACAAATGTTAAAAACAAATGGACAGAGTTTTGAAAAAGTCGCTTAGGGAATAAATGGATTTCTGTCCTATTTATTGTCTAAATAGGTCTTCCTCTTTGCAAGATGTTCAGTGATTTCTCTGCCTTGCATGATTAACAATTTATAATCTAAACACTGCAAGTTGTGAAATGCTCCTCCCCTGTGGTAATAGGGGCCACATACCCTAAATACTATGGAGAAAGAGCATGTTGTAATAATCAGAAACATTTAAATGCCAGAGGGCATCTTAAAATGTATAGTGAGAGACTTCTTACCTGGTAGCAGTAACGAAGCAGCATATCTAGGATAGATTTGAACCCAGAGGATGGCACAGTTCTCAGTGAAGCAAGTATAGTATAGAGTACACAATAAAAGAGGATGACTTTTTAGATAATACCTTGGCAGGCAAGGTTCTTTGGGTAGATGTGATATATTTTATTGGACCAACTGAGTAGTTGGGAAAAAGTTCTTAGCAAATTTTTGGGCGCAGTCACCCCCACTCAGACATAGGGAGTCTTTGCTGTTCTGAGACTCCAAGGAATGAGAGAAGCTAAAAGTATGGTAGGATGTCAGTGAAAATGTAAATAGGTAGAGATAAGCAAGACAAAAGGAAAAGCTGGGAAGGGAGAGGGAAAAGAGCAGGAAGGGTGGAAAAAGTCAGGGAGACAACAGTGATAAAATACAGGTGGAAAAGAGGCAGTCTGTGAAAAAGGTAATAGCTGGAGATCAGGAAAGCAGAAATGACAGAAACTAAAAATGTGACAGGATGTCAATGAAAATATAAAAGGGTAGAAGTAGGAAAACAGGTTAAGCAGGGGAGGGAGGAGGAAGAAAACAGGGGACAAAAAAGGCCAAAGGGAAAAACACTACAGTGGTAATAATACAAGGTAAAAAAGAGGCTAGCAATACCTTGTATTATTACCATTGTATCAGACCAGCCTGACAAAGGGTAACTGCACCTGAAAGCTTGCTAAGAACTTTTTTCCAACTACTCAGTTCGTTTAATAGAAGATATCACATCTACCCAAAGAACCTTGCCTGCCTATGTCCTTAGACCAACACAGCTACAACCAAACACCCTAGATAATACCTTTGCATGTAGACAAAGATGCACATTTCTAGCAGTCAAAACAGCCCCAAGACCTTTAGCTTGTTTCCTGTAATATCTTTATTCACATAAAGCTTTTATTTCTAAAAAGCTGCAGTTCATGGCAGTGTCAGTATAATTTTCAAAAATAAATTAGACTAGGATAGACTGAGTAGTTTTCCAGAAGACAAAGGATATAGTGTTAGGATGGAAAGACAGCGGGCTGAATGACACATCATTCCTTTGAGTAACTTCTCAGATTCTGTAGGTTGGCTCTAGTAACAAAAAAAAAAGAATATTGATCCTTGGCATCACCAGACCAAACACGAAGCTGTACCTATTTACACCAGTGGAGAACTTGGCCTCCAAAATCAGTTGTTTTATCCATGTAATTAATTAATTTAATCAACCCCAGACAAGAACTGGGTCAGTTTAACAACTGAATTGGATGTCAATGTTTTGAATAAAAATAATTGTTTTGAATCAAAACCCATCTCATTAAATTAGGTCTGTTTATTGAATGCTCTGCCAAACAAGCGGACAACAGGATGCTTGACAGCAACACCAAAAGATTGGCAGCTTAATTGCCTTTTTAAACCGTCAAGGAGTTCAGTGCCATTACTTTCTATAGGAATGTTTATGCAAACAAATGATGTGACACTAAACTTCGTAAAGTGCCCTTTCAGGGGGAAAAAAACCCATTCCCCTTTTTTTCTGCATTAATCTAAATAGCAGTTTGATCCACATTTCTCTTCCTAATTGGCATAATTAGCATATGTGTGGAAAAGAATATGTTCCATTAGCAGGCAAAGGTAAGTGAACAATAAAACCTGCATACACATTTTCTATAAGTTGCTCCAGTAAGAAGTGCATTCTCTTTTAATGTTCTCGACTACTCCAGTTTTGTGGGGGGGAAGGGTGCTGTTGGTTTTTTTAACTGAGTATCTCTACCAGTTCCATTAACTTCAATCCCAGAGTTTTATAGCAATGTCACTGAAGAGACAATCCAATTCATAATGTTCTAATTCTTATAACTTTCCTATGGTCATTAGAATATTATTTTGGGCTCAGCATTCATTATCACAAAAGTTCTATCAATTATTGTCAATGAATGTTATCAAGAAAACATTAAGACAATGGACTTCTGTGCCGCAATACCATTTTTGGTCTGACCACAAAACACAAAATAATACATTGATATGGCTTTGGTATAAAAGACTGAGTTTACACTAAGGGCTGTGTAAATACAGTGTAGCCCTTCCAAAGTCTGAGGTTCTGTGATTTACTTTAGTGCCTTAAAAGTTGGCTGCTGCCAAGTCTGTTCCCAAGAGTGGATTCAACAGCCTTGAGTTAAGATTGTAGATGCCTTGTACAGTACATGAATAGAATTAAAGTGTGCCTGCATAATGCAGGGTCATGCAGACTCTCTGGTATCTCCTATATGGTATCACCTGGTCCTGTTTCAGGACCAGGTAAGGTCTAGGTTTGCTAGTGCAGTCTGGTACTGGGGCTAATAAACTCCACTAATGTCTAAACTGCTTCTTGTTCTAAAACTTGCTCAAGTAGAGCTAGCATAGTGATCTCTACACAGTATTGCCTTGTGCTGTATAGACATACTCTTAAGGGCCTCAGAAAACTGGATTTAAAACAGCTTGCTTACTGAACAGGGAGCTGCCTACAGCTAACCAAAAGGAAATTGAGCACAGAGGTGTATCACAAACCCTGCCCCTTTCCAAAGCTGACAAAGTTTGGTGAAGGAACACCTCTGTCTACTTGCCCAGGAAGTGAGACATCTCAGTTTAATATCTACTTCAGTCTGAAGGGGAGGTTAAGATCCAAATCTCCTCTTTCATTTCAGTCTGCTGTGGTGGTAGCTTTCTGAGCAAAATGGTGGGATTCAGTGCATCTTATCCCAATCAATATATTTGAAGAAAATGTCCCAACTTCTTCCACAGTATATATCCCTGTAGGATGGTAATCTCATAAGATGCCATGATCCTGTGACACCATAGCTTTTTTAGGCACAGACAGTGGTGGTAGGTGATTCATCCTGAGGGGGATGGAGGGTGCCATCTGCCAGCTGGATGCCTTTGCAGAGGAGTGCCATCTGCTGCCTTCTGGGGGCCTGTATCTGGGATGTGATGAAGAGGATTACAAAATTCATCCAGCCCTCTGACCACTACCCCATGCTGCTTATCCATGGGGGCATGTATGATATGGCAAGGAACAGCCCTGGGCGAGTCATGAGTGACTACAGGGCTCTGGGGGCATGGGCTCAAGGGCTTGGGGGTGCAGGTGATTTTCTCTTCTGTTCTCCCGGTCAGGGGGTTCTGGAGGGACAATTGTATTTAGAAAGTCAACTGGAGGCTCAGGAGATGGTGCCACAGCGACGGTTTCAGATTTTGTGATCATTTAATGCTGTTCTGGGATAGAGGCTTGTTGGGAAGAGATGGGATCATCAGTTTGACATCGATACTGGGTAAAATTTTGGAAAAAATTATCAATAAACCCATTTGTGAGAGACTGGCAGAAAGCTGAAGGATAGCCAACAGGGTTTCATTGTGGGCAAGTTGTATCTGACCAACTTTGTTTCCTTCTATGATCAAGTAATGAACTGCTTAGATGTGGAAGATGCAGTTAATATCATGTACTTGAATTTTAAAAAGGCCTTCAATATGGTCTCCCATGATACTCTTATAAAAATACTGGGGGATTGTGGGCTGGTAGAGTCTATTGTCAGGTGGGTTAGTAACTGGGTTGGGTTCAAACTCGGAGAGTTTTAGTGGACAGATCTGTATTGTCTTGGAGGGAGGTGTCCCATGGTGAACCACAGGGTTCACTTCTTGTCCCAATGCTGTTCAACATCTTTATCAATAATGTAGATGAGGATGTGGAAAACACGTTGGCCAGTTTTGTAGATGATACTCTGTTATGGGAAAAGCGGTCAAGCTAGGGATTGAATGTGAATCCAAGTGGACCTGGACAAGCTGGAAAGATGGGTGGAGTGGAACCAGATGCAGTTCAATAGGGATAAATACAGAGTGATTAATTTGGGAAAAAGTAACCAGCAACATGAATATAGAGGGATGGGTGGTCAATTAACAGTTCTAGCTCAGGTCATGTCAACCACAGTAGAAATAACTAAGGCTACCTAAGGGAACCCACACCTATGACAGCCCTGGGAAAGGTCCCATCCCATCACATAAGGAAACCTAGGGCTTCCCATGGCAGACTCAACTGCCTGTACAGAAATGCCAGGAGCTTGGGAAACAAGCAAGAGGAACTGTCCCTTCTTTTGTGTGATACAGGTTACAATCTCATAGGGATAACAGAGACCTGATGCTACTCCACCTACAACTGGTCTGTTGGTATAGAAGGCTATACCTTGTACAGGAGGGACCGTGTTGGAAAGAGGGGTGGGGGTGTATCTCTCTACATCAAGAAGCAGTACACTTCCCTCCAAACTGAGTTCACTAACTCATGAAGGGCATGTTGAGACCCTCTGGGTGAAAATATGGGGAGAGCATGGAGGAGATATACTCATAGAAGTGTATTATAGACCTCCCCACCAAGAAAAAGAACTAGACTGTGACTTCAAAAGAGAACTGGCTGAAGCCACATGCATGCTGAGGCTACATGATTGTTATGGGGGACTTCAACTTCCCTGACATCTTGTGGGAAGAGTACATGGCCAAATCTGACCAGTTGCATAGCTTTCGTGCCTGCATTGATGACCTCTACCTAACGCAAGAGGTCTATGGGCTGACTAGGGGAGAGGCACTGCTGGATCTGGTTCTGGCCAAAGGGGTTGATCTGGTGAGTGATCTGAGGATCAAGGGGAAGCTTGGTGACAGTGACCATGAACTGATTACTTTCTCTGTCCAATGTAGGGTGGGCAAATCCCTCAGTAAAACAGAAATCCTCAAATTTGGGAAGGCTGACTTTCACAAATTCATGAGATTGGTCAGTCAGGCACTAGGAGGCCATGCCCCCTTAGAAAGGGGAGTCCATGAGGAATGGTTATTCCTTAAGAATGCAATCTTCAAAGCACAAGGGAAGTCCATCCCGTCTCACAAGAAATGTAGTCAGTGGGCAGGGAAGCCCCCTTGGCTAAGCAGGGAACTGTTGGGCCTCCTGAAACTTAAAAGAGAAACCTACACCAGATGGGAAACAGGAAGCATCACCAAAGAGGACTACTCAGCACTAGTCCACACATGTAAAGAGCAGTCCAGAAAAGCTAGGGCAGAAACCAAACTCAGGCTAGCCACGGAAATCAAGGACAACAAAAAGTCCTTCTTCAGATATGCGGGAAATTGGAGAAGCAAAGGCAACATTGGACCCCTGTGAGATCAAATGGGGCAGCTGATGTCTGACACCCTAGAAAAGGCCAGTCTCCTAAATGATTACTTTGTGTCAGTTTTCCACCCATCCAAGTGGGTCATGCTGTCAAACAAGATGCAAAATGCCAGGGTGTGGGAGATGGGCCCACAATTAACATAGATCAGGTGAGGGAACATCTTGAGAGACTAGACATCCATAAGTCCACGGGCTCAGATGCAATGCATCCAAGATTCTTGAAGGAGCTGGCGAACATCATAGCTTACCATATGGTGAAGATATTTGAAAATCCTTGCACTCAGGAGAGGTTCTGGAAGACTGGAAAAGAGCCAATGTGGTTCCAATCTTCAAGAAAGGAAGGAAGGAAGATCCAGGGAATTACAGGCCAATCAGTCTGATGTCCACCCCTGGAAAGATCCTGGAGAAAATTATTAAGGGATCCATTAGCAACAGGCTAAAAGAAGGCAACCTTTTGAATGCCAGCTAACATGGCTTTGTTACTGGCAGGTCTTGGCTGACCAACCTCATCTCTTTCTGTGACCAGGTGACACGTTGCCTGGATAAGGGAGTCAAGGTTGATGTCATATATCTGGATTGCAAGAAAGCCTTTGACTTAGTCTCCCATGATGTTCTCATGGTTAAGCTGGGGAGCTGCGGCCTTAACTGTCTCATGGTCCAGTGACCAGTGGTATCCCTCAGGGCTCAGTACTCTTTAACATTTTCATTAATGATCTGAATTTGGGCAGCAGAAGCAGACTAGCAAAGTTCATGAACAACACTAAACTATAGGGGAAGGCAGCCACGCTGGAAGACAGGCTGGGGATACAGGCTGACCTGGACACACTCACAAGGTGAGCAGACCAAAACCTGATGGCCTTCAATGTAGAGAAGTGTGCAGTGCTCCACCTTGGGAAGAAAAACCAGCAGCATATTTATAGGCTTGGCAGTGCTACGCTCGCTAGCAACATGACCGAAAGAGACTTGGGGGTCTTGATTGACCACAAGATGAACATGAGCCATGAATGAGATGCCATAGCTGGCAAAGCAAACCAAACTCTGGCATCCATCCACCAGTGCATCCCAAGCAAAACCAGGGATGTCATCCTCCTGCTTTAGTTGGCCTTAGTGAGGCCACAGCTGGAGTACTGCATCCAGTTTTGAGCCCCCACTTCAGGATGGATGTGGATAAGCTTGAGAGAGTTCAAAGGAGAGCCACCCATATGATCAAAGGCCAAGGCTTACAAGGAGAGGCTGGGGGACTTGGGATTCTTCAGCCTGGAGAAGAGAAGGCTGAGGGGGGAGTTGGCAGCAGCCTACAGGTATATAAGGCGTGCACACCAGGACCCGGTGTTAAGTCTCAGCTCTGTATTCTTGGGCCACCCTGGCACAGGATGCAGTCTGTCTGACTCACAAAGGACTCACCCCCCTCCCTCCCCTCCTCTACCTAAACGAAACTGATTAAGATGCAGTGAGAGACGCACCTAAAACTCTCCAGATAAGGGTGATAAGAGTGAAACAACTGCCCTAGGTCTCATTTACATCTGAGATGGAACCAGATGACCATTCATTTACATGAGAGATGGAAAACAGAAAGCCTGAAGCAGAGACTGCAGTGAATTCTGGGACCAGAGAAGCAGGAGAGCGCTGCATGATGGGGAATCTGTGCTTCCAATGTTAATCAACCCATGTTCACACACACCTAGCTCAGTATTTATCAGACCAGTTCTAATCTGGATTTGCTAAGGACTTTTCCCCCCCAGACACACACACACAGCTCTAAGTTTAATAGGCATCTCGGGCTGTACATTCCCCGGTCCCACTATGGGAGGCCTATTTAAACTTGATTGACTAAAACTCAGTTGCCGGGATAGGGAATGCTGAGGCAAGAGACCGAGTCCTAGGGGGTATGGGCAACATTTGAACAATGGTTAAGGGTTCATCACAGCATCCAGCCTGTTGGAGCCCTAATCCCAGGTGTTGTCGTATCTTTCCCGAGACGACTGGTGGAAGTCCTCTCCACAAAAGGTTATGAGTACTCCAATAATTGCTTTAAGTCTGTTAAAAGACTATAGTAAAATCTGGAAAAGTCATGCTAAGCTGAGGCTTGTGCACAAGTAAAAATCCCAAATCCTGATGCTGCAAGCTATCTATTGTTCCTGAAGAAACCATGAGATATCCCATCAGGATATCTGCCATCCATAGGAATCTCAAGCTGGCTCCCAAGTATTTGGGTTACTCCCTAATCTTAAGTGTTTCCTGATTATCAATCAGTTTCCTGAGACGGTCCAAGCCAGATAACCCCTTGTCAATAGAAAAGACAATGATTTACACTACTGAGGGTGCTTCAAAGCAGCTGAACTGAGGGTATAAAAATCTGTAAGTGTGTGTGCTTAAAAAAGAAAGAAAGAAAAAGAAGAAGCAGGAGGAAAGAGGGAGAAAAGGAAAGAAGAAGAAAACTCCTGTGCTGACACCATCCCCTGTCGTTCTTGGGACGCTGGAAGAGCAGATCATCTCTCTCTTCAAGGACTGTGCTACGGACTGTGCCTGTCAGCTTTGCAGCCTGAGTACCGTGGACTCGGTGAGATTCCCAGTGTTCTCTCTCTCCTCTCTAGGCATAAACTTCTGAACCTGAACTGTATCAGTTAAACTTGAGCTAAGTTTCCCCAAATACTTAGTGAAACGAGGGTAGCATTGTCATTGTTTGTGTTTGTTTTTCTTTTGCATGTCAATTACTACTAGTACTATTATATATTTCATATGCTTAGCAATAAATAACTTTTATAGTCAAACTGGTAGTAATTGGGTATATTTTTCCTTCTCTGCTTCTGTTTCCTCCCGTGCTCTGCAGCAACGCTTCTTTTACCTATGCTAAAGATCCCTGTGAAGCCTAAATTATTGTGGGGTCCACTCATCAAGAGGCCAAAGATTGGGACGTGCTGAGTTTGAAACACATAAGGGGATCAACTTGTACAGGCTGATTGACCCAGTTTGACTCAGACGTGCCCTTATGAACTGAATGCTGGCCCATGAGGGTGTCAGCTGGACACCCAGACGGATTCAGAGGGATTCTGTTTACCTGTGTGCTTGTGTCTGACTGCATTTTATTGTTGCTCTTATGAACTGATTCTTGGCATATGAGGGTGTCAGCCTGTCCATGCTGATCAGCCCGACCAGGTCAGGCGTGTCACGTTAATGTGTGTGTGTTTGTGTGTATGACTGATTTGGGAGAAATACAGCTCCATATAGTAACACAAGCAGCACAGCATTGACAGAATCACCAAGACCCTAGAAACTATCCCAAATAAATGAGCACACCCCAAAGTAATGGGCAAATTTGGTAACACCGGGAGAACAGTTGTTCACCTGGGCTCCCCAAGGAATAACAAGGTCTAACAGCCACAAACTCCTGGAGGGCTGATTTAGACTGGACATAAGACTGGACATTTATTGGCCCTAGCCAGCAATGCGACACAGTTGCCACTAGGGCCAATAAAACTCTGGCATGCATCAATCAATGCATCTCCAGTAAATCCAAAGAAGTGATTCTCCCTCTTTACTCAACTTTGGTGTGGCCGTAACTGGAGTATTGCGTCGAATTCTGGGTGCCGCACTTCAACAAGGATGTGCTAAAACTTGAGAGGGTCCAGAGAAAGGCCACCCATACGATCAGGGACTTGCATGGCAAGCCATACGAGGAGAGACTGAGGGATCTCAGACTCTTCAGCCTAAAGAAAAGAAGGCTGAGAGGGGACCTGATTGCAGCTTATCGCTATATCAGAGGCGTACATCATGGGCTTGGTGAACAACTGTTCACCAGGGCGCCCGGGGGAAAACTAGAAATAATGGCCACAAATTCCTGGAAAATAGTTTCAGACTGGAAATTCAGAAAAAAATTCTTTACAACCAGGGTGTCCAGACTATGGAACAAGCTCCCCCCAGAGGTGGTGCAATCATCTAGAGGTCTTCAAGAGAAGACTGGACAGTCACCTGGCTGGTCATGCAGGGGGCTGGACCTGATGATCCTTCAGGGTCCCTTCCAGCTCTATGATTCTATGAAAAACTTATTTACAGTCTGTGTGTCCAGGATCTGGAACAGACTCCCCCCCCCCTCCCCCAGAGATGGTGCAAGCACCTACTGGATAGACTTCCTGCCTATGGCAGGGGGGTTGGACTCAATGTTCTCGTGAGGTCCCTTTCAGCCCTTAATGTCTATGAAATCTAGGTTAGGAGGAGATGTCCTGGTCATCACGATGGACAAAAGTGACCTTGGAATTATGGTTGATCACAGAATGAACATGAGCCACCAGTGCGACATTGCAGTCAACGGAGCTAATAGCATACTGGGATGCATTAGCCAGTGCATTACGAGTAGGCCTAAGGAAGTGATACTTCCTCTCTACTCAGAACTGGTGAGACCCCAGCTGGGGTACTGTCTTCAGTTCTATGTGCTACCCTCCAAAAAAGATGTGGAGAATCTTGAAAGCGCCCAGAGAAGGACCACAAGAATGATTAAGGGCCTGGAGGACAAACCTTATGAGGAAAGACTAATGGTTCTGGGACTGTTCAGCCTGGGGAAGGGAAGACTGAGGGGGACTTGCTGGCCATCTGTAAGTACGTAAGGGGTGAATATCAGGAGCTGGGAGAAAAACTGTTCACTAGGGTGCCCCAGGGCAGGACAAGGAGTAATGACCATAAACTGTTAGAGGATGGTTTCAGGTTGGATATAAGGAAGAACTTATTTATGGTAAGGGTAACCAGAATCTGGAATAGACTTCCCAAGGAGGTGGTGCAGTCCCCAACCTAAGAAGTCTTCAAGAGGTGACTGCACACACACCTTGCTGGGATCATTTGATCTCAGCTATATTCCTGCCCTGAGCATGGGCTAGACGATCTTTCAGGGTCCCTTCCCGTCCTTAATTTCTATGTTTCTATGACCACAGTGCAGCTTCCTGGTTTAACTCATGGCACTTCACAGAAAGCACCATGTGCTAGACACACCCTCCTGGCCCAACAAACATTAGTTGTTGAGTCAGGTGGGTGGGAGATCAAGCTCCAATTTGGAACCAATCCAGTGACAGAGGATGCTTGTCTACAGCCGCTTTTCCTAGCCCCGCTTCCCCTCTCCCATCCCTGGTACTATCTCAGGATGGGAGAGGGAGAATGCAGGGGAGGGAGGTCTGTTCTAGGGCTTGCCCAGCTGTGCTAGAAGGAGGGGCAGGTAGATTGGAACCCACCCTCATCCCCCACCTGAGGTGAGGGTCTCCAATTTACCTGTCCCCCTCCAATGCAGCTGGGCAAACCTCAGATCAGATCACCCTCCCCTGCCTTCTCTCCCTTCTGTCCTGAGACAGCACTGGGGATAAGGCTGGGCTGCTTAAGCCTAGCTGCCAAAGCAGACAGAAGTTATGAAGGCGCTTTGCTTTGGAATGCCTTTGTTTGAACCCTCATATAATGAGGGCTAATTTGTCATGTGATTGGAGTGCTCTGCAGCCATGGATTTCTGTTTGGGCATGGCTAGAGACAACTTTCAAGGGGTCGATTGTGTGACAAATGTAATTTCTGTCTGTGCCTTTTATGATCACAGTCTCCTGCTGAAGAGATGCAGAGCCTTGTTTTCATGAAGTAACAGTCAACACTATTTTTTTGGCTGCATACATTCTAATTCTGCATTTCCCCAGTGACTTCAACATCATTTGCAGGCAATCCTGTTTTTAGTTTGTTTTCATAAAATGTCAGCATGTGGCAATTGATGTTTCATTGGTGCAATTTCCTAATTTGGCAGCACTGAATACAGTTCAGAGGTTGACATTGCAGCCTCTTGCAGTAGCTGCTTTTAAGGTTCGGACACTTTCTCCACAAACAAATGAATTCATGGGAACAAGCAATTTAATAAGCCAAACCAATAATCTGTTAAGAACTGCTTAAGGTCATGATCACCAAACAGTACCCCGTTGTCAGCCCTGAGTAACTTGAAAGGTATTTGTAAGAAACCTGCTTTTATTGTAGGTTGGATTTCATGTTGTTACACAAGAAAAGTTTGCTTCAAAAATCCCTGTCTAGATTCTCTGTTTGGGAAGCTCAGTCCTTAAAGGTACAATCTCCAGTGCCACAATATCAATAGAAAGACACTAATGCAAAACTGGCATGGCATCTAAATCTGGCTTCATGGAGTTTCAGTGGTGTGAAAATGCACTGATTCGGATCCTTCTTATATCACCAAAGATAGCTACGCAAATATCCTAGCACAAATGGAAAGGAAAATCTGTCTAGAATGGACATATCTGTGTCAATGATCAGTAGTGTGGTGAAAGGGGTGTGTAGTGGAGGGATGACCAAGACACCAGCCTTGGTCTCCTACCCTGGGTGGGGATTGCCAAAGTAGCAACAGCTGTACTCTGGGACTGGCCACCACCATGCCGTGAAGTAAGTCAGATAGATTGTGTTCACATGGATGCTGTTTTCTGTACTTTATACATTTCAGGATTTGGATTTGGGTTTTTTATGTACTCCAGACTCGAGTTTGACCTTGCTTGAAAATGAGACTTAGTATATACTGTTGCGGGGGTACAAACATGATGGGGCAAGGAGCCCCACCCATCAGGAAACCCGGAACAAGGGAAACACAACCCCTAAAGAAGAACCCTGAACAGGAGGAAAACTTACCCCTTTTAGAACACTGACAATCCAGAGAGACAAGAGGAAGACCCGCACAGTTCATCAGCCGTGCTTATCTGCAGCTGGAGCCAGGTGACGTCAGTGGGAGAGCGGGAGGATCAGACGTGGAGGCAGAGGTCAGTACAAATGGGACCGGGGGGAGCGCCCTGCACCAGCAGTGAGCGGCACGGGAATGTGGGATCTGAGGTGGCTCAGTGAGAAGCCACTGAAGAACCCAGCTAGGACAAGAAGAGGCAGCCAGAATCTGTGTCATGGCGGGGACCTATAGGAGGGAATCTTTAAGCATTAAGATTCTTATAACAGGATAGCAAGTTCAAACCCAACTAGAATCTCACTTAATGAAATCATTGTTTTTTTTCCTAATACACCTGCTGCTTCTTGCTTGTGCTATTTCTAAATTGCATTTTGTAGAGCAACAAGGTCAACAAAATGCTTTTACATGGCAGAACTTTCCAGTCTAAAAAGTGATATAGCTAGTATGCATAAGTGTAGAGGGTCATTAAAAGAAAAGAGATTAAAAAAATTATCAAAGGACTTTAAAGGAGAATATTATAGACATATGTCTTTCAGATAATGATGTGTCCTTACCTGTTTGTCAGTTGGTCCCATATAAATCCAAAGTCAAATAGCTAATTATGATTAATTTCAGGCTAACAATGAGCAAGAAAGATCTTGCTAAAATAACACTAGTTTTTAAAATGTTTTTGAATGACTCTAGTCATGCAAAGATAAATGACCTGATTCTGTCACCTTTACTCATACTAAGCAGCACCATATTTCCCTAGGTAAATTCCACAGAAGTTAACTGAACCTTTATATGCAAGGTAGAAAAATTACATAAATATAACTGTCTTTGCCACTTATCCACATAATATGGCCCTGGAGCACCAATAACAGGACCTTGACACTTACATTTTTGGTCACTTTTGTAAGCCTAGTGTTGCAGTACCTGCTGCTAACAGAAGATATTAGTACTTTTCTCAAGACAGGATTAAGAAGATGTTCTATAACATGCTACTGAAATAGGTGCCATTGAGCCCTATGAGGAGTGGAGTGAATTATGTCTTCAGGATCAGAATCTTCATGACTTAAGAAAATTGCAGCATGGTAAATTCCAGCTTACCTATGTATAATCTTTCATATGTTTTTCAATTGAAAAGTAATTATTCTCATCTCCTTGTACACTGCCATGTAATGTGTGTCAGATACCGAATTATTGCCAGGTTTCCATCCCAGGGAAGGTGCCATCCATGTGTGGATACAATGATCCTTTTACAAATAAATAAAATACTAGCTTGTCTTATAAAGTTGCCCTGAGAGGGTACATCTACACAAGATGTTACAGTGCTGTAGCAGCTGTTGGCAAAATCCTTGATGGCACCACTGTGTTGCCGTAGCAGTGTGCTCTCTTGTTATAGTGCATTGCTATGGCAAGGTAGCAGCCAAAAATAACTGTGCACAGCCAGCACAGTGCAGTACTGGTTTTTACTGCACTGTATTTTAGGAAGTACTAAATGATGGCACAGTAACAAAGGCTTGATATAGCCACGTGTAGATGTGCCCAAAGAGTTCAGAAATCCACGTCTCCCAGCACTCCAGGTCTGAAAATAGGCAGAGAACTCATTTCGAGCCTCCTGAGTACTCTTTAGATTAAAAAAAAATATGGGTACTCTAGAACCCAAAGTGTCCCTAGCAGTCTCATAAATCACAGTTTTCCCTCCCTCTATCTGACCAACATATTTACTGACCTCTGACCACCTACAACTTGGGAATGGAGTAAGAGTAAATCTTCACCTGATTTTAATGGCTTCTGCCAATAGTATCTGACTATGCCACTTGAGTCATTCCTTCTGTCTGCCCTATATAGGCCCAATGGCTTGGGATGAACTTTGTTTCAACTGTAGAGTTTATATTTGGACCCCTTCTAGTACAGTCCAGAGGGGAGGAAAATGGTATTTATGTGATATTTAAAAAGTCTTAAGCAGTGTTTATAAAGAAGGAAGGGATTAGGTAGGGAAAAACCATTCAAATCTTGACACGTATTTTTCAGGGGTTTTGTAGTGGTTTTGAGGAGTTTTGTGGCATTTCCTAATCTAAGAAGTGTCACCTCAGACAAGTAGCTGGATTAGCGGAATGAGACAAAGATGGCTTCATTTATCTGATTAACACTGTAGTTGAAGTCCCCTGCCCTCTACCCATCTCTCTTCCCCACCCCTTCCCCCAACCTCTACAAGAGAAGAGTTTGTTGACATTTTCTGAATTGTAGTTTTTTTCAGTGGAATAAAATGAGTCTTTCATGAAAATGTGGAAAGACTACTTGTGGTCTGTTTTGATCAGTTTTACCCCAAAGCCCTTACTTGTGTAGTCCCAAAAAGCTCTACTCTTTCCTCTGTTTGAGCTGATGCAAGGATTTCTTAGGGTATTATCATTTTTCTATTAACAGTGTAGTTGGGATAGAGTTAGACAAGCTTTTAAATGTGAGATGTTCGTCATCATTTTTATTGTAGTCAGCATTTATATGCAACCAGTCGGGGAGAGGGGTTGGAGAATGAACAGCATAAACAGAAATGGCAGCAATATTTCAGATGACACCCAGTTCTATTTAATACATAAATAACAATGTTTCTTAGCTATTCTAGGAGTTGGGTACTGCTGGCAAATGGATGAAAAGCAGCTTGCTGTGCCTGAACTATGACAGGACTGAGATAATGCTGGTGGCAAAAAAACCAAAACTTCCAAGAACTGGCCATCTCTACTATTATTCCCCATCTGAGGATCTCTCTTTTCAGCTTTCTTTACCTTAGTGCTCACCTAATCCCTGCACTCCTTAGTCCTCAAACAGGCTTCACTACAATAGGTGTTATTCTTTATCTAACACTGCAGGAAATACTATTTCTCCTGCCTATGGGATTCAGACTTGGTCTGTGATCTGTGTTTTGTGGATCAGGCTTTCTCTATTCTGTCCTTTCTGTGACTTGGAAGGTATCTGCTGACCAGTAGTCCAGGAAATAGCAACAGGATGCTGAAAGCACATCATCCCAACACTCTGCTCTCTTTTTCTGTCCCTGTTTTATTAATAAAACGTCATATTTAAAGGTTTTGTCCTATCTTCAAAGGTCCCTGTGGGGACTGACCCAGACTATATTAAAGATGTCCCCAATGATTTGCCCCTCCCCTCTACCTGTACCCCTGCTTCCACAAGAGAAGAGTTCATGCACTTCCACAGCATTGATATTTCACTGAAACAATGGGCCTGTCAGCCTCAAGACTGATACTGGATACAACAGAATAAACTTCCTCAGTGGCTGGACTGTGAATCTTGGGCCCTTGTCTAGAAAAGATAAGAATTAACCTGAATGTTAGATCTCTTAAAGTACATGCGAAACCTACTTCTGCTTCTTCATCTATACTCAATGAAAGTTCATTCCCCAGGTGAAGCTTGAAGGGAGAGAAAATATTTTTGAATATACAATGGTTTTGGGGAGGTACCTGGATATAATGGTGCTGATTACTGGAACAGATAGCAATAGAGAACTGAAAATACTTAAGTAACATAACTTAAGTGACTTTGGTAAAGTCAAAGGTCTTAAAGGTGAGCACTGTATTTACCTTCACAAAAATGTATGCCTAGCAGAAAGAAATCCTGCCAAATCTGGTGTGTTCTGGTCAGTTAGCTAGAGTTATTTATTTGGTACCTGGTTGACATACCTTTATGTCTGAATAACTTGACATGCTGAGTTCTCTGTAAGAACAAAAGAAGGTATAGAGTAGGGCAACTTGGATGATTAGTGGTATGGAGAGGCTTCCATATGAGACAACTGGGATTAGAAAAGAGACGCTTGATGGGGGGTGGGGGTATGATAAGGGTTTACAAAATACTAAATGGTGAAGAGAAAGTAAATTGGAACTTATTATTTACCATCTCCCACAATACAAAAACTATGGATCATAAAATGAAATTAATGGGTAGTTAGTTTAAAACTAATATAAGAAAGTTTTGGGTGGGGTTTCACATACCATGTATTTAAAGCATGAAAATCATTGCCACCAGATGTTGTAGAAGCTGACACTTTATCCAGATTTTTAAAAAGTCATTTGACAAATTTTTGAAGGGAAGGTATATCAGTAGCTATTGAGTATGGAGTAGGGGGTACAGCCTTTGAATTGGAACTTCCTAGACCTTAACTGATGGAAGTTGCAAGCCATAAAGAAACAGTGGAAAAAGCCCTGGCCATACCATGTTCATTCTCCTTTTCAGCATCTACTCTGTGCCACTGTGACATGCAAAGATATTGGGCAAGATGGTTCTATAGTTTGATCAAGTAAATGCCAGTTCTTTATGTTCTTATGTTTACTATATTTATCCTCTCAACGTTCCTGCAAGATTGGGTGTTGCTCCAAGAAGAGGATCCGAGGCACACAAATATGAAATGGCTTTCCCAAGTTCACATAATATCAGTACGTGTTTCATATATAATTGAAGTGAAATGACTAGCTTAATGTTATATTTTACATGTGAGGCAGGAAAGTAATTAGAGCTATCTTGAGACTTGGAATTTTTAAGTTGCATTTTGTTTTTACCTTTTTTACATATTGAGCAGGTTTTATATTTTTCTCTCTCTCTCTCTCATTAAAAATTTAAGAAAAGGGACATTGAAGTGGAGAAAGTTTACTGTTTCCTCTTTAAAAAAATTGTTTGATAAATGATCCTCACTGTCAGGATACCATATGACATGTTTATTGCAACGTGAGTTATTTCTTTACAATACTGAAGAATATTTAAGTTTGCAGGACTTCCTGATGGATGTGTTTCTTCCAGATGCTGTCTATTTGAAAAGTAGCAGCTGCAAAGGTCACCATGGCTTTTTCATTGAATAGGAGAGAAAATGGGCAAATAAAATTGGTTAGTTTGACATATCAATAACTACTTCCTAAGGGTTGCAATATATTCTGTTGAACTATGTTTTCTAATAGGATTTAAAAAAAATCTCCTATATGCTTTAGCAGTTGGAATATTTAGTTCCTGACTGTGCTACTTGCTTTTGAAATAATTAATGATCATGTGGTGATCTGGAAATCTAGAAACACCTGCATAGTATTTTGCCAAAACAAAATGCTAACTAAGGGTACCTGAAGATATTACACTTACTAAGCTTAGGTCTATGTGGGCATGTCTTCATGAGACGCTATGTTGAGTAACACGCTACAGCGACGTAGCATCGGCGGGCAAAAACTGTGATGCAGCAACTATGTCACTGTACTGACATGCTCCCTCACTATAACGCATTGCTACAGAGACATAGTGGATAAAATAACTGTGCGCTGCCAGGACAGTGCAGTAACAGCTGTTACTACACTGCCATTTAGTACTTCCACCTGAGGAGGCAAAATAAGTTAGCTTAGGGATGCTCAATCTGCCAAATAGCTGTACAGGGATGCCCAATCTATCAAACAACTGGACACGTTTGGAGTGCAGCCCTGCATTTGAGAAAGCCCAGATACTCACCCCAGCTCCAGGGCTGCTCTTTTCCTACCCTCCACCCCAAAGAGGCTATTTTTAGCACCCCTTCCAAACCCTACCTCCCATAGACCTGACACCCACTCCATGCAGACCCACCAATCCCCTCCTTGTAGACTGACCAGCCCCCCCAAGTCCTGCCACAACTGCCACAGATGTGCTAGCCTCTGCAATCCAGCCTGTGCCTCCCCCCACCCTGACTTGCTTAGATCAGGCTCCCAATGCAGCTCCTGGCACCGGTGAATGTGCATACATCATGCCTGATTTATGATCACAAGGCTTAAAGTAAGCTGTGTGATTGTAGACTGGCTATGGTGAACTAGTGCACATACCCTAAGAACTGATTTCTAGTGTCTGATAAAGGAAAAAAGCTCTTGGCTGTATACACTCATTTGAAACATTATTTAAGAAATTAATTTATTTATTTTGGAGAAGAGAAGACTTTAACTACCTGAGGGAGGTTCCAAAGAAGATGGAGCTATGCTGTTCTCCATGGTGGCAGATGACAGAACAAGGAGCAATGGTCTCAAGTTGCAGCAAGGGAAGTTTAGGTTGGACATTAGGAAAAACTTTCTCACTAGGACGGTGGTAAAGCACTGGAATAGGTGGTGGACTCTCCATCCTTGGAGGTTTTTATGGCCCAGCCTGACAAAGCCCTGGCTGGGATGATCTAGTTGGGGATGGTCCTGCTTTAAACAGGGGGTTGGACTACATGACCTCCTGAGGTTACTTACAACCGTAATTTTCTATAATTCTATGAATTGCAAGCAAGGGTAGCCAGGAGTTCAAAAGAACTGAGTGAGCAGTCAGCACCCGAAGGGGCAGTTGTGATTTGCACGTATGCTTTTTCAATATCTATTTAGCAGACAAAACACTGACCACTGTTCAGAATGATATCTTTTTTAATGTTATTTGGCAAAACAGTTGCTTGCAAATGCAAGGAACTCAATTCAGTCTCCTGGAGGCCTCACCTAGCCTATTTTCCTATGAATTGTAGATGAGCACTTTCTATCCTAGAGGCTGACACACAGAGGGATGGAATACAAAAAAGATTCTAGGGCTTTTCTTGGCCATTGAAGCCTGAATTTTCAGTCATACCACTGTCTATCCTTAACCTGTATATTAGGGCTGTGTGAAATGGCAGCATTGCATTTTGACCAGCGTTTCAATGTTTCGATCGAACAGCGTTCCGTTTCGAATTTTGTTTCATTCTGTTCTGTCGAAATAGTTTTGCCGTTTTGACCCTGTTTTGATGTTTCACCCATAGGATAAAATGGGGAAGGTCAAAACAGCCTATAACTTTGTCATTTCTAGCCTGATTTGGATGAAACTTACAGGCATGGTAGCCCCTTTTGAGGGCATGAAGCCTGCTAAGCTTCAAGGAGATAGGTGCAGGGAGGTCAGGGAAACTGCACCTCAAAGTTTTGAAAGCAAAACTTATGTCATGTGTGTGTGTTAAGCCACAGGAGGGTCAAAACTGCAAACATACTAGCCCCTGCTGAGGCCACAAAGCCTGCCAAGTTGCAAGGAGACAGGTTTAGGGGGTTGGGGGAAATTGCACTTCAAGCTGCTGACAAGTAAAACTCATGGCATGGGTGACACTGTGTGTGTGTTAAGGCGCAGCAGGATGAAAACTGCAGGCCTGCTAGCCCCTGTTGCAGCCCTGAAGCCTGCCAGCTTTCAAGGAGATAGGTGCAGGGGCCCTGCACGTCTAGCTGATGACAGGCAAAACTCGTGACATGGGTACTTATGCAACTGCTGCCTCTCATCAGGCAGCAGGACTGAAGATCCCCCATCATTTGCCACCACAGACCTGGGGGTAATAATTGACCCCAGTATTAACATGAGTCAGCAGTGCGCTGCTGTAGCCAGCAGGGCCAACAGTACCCTGCCATGCATCAATTGATACATCTCCAGCAAAACCATTGCACAGAAGTGATTCTCTTGCTATACTCAGCATTGGTCAGACTGCAGCTGGAGTACTGCATCCAGTTCTGGGCTCCACACTTTAACAAGGATGTGGTAAAGCTTGAGAGAGTCCAGAGAAGGGCTACCCACATGATCAGAGACTTGCATGGCAAGCCATATGAGGAAAGGCTGAGGGAGCTGGGACACTTCAGCCTGAAGAAGAGAAGACTGAGAGGGGACTTGGTAGCAGCTTACCATTACATCAGAAGCATACATCTAGGGCTTGTTGAACAACTGTTCACTTGGTCACCCTTGGGGAAAACTAGGAGTAATGGTCACAAACTCCTGGTAGATCGTTTCAGGCTTGTTTCAGGCTCAACATTAGGAAAAACTACTTCACAACTAGTGTGTCCATCTGTGGAATAAGCTGCCTCCAGAGGTGGTGCAATCACCTACCCTGGAAATCTTCAAGAAGAGACTGGATGGTCACCTTGCTGGGGTGACCTGACCCCCAGTTGTCTTTCCTGCTTGGTGCAGGGGGCTGGACCCGATGATCTTCCAAGGTCCCTTCCAGCCTCACAATCTATGAATCTATGAGTGCCTGGAGCCTAAGTCTTAGGAGATATGACTTTGAAACAGTTCTTCCAAAGACTTCCAGAGCAAGCCTGGTCAGGTTCCTTAGCCTCCCTGAGCCTCAGCTAATCACCTGTAAAATGGAGTAATTACACTTCCCAATTCACAGGAGTGTTTTGAGAATAAGTTCATTAAACAACTGTGAGGTACTATGGCAGGCTTTGTGGCCACAGCAGGGCCTAGCAGGCCTGTAGTTTTTACCCCCCTCTGCCCCAAGACAGAGCAGTCCCACAAGCACCCATGTCATGAGTTTTGCCTTTCAGCAGCTAGGGGTGCAGGGCCCCAGAACCCAGACTCCTCCTGCACCCATGTCCTTAACAGCTGGTAGGCTTTGTGGCCACAGCAGGGGCTATCATTCCGGCAAGTTTCATCCAAATCAGGCCAGAAATGACGAAGTTACAGGATGTTTCAACCTTCCCCATTATAGCCTATGGGTGAAATGTCGAAACAGCGAAATGTTTCGACTTGCCTCATTTTGTTTCGAGGCTGTTATCACAATATCTGTTTCATTTAAATTTTGCTGTTTCGACCTCAAAATGAGTCGAAACAGAGCCAAAACAAAACTTGCGGCAAAATTTCACACAGTCCTACTGTACATGTACATAAAAATGCATATCTATCTGATGATTAAACTACCCTGGCAGATGGAGGAAACGGGCTTTGTGGGTATAAACACTTGTGCTCACACAGGCATTGTGCCTATGGCTACAGCCATAAAGTGTGGGAGTTTGCATGTATGTGACAAACTGCACATCAGCAAATAATGACCAGGGGATGAAAATCATTTGCTTTTGTGGGAGTCTTGCCTAAATGAGGATAGCAAACAATTTCTTCCTCTCCGATTTTGAAATAAATATCAACATAGATTAGTAGGACTAAAGTGAATATCAATAAGATTTTCAGAGTGGGTGTTGGAGGAGGAGTAGGAAGGCTTCAACATTTTCAGTAATCTGGAAACTCCTACATCTAGTGTTGCTATGTTGCAGACAGTGAATTTCAGGTATAGTTTGTTCAGAGAAAGAAAACAGAATATAATTTCTGCAAATGTAGTTTTCTTTTGTTTCTGGGGATGGGTTTACTCATAGTCATAGAACCAGAAACGGGTTACTTTCCAGCTTACTTGAAGTGATTGCTCTCAAGAAATGAGCATTTCTCTAACTGTTTAAGGTTTGTGCATTTGCCATATTAAAGAATAATGATTGCTTCATGCTAGCTTTGCTCATCAATCTTGTGGCTTCCCTACCACTTCACAACATGTTGAACTTTCATTTGAAAGGATCAGCTGCTTATTTCCCAGAGGTAAAGCCCTGCCAGTAATCACAATTTGTCCACCTGCATGAACTAAATCCCATAATGCTCTCATTTTTCCTCAGTTGCTGTTTTCTTGTCCTGGAGGACAGCCACTTCACTGATCAGCTTCATCACCTGCTGTATCAGAAATCAGAGGCAGTACTGATTACTGTGGTTTGAGTCCAAATCTGGCTTTCTTTGCAAACCAGGGCCACTGGTGATTAAGCTAAGGGGTAATTGAATGTAGTGTAAGAGATAAAAAAGGGATTTCACTTGCAATCTGGCTTCATAATCAATTCATCATTTATTTGGCAAGGAAAGGGCTTCATAATATATTTCATATTCACTTTGTCTGGGGGACTTGGCAGCTACAGACCATTTAGTAAAAATAGCTAAGGATTTAGTAGCAGGTTATTTGTTGTGTGAGTTGTCCATATAAAAAAAATGATTATAGGTATTTTTCTGCCCCCAGTGGAATCAAAATTTTATTTCTGCTTGTTTTCTACTGGCAGCCTTTCTCTTGGCACATATTAAAAAATGACTAAAGCAGATGATACATGGCTTTACTGTCCATCCAGCAAAAATAGTACTGTCACAGTTGCCCTGAACTTCAATGTGCATGGAATGCTAAAACAGTTCAGACTGGGGTGCCAATAAATATAACAACAAATGTTTTTTGTCTGTTCTGTCCAGTTGCCAGCAGCTATCAGTATAACAGGATCACTTCCAGATAGTTATCTGCTTATGGAAACCATAAATCTGGATGCTTTCTGAACACCCTACGAAGATCCTGTACCAAACTTTACAACTGAGTATATGTGTGTGTGTATTTTATATATTATAATATAAATGATATATACACATTTTAATATATTATACACAAAGAGGCAGCCAAGCATCTATACATAAACACAAGATGTTTGCACAAATTCTGTCATTTCATAATTATATTTTTGAAAATAGGTATGGGGTAATTTAGTTAAATAAAAGGTGACACTTTTCTACATATATACGTGTGTGTATAATATATCATATATGCTATATATTATATATTGTATATACTATGCACATATACATATGTGGAAAAGAATATTATATTATGTACACATAAATATGCCAATTTAAACCAAAAAACTATTCTAGGGTATGTTGAGGTTAACAGAACACTTTCTGTTTGGTTAATAGTAACTATTATAATATCATTAACTGCAATCTCTATTTTGCTGTTTGTCATTCCAAGCTCAAATTATAGATCTTAAATTAGGCATATAGGCAGTGTAAACAGGGGGAAGCTACCAAGGAGGAGTATACCTACTTGGCCTGCACTTGCAGGGAGGCAGTTAGAAAGGCCAAAGCAACTACAGAGCTGAGGCTGGCAAGAGAAATTAAAGACAACAAAAAGTCTTTTTTCAGGTATGTAGGGAGTAAAAGGAAGGTGCAGGGCAGTATAGGACCCCAACTGAACAAGCAGGAGCAATTAGTGACAGACAGGGGGGACAAGGCCGAGCTCTTCAATGAGTTTTCTGCCTCAGTGTTCCTGAACAAAGGTCGCGCCAAGTCTCCTAACAGGTTCTTAGATGGGCATCAGAGAGGCACCAGCCCACCACCTGTCAACACTGACTTGGTGCAGAGTCACTTGGATGGACTGGATGTGTTTAAGTCAGCAGGCCCAAATGAGATGCATCCGAGGGTACTGAAGGAATTGTCTGGTGTCATAGCAGAACCATTGGCATGGCTGTTTGAACACTCGGGTCAGGTCCCGGAGGACTGGAAAAGGGCCCATGTGGTCCCAATATTCAAGAAGGGGAGGAAGGAGGATCCAAGTAATTATAGGCCAGTTAGTCTCACCTCTATCCTTGGAAAAGACTTTGAAAAAATTATTAAGGATCATATTTGTGCAACTCCAGTGGGAAAAATAATGCAGCAAGTCAACCAGCATGGATTCATAATTCATGCCTGACTAATCTGGTATCTTTTTATGACCAGGTCACAAAACACTTAGATGTAGGAGTAGAGGTGGATGTTGTTTACTTGGATTTTAGGAAGGCCTTTGATACAGTAACTCATCCCATTCTCATAAATAAATTAAGAGGCTGTGACTTAGATGGTTACACAGTCTGGTGGGTGGCAAATTGGCTTGGGGATCACACCCAGAGGGTGGTGGTGGATGGGTCGATATCAACCTGGAAGGATGTGGGTAGTTGTGTCCTGCAGGGCTCAGTCCTTGGACCTGTATTCTTCAATATCTTCATCAGTGACTTGGATGTGGGCATGAAGTGTACTCTGTCCAAGTTTGCAGATGATACTAAATTGTGGGACAAAGTGAACACACTGGAGGGTAGGGAACGATTGCAGGCAGACCTGGACAGTTTGAAAAAGTGGGCAGAACACAATAGGATGCAGTTCAATAAGGACAGATGAAGAGTGCTGCACCTAGGGCATAAAAATATCTAGCATACCTACTGTCTGGGGAAGGATCCTCTCAGCAGCAGAGAAGTGGAAAGGGATCTTGGAGTCATAGTGGACTCCAAGTTGAACATGAGTGTGACAAAATCATCAGCAAAGCTAACCGCATCTTATCATGTATTAAAAGATGTATGATGAATAGAATCAAGGAGGTGATACTTCTCCTCCATGCGGCATTGTTCAGACCGCAGTTAGAGTACTGCATCCAGTTTTGGGTGTTGTACTTTAAGGAGCATGTGGATAAGAGGGCCCATCAAGAGGGTCCGGAGGAGGGCCATTCTTATGGTTAAGGGTTTGTAGGCCAAGCCCTATGAGGAGAGACTAAGGGACCTGGATCTCTTCAGCCTCTGCAGGAGAAGGCTGAGAGGTGATCTTGTGGCTGTCTACAAATTCATTGGGGGGGGGGGGGTGCAGCAAGGAACTGGAGATGCTCTGTTCACCAGGGCGCCTCTTGGGGTAACAAGGAACAGTGGTCACAAACTGACAGAGCAGATTTAGGCTAGATATCAGGAAAAACTTCTTCACAGTAAGAGTGGCCAAAATTTGGAATGGGTTTCCAAGGGAGGTGGTGCTCTCCCCTACCTTGGGGGTCTTTAAGAGAAGACTGGATAGGCATCTGGCTGGGGTCATCTGACCCCAGCGCTCTTTCCTGCCCAGGGTAAAGGCAGGAATGATGATCTGTTGAGGTCCCTGCCAACCCTAGCATCTATGAGTCTATGAATGAATGTTATCTTAACATGAATAAGTGAGATCTTAATAGGACTGATATACATGTAAACCATCGATAGTGCTTTTCTTATCTTGTGGAACAAATTTGTTCCACAGCTTGAATTGAAGAATTTTAATCACTCCATATACAGTAAGTAACATGGCATTTGGATTTATAACCTGTACTCATACTTTTTAAATATGTAAGTAAATTCATTTCTGAATTTGTCACAATTAAACAGTGCCATCAGAAGGTTTGAGTCTTGTCTGAGCATGTGTGATATAGTATACTGGCCTGTAGTATGTGGCTATGAAGTCTGTTAGCTGTCAGTTGCAGTGACTATATGCTGTTGAATTCTCCTTTAGGTCAAGTGGTTGAAGCTAGAGATGTTGAAAACAAAGATCTGGGGGGGGGGGGGGGGGGGGGGGGGGGGGGGCAAATTGGGGCAACAGCCCCTGGCCCCATGCTTTGGGGGGGCCTCCCGGAGCTGGGCAGAGTAGTGGCTCTGCTTCTGATGACGGTGGCAGCTCTTTGGCTCCAGGGCTTGTGGGATCAGAGTGGGGGCTGGGCCCCACACGGGCTGATTTGCCCCTGGCCCCGCACCCTGCTTGGGTCAGCTATGTCTGGGGTTTCATTTCTTGCAAATAATAATGGTGTTTGTCCTTGCAAATAATAACAGTGCTGATATGGTTTATTAGGCAAACTCTAAGAAGCACATGCTTGCTAACTGCAAGCACCACACTGGCAGTGTTCAAATGGGTTTGAAATTAAACAGAACAAATTAAGCCATCCCTGCTCATAGCATTTGGATTATTGACTGCACAGAGGGCATAAGTGTTTCATGTAGTAACTTTTTATCCTGTTAAATGCACTCAATACCAGGAGCTTTCATGTTTCCAGAGCTCATTGAATGGTAGTTGGATATATTTAACATTTAAGAATGTTTTACTTTATTTCCTTAATGGAGTTTACTTTGTCTGAGACTGGACATGGTCATTACTACTGCAGTATCCTAACTATTCCTGTTTCTAATACAGCAGATGCTTCTTATCCTGAACCTCCTTATTTCCAGTAGTCTACACAGGCTTTTTTGTTTACATATGCAGCATTAGGAAGTTACTTGTATAAATAACTACTCTTTCCACATATCTTTATCATGTCTTTCTGGAAAATATCAAGGCACTATTAAAGAGGAGCCCATTTGAAAGAAACTGTAGTATCCAGCTAGTATTATTATGTTAGTTAAACAGTGCAGGGCACTTCAACAAAATCCTCTCTAAGGTCATGATTCTTAGGTCTGGCAAGATGTGCTTGCTGCAAGCTGTAAAAGGAGCTTCCACATTTGCATTTCTCCCATATCAGGAGCTTCCAGGTCAATTTAGTGTCAGGATTTATAAGAGTAGCCCCAGGGGTTAGCTATGTCAGCTGTTTTTCATCAAGTCTATGTAAAATGCTCTCAATTTCAAAAAAGCTTGAAATGCTGGGATTTTGCATTTTTTTAATTCTACTAATATTCTAAATTCAGGAAAACCAGTGGGCCTGGTAATTTTATAGCCTAAATATAGAACTATTTCAAAATACCTTATTTTCAAGATGATATTTGGAAGAAGATTACGTTTTTTGCAGAAAAACTAAAGGAAAATCACCTGCAAAAATTCTAGAGTTCAGAACTGCCGGAGCTGTGAAATGTCCATAAAAACACCCTAAAATCTCTTGTATGGGAATCTGAAGGTAAAAAAACCCGTTTGCGACACCAATTAGGTCCATAAGAAAACATGAAGTGTGAAGGCAGAGCATGTGAGGTTCTACCTTTGCATATTGATCTGTGAAGTGAGGTCTGAGTATCTTTACCCTCTCATGTAGTTTTGTTGACTTTTGCGGGTTTACTTGGTAAGTAAAGTTATTCACATTCATAAGTATTTGCAGGTTCAGATTTAATTTAGCAGAACAGATGGCTGTTCATTATCTCTGGTGTCTGCCTCCAGTGAGCTCTACTAAATCAGCTATAATTGACAAGGGAAGGCTGATATACATTAATGGCTGTTTGCAAGGAGTTTTCAAGATCTTGATTAAATTTATGCAGGTGCAACTTCAGCCTGTGATCAAGAAGCTGGCGTAGATTGAAGCAGCAATGCTGGTAATGAGGAGTTTTAATAATGAAAAGATTACATTGATTACTAAAGTTTTCTTCAAAGAATCTTCTTTTAAATTCTGAAGTGTTATGAATATAATCACTTTAATAATGGACCTCTTGCTCCTGCACCTTAGCCCAGGTGTAGGCATCCTACAGACTGAGGAATGACCCTCCTCTACATCTGGAGTCTCTCCTCCTACAAGTCCTGGAGCTTCTGGTAGCAGGAGTCAGCTGGGTGTGCTTTGTGCTCAGAGGCAGCATGCAAGGCCTGCAGCATTTCCTCCTTGCTTCTTCTATGCCTCCTATGGACATCCCTCATGCACTCTGCAACTGTGTGCCCACCCCCCCTCCAGATGAGCTGGCATCGTATTCTTCACACATGGTCCTCCCTCACACAGGTGATGTTTCTACAGTTTGACAGGGAAGGCACAGAGCCTTTGTGTGAAGTTGCAATTCTTGCTGAAAAAATGAAGCATAAAGGCAGGGATCTTGGACCCTCCCAGAATATGCCTGGGCACTTACATTGAGACAGTAAGGTAGCTGATAAGACTTCTGTCTTGGTTTTTACCCACCTCCCCAATCCTGGGGCTGGGAGCCACATTGCTGCTCTTCACTCAGCACAGCAAAGACTGGGATCCCAGCTGTGCTGCAGGTGAGCAGCAGGCCCCAAAGTGGTGCTGGGACAAGTTGCCAGGATGAGGGAGGGGCTGTGTCCCTCTCTAGGAACTTCAGAGGGCACCTGCTATGCTTCTTCAGAGGGTCCAGGGACCCAGGGTCCTGCCAGAAGTTGAACTATCCTTGGAGTGGGCAGGGACTGATCACTTTGGGGAATGCTAGCAGAGCTTTGATGCCAGTTCAGGGGACAGCTCAGTGACTACCTGTGCTGTGAGACTCAGAGTCACCAGGCACCTATGGGCTTTCCCCAAGGACTTCATTAGAAGGGAAGGTGCTGGAGTGCTACTTGCAAACCTCTTCAGATGCACAATGAGCAGAGTCACCCCAGCAGCAGGACTGGATCAGCTGAGATAACGGTTCCCACACAGGACTCTTACCATCACATCTGTGCCTTTCTTGGACTGGGAGAGAGGGAGGGAGAGGGGTTGTTTAGCAGAGGGGAATTTTTTTTGTTCCACTGCACTGTAATTCTTGTGGTTTTCACAGATAGCTGTGTGTTATTTCCTGTCCCTGACAGTGTCCACTCTGCCATCCAGCCCCATGGCACTGCCAACTGGAGCAGGGTGCAGTGCCAGTACTTGTCAAGGGAGCTCAGGTCCAGCTGCATATGTAACTCCACTCCCAAATTATGTGATTGCTGGTGTTGGTCACCCATTCGCCTAGAGTCCTTGGGGACCGCTACTGGCAGCAGACCTTGTGCCCTGTGGCCCCGGGAACCTGCTCCTGGGCACCTAGTTGTCCCGTCATTCTGGGGCCTTCAAGTGCCTCCTCCCTCCCCAGTTGGTGACATATATGTGTGGGGTGGCAATGGCCCTGTCCATGATGAGGAAGTGGGGCAGCTGCTCCTAGAAGGAGATGCTCTGCCCCTTGCCCCCAGATTTTTTACTGGCATTATGCATGTGCTTGAACTGGATCTGCATCCATTTTCTCTTGGCCCAGCACTGCACCAAGTCCCTATTGTGACCCTGTGCTTGCTTCTGTTGGCAATACACATAAACATGTTCCTGTTGTGGTGCCTTTTGCAGACCTGGTGCTGGGTCTCCTTCTCACCCCAGGTAGTGACAAGTTCCCTCATCTCCCTATAGTCCTAGGTGTGTGACTAGGGTTAGATACTGGAGGAGGATGTGTTCTTCCACAGTCTGTGGTGGTGCCCATGGGTTCTCAGCATCCAAGTGTGGGGTGGATGGATGAATGGATGGACAAAGGGGGTGGAGGGGATACAAGGGTGATGAATGGAAGGAACAATGGATGGACATATGTGTGGGTCCCAGTACTTGTCTCCCCCTGCCCAGCTGGGTGTGGACCCTGCTCCAGGGTGACCAGGGATCTCCTGACCAGGCCACCCACACAACCTCAAACTTTTGAGGGACTTCCAGCAGTATCTCATGATTCTAACAACACCCCATGCCCTGGCTTGGAAATTTCCAATGTCCTCTACCTGCAACACTGAGATGGCTGGCCATAACTCACCTGCTCCTGAAGTTTCCAGGGTCATCCAGCTGTTTGTCCCAGCTTGGATTCTTAATGCCCCCCACCCCCCTGGCCCTAGGACTCCAGGACTCTGTAGCTGCAGGCCAAAAAAAAACACTGCAGCACCCCAGGTGCACATGGCCTGAGTGCCTGTCAGCAGTGGTCAACATTCAGAGGTTACAGAGCTAACTCCCAGTTATGCAGGCCCAGTCCTGATGTTCTACCCCCTGCCACTATGACCTACTAGAGGTGAGCCACCCACACTGGCTGCTACTCAGGAGCAGGGGGTGGTGTCTGTGTCAAGGTCCAAGTCACAGGGTGCCTGGCTCTGGCCTTTGAGATGTGGTGTCTGGGTGCCAGGGTCAGGGTCTGTTGGACTGTGCCCTAAAACAGGGGCATGGGGTTCCCTGGCTGGGTGAGCCAGTGCCAGGGTCAGGGTCCATGGTCCTGTGTCCAAGCATGGGGGTTCTTCTGGGCTCAGTGTTGGGGTCTACATGTACATTAGATGGTGCTTCTTGACTAGGTGTTGGGGGTGTGGAAGCATGACCTGAGGACTCAGGTGCCCGGTCCCAGAGCTTGTGCAGGGGACACATGCCTCCCTTTCCCCCATTGCCTGTCTGTGGCTGACAGATGGCTGCAGGCAGGTGGTGGGGCTGGGGAGAGCGTCTGTGTTTGCTTGGTGCTGGGAGTGCCCAGGGGCAGGGGCCTGCTGGGCACTCAAGCTAGAGGAGCCGAGTGCAGGCTGGGTGCTAGTGTGCCTCCTTGTGAGGGAAGGGTAGGGGGTCCTGCAAAGCAGACTGGGATGCTGGAGGACAGAAATCTAACTTGAATCAATAGGGAACCAGTACAGACATTCAATGTATTGGTCTAACTTAAATCAATCTGAATTGAGTGTACCTCACATCATGTCTGTCTTAGACTGCTCACACCATTTTTAGACTGGTTTGTGTGCACCAAACTTCTTTATTACGGGTTACAGATTTAGATCAATCTATGTTCAATTAGATGGGTCTAAGTGTAATATCTGTACATGCCCACTGACAGCATATTTGCCCTCACTCTGATTTACTGATACTTCTGTGGATTTTCTTTTCATTCTAGACTTGGACACAGGATAATGCACATACCAACAAACCTGAAACAGGCATGAAATTAAAAAAAAATGAAAACAGAAAATGAAAAACACAATCTGAAGCAAACAATATTAGCTGTCAGTACTTCAGAGGGAGAAAAAGAACTGACTGATATAATTTCCAAATGTTGAAGGTTTATTTTTAGAGCTGACAGTCCAGGATGAACTAAGGAACAATGAGCCTAAGGGAAATCAGCCTAAGGGAAATTTTGCATTGAGTGACACCTCCTAAATGCATAATTCCTTGCACTGCTGCCTCTGTAAATGAGATCTCTACTCTTTTTCTCCAACCTAGAAGAAATATAAATTAATTATAATTAAAAATGTATGTTTACAGCCCTATTACTGCATTTAGTCAAATACAAAACAAGACTTTTCTTTCCCAGTTGGCATAGGGGAAAAAGCCCCTCAAAACTACATACAAGGAAATCTCACTAACTACATTGTCTGTCATTAAACTGCTGCCAAAAGCAGCATGTGCACAGCAAAGGAAATGAACTATGAAGTTGATTAAATGGAGCCAACCCCGAGCATGCCTATAAAACACATGGCCCATATTGAGCGAACATGTTGATGGGAACCATTTTTCTCATGCAGGACATGCATCCATTTCAGGTGGTAGAGTGTGTATATTAGGCATGACTTGCTTCATTGCAGCATCCCCTAGCACACTTTTTGAATGTACAAACATACCTGGTATGTCTCTAG
Organism: Alligator mississippiensis; assembly: GCF_030867095.1. Lineage (NCBI taxonomy): Eukaryota > Metazoa > Chordata > Crocodylia > Alligatoridae > Alligator > Alligator mississippiensis. Next base: position 93,837,602 of record NC_081825.1, read on the forward strand.
TGCCAGGAAGAACTAACCCTTAACATTTCAGCTCTGCCTGAAATGGAAACACAATACTAAAATATGAGTAAAATAGTTATGATCTTATAGTTACTGGGTGTATCTACATGTGAAATTAATTTGATGCAATAAACTCGGGTGCCAGAGTTTATTGTGCCTGGGTGCAGTGTTTATGCATGCACGCAGGACCGCAGCACATTGAGTTGGGGCATCACATACTGTGAGGGACTGGCTGGGTCACAAGGGTGCTCCAGTGTGGGGCTCGCCAGTAGGCAGGCCTGTACGGTAGCACCTTCATGCCCCAGCCAGCCCTCACTGTCACCATCTACATGTGCATTGCAGCAAATTAAATAACTCCACCATAGACTAATGCTTGTGTTGGGCAGTACTATCTTGCTCTGGAGTTAATTAGTTTACTCTGGCCTCATAGTACTGCTCATGTAGATGGTCATACTTTACTGCACACCTAATTAGGCAACTACACAGTAAGCATCTCATGTAAATGCATCCACTGTGTGTCATTGCTACAATAGATTCCTTAAATATGCATTGTTGCATTTTTACTTATTTGGACTATTTTTTAGTATTAGCGATTAAGACTTTCCCAGCATGCTATTCAGAAAATTCAAGAGTACCAGAATGGTTGGAGAGGAAGTTTCTTTCCATTCCACCCTATCTTATAAACCTGTTGCAAAGCACTATTTATTATCCTAGCATCTTCTGCTCTTGAGTCAGGAGTAGATCCCTAGATGGCTATCCATAAAATGCTCTCACACTGTTCAGCAATAAATCAGTGCTGTGGGTGTAGAGTTAGTATGTGGTAAAATACAATACTTGTAATTCAGAGAGACACTATAAAGTGTTACTGATATTGTAGATTTATAGCATGCTTCAACAATGCCACTAAACAGGTGCAGAGTCACAGTGACATGGCTTCACAAAAAGAAATTTTTCAGAGTTCAAGAGCTTTATGGTGTGAATCGCTCTATTTAGCTACTAAAGAAAACCAAGCTAGTAGGGTCTTCAGCTCCAGTTGCTAGAGATTTGCAGACACTATTTTCTGTTTTCATTTCCTTGAGCAGCTGGTTGAAGGATTTTTTTTTTTTTTTTTTTTGCTGACTTGTTTTTATGACAGGCACACAGACGAGGGCTTGTTATGCTCCTCAACACAGGCATGTATTAAAAGGGTTTTCAGTGCTTTCAGGAAGGAACTAAGGATAATAGTTCAAGTGGGCTTCAAAGTTTTTGTGTGTTATATACTTCCTAAGATTTGAACACTCAACTGTCTCTTCTCTCCAAGGAGCCATTTAACTGTTTCATGCCGTTCAATTTCAATTCATGGCTGCATTATGAAGAGGCAGGATATATTGGCACTGGTTTGATCTATCTGGGTATTTATGTAGTCCTTCTTACTGTGCCATCTGAGGCCTGTTTAAGCTGTCAAGGGGCACATCCAAATACACAATTAGTGCACATGACTAAACTCCGGAGCTTATTATTCCAGGGAGTGCCCTGGGAGCTTCCTTGAATGTGCACGCAGGATCAATTACCTCTGGAGCAATCAGCTCCAGAGTTTATTCATGCACAGCTCATAGAGCAGTCCTGGGCTGGCAGGGGGCCCTGGGGGGCAGCCTGCCAGCCCAGGGTTGCTCTGACTGGGCTCAACGTGTTACAGAGGGGCTGGCTGGGGCACGAGGGTGCTTCAGTGTGGGGCTAGGCAGCAGGCAGGCCCTGCAGCAAAGCACGGTCATGCCCTAGCCAACTGGGTCAGCGTCTCTACGTGCACTGCTGCATATGAAAAATGTCCACCGCAGGGTAGTGCTTCTATTTACTTGTAAATACCCCAGGTTCTTATAAGGACCTTTCTATATGTGTAAGAAAAAAATGATACTTTCTGTCTTTCTGAAGTAAAGCATCAACTAGCAGGGCTGTGTGACAGAGAAGATTAACTAAAGCCTATGGAATCCTTGTAGTGGAGAAGAATGATTAGAAATGGGATCACATTTAGAAGCTATTGTAAAAGCTTCATTTTTCTGATGTACTTTTCACTAAATAAGCTTGTGCTTACATTTACACACACAAACTATAAATAATTCATTCCATCTCATATCCATTATTGCAATTTCTATTTTTAAAGACTCAAAGGCACTGAGGGTGTATCAAAGGATTGTGCTAGGAAGTGCCACAATGAAGCATGTCATGCCATTTCCTCACACGCTATCCTCTGAAAAGGTTGGAAGGTAGCTGCTTTAACACTGGGATTGGCTCACACCAAATAAACACAACGGAGACTGCAAGTTTATTGTTAGATGCTCATTACTACACTAGGAGAGCTATATAACATCTGCTTTGGGGAGCAGAGGGGTAGCATGCAAAGACAAGGCCAGTGCACTATGCTTTACATGTGTACTTCCTATTTCTGTAGTCACCTTGAGCGTGTCTACACCAGACAATTACTGCGGAACTGACTAATTAGCTCCACAGTAAACATCTCAGCATCTACATGTGCACTCCTGTTAGGGCACAGGAAACTAATAAGCTCTACAGCAGGACAGTACTTGTATTTCCATAATTACAAACCAGCTTCTGCAAACCACTCTCTGTAGACCATCTTATGAAATTGGAGATAACCCAGAGGCTTTCAATAGGCCTAAGGTTAGAGGGGAGAGCAGCACGGGGGATGTGGTGTGTACTATAGACCACCAGACCAGGAGGATGAGGTAGATGAGGCTTTCTTCGGCCAACTAGCAGAAGTTTCCACATCACAGGCCCTGGTTCTTATGGAGGACTTCAATCATGGAATGACGCTGGCTGGAAGGGCAATACAACAGTGTACAAGCAATCCAGGAAGTTTTTGGAGGGCGTTGGAGACAATTTATTCGTGCAAGTGTTGGAGAGACCAACTAGGGGCCATGCTCTTCTTGACCTACTGCTCACAAGTAGGGCTGTCGGGATCACCCACAAAAATTGGTGGGGGATGTAGTGGTAGATGGCAACTTGGGCAGCTATTCTTGCTGCACATCAGGATGGTTTGTTCCTGTGCCCTCAGTAAGGTTTCTTTAAAATTATACCAGCTGTCCTGGACTCCTCTCCCCCTCAGACTGGTCTCCCAGGGGATCCTGCCCATCAGTTCCCTGAGGGAGTCAAAGTCTGCTTGTCTGAAGTCCAGGGTTCATACTCTGCTGTTCTTTCTTCCTTTTGTCAGGCTCCTGAAATCAGTCATCTCATGGTCACTGCTGCCCAAGTTGCCATCTGCTCCTACACCCCTACCAATTTTTCCTTGTTTGTGAACAGTAGGTCAAGAAGAGCATGGTGATATCAGGATGGTTAAAGTCCTCCATGAGAACCAGGGCCTGTGCTATGGGAACTTCCACTAGTTGTCTGAAGAAAACCTCATCTACCTCATCCTCCTGGTCTGGTGGTCTATAGCACACACACACCACAACATCACCCTCATTGCTCTCCCCTCTAACCTTAACCCAGAGACTTTCAATAGGCCTATCTCCAGTTTCATAAGATGGTCTGTGAGTCACAGATAATGGACAGATAGTGGTTTGAAGAAGCTGGTTTGTAATAATGTATGTTTAGAGTACACAGATGCAAGAGGATTTCTGATTTATTTGTGATTAGACAGGTTAAAAGGGCCTGAGTTAAGGCTTTTTCTGGAATATCTATCCCCAATTAATATTAATAGCTTACATGAACATGTTTATTGAGCTTTATGAGTTATATTTGAATACATATTTGACTTTCACTGGGTTTTTCTCATAGTTTAAAAGTTTTGAGTATCTTTTAAATTATAAGAGAGATTGGCAGATACATCAGTATATCTTTTTTTTAAAGCTAACTGTAGCCTTCATTTAAAGGTAAAATATATTTGCCTTTCACATGATCTTTTCAACACAGAAGTTGTAAATACTGAGCAGAAGGCTAAAAAATATTAAAACAACCCCCCAAAAAGGAAAAATGCAAAATAAGAGTTAGGAGGGATTACAAGAAATGTATTCATTTAATAGGAATGATCAATAAACGGAATGCTCTGTAACAAGCCAGCAGGACTGTTAAAATCATCTACCCACATATCATTGCAATATTCTGGTTCCCATTCATTTTTATCTGTGAGGGTAAGAAAGATATCACACTTTGTTGGGGTCACTGCTCCTTCCATTTAGGGCACTTATCTGATAGTCTGGGATATTTTCTGCAACGCAATTATTCTAGCTCAAGTCCATTCCTGAGGCGACCACTGGTTAAATTCTACTTACGTATTTCTGTACTGTTCATCTAAGAAATCATAGAGCCTTATCCATTCAGCTGGATAAAAATAGATGATAGGGAAGAACTGCTTTCCTGTTTTACATTTAACAGCAATCTTGTGAGATTTGAAAGTTAAGGATAAAAATCTCCCAGCCAGCAGGTTTTTTACTTTTAAGGAGGCAAGGAAAACCTTTTGCTTTTCTCCTTTTTAAGAACAATGCAAATGGGAAGGGACTTGTATGCTCACAGAATCAAAATACTTGCAAGAAAGCTGAGCTGTTTCAGTTGTCCCCTCTGGCAGCAGGGAGAGTGTGCTAAGACATTAGGTAATCCTACAGTCACATTCATTTCATTTGCTTTTCCTCTATTGGCTCAACTTTTACATAAATATTGAATGCACATCAAGCCGTTTCACTGAAAATAAAAGATTCTATACATTCAAATTTGTTATGTGTACATTTTTGAACCCTTGGACTACAAGGCTGGGGAAAATCTGTTTCAAAAAACTGAATCAAGTTAAACTATTAGAAGTCCAATTTGTCAGATTCACTTAATAGTGTGAGATTCAAATGTACTAGAGCATATATCTATAAACTTGACTTCCTGATGTCCTAGGTAGAAATTTTTTGCCTGTTCTGTCCTTCTGCAAATTTAAATAACTTTTATCTGAAAAGAATTTATGTGAGGCAATGTTCCCTCTAAGGAGTAGCAGTCCGTGAGCGCGCTGCCTTGGTCTGTGAGTGCACCGCCTTGGTTCGGCATGGGAAAGTTATTGAAGGGGGCTGGGGGCTAGAGGCTGGAGCCGAGAGGCTGGGGCCATGGGCCAGAGGCTGGAGCTGGGGGCTGGAGCTGAGAGGCTGGGGCCGGGGGCCAGAGGCTGGGGCTGGGGGCTGGAGCTGAGAGGCTGGGGGCTGGGCTGGGAGCTGGAACAGAAGCTGAGAGGCTGGGAGCCAGGGGCTGGAGCTGGGAGCTGGCATGGGCTCTGCCGGCTCTGGGGAAGTGCTCCGCTTCCCTGCATCAAGGCCGAGGAGTGGAGCACTTCTTCAGAGCCGGCGGAGCCTGCGCCAGCCCCCCACCCCAGCCTCCATCCCTGCCTTGCCTTGCCTTGCCTTACCTCAGGAGCCACTACCTGCCCCGAGTGAGACTTTGCTGGCTCCAGAACACTGCTATGCTCCCCCGCATCACCTCGAGGGGCATGTCCTGCAGTGTCCCGGAGCCAGCAAAGCCTCACTCAGGGCAGGCAGCGGCTCCTCCCCAAGGGGAGGCAAGGCAGGGATGGAGGCTGGGGCAGGGGGCTGGTGCAGGCTCCGCCGGCTCCGAGGAAGTGCTCCACTCCTCGGCCTTGATGCAGGGAAGTGGAGCACTTCCCCGGAGCTGGCGGAGCCCGTGTCAGGCTCCTGCCCCAGCCTCTCTTGGTGCGCGACCTTGAAAAGGCTGTGTGGCCATACTTTTAGTTGTGCATGGCTACACATGTGTGCACCTTAGAGGGAACGTTGATGTGAGGTATTAGAACACTAAGGAGCCTATAAAAGGTTATGGATATTTAGAGCTCAGCAGTTTCCTTCGGTTTGAAGGAAACTGCTAGGGCAGGAGAAGAAGTGTTTCCCTAACAAGCACGTTGCCACCCTGACCCTTTACATGGTAGCTTTAAAAAGACAATGATAAATGAACGCCACATTCTAAAGAAACACTTCTCTCCATAGGATGGGTGGATGCAGTAATGTGATGGGACCTTTTTTTTTAAAGGAAGCTAAACTGGTCCCTGTTTTAGGGTTAGAAATAAAATGGCTTCCTTTTCAAATAAGCTAAATTTTCACAGAAACTTTGGGTGCTCAGCATTTTTTTTTAAATAGGCCAAGCGCTTTTATTTATGTGCCTAAATATGGACTTGATTGTCTGTCTTTAGCCACCCAAGTTTGAAAATACTGGCTTTATTTCTTGCCTAGCAGGTCTCACCAGCCTCGTAATCTTCTGTATACCACAGTCCTAGCAATATTGTTTGAACTGGAAAGAGTTTGGTTTTCATTTTTCTTTTGAGAAAATTGGTCTGCCCCAATTATGGAAAGAAATATTCAACATAAAACTTTTTAAAATCAGGAAATTCTCATGGGGAAGTCACAGGCAGGGCAGAACTCGCTTTTCCAGAGAGGCTGACAGTTGTTTACATTTTAATGTGGAGGAATCCAGCAAGCCTACAAGTTTATTTTTAGTGGGTATAAACTTAGCTATTTAACTCTTTTTTTTCCTCTCTGTGGTTGAGCCTGGGACATAAAACATGATTAACACAATGGCAAAACAGTGCCTGACCTTATGTTACAACAATGTAAACTAGGATGCTAATGAATATGTTGTGAATTGGAAAGCAGTAGCATCCTTTCAAGCTATATTTCTTGTGGAACTTCATCTAAATGTTTGTCTTCTGACAATTTTTGTGCTTATAACAGTACTACCAAGAAGCAAAGGAAGAAAAGAAGCTGTTTTATCATCCTTGAGCTGGTTGGATCCTGCCTTCATGGTATGGCAAAACTGGTAAAGAAAAATATGAATCATTGGCAGAGGGTCTTGCTTTGTGTCTCTGATAACAGAAAAACCTTCCTGGCCCAGAGGTACAAGCTGCTGGTAACAACAGTTGCTTTATGAGGTTGGGGGGTTTAACATCTTTCTTAGGTGGCTTCCTTTAGCCAATGAGAACACTAGACAAAATGTTAAACTGCCCTCCCCTGGCACAATCTCTTGGGAAAGGTGCCAGCTGTGTCTTTACTTCTTCACCACTAGGGAAAATCCACATTTTTTTTAACATAACGATAACTCTTGGAGGTACAAGACCCATTATATGTGAAACTAACTGAAATTTTCAGTTATTAGAACAAAGCCCAGTGTAGTAACAGGTACATAGTTCTGAAGTCTCATTTTCTATAAGACTTGAAATAACAATAGGAGGCGGCTTCCACATACTTTGATAGGCAAGGGATGCAAGAAGTAGATAAGGAGAAGAGAATCGTAGGGTTGTAAGTGACTTCAAAGGCCACCTGGCCCAGCTTCCTCTCATCTGGCTCAATCCCCAGTCATTTGTTAGCTGTTAAGCTGTTCACCTCAGAGTCATAATGGCACAGGTCAGCTCAGCATCTCAAAGTGAGCATACAGAAATAGAGGCACCCAACGTTTCTAAAAATATTTGCCTGATGGCTGAGGTCCAGAAGGAGAAATGCACAACTGTTGAAGGACGCATCAATTTCAGTCTATCTAAAGTCTATCTAAAGGCAGTCTTGTGATCTCAATGCAGGAGGGGCAAATGAGGTAGGCTGGGTTCCTTTTATAGCGGTGTCAGAGCTCTTCTGGGTGTCCTTTGACAACGCTTCATGCCTTGGTTTCATCATCTGTAAAACTAAGGTTTTATTAGCCTGCTTCATATAGGTGTTCTGATGCACACCATTTATGAAGTGCTATATACATCTCACCTGGAGGAGCAATAGGAGGGTAAAGAAGTGCTTTTGAATAGAGTTACCCGCAAAAGCCTTTGTCTTTTGAGTTGGAAGCTGAGTTATGCAAGCAAGCATCTGCTGGAAGAGCACTCACAAAAAATTATCTAGGGTACATAATGAATGAAGCCTTGGTTGATAGCTTCCCTGTACAAATATTAATGTGCTAGTTTTACTGTGTTATTATCTAGTCTATTCAGAGTCTGCCAGCCAGAAATGCATTTCAAACTATAACCAGATTAGGACAAAGCCTCTAGCATACTACTGGCTTAAAGCCAATAATAATCACGATCTTCGCTAAAATTCTTTCTGGCATGCCCTATGCAGCCCTCATAAAGTCATTGAGATTGCACCAGATAAAATCCAGGAAGACTTGGTTCTTTGGGCCATTTTCTGATCTCACTAATGCTAGTTATACAGTGTTGTGACTCCACTGATGTCAGTAAAATTACTCTTAATTTGCAACTGTATAAGCAAGAGCAAAATCAGGCTACTGTGTACAAAGAAATATCTTGATAATCTTGTGCATTCTGCACAGCAAAAGAGTGTTGGCAAACAGTATTTTTAAAGTACAGGTTTTGATACGGGATATCATGGGTGATTATGACAGAAAACAGTGCACCATTCAATAGAGTTGTCCTTAGTGCAGGGGCAGGCAATTATTTTGGCTGGAGGGCTGCTTAACAAGTTTTGGTGAGCTTTCGAGGTCTGCATGGGTAGCCCTGACCCCTGACAGTTGCCCCGGCTCCTGGTCACTATCTTGGGGCCTGAAGTCCTGCCCCTAACCTCTAATCTTTGTCACCAGAAGTCCCTCCCCTTGCCCTGGAAGTACTCCTTTTGAAAGTCGGGGGAGGTTGCCATCTTGAAACTGGGAAAAACAAAAACAAATCATATACTATTACAAAAAATCAAACATCTGTTATAATTAATTTTAATTTTATTTTTAAAATGTCCCAATTCATGTCTGTTTGCATAGTGTATCTAGAGCCAACTGCATAATAGCTCAAAATATACTCTTACTCTTGTATATTGTGTGGGGAGGTTAAGGGGGTGTATGTGGAGACTGTGTGGTTGGGGAGTGTGTGTGAGGGTATGGGGGGTGTATGTGGGGTGTGGGTATGGTGAGTGGGGTGTATGGGGGAGGGTGAGCGGGGTGGATGTAGAGGGTTATGGGTGTGGGGTATGTGGTTGAGGTGGGGGTGTGTGGGAGGATGTAGGTGTGGGTATGGAAGGGGTGGGAAGGTGGAGGTGTATATGTGGACTGTGAGAGGGTGTGGCTGTGTTTAAGGGAATGGTGAGGGTTGGGGAGCATGTGTGGATATAGTAGGGGTGTGGGAGTGTGCATGGTGTATGTGGGGTTATGGTGGGGGGTGTGGGAATGTGCATGGGTGTGTGTTGGGTTGTCAGGGGTATGGGAGTATGTGGGTGTGTGTGAGGTTGTGGTGGGGGTAAGAGTGTGATGGGGGCTGTGGTAGGGTGTGGGCTTATGGTGGGGGGGTTAGGAGTGTGTGTAGGGGATTTGGGAGGGTGTGGCTGTGTGTTGGGAGTATGGTGGGAGGTGGGGAGCCAGCCCCACCCATCCCATCTCAGCTGCAGCGCACAGTTCCCAGCTGCAAGGCCAGGACCCATGTGGTGCAGCATGGGGCCAGCCCCATGTTCAAGGCTTTGTGCTTGAACTCATTAAAGAAATATCAAAGGCAAACTGAGGTAAATTAAGCTGAGGCACGCGTGACCTGTTTCTTCTAAATGTATTTGTTATACAAAATGGGCAACAGTCTACAAGTTGCTCAGTACTGCCAAAATTTTAGGCTTTAGATCTCAGCTACTGGACTGATACAAAGCTAGTGACATGGCTTATTTGTCCATGTCTGCCTACCATTAATGTAGGCCCTGTGTAGAAGTGTCATCAAATATATTATGCTGTGAACTGAGGCTATGTCATGGATAGTTATAGGGAAAAGGCACAACAGGAGGATAAAAACAAAGGATTATATATATATATATATATATATAAAGGGCATAGTCTGTCTGTGTGTCTGTCTGTGTGTCAGTCTGTCCATAATGCTCTTGCAGGGTGGGGCTCCAGCCAGTGCTGCATCAAGAATGACAGGCGGGGCATGGCTCCAGCGGAGCAGGCCAGGCAGAGCAGGGCAGGTGAATGCAGAGAGGGGTGGGGAAGGAGGAGTAGGTGGCACAGGTCCAGACCTGGGGGTGGGGGGCTGCAGGGCCAGATGCAGAGTTTGCATGGGGGCGGGAAAGGTGCACGGCCAGATGCAGAGTGGCAGCAGCACAGGACAGTGGGTGGCAGCATGCAAGCTTCCCCCCTGCCCTCCCGCCTACTCCTGGGAGGTGGCACTCTGCCCCCCCCCGTAGTTCTTGACAGGCAATTTGCTAGTTCCTGTACTAGGGGTCATTGCATTCAGTTAATCTCCTTCTGCTGCATGCTCCTAAGGCTGGTGGTTGTTGGAACACCTCCCATGTTCTTCTAAACTCACTGCATCTAAACAGCATCCGGGCATTGTCTCTAACCTCTCAGGTTCAATTAGAGGGTGTAGATTCCCTGTCTCATAATTATTTTCATTAGTGGGACCCCATGGTCCAGCTGCTCTAGAACTCAAGACCAGCATTGATTAACCCAAGTCTCCCCTCTCCTCACTTCTTCTCTCCAAAGCTCCACTCCTGTGGATATCTGATGCACTGCTTAACCCTTCAGGGACATGTGACACTTATACCAAGGAACATGAAACTATTTTTTAAAGTCTACAGTATATGTACATGCAGTTTATTTCTGCAGAAAGCATAGACACTTAACAAAACTATTAAACATAAAAGTTAAAAAATTGGGTACTGAAAAGGCCAGTGTCCTTATTACTCCAAAGCCCTTTCAGGTTTGAAGACCTTACATTTTCTCCTACTTGGACTTGAGGCACATTCCTTCTCTGTAATGTGTGCACTCTCTTTTGCTCAGGTCTGGTGATCAAAAGGTTCCGCCTCACTCAAAGAGCAGGTGTCCTTTTAATAACAGCTTCTTACACCTCTTTCTGTTTTAATCTGTCTCTCCCAGGAAGTTTCCATTGCTCCAAACAGCTTTCCTGTTGATTCTAAGAATATTTTGGTTCTGTTTGGCCAGTCTGTTTAGTTTACCCATTGTATTTCCTGAGAAAAATCATATGTTAACAGCTTTCTTGAGGGGGGGGTTTCTTTTATATATATATAAACCTTTGGATGGTGGGTGAAAAATTGTGGAAGAATCCCTATTTGCAAACAGCTAATAGCATATATTAGAGTTACACGTGGAATTCATAGTCAATCACAACTCATAGGCTCTCTGAAGACAGATTTCCCCAAGGGTATTGTAACCTAAATTATCCCATGATCCCACACAAGATCTCATGATAAATCATACAGGAATGCCATAGAAATTGCAAATAAAAAATGTATGCAAAAGTAAATATGATCTATTAAAATTACATTTCATGACCAAGGTAGTTGCAGGAGATGAATTTTAGATTTAGAAAAAAACTCCACAACAGTGAAATTCTTTTTAAAGAATTTTAAAGGTCAATGTATCAGAAACCAAATTAGAAGGCCAGGCAGATTCTCATAACAAAACTTGTAAAGTGTTAATCTTAAGATTTAGAAGTAGAAAAAATCCCATTGGGGTAAGGAAGATCTGGCTAAAGGACATAGGCGAAGGGAGAAAAAAAAGTGGTGGGGTGAGGGGGTGGCTGAGCACATGCACACATGTGGGCCCCCCCATGGGAAAGTCTGCAGGGGGAGGGGAAAGGGCCGTGGGGGTGAGGGGGAGAGGGAGTGGGCCTGGGATCGGGAGGGAGCCCAGCTGAGCCAAGATTGGGGCCAGGGCCCACTGCACCCATATGGCTGCCCTGTCCCCCATGCCCAGGGTCATTGCCTGGAGTCAGCCCACCCTGCCATGCCAATGAATCCGCTACCCCCCAGGCCCACAATGGCCCTGGCTGCCTCCCTGCACCAGCCCTGGCCCCACACTGCCTGGGACAGCCCGGAGCCACCACCAGGCCAGAGGGGATGGAGCCCCCAGGACCCCCACGCCCACCCTACCCCAAGTCAGGGCGGGGTGTGGGACAAAGCCGCAGCTCATCCAGGAGGCATGGGGTGGGGCAGCTCCTGCTGTTGCACACATCTCAGGAGACATGGAGGGTACATGCTCCTGGATATACATGGGGCAGGGTGGGCTGCTGTTGCGGGCTGGGGCAGAGCTGGGCTCTTTCCAGTGGGGAAAGGCCAGGCTGCACTGGGGTTGGCGGTGGTGGTGCTGGAAGGGGGATTGGGGAGGTCTATGCTGAATTTTGGGGTGGCTGCACCCTCCCATATCTCCCTTTTAGCACTGCCACCACAGTCCCAGCCCACAGCAGCAACCCATCCTGCCCTAAGCAAATCTGGGGTCATGCACCCCCCATGCCTCCCAGGATGTACCAGCAGGAGCTGCACCCCCCAGAGAAGCCGCTCGCAGCTCAGTCCTGCACCCTGCCAGCTGTACAGTACCTTCCCCTCCCCTAGCCCCAGCCCCAGTCCCAGCCCCACTCCCTCCCCACCCCTGCTGCAGCCACTGGAAGCCTTTAGCTGGTCTGCCTTGCAGCCCTACTGCTGCCCCATGTTGGGGGGGGGCAAAGCCCTGTTAGCCCCCTGCTTCTGCTGCCTATGCTAAACGGTAAGAAGAAGCCGGTTTAAAGGAGAAAGTTTCCCATGCCTATTATGGCAGTGAGCTCTATTAGCTAAGATTTTAAAACAATTTGAACAGAAAGGACAAGGATTCTCTCTTTAGATAGCATGTGATAGGAGCTGCTGAAGGAAAAAGTAGAGAGAAGACATGGTCTCTGAGTGTGTAAAGTTTTCTTTTCTGCCACATACCTAGGAATGGGAAGGTTAAATTTATGTTAAGCAAAACTCTTTTGCTTTTAAATCCATTTTGACTAGTTGTAAGGAATTTTACTGTTGTGTGGGGGTTTAAGTCATTTAATCTCCAAGAAGAAAAACATATGCCCTCAAAAAACAATGCACTTTGGTTAAATATTTCTACCACCATTCACTTTCAGTCAATGGCCACTGGCAGAGTTGTCCTCTTCCAGTGAGGTTGGTTCAGATTAGGTTCTAGCAAGTAACAGCCTAGGGCAACAGGTGGCAACATTTCAGAGCTGCAGACTGGAGCAACCTGGCTTGGTTTGTAGATGGGCTGCTGTGACCTGGCTGATGTTGCTCCCCAGCTTCTGTTCCCTGCACAGCACCTTTCTTCCTGGTCCTGGCACCACTGAAGCCCCCTGCCACCAGAAAGCTTCCACAGCCCCCTTGCTCCAAAGGCCAGATCCATCTTGTAGGACGTACGTTGGAAACCCCATGCACTAGGGGAAATATTGTGAGGAGACATTAAGAGTTGTTGATCATGAAAGAAAGAACTTCTCTCCTCTTAGCTTCTCAGAGGTTTTTGATTTAATGTTTTGTGCTTATGTTTCTTGCCTGAATTTTCCCAAATACAAGAGGCCCTTGTTGGCACATGAATACATAACCTTTGAAAGGCAAAGTAGGGCATGACCAAAGAAATAAGGTGCACTGAGGTTCAAATGAAGAATGTGAAGTTTTGAATTAAGAATGATGAATGAAATGATGCTTCATATGAAAGCTATGCACATTAAAAAATCTCCTTGAGTTATAAACAGACCCGGTCTCTATGATTCATGACACACTAGACATTTGTGATGAGGAATAAGATGCTGAATACTAAAAATGAATTGTGACAGGTGGAATCTATGTAATTTGTATTTGGTTCCATTTTATAATATAATAACGACATGCCAAAAATGGATGGCTTGCTAACACAGAACTCTGATAGCTGCGAGAAGAAATAATTTTTCTTAAGTTGGCCTCAGTGGCATTCAAAGATAGTCATTGTCTGGAATGCACATTTTATCAGAACAATAAAAGAGAACATTTCCATGTAAGAGCACAATTTTTGGTTTATGCAAAGACTCCTTAAATTGTAAGGCAGTGAAAAACAGATTACTGAAATGTGGATAAAGTTTCTGGTGTTGGAAAGACTGCCCTGTTCCCACAGAAAATATTACAAATGTACAAGGTCAGAGTTGACAAAGTAATCCTGTACACTTTTTGCATGAGTGGCATTATCTATATATGTGTAAGTATTGCCTTTTAAACTTGCTTATTTGGAGGATTATGTTAAAATATTTTGAGACGAATATTATTATAACAAGTATTCAACTTGTCCTTTTTTAGAATCATACAAACTAATAAGCTTAAAAGTTGACTGATGTCATATTTCTAATTTTTTTCCTGAAACATGTCCTGAAAAAGGAGCTTTGTGAAACTTATTGTGTGAAATGACTGTATTTAGTATTCACTAATTTTAAAGTAAAGGGAAAACCTGCAAGTAGTTGAAGTAAGAACCGGAGCATTCAGTGATGACTTGGCCTGGTGTGATCTCTTGTAGAAAAGTGTATGGGGGGGACAATTTAATGAAGAAAAGTCATTTGTTCCAGCTAAACTAGTTGACTCCACAGTGCACGGGAGATAGAATCAGAAGACAGAGAGAACGGCTGGACATTCAGGGGGTTGAGCCTAGAACTTATGGCTCCCCTGAGACCCTGCTCTAATTATGGTAGACAGACCAAATAAGTGTCGTGCTGCTTCTGGCAACGTCCAAATGAGCGTGACTGTGTGATGTGTGGTGTCACAGACATATCTGCGACACCACATACCACACATACAGCTGTTCTCCACACTGCAGGGGAGCAGCACAGGGTGGGTTTTTGACGTCTGGTTATCTAGGGGTCATCCATGTGGGCATCAATGCTACTGCCAGGGGAGAACCTGAGTGGATTAAAAGTAACTACAGGGCTTTGGGTGCAAGGGTGAAGGGGTCTGGGGCTCAGGTCAAGTTCTCTTTGATCCTCCTGGTCAAGGGAAAGGGCCCAGGCAGGAAATGGGTGCATCCTGCAGATCAATACGTGGCTGAACAGGTGGCATCATCAGCAGGGCCTCGACTTCTTTGACCATAGGATGTTTTTCCAAGAAGAAGGATTGCTAGGAAGAGATGGGATCCAACAGAGAAAGAGAGGAAAGAGTATCTTCACAGACAGGCTCACTAACCTAGTGAGGAGGTCTTTAAACTAGGTTCTTCAGGGGATAGGGAACAAAACCTTGAGGTAAGTGGGGAAGTGGAAGACCTGGAAGAAGAGCAAGCAGGAGGAGGCAACAGAGGAGAACAAGCAGGAAGAATTGGAAGTTCTTGATCAGTCACAGTACTATGATGTGATTGGAATAACAGACTTGGTGGGATAGCTTGCATGACTAGAGCCCTGTCATGGATGGGTTCAAACTGTTCAGGAAGGAGAGGCAGGGGAGACGAGGAGGAGGAGTTGCACTTTATGTAAAAGAGCCATATGATTGCTCAGAACTCCAGTATGAAACTGGAGATAGGTCTGTTGAAAGTCTCTGGGTTAAGGTTAGATAGGAGAGCAACAAGGCTGATGTTGTAGTGGGTGTCTGCTATAGACCGTCAGACCAGGAGGAAGTGGTAGATGAGGCTTTCTTCAAACAGCCAGTGGAAGTTTCCCAATCACAAGCCCTGGTTTTCAAGGGGAACGTCAATCACCCTGACATCTGCTGGTAGGACAATACAGCAGTGCATAGGAAATCCAGGAAGTTTTTGGAGAGTGCTGGGGACAATTTCTTGGTGCAAGCGCTGGAGTGGCCAACTAGAGGCTGTGCTCTTCTTGACCTGCTTCTCACAAGTGGGAATGAATTGGTGGGGAATGCAGTAGTGGATGGCAACTTGGGCAGCAGTGACCATGAGATGATAGAGTTTGGGATCCTGAGGAAAGGAAGGATGGATAGCAGGAAAATAAGACCCTGGACTTCATAGTTTCATAGTAGCTAGGGTCATGACGGACCTGAACAGATCATCTAGCCTGACTCCCTGCCACAGGCAGGAATGAATGCTGGGTTCACAAGACCCCAGACAGGTGATCATCCAACCTCCTCTTGAATTTGCCCAAGGTAGGGGCGAGGACCACTTCCCTGGGCAGTTGGTTCCAGATTTTGGCCACCCTAACTGTAAAATATTGCCTTCTGATCTCTAACCTAAACCTATTCTCCATCAGCTTATTACTGTAACCCGGGCAGTACTCCAAAAGGTACCCCCTCTCCAATTGAAGGGATCAAAGCAGGTGCACAAGCACTGTGGGAGGTGTAGGGACTCTCCTCCCACTATAGAGCAGAGCCAGACCACCACTGGGGACTTAACCATATACCTTTTAATGAGGGAACAATACTGGGAACATAACAGGCATAATCAGGGGGTATAGTGGACACTACAATGCCCCAAGGGGGCAGGATTCAAGAAAGGTTAGACACTGACAATCATTGACAAAAGACAGGGTTAACAAAATATAAAACACAAATGGCAGAGCAAGCAATACTGGTTGGGAAAATATAAAAAGGCAAAAATACAAAATGTCAAAGGACAAAGAAATATAGGGCTTAGGTACCTGGAAGGGGAGAAAACACAATAGCCCCTTTCCACGGCAAGAGGAATTTTTCCTTGTTAGCTCACTCACCCCAAGTCACCAAAGTTGGAACTTGAACTTGGACCTCCCACATGGTACATAGAAACACTGCCACACAGCCACCAGTGTCAGTACTGTACCAAGCTGCTAGGGGTCTTGACCTTCCTGGAGCCCCGGCCTCACATCGAGCTGCCTGGTCTCTGATTGGAGAAGCTGGAAGCTGAGCTGGGAACCTACTGCTCAGATCCTTGCTGGA
The DNA here is from genome assembly GCF_030867095.1 of Alligator mississippiensis. Lineage (NCBI taxonomy): Eukaryota > Metazoa > Chordata > Crocodylia > Alligatoridae > Alligator > Alligator mississippiensis. Next base: position 93,854,152 of record NC_081825.1, read on the forward strand.
GTGGGGAAGCCTCTCCTGCTGGTCACAGCTTCTTGTAGGGGATCCTGGAGCCCAGCAGGAAGCCTCTCTTGCCGGCCACATGCTGTACTGCTGAGGATCCAACTGGTGTCTGCAGGTCCTGCTCCTTCCGGGTCTTCTGGGGCAACTGCTTCCACCCTGCTGGCTCAGCTCTTGCCAGCTCTTTGAAGCTCCTTCCTCATGGTCCCTCGCTAGTCTCTTTTCTGAGTCAGCCATGCTGCTCCTTTTATCCCCCTCCAGGTGACCCAAGGGGCCAATCAGGGGACATGAGGGGTGAGTCTCTGGGGCCTGATTGGTGAGGAAAGGGAATCCCAAGTCCTTCAATCATCTTTTACCCCTTCAAAACCCCTGGGCCAAATCATTACCAGATTGGTGAGGAAAGGGAATCCCAAGTCCTCCAATCATCTTTTGCCCTTTCAAAACCCCTGGGCTAGGTAACTGCCATCTAGCCCGTCACATTACCATTGTTCCTTGTCACCCCAGGTGGTGCTGGGGAGAAAAGGGATCTATCTATTTGTTGTTCTCCCCTGATGAGCTTGTAGGCTGCCACCAGGTCCCCCCTCAGCCTCCTCTTGCTGAGGCTGAACAGGTTCAGGTCCTTCATTCTCTCCTCATAGGGCCTGTCCTGCTGCCCTCTCACCAAGTGGGTGCCCCTCCTCTGAACCCTCTCCAGGCTGGCCACACCTCTTTTGAAGTGCGGCGCCCAGTACTGGATGCAATACTCCAACTGCGGCCTGACCAAAGTTGCATAGAGGGGGAGTAGCACCTCTCTGGACCGGCTTGAGATCCACCTTTGGATGCATGACAAAGTATGGCTGGCCTTGCTGGCTGCGGTCTGGCATTGGCGGCTCATGTTCATCTTGGAGTCAATAATGACTCCGAGATTCCTTTCCGCCTCTGTGCTTTCAAGAAGGGAACTCCCCTGCCTGTATGTATGCTGTGGGTTCCTTCTCCCAAGATGCAGCACCCTGCATTTGTCTATTTTGAACCCCATCCTATTCTCGTCTGCCTACTTTTGTAGTCTGTCTAAATCTAGTTGCAGCCTCTCTCTCCCTTCAAGTGTGTCCACCTTGCCCCACATCTTAGTGTCATCAGCAAATTTGGACAGCATGCTTTCCACCCCCTCGTCCAAGTCGCTGATGAAGATGCTAAACAGTGCGGGCCTGAGGACCGAGCCCTGGGGTACCCCACTGCTCACATCTCACCAGGCTGAGTACAACCCATCCACTACTCTCTGGGTGCGCCCCATCAGCCAATTATTTACTCATCCAACTGTGCAGGCATCAATGCCACAGTCGCTTAATTTATTGATGAGGATGGGGTGAGAGACAGTGTCAAAGGCCTTCTTAAAGTCTAGAAAGACTACGTCCATGGCGCCACCATCATCCAAGGATTTAGTTACTTGGTCATAAAAGGCAATCAGGTTGGTCTGGCAGGACCTGCCTTTGGTGAACCCATGCTGATTGCCCCCGAGCATGATCTCCCCTGCAGGCCCCCCCATAGATGTGCTCCTTGATGATTCTCTCCAAGATCTTCCTGAGCCCCCAGGTGAGGCTTACAGGTCTATAGTTACTTGGGTCGTCCTTCCTCCCCTTCTTGAAAATTGGGACCACATTAGCCAGTTTCCAATCCCCTGGCACCTGGCCAAATGACTGTGAATGCTCATACAGCTGGGCCAAGGGCTCCGCAATGATCCCTGCCAGCTCCCTCATCACTCTTGGGTGGAGGGCATCTGGATCTGCAGATTTAAAAATGTCTAGCCCTTCCAGAAGATCCCTAACTACATCTGCACTGACTGAAGGCCTGATAGAGCTATCCCCAAGATTGTCCCTACCTCTGGTAGGTGGGATATCTTGGTCCCTGTTCAAGAAAACAGAGGCAAAAAACAGAGACTTCATAAAAGCAGACTTCAACTCAAGAAATTCATGGGCAAGATCCCCTGGGAAACCAGTCTGAGAGGAAGAGGAGTCCAGGAGAGCTGGTTGTACTTAAAAGAATCTTTACTAAGAGTGCAGGAAGGAACCATCCTGATGTACAGGAAGACTAGCAAGTATGGCAGAAGACCAGCTTGGCTTAGCAAGAAACTCTTCAGTAAACTAAATCACAAAAAGGAAGCTTATAAGAAGTGGAAACTTGGACAAATATCGAGGGAGGAGTATAAGAGCATTGCTTGGGCATGCAGGGATGAAGTCAGGAAGGCCAAAGTTCAATTGGAGTTGCAGCTAGCAAGGGATGTGAAGGGTAACAAGAAGGGTTTCTACAAGTATGTAAGTATCAAGAGGAGGATGAGGGAAAGTGTGGGTCCCTTACTGAATGGGGAGGCAGCCTTGTGACAGAGGATGCAGAAAAGGCTGAGGTGCTCAATGCCTTTTTGCTTCAGTCTTCACAGGCAAGGTCAGTTCCCTGACTACTGCACTGGGCAGCACAGTTTGGGGAGGAGGTGAGCAAGCAGCCACCAGTGGTGAAAGAACAGGTTAGGGGCTATTTAGAAAACCTGGACGTGTACAAGTCCATGGGGCTGGATGGGATGCATCCGAGGGTGTCAAGGGAGTTGGCTTATGAGATTGCAGAGCCAGGGGCCATAATCTTTGAAAACTCATGGCTATCAGGAGAACTCCTGGGTGATTGGAGGAGGGCAAACAGTGTCCATATTTAAGAAAGGGAAAAAGGAGGATCCCGGGAACTACAGACCTGTCAGCCTCACTTCGATCCCTGGAAAAATCATGTAGCAGATTCTTAAGGAATCCATTTCTAAACATTCGGAGAAGGTGATTAGGAACAGTCAACATGGTTTCTCCAGGGGCAAGTCATGCCTGACCAACCTGATTGCCTTCCATAATTAGGTTACTGGATCTGTGCAGGTGGGTATGTACCACCTGCACTGTACCAGTGGATATGGTATACCCTGATTTTAGCAAGGCTTTTAATACGATCTCCCAGAACATTCTTGTAAGCAAGCTAAGGAAGTATGGGCTGGATGAGTGAACTGTAAGGTGGATAGAAAACTGGCTGGAGCATCAAGTTCAGAGAGTAGTAATCAATGGCTTGATGTCTAGTTGACAGCCGGTATCAAGTGGAGTGCCCAGGGCTCTGTCCTGGGGCCGGTTTTGCTCTATGTCTTCATCAATGACCTGGAAGATGGCATAGAGTGCACCCTCAGTAAGTTTGCAGATGACACTAAGCTGGGGAAAGTAGTAGATATGGTGGAGGGTAGGACTAGGATTCAGAATAACCCAGACAAATTGGAGGATTGGGCCAAAAGAAATTTCATAAGGTTCAGCAAGGACAAGTACAGAGTCCTGCACTTTGGACAGAACAATCCCATGCATCAATACAAGCTGGGGACTGTCTGGCTGGGCAGCAGTTCTGCAGAAAAGGACCTGAGGATTACAGTGGACAATAAAATGACTATAAGCCAGCAGTGTGCCCTTGTTGCAAAGAAGGCTAACAGCATACTGGGCTACATTGGTAGGTATATTTCCAGTAGGTCGAGGGAAGTGATTATTCCCCTCTATTCAGCACTGGTGAGCCACATCTGGAGTACTGTGTTCAATTTTGGGCCCCCCACTACAGAAATGGTGCGGACAAATTGTAGAGAGTCCAGTGGATGGCAACAAAAATGGTGAGGAGCCTTGGGGACATGACTTCTGAGAAGAGACTGAGGGAACTGGGCATATTTAGTTTGGAGAAGCAAAGATTGAGAGGGGATTCAATAACAGCCTTCAACTACCTGAAGAGGGGTTTGGAAGAGGATGGAGCTAGACTGTTCTCAGTGGTGGCAGATGGCAGAACATGGAACAACGGTCTCAAGTTGCAGCATGGGAAGTTTAGTTTAAATATTAGGAATAATTTTCTCACTCGGAGGGTGGTAAAGCACTGGAACAGGTTACCCAGAGAGGTTGTGGAATCTCCATCCTTGGAGGTTTTCAAGACCCGGCTAGACAAAGCTTTGGCTGGGATGATTTAGCTGGGGATGGTCCTACTCTGAGGAGGGGGATGGACTATATGACTTCCAGAGGACCCTTCCAACCCTAATTTTCTATGATCCTATGATACTGTGCAGTAGCTGTGGTGTCACGGTTCGTGCCCACCAATGCTACATTGCTGTAGCAATGAGCTACAGCTTGTCGCTACAGTAACTTAGCATCTTGTATAGACACACCCAGGGAGAAGGACTACAGATCTTATTTTGTGCAAATCCAGTGGCCCCAGTACTTATGACAGCTGTGATAGAAGGACTTTGGTCACTGTTCCAGCCACTGCTGCTGAGGAAGATAGAGAAGGACTCAAACCCTAGCCTGGTTAGTAAGGTACAATTTATCTCCCTACCACTACACACCATTAACAAAGTACACAATTATGCAATCTTCATTTGGGCAGACTGGATTTCACTCTTGGTCCTTTCCCACAATGCAATGGTTCACGTTCAGAGAACCCTGCTTTAAGTCTTCCTATTGGTACATATTTGGATGGGGAGTATCTGGAAATAAAATCAAGAGAGCAGCAGATGGTCTAACTGCAAGCCAACAGATCTGGAGCTTCATCTTTTCCCCTCTTGCTTTCTTGGTAAGTTTATTCAAACACAGAAAATATTTAATTAAGGAGTTCTGTTGAAAACTGCAAGTACTGATTCTGAATACTTAAGGCATTCCATAGTTCATAGTATAACTTTCAGGTCCCCAAATCATGGACCATTAATAAGTGTGGCTTCTGCGTCACATGTTAAAGGGAATCAGGGTGGAGAATTCATCAAACTTTCTTTTGACATAGTGGCCTTGACAGGACATGGGTTTTAAATGTGCTGGGTCAAACTGCAATACCAAATGAGAAATTACACAGCTTGTAATATATTCTGGGATGAGGCAGGTTATAGTCAGTGACTGCATCTATTGCTTTGTTCTTAAAGCACACAGAGAAATCAATGTGACATTCTATTCCCCTCTGGATTCTATTTGCTGGAATAGCATTGTAACCCTTTCACTACCCTAAAACATACTACACAACACACTTTGCAAAGAAAGCAATGTCTCGGTTGTAGATGATTGCTATCTACTGTATTTAGAATAAATATAAAGCAACAGTGATTTTAGGAGTCTGATTCTATCAAACAATCATGCATGTATTTACCAATATGTTTTGCATAATCATCAGAATTTTAACTCCGTTTAAAAATCTGTTGGTTTTATTTTGTATACTACATTGACCCAGGTCTCTCCCTTGTGCCATCAACTCCCCAATATTTTAAACTTCTCCACCGCACACCATGGTTTGCTGAAGCACTCATGCTTAAATTTTCTTTTCAGAAAATCTTTTATCACCTTTATATTCTTACACTATATCCATCACTCCAGCAGTGGAAACCCTATTACTAAATAACAGACTTTTAAAACTGTTTGGGGACCTAATCCCAATGACATTTAGCTTCTAATTTTCTAAGGTTTTGAACATATGGCACAGTTACTGTGGTGCAGACAAAAAGTAGATACATGGCATATAGACCTACACTGGCATAACTTACTTGAGTCACATATAGAATAATCCCAAGAAAATCAGGGTAAAACTGAACTGATATAAGGTTGTGTGTTCAGACATACTAAATTTTCTTACATACAACACTTACTTTTTTCCAAAAATCAGATTTTGAAAATGTTGATGTGCAATTTAAGCAAGGAAATATGGTAACAGCAGCTTCCACCAAAGGAGCCTTCATCAGGAAAGAGAGAAATCAGCACTGCACTTGCTGCAAAACTAGCTCATGGGGCTCCATAGATGCTGGCTGTGGATGATAGGAGCCTTTTCCCCCAGTGGAGGCTTGAGCTGCAGAGGTTACTTACTGTCTTGGCTCTGCTGTATTTCTAAAGTAGAGCTGAGCCCTGGGCTGGGTGGACCCTCTGCTGACTCCACAGGTGCTGCTGGCTGCCGTTCCAGCTCAGCTCAAGAGAAGAGGGGACCGTAAGTTTAAGTTTGGTTCAGCTAGCAGCAACTGTGGTGTCCTGAAGTTCGGGAATTAGCAGAATAACCACAATATTTGCTTCCCCTGCTACTACAGCTATGTGCGTTTTCCCTTACTGGTATTTTCAAGGAAAGACTTTTTTTTCTTTATTCTCTTTTCAAAAACAAGGTGGGCATCTTATTTTAAGGCATGTTATATGCAAGAAAATGCAGCATTCTGCCGTAGTCATTTACTAGAGGCAAAAAACGCTATTACATGCTGTGCTACCACCTAATGGTGAAGTGATGCAATAGTACCTATTGTGAGCAGCTACATTGCAATAGTCATTCCATTTTTCTTCTCAAGAACTTGATGTACAAAACACTGATGTATAAAACTGATGCAAATTATACTGGTATAAATGTGCGCTGTGTCCAGGCTCTCAGCAGTCCCTTTTGCAAATTGCATTTAGGGTCTGAAGCATTTTTTAGAAAGTGAGCCTCTGTACTTCAGTTCCCCCACCTATGTGGTGGGGATAATCGCATTTTTTCTACTTTACACAATATTATAAGGATGCAGACAAAAATTGCAATGAGCTGAGAATTGTGGTGTGTGAAACCATACTCCTCCCTGAAAAAGGAAAGTAGTATGATGCCATGTCATGGGTGTAACAAGTGGGCATCCTGGGGCCAGTCTGAATGTTGACCCAACCACTTGTCTCAGGGCAAACTGCCCATCTGTCTTCTGTGCCTTGGATGAAACTAATATAAAGTTGTTAACAAGGCAGGAAGTTGCCCATTTAATTGCCCTGATGCCAAGATCTTATATAAGGTTTTGAACCCCCCCCTTATACCATGTCCCATGCATTGCAGTTGGCATCCATGGCCTAACACCCAGCCTCAACTTACATGGCCTAACATCCAACCTATAATCCAGTGTCTTCACACTAGGACCCTTACTCCAGTACCTCATGTTGTGGCTCTCACTTCTATGCCTTCACACTGGACTCACAATCCCTGTGCCCTCACACCGGGCTCTCAATTTCATTTACTTGGGGCTCCCAGCCCCTCCCTTTCCTTGGGCTCCCTACCCGGTTTGGGACCCTCTTATTCATAGATACTAGTGAGGTCCCTTCCAGCCCAAAATCATCAGGTCCAGCCCCTTCCCAAAGGACAGGAAGGCAGCAGGGGTCAAATGATCCTAACAAGATAGGCATCCAAATGTTTTTTGAAAGTATCCAGAGTAGGTGCTTGCACCACCTCTGGGGGGAGTCTATTCCAGGCCCTGGCAACTCAGACAGTAAAGAAGTTATTCCTTATGTCCAGCCTAAAACAGTCTTCCAGGAGTTTGTGACCGTTGGACCTCATCTTCCCAAGGGGTGCCCTGGTGAACAGTTGTTCTCCCAGGTCCTGGTGCACAACCCTTATATACTTATAGGCTGCCACCAAGTCACCCCTGAGCATACACTATTCCAGGCTGAAGAGTCCTATGTCTCTCAGCCTCTCTTCATAAGGCCTGGTCTCTTGTCCTCTTGGTCCCCTCATGCACCCACACTGGGGCCTCATCCTCTACCTGACACTGGGCCTCAGTCCCCTTGCCCCAGGAGCCTCACACCCAGCTCCCTCATGGGCTCAGGGCCCCACCCCCCTGGAGCCTCACACCCAACTCATTCATACACCTCAGGACTCACTGTGAGCCTCGGTGCTGCTCCAGGTCCCTTCATTTGACCTGTGCCCTGCCTCAGGATTCACTGTGAGTTTGGGCCCTTGCTTTGTCTTCAGGGTGAGCTCCCCTAGCCTTTCCCCTCCACAGGGTAACTCACAAGGCAGCGGGCGGTGATGCTTTCTGGTGCCCCATACTCGCCCTTCACTGGGGAGGCACAGGTGTGGCATTTCCTGGACACTGCCCACTACTGGCAGTCCCACCATACCATCCAGCCCCAGCAGGATTTAGTTTTAGGCCATGCGCCAGGACCAGGAACCTACAGCCATCCCCATAGTTCCTGCCATGTACCTCCAAGATGTTCTGAGCAGCAGCCCCAGGCAGGAAATATTACCTCTCCAGCTACCTGCAGCAAACTGCTAGCTCTGCTACTCTTATGTCTAGCAGCTGGGCCCACTTCCCCAATCATGCGGCCTTTGGCTGGCCGTGTGATTTCTGATGGGGATTGCAGCTACCTGCAGGCTGCTCTGCTGCTAGCTCAGCCTCTTTGAGTAACAGAGCACAAGTTGTGCTCTGTTACAATGGGCCATGCTATAAAAGACACAGGGCATGTGTGGATGAAACAGGGCCCCTAAATTGAAGTGGTGGGTTTTAAAAAACACCACTTTGATTTAGGGCTGATTAAACCCCTGTGTCATACACACACCCCACTGACTTACCTGCCTCTCCAGTGGGGAGGGGAGGGTGTGCTGCTGGTGGGTGGAGCAGTCCCTGGGCTGCGGGGGAAGCTGGTGCTTCCCTGTGCAGCAGCTGCGGCTCCCCCCATGAAGTGGCACTTGCCTGCAGGCAGCTGGCTCAGGCAGTCCCGGGGGACACTGCAGCTGTGGAGGGAAGCACTGGGCCCCCACGCAGCTCAGGCAGGCAGGCAGGCAGGCTCTCGGGAGGAGGGTGGGGGAGATCAGGCTTGCTGCTTTTCTTGGGCAGAGCTGCCTTACCAGGCTGCTGTCAGGATGTCTGCAGGGCTTCATGCAGAGCCCCTGAGCCGCATAGAGCCCCGTGTTTCACTCTGCAGCAGTAGGGGCAGCAAACTAAACCTCCTTGAAGGAGTTTTAGTTTGCTGCACCCTAAATCATTTACGGTTCATTACACCACTGAATTTCCTACAGCGTCTGGAATTAATGCGTAATATGCCATCGAGGAGTGCAAACAGTGACAGCATTAAAGCAGTGCAAAAGCATTTAGACTGCTTTAAAGTGTCGTGCATACATGCCTCTCATTTCACCTACACACGGCCAAAGTTGACTGGATTCAAACCTGGAATTCCTAGTACTTAAAAGAAATAAATAATGGTGTACTTGGTCACATTTGATCAAGCCAGTTTACTTTGCTGTGATCCCATCCCTTCTATACTTACCTTCCAAGAAATAAATTTTAGTTTATGCACTTAAGTAGATATACCAGAATCTGTAAGTGTTTTTTCTATGGGATGGGATGACAAGGGAAAGAGACAAGATTCTTGGAGCCATAGTGCAGAGGCAGTTAATTGAGCCAAATAAGGGCTTGATGGCATGCATTACTTAATATGAATGTGGTGTGACTAAATTAAATTTAAGTTTGTCTTAAATTTAAGAGTCCAGCCAATACATTTTACTTGAAGTTAATGTTCATAGGAATGCTATCCTGGGAAAATTCTGGATAACTTAGAGCTGCCTTGGTAAGATTATTTACAGTAGTGAGAATACTGCTCTGTAATAATTATTTCTGGCATTTTCGGAGAGAGACTTCTACTACATGTTGTTTTGGGTATGTCTATAATGTCTTTGCAGTGACCCCAAGATCACCTCCAACAAACATAGCCAGCCAGTTTGCTCCTGCTCTGTACATACCACTTGCTGGAAAGTTCTGCGTAGTCCTTCTTTTTGGTCATGTTCATGGACACTCTTAGTCTTAGTCCTGGGAGTGCTCTTGGCCAGGTACAAACATCGTACTTTTACTGGTATAAGTAATTGGAAACCAGTCTATACCCATAACAGAACAGAAGTTCAGGACACAAAACCAGTCTATACCTGTAACAGAGCCCATAGATTGGTTCATCACACATAGATTGGTTTAAAAATAGTAGAACCCAGTCTAAGATTTGCACCCCCCATCACAGGGCTACTGTGTGTTCTGTTCACTACTGATCTAAACTACACTGCTTACAGAAAACCACATAACTTAGATCAATTCTGCCTTGGGCTGTTTGAATGTCTGTACCTAGCCCTTGAGAACAGAGTTGGCTGCACCCAGCAGTACTCTAATAGCAGTGACACAACATTTTCTTCTTTTTTTCCCTTTGAACATAAGGTGAATGCGAAACAGGAGTAAGTGGGTAGGACTTGTTTCTCAGCACCGATCTTCAGATCGCCATGGAGGACAGTATAAGCATACCTTTGTACTGTAAGCTCTTTGGGACAAAGGCACTCTGGGGACAAGGTTCTGTGGAGTATTTTTACTTTGAATCCACCCCTACATAGAATGTTTTCTTCGGAGCCACAAAAGCTGACATCCTCAGCCAATACATATTAGTAATATATGCAGTCCCAGTTACAAAATATTACGCTGATTACAGATGTAAAGAAAATAAAAGCAGCACTTTAAACTCTGCGCGCCCTTGTGCTGAACCCACCTCATGCCCAGGAAAGGTGTTATGTTATCTGAACCCGGCTCACCCGATGTCTGTATAGATAGGGTGCTTTAGTGGTGCTTTTTTGGCACTTTTATCTAATAGCTGATTGAATGTGTTTTCAATAAAAGTGCCAAAAAGCCATGCTGAAGCATCCAATTTATACAGATGTTGCAGAGCTGGGTCAAGTTAACACCCTGTTTCTTCAGAGAAGTGTTTTGTTTTGGTTTTTTTCACATCTGTCAGCAACCGCCAGTAAAGCATCATAAGCCATCACTGAGACCAACTGTTTTCTTTTTGTTTTGTACAGGATAAAGAAAAGCTAGAGATAACATCTGCAATATATTGGCTTCATTTTAATTTGTTAATGATGTAGACAAAACAACAAGAGACTTCAGTGAGGCACATTTTTTGCCCCTAGTGGTAGGCCATAACTAAAAGGGCAGATGTCACAGATCACAGCGCTCCGATACTTGTCAGTTTCAATGTAAAGACAGAAAACTGCTAGATTATGTGTGATTATAACCGAGAGCATTTGCATTGCAAAAGAACTAAATCCCCTGCAGGGTTAGTCTCCAAGGGAAAGTAAACAGGGACATAAGAGTGGGGGGAAACAGTTTCTTAACAGCACTAGATTAAGAGTGGCGTGAGCTCTGCTGCTGAATTCTGTATGCTCAGATCTAAATTCTGCCTTCCAGGGTTCATGCAGGGTTCCTAGGGGAATCAGTAGGAGCTGTGTGGAAGCAGATGGGGGGCCAAATAACTGAAATCTTGATCTCCGGTGTGTTCGTTGGAACACATCTTCCTCAGTTTCAAAAGATGTGGGTGAGGAACAGCTTTCATTCTCTTGCATGTCAGTGTTACTATTTTCCTTAAAGTTGCACAAAAGCATTAATGTGGTCTCAAGTAAAGCAGAGGATTAGGGACCTACTTAATTCATAATTTCATAGATTTTATCAAAACCATGAAATTGGGCATTGCCCACAAATTCTGTGAAATTTAAACCCCACCCAAAAAGCAATTTACTGAAAATAAAATGCTGGTTTCCCAATGGGAGTGACTGGTGCAAATGACTGCAGTGACTGGTGACTGGTCAGTATGACAGCTGCCCCCACCCCCTGCCCCTCACTGCTGATTGGCTGAGAAGGCTGCCTGTTGTGTGGCCTCACCCTTCTCTGCCAATCAGTGGAGATGGGCAGGCCCGCATGACAGACAGCCCTCTGGGCAAATCAGCAGCAAGGGGCTGGGTTACATGATGGACAGCCTTCAGCCAATCAGCAGTGAGGGGCATGGCTTCTGGGGCCCTTCAGACAATCAGAGGCATGAGGAGGGGTGCACTTCAATAAGCCCATGAAACTGATGGTCAGTGCTGCGACTGGTCCATGAAATCTTCTGGCTGCCATCTCAGTTTGGTTAGGTCCCTACAGATGATGCACTAACTTTCATCCTGTGCAATTTAAGTGACACTAATTGTGCTGCAGTAAGTCTCCACTAAGGGAGAATTTAGACTTGAGGAATCTATTGTGCTCTGAAATAGGTACCTGTAACTACTGAAGTAAGAGAGAAATGAATATGTATGTCTATTTATATCATCTACATTGTCTAAATGTATTTAAGTGCCTTTAATACAAAAGGTTACTGGAATAAAATTTGAAGAGATTAAGTTACATGAGGAAACCTCTTAAAAATGAACTATCCAAGCACTATAAATGATTATCAGAACAGTTAACCTCTAAGGCTGCATAAACATATTCAGGGCAAGGAGGTTCCAGGGGCAGATCGAGAGGTCCTTGGGTGGATGGGGGAGCAGGCAGGGTCTGTAGAGAGACTGTGAGGGGCAAGTGGGATCTACAGGAGGGATCAGAAAGCAGGTGGCATCTGCAGGGCAGGGGAATAGAGGAATTGGGGGAGCAGGCAGCATCCACAGGGAAAGTTGGGGGCAGGGGAAGTGGCATCTATGGGAGGGATTGGGGGAATGGCAGGCAAGCAGGATTTGTGGAAGGGATGGGAGGGAGAGTAGGGGGCAGGCTACATCCTTGGGGAGGAAATGAGAATGCTAGCAGGTTCTGTGGCGGGGATCAGGAGGATCAGGGTAGCAGGCAGAGTCTGTGGGGAGATCGGGGAGCAGGTGGCATCCATAGGGGGTGCTGGGATCGAGGAAGGTTTGGTGGGATCAGGAAGGCTTGAAGGGTCTGCAGGGAGGCTTGAGGGGATGGGGGAACTCTCTCTCCACCCCCCGCCCCCTGAACCAGAATCCTCTTTAACATCTTTCTCAAGGACCTGGATGAGGGAGTGGGCAGCACAATAATTAACTTTGCGGATGACACCACGCTGTGGGGAAATGTTGGCACATCTGAGGATAGGGTAAGGATCCACGATGACCTTGACAGACTGGTCCTATGGGCTGAACGCAATCAGATGAGGTTCAATAGGGACAAGTGCTGGGTCCTTCACCAGGGTAGGAAAAACCTCCACCATAACTATATGATGGGTGGTGGTCCACTGGTTGGCTCTGCATCTGAAAGGGACCTGGGGTGACAGTTGACCAGAGGATGAACATGAGCCAACAGTGTGATGAGGTTGCCAGCAAGGCAAATAGAACTCTGGTGTGCATCAGCCGCTGTGTTGCGAATAGATCCAGAGAAGTGCTCCTCTCCCTCTATTCAGCATTGGTGAGGCCACAGCTGGAGTACTGTGTCCAGTTCTGGGCACCCCACTTCAAGAAGGATGTGGATAAGCTCAAAAGGGTACAGAGAAGGGCAACCTGGATGAGTAAGGTCCTGGTGGATAGGCCCTATGAGGAGAGACTCTGGGAACTGGGTTTGTTCAGCATAAGTTATTTGAGGAAAAATTTAGGTTAGACATAAGGAAAAACTTCTTTTCTGTAAGGACATCTAGAATCTGGAACACACTCCCAGCAGAGGTGGTACAGCCACCATCCCTGGAGGTGTTCAATAGGAGGCTGGACAAGCACCTTGTTGAGCTCATTTGAGCCCAATTACCTCCTGCCCATGGCAGGGGACCAGACTTGCAGATCTTACAAGTCCCTTCTGGTCCTTCTATTCTATGATACTATGAAACAGTGCCCCCCCCCCCCCCATGAACCTACCCCCTCATCCCTCTCACCCCTTCCCCCACCAGGACTTACTTCCACAGCTCCCAGCATCAGTGAACACAGATAATAACACCAATGCCAGGAGCAACTTGTAGAAAGATTTGGTGGGCTGTGTGCCTTGTTGGTCCATGGTGGGGGGATTGTCCATCTTGGGGAGGGGTGAAGGGGGAAGCTAAAAAGAGCCTGGTACCAGGGATGGGGTAGGAAAACCCAGCCCCATCTGGGCTTTTCCAGCTCCAGGGCTGTGCTGAGAACAGTACAGAAATTTGGGACAATTGGATCATTCTAAAAATGGCCAACCCAATCTCAGCTAGACTACCTCAGAGGTAGGATTAACTTAGATCAGGTTGGCTATTTTTAGATCAATCTAGCCTTCCTGGAACTTCTGTACAGTTCGCACTTAGATCAACCTCACTAGGGATGTAAATGTAAGGTCCGTACTGGGGTAAACTAAGTTGGATTGGATGGCCATTTTTAACATGATCTAATCTCCCAAAATTTCTGTATGCAGTCTAAGAAGTGTTGCACCCTTGATTTTTCTTTATTTGAAGGTAAGCTGATGCTAACATTGACTACTTTAGTTCTCCTTTCTGCCTTCTAAAGGAATAACTGGAAATATTTTTCAGCAGGCTCTTAATGGCTTATAAAAGTCTGATTCCCTAATTGCAAATTGCTCCTCATTTCACTAGCTGCAGATGACTCCGGAGCAACTCCAATTGCTGGATCAAGTCGAATCTTTACACGGGGGGAGGGAACTGAGTTATTTTGGAATAGAAAGAGAAGAATGAACATCAAAACTAGATTGTGAGTAATTACAGTGGCAAATACAGATAAGCCTATTTGATTCATTCAGCTTTATACCCTTACTTGGAAGAAAATTGTCTTGCTAACCACAATACTATTTTTTCTTTTCTGGCTTGTGTTAAAATTAATACTGCTTTCAGAAATAATGCCTCTAAAAATCACATCTACAGTGCCATGGTCAAAATTACTAATTCCTTACCTCCATACAACATTGGGTTCAAGTATACCCCAATCCAGAAAACTGGTCCTGTAGTAAAAATCTTAATAACTTCAGTTTGTGCCCAAAAGTTAAGAAGTAACTTTATTATGGTCCAAAAGAATTTGCAGAGAAGAGAATTCAGAAGGTAGCTACCCAAAGTTAAATAAATTCGAAGTAGAAAGAAGGGGCACATTTTTACACAGGGAAGGTAATCTGGGCATCAGCAAGGGATTTTGTGGATTCCTTGATCTCTTAAAATCAAGTCTTGGGTGCCCTCTAACAAGAACTGCAATGGCTAAAACAGCAGCAGTAGGCCTGATGTGGAGATGACTGTCAGTTTGTTTGATATGTGCCCATGGAAGATGCACTAGATGATTCTGATGGTTCTTTCCGGACTTCAGGATGAGTTGAGAAAACTCAGCACTTTGTATGATGGAGACTTTAGGGGAATGTTGATGTATAATAGTTAAGAAAGGATTAGCAATTTTACTAGAACACAAGACTAAAATTGCTCATGTTGGAAAAACTTTTAAAGTAATGGACGTAGCATCAAAATGTCCCAATTGCCCCAATCTATATGTTTTAGCTTGTGTCTGTCCATCTGCTGAATCCTAGTAGAAATGTAAAATTGCCAGTGCACAGAATTCTTGAATATAGAAAAGTTTTAATAACATTTCATAAAATTATTCTATAATCTAGAATGAAGGCTTTATATTGAGATGGCAATAAATAATAAGAATTAGAGGATCCTTACCTGCATAGATCAGAAGAAACTATGCTATTTTAAACCTGAGGAATACCTGGTCATATCACTTCTAAACAAATATTCCCCCAGTAAATTTTCAAACTAGGAGTCCAGTTTGGTAAAGCACAGAGTAACCCTAATTCCTATTGATTTTGATTAAATCCTCATTAACTCTTAAGAAATGTTCAGCACTTCCCAGGATTTAGGCCTGATGACAGTTTTTTTCTTTGTTTGCATAAATTTCAATGTAATTTATCAACCAATGTTGGCCCTTTATCCAACTATCAGTTTAGTATCTGAGCACCTTCAAAGTTATGTTTTCTTTCCTAGGGGGGGGTCACCTAAGCTCCCCTTTTTTACCTTTTCTACTTTGTGTTGAAGCGGTCCTGTTTCCAGATAAAGAGGGCTGAACATGACTTCTGCTAGGGTTCATACTTTTCATTGTTACGTTGCTCAAAGCTGAGTTGCCTAAGTTTCCCATCCTTGGCTGTATTAATGCGCAGTAACAACAGCGCATTAATGAACATGTAGCTGTGCCCATTGGGTGCAGAAGCTGATATTCAAGTATTAGTCCCTCTAACACACAGGTACAGTAACTGGGAGAAATCTTTCTTCCAGAGATCCCTGAAATACAAGGACTGCTCCTTATCCCCAAAGAGGGCAGAGGGAAGCAAAACCGTAACTGCTCTCTGGGACACCACTAATGGTGTTATTTAAATATATAAGGGGACAATACTGTACTGTGCCCTCTGAAGGCTTGTAGCAGTAAGTATAGTCCCAATACATACAGGGAAACCAAAGATGACTAACTTTTTCTAAGAAGTAGCTAAGAGCAATTCAGCGCTTATCAGGTTAAACAATATAAATGAGGCCACAGTGAGCCCCAATAGCAGCAGACGAGTCTGACTGAATTTCTCAGATAGCTGTAGAGGCCCAGGCCCTGAACACGGGCCTGTTACAGATGCAGACCCTGCACTCTGCCGTAGGTGTTCAAGCTGCAGCTGTCACCATATTTTGACCACTTTAAAATTCTAAGTTTGGTTGATTGGACTCTGAACTCTTTGGAAGCAGTGATCCTGCTCTGCTCTATGTTTGGATCAGGCAGGGTATAATTCTGTACTCACATGTCATGGGCTGCTGGGCTCTATAACAATACATTAATTAATTAATAGTATCTGTTTCTTCTCTCACTGTTTCTTTTTCCCATTTTGTTTCATTTTTATTCTTCGGGGATTACAGGAAATTTAATTACAGAAGTTAGTTTTGTGCTGTTTTAGAATAAATGAATTTCAGGGCCATTCTAGCCTCTTAGAAAAGTGATCTTCATCCTTTGTGCACACTCCTCTGACTAACTCTCAAGTGCCACTGCTCGTGGGGAAGGCGGATGTTATAGGAGAGAGGAGAGAAAAACAGCTTATATAGTAGCCTGTGGAATAGTCTGGAAACTTTGAATTTTGCTTTATTCCCCATATCTGATATATAATATACAGTGCAGTCACAGCTTAAGCTTTGCTGTTCTTCCAAGTGCTTTTCATAGAGACTATATCAGTTCCCAATACTGTACAACATTTATTTGGTAATAGGCTTGGATACTATCCAGAACTAGGCTGTGTTCTCTCTGGAATAACCTTTGATTATGCTCGCCTTGGGGTCTGAAGATGGCAATCGTTTTTCATGAATTTCTCCAGAGTATGAAGTGATACCAAAAACAGGATACAAGGACAAACATTTATTTCAGATGTAAGAAACCACGGTGTCAACAGCCATAGTGTGACTGAGATAAATTAAAGCACTTCTCTAGCAGAATGCCAACCTGGTTTTGATTCATAAAGAAAATCCCTCTTTTATTGCAAGTGGCTGTAGGCATTTGAAAAGGCTGAAATCAACTTCACTGTATAGCAAAATATTGGAAATGCTACTCCCTGTATTTAAATGAAATACTGGATTCTGCTATGCTTGTAGTGATCATTGGTTTCAGTAAACATAGGCATACCTGAATGAGGAGAACTTAACAACAGTAGATTAGCCTCTGTAGACTCTGTCTCTCTCTAACTAACTATAAGTACATAAGGGGTGTGCATCAGGAACTGGGAGAGTGTCTGTTCACCAGGGCATCCCAAGGGAAGACGAGGTTTAACGATCAGAAACTACTAGAAGACTGTTTTAGACTGGACATAAGGAAAAACTTTTACTGTCTGAGTCTCCAGGGTCTGGAATAGACTCCCCCAAGATGTGGTGCAAGCAGCTTCTCTGAATACTTTTAAGAAACACTTGGATGCTTATCTTGCTGGGGAGATATAACCCCAGCTGACTTCCTGCCCCTGGGGCAGGGGGCTGGACTCGATAATCTTGCAAGGTCCCTTCCAGCCCTAATGTCTGTGAAATCTATGAACTAGCTAATAGCTAAGGGAGGGACCATCTTCCAATTCCCAACTCTTAATTATTACTTTTATCATTACAATGCCAACTTATGTTGGATATTTTAAAATATACCAAGAAACAATGCACCGCTGCTGAGGCTTGATTTTTTTATATACTTGTAATCTTTATTTTTATCAACTTTTAGTGAGTTAATCAGCCTTCTTGTGCAGTTTTGTGACTCTTGGTGTCACAAGGAAGCACTAAAATTAATTTAGTCAATGGAGGTCTCTGCATCTTATTCCCCAGCTGGTGTTGATTCATTGTAGCAGCTTTTACTATATCATTCTTCATACAATGACATAGTAAGTGCAGTAGTAGCAAAAGAACATGGCTAGAACAACCAAAACCCTTGCAGTTAGAATTTTTTCTGCATAGATTGAACCCATATGCAAGTAAACAGACATTCAGTTTTGATTCTGGAAATGCAGCTACTTGCCTGCAGTGGCTTAGGTCAGAAGCTGGCAAGTCCTAGACCATGCCTCCCTGCTCAGCTAGAGCAAATAGCTTGGGCCAAAGCTAGCCCACTCATCCTGCGAGGGGGAGGGAGGGAGGGTTACAGTGAAGGTGCAAAGCATCCTGGGATGTTGGGGGCCTGAGAGTTAATTTGAATCTGGAGGGGATCTGAGACAGAAGATCAATAAACCAATTTAACTTCAATCAGTTAAGTTTGATACAACGTCCGCCCAGGTTTATCTTAAGCCAGCTTCAGCCATTGTGAAAGTGATTTGTGTGCCCTGAAATTCTGTTGTGTTACAGATTTGAGCCAATTTCTGATCACTTATACTGGTTTATGTGTAATTTCTGTCCCTAACCTTGAGGAATAATATTACTTTTGGTAAAATTAGCCACTTTGGATATATATTCAGAATTTCAATAGGTTTCTAGAACAACACTGAACTGTAGTCCTAAGGTTACAGTGACAGTTAGCAGATTTTGAAATTTAATACTGACAACATTCCTTAAGTCTCATGGTCTCCCAATAGGTAACTCTGGTAAGGTTGGCCAATTACAGCATTCTTAATACCAAGCTGTACACTTACCAGAAGAATAAACTAACCTTATGATTTCTGTTCTCTCTGTTTATTGAAGAGGTTAATCTATATTCCAAAATAGACCTAGATGCCTGCAGGCTGTAGGCTGATAAGAGTTTCAGTACTATGCTTTGTGGAATCAAAACATTTTGTGATGCCACCACAAGTAAAAGTCAAAGCTTTTGAATAAAATACAATATGTGCAATTATTCAAAGCACACTTACATTATTATTATTAAAATTGCCATCATTTTGGTTCGGCACTGCAAGTCGTTGGCGTGCAAAACACACTCTACATGTAGATTCTTGTTATACAATAGATAGGAAGCATTAAGGCAAGGTTTTATGGGACTTTGGCTACCTCTAAAGAACTCTTGATTTTCAAGGATAGTGAAATAATGTATTTATTATTTATATATTCAAATATGTAAAAGTATGTGAAGGTTCCAGTTCTTTGCTCATACATTAATGAGTGCCTAGCCCATAAACTCTATTGCATGCTGCAAGATAATGGCCCTGCTATACATTTAAATTAAAGCTGGATAGAAACAAGCTATAGAGTTGTTATACATTTTCAGTCACTAACTTTGTAGCTGGATGACTCTCATTATATCTGGATTGTCGTGTTTATGGTGTGATAATTACTTTGCACATGTGGCTGGTCCAAATTTATTGTGGGATTTACTAGTTAATTGTGTAATATATACAATGTGTAGCAGGGGCCTAAGATACAGGGGACATGTCTACATGTCTACATGTATGCTTTAATGTGCATTAACCTATTTTAATGAGCATTAAAGCATCACAAAAAACCTGTGCTTTCACTAATGCACATTAAAATAGGCTAATGTGCCTTTTTCTAGTGCCCCACAGTGGAGGTACTAAATTTAATTCACATTACCAAAAGTGCATTAATGAATGTGTAGACTAGCCCAGGTGTGCCAGTGGATATGTACAAAGGCAGTAAAATTCTCTGAACTGATTTCAAGTTTCACTGGGTAGAATTTGCATGTCTCTTAAGGTATCAGTAAGGAAGGAATATTTACTTAAAAGGAGTTGGTTGTGAATACAAACTCTATAAGAATACTGTTAAGTATCTACCCACTGAGGTCCTGCTGTTCCTTAATATCTGTAACAGTGGGCACATCTACATGAGATACTTTGCTCAAGAATAGAGCATCACCCTCTACATGTTCAGACGCTGATAGTAATTTGCTTTAATCATGAATACATTTTCTACCTGTAAATCAAGATTACTTACTGCGCCATATGGCATGTGTAGATGGCTGACCTGGAGCAGATGTGCTCCCCATCAGCTGGGCAGTAGGGGGCAAGAGATTGTGCTTCCTGCCCCCAGGAGCTGCCTGCCACTGGGGCAGGTTCTGCCATGGGAGCGGGAGGGGACAAAGTCCCCCTGCCACAGCAGCAGGGAGCTCCCAGCCCCTGCTCTGAATCTCTGATTTCCCAGCCCCCACTCTGTAATTGTGGAGTGGGGGCTGGGAGATTCTTAGCTTATCTTAGTGGGGAGAAGGTTGCTCCACGATTGCAGAGTGGGGGCTGGCAGCTCTCTGCTGCCAGAGCAGGGGGACATTGTCCCCACTCAAACTCCGGTGGTGGAGCCCGCCCTGGTAGCAGGCATCTCCTGGGGCAGCAAGCAATCTCCCAGTGCCACCAGGAGACAGTTGTCTCCTGGACCACTGCTCCCTGCCAGCCCCTGGGCTAGCACCCAGAGGGAGGCTAGCACTCCCCCTGGAGGCTGCGGGGGGCTGGTGCAGGTCTGGCAGGCACGGGAGCAGACTGCTGCCATGAGGAGCAAATCTGCTCCACTTCCTTGCATGTGTAGATGCCTGCCCAGGGTAAGTTTACTCTGGAATAAATTACCCTTGAGTAAACCCACCCTGGAGCATTTCCATGTGTAGACACACCCAGTGAGTGTGTCTACACAGAGCAGAACTGTACAGAGATATCCAAGCTAGCCCTGAGCAAGCTGAAAAGCTTGCATTCATGTATAGGGCCACCTCAGCTAATTAGCCCTGCTGAGAAGCTCACAAGCAGAATTTTACCGAGGGCTGCTACTACACACGGTGCAATTAGGCCACTGACCTTTTAATTTTTTAAGGCACTTTTAAATTTTTTCAGAACCAGATTTAAAAAAAAAAAAAAAAAGCTGATCTGTGAGCAGTAGAAACTTAACCAAGGTCACAGAAGCTCTGCATTGCAATCATGGAATTCAAAGCCATATGGCTTTTTGCTCCCTTAATCAGATTTTGTCCCTGAAGACAGAGTTAATGCATATGGGATTGAATCATCTACGTAAAAATGTTCTGGTACTACATTATTATTCATGATATGCATTTGTAAAACACAAGTCTCTCACTCTTCATGCATCAATGTTTAGTTTTGAGATTATGCACTGAATCAGTCATATGATTGAAAAGCTCAGTGCTTCTACTTTGTTGTGCTACAAAATAACACAGATGGATGAAATGCTTATCTTGGCGAAACATCTTCGTGAGAAACCTAACTGGTGTTATCCTGATATTTGAGGGTAGTCCACTAGTCAAGCACCTGATTTCTGAGCCCTACACATTTCTGTTCCACAATTTAAATAATTACACTAGAATATGCTCAAAAATATTTTAAGGGCCTAAGTTACACGTTCAAAATCAAGGAAGTACTGAGCTAAGGACCTAGAGCCTTACTCACAAAGTGATTTAGGCATTGTAGCACTTAGTATGTATTGCAGTGTTTCACTTTTACGTGTCATTTCCCAGAATACAATCCACAATCCTGAGTTAGGCACCTGGACTCCCTGATTCATGTACTGAGAGATTTGTGTACCTCAGAAGTGGGGTTATGACTGTCATCCAAAGGAGTAAGTACTGGCTAAGCAAGCCACAGGGAATGCTGAAGAGAGGAGCATGTCTTAAATCTTATCCCTCTAAAGGGCTTTCATAATAACCTCTGGGCTTCAGGGAAACACTTATGCTATGTTTGTATTCCTCAAAACTCCGAGGAACCCAAAGTTGTTCCTTTTCAAAATGGAGCAGGGGTCATACCAGTCTTTTAAAACACAGCCAGAAAGACAGTCTTGTCTATTGTACAATAGCTTAATGGTTAGACCCCTAATCCAGGAGGTGGGAGACCTGGATTCTAGGCCATCCTTAGTTTTAGGGTATTCTGTTCCCACATTATGCACTTACCAGATCATTGCCCAATGAAGCTCTATGGTGCAAACAAAGTTAAAAAGAGGAACAATGATTCTAGTCATATATGAGGACACTTTCAAAGGTGAGATGTGTTTGAAACTCTCCTGGGCTGAGGAGTAGCATAGATGTAAGACCTCAGTCTCCCTATTCATGGTTCTGACCACTGTACTATTGAATAAAAGGGGACTATCACTGCCACCTCTACCTCCAGCAGACAGCTTTTCTTGTGAAGGTGACTATGTATGACTGTTTTGCACTGTGCAGAGCTCACTACTGTCAGGGTGTGTTAGGGATCTACAGATCACACCTTTTGATTCAGACCCATCAGGATTTGCTAGAGGACTGTCTTGTTTAAGTATCCCAAATGGGCTTAGGCGTGAAATAATCACTGAGCTGCTCAGCCATGGCAAGGTAGAAACGATTCTGAGCTTTCTGAGATTTTGGGCACCTTTGGAATGTCACGTGGTGAAACTATTGATGTCCACAAACTTCAGGCACCTTGGGGAATGGGGAGTTGAGGACTACATTCTTAGGATACGTCTACAGGGCACAATGCAGGAATACATTGAAATGCCTGAGCTAGCTCTGAACAAGTTAGCTGGGGTATTGAAAGTGTATACCTGCATTAACGCATTCAGATATAGGCACTCAAATTCTAAGTTTTAGCCATGTTCTGCATCTGTTTCTGTAGCTGGATGACTTTTCCTTTTTGAGCAACTCAGTTCTGATTGTCAGTGTCTTGTTATTTTTGGTTTCCTCCTGGAATTGCAATAAGATGAGTTGAGTGAATGCCTTCTGAGTTCTTTAAAATTAATAGTGAACCAAACTAAGAAAGAAGAACACATAAGATATATCTTGCTGTACACTCTGTTGAGTTCCTAGTATAAGCATTATGGCTATCATCAGATTTACAAAAAGGGACACATGCTGTTAATTATTTACCTAATACTGAGTTTGTACAGTCACTTATCACAACTGTGTAAAAAAGGGCATTGGTCACTTGCTAGTCTAGCTGGCAGGCTTTGTGCACACATATCTATTATATAGTCATAATAATGATCACTTTATGTGCTCAGTAGGTATGTATTTTTTTGTGCAGATCTAGGCTTCTCATATTTTGGATCTTGGTGAGCACAGTCTAGAGACATAAAAGGGCTTAATGCCTATTTGCCGTGGCCTCTAACTTTAAAATGTAGCTCCTCAAAATCCCCTACACAGCAGTTACCTAACAATGGAGGTGCCCACAGTCTCTAAGGGTGACATATGTTCCAGGGTGGACGGGGGTGGGGAGTGCTTTAATTAGAGAGGCTCTGAGAGCATGCTAATTATCATGATTCAGAGCAGAGGTCTATCACAAGTATAGGTGCTCTAAATGGCTACATTTCCATCAATAAAGGGACTTGAGGCTCTGGGGTGAAGAAGCAACGTGGAAGGGGAAAGGAGGGGAGAACTGGGGCAGCGTGAGGCTGCGGGCAGGTAGTACAATAGGTTAAGTGGGGGGAGGAGGGGGTCAGGCAGCAGGGAGCAAGCTGCCTGCCTCATTACTGCCCCCACATCTGCCCTACCTTGTTCCTTCCCTTGCTGCCTTCCCCTACTGCCTCCCTCTGACTGCTTGCCCTATTACAGTCCCCCTTACCACCTCCTCTCAGCACCTGCAGTAGTGGGTGGGGGGGTGTTGAATTTCAGCCGATCCTCCAATAATTAGTTTCTATACATGGAAAATGATAATAAATTTATAAATTTTCTGTACAGCATATAGAATCTAATGATTGGGGAGTCATCTTACATTCTGTGGCACATTATGTTTGGGTAAATACAGTAATTTTAATTTTTTTTTTACTACAGAAAAATAATAGAATTATTCTTCTGTTGCAAAGAACTCAGAAAGCCCATGATGAATCAGAATGTTTTAACAGTATAAATTCCTATTTGAAATTTCTGGATTTGTCTTTTGAATCACATTTGTACACCTAACAGAGCTCACATTGCTTGACATCCCATGGCACCTGTGAAAGGATATTAAGACACCCTGAAGTGCTGCAGCAGCCTGGCTGAATATCACTGATATAGGGTACTTGTGGTAGAGCCAATCCCTCCTGTTGAAGCTATTCCACTTGGCTTGAATAATTAAATATTCCATGTGCACATGACTTTCTTCTCTACTTTCTATTTGATTTTAAATGATTTATGCTCAAAACACTTAGCTACTAGATAGAAAGTAGCTGTACTTTACTTATTTTTTCCTGGGTAACTGTGGCCTGGAGGGGATTTGTTCCTGGAACCTCAAGTGAAGAGAGGCAGCATCTTGCAGCATGGATTTAGTTCTCAAGATCTCTGGAAGGGGTCTTGAGATCCCTGAATCTTCGGATTTCTTCTTGGGTATCCTAGATGGCTCCTCACTCAGCTTGTTGTGGATCTTATTTTGATGCACCTAACTTTCCCTGTTCATTGTATAGGGAATCGTAAGCAGTGGAGGCAGGCTGTAGTTTCCAGGTGGCAAATCTGTGATGGTTTCATGGTTATTATTAGCCCTGGATTGCATGTTACAATGAAGGATATATTTGCCTCACTACTGTTGTTAACCATTTACCCAAAATCAACCTTGCTCAAACCTCCCTACAAACAGAGAGTGAAAACTTCACAAGAAGTAGGTCACAATTAATACACATAAAGGTGTGTTTCCAATACAACAAGCTAATATTTGGAATAGGATCTGCACCCATTACTTGGTTGTGAGACACACTGAAAAGGCATTCCTGTGCTCAGTGTTATTTGGATGATATACTGGTCATAGGAGCTAGAGATGGAAAGAACTGAAAACCTCTAGAAAGTATTGTAAGACTGTCTGTGTATGACAAACAAGAAACATTAATTTTTCAAATGCTCAGTTATGCCTGGCAGCCAAGCCCACCTACATAGCTGGGTTATATAAATCCTCAGAGAAAGCTGAAGCTAAATTGAGCTTATGGTACCCTAGACACAAAATATGGTACAATTATTTTTCTTTCTGAGAATGATCAGTAATTATAATAGTTGCATGTGTTACAGTGACAGCCAGAAAAGGTGGTGGTCCCATGCTATATATCAAGTAGTAGTTTTATATGTTACAGAAGATTATACCAAAATGATCCCATGCAGTTGTTTCAAGAAATCTTATTTCAGCAAAACAGACTATGAACTGATAGAGAAGCTCTAAATTTAATCTGATGATTAAAAAATAATATCACCAGTATCTGTACAATATTCCCTGGTATTTAAAATTACCTTGAAAAGCATGTTTATAATGATCACAGCAAATGATCTTTAACATGCTGGTCTATAAAGAGACACATATGTACAGTCTTCTGCAAAGGACGTTCATTTTTCCAGGGTTCTTGCTCATGAAATGAAGCCTACATGTTTTTGCTCATTTTCTTCTTACATGGAAACAACTATGTTTAGGTAACATATATGTTTCTGAATGCTGATAGAAGATCATAGATTTGTTTGACATAAATTAAGCCAATGTTTAATGTTGTTTCACAATAAAACGTCCCATATACAAAGCACTGTTAATAATTTAAATCCTATTTGCCAGACCCCATATGTGTGTTTTTGTTTCATTATGTTTTCACTTCTCATGAATGTTGGCTATTTATTTAACCAATGAAAAAAGTACCCTGGCCATGAATGTTATTCCATTATATTCTTCTAATGGAGGCTTACAGAGTTCTACTCGTTATAAATCAAAGAGAGTACAGACTGAGAAGCTGCTGTAATACCTCTATAAATCATATTCTGTTAACTGGTTAGTTGATATTTTAAACAACTGTTGTACTGAAGGGATAAGTGATGGATCAAGTGTTCTGCACTGATTCTTGTCCACTCCCATTGTATATCAGAGCTGAGTGCTGTTAACATCCCACTTCTACCTCAGAGACTTGAGTAGTTGGTGATCTGATTTGTATATGTCCCATAGCTTTCACCCAGGGGTAGGTAGTTCCTGATTCTGCAGAAGTGCATAAAATATGAGAGTGTGGATGTAGCCTATATACAGAGGCAGATCCAAGGGAGTTGCAGTGGTGCAGTTACACCCCACCTTAGTTTCTTCTCCATTCAAACTCTAACTCAAAACCTTAAGTCAGGTGTAGTATTACTAACTCAGGTGCAGACATGACTACATTACCAACAATGAAGCATTGGAGGAGCTGTCAAACCACTCAAGAGGGCTAGATCTTGTTTTATGACTCTGAATAAGAAGCATACCTTTAATGACTACAGGACTAATGCCATACTACTTTTGATTATTTTTGCCCAGCCTGTTGTGTTTTTTTTAAACTACATATATTCTAGCAAATTAGTGCACATTTTAATAGTTATGTTTGTTTTTGCTTTGATCTTAAACTGAATAATATAATGCGAAACCCCTATCATGTTAGTAAAGCTTCTAGTTTCTCTTTAACTGGAGAAAAATGTGTGTCGTGTTATATGTAATGATGTGCTATACCATCTGCACCCACCTTTTCAAAATCCTAGGTCTCTCCATGCCTATACTTATTGGATAAAATGTTCAGCCCAACTGACAAACACACTTACGCCTTCTCCGGGGGCCTGCCAAATCTTGATGGTAATGGCTATCTCTTGTTTCAGTCAGAGCTGCCAAGAATACAAACTTTCTGAGAACAGTCAGGGAAGAATTTCAAGGGAAAACTACATTGGTAGAAGGTACCCTTCTTCTGATCTTTAGGAACACTTTTCTTTTTGCACTTACTGCTTATGCAGGGGGTCGGACTCAATGATCTATTGAGGTCCCTTCCGACCCTAACATCTATGAATCTATGAATCTATGAAACATTTTGTGTAATTCAGAATGTAAAGAAATTTTGATCCACAGATAAAAAAAAATCCACAGATGTCATTATGATTATTATTGCTGTTCTCATACTAGTCATATAGCTGTTCCTAGGAGGTTATTACATATTACATAGGAATTTCTTTTATCTTTCTCTTGGAAAGACTTTCCTGAACATGAGACAAAGAAACAAGAATGTCTGTCCATTTATGTTGAATTCCAAGGCTTTTCTTCCTTTCTATTTTCTTCATTTTGTTATGTGTATGCAGAAAGTATTCCAAGGAATTTTTCCAGTGTTGGTCATGAAAATAAAATGCGGCAGTCTCTTTGTGGAAAACTTACAAATCAAACTTAACGTTTTTAATGCAATAACAGTAAAAACAGAGATCACATAACACATTTATATGAAGAAAGCCACCTCCACATTGAGAAGACAGTCCCAGCAGCAGAAATCTATTCACAGAAGATGCATGACAGGAAGAGACATTTAAAATATTCCATATTTTAACAATTCATTAATGTGACTGAATACATTCTCCAGATCAATGATTTTATATGACTAAAATTGATTTGGTAAGAAAAGCTTTGGTTTTCTTCATGAATAGACTTTTTCTGCTCATAACCAGTTCTCAGGCATGCTAAAAAATGCAGTCTTTATGAAAGTAAACCCTCACACTATCCTTAGACTACTCCTATTTACTGTTCTTTCAGTAAGCTCCAGTGCTCCACTTTGCACCCAGTATCTGGGTAGTGTAAACATATGTGGCTCTGTTGACTTAAGTGGAGCTTATCTGCTTTACACTAGCTGAAGATTTGATCTAGCATGGGTGGAATTCTGCTTCCTTTTGTATGTCTAAAGGGCAGTTTCCTCGCTGTGCAAGTAGCATTTTTGCTGTCCTGTTACTGCCACAGCATGGATGCAATCTGAATGCATGTGTAAATGGAGCATGTGCAATAAACCATCCACTGGCCAGGTTGGTACACACATACATACACTTAAAACCTGGACAAAGCATGGGAGAGGGAAAGAGCCTCTCCTATTTTAGCCCCAATAGACGAGTTATTAAGGTATGCATCCAAAGAGGATCAAAACTTCTCTCTGACTTTCAACCATAGTGGTCTAGCTGTCATGCCACAGAGTAGGTTTTATCCAAACTTTTCTCCTATGCTCCTTTGAAGCTGAGCCACTGCTCCTTGCATTTAGTAGTCATTGGATAAAACGAATGAAGAGCATTGAGAAAGTTTCTGCTCCATTGGAAGCAAGGATGTATTACAGAATCTGGGTTGGCATCTGTTTCAATGAGCCACACACCCTTTAGCTTGTGCTTGTCTTCCTGGCATCACAACTTCTCCTTGCTGTTCAGGGGGACAGCTGCAAAAGGATCACTAGAGATACATTTGCATAATGCCTAACCTGTAGTGTGTTGGTTGGAGGTCTGTACTAAAATATGACAGAGGTGTAGGCTTAGATTTTCTCTGTGGGGAGAACTCAGATCTCTGCCTTCTGGGGCAAGTGCCCAAACCACCTTTCAGTTCTTAAGACTAAAATATGGGAGAGCCCTCCTTACCCTCCTTCTCTCATTGGCCATGGATTTCTAGCCAGCTACTCTTTTGTGACCTAGATGCAAATACACCTCCTGAATGGGCATAGCTACATACTTGGCCAGCCAGTACATAGCTCACTGTGCAAGTTCAGTCTACTTTTGGATGCTTATACATCCACACTACAAGGGTAATAAAACCACAGGCTGGGCTTAAGTAGCAAAAAAACCCCTTGTTCACAGCTAGAAAATTGCCATTTAAACATACAAAGGGAAACAGAGCTCTGCCCTATGTGTTTTATACATTTTGCCTACTTTGCCTTTGTTTTCAGAACTGTTTTACTGTATTTAAAAAAAAACAAATGATATAACAAAACACCTTGTTAGCCATGTCCATAAAAAGAGCACATATTTGGCTTAAGGGACTGAAGGATAGGGCATAATGCAATTTTAGTTTTTATAAAGTACTGTGGCCAGATTTTTGGATTCTGAGTATTTGCAGGAGATCTTGCTTCAAGGATTCCTCTGTCAATCATAATCTCATGTCACTTAATGATTGTTTTAGGAGCAATATTCATCAGTTTATAGCAGCTGCAATAGCTGTCAGCTCTGTTCTCCTGTAGTCATGCTACCATATAATCTTGATTCTTTTTCTTCACAGCTTACCCATTTTGGAAAACTCTCAGCATTGTAAACATAACTTTAAAGTTCAGCTTGACCTAGGTTCTTTTGATAACAGAATGCCATTTAGTGCATGAGATTCATAGCATTTCTTTCCCCAGATACTATTGCCAATTCTAAAATTCCTTCTAATTTAGAGAATGTTTGCATTGCATTACTTAAAAATGCTCTAAAGCAAAGCTTTCTGAAGGTGCATTGCATACCAATGACATGCAGCTTACCTTTATATAAAGTTGTGAAAAGGCACTTTTAAATTTCTGTGTCTTCAGGTATTTGTGACAACAGTCCTCAAGAGCTCATTTACAATGGGAAAATTTGGATATGTAATTTTATACGGGTGAAAATCTTGGTGACTATAGTTTTAGTAACTATAGCAAGGGAAGACTCAGGCATTTTTACCGCTACTATTTTTAAAGCTGCTAATGTTGACCTAGATACGGCCTAATAGTGTCATATGTGCAAATTGGTGGCTTCATAGATGAGCATATTTGGTGCCAATCTTTATTCTGCTCTCTTCAGTGGGAATTTTTCCATTGCTTTTAAGTGACGTGCACCTGATCCCTCAGTTAGAAATTGTGTCTGCCCTAGATACTGCTGTAGTTGAGATTTAAACAAAGATCCTACCAGATAAGCCAGTTTGTAAAAGCAATATTAAACTTGTTTCCAATGTATTTGTATGGACAAAATCTCCAGTTCAGGAAGGTACTTAGGCATATGCTTAATGTTAAGCCTATTGAAATGAATTGGACTACTCACATGCCTAAACTTACATAAAAGTGACAGAATCCACTTTGGCTGAAAGTACATGAACTTGTGGCAAAGCAGTCTTCCTTTTCCTCCTGTTCTAAACTGAACTAAAAAGTTATAGCACAAGCAAAGGCAGAAACAAAACATAAAAAAGAGGAAGTGATGTACTCTTTAAATTGGGAAATAGAGTATTTTATGCATCTCCTTCTCTTGAACGATGTTGTAAGTGTGACGGGCTGGCTGGCAGTGACCTAGCCCAGGGGTTTTGAAAGGGCAAAAGATGATTGGAGGACTTGGGATTCCCTTTCCTCACCAATCAGGCCCCAGAGATTCACCCCTTATGTCCCCTGATTGGTCCCTTGGGTCACCTGGAGGGGGATAAAAGGGGCAGCACAGCTGACTCAGGGGAGAGACCAGCAAGGGACTATGAGAAGGGAGCTTTAAAGAGCTGAGCCAATGGGGCAGAAGCAGTTGCCCCAGAAGAGCCTGAAGGAGCAGGACCTGCAGGCAGCAGTTGGACCCTCAGCAGCACGGCATGGGGCCGGCAGGAGAGGCTTCCTGCTGGGCTCCAGGATCCCCTACGAGAAGCTGTGGCCAGCAGCAGAGGCTTCCTACTGGGCTCTAGTATCCCCTAAGAGAGGCTGTGGCCAGCAGGAGGATTTGAGCAGTGACCTGAGGGGTTCCCAGCTCGGCTTCCAGCTCCTCCTATCGGAGATTAGGCAGCTCAATGTGAGGCCAGGGCTCCAGGAAGGTCAAGACCCCTAGCAACTTTAAGCCCTACTAGTAGTAGTGGCTGTGTGCCAGTGTTCCTGCTTACCATGTAGGAGACCTGAGTTCAAGTCCCAGCTTTGGTGACTTGGGGTGAGTGAGCTAACAAGGATAAACTCCTCTTGCAGTAGAAAGGAGCCATTGTGTTTTCCACCTTCCTACCCCTCCAGGTACCTAGGCCCTATATTTCTTTGTCCTTTGACATTCTGTATTTGGTGCCTTATATTTCCCCAACCAAGAACCCAAGAGTATTGTTTGCTCTGCTGTTTGTGTTTTATATTTTGTTAACCCTGTCTTTTGTCAATGATTTTAAGCGTCTAACCTTTGTTGAATCCTGCCCCCTTGGGGCATTGTAGTGTCCAGTATACCCCCTGATTATGCTTGTTATGTTCCCAGTATTGTTCCCTCATTAAAAGGTATATGGTTAAGTCCCCAGTGGTGGTCTGGCTCTGCTCTATAGTGGGAGGAGAGTCCCTACACCTCCCACAGTGCTTGTGCACCTGCTTTGATCCCTTCAGTTGGAGAGGGGGGTACCTTTTGGAGTACCACCCGGGTTACATAAGCTTAAGTTAAACAGCAATAAGGTTTTTGAGCTCATGCTTTTCATGGACTGTGCCATGTGTCTTTTAAGAATAATTCAGACAGACTTGGTTTCAGTGCTGTAAATTCTAAGAAACTGTGTTAACTCCAAATTTGCTGAGTTGTAACTACAGAGAGAATGCGAATGCCTGAATGTAAAAATGACATTAGAAAACAGAGCTCACATACACCTAAAGAAAAAAAAAGGCATGAAAATCCATTCCAGACTGATATTTTGACATTTATCTTAGCTATAAAAATACCCATGAATATCTTTGTTTAAAAGGATCAGATTTCTAAACATTTCTGGTTCCATTTCTAGTCCTAGGAAACTGTACAGTAGATGATATTGCTTAGAAAAAGTAGGTGTGTGGAGATGATCAGATAAGCTCAGGCCCAGCCCTTGCCTGGTTATTCTTCTGCTCCCATTGCTTGTCCCCTCTTCAAGGAAGTAAGCACTTGTAACCTGGGTGGTACACAGAGGGTACCCTGTCTCCAATTGAAGGGATATGTATGGGTGCATGCATGCTGTAGGAGCATAGCTGCCTAGCTGCAGGCCACTTCATCTCCTTTTCCTACAGAGCAGAGCAGAGCAGAGCAGAGATCAAGGACACTTAGTGATAGTTAACTATTTATAGGTTTAATGATGCAACATAATATTGAAATTATAACCATAAAATTGCAGACATACTTATATACATACAATATTTACAGATATAAATTTACTCTGACAAAACTGTTATTACCCCTTAACCCAAGCACAGGCCCAGTCCTTGGAGGCCTTCCAGTTAGTATGCAGTCTCTGCCCATCAAGAGGGCCCCCCAGGCAGCAGGCAAGGGGCATTCAATGGAAAAAAAACACGAGTTATTTAACAATTCAACATCTGAAGTACCTGGCAGTGATAAGACAATAACTAAACATGCACAGTAAAATTACATCAAATGAAATACTCATATATAAAGATGACCAATACAGTAGATTCAGATGTAGTACAGTTTACAGTCCTGTCATAATACAACAGTGAGGGTGCACAGTTACAACCCAAATCGCAAGAACATAAGTAATCAGACTCCAACCAATGGCACAGCAGTTAGATGTGCCCAAAGAAGAGATGGCACCCAGGAAAGGATCCCTTTACCTAAAAGAACAGCTTTACCCTCTCCTAGATCATCAGACTAGGAATGGCCAGTAAACATATGCCCTCCCACTGGCAATCAGGAAGCCTAGTTTTCTTTTGGTGTCCAAGGGCAAATCATCCCCTCCCATCAGGGGCTTTCCCTTAGTCACAGTGGGGAGGGCCCCTCCTCCCCTGTGGGAATCCCCTTCCTGGGTAACTCATGACTCCCTCAGCTTTTGGAGAGTTAGGCTCGTCTCCAACAGTGGATTGGGATGAGGGATCCTCCCTTGCTGGGATGGTCGACCCATGCCACTTGCTTTGGGAGGGCCCGAGCTGCCTCGTACAGCCTTTCAGCCTGGCAGCCCACTCTCCACCCCATACACTGCCCAGTGCACCAAGAGGGTGGGGCACCTGCCTGTGGCATGGAAGGGGCCCGTACTGCCTTGTGCAGCCATGGTGTCCCATCGGCTACCGCTCTGCTCTCCACCCCCATGCACCACCCATGCTCCACAGGGATGCCTGCCTCGTGCAGAGTTGGGACCCATGCTGTTGCATGCAGCCACCAAGGTCCCTTCAGCCTCATCAGCCCTGTGCACTGATCTGTGCATCAAGGGTCGCTGCCTTGTGCAGGAATGGGGGACGTGTGCTGCCTCATGCAGTTGCCAAAGTCCCTTCAGCTTTCCATCAGTCCTGTGCACTGGTCTGTGTACCGTAGGGGCTGGACTCCCACCTCATGCAGGGTTGGGGACCCATGCTGCCTCGTGCAGCCATGTGGTCCCTTCAGCTCTCCACCAGCCCCATGCACCACTCTGTGCACCAAAAAGGCTGGACCCCTGCCTTGTGCAGGGTTGGGGACCTGCATTGCCTCATGCAGCTGTGCAGTCCATTCTGCCCTCCGGACCCTCCATACACCAATTTGTGCACCGTTGCCACACTTTCCATGCAGTAGCTGGGATGCAGCCACCTGCTGCTTCTCCCTTGCCGGAGGCATCTTCAGGACACATTTGGGGCAACGGCTCTGCCCCACTGGTCAGCTCTACCAGCTCTTCTGCAGCCCTTGTCTTTGTCATCCCACATTGAAGCCACCCATATGCTCAGCATGTAGGCTTTTATTCCATTCAGAGGCTCCGCCCCAGATTGGGAATGAACCAGTCAGGAAACTTGAGGGGTTAGTTCCCTCTCAGGTCCACTCTCTTGCCTCGCCCCTGGGTCAGGGTGGGGCTGCCTTTTTTTCTGCTTTCCCCCGATTGGTGAAGGAGGGAAAACTGCCTCCACCAATGGGAGCCCAAGCCCTTTGGGCTCAAGCTAACAATTTGGGCTGCCAGCGAGCCCACCAGCCAGACTGCCACACAATACAAGAAATAAATTAGTTTCTTAAATGGAGTGCTCCTCAATTCACAGGAATTATGAAGGATTCCTTGAGTCTAAAAAGGTTGAGAACCACTGCTGTAAACTACTGTCCTGAACTTTAACCCGTTCCCATGTGAGCAGTACATAATGCCACAAGCTTCAGTAGGTCATGTATGCTTTTATTTGAACCTAACGATTTATTTCTAGATGATGTATTGGATCTTTTTATAGCACTGTATAAATATGCAGAAAAAAAGTTGTGCTGCACATTAATATAATTTTGTTGGAGAAATATCTACAGTAAACATTTCTTTAAAATGAAGTCCTGAAATGACTTACATTTTCCCCTAAAGCCAAAACAGCAGAAATACCTTTTTTAATGTTAAAAGGCTTTAGTAATTTTCAGTAGCTTTCAAAACCTTACAAAATTAAGTAAATGATTCATCGTGTTTCTTTGCAGTACTGCCTGGGGATATGTGGTCTGCAAGAAAAGGACCAAATATGAAGCAGAGCACATCTAGAAAAACATTAGGGAAGATTTAAAATAGCACTTGGCATTTTCCAGCTTATTGCACTTAAAGTTAATACACATTGGGAATTCATAAACATGGAGACATTATTTAGATTTCCCCGTTGTATAACAAACCAAGTAGGCATAGAAGTGCAAATCTGATATTATGGCATTACAAATAATACCCATGCAAATAGGTTCCTCTTATAACCCCAACCATTGTTTTGCCCATACACTGCTATGTCTACACTGCAGTCAGTGGTTGATTGCAAAACACAGAGACATATTTGAGCTTGCTTTTATCTAGAGAGCTCGCATACCTATACAATACCAGTTGTATCAAAGCCACAGCAACAGATTTCCAATATACAAGAAGATATCCAATGGCTTGTACAGACCACTCAGGCACCTATGCCAGCTGCAACATCACTATTCTTGGTATCTGAGACAGCTAAAATGAAGCCAGCTCAGGTATGTCTACATGAAATTGCAGCCTCCTCTGATTCAAGTGTAGACATAGCCTATAGCAAATGAAACTGAAGACCCAGCTAATGAAACTGAAGACCCAGTTAATGAACCTGAAGGGTGGTTTTGGAGCATCACTTCTCTATGGTAGGTTAAAACAGCAAACATTCAAGAGCCTAATTCTCTTCTCGGTTGCACTGATGTAAATTAGGAATTGTTCCATTGGCATCTATGGAGTTATACAAATGAAGGAGCAAACTTAGGTCTCAAGAAGCTAAACTGTGAATGTGTTGTCTATAGGGTTTCCTTACTGCCTGAATCAGACTATTATTCCTCATGAGGAAGGACATGCCTGTTCATTTTCTGTCTTCTCATGTTGATTTACTCGCTCCTCACTTTTATTTCTGGCAATTAATCACTTCCAAAATACTGAAAGGTAAGGCTGTAAAAAACATTATTCCTGTTAAAAAAAAATGCCTCACATCACTTTATACTTCTGCCAACATTGTTTCTCTTGCATTTTGCCTTTGGACTATAACAGGCTGGGAGTCATGCCATGATCATCTCATACAATCTGAAAATTTGACAGAGGGATCCTTTTGACTATTTCAGTGCTCTTTGTTTAAATTTACCATCAGTCCTAATCTTTCCTCACAGGTGGTCAAGGAGAACAGATACTTGGACTTTTGGCCAAAATTCTGGCCTGTAGACCAGTGGTACAAAATGTCTAGAAAGCTAGATTAACCAAGTATCTGAATTTGTTCTGTAAAGAAAGGCTTACATATCAGTTCCCAACAATCAAAACAAAAGGGTTGCATCAGGGAAAATGAGGGGTAGCTGGGCAGCTGCCTGATACTCTGTTGATGAAGAAGCTGTAGAGGACCATTGGAAGCCAAGGTGCTTTTTCTCCCTCCATCTCTTCCTTATATCAAGTATAGCTCAGACAGGTCTGAAAGGCTGAAGTGGCAGTACATCAGTGCTACAGCTTTTTAAAGACCATTTCATTTGTGAGGCAAAACTTGTTATGCTTGCAGGCGTTTTCAGGAAAGTAAACTCTCATTTCCACCCACATGTGTGGGTAAAATTTACCCTGCAGTCCTGTCCTCAGCCTTACCTTGATAACTCCTCTCAGTTTTAAGATACATCAGGTTACTTTTGTGACTTATGCCAGAATGAGATCTGGTAGCACAGTAGACCTAGGTTTCAGGAAAACTGACTCCACCAACATACATACTTCCTCCCCAAATCCTTTTGGGTGCCCTTACCAGTGCCACAGTAAAATAAGTAACATTCCACATTATATACTTTTTTCATATTCTGAAGAAAAGTTATAATACAATTCTGTCTCAGGCATGTCTTAGGGTTATTTATCTCCTAGCTTTGCTCTCTGCCTTGCTGGTGGTTTTACTTTTGAGTTTTCCATAAAAATTAAAGGCAAGTTTTTGACAGAGTAAAGTTATGCTTCAGAAAGCCCAGTGAAACTTTTTGAGGCCAATTAGATGTGTTAAGGTCCTAGCAAACATTGTACATTTTGAAAAATTCACCCCGAGTAGGGGGAGCAAATTGAAAGATGAAGAAAAGTAATCTTTCATTTGAAACCGAAAACCATGACTCTGCCACCTTGTGTTCCCTGTCAGCTTTCACCTTGTTCAAGAATATCCTTGAAATTCTTAATAGACTGAATTATTCCTCAGGGCCCATCTGCTCCACATCCTGCCCTGGGCAAGAGTAAGTACTTTTCTAGGTCAATTCAATTAACTTTATTTAACCAAAGTTTTTAAGGGCATGCAGAGAAGACTGATTGCACAAATCTTATTAGCTTGTGACTCTAATCTTGTTGCTTTCAATGGAAGAGCATTATAAAAAATACTGGTATGTTTACCAAGCAAAATGCAGTGTGATGCCACAATACCCAAGCTAGCTCCCAAAGAGCTCACACATAATGGAAGAGGGTACATTGGCCCAGGGCAGAGCACCACCTGAGTGGGAAAGGCAGGTGCCAGGTCTTCTGGCAGGGGAGGGAGAGGGGCTAGGGGGAGAGCTACAGCTGTAGACTCCACCCCAACATAGACACATTCTCTTCCCAAGCAGCCATGACACTTGTGCTGCCAGTGGAAGCCAGGAGGTGGGAGCAGTGTCTGCACCTGACATCCCTGCACCTGCACCACATCCACTCAGTACAGAGCACCTTAGGGAACTTTTGTTCAGATTCCCTTGAGGGTTAATTTTTTGTGCCTTTGCAGGGCTGGGCCAGTGCTTCTGTTGGTAAGCATCAGCCCTACCCCACCTCCAAGGTTTTCAGTGGGGGAGGAAGGGGGAGGAAAAGGGCAGCACACAGCTTGGATGGGAGGGCTCACTAGGTGAGGGGACTCTGTTCCACTCCTGCCCCTCCTCAGCTCTGGCTGTGGCAATGCTGAGCTGCCAGCTTCAAGCTGCTGCTGTCAAGATGCCTGAGCTGAGGGTCGGGGAAGGGACCCCCCCTTGCTTACTCCCTGCCCGAGCCTCTTGACGGGGGTAGCACACAGCTTCTGGCTTGGCTTTGCTGAAGGTAGAGCTGCGGGGGGGGGGGAGGGGGGCAGTGGGGGTGGGCAGGAGGGTGGTTCAGCAGCTTCCTCAGACACTGCTGGAGCCTTCCCCCCCCCCCCCCACACACACACCCAGCCCAACAGGTGGGCCAGGGTGAGGGGCTTTAGAGTGCCATGAGTTACAGTGTGGCCCCTAAATGTCTGTAGGCACCCATAGAGTAAAATAGGATTTTGTCTCTAGTTCTACCCACTGTTAAAGGGGGTAAATCCCAGTTTAGTTTTGTCTAAGCTGTGCTTAAAAACTTCCAATAATGGAATTACCAGTACTTGGCCATTCTCACAGAAAGTGTTGCATGATATCTAACCTAAATCTCTATTGTTGCAGCTTTGCCATTACTTTCTTTGGTCCCCTGTGGACACAGGGACTAATTCATCACTATACTCTTAACAGTCCTTCATGCCTTTGAAGACTGTTTTAAATTCCCTCTCAGTCTTCTCTTTTCTCGACTAAATAATCCCAGTTCTTCCCAACTGTATCATGTTTTCTACCAATTTTTCTTGCTCTTGCTCTCTACTGGATTTTTTCCAGTTTGTCTACCCCTCTCTTGAAGCCAGTGCCCAAAACTAAACTCAGTTCTCTAGGTGAGGGTTCATCAGTGCTGTAGCAATTAAGTTTAATGCCCAGGGCAAAGCTTGCAGCAGCAGCCCACCTTCACCTCACACACAGATCTGAGAAGCAAACACTCCCCATGCTTGCCCGGGGGTGCATGCAGTGGCAGGAGCTGCCCTTCCCTGATCCCTGTGCTCCCCAAACAAGCTGCTCACAGCTTTGTCCTGCGCTGCGCCCCAGCCAGGCAGCTCCTGTTGGTGCCCATTGGCTTTGGTGCCCAGGGCATTCACCCCACTTGCCTCCACCCCTTGCTATGGCATTGGGCTTCACTAGTGCTGAACAGAGCAGGATAATCACTTACAGTGATTCACATGCAACATTGCTGTTAATATATCTCAGTAAATTTCTAAGGTATTTTGGCAAAAATGTTACACTATTGAAACTGGTTTGTGGTTCATTATAACCTCCAGATCTTTTTCTGCAGTACTGCAGCCTACATAGTCACTCCTCATTTTGTATTTTTGTATCTGATGGTTCTATCTTAAATGCAGTACTTTGTACTTGTCCTTAATGAATGTCATACAATTAATTTCTGGTCTTTTTTCCATTTTATCACAATCATTTTGATTCCCATTCCCGTCTTCTAATAAAGTGTCTGTCATCCCATGCAGCTTCAAGTCAAGCACAAATTACTAAGTGTACCAAGCCTCAGTTCCATTCTCAAAGCTTTGGTGAAGATATTAAATGCATTTATTGATTTTTTTTTTTATCTTTTATATTTCTTGTTATCTGTATCTTTGTTTGTGCCATAGCCTTCCTAATTTTGTTCTTACATGCTTATACTATATGCTTTTACCCATACACAGAATAATGGCCAAATATCCACTTTTCCTTTTTCTTTTTAAGTTTTAGGTAACTGACAAATTCGCTGTTTAGACAACTTGGTCCCTCGCTGCTCTTCCCATCATTTTGTTGCATTAAGATAGCATGTCCTTTTGCCCTTAACATTGTCTCATTAGTGTACAACCAGCTCTCCTAGACTCCTTTTCCCGTTAGACTTGCCTATTATGGGTTTCTGTTTACCAGTTCCCTGAATGTATTGAAGTCTGATTTTTTTTGTAGTCTAGTGCTTTAATTCTGCTGTTCTCCTTCCTTATTTCCTTTCTTCCTGTCTTGAGGCTCATGAGCTGTCTCATTTCATGATAACTGTCACTCAAGTTACCTGCCACCTTCAAACTTCCATCAATTCCTTCCTATTAGTAAAAAATAAACTGAGAAGAGCCTATAGTTAGTCTCTTCACTGTCTGTACCAAAAAGTCATCCCCAGCACAATAAGAATGTGCTCGATTGTCTGTGTACTGCTGTGTTACTTTCACAACATAGATCACAATACTCCATTTACTCAAATATAAAATTATTCTGATTATAAGACAACCCCCAATAATTTGATCCTATATAAATTTGCTATAATTTTCCAGGTAGATAATCTAATTATTTGAGGTTTGCTTTGAATTTGTCCCCCTCCCACTGCTACAGCAGGGAAAATAAATCATGTGTCAGGTAGCTCTGCCTCCCCACAACCTCTTTCCCGGCACCTCTTTACTTCCCTCCTTACTGTCAAACCCTGCTCTCCCTGAACACATGAAAGTGAAAAGCAAATCTGAAAACACTGATTGTGAAATAAATACAACAGTAGCATTTGCATATAATACCCATAGACTTCATTCATCTTGAATTGATTCATGTTACCTTTTTTTTTTAAACTGCTACAAGTTTTAGCACAGGTTACTCCATAAACACATGCTCAATGTCGGCTGCATTCAATCAGCTTCATAGATGGTTTCCATTGCTGATCATGTGCTGCTTCTGGCAGCATTTTAATGATAGATAATACACTTAATGTAGTTTCCTTGTGTACAAATGTAAGATGAGAGGCTTTTCCCCCATGCTGACTGGGGAGAAACCCTTGATTTGTATTTGAGTAAATACAGCAATTAAAATCCCCATAAACACCAAATCCTATCGTCTGGTTATTTCATTTAGATGTTTCAATGAAATTGGTGTGATAGTCAATAATGTCATGATAAGTTCACAAATTGTACTGTGTGTTTTTCAATTAAAACATTGATGATAAAGGTTCATATGGTCAGCAAAAAATGTCAAGGGTTGACAGCTGTCTGTTGGTCCAAAAAGCTTGGAAATTACTCTTATAGACACATAAAAGACAGGATGTACTTAGAAATCCAGGGGATTTTCCCCTTTCATCAGAACCAAAACATTTTGTTCTTCAGGGTGTTACAAAAGAAGAAGTTACTGTTTTTCTCTTCTCCAACAGTATTTTGATTTGAATGTTGAATATAAACTTTGGGCCTGACTGATCCTGCACTTTTAAAAATAAAGTCATAAGCACAAGTTTTGTGCTCAGTGTGTTATTGTTATAGGATAATTAGAATCTCATGCTTTTATGGACCCATTTTACTTATTTGAGACTCTTTCCCACTTTCCAATGAGAATCTGCACTGGAAAGGGAAATTGAAAAGGGAAAGGTGAATCCAATGTCACAGGTGATCATTGAGTCATGTATTATAACTGGATTTTTAAATAAACCTGGGACTCCCTGGGATTCTTGGCTCCCAGAATTCTATGAGCTGTAGCATCCAATGAACAACATTTTCAAGTTGTATACTTTCAGGAATTAAGATGAACATCTCAACTGCCTACTTAAGCTAGGTATAGATGTTCAGCATCTACCAGGAGAATTGCCATTCTTCTTGTAGAAACAAAAAGTATTCCGGCTGCTTCTCCCAGAGGAAAAATGGCTGTTCCATGAGAGAAATAACCCAGCAACATCCTGCTCCACCCAAACCTCAAAACCAGCTGTTTGGGAGGGGCAGCAGCATTTCTGTTCAGGTAGTACTGAGAGAATGAATTGACTTCATGGTTCATTATCATCTTGCTGATTCCTGCTAATGTCTCACTATTCCATGGGTGTTAATGATCATTTATTCTTTTTAATGGTCTCAATGTTCCACTATTCAAACTATCCTTTTTTCTGCAGTTTTGCTACCTGTCAGCTTAGTATTGTCTCTCCTATTTCACAGCCATGCAGACTGTTTTTGGCTCTAGATAAAAAGCTTAACTCATGTGTGGTAATGTTAACTCAGATATGAAAACGACTGACAGTGAAGTAATGGAGGCAATGTCATGACACTCAAGAAGGCTAGATTTTGTTTTATGAATCTGAATAAAAAGACATACATTTAACTATAGTGAGTACAGAACTAATGACACAATATCTTCTATTTTGACTTTTTTTTTTCCTGGTGTGTTGTGTTTTTTTAAACTTTACATGTAATCTAGCAAATTAGTGCATGTTTTAATGGTTATATTTGTTTTTCCTTTGTTCTTTAACTGAATAATATAGTGCTAGACCCTTGCATATTAGTAAAGCTTCTAGATTCCTTTTACCTGGAGAAAAATGCGTTCTGTATTTTGTGATGATGTGCCATACCATCTGGCACTCCCCTTTTCTAGAACTGCCCATGGTGGATCCAGCAGTGATTAGAGCTCCCAGAGCTGCCAGGGGACATCATGCTCCCCCATGGCTTGTGTCACAACCCAAAGTTGTGATTTTTTGTTTGTGTGTGCTTCGGCTCTGCTAAATTATGTTCCCACTAAATTGCAGCTTCCTTGCACGGTGGAGTTTTCTGCTGCAGAAGAGAACCCCGGTGCAACGGAGAATTTCCCGCCAATTTGTAGCTTTCTTTGCATGGTGCATTTCTTTTGCATCTCAGAAATGCACGGTGCAAAGGAGTTCCTGCCATTTGTATGAAGATTCGTGCCACATTACTGGCCGATTCTAATACATGCAAACGTAGCGGCTAGTGATTGGCTTGCTAGCCGTATAAAGAGCTTGAGTGGTTTCCGCCCAAGTTGGAGAACTCCGAGGAGACCCCCGCAAGGGAGGACTCCACGAACACCAAGAGGAGGAATTAGAGAACTCACCAGGAGGAGGAGACTTTGCGCTGTGTGAAGCTCTCTAAGCGCTGCGGATCCTTACGGACCCAACGCATTTCTTAAGAAGGCAACAGAGGTCTAAACAGCCTCTGGCCTCTCCCCGTCACCGAGCGCAATCCTAGACATATCCCTTTCCTGTATACAAAAGATTCGAACCCACGGAGCTTTAACAACTCCAGGGCCAGAGAGCTGAACCGAACCCACGGAGCTTTGACAACTCCATGGGAAAGAAATTACTGAACCCACGGAGCCTTAACAACTCCTGGGCCAAAGAACCAAATTTGTTGTAGTCCTCCAACAAGGATTTAAGCGGAGCTGCACCTGGAAACTGTCCAGCCTACACCGCGACCATCTTGGGTGTAAGTAAATACTCTTTAAATCAACCATTACGCCTCCGTGACTAATTCTAGCTTGCCCCCGGTCTTCTCCGGCCCCACGTGCCTGGGCTGCTAGCCACAGCCCGAGTGCACAAAGACGGGCCCGGCTCGCCCCCGGCCCGCACAGCTTGGAGCTCCATTAGCTGATTGGAGCTTTAAGTCGTGGGATCATATAGTCCAATAAACTGACGGTTCCCAGCCCCTGGAGTGAAGATTGTGCTTGCAGGGGGGTACAGGTTCATGATC
The DNA here is from genome assembly GCF_030867095.1 of Alligator mississippiensis. NCBI lineage: Eukaryota > Metazoa > Chordata > Crocodylia > Alligatoridae > Alligator > Alligator mississippiensis. Next base: position 93,896,319 of record NC_081825.1, read on the forward strand.
ACCAGTAATGTGGCATGATGGGATATGATGCATGATCCCAACAATTGTGCTTTCTGCCATGCCACACATTCATAGCAAGAAACACGGTTGGAACTGAGCATCAGATCCCATTACACTTTCTTTGTAATGTCTGTTAGTGGTCTTAGACTACTTCACTAGTGTCCTACAAATTATGTACAATTTATTTAACCTTTACAAGAAGAAGAGCTCTGAGTTGTTAATTTAGAGACTCTTCTTTTCTTACCAAGTTTTATACATTTTTCTGGCACATGGTAATTTTACATTATGTTAAAATGTATGCCCTCCACTATTGTCTTTTCACAATTTAAACAATTACTTGAATAAAGAATGTGAATTATGGCTTTCAGGTTCCTTAGTTCAGTCATGCTAATTTATCTTCTGGCAGAGAATTTAAAACAAAATTATTGCCTCTTCCTGGTGTGTGATATTTATGAAAGATATTAATTACTTCTTGGAATGCACATTTTCTAGATCACAATGTTAAAAGAAATTTACAAAAGGGTGGGGGCGAAACCCTTTCTAATTTATTGTCTCTCTTTTTCTCTTACACACTCTCACACACAACTTTCTTCACATGCATGCACATGTGATTTATTTTTCAGATACCATCACACACAAACTCACACACACAACTCTCTCAATCACAAATCTGAGCATAAAATCATTGCATATCTTTCTGTTCTTTATATATGTCCCTATTGTCCACTGGTTCTCCCTCTGGACTGAGACCTTGTATTGGTAGAAAGGCTTGCATGTCCCAATGATCTTCAGAGCTATGTTGCCCATAGTTTCACACTCCTGGCAGGGTTACCTGTGGTGAAAAGGCCTGAAGGGAGTTTCCAGACAACCATAGTCCAATTTCAAGTTATCAGCAGCAGATCAGATGGAAGAAGATGTCAGGATCTCAATGACTTTATAGATGGAAGAAGGCTTCAGCAAGATGGAGGTCTCATGGAGTCTTGGGTTCTCCTCTGTCACTGGAGCCATATCTCTACATTGTCAAGATTATGTGTTTGCTGATTCTGTCCAGCAACTTCCTCATGTTAAACAGTTACATGTAGGCTTCTACCACAGGAAACAACATGCTTTCCTGTACCAACCTCCAATAACCCTGCAACGATGGACTAGTGAATCTAGCAGTCTTGAGCCATGAATCTACATGCAGGCAGCAGTAGCTTGATGGTTGTCTTGCAAATCATTTGAGACAGGTTTGCAATTTGGCAGCTGCTACCATGATGCAGCAGTCCTATTTAGGGTTCCCTCTGCCCACTCCACACGGAGAAGGGGCTAGAAAAGTTGCCATAAGCCTAGGCTGTCTTATCTGTTCCTGGCTTGGTAAATCACATCCAGCAGGATCAGTCTCTCTCTGTGGTCAAAAGCATCATAAGAAGATAATGATTTTTGCAACGTGGAATGTTTGCACATTGACTCATCATTTTGTCAGGTCCATTATGAACATCCAGCTTGCTCTGAAACATCAAAAATGTCCAGAAGCAATTAAAAGGATTCTCATCATCAAATCTCTTCAAGATCCAAAGGCCTGTAAAGATCTCCAACAGTGCCTCCATGAAAAGCTCTCTGCCCTGTCCACAAATGCAGGGGAACTCTGGAAGGAGTTTAAAACTGCTGTTCCTATGAACTGTGCTGAATCCATTGGCTATACCACCCATGGAAACCAAAACTTATTTGATGAGAGTAACACTGAGAACCAAGTCCCCGTTGACCGGAAGAGACGGGTTCATTCTACTGGGCAAGATGACACTTCATCTCAGCAGAAGGAGACACATTAAAGTTGATGCACAAAGGAAGATGCAGAAAATCAAAAATAAGTGGTGGCAAGGTAGAGCCAAGGTGATCCAGTTCTATGCTAACAAACATGGCATGCCTAGCTGTTTCCAGGCAATGAAAACCATCTATGGCCCAACTTTCCATGGTTCTACTTTCCTGCAATCACAGAGTAGATTGACATTGTCACAGAGCACTTAGTTGCCCTGCTCCTAAAGAGGGGAAACTGCTAGGGAAAGAGCCCTAGCAGTAAGCGATGAGCCTAGCTGCTGGTTGCCAGGGCAACCAGAGGAGGTCAGCTGACCAGAAGGGGCAGGGCCTGGCTCCCATATAAAGCCCAGGGGCTGAGCCCAGGCTAACAGTTCCCTGCCAGCAGCCAGGGAGGAAGGAGCTCTCCCTGAGCCAAGCTGAGAGGAGAGGCCTGACTGCAGGTACAGCCCGAGCCGGGTAAAGGATAGAGCCTCCCTGGAGTGTTTTGAGTAACATGTTTCTAGCTGAGCGGCTTCAGTTTTGTTATAGCCAAGGGGCTTGCGGTTTGTTTACTGTTTAAAACCGGTGGTTTGGGTGAGGCTACTAGGGGTTGGAGGAGGCCTCATAGGGGACCCACAGCAGTGTGAGGGCCCCAGCACCAGTGAGGGTGCAGCATTCGGGGTGCACTGACCTCAGCCCCAGGAAGGGGGCAGTTGAGAGGCCCCAGAGAGGGGGCAGCATTATTGAGAGGCCCTGGAGAAGGGGACAGCATTGTGAGACGCCCCAGAGAAGGGGGGCAGCACTTTGAGAAGCCCCAGAGAGGGGGCACTGAGTGAGACAGGACCATGGAGTGCCCTAGCGCCAGAGAGGGTGCAGATTGAAAGAGGCAGGGCTCGGAGAAGACAATGGGGCCAGATCATAAACAAGGTCCAGACCGAACAACATCTACTCCATCTGTGAGGCTTGGGGCGTGGTACAGCATGGTTGGAGTCACGCGTAGCCCATAAGGCTAGGGTGCCCCGAAACAATGGGGGTACCAACTATCTGGGAGCAGGACTTACCAGGGGTCTGGGAAGGCATGGGGTCAGAGTGTACAGCTAACCGTGACCAAGAGGGCATCAAAGGTGGCCTCCCAAATATATATTTTGTCATCAAAGACTTGGCAGGTGAGGATCAAGGGTGCCCATTGGGCCAACTTGGCACGGTAAGGGGGCCTTGGGGAGATCACGGCCATCCTCGAGGAGCCCGTCCTATGACAGACATTCTGCAAAGGCAATTAATCCAAGCTAGATGGAAAGACTCATGGTTCAGGAATACCTCAAAGTATTCAACTGACAGATAGCACAGTTGAGTCCATCCCCCAGTACCCTGAAAGGGGATCCCTTACCATCCTTCCTATTAGAAGACGTTTGGCATAACATCAGGGAAACCAAGAACAACAAGGGTACTGGACCAGATGGCATACCTGCTGAAATCTACAAGGCTCATGGTGAGGATCTGGTTCTGAAACTCCACAAATGTATTCTCTGAATTTGGAACAATGAAAAGATCCCTGGTGACCTGACGAATGCCAACATCATGACTATTTCCAAGGAAGGAGATAAGTCTGCATGTGGAAACTATCAAGGTATCACCTTCCTTTCCATAACTGGGAAAATCCTCACTCACATCCTCCTTAATCATTTACCTCTTGCTGAGGAATCCTGCTGGAATCTCAGTATAGTTTCAGACCAACCTATGGCAATTGACATGAATTTGGCACCCATCAGATCCAAGAAAAGTGTTGGGAACAACACTAGGACCTCTATATGCTCTTCATTGACCTTACTAAAGCCTTTGATCCTATCAGTCATGAAGCACTGGGGAAAGCACTGGCCAGATTTAAATGTCCTGAGAAGTACATAAGGGTCATGAGGCTTCTTCATGACCAATACTGTGACCATCCTGTGTAGCAGATCAAAGATGGATCCATTTGTCATCTAAACTGTGGTCAAGCAAAAATGCATCATCACCCTAACTCTGTAGGAGTCCCCTGTGGTTCACTGGTAGAATCCTTATCTACCACAAAGCAGACCTGGGTTTGATTCCCTGACACTTGTATAACTACAGATCTGGTGGCACCAAACATCTGGATTCAGTCTGGTCTTTGGATTCTGTCTCAGTCACCTAAGGAGAGGATAGAAGATCCGGGCAGCCTCCACTCTTCCAAAAATTCCTCCCCAGGCATATACATTGATGGTCTGGGTGGTCCTCATGCACACACCATGATCCAGGAGGATCAATGGTTGCCACATACCCCAACTCGGTCCTCCATTTATTTGACAGTCATCCTGGTTCTCATTAAAGACCACCTTCCTTCTGGAATTGATATTCCATACTAAATGGATGGAGGGCTCTTCAAGCTGGGATGTTTCCCTTCAAAGACCAAAGTACTCAAAACAACCATCCTTGACCTTCAATAAGCTGAAAACTGTGCAATTCTTGCACACACTGAGGAAAAATCTCCAGACCATGCTGGATCTCTTTGGAAAAGCCTGCTAAACTGTGGGCCTCTCTCTCTCAACACTGAGAAGACTAAAGTGCTCCATCAGCCTGCCCCATCTCTGAATGTTACCTGCTTCCCCAAATTACCATTGAGGGAAAGACCATGGCGGTAGTCAATCACTTCCTCTGTCTCAGTAGGTATCTCTCTCAGAAAGTGAACATTGAGGAGATACAGCACAAAATCCAGGGTGCAAGTGCCTCCATTAGGAAATGCTTCATCAGGTCTTTATTCATTTTCATCTCTGGAAAGACACCAAGATCCAGGTCTACAACGTTGTCATCATACCCACTATTCTTTATGGATGTGGAACATAGGTGACTTACCATTGTCTTCTCAAGACCCTGAAGAGGTATCAATGATACCTCCAGAAAATCCTTCACATGAAATGGGAAGATCACCACACAAACACCAGCATCCTTGCTGAAGCCAGTATTACCAGCATTGAGTCAGTGATCCTCAAGCACCAACTTCATTGAACTGGACATTGTGTGTGGATGCCTGACTCTCAACTCCCCAAACAAGTGCTCTATTTCCAGCTTAGTAATGGCCTGAGAACTTGTAGTGGCCAGAGGACACATTGAAGGCATACCTCAAGAAAATGGATGCCAACATCAAGAGCTGGGAGGAGCTGGCAGGCAGCCAGCCCCAATGGCACCACAACCTCAACCAAGCAACAGCCTGTTTTGAGGTAAAGCATCTTGCCCGTGAAGCAGAGATGAGAGAGCACAGGAAGGAAATGGAGAGGAATCCCAGCCTGTAGCTTACTCTTCCCTGTGGAAAGACCTGCAACTTCTGGGAATGAATCTGCAGCTCAAGGATTGAACTCTTAAATCACCTCTAGACCAGTAAATGAGCCACGGCAGAGATCATCCTTGAATCTAGGGATTGACAACAATTTTTCACCACCTCCTTCAGCAGCATCTATGACAGGGGTGGGCAATTATTTGGGCCCATGGGCCACATAGGGACTTCTGGGGAACTGCCACAGGCCAGTCAGCACCCCACCCAGCCCCCTTGCAATGCCTGGAGCCTGTGCACTCTGTGGCTCCTCCCTGCCACTGTTAACAGTGCACATCCCCAGCCCTGACCCCAGCCTGCCCCACACCCTGTCCAGATTCACCCCAGCCAAAGTGGACCAGCCAGAACCTGTGCGCACAGCCCCAACCCCAGCCCACCCCGTGCCTGCTCCGGACTGCTCACCCATGCTGAGCAGTGGCAGCAGCTGGGCAGAAGCTGCTGCTTGGCTCTGAGGAAAAGTGGCCCCCCTCCCTCACTGTGGTAAGCCCTTTCTTGCTGCAGCTGCCCAGAGCCCATGCCTGGGCTGCCCTGTGGCTCCTCTCCACCACTGTCACTGTCACCTCTAGGCTGTCCAGTGGCATTGCAGAGGAACTACAGGGCAGCCCAGGCATGGGCTCCAGGTGGCTGCAGCAAGAAGGGCCTGACAGTGGTGAAGGGGAGGGGCCACTTTTCCCCAGCGCCAAGCAGCAGCTTCTGCCCAGCCACCTCTGCTGCTGCTGCTGCTCAGCATAGATGAGTGAGTCTGGAGTAGGTGTGGGGCAGGCCAGGATCAGGGCTGTGCACATGGTTTCCAGCTGGTCCAGAGCTGGTCTGCTCCACCGGGCACAGGGCAAGCCGAGGTTGGGGCTGTACGCACGGGTAATTTTATAGTTTGTTAGACTGTGAGGGGAAGCTAGAACAAGCCAGTTTAGAAAATTCAAAATGAAATGTCAAATCCTCAATTTCTGATCCTTTCAAAATATATTGTTAATTTTTCCCTCACATAGCTTAATTTCTAAATGCTGCTTTTTATTACCAATCAGAAAATTACCTCTCCATATCACTGAGAGTCCTAAGATAAAATGGTTCCTTTCAAGGTGGTCCTCAGACAAGGGATTGCCTTGCAGATTTTATAGCCATTTAAGAAACATGAAGGTAAGAAATATATTTTCCTTAGGGATGAAAAGAGGTCAGTATTCAGCGATATTAGCATAATAAGAAAAGAGATAGGTAAGGCTGAAGTTCTTGAGCAGAGCCCTGAAGCATCTTAAAAACTCACTGGTAATTATGAGCAGTAAACCCACTCATCATCGTTTGCAGGCTTGTGGCCTAAATTATTTGTAACTCACTAGACTCATTCTAAATTACATGTAGCATTCTCTGTTCCCTTTTGCTGGAGAAATCCTTTTGAAGAGAAAAAGCTTTCAATGTAACACCAATTTCTCTTTTTAAAATGTTTCTTTATCTTGGGGACAAAAGAGCTATTTTAAATTACTACAGAGATAATTTACAGTGGGAGAGATAGGGTTGACATTTTTGACCCCTTCAGTGGAACAGAAAAAAACTAGGACAAGTTGGCTACAGATAAAATGTAAGGGGATTTATCACAGAATAATACTCTCCCTATGAATGACAATGAAAGAAGAAAACCAATCAATTTTAAGATAACATGGCACAAAGACACAAAGCAAATGCCAAAGACACAAACACTTTATGTTTAAGTGATGCTTGAGTAAATTATGTTAGAAAAGAAATTTTTAACACACAAAAGGGTTAGACACAGAAAATATAATTGCAAATGCTTTTTTTTTTTTTCACTTTTTTGTGCTACCAGACATTCAAGCTTGACATGCTTCTCACTTGTTAATTTGGATGCTGTCTAGTCTCTACATTTCTCCCACCTACCCTACTGTCTACCAGAAATAACATTGAACTAAAGTGCAATCTGCATGTCTACTGTTCATACACACATTGATTTTAGCCTCCTTTCCTGTTTTGTTTCTATCATCCCAGATCCTGCTTCACTGTGCCCAATGAACGGTGGAGTATGGTATGGAGCCTCCTTTTTTATTTGGTTTTACACCAGAAAGCTTTCTTATATTTCTAAAGCAAGGCGAGGAGGAGGATTTTTTTCTAAGGTAAATCACTCATGGATACCACTAAGGAAGTTGACATGTACTAGCATTACATACCACTAATGTTATACCTTTGCTTTTCATTTCTAAATTTTAGATTCCCCATCTCCTTGCAAATACAGGATTTAATTTTCAAGGTGCTGAGATTTCTCAAAAGCTATTTATTTCATCAGCAGCTGCAGAAGTTTCGCAGCACTGGGTTTAAAAAGAGAAGTTTAAGTGTGCTACATATGCACATGTTCAAACATTAATGAAGAAACTGAAGCTTTGTTGCTTCTTTCCCCACACCCAGTTACCATGGGCCCATCACTTTGTAAAGGGCATCTAATTCAGTAGAAATAGCCTAACATCTTAAATTGCTGTTTAATATTGATTACTGTCCTTTACTTCTGGTCAAAGGAAGAGGAAATTGTGAAGACTTCTTCTGCATTAGAACTTCAGTCTCGTTTGCAAGTCTCATTTCAGAGGGCATGCCAGGGATGAGGGAGATTCAAAAGGACCTGTAGCATTTCTCACTGCAAGGATTCTCTATCACTGTTATCTGCTCTGTATTATACCAGTCCCTGGAGCAACCAGAATCTGGTGGCTACAAAGACAATTAAAAGCCACTTTAAACCACTATCACACTGTTGTCAATGGCATCAGCAGCAGTCCCTTGGTATGAGGATGCTAGCCTTCCAGTAAACAGGGAAGTTACTGGTGAGTCTGTAGATGACTGAGGAGGCTGATCAGATATTTTAATATTCTATTGCTGATGTGGCAAATAGTTTTGGAAGAAAGGAGTCGATTCTGGTGATGTCAGGTTACAGCTCTTTCCCTTTGTCTTTCTCATCTACATATCTCCATAGTGACCTGAGTTTGATCAATGCCGTGTCATATTTCATGGTGCCATTGGGGACTATTCAGTGCTTGAGTCTCCCAGGTGTTGGCATAAATTTTGCATTTCTGTAGATTAGCCTTAAAGGCATTCTTGAATCTCTTCTTTTGCCCATATCTAGAGTGGTGACCATTGCTGAACTGGAAGTATAAGACCTGTTTTGGAAACCAGGTGTCAGGCACCCTTATGACATGTCCTGTCCAGTGCAGCTGGTGCCATATAATGGCTTCAATGCTGGTGGTGTTTGTTTGAACCAGAACACTGGCATTCATTATTCTGTCCTTCCAGTTGTTATGGAGGATTTCTGAAGACATCCCTGATGGAAACTTTCCAAAGCTTTCAGATGTTTCTAAAACGTTGTCCAAGTTTGGTAAACAAGATGTTTGGCTTGGGTTCTCATGTCATAATCATTAAAGGCACCATTTCAGAGATGTTAAAGGTAGCCGTGGCAAATTCGATCCATCCATTGTTCACATTTTGGGAAAGGTAGCTACCTAGACAGGGGACCTACTCAACATTCTCCAAGGATTGCTCTCTAATTGCAATGTGAGGAGGAGCTGCTAGTTAGTTTGGGGTGGGTTGGTAAATTATCTTGGTTTATGTGAAGTTGACAGTGATTCTAAGCATTTCATACACCTCACAGTACCCCAACTCCACTCTGAGTTATCCCATAAATCCGGCATCTCCAAAAGTGCAACTAGAATCTAAGTGATTTGTCTTCTGGCTCATCTGTAGGAAAACACAGTTGACACAAACCATGTTAAATTATCCCACAAATTGTTTTGCATCAGCTGACTAGAATTGTGTGCATCTGGGTGGTGGTACAACTGGAAGAACAGTAGAGTTAGTGATACTATTAATTTCTGCCAAGAATGATTTAACAGCGCTCACAATAGAGAACAGACTTCATTCAGGGAAAAAAAAAAAACTTCCCCACCTCTCCAGTTCAAATGCTGTTGATCAGACAGTTATTTTAGGACAGAGATGGGCAACAGGGAGAAATGTATCAGCTGTAGCTGTTAGTGTCTAATATACTGAAATCAATAGGCCTGTATTACTTTGATCCTCTCAAAATTTTGATAAAGTTTATGGAATTATACCTGAAATAGACTAGCCTCTTCATTTTAAAAGCTCTCTAAACTTGTATTAAACAGTGGCAAGCAAACATTTTCCAAAAACTAAAAAAGAAAGGGAAGACATTTTACCAAATTTTATGCATTTCCTTTTCAAATCTCAGAGATGTTGTTGGCTTATTCATTTACTTACCATGAGTCTTAGAGAACTCTGCATTTTAACAAGTACTTTGTCTATGTGTATGTATCACTTGATTTCTGTTTCACAGAAAACTAATTATTTTCATGTGAGCTGCTTTTGTTAGCAATATTCCTCTTTATTTCTCTCTTCCCTTCAGTTTTGCTTAAGTTTTACTCAGTATACCCCAGATCACTTACCAGGATAAAGCAGTTTATACAACTGTAGCTTTATAGAGCAGATATGGTATTCACACGGGGCCTGATCCTACATTCACTGAACTCAGGGGTAAAGCTTCCTTCGAGTCCATTAGTCAACAGCTAACCTGACTATTAACACCCTGGGTGTGAGCTATTGCTCTTATAATAAGTCTATTTTTTATTAATCTATAATAAGTCTATTATATTATAGATGAATAGACATATATATATATATTAGTCTATAATAAGTTTATTATAAGAGCAATAGCTCTCAATAATTCTGTTTTTAAGAGTACCTCCTCCACAGCCTGTACAAGATTGCTAGGTACTAAGATTGAAGGGATGCCTTTTTTTCTGGACACTGTTTTAAGGTTCCCTTTAAAAGTGGCCAATCACATGAAAAATTAACCCTCATTTGATGAGGGATCAGATGAAGGCACTCCCCTTTGGAGTGACTTAGGGAATTTCTGTTCCCTCGGTTCAGTCCGTTCTATGATCGGGGCTGAGCTGATGCAGCTCAGCCCTGCCCCCAGTGCTGACTGCAAGAAGGGAGCCAAGAGAGGAAAGAGGAGTGTGCTATGGGCTGGGGTTTGCCTGGCCTGAGCTGGAGAGGGGGCATGGATTGGAGCCTTCCCCCGTTGCAGCCCCACCTTCAGCTCCCCCCATCCAGCTCAGGCCAGGCAAACCCCAGCCTGCACTGCACTCTGCCTCCCTTCCTACAGACTGTACCAGAGCTGGGAGGGGACATGGGACGAGGGGAGAAAGGCTGCAGGCAGGCTCCATGGGCTCATTTGGCTTCAATGTGGAGCTTGATCCCCTTTTACCCCCCCCCCCCAACAGGCAAATGTCAGGGGGGTACTCTAACTTATGGCACTTTATGTAAAGCACTATGAGTTCAAATGGGGACCTGCACATCTGTCAGCACCCTAAGAGCTATTTCATATCTTCCTTATGACCATGATTCTAAATCTGATATGCAACACTCTAGGACTCAAAAAAAAGGATTCACAGATGGTTAGAATGGCATAATGATTTGGTGGGGAAAGTGTCTCCTAATCTGAGTGTTATGTTGGAAAAAATTACTAATGCTTTGCAAACCTCTAAGTAGTGTCCAGACATTGCCCATAGAGTGTGCACCCTAAAGTCTGGATGCCTGTCTGACATGCTTTTCCCTTTCCTTCCTAGATTGTTTTTCAGTCTCTACTTTTTTGGAAAAAGAAGGATTCCAGAAATACAAAATAAGAAAGGACTTTTTCCTGAAAGCTAAAAAATGGTTTATTTTGAGCTTTGGGAAAAGACCTGGATTGGTGCCTAACTTCTTTGCTCCAGTCCAGTCATCTAACCCAACATGCAGGAGGTTTGTCATTTTCTAATATTTGTACCCATTGTCATTTGAAATATTAGAGAAGTATCCCAATAGTGTCTGAATTAGACTATTACATGTGCTGATCAGCACTCTTCTGTATGTTTTCTCTTCATGTTCAGAATATTGCTCTAAATTTTCTGACAGGACAACAAACTTCAGTGGAATATTTGTTTCAAATAGTAATGAGCTCAAATAAGTCAACTGTATTCCACGTGAAGAATAAGCAGTCAAGGAATATGGCATCTGACCATGAGTGTCTATGTCTTGGTGCTATCAGCTACTTACTAAAGGCTACACTCTGAAAGCAGATAATCCAGAGTAAATCTGCAGTAGTTCCACTGATATTGCTGTAGCTGAACCATTCTATATCTAGGAAACCAATTTGATGTTTTCCTACATTTGGTTTCATTTTCACCATTGGTCACCAGGGTGAAATATTATGGCTATGAAACCAGCCTGTCATTTATATAATTAGGAGGACATTTCTTCTGCAATTCTCAAAAACATATTGATACTATGCACACATGTACTGTTAGTTGGCAGAATGATTTTTAAGACCTTTGAATGTTTAATTCTCTTCAATATAGCATCATTCTGCAGTTGGTAATAATACAATATATAGCAATGAAGAGAAATAGTGATTACTTCTAAAAGTCATTCATAATTAAGTGAATGGGACTATCTATATGCTTAAAGTCAAAGGTGTTTAAAAACTGCACTACATAGTGGGGAGAGTGTAGTAGTGACTGCACACTTAGTCATATGTGTCATAACCCATGGGTATGATTTTGTGTGTGCTTCAGCACTGCAGAATTATTTCCTGCCACGAGGAGCTTTCTTTGCACGGTGCAATTCTCAGTTGCAAAGAAAAAACCCCGGTGCAAAGGAGTTCCCGCCATTCGCATGCAAATTTGTTCCCCACTATTGGCCAGTTCTAAATTATTCCCACGTGGCGGCTAGCGATTGGCTTGCTAGCCGTATAAGAGGCTTGAGCGGTTTCCGCCCAAGTTGGAGAACTCCAAGGAGAACCCTGCAAGGGAGGACTTCACAACCATCTGGAGGAGGAGAAGGAGGACTTCACATCTTGTGAAGAACTCTAAGTGCTGCGGAGCCTAACAAACCCAGCGTGTGCCTTAAGAAGGATACAGGGGCCTGATCAACCTCTAGCCTCTCCCTGTCGCCGCCTAATCCCTCGACGAACCCTTCCCCGCGCGCTCGTTCCACAGAGCCTAGCAAACTTCGTGTGTGTGTATCCAGAGCTCTGCCCGAGTTATTTCAAGAGGCTCGAGTTTTTCTACGGGTCTTGTTCATACGAGTTTTGTAACTGCAACTTAAGTGAAGTTTTCTCCTGCCTGCACTGCGACCATCTACGGTGTAAGTAAAATAATCTTTAATCAACCGCTACGCATCCGTGCCTAATTCTAGTTCGCCGGTTTGCATTCCCCGACCCACGTGCCAGGGCTGCTGGTCACAGCCCGCCACGTGCCCCCAAAAGCCTCGGACCGCTCCTGGCCCGCACAATATGGTGCAAGAAAAGGGCTGAATAATACAGGATAGAGGATCTGTGGGGGAAATCATTAAAGGCACAGGAGGCTTCCACTGCTACCTCAACATCCACAGTACTAAAAATGGGTGATCAAGGAAATTAAAGCACTGCAGGCAGCTATGCTATGCTATTATAAACAGATCAATAATCTAAGATATCACATGCATCTTCTTTGCAACATTTCCAGTAATAAAATACTGACCTTTATAGGGTGGTGTAGAACAGTGAGGAACAATTTGGTTCATTTTGTTTAATGTTATACAGCTAGAATCATCAAAGAGAAGAGTCAAGAAGCCAGGGAAGTTTGCTCCATTGCAACTAGAAAAGGAAATTAAAAACATCACATTCATAAGGAGGAAAAAGCAGTGGGATAAGGACAGTATTCAGAGTGAACTTGGGACAGATCTTCACCATGTGTAAAATGGTCATAATTGTACTCAAGTCAATACAGCACAGACATTTTAAATCAGCAGATCTGCCTTTGTTTTTATACCTTTGCTGCTGGTTATAATCTGGTGACAAAGCTTACTGTAACAGGGGGGCTCTTGGGGCCGATCTCCATGGCCTGCCCACCTGTTCTTGGGCCAACCACCCGCCTTCTCGCCCGCCACGCCTTGATGTTAATTGATTAATTAATTGATGTCAATGAAGCGGGAGGCTACCCATTTTGCTGCCCCGATGCCTGGGGACACTCTCTGCGGCTCCTTTCCTCCCCTATACCACAGCCCAAGCCTTGCAGATGGCATCTTGATGTTCACAATAATCACCAGCCCCCACAGTGGGCCCCAGAATCCTCCTAATAGGACCCCTCCATTATCCTGCCACTCAGGCAGCCTCTCCACCTTCATTCAGGCTACCTAGCCCCCCCAAAACTATTTTCCCCTCTCGGGTGTGGTCCTCCCGGGACCTCTGGCTACCAGCCCTTGCCCACCTCCAGGTCAGTCAGGCCCCCAGGCCCCCAGCTCTTGGGCATCCCTCACGGTGGGCCCCGGGCCCTTTTGACCGTCTTGGTCCTGGCCCCAGCATAGGCAAGTTGAGAGTACTCTCTTGTTCAGGTTGGGTCTCTAGCCCCTCACTCTCTCCAGGGGTCTGCCCTCTGGGTCCTTCACACAAACACAGGGGTTACCCACCCAGTGGTGGGGGCTAGGGGTTAAGGCACCCCGACCCGCCTTTCACCGGGGTGGTAACTGGCCTGGCATTTCCTGGGGGATCCCGTGCCACTGAGAGCCCCACCAGGCCACCCACTCCCGGCAGGGTGCAGTTTTAGGTCATGCCCAGGACCAGGAGCCTCCCGACCATCCCCTACAGCTCCTCCCTTACCTCCAGATAATCTTAGCAGCCCTCCAGCCAGGCAATGTTGTTGCCTGGCCTCCAGCAGCCAAACTGCCCTGTTTATATAGACAGCCCCTGACTCCAAAATGACTGCCCTCATCAGGTACCTGGTGGCTGCCAGCTCCAGGCTCTTAAAGTGGTAGGCACACAGAGTGCCCTGCCACACTTACCTTCCAAAAATAGACTTTCATGCTCAATATCTGGTTACCATTCTACTGATTTCCTTTAAAATGTAAAACAGGAAAACATAGAAATGCAAAGAAGTAATTATATTTTAGAGAAAAATGGATTATTATTCCCCCGTTATTGAAAATGTGCTGTTGTCCAGTGTTGCTTCTCTATGGTTTGTTTTCACTGCATTTTTCCAAATGATAACGGACAGCAGTAGGCAAGTTTAAAAGAGAAGAGGAGCAGCACTTTACTTGTTTCCAGTCGTATTGCTTGAGTAAGTTGCATACAACTCTTAAAAAATGTCTTGCAGGCAGTTGGTTAGTGTGGTTTATGAAGGGGTTTAGAAAGCTAGAGGCATGAAGGAAATGGTTACATAGTCCCACGTGAGGCCACTTTCTTTTCCCATCAGTATGTTCTAGGATAATCTGCTAGAAGTGAGGGTTTTAACTAGAAAATTGGATTTGCAGATGAAGTACACTCCTTTCAGTGGGAAAGTGAAGCACCATCATTTTACATGAAACTTCCCAAAATAACTCTGCTGGAGTTATTTTTTCTTAATAATTTTGGCATAGCCAAGGATATTTCAGATGTATGTGCCAAGGAGCATGGAGTTGCCGATTTAAAATTATTTGTTCACATACTCTTGAGCAGACAGAAGACCTCTTGCTGAGGACTTATATTTTCCTTCCTTCTTTCTTAAAGGAGTGTCTTTCATTCTTTTATTCTTTCTTTCATTCATTCTTTCTTTGACTTCATCTGTATCCTTGTTTAACAACAAATAAGTAATTTGTCTGATGTGTAGTTTTATCATTGTGATTGCACTCCATTATTTTTGCACATTGATTTTTTTATGTGCCACTTCAATTGTATGTTACCAGAGCTGACATTCAAAAGATTATCTGGAAATAGTTACGATGGATACACATCTTATAAGAGATGTGGTTGAAATTATGTTTTCTTATAAACAGAGTTTTTAATATATGTTTAATTGCAGTAACATTCTTTGACAACGACACCGCAGCAACCACTTTTGCTTGGCAATTCACTAAAACTCTGCAGAACGTCTGCCTAAAATAAAAAGGGCAGAAAGAATTTATGTCAGAATAATTAACAGCATGTGTCATCAGTCATTAGGATCAACATACAAAATGGTCGCTGCTGGCAACAAAAGTGACACACGAGTCAGCTAGTGGTGAAGATGTGTCATTCTTTGCAATCACAGTGGGGAAATGGAATCTCTTTGCTGATCATAAAGTACTTTCCCAGTTTAAATTTAGTTCTTGTGTTGATTAAAAGGTTTTCCAGTTTAAACATTCCTAATCAGATAAAATCATTCTGCAGCATGTGCATCAGGCAGTATCTGTAATCATGACAAAGTGCTATTAAATTGAATGAACACAGACTACCTTCCCACTCAGAAAAAAGGAGGAAAATATTTCTATAACTATACTGATCCAGCCCCACTAAGAGAACTGTGGGAACTTAGGGTCAGGGTTGCTACAAGTCTCTCCCCTCTTTTTGATTATTACACTTAAAAAAAAATCCCTACAATTAGTTGTGCTCTTCTTTAAATCTTTTCACTATCTTGCACTCAGAAATATGGTGTCTCTACAGATCATTTGGGTTCTTGGCTCTTTTTTTTTTTTTTACAGACTATGCATTTGAGTCTTCTCTATTTCTAGATTTTCAATGACTACCACTGCCCATGGTGCTGTAATGTAGAAAATGTAACTGATAGCTCAAAATGAGGTATCTACATTCAAAAATATGCAAGAATTGTAGGCATTCATTGACTAGCATTACAGAAGATGCTGGGCTCATTAAAAAGTGCTAAATGGTGGGATTATAGATAAAGATAATCTGAGGCAGCTAAAGAACTTTAGAATGTAATAACTCATATGCCTGGTCTTAATGTGCTGCTTTCACCCTATTCTCAACATAGAGAAGACAAATGAAAGCTGTTTTGGCAGTGGAAAAATGGGTGAAAAATTGTGCTCTGAAATCTCACAGGACCAGATTACTATCAGTAGCTGAAACCATTTCAGTGCTGGGAAATCTATGGTACCTACAGTTATCATCCAGGCATATTAGGCCATTAAACATGTCCTATTTTCATGGTGTGAGTAATGCTCTGGAAATAATAGAGTGGTTTGTGGTGGACTTCCTGAAACATGATGGGGTTATTGACGAGATGCAAACTTTCTTCTGAGTACATAAACAGAGAATGGTATGTTTCATTGGCATTACCATTTATTGACGACTGTATCATTAATATTTTAGGATTTTTTCAAAATAAGTAAAACAAGGACTTTTTTTCCTAGATCAGCCTATTTATAATGGTGTGGTTTCAAAGCCAATACTAAATTGGGAGGACTTCGCTGACTCCTTGATTCCTTGGTTCATGAAGCCATACATTGGATACCTAGCACAGAACAATTTTAACTATCACTAGAGTAGGTTGACTTTTGAGCATGCATTTGGTAGACTGAAAGGGCTCCGACAGTGATTTGTGTCTAGGCTGGATTTAGTGAGTCAAATAATCCTGTTGTTATTGCTGCCACTTGTGTATTCCGTATTTGTAAATAAAAGGGCAAAACACTACTGGAAATTAAAAGCATTTGAACAGTAAAAAACAGAATAGGGATGGTATGACTTTGAGGTACAGTATGACTAAGGACGTTGTTTAAAATCATATTAACATAACAGCATGCTTGTATTGTTGACTTGGATACAGATCTACATAATTTTCAAACACCTGTGATGAATTTGAAGGGCAGAGTGTTAAACCCAGTAAATAAGTGTAAAAAGACTGTCATACCCAGAAAATGGATCACACTTCTTAAAAACTACATAATGTCTTTGAAAGATAGATAATAAACAAGAGATGTATTAACAGCAATAAAATCTGAAGCTTGTAGACATGAATATTTAATAAACAAATTTATTAAACTTTATCCTAATAAAGGAAAGTACAGGGGGACTGCTGATCTTGCACTTGTCACAGTACACTGCACATATACTCATAACAGTTCCTGTTGTTTGCCACAGGCATGAAGTGGTTGTGATAAGGATGCAAGCTATGCTGCTGCCTTGCTGATAGCAAGTATAGTCACTCTAACACTCTATAGTCCATGGAGTGAAGTCTTTGCTAAGATGGAGGTATTTGCACATTTTGCCCCATATTAGTGTGCAACATCTGTGTTTGTTGTCAGGGAACTACCTGATGTCTTGGTCCATTATTTGATTCACCTCCTGGTCTTTCTACTTTTCCTCCTCTCAGTCCTTCAACTCCTGGTTCTTCGCCTCTTACTCTATTCCCTATCATCATGATAGGCATCCTCTGAGGAATGAAAAAGCTTGGAAAACATACCCTTCCTTACTGACTTCTTTCTTTTCCTGAAGAATGCCAGTCACCAAGCAAGTATGAAGGGGTCACGTCTTCAGGATACCACAGTTGAGGGAAGGTAAATGACAGAAAGAAATTTAAGCATAAAGGAAAAACAAGTTTCATTTTTTTTTTAACGTAACATTCATCATCAAAATAAGCAGAGGGTAAGATTTAATTCAGCATCACTTTGTAACTCCAGATGTAGTAAGTAATGGGTTCAAATGCAGATGGAAGCTCCTAGCTAGAGACAACAGCATAACTAAGGTAGGGAAACCAAGGCAGCAGCTTGGGTGGAGTGGGGGAATGGCACGGAATCTCAGTCACTGCTGCCCTGGGCAGCCAGCTGCTCTGTTGCACCTCTGGATAGAGAAGTGTAGAAGGGTTATACTGTGGGTTCCTCAATATAAGCACACTAATAATGCAGTAAATATTTCTTAAAAAGTGGTGTTCATGACTCATGTATCAGTTCTAATGATGACAAAAGTCTAAAGGCGATAGCTGCACTAGGTGCGAATAGCTGTAGCCTGCCGGCTTGTAACAACTTGTACTTTCCCCTTGTTCCAGATACGATGTTGCATACCTTCCCTGCTCTGCCCTAGCTGGCCTTTCTCTCCAGGTATTCCCGATTTATCTTACCTTCTGTAACAGGGCAAGGAACAGCCCTGTTCCTTTGGTGCTACAAAGTTGCGAGTGCTGGGGAGAGTTGGGTCAGGGACAGGGCAAGGATAATTACTTAGTAGACACAGTTGGGGAAAGGGATTGCACTGGGGTTAATGTTGCCTGATTAAGAGCCAGTGGCTATTAAAGTTCATGGCAGGAGGCTTTTCTTTGCTCCCTGGAGAACAGCGTGAGAGTCAGTGGGGAAAGCCAGGAGCGACAAACCCAGTGCTGGAACAGATCACTGATAAGATCAGCTGCCCAGGTAAAGGTAACCACTGCAACCAGAGAAGCAAAGAGGTGAGAGAGAGAGAGAGAGAGAGAGAGAGAGAGAGGAGATACTTACCAGATTGATCCTTAGGCAGAGAGAAGGACCCACAAAGGAAGAATCCGCCGATACCTGAGAAGGAAGGAAAGAGAGTGAGACTGGAGGTGAGCTGACAGGCTCAGGGGAATGGTTTTCAAGGCAGTGGAGGGCGAAGGAAGGCTACGCGCTGTGAGAACAGCCAGTGTTACCCACAACACACAGGGAAGTCACTAATAAACCAATTAACTTCTTATTCTTCCATCACTTCAAGGCATGGCAGATGAGCCCCAGGGAGAGAGTTTTTGTTATTCACCCCCACACAGCCACAAGTGGTGCATTGGCCGGGAAGCAGCGACTACACCCCGGCAGGTGCACGGAGGTCCAGAACTCCACTGATTGGCAATAGGCACACACCCTGACACTGAGAATTTTGCAAGGACAACAGGTTCAGAGGGAGGAGCTAATACGAATGAGGACACAAGAAGCTGAGGCCAGGATTTGGCTGTTCATGTGGGTCAGTGAGAAAATCAAGGCACAGCAGGTTCACTGGTTCCAGGAAGAGTGGGGAACCCTGATGCCTAAAATGTGCCCTCAAGATGGGATCCCACTACCTGGGCTGCCCAAATAGGACTCCTACTGATAGGACCAGCACAAGCAGCTTACAGAGCATTGACCCAGTCCAAGGCTAGAGATTATGACAAGGTCAAAGCTGTAATGTTGTATCACCTGGAGCGGACTCGCAAGACACATAGACAAAAGTTTAGGGCAAAGAAGCAAAGGGAAGAATTTGAGCCATGCTTACTTGCCCAGAGCTTAAGGGATCTAGCAGAACATTGGTTACACTCCAAAGAGAAGACATTAGGGGAAGTGATAGACGAGATAATACTTGAAGAGTTCCTGATTGATCTGGGGGGGAGTGTCCAGCAGTGGGTCAAGAGACATCAGCCTACGGTCATCGAGGAGGCACTATGGCTGGCCAAAGACTACGTTGTTGCTGAGGCTGAAGTGAAACCCCTAAAGAGGAAAAAGAATGGGAACCCTGCCTATCCCAGACAAGCAGAGGGAGGCTCAAAAGGGAGGAATTTAATTCCCTAGAGCCACGAGTTGGGAGGTTTGGAATGGGGAACCACGTGATATTATATGCTACCGATGTGGGGAAAAAGGACACCTGGTCTATTTTTGCCACCAGAGGTAGCAAACTGAAGCTGCACCTGACTATCCTCATGAGGAAAAAATGGACTGCAGCTTCAGGAGACAAAAGGACCCATGAAAAAAACCTAAACCCCTGATTGATGTTAGGATAGGTGACATGTTAATCCCCACAGTAGTCAACACTGGATATACTCAGACGATGGTAAGGGCAGATCTGGTTCCCACAGAAGGGTACACCAGAAAGTGCAGTTAGCATGGTCTGTATATATGGGGCCTCCTACACATATGAAAGAAGGACACTCCAGCTGATTGTGCTGGGACAAACCGAAGAATTCACAGTGGGGTTAGATGAAACCCTTTCCTGCCCCATGCTGCTGGGCGTAGATTGGCTGCATCTGCAAGAAGTGGTGATGTGGGTAATAGGAAAACTGTGGGTGAGGAGGACCTTACCCAGGAAGTCTATTTTGGAGAGTCGGCCAGTCAGGAGGAGGAGGAGGAGTTAGATTTGGATCAGGTAGTTGGAGAGAACACCTTCTGGGAAGAACAGACCAAAGAACCACTCTATCAGAACATTCTGCGGGAGTGGCTGGCAAAGAGAGAAGATGAGGGGTTAGAACCCAACCTGATGGCACAAACTCCACGATTCGAGGTAAGGAATGGCTTTCTATACTGCGTGAAAAGGGGATTCACCCTGAAGCCACATCGAATACTGCCTGCTTTGCACACCCCTACTTTATACTGTTCTCAGGGGCATGACTTCCAGCTTGCCTCATTTCTCCATAAAAGGCTCTGTTGCCTTCTCTCCTGTAATAGGGACTGACAGCAATGTGGTCTCAGGAAAACTCATCTGAAGGCATAATAAGGTGACATCACAAGAGAAGGAAAAGACAGCCTCTCTAGAAAGGTCTAGTCAAGGATCAAAGAGTCTGTTCTGGAAAACTTCATAAAAATTGCTGTAGATGACAAAAGGGATATTCAGATACACATCAACAAGAAGTTCTGCAGGTAAGACAGCTTGTTCCCACCACATATTACTGAAATCCAAAGAAAACTGAATCCCTGTAGGATAACAACACTGCTTCCACCTCTTTCCTGGATGAGGCACTGTATGAGAATGAGATTTAGACCAAAACCCTGTCTTTTGTCATATATACAGTATATGATTATGTCATATGAGTTTGCTCTTAAAAACTTAGAATGGCAAGTGGCTGGGTTGCTTGTATGGAATATTTTAAGTTTCCTAAACACTTTTATTTTCAGGAATCTGTTTTAGTATTTTGCTGTTGTTCACAGTGAATTGATTTTCTAGTATATGAGTTTCTGATAAAAGCTGCAATTCTATCTATGACAGAGTGGCTGCTCAGTAAGAACAATATTATTTTATTTTATTGCCAGCGCATGATTTTAAAAACATTTGGCTGAACCCACTTCATTTGTTCTCTGACTAGACACGAATGATTGCCATTCTGAAAGGGAGGAGGAGTAACTGGGAAGAGTGGCTCAGGGATAAAAAAAAATCATTGAAAAAAGCTCAGTTATTAAAGCACCTACCTGCCTTCCCTTACCTTTCTGTCACTGGGCTTCATCTGAATCAGGGTCTGGGTCAGATCCATCTCTGCTCTGATGAGCTCTTGGCTTTCTGAGCCATCTTCATCCCCTCTCCTCAGTAAAACCAATCATCTCTGGGTACTACTGTTTCCTTCACGTGTCTGTCATTCGTGGGCTGTGGAGAGTCCCTGCCAAGTATAGAAAGGTGCTTGGTATGAAAGCACAGGTAAAGCTTTATGGTCTGTACCTCACTAATCTGAATATGTGGTACCTGAAAACCTTGTATGTTTCTTCCATCACATCCTCATCAAAGCAGCTTTTAAATTGTTTCTCTAATCATCTAGCAATGCTGCTCCATTCAGATATTTTTTGACCATATTCCTTTCCTTTCTGCTGCCTGGGACACTCCACAATTCTCTTGCCTTTTGCTGAGGCAATGATGTGCTGCCCAGTCTTCTGATATTTGGTTTCGTGCCTTTTGCTATAATAATTCATTCCCCACCCCACCTACCCCTTAACACACATTAACTCTTGATTTTACAGAGGTTTCAGCTATTCAAGAGATGTCTTAGTCCAGGTGGTTATGGACTGAATTTCCAGAAGAGATTAGATGAATCTGGAGTTTATGCATCTTTTGGAAACACTTCAAAGTTTTCCTTTCAGACAAGGCCTTTCCATTCTGCCATAACAAAACCAGTTCTAGCACTGTCACCCCTTATATGTGTCCCCTTCCCTCCTTCCAAAATCATAACAAAATCAAAAGAACAACATTAAAAAACATATCAAACAAACATTTTGAAATGTGGGATGCTGAATACATGGGATGCTGCAGCACACTGGAGCACTCTAATTAATTAAGTCTGCTCTGACACATTCTAATGAGAACATGTCAGAGCATGTGTATAGGCACCCTAAGAGCTGATGAACCATTGGTCTGACTTCATATGGCACTTCTAATGTTTTTATGTTCTTAAAACAATGGGAGGGCTACTTCCTAAACTGGAACCAATGCAGCTGTATCCAAGCAGGCTAATGCACTGGCATTGCTCCTGTCACTCAGCCAAGCTCACTTGAGGACAGCACAGACTGGCATGATGAATTTACTGCATAGACACAGCGAATTAGAGGCTGCTTTTACTGATGAATTTAAATGTGTACCATGTTGCAAGGAAAGGCCACATGGGGCAAGTTGTGTGCTATTACTGCATACAGATACAAGTCACCCAGCGAACACAG
This sequence comes from Alligator mississippiensis, assembly GCF_030867095.1. Taxonomy (NCBI): domain Eukaryota; kingdom Metazoa; phylum Chordata; order Crocodylia; family Alligatoridae; genus Alligator; species Alligator mississippiensis. Next base: position 93,918,583 of record NC_081825.1, read on the forward strand.
TGGGGTTTTTTTCAGTAGTGTAAAAATGTGGTAGCCATAATGGTCCAGAAATTTGCCTCTCATATATATTTTTATAAATATACTTACACTAGTGTATTACATCCCAGTGAGATTCAACCAAGGGAGGAAAAGTTTACTGGAATCTTTTGAAATTTCAGGTCTGCATATACATGCAAGTAGTTTCATCTGAGCTTCTTTCAAACCAAAACAGCTGTAGGCTAAGCTTGCCATCAAAAAGTGCACAGTCCTGATTTTATTTTCCAGTACAGTAATCTACTTCATTTCTGCACTCTTGTTAATCATTATAGCCTGACAAGAAGTTTCAGCATCTACCGGAGTGTGATGTTTTTGTTTCCTTTGAATACATCCAACAATCTTTTGTAAAGGTTGACTTGTTTTTATTTGTTAGTTTTGTTTTTATTGACAGCTTTTTATTACTTTATGATCCTTAGCCTCCATATAATTATTCTGAAGTCTCTCTGTTATGTATCAGTACGCTGAAATTATAATGGCATACATTAAAAATCTCTTAATTTGGAGATCTTTTCTGCTGTCAACACACAAACCATTATCTGTGTATATTCTTTCCCCTTGCTTCCATGAGATTAAATCCCTTTATCTTCTCTTGGGCTAGGCATGATCTCCTTTCACCTCCTGAGTTGTGCTCCCTATAATGAAAGTGACATCACAGGGTGGCCTGTTTACTTGCTTTCCACATTACTTTCAAATTAATTAATGCCCCTAATTTAGAATGTTTGGAAGGATTTTCATTTTCACTTGGCAATTTTAATTTACATACATCATTTTTATCTTTTTCTTGGGACTTATATTTTTAGATCAATGAACTGTGTGCTGGATGATTCATTCTGATTTCATGTTTTCCAGCTGCTTCATTTTCACTTAAGGGATATGAATACCCTGAAACTGATACTTTTGCAATGAAACCAACCATTACACACCTGGGCTCTCCAAATTTTCTAATGGAAATAAAGAGATTCTCTTTCCTTTACCAGCATGCTGATAATATCGTTTTAGCAAAGACACTATTAATAAAAAAGTCTAATCACCTGCACACTATTGCCTGCTGTCATGCCCCAACAACTTCTCTAAATCAGATCATTTAAACTTGGCACTTGTTATTTAATGTATTGTGGAAATATTAAAGTCAAGCACACCTCCTATTTGTTAAATGAATTGACTAAATAGATGACATGCATTGTATTTTTCTAATCCTGCTGTGCAGAAATGGTTCTGCCACTGTATCAGCTGCTACTGTAATCTCTATAAATTTAGGGCTTAAACTTCCTCACTAGCAAATGGGCAGCATGATTAGCAGCAGTTAAATTTTCAACATAACTCCTGTAGCAAGGTGTCTGCCTACAGAGGAGCAGAGCTTAGTGGTGGGTCTAGTGTACAGTGCTGTCCCACAATTTAATTGCTAGTCATCTAATATCAATACCTGCTGGAGCCAGCTAACTGTGAGAAGCATAAACCCTGATCCAGTTTTCAGTTTTGCAAGATACACCCTCTTTGATTTGACTTTTTTCTTTACATCCCTGCCTCTTTGGCAACAGCAGCAATCACAGCTGCTGTAGGAATCAGATGGTACTCTACACTCAACCCTTAATAGCTGAAGAGATTTTAGGCATGGGAATATAGACAGGGAGCAGATCATGCCATTTTTTTTGGTGAGGTAATAGGAAGAAGGAAGCAGAAGGAGCCCAGGGTGATTCCATTCCCTTCTCTCTCCCTAAAAAACGAGTTACTTCACTTTTCTTTCCTCCTTTTGTATATTTGCAACACGAAGGCTGGGAAGGGGAGGAGAGGTTTCATAGTTTCATACTTTTATGGTTGGAAAGGACCTTGACAGATCATCAAGTCCGACCCCCTGCCATGGTAGGAAAGAGCACTGGGGTCAAACGACCCCAGCAAGGTGTTCATCTAGCCTCCTCTTAAAGGCCTCCAGGGTAGGGGCCAGCACCACTTTCTCTTCGAAGTTGGTTCCAGCTCCTAGCTGCCCTGACTGTGAAGTAGCGCCTCCTGGTGTCTAGTCTGAATCTCCCTCTGCCAGCTTGTGACTGTTATTTCTAGTCACTCCTGGTAGTGCTCGGGGGAACAGGGACTCCCCCAATGCCTGCTGGTCCCCCCTGACTAGTTTGTAATAGGCCACTAGATCCCCCCTCAGCCTTCTCTTGTGGAAGCTGAACAGGTTCAGGTCCCTCAGCCTCTCCTCGTAGGGCCTGCCCTGCTGCCCCCTGGTCATGCGGGTAGCCCTCCTCTGGACCCTCTCAATGCTGTCCACATCCCTCCTGAAGTGCAGAGCCCAGAACTGGATGCAGTACTCCAACTGCGGCCTGACCAGTGCCGCATAGAGGGGGAGGATCACCTCCTTGGACCTGCTCGAGATGCATCTGTGGATGAATGACAAGGTGTGGCTGGCCTTCCTGACCGTGTCCCCACATTGGCGACCCATGTTAATTTTGGCATCAATAGTGACTCCAAGATCCTTTTCTGCCTCTGCACTGACTAGAAGGGAGTTCCCCAGCCTGTAGGTATGCTGCTGGTTCGTCCTCCCCAGGTGCAGCACCTTGCACTTGTCAGTGTTGAAGTCCATCCTGTTCTCATCCGCCCACCCCTGTAACCTGTCTAGGTCCAATTGCAGCCTATTCCTCCCCTCTAGCATGCCCACTTCCCCCACATCTTAGTGTCATCAGCAAATTTGAATAGGGTGCTTTTTACCCCTTTGTCCAAGTCACTGATGAAGATGTTGAACAGCGCGGGTCTGAGGACTGAGCCCTGGGAGACCTCACTGCCCACATCCCTCCAGGTCGAAAATGGCCCATCCACAACCACTCTCTGGGTGCGGCCCTCCAGCCTGTTAGTGACCCATTTGACTGTGTAGGCGTCGACACCACAGTCCCCTAGTTTTTTAATGAGAATGGGGTGAGAGACAGTGTCGAAGGCCTTCCTGAAGTCCAGAAAGACTACGTCCACTGCTACCCCTGCGTCTAAGGATTTTGTGACCTGGTCATAGAAGGCAACCAGGTTGGTCTGACAGGACCTGCCTCCAATGAACCCATGTTGGTTGCCCCTAAGCATAATCTCCCCTGCTGGCCCCTCGTTGACATGCGCCAGGATAATTCTCTCAAAAAGCTTAACCAGGATCGAGGTAAGACTGACTGACCTATAGTTTCCTGGGTCCTCCTTCCTTCCTTTTTTGAAAATGGGAACCACATTGGCCCTTTTCCAGTCCTCTGGCACCACACCAGAGCACCACAAGTGCTTGTAAAGCTGTGCCAGGGGTCCTGCAATGACCTCTGCTAATTCCCTCAGCACTCTGGGGTGGAGGTCATCAGGACCTGCCAGGTGAAGGTACAGAACACAGATATCTGGTAGCGAAATATTTGAGAAGTCCCAAAAGCAGGCGGCTGCAGTAACCTGAGGCCATTCTTCTCCTGTCACTTGATTTTGTTTTCTCGGTTACGTCTGGTGGGCTTTGATCCCTTCCTGAGGTGTCAGTTTCTCCACATGCGTGGTATAGGTAGCCCAAATGACTAACTTAGGGTTCTAGAGTCCACCCTAGGGTCCAGACACCAAAAACTGGGAGCTACAATGATCAGTACCTAAGTCCCTTTAGACTTAACCAAAGTGACCAATGGCTTTATTTAACCAAGTCCCTTTCCTTGTAAATAGAACAAAGCATTAGAGAGAATGATTTCAAAGCAAACTTCTTACATGTATATTCAGTCTCATCTAGTATCACACTTTGCTACAATCAAAATCACATGGGCTCCTCTCTTATGTTACGGGACAAGACCAGGTTGGACTTTACATTCTTTTAGGAAGACAAAGGGCTCTTGTAACTCAGCTTGGTCCCAATTTGCCTTCCTAACAGTGTGCTCCTCAGTCTGTTCTCCCTTCCTAAAGACATTTCCTCTTCTCAAAGCTGCGTCCTCCCATTTGTATCTGTGCCTAGTTGTCATATTGCTAAAAGGCATCTAGTATGAGGATTAGATGTGATGTCTGTCTTTTTGCCTCAGATTGGTTTTTCCTAGTCAATTTGCCAGGCCATTTGACAGAAATGCTGCTGGGATGGTTGTTCCATGGTTTGAAATCAGAGTCTATTCAACTTTAACAGCTTGCAGTGATGAGTTTTTTATACTGGTTGGGGGTGTACTGAAATTGTCTGTTCCTCCCAGCCCTTCAACACACTGCTTCAGAAAACTTATAAAAACGTATATAAACACTTTGCTTGGGGTACAGCTCAGTATGCATTACCAGGGACCCACCTGCCACTCCTACCAGTAGAGAAGGAAGTTAGAATTCAGCTTTAATTCAAAGTCAATGGCTGATGGGCACATAACACCCTTTGGTTCTTTTTGAAAATACTGTCTTAGCAGGAGAAGATTGCAACCATTACTGCTTTGCAATAGTCAGCCCTCCCCTGCACATTAAGGGGAGCAGGCAATACAGAGCCACTACTTGTTTCCAGCGAGGTGAAAAGGGTAGGAGAGGTTGGAATTTGGCTTCAGATTCTCCTCTGTCTTCCAACAGAGGTGTAGTTATGATGGCACATCAGGATACTCCCACTATGCCACACTTTATTCCTTCTTGAGGCAACTGCAGCAACGTGCTAGCCATTACTGTGGTTTGTTTGCAAACTGATATATAATGATCTAGCTCCCTGAATATGAATATTGTTATGAGTATGAATAGCGTGATTTGAAGATAGTTTTCAGCCATAAATGTCAACTTCCTACACGAATCTCAAAAGGACCCACTCACCAATATGAGTAAAGGGTACAGAGTCTAGTCTTAAGTTGCTTTAAATCAGATCAAGGATTAGAGTTGCTTAGTGGGGATCTCCAGACCATTAGTGATTCATCTTCTTGCCTTCTGTGTGAACTGATTAGAAGCTATTATTTTTGGATTAAGAGATAAAGCATGAGCCAAGGAAGGAGAAATAAGTATTTTTGTATGGCAATAGTAGATAGAAGGCAGCAGGATATGCAGCTCAGAAGCTGAAATATTTGTGCTTAAAGCTATTTTTCAAGCCTGGATGCAGTTCCACACCAAAAATCTATTTACTTTTGCATCAAAGTAAAATTATTAAGTATGCTGACTGTTTACTGTATATAATTCATTTAATAGCTTCATAGAGATGAGGATTGTTTTATGTGTGCGTATACAGCTTAGCATCATAGGGTCTCAGGCCATGTTGGGTATATGTAGCATCTGTCCCAGGCACTCTTGGTGAGAGATGTTCTCATGACTTGCCTACCTACTCCTACTCATATATGTCACACCTCAAAATGCACAGTGAAGTCACTGTGGCCTCCCTTTCCTCCACTCACTACAGCCACTCAGAGGGGTGCCCTCTGTGGGGTGCCCCTGGAATGGCTTCATGACCATATTTTTGTGTTTTGCATAAGGATAGGTGAAGTGAACTGGAGAGCATCCCTCCCCAAGAGCTACAGGGATGTGGCGTAGGAATATGCAATAGGGCTACAAGCTACCATTACTGTTCAGTTCCTAAAGCCTACAGTTGGCTAGAGAGTTATCAATATGCAGTCATATATTGTTGACAATAAATCCTGCAGCACAATATAATTTCTGAGGCAACATAAGGTAAATGGAAAAAACATGCAGAATTGGGGCCTGTTTCAATAATGTCAGGGCTAGCCTTCTCCTAACCTTGCATAGATGAAGAAGAAGAACAAGAAGCAGATTCAAAGTCTTCCCCCTTCCCAACCTTTCGTGTCTCAACAGAGGGATAAACAGAGAGCTGATCCTTCCATTCCTGATACATAAGGACTGTTTTGCTAGCAGTAGCACTAGGAAGCCCCCAAAATGGTGAAGAGGTGCCAAGCAAGAATGAAAGCATATTGTGGTTACTCTCAGGACCACCAGCACTGAATTGGAATAGGGTGTGTAAGAAGAGTTTAGGTTACACTCTGTGGAAAGATGTAGCAGATAACACTGCAGTGTCCATTCCTCCACTGCTGCCAGAATTTCTGGACAAATATTGGTCCCATTGAAGTCAATGGTAAAACTCCATTCGATTTTAAGGAAGCCAAGATTTCTCCTGTTATATCTTCCTCAAACATTATAGGTGTTTTTATACATGCTCCATGGGGTTGGGAGGGCACTTTAATTAGAGTGGCTCTAGGAGCCACTTGTATTTCAGCATCCCTGTACTTCAAAATGGAGGCGGGGGCACTTTAAAGCATGTAGAATGAGCTTTAGTTAAAGCACCCCTACCACCATTATGAAGCATGGGGATGATGATACACAAGACACAGAGGCTGCTGGAGCATGCTATTTAGTACACTCAAACAGACTCGATTAATTGAGTCTGCTCTGATGCACTGTAATTACAGCACCATGGAACAGCCTCACGACACAACAGGCACCCTCTGAGCCAAATCAAACTTCAAACACTAGGTACCTAAATGTGATCCTATTCCATTCTACGTGACTCCTGAAAGACCATGAGTGCATTTAATTTTGTAATGCACTGTCATCTTAGCCTTAAGACTAATTCACAAAAAACAGAGGAGGAAGATTTTTGCATTAAGGTATTTTAGGTAACTAAAGTGGAATGGGATCTTTCCAATGTCTTCACAAACTGCCAGTGTTCCACCCTCCTTCCAGACAAGAGCCCAGGGAGAGGTCTTCACAAAAGAAGATTTAAGGAAAGAACATAGCTGGCTAGCAAACCTAGCCCTGTATCTGAAAAACAACATGGAAATTATTGCTCACAGTGGCAGGTGCTATTTCCTTTGGTAAGCAGCACAGTTAAAACTCTTAAGTTTTGTAATATAGGCCAGTTTGTAATGCTAGCAGTACATTAGACCTCTAGGCTACGATCAGTAAGATGGTCACACTCTTCTCTAAGTGTAGTTCTAGTGCATCATCTGTGCTCCACCCTCATGAAAGTAGTACAAAATCTGGCCCACAACCTTTGTTTAAAATAAATACTTTGAATGGATATGAAAGAAGAAGAACACAGTTTCCCTTTGAACAGTTACTGACCAGCAGTAGCAGAACACACAGATGTGTCATCATGGCAGAGAAACTTGTCAGTGTATGTAATTTTCCTTGGAAAATTTCAGCAAAGATGTTCTTCAGTGCCATCCAAAACCATCTCCTGAAGGTCACACAAGAATGTCTGAAGCTCAAAGGTTTCTTCCAATTACTGCCATTCTCATTTTTATGGGAAAGCCTAGCAAAAGTAACACATTTACATATATTTACGACGTCTCAAAAAATATGTTTGCTTAAAAAAAGTGGCCAAAGTTTTTATTTTTATCCATATAGGTGTGGCTGTTTCTTCTACATGGAGAAGTGGCCTGGTTGTTCTGATGTGCGAGAGTTCTGGATTTTGGTCTCTTCTCACCATTCTAGCTAACACAGAATAAAGATTTTGGAGTGGGGTTATGACCATTTCAATAGCCTACAACACTTATATTGCAAAGCAGGGACAGTTGGTCTTGCAGTTAGGATACTAGAATAAGAGTAGGATCTGGGTCAGTTTTGCAGCCCTTTTCAAGTAACCAAAGGGTGACATTGGACAGATCACCTAATCTTAGTAAACCAACTATAAAACATGGATTATAAAACTCACTTTTCTCCAGCCTTCTTTAGGATAGTGACAGACTCTTACTAGGTATTCATACAGCGCACAGTGTGATGGCTTCTCAGCATCTTCTGGGGCCTCTTGATACTATAGTAGTAAAAAAAACAAGGAATAAAGAAATAAAAATTAGATTTTTGCTGCCTGCTGTGCTCTGAAACCCCACTTTCTGCTCTCAGGGACATACCTTTCATCACTGAAATCATCACAAAAGGATTTACCTATTGGCTGGACAGAGATGTACTCCAAAAACGCTCACTTATTATTTAAATAGTATCATCAGCCTTTGCCTGTCATCACTGATGAAACAAATGAATTAATATTTGTACTGAATTTTGATTCTTTGCATATGGTGTTTGTGTAAGGCCAAGTGGTCACTTGCATGTGCAGTGAGAGGAACCAGGGGCACAGAACATGATTCCTTGCTTAATCTGGCTATGTGACCTTAATCCACTGTAGAAAGATATCATGTTTGTCAAAAGCAGACTTTTTCATAAACCCAAGCAAGAGTGTTACCTCGACATCTGCTTCTTGAAGTCAGTTGCCATAAACTAAAGGATAATGGAATCCATAAAATTTAAACTTGTTCCCATCAACATGTGGTGACATTTACTGTTGCCAAAAAGTTGGCATTAAAAAGTATGTATACTCAATAAAGCCTTCTTAACAGCCCCAATTGTACACTGTACCCTAGCCTTAATATAACCTACACATCACAAGAATCTTTAGCACATCATTACATCTTTTCTCACCTCATAAAAAAGAATAAAGAATCTGTATATTTGACAGACTTATATCTAAGTTCAATTATGTGCCCTTCAAAAATATACTGTTGTTGTTAATCTTTTAAGCAATGGGAGTTATAAAGTATTACAGAGTATAAGAAAATGTAATTAGAAGGGATATAAGTACTACATCTGAGTTGGACACACTTGAATGGCTTCCTATGGAACAAGTTATAGGTTTTGTCCCATGTGAAAAGAAATTGAGGCTAATTATAGTGCACAGCAGGCAAACAAGCAAATAAATCAGCTTGATACTGCTAAGTTCTCACATCTGCATTGCAAATTAATAAATGTATGTTTGTTGATGAAGGCATGGTACTAAACATAACAGTTTTTCTTAGGATAAGAAGACACAAAGTATAAGTGCATGTATGGAGCACACACCAACTGCTGAAACTTCCTTAGCCTGACGAAGGGTTTTTGAACTTGAAAGCTTGCTTAATAACTATTCTCCATCTATTTGGGTTGGTCTAATAAAAGATATCAAATTCCCCCAAGGAACCTTGTCTGCCTCCTATATGGCCCACAAGAATTCATAGACTTATACTAAAATCCTGCGCCAAAATTATTCAGGGCTCAATTCTGTCACCTCTATACCCACTGGTATATATATCTACATGAGACATTTACTGTGGAGTTGACTAATTAGCTCTACAGTAAACATCTTACATCTACATGTGCAGGGCTATTAGGCAGGAGTAAAATAATTAGCTCCACAGCAAAGTAGTACTTGTGAATCCAAGTACTATCCTGCTGCCAAGTTTTTCACTCCAGAGCAATGCATGTATAGATGCTGGAGGGACTGGCTGGGGTACGAGGGTGCTTCAGTGTGGGGGCTGCCTACCAGCTAACTTCACACTAGAGCACCCTCATGCCCCAGCCAGCTCCTCTGCAGTACATTGAGCTGGGTCAGAGCAGCCCGAGGCTGACCCCTGGGGCCCCTTGCCAGCTGGGGCTGCTCCAACCTGGTTCAACATGCTGTGCTTCTGGATGCATGTGTAAATGTGGCGCCCAGGATACAATAAACTCCAGTGCAATATGTGCTGAAGTTTATTGCTTTGACTTAATTGCACGTGTAGATGCGCTCACTGAGTAACTCCTTATTCCACCAGTGGTCCCTTGAGATTAATGGGCTATTGGTAAAGTCAAATACTATTCAGCATAATGGTAACAGAACTTGCCCTACCATTAAGAATGTGATAATAAATTCAATATAATCATCATCTGTTCCTGCACAATGTATGAAAGCTGAGAATTGTTGAATAAATCATCCTTTATAAAATATTTCACCAGTTCTAGTGCTATATGACAATGAAAGATAAATTCACCAGGAACCCCAGACTCCTGGGGATGCCTTGCTGAATGAGATAAGTCACTGACTCAGTGCTTCCAGTAAAGCTACTATGGCATTTTGGAGCTCAACCCTTACCACTAGAAGTGTCTGACAGCTCCAATGTTACCCTCAATGATTTGGAAAGAAATACAGCTCATTTTTTACAATAATGGCTGTAAACAGACATGTGATGTGTGTGATGCAGAACACAGTAACAAAGGAAATTATGAGAAAGAGAGGAAACAAAGGAAAGACACAGTACATAATCAATTTAGCAATTTTAAGGCAATGCTAATGGATCCCTCACATCATTAGCTAAAAGACTTTTTAGGAAACATTTCAATTTTGGAATGTAGTGTAAAAAGCTTAGCGTGTTATTACTGCCTTGTCTTAATCTGCTTTCCATCATGTTCCTCTACAGAGCATACATTTTTATACAAGCCAAAATATATATCCCAGATGTATTTTCTCATGAAATGGCTTTCAGATCTACTGTCGGAAATAGAATCTCAATGGCTTGATAAATTTACCATGTTTTGTATAATCTGTGTCATAATTTTAGCATCTACACTTTTGACAATTTTATGGCACTGTAAAGCTCAAGAAAATCTTATCTTTGCCAAGAGCAGCTGCTATACCATGGGTAATTCAAAGGCAGAAGATACAGTGGAAAAGGCCATGCTGCTTTTTTTTCTTTTGAAGTATTAGCAGGAGCTGGTCTCAACAAAATACTCCAGTCATTTAAAAAAGAAATATTAAATCAACCTACAACAAAGCAAAAGCTACCTCTAAGCTCAAGACGTAAAGTGGTTTTCAACCAGCCTTCTTAAATTGTAAGTTTTTTCCTTAGGAAACACAGCTCCAGCCTCTGCCATGGGCAATTAAAACGCACAGTCACTCAAGCCAAAAAAGAAACTAAAAATAATGACTCATAGCAATAATCACCTTCTAAAAATGGCCTTTAAACTTATAAATATCTTTTTCAGTAGTATAAGTCAATGTTCAAGTACAAGTATTTTGTCATATATCAGATGGTAAAAGGTTCAGTTACCAAATTAGCACATAGATTCAAACATTTGTAGATTTTCAGGCCTAAAAAGACTTTTATGAGCATAGGTCTGCATAACAATGGCCTAAGAACTGAACCCAGTAATTTCTATTTGCACTGCAACAAAGCTTATATAAAGACATCTAGACATGTTAGAGATGTCAAATGACTGAGAGTATGCCATGATGCCTGAATTGAAAGTTGTCCCAATTGTCCCAATTGTTTGTCACCCTCATCATTAAAACATACACCCTATTTCCAGTCTGAATTTGTTTAGCTTAAGCTTTCAGCTACTGGATTGCATTTTGCCCTTTTCTGTTACTTTAAAGAGGTGTCTACAACAGGAAATTTCTTCCCCTTGTAAGCCTCGTTGACAGTGATTGAGTTATCTGTCTCTATTTTCTTGGATAAACTAAACAATTCTTCAATCGGTTAGCATAAGGTAGAGCTATTCAGGATCTCACTTTGGATGTTGAAGATACAGACACAAGTCCCACATTGGCCTTATTTGGAAAAAGGACCTGAGTCAAGTGAATGCCCAAGGTGAAGAAAGAGGTCAATCTTTCTCTTTCTGGACCAGTGAATGTGTAATTGTTTATACACAGTGAAATCTGCTCCAGCAGGAGAGAGGGAGTAAGATATTTATATAACCAAAAATCACACTCACTCTTCTAGCTGCAGCATCTCCCTGGGAAGTAGCATTCAACTCGTTAGCTATGGTGACTGCTAAATCCTTTTCAGAGTTTCAACTTTCCAAGATACAGTCCTTCATCTTCTGTATGACCTACATTAATTGTTCCTGGACATATGGAACTTGGTGACCATATGGATGTATGGAACTTTCATGTAGTTGTGTTAAGATCCAGTTTGTTTGAATAAGACCTTCTTATCAAACAGTTCAGGCTGATCTGCATAACTGAAATTATAATTTACATAATGTAAATTGAGTCTGCGTACCCCAGATTGTATCTAGAGGAACATATACTGCTTTCCTCCAAAGAATGCCTGGAGCCTGGGGAACAAACTTACAATACCCTTACATGGAGTACTTTGGTATTCTTTCACTTAAAGTGCCAGTTTAGTGGTAACAAAAACCAATGCATCACAGCAGAGAAAAAAATAATTCTCTGTATGAAATTCTGTGGTTGAAAGTTTTCAAAGAAACTCAAAAGGCAAAAAAAACAAGTGACCTGGATTAAACAGTAGGGTGTATTAGTGCAACACTGACATCACTCAAGCTGCATCTGTTCATACCTACTGGGTGCATTTACACATGTGCTTTAGTGTGAAGTAGACTAATTAGTCCCGCAGTAAAGTGTCACCGTCTACATGTGCACCGATATTAGGGGGCAGTAAACTAATTAACTCCTCTGTAAGACAGTACTGTTGGGGACAGTACTATCTTACAGCAGAGTAATTTGCTGTGCTGAAATGTAAATTGAGCAGCATGTAAATTGCCGTTCAAATTGCTGCTGCTCCAGGAGCATGTGCAGATGCCGTGCTTGGGAGCAGTTTACTCTGACACAAACTGCTCTGGAGTTTATTGCTTCACATTAATTTCACATGTAGCTGCACCCATGTGGATCTAAGTTTAGTGAGGGTGAAGTAACATGTTACCCATAGACTATACTAAGATCTGTGGAATGTCAAGCAGTGTTAAAGTTAGAACATACTGTGTATATTAAAGGTTAATACTGTTTCTTGCCTGCACAGCTCTGACTTGCCACTAAAAGGGTGGTGAGTAGGGGCATGGCTAGGAACCAGGATACCTGGTCTCTATCCCTGCTCTGGATGGGAAAGGGCTAGAAGCAGTGCATTCTGGGATGCTGGAGAACTAGAAAATGCTTGCTATTTCTCCATGAAACAGACTGAGGTAACCCTAACATGAAACAAGTAACACAGCCAAGAGTTAATCCTCACCTGAAGTGGCATAACTGAGATGCTCTGAGGGCACTTAGTATAAGTTAGTAAGCTTTAATTTAAGAACACAATAAGAACATTAGAATTGCCATTTACTAAGTCAGAATGTAGGTTCACCTTGCCCACAGGGAGGTGCCAGCATTTTCCCCTGGCTCCTGCTGGAGCTGCTGTGTCAGGGAGCTACAGGTGATGCTCCTCTGGACACCCTGCTGTCCTGCCTGACTCCCTGGCAGAGGAGGCTCCTGCTAGCTCCTCTGTGGGGCTAGCCCCTGTCTATGCTAGCCCCTGTACCATCACCACCACCGCCACTGCTGCTGCTTCCCCCACCTTGGGAGGAGAGCATCCCTGCCCACACCCACACTTATGTGCATTCCTGCTTCCTGCTTCTGCTCCCAACTCCTGAGATGCTGCTGCTCAGACTGTTAGCCAATCAGCATGTGCGTAATTACTGAGCCATATGATGGTGTCCTCGGTGGCCATGTGCAGTTCCTGTAGTCCGTTCCTGAACTTAGCCAGTGGGCTGTCACCAACCATATGCGACACGGTGTGTATTTTGCCACAGCTACAGTCTGGCACAGTCTGGCTTGTTTGTGCAGACTGAGGGGATTCCACACCACCAGTGAGGCTCCTCCCTCACTTTCAGCCAGGCCAGCTGTCTCAACAGCACCCCTGTGTCCCTGCCCCCACGTGGTGAGTCCTGTGCTCCTCTCTCTGCCAACCCTTGTGCTTGTCTTAAGCTGAACAGGCCAGTGGCGTGCCTCCCCCTCCCCCATGTGTGTGTGTCTCATCCCACATGCTCAGGCCCTAGCCCCACACAGCCCCTTGTAGCCCCATCTCCCTTCCCCCACCTCTGACACCTTCCAGCCCAGCACAAGTGGATGAGCATATTCTACCTTGATCACATGAACCACCAGAGACCTCAGCTGGTGGCTCCTCCAAAGATATATCACCCCAGGTGTGTATCTGGTGCAGTTTATGGATACCCTGAACACCTGCCCCTTCTGCAAGCAGTGGAAGACCTTGGCATACACCTACCTGGAGCGAACCGGGCTGCAGCCCCTTTACCACCTCCTCCAGAACCTCCTGTTGAGGTTCTGGCTACACTACTTCCCACACCTTTTCATATATGCACTTCCCATCCATGGCCTCACCAAGTCCCAGGTCCTGCTAATCAACCTCCTCCTAGCCCTAGCCAAGCTCATGATCTGTCTGACCAGGAAGGAGGATCTAGCTGGGAGGATCCCTGGGGTCTCCAGAACCACTTTGCTATCCCTCATCCATCCATGTCTCTGGGCAGAGTGTAACTGGGAAGTATCCACTGACTCCTTTGACTCATTCAAGGACCAGCGGACACTATCTGTTGTGCTCTGCTCAGTGTCCCCACTCAGTGCACTCACTTTTAACATATGACTTTCTCTCCCATCCCTCTTTTCTTCTTTTGCTTTCCCAAGTAATCAATTGACACAGATCCCTCAAATAGGCCTGTGTCACACAATGGCAGAGAGTGAATTGTGAAAGGGAGAGTGACTTGGTTTTACCAGGGTTTTTTTTTTCCCAGTGTTCCTCTCTCACTTGCAGCCTCCAGCATTTAAGGTTTAGGAAGTTCTAATTCAGAGACTGTATCACTAACTCCCATGCTCAAAAGATACTGATGTCCCTTTCCTCCAAGAATTTTTCTAATCTCATTTTGAATCTAGCTAAACTGTCAGCTTCCACAGCATCTGGTGGCAATGAGTTCCACACTTTAATTACATGGTGTGTGAAAACCCCCCTACTTTTGTTAGTTTTAAGCTTACTACCTACTTTAGTGACCCCTTAGTCCTTGTATAGTGTGACAGAGTAAATAATAAATCTCTGTTTACTTTCTCTTTACCATTTACTATTTTGTAAACCCTTATGAAGATGTTGTCCTTGATCCTTCTGGTCAAGGGGAAGGGCCCGGGCAGGAGCGGATACATCCTACAGATCAATGCATGACATCACATGGTGGTGTCACCAGCGGGGATTTGACCTCTTCAACCATAGGATGTTGTTCCAAGAAGAAGGATTGCTACAAAGAGATGGGATATACCTGATGAAGAGAGGGAAGAGCATCTTCACAAATAGATCACTAACCTAGTGAGGAGGGCTTTAAACTAGGTTTGCTGGGAGGTGGAGACCAAAGCCCTGAGGTAAGTGGGGAATCAGGAGACCTGGAGGAAGCACAAGGAAGAGGGGGCATCAGGAGAGACCTCCTCATTCTTACTGAGAAAGTAGAGCAATCAACTAATTACCTCAGGTATCCGTACACGAATGCATGGAGCCTGGGGAACAAACAGGAAAAATTGGATTGTAAGGTGGATAGAAAGCTGGCTAGATTGTCAGGCTCAAAGGATAGTGATCAATGGCTTGATGTCTAGTTGGCAGCTGATATTAAGTGGAGTGCCCCAGGGGTCGGTCCAAGGGCCTGTTTTGTTCAATATCTTCATTAACAATCTGGAAGATAAGATGGAGTGTACCTTCAGCAAGTTCACAGATGATACCAAGATGGGGGAGTAGTAGATATGCTGCAGAGTTGCGCTAGAATTCAGAGTGATTTAGACAAATTGGAGGATTGGGACAAAAGAATGCGCATGAGGTTCAATAAGGACAAGTGCAAAGTCTTGTACATAGGATGGAAGAATCCCATGCACCTCTACAGGCTTGGGACCAACTGGCTAAGCAGTAGTTCTGCAGAAAAAGGCCTGAGGGTTACAGTGGACAATAAACTGGATATGAGTCAACAGTGTGCCGTTGTTGCCAAGAAAGCTAACAGCATATTCGGCTGCATTATTTGGATCATTGCTAGCAGATCAAGGGAAGTAATTATTCCCCTATACTATGCACTGGTGAGGCCACATCTAGAGTATTGTGTCCAGTTTTGGGCTCCTTGCTACAGAAAGGACAGTTGGAAAGAGTCCAGCAGAAGACAACAAAAATGGTTAGGGGGCTAGGGGACATGATTTCTCAGGAGAGGCTTTGGGAACTAGGCTTATTTAGTCTGCAGAAGAGAAGATGTAGAGGGGATTTGATAACAGCCTTCAACTACCTGAAGAGTAGTTCCAAAGAGGATGGATCTAAACTGTTCTCAGTTGTGACAGATGACAGAACAAGGAGCAATGGTCTTAAGTTGCAGCAAGGGAAATTTAGGTTGGACATTAGGAAAAACTTTCTCACAAAGAAGGTGGTGAAGTACTGGAACAGGTTACTTAGAGAGGTGGTGGAATCTCCATCCTTGGAGGTTTTTAAGACCTGGCTTGACAAAGCCCTGGCTGGAATGATCTAGTTGGGGATGTTCCTGCCTTGAGAAAGGGTTTGGACTAGATGACCTCCTGAGGTCCCTTCCAACCCTAAACTTCTATGAATCTATGATTCTATGATGTCCCCCCTCAAGCGTCTCTTTTCTAACCTGGATAGGCCTAACCTCCTAAGTGTCTCCTCATTTGGGAGCCCCTCCATACCACTAAACATCCTTGTTGTCCTTTGGATCTTTTCTAGTTCTTCTATATCTTTATTGAGGTGCGGGGATCAGAACTGGGCACAGTGTTCAAGGTATGGGTGCACAATGGATTTATAAATGGGCACGATGGTACTTTCCTTTTGTGTTACCATTCTTGTAATAATCCCTAACATTTGTTTGTTTTTTTGACAGCTGCTGAGCACTGAATTGATGTTTTTAGCAAACTGTCCACAATGACTCCCAGATCTCTTTCCTGTGGGGTAACAGCTAATGTAGAGCACATCAGAGTGTAGGAAGAGTTTGGGCTATTTTTCCTCAGGTAACCTTATCTACATTGAATTTCATCTGTCATTTAGTTGCCCATTCACTCGATCATGTCAGATCCTTCGGTAATTCCTCATAGTCCTCTTTGGTTTTACCATTTTGAATAATTTTGCATCATCAGCAACTTTGGCTACCACACTACTCATCCCTTTTCTGGGTTATGAATATGTTAAACAGGACTGGTCCCAACACAGACATCTGGGGGTCCCTGCTTTTTGGTTCTTTCCATCCTGAAAGTTGACCATTTATACTCACTCTGCTTTCTATCTTTGAGCCAATTTATAATCCACAAGTGTATATTCCCTGTAATTCCATGACTAATTTAGTTAAGGGCCTCTGATTGAAAAACTTGTCAAAGATTTTTTGGATTTTCAAGAAGAGGAGTGGAGGCAGCTCTGTTGAATGTGACATCTCGAAGATAAGGTCAGAGCCGACGTTGAGACAAGACTGGTCCCACGTAGACACCCGGGACAAAGAAAGACACTGGGGGATGGGAAAAAGGGGACAAGAGCAGGAGGGAACATCAAAGAGATGAGCTGGTGATCCATTATCTGGTCGTCCTGAGGGCTGGCATATGGCTGGGGTGTAAGGGAGGAGGAGCCCCAAGAACGCCCGCAAGGGACAGTGCCTGGTCCGTGAGGTTCTGCTAGGGAGAGTCCCACTACAGAAAGGAAGATCAAGTTGTGGCAGGCGAGTGTCGGGGCCTCCCTTGGGGCTGAACGCAGTCCATCACCCAAGTCCCAGGGACACGCCCCATGGCCTGAACTGGGTGTGCGCTCTAAGGCTACTAGAGAATGCCTATACCAAACCAGACGTGTGCATGTAACATGTAACTTCACCCTGGGTGTGAACCTGATTCTCCAAGAAGCTAAGCAAAGCTCAGTTGAAAATTGATGGCACCTAGAACTTCACACAACCAACCCTTAATATATTCCACAGATAACTGTTTATCATTTTGACATGTGCTAACTGATCGTGTCACCTTGTTTTATTTGTTAAGAGTTGAATTTGGCTGCTAAAATCAACATCCTTTATCCATGAGAGGTAATACACAGAGGCAAGGGACAGAAATTACACATAAACCTGTATAAGTGATCAGAAACTAGTTTAAACCTGTAACAGAACAGGTTCAGTGCACATAGACTGATTTCAAAATGGCACAAACTGGTTTAAGATAGCCCTGAATGGGTGTAGTATCAGACTGAACTAATTTAGGTTAAATGGGTCTACTGAACTTCTGTCCCAGATCCCCCCCAACCCTGAGTCAAGTTACCTCCCAGTTCCCCAGCATCCCAGGATGCTTTGCACCTTCCCCGCAAACCTCCCCTTGCAAGATGGCCCATTGTAACATGACTCACACTCCACTGCTCCAGCCCAGGGCCTAGCTGGCCCCACCCCTGGGGCTGTCACAGAGCTGCTGCCGGTGGTGGGGGAGCAGTCCCCTAGTCGGTATTCCCACCTGCAGCTGGGCATCTGCCCACATGGGGGGATCCCCTGCCTCAGGAGGCTGCTGCTCTGCGGTCTCCCAGCCTGGGGCTGCCTTGAGGTGAAGGCTCCCCCATGTGGGCCAGCACCTGGATGGGGGTACTCCTCAACCCCCTGTGGGGGGGGAGGGGCAGCAGGGGTTGGGGCCATGTGCTGGGCAGTCAATTGGGGATGGCCCTACTCAGCTGGACTCACAATGGCTGGTAGGCTGGGAGATGTGCTCTACCACCCCTCGGCTTCTGGCCTGGACTGGTGCAGGCAACTGGCTGCCTTTCCCAACTGAAATGTGAACATCAGTTCGTTATCGGTCCAATCTACGCAGTTTAGAGAAACCTGTGGAGATTTAATCAATTCTGTGTTGGGCTTTTTGACTGTCTGTACTTAGCCAAAAGCATTACAAATCAGCTAGCATTGCCCTTTGGACTTTCAGATGATTAATTAAGAGGAGGTATCTTGTCTCCAAAAACTTGTCATGCAGTCTTCTAAATTAAATTCTTATTTTTCCTTCCTACAATAAATATCTTTATTCAACTTCCTTAGAATTGATGTTAGGATAACCTTTTGTAATTCCACAGACAAAATTAATCAACTAGAAAAAGAACCAGCAAGTGAAGTGAAAGATTCAATTAAAGACATATATTGATAGGATTTTCAGTTCAATATAAACTGAAGTTGATCCAAGAAGGCAGCTGCAAAATTTAAAATCTGTTACTGAGCCATCAGCTTAGTTGTAAGAAGGAAGGAAGGAATCACATTACAACATGAAAAGTAGGAATGATGAACTCCTAAGCTGCTTTTGCAAATACGCAATTGAATTTAATGTTTTAGATTATTTACTTAGATTATTTGCCTTCCAAGTGTTTGGGGATAACTGATTTTTTTTTATTACGAAACCAAATGAAACTTTGTCCTCATAACCTTCTGAGAGGTGACACAACAGTACCAAAATAGTGATAGTAGAGGACATCAACATATTTCCCAATCTCTGACAAAGATATCATCATGTAGCATAATCTCCCTATAAACTATGCAAAATCCAGGCTTTTTAACTTTTTAAGCCTCTCCAGTGTTACCATTTTGGGGTCTACTCTTTTAATCCTTATAACTGTGTAGGGGTAATTGGTGATTGCTTTATCTAGTGGCTAGTCCAAAAAGTGGAAAATGGATCAATAAATATAATCACTTAACATTTTTCTTCTTTACTATACATAGCAGAGTACTATGTTTTTCTGAAGCCAAAAAACTGGGGCAGGATCCACAGTGGCACAGTATGTAGATCCTGAGTCCCACTAATTTCAATAAGAATGAGGCTCTTACAAAGACTGTATAAATACTTTTTTTAGATTTGTGACCCAAGTTCTAAACCCCTCCTCCCTTGTATATGATTGCTACCATAATTATGTGTTATCTTTAGCCTATGCAATCAATGTAACAATGCCTTTTACATCAATGTAAGGCTTGCTAAATCAGCACTACAAGACTGGCCTTGAGTATGGAGCTACTTCTTCCATAGGCTAGGGAAATGTCTTAGGACAGAGGTTCTCAAACTGTGGTCCATGAACCACCACTGGTCTGCAAGCTCCATTCAGGTGGTCCGCAGAAAGGTGACCTAAGGCTAAAGCTGACAAACGTTACACCTGACTTCCCAGAACTTTGCTCAAAAAAACAGGCACATCCAGTGTATTAGGAAGGTAAGACTGCTGGTATTAAAATATGAGTTGTGTGCTTTGATTTGTAGAACAAAAAAAAGTTTATTAAGTGGTCCACCAAGACCCTCAGCAATTTTCAAGTGGTCCGCGGAAAAAAAAAAGTTTGAGAATCAGTCTTAGGATGCTCTCTGAGTCACTGTGCTTCTGTAAGTAGCTCCTCTGCCACCCATTAGGCCATGGACCAAGGGCTGTGATGCTGATATATTCCATATTTCATGCAGTTTCTCTGCTTTCATCAAAGGTTGTTAGTGAAAAATTCAGCCGTTTGGAGTAACAAAAAATTAAGATTAGTCCTTACTCTACCACTTCCTGTGTAACTTGGGTAACTCAATTAACCTTTCTGTTCTTCAATATCTTATCTATAAAATGTGGATAATAGCACTTCTCTGCCTCCCAGAGGTATAGTAGGTTTAACAACATTAAAAATTGTGGGAGTCTCAGATACTGTTATAATGAGGAGCATGCAAGTACATTGGACAAACCAGTGAGTTCAAAGAATGGGTGATGTTTCTGTTTATGATCAATACTTGATATTCTTATAATTGGCCCATTTCTGTCACACTTACACAAGATGAGAAGCTACTCATCCTATTCAATGAGGCTTCTTACAGTGTAGAGGACTACTTGATTTAATTAAGGGTAGCAAAATCAGACCCTGCAAGTCTATTTTGAAAATATTTTTATGTGACTATATCCATTATAGTAAGGAAGATTTAAAGGAGAACTGGGAGAAATAAAGACTAATTATATGATGAGCAGAGGCAAGCATCATTACTGTCAGTGAAAATTAGTCAGTCAATCCTTTTGATGATACAGCAATTCAATTTGGCTTTCTACATCATATTCTGTATCTATTTTCTGATTACTTTTAATGATGTCAGCATGGTTTTCCCCTTAGGACTTCAAGACTCTGAAATGCTGTCTGAGTCTTAAACCTAAGGTCCTGTTTATGCTTCTGTGGTGACTCTGTAGGTGGAAGTTAATTGTAACATGATACTTTTGAAAAGTTTCGGTGATAACCTACCACACATTCTCTCTCCCTTAGTAAAATATGCTGTGATGTTAAAGATCGGAGTTATTGCTCAGTACTCATTAGCTGCTGTATTTTTCAGGCAGCATTTGGAATGTTATTTTACTTAGAGATGCCTCAAATACAAAAGATGTACTGTGAATCATTTGGTTAGCCTATGTGATTTCTGTGCTACCAAAAAAGTATGTGGCCATGTAGAGCCCAATCCTGCAAACTTTTACTCCACGGAGGAATCATTTTACCTGCGAAAGATACTATACTTTGGAGTTACTTGTACAACATGGGAGTCCACTTATGAGAAAAGATTTGCAGGACTGGGCCTAGCCTTTCCTCTTACAGGAAGCCTTATCTGCTCTCACTAATAAATACAAGCTTTATCTACCTAAAAAGTACACTGTATATTACTCTGACCAAACGAAATAAGAATGTTTTGTCTCATTTCAGATATGTTACATTCAGGGCTGTCCTTAGTGTATGGTGAATTGGGGCGACTGCCCTGGGCCCCATGCTTTGGGGGGCCCTGTGCTTTGAAATCACGGCAAGGAAGGTCTTAGAGAAAGTCAGAAAGCCGCAGTCAGAGCTGGCTGTTGGGGCAGGACCCACGTGGCGTCCTGTGAACCCCCCATTCCAGAGCCCACCACAGGGTGCAGGAGACACCAACCTGGCCCCTGGCAGGGGCTGGCAGTGCCCTGTTGGACAGGCCAGCGGCAGGTGAGCCCCACTCCCGGCTCTGAGGGCTGTGGCAGAGGTGTTGCCTAGCACCTGCCCCATGGCACAGCCTGGCCCAGAGCCCCTGCGAGGCTGCTGGGTACCAGGCATCATGGCTCAGCTCGGCTTGGGGCCCCCTGCCACAAGGGTGTCCCCAACCCAGCCTGGCCCGCCCAGCATGGCCCTCACCTCATCTGCTTTGCACTGCACGCAGCCCCCTGGGAAGGGCTGCACCAGTGGCAGTGCCCTCAGCGCCAGGGCTGTCACCTCCATCCTCCTCTGCAGCCAGTGCCATCCAGCTGTCCCAGCCCTGGCTCTGGTCCTGCAGCCACTGAGCACTGAGCCAGGAGCTGCAGCCCTGCCCCCACCCACCTAGTGGATTGAAGAATGTAGGTGGCGCAACACAGATCATGATCGCTGAGGTTTTTTGTTTATTACAGGAACTTCTTTTTAATTATATACAATTGCTAAGAGGGCCTCACACAGGCTCATTTGCTCCGGGCCCCACACCCACTATGGTCAGCCTTGGTTAGCTTACCTTTTCTTAAAACCTCATCAGGTCTATTAACAAAAATGCAGCCTAAAGAAATAAGGCCTAAAACAAGCACGACACAAACAAATATTCAGTTCTCTTCTTCAACCTGTCTGTGTCCTTTTTTTTCCCCCCAAAGCCTGCCTGCGTGCCTGAGCTGTGCAGAGCCCAGTGGTCCCAGGGGGCACCGCTGCCATGGAGGGAAGCACCTGGCCCTGCGCAGCTCGGGCAGGCAGGCAAACTCCAGGAGAAACAACCCCCCCCCCCCCCCCCCAAAATCAGGCACCTTGCCACTTTTTTTTCCCCCGTAGTGGAGCATGCCTGCATGAGCTGCCACTGGGTTGCACAGCCCCTGAGCTGCACAGGGCCTGGTGCTTCCCTCTGCCGTGGCAGTGTCTCCTGGAACCACCTGGGCGGAGTGCTAGCAGGTGGGTGCTACCTGGGGGACAATGCCACTGGAGGGAAGGACCAGGGTGCCCCTCAGCTCAGGGACCTCTCAGCCCACCAGCAGCTTGCCCTGGCTATGACAGAGGCAGGTAGGCTCCAGCGCCCTGTGCACCATCCCCAGCACCTTCCCTCTGCCTGGGACTACCCAGGAATGGGCTGGCTTGCCCGTGGGGCAGGGTGACAAGGCAGCAGGAGGGCGGCTGGGTGTGCTGGCAGTGGGAGAAGGCAGAGATGATGCACGGGGTGCTGGAAGCCCACCAAGCCTGATCTTCCTCCAGCATGTCTGGGCTTCCAGCACCCCGTGCACTGATGCACTTTGCTATATAGCAAACTAAAATATCTCGGATGGGTTTTACCTTGCTATGTAGGAAGGCCATTTAAAGCAAAATATGCTGCCAAATGTGTACATTGCCATGAAATTAAAGCAGATATGCCGCTAAACATGGAAACAGCAACACCATTAAAGTGGTGCAAGAGGGCAATTAAGCCTCCTTAAAGGCCAATTTTGTCACATGTACAAGCACCCTTTGTCTCTAATTCCACTGCTCTGCATAGGAAACATGGTGATGAAAATGCTTGTGAAATGTTTCAGAACAGAAAACAAAATCAGGGAAGTATTGCTATAAGACTCTGTAAGAAAGACTAATGAAAAAATGTGAAGTTAATTTTAAGGTTGATTTTTTATTTTGACATTTTCCTTTGTTTTCATTTCAGCTATGTCTGAAACAGTACTAGACCACAAGGTTTTTTACACCCATGGTAGACTCAGCTGGTATATGACTCATTAGATAATGACACTTCTTTTAATGAAAAATAAAAGGGAGATTTGAGTTTTCAGCCTAAAAGTGGTTTTACTGTGCCATTAATTATGTGCAATTAAGTTAATTAAAATATGATTGCAGTCATGTAACTGAAGACCATCATAACGTACATGCAAAAGGAAGACAGGTAAAATTGCATGGGCAGCCTTGCCTTTGGCCTCTCCCAACATTTGTAACCATTGCTGCTCAGCCAGAGCATTTTCTTAATGTTATTTTTTGGGTTAGAATAAAAATTCAGATGGCTAAAGAAAATCTATAAATCTGTCTTTTCAGATATAAATTTGGAGAAACCAAAACAGATATTTAGAGTGGCCAGCCCCTGACCACTTCTGCTCTCCCTAAATGTAGCTACAGCCTAGTTCAATGTATACCCTTAGAAGCTTCTCAGGGTAACATATTTAGGTTAATCATTAAATGCTTTTAATAGTTCATATTTTGGATAGCTCTTATTGTTTCCCCAAATAATCTCAGTGTGCAGAACAAAACATATTAATATTTTTACAGTGTCCACTTCTGAAATCTTATGAGAGAAAATGGAAGAGATTATAATTCATATAAAAATCATAACCCCACATAGTATTTCACTAAATTTTGACATGTATTTTACCTCCAAAAATTAATACAAAGGAAGCTCAAATCTGAAAAGCCAAAAAGATGAAAAATAGGAACATTGAGCTAGGTTCAGCAGTAGTTACAATGTGGATGCTTGATTTTATTTTTTTAAATATTCAAAAAAAGTGAAAATGCAAATTTGGGCCTAGTTTTACAGCCTTTACTTATCCCACTGGTAATGTAGCCTGACTATGGAGCACAGGTTTAGTCAATAATGTCTTCAGTTGTGTGACCTTACCTAAGTCACTGAGGCCCCCTTCCTGTTACTTTGTATGTGTGCACATGAGCAATCACACTGTTTTCAGTGGGACTACTCTTGCATTTGGCTTTGTATCTTAAGTTTCTTTTCACATCTAACTTCCACCTTATGAAAATAAACTCAAAATAAATTCACCTCTGCTGTCTCTCACATTGCTGGATACTTTGACAGATGCCATAAGAAGTGAAAAGTTATAATTCATGCACCATTGGTTCAGAGGAAATTTTGGGTTTGATTATACTTCCTTTTACCACTTGAGTAAATGAAACTATGAAAGAGTTACTCATATTTGTAATAATTAGAGAATCGGGTCATTTATGTGTTCACTGTCCACCAAAAAACTCACAATAGCAGACCGAATTTGGATTATAATGTTTCTTTGCATATCTGAGTTACGTTGTTCTTGTAATGCTTCTCTCCTTACAAGGTTTTATCTTGTGAGCATTGCAATGATTCTTAAATATTTAAGCAACAGAATTACTAATACCATAATTCTAAGTTTATTTTAGCCACATCAGTGTAATTTCTGGGATCATTTGGAATGTTTTTCTCAGTGGCCCATGTAAAGACATCATATAAATTACATTAGGTGAGAAAAAGCAACTTCACTTTGGAATGCACATTACTTTTGTGCAGTGTTAGTTGTCTCAGGACTCAAGTCACTGTCCAACTAAGCTGAAACATTCATAGTTTAAAATGTTCACTGCTTACTAGTCATGAAGTTGAAGTGAATGTTTACATTTCATTTAAACACCATAAATGCTTTTTTTGCTTTTAAGTTCCATTATGTCTCCATAATGAAAAAATAAACAGGCCCCTAAAAACATTTATGTTTATGTTCAAGTCCCACAGTCTTTATTTAGACCAGGGGGCGGAAACGTTTTTGGACAGAGTGCCAAAAACACCCACAACCTTGACTTGCAAGAGGTTGGCATGCCCGGGTCAGACGGCAGGGGAATGGCAGGGCCAGAGAGCAAGGGAGCTGCAAGGGGCCCAATCCTTGTTGTGGCAGCACAGCCCGGGCTCCTTGCTCACCATCTGCCCTGAGGTGCCTATGCACCTACCACCAGCAACGAGCTGGGCTAGAGCTCCATGAACCTTGGTGCAGCCACTTGCAGCCTCCTGGGTGCCTGCCACAGCCCGTCTGGGATCTGGACAGGCCCCTTCTTCCTGCCATGGAGCCCAGGCTGCTCACAGCAGGCAGTTAGGAGGCTGCAAGCAGCTGCACTAGGATCCGCAGAGCCCTGGCTCAGCTCATTGCCAGTGGTAGCTGAATTTGCACCTGGAGATAGATGGCAGGGAAGGGGCCAGGGCTGCACTGTCACAACAAGCATGGGGCCCTTCGTGGCTCCCCCACCATCCGCCCTGAGGTACACATGCCAAGCAAAATGCCTTTGCATGCCACACGGTGGCATGTGTGCCAAGGGTTGCCTACCTCTCATTTAGACAAATATCCCATTCACCTCAGAGTAATTTATGTAGCTGCTGCTGCTGCTACTGCTGCTTCTTCACCACATTTGACTATTTTGTTATGCATGCTTATGCTCGTTTATTGTACTTTGTGAGATCTTTCATTGTACACATGCCTTCAAGCAGCAGACATTGCAGCAGGTGTTGCATAGACTGAGGCTCAGTGCTGCAGTCACAGATGGTTAAATCAGTGGTATAGCTTTACTTCTTCATTAGCTCCTTGGAGCGTCCAACTCTGGTGCATAACCAGTTGAGACGCTGCCACCTTCACCATGGTTTATCTGCTCCTGGTGATAAGGACTCAGCCGCTGGAATATTTATTTTATTGCTGTCAGATATTTTTTTCAGCCTCTCATTCCATATCTGTAGTCCTGTCTCCTTGGGTGTGGCATTGAGAGGTTGGGTGCTGGTAAACAAGCTCCTGTGTGACTTCAGTCATTTGTGGGATGATTTTACAGCAGTGTCTCACATCTTTAGTTTGTCTTGATCATTCTATTCTGCTGGCCACTGCTCTTCTAATGTCAGATGGAGTGATGCCAGTCAGCAGGCACACACTCTTTAGGCTGGTAGGCTTCAAACATCCTGTGATGCATTGGCAACTATCAATTCAGAATGGGATCAGGCACTTAGAATGTGCAGATCTCTCCCAACAGGGCTTTCATACTCAGCAGAAGAGAAGCTGAGAGCCAGAGCAGTAGTTCAGATGGCTGAGGGACTAGCTCCCCATTTTGAGGAGGTGAGCTTATATAAGATGTCATTACAAGTTTCAAATGAGGGTGACACCAAGGTAAACTAGGTTTAGGCAGTGGGATAGTGGGGTCCTGGGCCATGTAATGTTGACGTGGAGATTGGCCTCTGAGCTTTTCAGATGTAAGTCACATATTTGTGTTTTCACTCGCTTGGCATGTAATTGGTTTTCAGTGTAGTATGGGGTTAGACCAGTTAGTGCCTCACTTAGGGATTTTTCAACATAGCCAAACCACAATTTATGTAGCTCAATGGCATTTTTGCCAGAACTAGTACTGCAGGGTCTATACCTAGTGACAACTATGGGTTTTAGCAGACGCTCGCACATGTTTTGAATCCTTCCGCCATGTGAATAGTGAGCATTGTTTTCAAATCTTACCTACTTAAATGGTAGATTTTAAACAGTCTTGTTGCATGCCTATACATGAGCAGCAAGGCTGCTCTGACACACTGTGATTTTAGCGCATCAGAGCAGACTCCATTAATTGAGTTGGCTGGAGCATGGTAATTACCGCGCTCCAGCAGACTCCAAACTCTTGTGTATCCGAGTTCCCATGCTTAAAAATAGCAGTGGGGGCACTTTAAATAAAGCTTGTCAAATAAGCTTTAGTTAAAGTGCTCCCGCCACCATTTTTAAGCCCAGGGAAGCTGATACATGAGATGCTCCAGGTGCTTTAATTAGAGTGGCTCTCGGAGCCACTCTAATTAAAGCCCCCCCCACAAGCACATGTGTAAATGCCCTTAACTTCATGACCTTTGGAACGATTAGTGATCAAAAATATTCTAGTGAAAAGCCATTTCCCCCTTTTTTGTAGGTTAAGAAAACCCTGAGAACTGATCCGAAAATGTGACAGACGTCACTGTTAATGTCAAAGAAACAAGGACAAGATGGATTCTTGGCAAATGCGTGATTTTGTCACATTGAAATCTTTTGCTGCCACCTTCTGGAATTTAGGAATATGGCTATTGATGATTCTTTCATTATTTAGTCTTCAGTGGCTATATCTACATAAGACAATGACTGCACAGTAGCCCAATACTACTGTGCAGTAGTGTTGCTTGGCAAAAAATATGATGTGATGCTACTGCACAGTAGTGTCACAAAAAGGTGTTTATTGACGCAACTGTGCAATAACTTGGTTACTGCACATTCATTTAATACTTGCTTATACAAGTACTAAATGAATGTGCAGTAATGATTGTGCAGTAGTATCTCATGCAGATGTGGCCAGTGACAATTATTATAGACAAAGAATACATTCCTTCTGTAGTTCAGTATTTTTCCAACTTAAATAAGCAGGTTATTCCATCTTAACACACATTTCTTGTCCATTAACAGACCTGACAGCACAAACCCAAAACTTTTTAGACTTTTATGTGTTAATTAAATAATGAACGGCATTGTCTCTCCTTTACAAAGATGTAAAGATTCATTTTTATTTGATCCAAAGCAGCTTGAGTTTATGAGGAGTATTAGAATTCTATCCCAAGCACCTCAGCTGCACAGTGATGATCACTGCCAATTTACAGCTTGCCATAGTAGCTTTGGAGAAGAACAGTTTAAGTGTAGGTAAGTAATAAACTTTATAGAGCAGAAAAAAAATATGGTTCTAGGTAGAGACAGAAGATGATCAGATCATATAATTAAGTTGTCCCTAACTTTGTTGGCCCATGAGCAACAGTAAGATGCTAATAATGGGCTCTTGGAAATGTCATATTTTTCTCCTCCTGCTAACTTCAGTTTTGGCTAAAAGCAACACTGGAGAGTCTCTCAGGCATATTGCCTGTGAGCCAGAGGCTGGAAATCAACAATATAACTGAAAGAGAAAGTAATAATGCTTGGAAGTAAGGCTTTGAGACTTCTTAAAGAGGGGAAGGTGGACAAATATAATAAATGGACAAATTTTACCGGGTTAAAAAGTTGGGGAGTGGGGGACACACATAATGTGGATCAGCTGATGCCCAGGAAGCTCCTCCCACCCTTTTAGCTTGAAATAATTTGTTCATCTACCAATACTTTTTGTTAGCATTTTAATAACAACTGAGATGGTATTTATCACTCCATTGAGCATTCATCTGAATGTGAATTGAAGTAATATTCTGCTGCAGTATAAATTCAGCTTGTCCGTTCCTGCTCAGGCAAACTTCCTTCAAAGCATGCAGAGCCCCATTCTCACTCTTTACTGTAGTCACTGAACAAAGGATCAATTTGCATTAAAGATTTAAAATAAACCTGGGTGATGTAGTATCAGACTTAACTAACTTAGGTTAAATCAGAAGTTTATTGAACTTCTGTCCCAGATCCCCTCCAGATTCAAGTTTACTCAGTTCCCCAGCATCCCAAGATGCTTAGCACCTGCCTTGCAACCCCACCCTTCACAGAGTGGGTGGACTAGCCTTGGCCCAAGCTGTCTGCTCCAACAGAGAAAGGAGGCGTGCTCTAGCACTCCCTGGCTTCTGGCCTGGGCCACTGCAGGCATGTGGCTGCATTTCCAGAATCAGAAGTGAATGTCTGTTCACTTGCTTGTCGGTTCAACCTATGCAGCTTAGACTAACTAACCTGTGAAGATTGAATTGATTCAGCCTTGGGCTTTTTGACTGTCTGTACTTAGCCATCAAAGCTATTACACACACATAGCTTCCTTAAAATTGTACCTGGGATCCATGCTGATGTTCTACAATGAAGCAGTGAAACACTTGCAGTATAGATTCCTGGATATTACTGTATTTAATTATTCTAACATTTCTATTTCATTTGTAGAAAGCAATTGTTTCTTTGTATCTTCACCTCTGACACTGGACAGAGATTTCCAGTCTATTGGTGACAGCCTATGCCTGGAACTTACGCTTTTTCCCAGGCTATTTAGCTAGAGAAGTTACTTCTGGCATTTCTGTGGCTACGGGTGGTGAACAACTGTCAAAAGAATCAGCCATTTTAGAGCATGGTCACTAGGAAGATTGTTCATATGAGCCCTTCTCTCAGAATTGTTTGTGGCAGAACTGGGTTATTTGTTAATGTTTTTGTTGTTGCTCAATATCCAGTTTGCTACATAGCTAAGCTTGCTCTGAAGCTAGCATCTGAGATCATCAGGTTAGCTATACTTTCTACTGGATCCAACCTTTTGAAATGAATCTTAACTTGTGAAGAGTCCCTCCCACTTACTAATTAAACCAGGAATCTTATTAGAGGAGAATTAAGGATAAATACAAAATATACCTGCACTAATTATGGCATACCTTCATAGCAGGCTTAAATATCTGACATACATATGGGTCAAGAGCAAAATCCTGTACTCAATCTTGAACCCTTGAGTCTGACATTCCATTACAAGGCAAAATAAAAGTTTGCAAAGTTTCACTGACTAACTGGAAAAGACTTTGCCCTCTGCTATCCTTTATTGTAACAGGGAGCTAGAGGCTCCTGTTACTTGAGGGGAAAAACAGCAGCAGAGAATTTTCCAGGTGGGCATGGGAAACACTGCCCAGGATGAGTTAGCTGCAAGAGAATAGGCAGGTAGGGGCAAAAGCCTATGAGTACCTATTGCAGAGCTTGCTGCTTTACAATAAGACAGTAGAGTAGAGCCTACTGGGCACTGCTAGAGCAGCAGTTGTGTAGAGACCAACCATAGAGACCAGCTGTTAGACCCTAATGAAAAACCCCTGTGGGTGCCTCACAAACCACTTGACCAGAAGGGGCAGGGCAGGGGCGATGTGTAGGAGGTGCACGTGGGTGCATGTGCACCCCCTGAGTGTGGTGCCCCCCCAGAAAAAGGTGCCTGTGGGCAGTTGCTGCTCAACACCGACATTGCTGGTGACGTCAGCAGGCAGTCTGCAATCCCTGCTGGCCACTGCCAACACTGCCGGCAGCATCTGCAGGTGGTCACTGATGCCTGGTCAGTGCTTTACCCCCCCGCCACCGACAGTGCCAGCGGTGTCTGCGAGAGCTCCCCTGCTTACCACTGCTATGCTCCTGCCGCCATCACCGTGCTTCTGCTGCCGCTGTGCCCCCCCCCTCCCCCAGCTGCCAGAGCCAGGCATTGTTCATGGGGCAGGGCTTAGGAGGCATATAAGCTCAGGGCCTGGACTAGGCTAGGCAGTCTGTCCCTGCAAACTTCAGAAAGAAATGCTCCAGGTCAGGAAGTCTGCTGGAGAGTCTGTGGCTGACTCCTGGGCTGTTGGGGGAATTCAAGCAAGGTGCTGAAGGCTTGCTGGGGAATGTGACCCAGGCCAGAGAAGAAGTTCGTAATACAAGTTTCCCTTGCCAACCACTGGGGTTAGGTTCCTGAAACTTCCTGTGGTTGGCAAAACCATGGTTGGCAAGACTTAAAAGGCTTAAGGGAAAAATGGCTGGTGGCAGGCTGATGCATGGCCACAGAAAACTGTGGTTACTCAAAACTGTATACTGGGGTAGCCAAAATGGTATATAGAATATTAAGCGTGGATACTCAAAACCATGGTTGGCGAGGGAAACCTGTACAGCCAGTGCACTCATCTTTTCCCTGACAATCAGGAATTAGCTTCTTTTTTTTTTTACTTTCATTTTATTAATAAATCAAGAAACAAATTAGTGCTGGGTCCTTTTTAAGCTATCATTTTAATTAGAAAAAAAATATTTCTAAAAATGTGTGACAGTGAGATCTGTTATAGGGAGATTAATATATGCAAATATAATACAAAAGTATCTTAATAATATTAAAATATGCCTGAAGTTCTTTGTTATGAAGACAACTGAAGAACCAGAAAGATTAAAGATAGGTTCTTTTTGGAGAAATAAAAAAGAAATCAAAAGCATTTAAGCTAGAAGGAGAAGTATCTGCTATAGCAGATTTTAAGAAAAAGGAAATCATCAGCACCCATGTTTCTGAAGCTGTAAATTACATTGTTCAAAGTGAAGCATAGAATTTTCTTCAGATATAAAAGGCTTAGGTACTGCTACAACATATTGGGAATTTGCCTCCTTAATATCACCGATTATGCAGACAATAGAAAAGTGATCTACATGACAGACAACCACATGAGAATTCATGACCATTTAGGAGATCGTGAATACTGGAAGCCGCACTTCTACTTTTTAGAGAAAATATAACTTGAATATTTTGGGCTTTGTCTTTCAAATAATTCTCTTACATATGCCCATGATTCCCTCACCCCACCCCTGAGATTTAGTTCAGACAACTGCAGTGAGATAAAGACATTAGCTGTATGACATTCATCAACTAGCATGGAGCTAAAAGAGCATTTCAGCATTTCTATTTCTTAAGGCAGGGGTTGTCAACTGGAATGACTGAAAGCAGATTGAAAATCTCCAGAGAAATATTGACCCTTCATATGAGTGAGATGCTTTAAATATAGTGTCCCCTTGACACGCATTTGGCTTCTTTGTTATTGCTGCTATTAATAATTTTACAGGATGTTTGACATAAACAGGTCCTAAAAGAAATACATATATAAGAAAAGAAAAGAGGTTTTATTCTGCCTTGGATCAAATCCTGACAAATCCCATTAACTTTGAAAGTAAATCAGGAAAGATTTTGGTCCAAACAAGGTCTCTGCCCAGTAAAACACCTTAATAGAAGCCCAAGTTTCACATGCAAAAATGTACTTGTAATTACATGTTGACTTTTGTGCATGCAATTATGGAAACTGTACCTGTAAATTGAATGCCTAAATATAAATATATATTGAATGATGATTTTTAATGTAAAGACACAAGTTTTCATGACTTAACATACAAACACTGAAAACTTGGCCCTTACTGATTTGTCTGCATTGCTGTTTTTCCCACCTACACAGATGCCCAAACCCTGTGTTTTCCACATTTATAGCCCTTATCCAGGCTGTGAGAGGTAACTACAGCCAAAGCTGACAAAAAACTCAATAGATACTCAAAATAAGCTGAGACTTGAACTTCTGCTTGCCAATTCTGCAGCAAGGATGGAACATAATAATTGGTACCTGAGTTAGAGTACAGAGAACTCCGGGGTTGGGAAATTATTTCAGCTGTTGGGCCAATGAATGAGTTTTGGTGAGCTGTCGAGGGCTGCACACACAAAATGTTTCAAAAAATAATTTCTGTCCTGATTTATGTATGTGAGTAGTGTATATAGAGGTGATTGCATAATAGCTCAAAATAAAGTCTTACTTTTGTATCTTATGTGTGTGGGGGTGTGTGAATGGGGGGTGCATGGGGTGGATGTAGGGGGATGTGTGTGTGTGGTGTGTGTGGTTCCAGGAGCCAGCTGGAGGTGTAGGAAGGAAGGGGCAGATGCAGTCTGTGGAGCTGGGCTGAGCAGTGTGCAGGTACAGTCTGGTCCCCCCCTCCCCTATCTGGCCCGCAGCTTCCCCCGCGGTGTTCCACATGGGGCCCACCCCCACCCGCTCCAGCCTGCACCCACCAATAGCATGGCTCTGGCCCCAGCCAGCGCTTATCATACCAAGTAGGTGTAGTGGGCGGAAAGTCACTGAGAGCTGCAGCTGGAGCCCTGCACACTGGGGCATGATCTACCTAGCTGCAGCTTCCCCCACGTCGCTGTTTCCCTGTGCTACTTGATTCCCAGAGTAGTGCAACAGGGGCAGAAGGAGGAGCTGCTGGAGGCAGAGGGAATCGAGTGGTAGCTGGACAGCTGCAGCAGCAGCAAGAGCAGCCCCACTGGGGAGCTGTGCATAACGGCCAGGGCTGAGGCAGTGCAGTCGGCAGGTGTAGGTGGGAGCACAGTGTAGGCTGCTGAGCGTGGGGCTTGGCCCCCTGGGGAGCACATGGGGGCAACCATGGGAGTGGTACCATATGGTTGGACTATAGCAAATATAGTATCAGAGGAAAGGATAAATAAGACCAAGAGGTAAATGGACAACAGGATGAAATGCAACATGCCTGTTATCTTTCTTTAATAAGATAACTGACTTATAAAGCAAAGAAAATGCAATAGAGCTCATGTTGGGACTTCTATAAAGCATTTGATATGGAACTGCAAGAGAAATTTTCAGAAAAAATAGAGAAGGAAATTAGTAGAGGAATTATAAGTTTGGTAAAGAGTTAACTAAAGGGAAGGTCACAAAGGGAAGGTGTTGATAGGGAAAGATTGGGAGGTTATAAATGGAGTTCTTTATGGATCAGACATGATCCCAATCCTGTTTTACTATTTTCAGTTATGACCTGGGCATAAAGAAGTGTACTAATGAAATTTGTTGACCAAAAAAAATGCTCAGAGAGGTCATCAATATAGAGAGACTGGAAAGTTTGACAAGAACTGGATGGCTTGAGGATAGAAGTGATAAAAAACTGAATTAATTTCAATATTTTAAGTTATAAAATCATGTGCTTAGGGATCAACAGCAAGAATTTTCACTCTAAATTGCAAACCTATCAGTTGGAAAAAACAAAGGAGAAGAAAGTCCCAGGTGTACTGGTTGATCACAGCATTGTGAGGCTCATAAATTTCATAGATTTCATAGACATTAGGGCTGGAAGGGACCTCGGAAGATCATCGAGTCCAGCCCCCCGCCTAAAGGGCAGGAAGTCAGCTGGGGTCATAGGATCCCAGCAAGATAAGCATCCAGTTTCATCTTGAAGGTGTTCAATGAAGGCGCTTGAACCACCTCCGGTGGCAGGCTGTTCCAGACCTTAGGGGCTCGGACAGTAAAGAAATTCTTCCTTATGTCCAGCCTGAAACGATCTTGTAGCAGTTTGTGACCATTCGTCCTCGTCATCCCTTGGGGCGCTCTGGTGAACAAATGTTCCCCTAGATACTGGTGGTCACCCCTGATAAACTTGTAGGTGGCCATCAGATCACCCCTGAGCCTGCGCTTTTCCAGGCTAAAGAGCCCCAGGGCTCTCAGCCTGTCATCGTAGGGTCTGCTTCCCTGACCCCTGATCATGCGCGTGGCTCTTCTCTGGACTCTCTCAAGCTTCTCCACATCCTTTTTGAATTGTGGAGCCCAAAACTGGACGCAGTACTCCAGTTGCGGCCTCACTAAGGCCGAGTACAGGGGAAGAATGACGTCCCAGGATTTGCTTGAGAAGCATCTATGGATGCAAGCCAGCGTTTTGGTCGCTTTACTAGCCGCAGCATCGCACTGCAGGCTCATGTTCATCTTGTGGTCAATGATGACCCCCAAGTCTCTTTCTTCCATAGTGCTAACCAACATAGCACTGCCGAGCCTATAAGGATGCTGCGGGTTTTTTTTCCCAAGGTGGAGAACCTTGCATTTATCGGCATTGAACACCATCAGATTCTCATCCGCCCACTTGCTGAGCCTGTCCAGGTCAGCCTGGATCATCCGCCTGTCTTCTGGTGTGGATGCTTTGCCCCAAAGTTTGGTGTCATCGGCGAACTTGGCCAGTCCGCTTCTGACTCCAGTGTCCACATCATTAATGAAGATGTTGAACAGTATGGGTCCAAGGACAGAGCCCTGGGGGACCCCACTGGTCACAGGACACCATGATGAGTGACTTCCATCAATTACTACCCTCTGGGTCCGACCCCGGAGCCAATTTTCCAGCCAGTGGATCGTGGGGGACCCAAGGCAACAATTGGCCAGTTTCTCCAAGAGACGATCATGGGACACCAGATCGAAGGCTTTTTTGAAGTCAAGATATATGACATCAATCTCATCTCCCTTGTCCAGGTGATAGGTCACCTGGTCGTAGAAGGAAATGAGATTGGTCAAGCAAGACCTACCCGCAACAAACCCGTGCTGGCTATCCCTTAAGATGTTGGCGTCAGCCAGTCCATTAAGGATGGCCTCCTTAATAAACTTTTCTAAGATCTTCCCCGGGATAGAAGTCAGGCTGATGGGCCTATAGTTAGCCGGATCCACTTTCCTCCCTTTCTTGAAGATAGGCACCACGTTGGCCTTCTTCCAGTCTTCGGGCACTACACCAGAGCGCCAAGAGTTTTCAAAGATCCGCGCTAGAGGCTGGGCTATGATGCTCGCCAGCTCCTTAAGTACCCTGGGGTGAAGATTGTCAGGGCCGGCTGACTTGAAGGTATCCAGCTTCTCAAGATGTTCCTTCACAAAGTCAGCATTAATGGAGGGCAGGGGATCACCCTCACCCGGACTTCCCGGCCCTGTAGCGGGCACGGGCGTCCCATGGGGCTGATGAAAGACCGACGCAAAGTACCTATTTAATAGGTTGGCTTTTTCCTGGGCGTCAGTTGTCAGTTGCCCCATCTGGTTCAGCAGGGGTCCAACGTTGCCCCTGCTTTTCCTCCGGCTCCCCACATATCTGAAAAAGGACTTTTTATTGTCCTTGATGCTCAAAGCTAGTTGGAGTTCAGTTGCAGCCTTGGCTTTCCTGGTCTGCTCCCTACAGGACCGGACCAGTGCAGAATAATCCTCCTTGGAGGTGACTCCCATCCTCCATCCTTTGTAGGCCTTTCTTTTTAGCCTCAGGAGGTCTGCTAGGTCCGTGGAGAGCCAGGGGGGCTGCTGTCCCCTCTTGCTGCCTTTCCTCCGAGATGGAATAGACTTAGTTTGTGCATTGAGGATCGCTCCCTTGAGGAGCAACCACTCTTCTTGAACTCCCCTCTCCCTGTGGTCACAGTCCCTTAGGGCCTCACTGACAAGCCTCCTGAGCTTGTCAAAGTCGGCTTTCCTGAAGTCAAGGACTTGCGTGTTGTTGACTGACTTGCCAGCTTTTCGGCGGATGGTGAAGGTGATCAGCTCGTGGTCGCTGTCACCCAGCTTCCCATCGATCACTAGGTCGCCGACTAGGTCCTCCCCAGTAGCCAGTACCAGGTCGAGCAGCGCTTTGCCTCTCGTTGGCCCATAGACTTCTTGAGTCAGGTAGAGGTCATCCACGCACGAGAGGAAGCTCTGCGACCGCTCAGATTTTGCTGAGCGATCCTCCCACGAGATGTCTGGGTAATTGAAGTCACCCATGACAACCATGGTCCTGGAGCAAGCTGCCTCAGCCAGTTCCTGGGCAAACTCCTGGTCTAGCTCAGGACTTTGGGTGGGAGGTCTGTAATAGACTCCCACCATTGTGTCCCCTGTGCCGTGTTCCCCACGGATTTTAACCCAGAGGGTCTCAAGCCGTCCACCCTGGTCGCCAGGGTGGACAAGTCCTCCCTTGTATGTACAAGTCCTCCCTTGTATGTTGATCATGAACTTCCCCATGTATGCAAATATAGGAGAGTTATTTCCAGTAGAAATAGTAAAGTATTAATGCTATTGTGTAAGGCTCTAGTTAGATACAGATGCTCTGGTTAGATACCTGTGCAGTTCTGGTCTCACACACTGGCGACGCATGTGCACACATGCACACATTGGGTGCATGTGCACCCTCTGAGATTGGCAGTGCCCCCCCTGCGATTGGCTGCTGCCAATGCTGCTGGTCGGCACTTGCCAAACCCTCCCCACCCCTGCCCGCCGCCACCGCCACGTCTGCCTGTGGGACCTCCCCGCTTGCCGCCACTGCCGCTTGCAGGCAGTTGCCGTGCCCCACCCCAGCCTCCAGGGGCATGCATCTTTCATGGTCTCACATGTTCAAAAAAGATGAATGCAAAGTGGAATAGGTATATAGAAAAGCTACTAGAGAATAGAAAATTTATCATATACAAAAAGACTTAAAGACTCAGCATATTTGGCCTTGCAAAAGGGATATTATTGTTCATTAAAAATAATTACATGCATAAATAAGGAGGGGAAAGAAATATTTTAGTAATGCACAAAAATACCTAACTTGTTTTAAAACAGAGCTCTGTTGGTTTATGAACAGGAATATATGACTGATACGCTTGCAATAGCACCTGTTATTCCATACTCTATGATGTGCTAATACTGACTGCAGATGGTGCAGTACGTACAATTCTCTTGGATTGCTTGGGCAATAGACAATTTCAGGGACTGAAGTGGGCAGGCAATGCCCACACTGTCAACTACCATGATCCTCAAAGCCTCTGTGAAGCTCCACAAAAGATTAGATGAGTCCAGGCTTCAGGCTTCTTTACTAGCACAGACCAACTGCAGATGCTTCCTCAGCCTGACGAAGGGTATTTGTACCTGAAACCTTGCAGAGAAGAACTTTTCCAACTGTTTGAGTTGGTCTAATAAAAGATATCGGATTTACCCAAAGAAACTTGTCTGCTACATGAGTACTAGACATGCAACAAGGAGGAGGGTAAAAGGAGCACCGCAGGCAGCCTTTATGATTATTACTGAAGCTGCTTGCAGATTTATGCTAAGTTTTCCTGGCTTAGGTTATTAAGGGTTTTTTTTTTTAATTGATTTGCTTTTTGGTTGCTGACTTTGAATGTTTAACACTGCTAACACAAACACATACCCACATTTGCACTGCCCTACACACTTTCATATTGTTAAAAGCAGCTGGAGTTAGTTATATTTTTTCTTTAGTATATTTATTTCTTTAATAAACATTTGTGTCTGTGCAGCAATTACTGTTGTGAAAGTATTTTCAAAAGAGTAAAGATCCAAAATTATACCAAAAAAAGTTGCAGAATTCATGGGACACCCAGAAGCTAAAAGCAAGTAGACACTTTCATACAAAACCCTGAAACATATGTGAAATAAAATATCTACTACAGGCCTCTTAACTGTATGTCTACAATAATCAAGATAAAACCTGCAACTAATTAAGACCTGAAATTCACAAGTTGCTCCTGAATAACTGCTGCCTATACATGTTGAAATAAGAACAGGGCAAGGGGTCGGACTCAATGATCTACTAAGGTCCCTTCCGACCCTAAAAATCTATGAAATCTATGAAACAGGTCCTACCTAACATACTAGCATGTGGTACAGTATAGGAGCATTACAAAATGATTGTAGGAGGCCACCCTTCACAATTTCAAGACAAAATGCAGTCCAATATGATGCAACCTATAAAAATCTCTGCCTCTCATATATCCCTTAGCAGACACAACACTATACTGATTGTCAGTTAATCTTTATTAAGGCTGTCTTAAGAAAAAAAGTAAAAATCTCTAAGATATCTGTCTACTTTGGAGAGGGAACAACCATTTTGTTCCAATTGACGTCACAGAGATTCTTTAAGGTACATAATTTCTTATTTTCTTAAATAAGAAAAAATGAACACAGCACCCCCCCAGGTCAAATTTTCACTCAGCCGATCACTCATCTATATCATCCTGTGTTGCCAGACTGCACATATGGCATCTCTTATATCCCCTGTCTGTCTTGAACCTGAGCCAGTGTTGATGGGCAGGATTTTTGGTGGCCAGAGTCAAGCCAGCAAATCACCAGTGTTTTGGGTCTGTTCCACAGGAAAAGACTCACCTTTAGCCCTCATTACACAGGGGACAACAGTCAATAATCACACAGCTGGAACCTGCTGTACTGGCAACGCTGGGGTTCTGGAGGGAGCGCCATCTCGGCTTCAGCCTGCCAAATACCTGCACTACTATCCTCCTGCATTTAGTCGACAGGCCCTGAGAGGCCAAAGTACAAGCCAGTTCCTAGAAAAGATCTCTTCTGTGTGGTGCTCTTGGAAACCCGAGAGGTCCTCAGGCATCCTAGCACCAGGCATGCACATGGGGAGCTTCAGTGAGGATGTGGCGGGTCTGTGGGTAAGTTGGATGACTGGGTGGGGGGGGGATCCTGCAAGACTATGCAGCTGCAGCGTCACTAGCACTATCACAAGGTGTGGACCACGGTGCCACATGTGAAAGACAAGAGTGGAGAGAGCCCGGCATCCCCTCAACTCCTGGCCCAGCTTGGCTGGTGGGGGACATGTGCGTTTTTCCTTTCACCTCCCTCAGGGCCTGTCCAGGTCCGTGGGTCCAATCCTGGGACATGAAGGGACAACACCCCTCCTCACTCACACAGCACCCCACCCACGCTCCTCCCCCAGCCCGAGCCTGTGCAAGGGGCTGTCATCACTGGGCAGTGAGGAGGGGGCGGGGGGAGCCGACCCCGCCCCCTTCACCTCCGTCCCTCTCTTGGCCCCGCCCACACCGGGCCAGGGCCCCTGCCTCTGACGTCACAGTGGGGGCGGGACTCGGTCTCCGAGGCGAGCTGTCTGCGCGGTCACTTCCGGCGTGGCTGGGTTGCTAGGGAACGCCGGCGGGCAGTAGGCGAGCGGCCTCTGGCCCAGGCAGTGCGGCGGCCCGAGCATTCACCCCGCGGCCGCGCCAGTCACCGCCGGGTCGGACTGGACCGAGACAGGACGAGCGCCTCCCCTGCGGGCACACGAGCGAGGGACCGCGATTCCCACGGACAGTGCTGCGTCGCCCCGGGAGAGCCCGGCCCGAGCCCGCGCCATGTCCCGGCCCGCGGCGGCCCAGCGCAGCGCCTTCCAGGTGTGTCCCGGCTTGCCAGCCGGAGCCAGAGCCATAGCCAGGGATCGCCCGCACCTCCTGCACCCTGGGGTCAACGCGCGCGCGTGCGTGTGTGTGTGTGCGTGCGTGTGCGTGTGTGTGTGTGTGTGTGTGTGTGTGTGTCGGGGGGGGGGGGGTGCAGCACTGTACCTAGACTCCGGGCGGCCCCGGGGGAACTTTCAGTATCGGGGCCCCCTTCACTGATGATAATAATAATAATTTTTGCCATTTTCGGGCCCCCTTTCTGTCCCATCTCTGGGTAGCCACCCAGTTTGCCCATTTGTGTCTGGCCCTGTGTTGTGTGAGTGCATGTGTTTCAGGTTGGCGGTTTCCTGGTGCCATGGATTTGGGATTATTGGCCTCTTGTGCACTAATGTATGGTCTATGCACTATGTAGGTATGGAATATGCACTAAGGTATGGTCATGTGTAGTCACTGCACTGGTCTGTTGCCCAGACGGAGATGGATTTAAA
Source organism: Alligator mississippiensis (assembly GCF_030867095.1). Taxonomy (NCBI): domain Eukaryota; kingdom Metazoa; phylum Chordata; order Crocodylia; family Alligatoridae; genus Alligator; species Alligator mississippiensis. The sequence continues at coordinate 93,958,698 of NC_081825.1, forward strand.
TGGCATTGTATGGCAGACACTACACAAGGCCATTTAAATGGTGCATGGGATGTCCAATGCACTGTGGACAGGGCACCCTATGAGAGCCTTGTACAGGTTTTCCTCACTTCATGCTGTACATGCATGCCTGGAAAATGGCGCATAACTCAAATTCACGTAAAGGGAACCCACCCTACAATGTAACAAATAGGGATATGTTCTGAGACCTCAACTGTACTGAACCCCAGAGCCATTTCTACCACTTTTACAAAACAATTTTGATACTCACCAAGAGCAGACAGTACACACAAGCACAGGGCACTGTCATAATGGGGATGGCAACTACAGAAACACGTCGTAGACGACGAGTGAGGAGCACGGATCCATAGAGGAGACTATATTTTGGTGTGTGTCACTCCCACAATGCTTAGCACAAAGCAGCTTAATGCATGCTTCCACCACACCAATTGCATAAGAGTGAATTTACCTTGCATATAACAAATTTTTGGTATGAAAAGGGTCATTGCATAAGAATGAATTTGCACATGCAGAACCTGCATAAAGTGAGGGAAACTTGCAATTAGCTTCCCACTGGCCAGCTTCCAGAGGGAGGGGTTGTTTCTTCCTGCTGCTGCATGTACCCCTGAGGGAGAAATGGGAAGCATGTGCCCCCCGCCCCCGGATTTGTGTGTATGGCAAGTGCAGGCTGCCCACTATGGGTTTGGGACCAGGGGCTATGCTAGCTTCTTCTTGGCGGGGGAAATGGGCCGGGCTGGTCTGGGGGTGGGAAGGTGCTAGGTGGGCTCAGCTACATAGGTCAGGTGGCGGCGGTGCTGGGAAGGGTGGATATGGGGAATTTTGGGGTGGCTATAGCCCTCCAAGTCCTCTCTTAGCATTGCCCCTGTTCAGGGCACTCCACTCTGCTGCCTTTCCCTCAGGAGCCCTACACTGAGGAACGCAGCCAGTGCAGGGCTCCCAAGGAAAGACAGCAGAGCAGAGTGCCCTGAGCAGGGGCAGCACTGGGGGTTTGGGGGGCTATAGCCACCCCAGAATTCCCCATAGCTACTCCTCCCAGCACTGCTACCTCCCACCATTGCCCTGTACAAATCTGGGGGGGCACATGCCCCCAATGCCTTCCTTGGGGGTGTGCACAGCAATGGGGAGCTGTGCCCCCCCCCACCCTGTTGTGCCCCCTTACTACCCCCCTGTGTCCCCTGGATGAGCCTCCCATGGTTCCATCCCACTCCCAGACCCAAGGTCGCATTCACTGCCCTGGCTGGACAGTGCCTGCCCCAGCCCCTGCCCCACTTGTTTCCTCACTGTGGTGGCCTTAATCTGCCTTCCTCTACCTATTTCCTCCCACAGGCCACTTCCTTCCCCCCCCCAAGACTTACTGGCAGGGCACTACTCTCCCAGCTGCCCAGCTGCATTCTTGTAAATCTGGTATTGGATCAGTATCAGCCAATATGGCTGGTTAATAATCGGCTATCGGTATTGGGCAAGCAAATCTTTATTGGTGCACCCCTAGTTTTTATTTTATCCTTTAGCAGCTTCAGTTACTTCCTTCAGTGACTTCCTTCCTTCCATCAGTGACTTTAGCAGCAGACCTCCTTCATTTCACCACCTAGCCCCTCGCTGCAACTCCCACTCATTGCCTCTCCACCTCCCATTTCACTACCCAGTCCCATCATTAAACTCTTCACCCTGCCACCTCATGCTCCCACCCCCCCACAGCCCATCTTTCCAAAACACCCCCCACCTAGAGCAGGGGTAGAAGCTAGGGGTGTGTGAAATGGGCCATATTCAATTCAGATTTGGCCCGAATCAGGGACAGTGATTCAATTAGTTGATTCAGATCACTGTCCCTGTGGCCGAATCAGAATCTGAAGATTCGATGTTGATTTGGAGAATCAGGGACTTGGGCATAGACACAGCATTAAATATTTTTTCTACATAACTCAAGGTACCAGGTGCGGCTCATGAATGCTGAGATGGTGGGGCAGATGAAGCATCCCACAGGAGCACGGGGAGCCCCCCACCTGCTCGGTGGTGAACCTGGAAGTGGACTGGAACTGCTTCTGGTCCACTTCCGGGTTCACCACTGAGTGCACCGGGGGCCCCCCTGCACTTCCCCAGCAGACCTAGAAATGGACTGGAAGTGCTTCTGGTCCACTTCCGGGTCTACAGCTGAGTGAGCTAGGGACCGCCTCTGCCCCCAAATGCTCCTGCGGGACGCTCTATCCACCCCACCATCTCAGCATTAACGAGCCACTTAGTACCTTGAGGTATATAGAAAAAACATTTAAAGCTGTGTCTATATCCGAATTGTCAAATCTTTCCAAAACTCTCCAAATCAATTTGGGGGGTTCTGATTTGATTCAGAGACATTAAAGGGTTTCCTGATTCGATTCAGAGATTCGGACACCAAATCGGGCCAAATCTCTTCCAAATTGAATCAGCGACCGAAGCTTTGCACAGCCCCAGTAGAAGCCTGTCCTGGCTCATGAAGCCTGTAGCAGCAACTCACAGCTGTAGATCCTTGTCAGACCCCTCTGCTCACCAGCACTGTAGTGGCAAGTCAGGGTCAGGGACAGTCAGAAGGTTTTTAGCCTGAATGTGTGACTACTCTAAACTCAAACTAACTTTAATAGCAATCAGTATTTGAGAAGCTGAGTGTAATATGTAACAAAGCCCTTACTGATGCAGAGATGACTGCTTGTATTTGCAAAGCTTGAAACATTAGTTCTGAGAAATGAATCTTCACATTTATTTCAATAGATGCTAACTCAGCTGTTAGTGAGGTACTTCACCTGTTAATATTGCTAATAATTTAATCATATGACATCTTATGATCTTTGTCATTGTTAAGGATGGATTTGAAAGCTATATTAACTTACATGCATAGGCTTTTAATAACACTGACACAGCTGCAGTTTGATTTAATGTTTCTGAAAAGTGGTTAACCTGTAAACATTTTGGTAAGCACTACACTAGACCAGTTTTACTTATCTGTCAGGTCTATCCTTAGTTGACTGGATTCATGTTTTTACTGTTTCAGAAGTTTTTTTGGGTGGGAAATTAGTGTAGAACTTTAAGAGAGAGATCTTTACTTCTGAGCAAAAGTTATTTATTAAAATATTTCAGGATGAGCTACAAGAAGCAGTTTTTGCTCGTGCAGGAAGACAGCAAGCAGCTGACTACTCAGATGACGTTGACACCGATGAAGATGGCATGTTAAGCAGTAAGGCAGATGACTTCAATTGCATTTTGTCTATGTTCTCCACCTCTCTCCTTTCACTAAGGGCACATGATTGAATGTCCAGAGATTCCACATTTTAATCACACTTTAAATTATGAACCTTAAAGAATCTCTGTGACATCAATCTGAACAAAATTGTTGTTCCCTCTCCATTAAAGTGTAGAAGGATATCTTAAAGAGATGTTTCCTTTTTTCCTAAGACAGCCTGAATAAAGATCAACTAACAACCAGTATGGAGTTCTGTCTGCTTACAGTAATATGAGAGAGGCAGCGATTTTTGTAGATGGCATCTCTTATTGAACCAACTGAGTGGTTGGGATAGACTTAAATGAGCTTTCTGGTATCACAGTACCCTTCCTCAGGAAGAGTATTCATGAGGAAGGGTCCTGGGATACCCAACATCTCATCTAAGTTGAATGGATCACACAAAAATCCTTGACTCTCACAATTCCCAGACCATCATGGCTACAACATTATTTGAACACTACCAAAACAAGGGCAATATGTGTGTTCTGTATGTCATAATATACTTTTAAAGATTTCATCTACATGAAGTCTGTTTCAGTTGTTATTTACCACAGTTATCCCTTAACATTTTTTTGGCCTGAATTGGCATCCCTTCATGAACATGTTGCACAGCACGACTCATCCTCTGTTCAACATGTTACTGTGTTCTTTAGGATTTGAACCCTGAAAAACCTCAGAGCTATTGTTAGTAATGGGGACAAGGTTGCATAACAAGTTTTAATGAAGAAAACTATGTTTTGGGGAACTGCAGAGATTGGGACAGGACCATGTCTTGTTTGAAGAGTGTACAATCTAATTTTAGATATGACACAACTAGTGAGTGTAATTGGAGAGGATGTGGAATCACTAGGATTCCAATAATAAGGTTCCATGATTGCTCATTACTAGGAAGTGCACATCTTTGTTTATTTGTCACTTTTTTTCCTTGTAGTAGTGGATATGTGAGGTTTTGAGTAGTGTTTTGAATCTGGTGACAGGTGGAAATTAATTATTAAAGACTGCAAGAAGTATTTTGCATAAGGTCCAGAATGGAAAAGGCAGGATAATGACCGAGAGAGAAAAAAAAGCAGAGTATAAAGCTTTACGTTGTTTGCTGTTGGAGTGATGGGGAAGACAGTGATATAAGCTAAGATAAGGTTGTGTGAATAATATATTATTTTAAAAAATCCTATATTCCTATAAAACATAAAATATAAATTCAGTACAGAAGTTGATAGTATACCATTTTCAGGTACTGTGGAAGAACTTCCTGAAAGTATATCAGCTATTGAAAATTCACTTAAGAAGTCAGTTGATTTCGAGGTTTCTTTCTCAGATGAGGAGACCCCACAGAAAGTGAACCCTTTGAAAAAGGAAACTGCTGATGACTTCTTTCCAACAACTGATGAAGAGAAACCTCAACAAGCGATCGTTGTGGAAAGTCAAAATTTAAGTGATTACAAAGAAGATGAAAATGTATATTTGCAAAGTCAGAACGTGGGTGATGATGACAGAGAAGTTGATGATAAGTTTTCAGTCACTGAAGAAATTACTTATGATGGCAAAGAAGGTGACCATCAGAATGAGTTGCCTGTGGCTGAGCTGCAGACTAAAAGGGAATCAGTTATTGAAAAAGAAGAGGAAAACAAACCGGTACCAAAACCAAGAGAGCACAGAATAAAAAATGCATCATTTTCAGGTAGAAATCAAGCATGTGAATACTATTGCTTCTATTTATAGATGCATATTGTCATATTTTAAAAGGAAAATAATGTTGAAGAAAGATCTCATTTTTTCCAATATTGGGTTTGATTTCAGCATCCCTAATATTAAAAACTAATTTAAATTCACCTTTTAAATATTATACAGCTGCATGAAACATGCAGGTAGGTATATTAACAATACTGGATAGCTTACAGCAGTGTTGAAGTTGCACAGTACTCTGTCTGAATGAGAAAAAGTCATAGGACATTTGTGGCCCAGACATCTTCCTGTATTCCCCAGTTTGCAGGTCAAAAGTGAACTTTTATTTTGAAAATATAGAGTTGGTTTTGTGATCTTTAGCTAAAGATACATGCACCCAGTTTCATCCTGGTTTTCTTTATATCAAACAGTCTTTTGTTTTTCATTGCAAAATCTTGAGGGTTTTTTTTTTTATTATGGAAGGCAAAATTAGAAATTTTGCAAGTAAGCACCGTTAAAAAAAAAAAAATTAAAGATGTCATAAAGTATTTTAATATGATAAGAAATTGAGCTTTTATCCTACTATAGCTTTTTTATAAGATTCCCAAGTTATTTTACTTTGAGATAAATCCTTGGTTTAGTCATGATTAATGACAAGAAAAGACAGACTCGAAATGAACAGGGCATGATAAACATTACCAAAGACTTCATAATTTTCCTCATCTCGTGGTGTCAGCCAAGCTTCAGATATTTGAATCTGGAAATACAGGACTTTAGACCCTTTTGGCAGTGTGTAACATGACTGCGGGGTTGTAAACATACAGTTTTAGACATTTTTTTTGTTAATCTAAAAAGCAGGTACACCACCATTAACACCTAACCTGTTTGTCTACTGAAGAATCAGCTCTGAAGAATCTTTAATCTTTAATGACTTATTGCTTAGAACAAACTCACTCATATCAAGGAAAACTTTGGAAAGCCTTTTTATTTGAATTAGGCTGCCACTAAGAGTCTCACTGAGATTTAAGTGGTGTGGATGGCCATGACCTGTTAATAAAATGTGATTTATAAAATGACATTGTGTTTAGTGCTAATTTCTATTTTATATTGTTATGCCAACATGCACATGCACCAGTAATTCCATAGCTATCTTTGGGTTTGGAGGTAAAATTTAGATGTGTCAGGGTATGCAAGGTGAGTGCCCAATATGATTGTTATATCTTTTTCAAGGGAATCTGGTGCTTGTGACAGTTGCCAAAAAGAGCATCTGTCCTTCCACTGCTGATTGAATTATGCTTGAAAGGGGCACTAGCTCTGCACCACTTTTAAGTTATGTTTGTCAGGAAACATGCTGAATGTAATAGCTGTTCTGAGGCTCCTCCACTCCATTCCTTGGCAGTGCACCTTATTTCTTTGTGAACACATTTTTTTTTATATAAAAAGAACAGAGCTGCATACAAACATGAGAATGCACCAGGGAACCAACTTGCCCCTCTGTATTTCCAGTTTGGTCTGTTCTATCCTATGTAGAAGAATTAGCATAATTTTATAAAACTAATCCAGTAGAACCTATAAAAGATATAGAGTAGAATGACAATGGAAAGTTTTCCCACAACATTGCAGTCTTAAACATTATCTAACACTGCATGTACACTCCAATGTTGTCGTCATGCATATTTGACCTTTTGTTACTGCTTTTTGTTTAAAGAAGATAGACATTTATCTGAATAAAGTTTGTTGAATTTAAATGGACAAAATAGACCATATTAAATCAAATGTCTTATTAGTGGGTAGTATTAAAATAGCAATATTCATTTTTCAGCTGAGAATATCAGCATTCATCTACTGGAAGATCATTGTAAACCATTACCTCAACCAAGAAGTGTGTTAAGAAGGAGTAGCCCTGTGAAGGATAAAGATATTACAAGAGCGGAAGATAAGACAACTTCTACTGTTAGGTTATCTTCATTTTCTGCACCATCCTCCCTCACTAGGTTGAATGACCTAATAACATCTGAGAGAAGAGTACTTTCTGAATGTCCTAGTCCTGAGGTAAGAACATTATTGGAGTACCCCTCACATATGTGAAAATAGTTTGTCTATTCATCTATTCTGGACTGTAAAATAGCCCCCTTTTTATTTAGTTGTGATACAGCTTGCCATAACAAGAAAGAAAGGTGCAGGGGGAGTTGCAATCACATTTTGAAACATTGCCTCTTGAATTGGAAAAAAAGCTGAATTTATGTGCACTACAGCCCTGTAATCTGTGACACTGAATGTTCAAATGTATTGCTGATCACTTTATCAACATACAAGGAAATAGTTTTCCTTTGAGTAATTGTCCACTTGCATATTCTCACTGGTGAGTTTGTCTGATTATGCTCAGTCTCTGGAGTTCAGACTATGTCTTTTCTATGATGGCTTTAATTCCAGGTTCAGACAGACAGCCAAATTGCCTGTTATGCCTGGGGAGAACCACATTCTTGACATTTTTTCAATCTGTTTGTCATTCAAGATAGGAACAAGTGTGGACAAAGAATAAGCTTTGACTGTTTTTCTTGCATGATTCCCTTGTCCCCCTTTCTGACCACACATGCTGGGGTCAAGATCCTCAATGGTATTGTACACCCTCCAACACTGGAAATCAACGTGGAGTGACATCCCCAATGCTAGAGAAATTTGTGTCTTCTCAGTGTTCCTGATCCAGGAAGCAGATTGCTATTCAGAAACTGCTCTAAGAACCTTCCTCCTTGTTATAATGCCAGAAGCAGGGATCCTCTCAACCTAGGAAGGACTTACACAAAAGAGATAAGAATCCCTGACACTCACTCAGCCCATGTGAACAACACATACCTTGTGAACCTAAAAAACATAGACTCCAACCCCATTATTGGGCCCTGAGACTTCTCTGTCTTGTAAGATTTCTACCAAAGCTCAGAGATGCCCAAAATGGGACATCCTGCCAGTTCCCAGCACTGAGATTTGCTGCTCAGAGCTTAAGAGGCTGAGGGAGCATGCTAGTGCTGAGCCACTCAAGGGATACAACTCTCTGACCTGTCTGACTTACTACAGTCTAAAACTTATCTCCAGCTGTACTTGATGAATAAGGAACCCTCGGGTACTTAGGAAACAAGATCCTCCTTGGGATACAAGCTAGATGCACTGTCTAGTGTACTGCTCTATGTCACCACTGTCAAAATTTCCACAAAAGACAGTGGTCTGTGTCTAGCCCTGAACTGGCTAGTGGACATACTGCTCATCAGCACCAAATTAAAACTCAAAAGAGTAGCAGCAAACTGAACTATTCTCTTTGGTGCTGTTTCTTACCACGAGGAAAATGTCTGTGGGTAAGTTGGATTTTTCTGGTAGGGGTTGAACAAGACATCATCACTGCTCTTCTTTGTTTCATTAGTGAAAGGCAGAGTTTGATCCTAACAGTGAGTTTTGCACTGTTATTAAAATCAATTTGTTGACTTCATTGAACATAAAACAGGCGTCGTATTTTCATTAAGGAATTCTAAATAAGTACTGAATACCGTTGTTTATTTTTACAGGTCAGTTAACTGACTTCAGTTTGTTGTGACTAGTTCTCATTACTTTAGGCTGTCCTTTTCTGTTTTTAAGGGTCCGTGGCTACCAAGCTCTTCACCATCATTACGTATTCATTTTCCTTCAACTGATGAGAGAACTGGAGATTCTGATTTCTTGATGTGTGGAGAAGGATCTCTCCCTAAAGGTAGAAATCAAAATACTGGTCATACAGGTGTTTATATATGTATGTGTGTGTATGCACATGTGTGTATGTTATACATACAGATCACACATACATTTATTTATATAAAGACAAGTAAAAAATTAACTTAGAAATAAGCGACTTCTATTATATAAATTATATATTATCAGTGTCAGTTTGCAGAAGAGGTGGTTTCTACACTGTATGCTAACACATTGAAATCATTTTGATGGTACATGCTAATTCTGTGTCAGAAGGATTAACAGATTTGAGTAGTTTGGTAAACATGGTATAAAAGAACCAGATAATATTTATCTTTAGCAAGACGGTTTGGGAAGTTTGTTTATATAACTAAACAAACTCTTGGCCACATTTTTGTACACAGTAGATGGCTTGTTTTATGGAAGATTGATCCCCATATTTAACCTAGGTTTTGTTAACTTGATCAAGTTCTTAACCCTTCTATTTTCGTCATTACTGAAAGGGGATACTAAATAATGTTTCGGGTCTGCCTTGTACATGACACAAACATGAAAGTAGTTCATGCCCAAGGAAATTAGGCTTTAAATCTGACACAGGCAAACCCAATGTAAGAGACTGTTGTTAGTAGCATTTGAATAATGTCTTCAGGCCTAACCAGATTGGGGCCCTGCCATATTACATACTGTATGAACTCAGTAAAAGACATTCTGTAGCATAAAGTGTTTACAACATAGATGTGATGGTCAAAGGGTGAAAAATAAGATGTAACATACAGAATGGTGATTGTCGTGTCATGTCATGGTGTGGACAGATAAAAGTTACACCGGTTTTAAATTCATATTGGTTTACCATGGATCACACTGAGCCAGGATAACTGTTTTTGTCAGGCTGCCCTTTCCCTGACATGTGTGGAGGTATACTGTTGTACAACTAAACCTGTTTCATTCAGGTTAGTGCTTATGTGCATTGCAAATAAGGAAAAAATTAAGGAGAAATTAGAATGTGGAGAACATGTTAGCTCTGGAATGTCATAGTTAGAGATGGACAAAATAATGATAACTTCACTAGTGGAGCAGAGAGAAGATAACATAATAAACAGAATTGAGCTAGTCAGGCAAACTTGTAAAGCGATTTGAAAGACAAGCTGAGAAGTTCGATCTTGATGCTGTGATCTTCAGTAAAGGAGTAAGTGGAAGGCTTTCAAGGAAAAGTGATGGTCTGAACTGCCAGAGAAAATATAATACCCAGTGCCTATGTAGCACTTTTCTCAGGTAGCTATTAGAAAACACCAAATGATTAGTAATTTGATATCCATGTTACAAACTGAGGCACAAAAATAAAAGTGAGTCACCCAAAGCCATTCAGTTAATCAGTGGCAGATCAAAGAACAGTTCAGTGCCATATCCAGTGATTCAATAAAATGAGTGGATGCAGCTTAGCTAAAACTTGTAAAGGCTTCTGATAACTTCACTTGGAAGGTGATACATGAATATGCAAACTTTATCTTGATATCACAGATGGGAAGTTCAGAAGTTACCCACACTTAAAATTCTCTTTAGAGCTTTGGGTTTTCTGGCAACTTTCACACCTTAGAATTTCTCCATATTTTGTACTCCCAGTCTCTGAAGACTCTGCTCCAAATTGGGGCAGCAACTTACCTTGTTGTCCTGAACTCTTAATTAAATCTCTTATTCTTTGTCCAGGAATTTAACAAAAACAGGTTGAAGCAGTGTAATTTGAAAGTGAGGAGAGCTTTTTTTGACTTTTATCACTAAACTGTTTTAGAGGTACAAAAATCCTGTTTAGCTATTCAAAGCTTAGTAGTTCATAATTGGCGATTAGTCCATTTCTGCATTATTGTAGTATGTGTTTTATCTTAATCCCTTCCACACGCACATAGATACCAGTAGCTCTTTAGCCAGAGCTTCCTATTTCAAAAAGGAAATCATATCTGTGAACCAAATCATGAAATGACAGAGAAGTAGGGCTGGAAGGGAATTCCAGAGGTCAACTAGTCCAACCGCCTGGTTGAGGCAGGATCATTCCAATCCAAACCATCCTATACAGTCCATAATCTAAACTCTATGTGAGACTATCGTCAACCCTGATACAACACAGACCTAATGCCCTAAGCAGCCACAGGTAAAGCAGGGGAAGCATGGCAACCAATGTCCTGCTTCTATGAAATGTTGTCATCATATGCTCAAGTGATTCCAGGTATAGGGCCATGCCCCCTGCTACAGAAGGCAAAAACCCTACAGTCCATGCCAACCTGACCATAGGGTAAAATTCCTTCCTGACCCCAAATATGGTAATCGGTCTGACCCTGAACAGAGGGACAAGATCCTCTAGCCAGGAACCTCCAGCTTTGATCCCAGCAGGAGCATTAGCAGACCCCAGTCAAAGTCCCCAGCCTTGGCTTTAGCCAACACCCAATGCCTCGGAGGGAGGCTTAAAAACCCCCTGAAACATGTAGCAGGAAATGGGGGTGGGGATAACCAAAGCCCAGAAATGTGGGAAATACTCATAGTTAGAATATAAGCATAGCTACGCCTATATCATCCCCAACCAGTGGCTGTCCAACCTCTTCTTGAACATCTCCAATGATGGGAAGTCCACAACTTCCCTAGGTAGACTATTTCACTGCCTCACTGTTGTAACAGTGAAGAACTTTTTCCATATATCCAATCTGAATTTTGCTACTTCAAGCCATTCATCCTCAACCTCCTCTCTGTAACAAGAGAGAAAAGGTGTTTTTCCTGTCTTTTATGAAAGCCCTTTAAGAATTTGAGGACTGCTATCATGTCTCCTCTTAAGCACCTTTTCTGCAAGTTGAACATGTCTAGCTCCTTCAGCCTCTCCTCATATGACTGGCTTTCCAAGCCCTTGGTGATCTTGATTTTCCGCCTCTGGACCATCCCTAACTTTTTAAAATGTGGAGCCCGGTACTGCACTCAGTACTCTAGATGAGGCCTAATCAGTGCTGAGTAGAGAGACACTATCACCTCCTATGTCTTGCACCTAATGCTTCTATTGATGCTCACAAAACCACATTTTACTTTTGTGTGACTGCATCACACTGTAGACCCATATTGAGTCTGATCTACCAAGACTCAGAGATCCTTCTCCATAGTGTTGCCATCCAGTTAGGTGTCACCCATTTAATATTTGGGTTTTTGATTATTTCTCCAGAGATATAGCACCTTGCATTTGTCCACATGGAACTTCATCCTGTTGGCTCTGTCATTCAAAGTGTTAATGTCTCAGCAGATACTGGCACAGTTTTTCATATGATCTGTATATTTCTTGCTCTTAGTTTCTACATTAAAACTGTCTCTGGATTTGATCAGATGACTTTGAACAGCCCTGCAAAATTCTCTCTCTAACATGCTACTGGTTGTCATAAAATAAAGAATACAGTTGTTACAAGGTTATTATTTGTAATCTGATTTTTGCATATGGTAAAAATTGTTTTAAAATCTGCATGTCAGCATCATCCAACCTTATTTTGGTTTCCTTTCATACACTCTTTTAGACCATGTTGAGACAGAAGACAAGTGCAGTGATTTGATATTAGAAGATAATGGTAGAAAATCCCCCTCTGTGATCGAACTTATGATGACTGCAGTGTATGAGAAAACTAAAAAATCACACAAATCAACTGATGACTCTCCTGAAGAAAATTTGCAAACCTTGGAAAAGCAAATGATTATCGATGACATAAAGGAGGTATCACTGAATGATAAACCTGAATGCATGGTTGCAGCGAGTACTTCAAAGGACTCTATCATGGTATCTTTACATGTATTTTTTTTTTTTCATAATACCAAATAAAATCCTAGAAGTGTGTATGAAAAGTTTCTCTATGAAACTTACTACTTCCATCTTGCATGTGCACAGCTTTTTTACTGTTTGATAGACCAGTAATCTCTTCCACAGTTTCATCAAATCAGTTCTTTATTAATAATTATTAGGAAGAGGAAGGAGGGAACTCTCACTGTATAAATATTAAAAGTAGGTAAAGATAACAAAGTTTGGCTGTGCCAACATCAGGAGTTCTGCTTCTTCGATTTAGAATTTACTGGGTCAGATCCCTAGAGTATGAATTAATTTAGCTTGAACAGTTTATACTAGCAGAAGTTAGAACCCAGTTTGTTTGAAGTGCTCTTTCCTACAATGATTTGAATAATATATGGTATGTAATAGGTTTTTTATGCCATAGTACAGGCTAAAAGAAAATATGTAGTTGTACATAATCATTAAGGCCAAACAGAAATGTGAAGACATCTATCCATGGGAACAGTGGAACTTGTAGGCTCTCTGATGTCTTTACCATTCTAGAATGTACTTATAACAGAAGTTCTAAAAACAGAGATTTTGATGATTTGAGGCTGTGGATCCAATGCCCTCTTTTACTTTAGGCCTTTTTTTTAAACTGTTACACTAATGAGTGTTTAAGAGTACAGTAACAGATATACCTTCTTCTCATTCTTATTTATGAGAATTTGCTCAACGTGTACATCTTGGCTTAATTTGGCTGATTACAAAAATCTCCAACAATAAAAGAAAATGTTTTGTTCACTTTTTTGCATTTATATTTTTGCATCCTGCTGCTTTCTGAAGTCTGCATTACAGAACTCTCATGCTACATGCTGTAGAGCTTGTTTTGTTGTTTGACAGGCCAGACCATATTTTTTTTCTTTTGGATTTGTTAGAAAGATGGTGAAGAAAAGCAAGCAGTTCCACAAAAAGTGAAGCCTTCTTCATCAGGAAGGTAAGAGAAAGATGCTTCGATATCAGTTTACGGTCTTACCCTACAGGATACCATTTCAGAACTTTAAGGTAACCACACAACATACTGGTTACTTGCATCTTTCTCACCCCAGGCCACTGAGGTTTTTGCAGGAATTTGCTTTCAATGGAAAGATCTTGGCTGTTGGAGACAGATGCACCTTTCCAAGCAGATCAGATATCACAGGGGCTTTTATTGGAGTCTACCATTGGAGTGACAAGTGAATCTAGCCCACAGATTTCTTGTGGTTGCTAGATTAAAGGATATAAAGCTTGCTTCACTTCTTTGATTAAAATGATTATGCTTCTGGAGTTCACATTCTGTACTGGCTTGCTTCAGCTATGACAAATTCCACATAAAAGAACAAATGTGGAATGGATTCTCCCTCACCCTCTGAAAATTTAAAAGTGTTTGAAAACAAAATTGTAATCAATGTTGTGATATTACCTTACTGAGAAGGGATGGAACTTTGCATATGGTGGAACTACCGGAAAGCTTATTTTAATATATTTGTGAAATGCTGGTTTTATAGGTCCCTGACATCTACCTATTTGAAAAAAGCCGGGAAAGCCGTTCCTCCATCTACAACTACATCATCTCAATATTTGGGTACATTAAAGGTCTTGGACAATAAACATTTACAGAAATATAGTGCTGAGCTTGACAAAGCAGATCACTTACGGGCAGCTGTTTATCAGGTAAACTTTAGTAAATCCCCTGCAAAAAGGGGACTTCACTAGAAAGTCTGAACCAATAAGGTTTGATGTGGACTAGAAATAAACACACTAATGCATAATTTAATGTTTGAAAATGTTTTGTCACAACACAATAACCAGTTTACTTTATTGCATTTGGTACTTTAAAAAATAATTACTACATATCTACAATTCCTTTTGCTTATATATTCTCAATGGCACATGAGAAAAGTAAAAAAAAAAAAGGAAGTTTGATATCAGAACTAAATATTATTATATCTGTAGCAGCATAATCCTTGTGGATTTTATCATCCTGTGTACCTAATACTACCATAAATTTCAATTTTGGTCCCAAATATTGATCAGAAGGTGTTTCCACATGACAACAATCATATCTGCTTAACAAAATAGATATACATACCTGTACACATTTGTGGTGTTTGTATTTGTTCTAAATACTCTGTAATCTAAAATACTTTGTACATTGCCACTCATAGCCATTTTCTGAAGCTCAGTAAATGGTCTCAGTTTAAGATGTTTTAGCTTTTCAGTGGAACGCAAGTGCAACATGATTAAGTCTACAAAATTTGGCTGATCTTGCAAGCACTTGCCTACTTGTATAAATGTATTAATGTCTGTAATTCTACTGATGTCAATGGGCTTATTCAATGAGCTTAATTGCAGATATTTTTTAATTACGTCTAGATTTTTCCCTAAATCCCACATGACTAGAATAATTTGTTCAAGCCTTTAGAAACACCATGCCGTGATACACTTACAATACTATTCTTTTAAAAATGTTTTTATAGAAGGGCTTAGGAGCTGATAAATTAGTTTTGCATATATGATATTCTTTCCTCTTTTTTTACTCCCAGCTACCATTCTCCTGAAGACTTACTGAAAATTTCTTGGATGGTAGAACTGTGGAATTTTGTTTCACTTGTATTACTGCTACTACTTCTCCCTTCTTCTCCTTTTCTTTAACATTTTTTTGCAATATTGCATTCATCTTCATTAAAATAACCTAGTTCTTTTTTCCCTCTCTCTTTAAACATCTACGCAATTGATAAGGATGTTTCATGTGCTGCTTATTTTTCACAGTAATGCGACTTAAGTAATTGTATCTTCCAAATACAATTATTACTTACAGCATAAACTGATGATTCTTGCATATAAAAACAGAAATACTGACAGAATTGTCTGTGGTCAGGGCTGGATTCAGAGGAGATGCCGTGGTGCAGTTGCATCCCCCTTTTGATTCTTCGTCCACCCAAAGTTTAAGACCAATTGCCTGACAGTGGCAGCAGCAGCAGCATTTCTATTCAGGCAATAATAAGGGAGTCAAATGACTTCATGGCTCATTATAATCTACCTGATCCCTTCTAAACACTTTGTTCCACAGGTGTTAACAACCCTCTCTCCTTTTTAATGGACTTGATGTTCCACTAACAAAGCAACATTTTCTTCTGCAATTCTGCTGTTTGTTACCTGTTCCTGATGATCTAGTTCCTATTTCACAGCTCTGCTGACTGTTTTTAACTTTGCCTAAAAACATTAACTGAAGTTTGGAAATCTTGACTCAGGTGAATGTCAACTAAGGTCTGGAGATAACTTTTAGTGAAGAATAGGATGCAGTGTCAAGAGGCTCAAGAGGGTTAGATTTTTGTTATGAATCTGAAAAAGAGATATACATTTTAATCTAATAACTACAGGACTAATGGAACAACATCTTTTGATTATTCTTGCCTAATTTGTTTTTTTCCTACACAATATGTGATAAAGCAAATTAATGAACATTCCAAAAAAGTTCCATTTCTTTTCGCTTTGACCTTAAACTGAATAATATAGTCCTCAGCATATTAGTAAAGATTCTAGTTTCTTTTAACTGGAAAAAAATGTGTGATGTTTGTGATAATATATCACACCATCTTCACTCCCTTTTCAAAATCCTAGATCCACCCATATCTATAGGTTTTGGTTTTTTTAACGTCAAATGTAACATTATATTTAATTATTATGTTTAGTTATATATAGTTTGTTTGTTGTTATATTTTGTTTGTATTTAGTTAATATACTACAAAATCTCTAGTTATAGTTTAAAACTCTTCATCTCCCAGTTTCTTCCTTTTCTTTATAGGATTGGTTGGAGAAGAAAAGAGTCTTTCTACTGGAACTACAGAGAATTAAAAGGAACAAAACCGAAGACTTAAAGAGCAAAATCGAAAAGGTTTGTTTAAATATATGACTTAAAGGGAACCTTAGCAAGCTGCCACTGAAGCAGTCATCTAGATCTGCATTGCTGTATTAGGAAAGGAAACCCAGAAACAAAACCCAACTGTTCTTGACTTGAAGTAAGATTGTTCTTTAAGCTCTTGCCTTCTTATACCACTTTGCCAGCAGAAGGCAGATGTAGTAGTTTCTACAGCTGTGTAAGGGGCATAGCTGGGAAGAGGAGAGTGACTAGTGCTTCCCTGCACATTTATGTCTTCCACGTGCCAGGTAAATTGAGCCACTCTAGCACCCCTCTTTTATTTTTGACTATGTGCTTCTTACCTGCTACTGGCAAACTAGGTCAGTCATCTTAGTTTTATTTTGATGGTTATCAGATATTTTCTATTCCACATATAAAATGTAATACTGTCACAGTTCTGAAGAGTTATAGGCCCTTCTTGGTGGCTTTGTAGGTACATGTATACAGCAACATTTACACCATTAATAGATTTATTTTCTTTAATTATCTACTCTCTCTCTCCCTAATTGTCTTTCTTACATGGATTTCATAGGTAAAGCAAAGTAAATTTTAAAGCAGCAAGTCCTGTAAAATGCAGTCAACTTCATGATTTTAGGTCATACAAATTGGTCATGGTTGAACAGTAGTTCAAATCACAGTTGAACCATTTATTTTAAAATGTTCTTTGCTTATCATTTTGCTTTCCATTATATTTTTGTCTAATGCTAACTTTTGAGAATGAGTTTACAAAATGCAAACTTTTTAATATATAAACTTGCATTTCCTATCTAGAAAGAAGCTGCTAAGAAAGAGGAAGCAATTGCATCATTTGAAGCCTGGAAGGCAATGAAAAAAAGAGAAGCAAAGAAAGTAGCTGAAAAAAAGAAGCTTGAGGAGCTGAAGAAAAGAAGAGCAACAGAACAGAATGAGGAGAAAAAAGAAGAAGCCCAAAAGGTAAGGAGAAACGTATCTTTCAGATACTGTCCAGCATATCTTAGTAATTGTTTCGTTAATCACAACAGGAGACGAGCCTGAACTAGATTGATAAATCTGGACAATAAATCTCCCTATTCTTAGAATATGTTCATATCTGGTTGTTTATTGAGATTTAGATTTTGAACATAAAATACTTTATGTTCTATGTTGAAAAAGTAATTATCAGGCTAGTAACATTGACATCAGAGAGACGTGGTCTGGGAGTAGTAAATTCTTTCTTCTCCATAAAGCAGTTTCATCTCCTGAGCTACCAATAGGCAACATTACAAGCAAACGATTTAAAAAGGGATGTGTAGGACTATAAAAACATCTAGAATTATCGAAGGGGTGACACAAAGATGCCATACAACTTTACTAATGGATGTGGACTTTGTTTCAGGCATTTGAAAAATGGAAAGAAAAGAAAGCAGAATATCTGAGAGAACAAAGTAGAAAAGAAAAACAAGCTGAACAAATCAGGAAGAAGAAAGAAGAAGAAGTTATTGCAGAAAAGAAGAGAGAGAGCATGTCTGCAGTTGAAAAATGGTATCACCACATAGAGTTTAGTTACATTTAACTCTACCATTTTTCAGGAAGTAGTTGACAATACTGCATTAAATCTTCTCTGAAGGCCTGAGAAGGCTCTTCTATTTTCATTGTGATGAATAAGAAGGAATAGTGTTCAGGGCATCACAGGATCAGGCTTTTTGTGCATTGCATCATCAGGTAGCCCTACTTTTGTCTCATTTGTTCACATCCAAAAAAATACCACACGGCTGCTTTCAGTTTAGTAGCTTGAATGGTCTCTTTGCGAGAGGGTAATGACTTGAAAGGAACAAACACTGCAGCTCAGAAGTGAGACTGTACCATAGTATCTTGTCCTACTAATTCCCCACTTTGTTAGCAAACTAGGGGGAAATATGGAAACATTTCACACTTTAGGTTTTAACGTAGGCAAACAAGGCGCATACAGCAGTATATGAAATGTAGCTGCTTAATAAATCCATTGTTATTTTTATAAGAACAGGTAGTGTACTGAGTACTTTACATAAGCATCAAGGTTGATCCCCTGCAGAGCATTCACATATAAATATTTCACTTTGTGCAAAGGGTGGCAGGAATAAGAAGGAAAGATCAAGCCACAGTAATATAAAAGGCATTGCAGTTACGGAGGTGCATATCTTGATGGTGCAGGGTCTATGTGGGCGCATCTACACATGATATGAATGTGACACAATAAACTCTGGCACGGTTCATGCTGGAGTGTATTGCTTCTGGGCACAATGTTTACATGTGCACCCAGGACCACAGTATGTTGAGCTGGGGCAGCCGCAGGGGTCATCCTACCAGCTCAGAGCTGCTCTACTGTGGTTCAGTGTGCTGTGGAGGGGCTGGCTGGGGCACAAGGGTGTGACAGTGTGGGTCTAGGCAACAGGCAGCCCTGTACTGTATCACCCTCATGCCCCAGTCAGCCCCAGTCACTTTCTACACGTGCATTGTGGTGGAATAAATAACTCCAATGCAGAATAGTACTTGTGTTGGGCAGTACTATCCTGTGGCAAAGTTAATTTGTTTACTCCAGCCTAATAGCACCACTCGTGTAGATGGTGATGCCTTACTGCAAAGATAATTAGGCAATTCTGCCATAAGCATATCGTGTAGATGTCTCTAAAGATTTTAGAAACTTTATTTGCTTGTAACTTATCCATGTATTATGTTATCAGTAAATATAAAAATATCCGTACTGACATTGCTAATGATGTCTGACTAATCAGTTTTTCATCTATTCAGGAATATCTTTTATTCTTCTCCCTTAATGTTTAGGAAGGAGAAAAAGGAAGAATTTATTAAACAAAAGAACGTAGAAAAAATCCATGAGAAGAAAAATGAAGAAATTCAGCAGGCTGAGAGGGAAGAAAAGGATAAAAGGGCTATTGAGGAATATGAAAGATGGCTGGTAAATACTTTTTATGCTTTATCAAAAACCACAACAAGAAATATAGTAGGTTGTGAGAGTATTTTGAATTATCTTCAGTTCTCTTCCTGATTTTATAAAAGTGACCAGATGATGGCAATATTATACCTGATTATACCATTCTTGTGAGGGTTCTTTTGCAAAATGATTATGCAGTACAATATGCGCATGGTATCTGACATACATGGAAAATAGATTCTCCCTACCTGTGTGTGGTAGAGTTCTTTCAATTTTATAGTCAGTCTTCTCTTCTCCCATTCAATGTCAGGAACAGCCACTTCTGAAGGGCCAACTCAGCACAGCACAGATCCAGGAAAGGCTAGCAGCAGCACCAGCTGCAAAAGTGAGTGCATTTATATTCAAGGAAATCTTCAGGAGGGGGGTTGTATAAATCAAAATATAGAAGAATAGTTGCATTGAAGTTTGCAATTATATCCATTTGCAGAAAGGGTTGACTTCTGTGCTATTGCATAAAGAAGTCATAGGAGCCCCTTAGTCCTACAAACAGTAATAGGACAAGATTTCACTAACCACTTAAGGGAGTACTGTTGTTCTCTCCACGGGGTATCATTTTCTGGTAAGGAGGATGTTGAGCTTACTATCCTCTCCCCAGTGTCTGTGCTGTTGCTCTGTGACACACCGAGGCTGCAGTACTGCAAATGTTTATGCACCCTTGTTGCATAAAACTGGTTGAGCTCTCCCATGCTACTGTAATTGGATCTTGCCACACTGGACTTGGGTGCCTTTAAGTTTCCCCCACTCTGAGTGAGGCACAACACTGTTTCTTTCCTATGGCATGCTTCCTAGGCATAGAGCCTTCCAGAGGTTTACTCTGTCATGGAAACAGGAGCTGGTAGCCCAGTTAACTTGGGTACCCAGAGCAAGTGCTGGCTTTGCCCCATGCTGTTATCATCTTGAGAACACCCTTTCCCAAAGATCTGACTTTTGGGGTATGCTCGGTGCCCACTCTTCAAAATGAGAACTGTAATAGATGCACAGACTTTATAAGAGCTCCAAGAACCAATTCCCCCCTTTTAGGTTACATCAGAGTCTTCTAAGAAGATCAGGATCCCCTCTCCTGCACATGGTTTTTCCTCTGAATTAAGTAGTGTTTCTGACTCCTATAGTCATGATTTTCCACTCCCTAAATTGACAATTGAGAAATCCTTTAAGTTATTCAGTTCTCCTTGTCCAGAGACTCTTGGATCTGTGTTGTCATGTGATTAAAGTCCTCCACCAAGTTATTTGTTCCTTAGTTACCACCCTTCTGCAAATCTGACATGTCTGGGACAGTAACCATCAATTTGACCAGCGTGCTTAATTTAATAAGCAGTCTTCAAGGATTAAAGACCTGTTTTACACTCATTCTGGATGCCAAAGTTTCTGTTTCACCTTTTGTGGCTTGTCTCTTAATGTGAGAATAAAAGAAAAGAGAGAAAGTAACTGTGTCCTACATTCAAAATGAAGTTTGCAGTTTGACACACAACTGAGAAAGACCTAATTTGTTTCTAAGCTTACACCTACAGATTTCCATGTTTGCAGCACTAGGGTCTAACTGGGCATGCTTGTTGCTGCTTATATATATAGGAACAGAGTTTATCAGGTCTATCTCCACAGTCCTTTCCTTTGTCATGGCTGAAGAGTCATATTTTAGGTATCACATCAACCAGGGTCTCCACTCATCCATGTTCTGCTGCCAGAGTACTGTTTAGCTTTGCATGACAATAATTAGAAACAAAATTTGCATTTTCCTTAAATTTAGGGAACAAACATTTATTTAACTAAAACTGTCAAATCATTATCTAGATAATCAAAATGATTTTTGTATCAATTAAATAATATCAGTTTTAAGATAAATAAGTAAAATCAATTTTTATGTCAAGGATGAATGAATAATAATTTAAATCTAATAGTAACAATGATAGTCTTTAAAAATTTCACTAACAGTCAATAGGAAAAATTGATTTTGAGACTTAATTTTCACATAGTGTTCTTGGTACAAATAATACAAAACAGGAGTTAAAAACTCCTCCTTAAATGCATCTAAAATATAAATGAACAACAGAATGAAGAATATTGTTGTTACTGTAGTGTTGTATATTTTGTATATACCTTTAGAGACCCTTCTGGATGCTTATGTCAACTTAAGTCTATTGGAAAGTTTTGATATCGTGGAAATAAATGCCCTAAAAAGGAAGATACTGAGAACTTTTCATTAATACTTCTAAAAATCTAACATAAAATAAGATAACCCTGAGTTGAGATTTCCCATGCTGTTAGTTGAACACGTGGAGTTTTTTTTCTACAGTGTTTGCCTCTTGATTAGTCATCAAACACTACTGGAGCCAGTCTAGACCATTACGGAGAGACAGTGTTGGGGAATAATTACTTTTAACCAATTTATTCATCACTTTCTGATAAGTATCACTGACCTACATTTATTCTGTGGGGTGAAGTAGCAAAGCTGTGTTTTGAGTGAGCTTACAGACGTGCCTTTGCATTTTCTTAATGCTTTGAGATTTTCCAAAGATACTTTATAAATTATTTATTTGTTAACAGCAATATTGGTGGAGTTTCTATTAATTTTGTGATGTTAATCCTAAATATAGATCTAGTTTAGGCATAGTAATAATGTACCTATGTACATCTGTTAATATTCAGCAATATATAAGCTAATAGCCAGACCTGGTACTAGCTGGGGACCAGTGACATTTCAACCAAGAACTTTTTCAGACTTATAAATCCTGAAGATTCATATAATATAGCAAGTTTCTTTATCATGTAAGAAGCAGCTAAAACCTAAGAATATTGAGCACTGATGTACAGTGCACCTTCTACACTGTCAAGTAAGTACACCTTGAAATAATTACATTATTGGAGTTACTCTAGGAGTTGAGTTACATAAGCATTAACAGACTTGTTACTATTCTTTGTTGGAAATACCTTATTTGGATGATTTATTAATATTTTGATAATGGATTTTTCAAAAGATTTTTGTATGTTGGAAATCTAGCCTAGTGCTTGGCAGTGTTGCAAAATGGGCTTTATTACTTTTCCTCTTAAACTCCCCAAGGTTTCAGTAACTATATAAAAATATGCTGCAGCAATGCCTCTGTCGGGTATAGTCTTATCAGACGCTGTAAATGAAAAAAGAATAGACTTACGAAGTAGTTGAGTGGGAAACCTCCATAGAGTCCTCAATACATACTTTATTTGTTGTATACCAAGCTATAGCTGCTATTTGGCTTCCAACTGTCTGTCTTCTGCAATTGGCCATGTTTTTTCCAACCTTTGTGTGCACACAACTGTGTTGTTTGTCGGGAAAGAGAGGATTTTAGTAATTTTTTTTAAGGGACATGAGCAGCAATCAGGAGGATAAATGTTTTCCAACTACTCAGTTGGTCTAATAAAAGATACCACATTTACCCAAAGAACCTTGCCTGCCTATGTCCTTAGACTAGTGGTCACCAACTGGTGGATCATGATGTATCAGTCTATCAGGGAGCCTCTGACAGTCTATCTCAGTCTGGGGGTGCTATCGACTGAAATTGACTGTCTGAGGGTCCACGATTGGGAGTGACAGGATGTATGAGCAGCAGGACGCACATGGCTGGGCTGAGCTGCACCTCCTGCCGCCGGACCCAGCCAGGTGAGTAGGTTGATCTCCCTCCGTGCCCCCCGCCATCGGGTGAGTGGGGTCCTGGCTGGGCAGGCCAGGTGAGGGTCAGAGTCTGGGTGGCTTGTCCAAGTGTGGGGAGGGGGAGGGGAGGGTTCCCACTGCTGTACACACTCTGGTGTGGTACATGCCCCCCGATCTGTGTGCAGCAGAGGCAGCTGCTGCTGTGGGATGGGCTTTGCACCCAGAGCCCCGCTGCAGCTGGCCCAGGAGCAGCCTGATGCTATGAGTGGGCAGGGGACAAGGCTCAGCCCAGCGGTGGGAGGCATGTGGCATTGAGCCACTCCTGGGCCAGCTGCAACAGGGCTTGGGATGCAAAGCCCAGCCCACAACTGCAGCCACCTCCGCTGTGCACAGATCATGGGGCACATGTCCCCCCGCTCCCAAACGCCAGGCAGCGTGGGTGGCTGCAGCAGCAGTGGGAGAGGCTGTATGGCTGGAACAGGGGCAAGCCCTGTATAGGCGGGGAGCAGGGGCATACAGCCCAAGAGGATGCAGGGGGCATGCAGCCTGAAAGGGCACAGGGAGCATGTACCCCCGGATCTGCAGGCTAGCTGGGCTAGCTGCTGCTGCGGGCTGGGGCTGAGGCAGCTCTTCCCGGGGGGCTTGCTTGAGCTGTGCCACAGGCCAGGGCCTGTTTGTGATGCAGGCTCCAGATGCACTGTGCGCCAAACAAAAAACAGAGCTGAGCACCATCATTGTCCCACCGCTGCTTTATTGTTCTGAGCTGCTGGATCCGAGCTGGGGGTGGCCTGTGTCAGCTGTATAGTGCCAGGGATGGAGGCAGGACTGGAGCAGGGCAGCTGTCTGGGAGCTGCCCCCCAATCATTTTTTCTCCCTTTGCCTCAATCTGCCCCTCCTCTTCCCTCCCCACAGACTAACCTGCAGGGCAGGGGGAGGTGGAGGGATCTGGCAGCACACGGTAGATCTTGGGTTGCTTTTTAATTCAAAAAGTGATCTCCAACTTAAAAAGGTTGGAGACGGCTGACTTAGACCAACATGGCTACAACTAAAAACCCAGCAGATGACTTGAGTGCCTGTTATGCAGGGATGTAAAGTTAGTAGGACAAGAGTGGTTGATAGGGTTTTAAAGGTAATTTGACAGTCAAAACCAAGAGATTCACTCTGTAAAGACACTTGATTAGTGCAAACTAAGGTTGAGAATCTAAACTTCAGAATTTAGAGAATTAACTAAGATTTCCAGATGAACTTTAACTTTCCTCTTTGAGTCTGTACTTTTCTTTGTGTTTTTTTTTAAACCTTTACATGATCAGACTATATCTGCATACAGATGGCAGTATATAGTGTTTTATATGACTACATATGTGCAATTCCTTTGTAATGTGTTATTTGTTAAGTAATAACAACCAGTGATATATATCCAGATGGTATTATGATTGTTCAGAAAACAAATCCAATAGTACATGTATAATTATGGCAGACAGTGAACATTAATCATATGTTAAAGGATAAGCACACATTTTAGAGTATCTGCTTATCCAGAACTTATATAGAGCTCACAAGTATCTTGCATTTACTTTTTAAAATAATATTTTAAAAATAGTATTGATAGATTGTCAGATTCCTTCCTGTTCACATCACTCTTAACATTCCTTTAGTAAGTCCTAAAGCTTGAACTAAGGACCTTAATTCTTTGGTTTTGAAAGTAAAATTTTGAGGAATCAGGAAAGCAAGGTCAGCATCGACTGAAAGATGGAAAATTCAAGTGAGCCATTCTGGAACCTCAAACTGAATGTTACTGTAATAGGGCACCATACCCAGGGCAGCTGAGAACCCCTGGAGGCACCCCAGAGTCCTCTTTATTTCAATCCACTTCTGGGAACAGTCTTCCCTTCGCTTTTCTGCCACGTCTTGATGTTTCTTTTGATTCTCAAAGGGGAGGCTGCCCCAGGGCTTCCCAGATCAGGTCTTTTCTCCAGAGGTGAGAAGTTCCTGCATTAAGAGATAATTGCGCGGGTCCATACCATCCCTACATTGTGCCCCATGCCTCGCAGGCATTACACAACTGTTGTCACCTCTGGGGCCTCAGCCTGTTTGGCCACTGTGCCTTTAATGTGGCTAGGCCTTCTAGCCTAGGCCCACTGCGTTGGACCTAGCTTTGATGTGCTAGCTCAGCTCCCTCCTTCCCTGTCATTGGGTCCCTGGCCCCTGTCTGCTGTACATCTGTGCTGCCAGGCTCTCGGTCCCTTATCTCTCTGTGCCTTGCGCTATTTGCCAGGCTCCATTACTGCTCAATACACACTGGAGCCTTGAGCCTGCCCCTGGCAGGGCTCAAGGCACTTATGAGCTTCTGGGCGCTAATGAGGCCTCCAAACCTGCCCTTTAAGCCTCATCCAAAACCTCTGGTTTAAACTACAACATAGCCCAGAGGCTTTCTGTTTATAACAGAAAAATAATAGAGGCAGCGTGTCTGCTTATCCCATGGCTCCTTTTCTCCAGGTCCTTTTCTCTTGTTCTGTACCCTGGCGTGCAGAGCTGTTTTCTTCTGATCTCCTGGGCATTCAGGAGCCCACACTCTGCCTCAGCCTGAGCTGGCTGGCTCCCACTGGCTCATATAGCATTGGCCTGAGCAATTTCCTGGTCATGTGACAGCCCCCAGTCATCTGACCAGCCTGCAGGGCTACCCTTTAACCCAGGGCTGGGCAAAATGGCAGATCTGGCCAGCAGCCAGACTCCATTTCCCAGCAGCCCCTGCCCACATGGCTGGGGTCCGTCTCCATGGAGACCCCAGCCCCACCTCTGCTGTGATAGCACAAGGCTGGGGTTGCCATGAAGATCAACCCCAGCTGTGTTGGCAAAGTATGCAGCAGGACAGGGCAGGGGGCTACTCTGGAGCTGCTGGGATCTTGCAGCAGGCATCTTGGTCTGGAGCCAAGGCAGAGCCGTGATCTGCCACCTGCAATGTCTGGGCATCTGTTCACCACAGCACCCCAGGGGAAGATGAGACATAATGGACACAAACTGATTGAAGATTGCTTCAGGTTGGACATAAGGAAAAACTTCTTTACAATTCGAGTGCCTAGGGTCTGGAACAGACTCCCCCCAGAGTTGGTACAATCACCTACTCTGGGGATGTTAAAATCATCTTGATGCACACCTTACTGGGGTCATCTGACCCCAGCAGTCTTTCCTGCCCAAGTGCAGAGGGGCTGGACCCGATGATCTCGTGAAGTCCCTTCCAGCCCCGAACATCTATGAATCTATGAAATATTTGGGTATATATTTAGCGAGACCAGACTGCTGAGTCCTAATTGTATAGCATTTTAAAGGGAAGTACTGTTAAAATTAAGGTTGCCATCTTAATTGAGAATTTCATCAGTTTGGGACATTTAAGTTTATATTAATTAAGATTTTGCAAGTGTATAAGTTGTAAGATCACCCTGGTTGGATAGATGTTTTCAGTGTTTGCAAGTCTTTCTTAAATTACTTTCAAATATTGGTGAATAGATTTATAAAAAGGCAAAGAATAAAGAGTACCGGTTATTATTGTTCACAAAAACTACCCATTATTGGAATAGCAAGATTCTAGGCAAAATAAATTGTAAATATCTTAAAATGGATCTGACTAAAATTTCACTTTATTACACTGTGAAATAGTAACAGTTCGTTTGAAAAATGTGAATTAACCATACACAACATAGTATTGGAAGCACTCTGCTTACCCATCATTGTTTTAACTACACAATGTCCAAAAGTTTGAAGCCATCAAATAGAACCTCATTTCAGTGTTAATATAAAATTAAAATGGCATATTTTAAACTTAATTGTTCAAGTCCTGTTCTATTACAGTATAGGGCTTATCAAACTCCATTTTAATGAAAGCACTATGTTTTACTTTGAGATTTAGGAGTCCTCCTGAAAAAGAAATTTACACTTAAAATATGTATAGCCTAGTGCAGATATTATTTGCTATGCCCTGTTTTATGCTCTCATTTGAGTAAGACATGAAATTACTTAGCATGCTGACACACACTTTTGAATTAAAGTATATATGTAGTACATTAGAGTCATTGCACATTATTATTTTATTTCATTTTATTTTATTTTACAGAGAATGAGATACAGTGATAACCCCTAATTTTTCCCTGACATAGTACTGCTTTGACACAGCCTATTCTCTTTTACAGGAAAGGAAAGAGAGGAGGGAACTGATTGAGAAAAAGCAAAAGAAACTCCAAGTTATTCTTGAAGATGAAACCCCTCCTCCTTGGAGCCCACCTGGCAAAGTTGCATCTACAAGGAGTTACTGATAAGTCCACCACCTTCCGTGAGGAAAGTTCATGTCCAAAGCTCTGACATTGTGTAAACATTATTCCACAACACCTGATTTTAAATTGAGTCAACATCGGCTACTGCATTGTTTCTTTTTAGGTTGATTTAGTCTCTTTTGTGGAACACCTAAGTGCACATCAGTTGTTCTTTTTCATTGTATTTCACCAATTATTTCAGAGTTAACTTTTTTGTTAACCTTCTATCAGCTTGTTCATTTTAGTGAAAATGCACACTCAAGACCTTGAGGGCCAACACCCTTTTTTCCACTGAATAATAATTTGCCCCAGGTAGTTAGTTTATCAGAAAGCAAATAAGGGTTCTATTCAGCATGAATAAGGAAGTCAGAAATTGGACCCAAATGAGTAGTCTATGTAGGGTTAAGTTAGTTCTTATTCAAAACACAGAGCAAAGTAGTAGAAAGTACCATATCATTTTACATTCAGACAGGATCTAAAAATCAAGTTATATGTCAAAGGCAGCCAAACTTCCAAACCCCCTTATGGGTGCAAGCAGAAGTAACAATTGAAATGCTTCACAGGGCCATCCATTTTACATAGATACTATAAACCAGTGTCCAATATCTGAATAGTGGTAAGCAAGACAAGGGGAAATCAAAATGGCAGTTTTCACTATATGTTGAAACTGGCAATATGCAGTTGTGCAGAGCACAAGGATAGCATAAGCTTTTGCAGCAGCATAAGCAACTTACGCTTTTTATATGCTTGGAATGCGAAGGCCTGATAATGCTGTCCCCAGAAAAGAAACATCCAGAGAGGATATCACTGGTTTTTTAAATAAAATAATCTCTTTCTTTTTGGCCTTAACTAAATGAGAGGTAGCAAGCATATTCTGTGGTGAGGGCTAAATTAAGTTTTAATGATCTGTGAGGCCAGTGTCCAACAATAAGGCTGTATAGTAACAGTGTAAAGTAAAAAGATCAAGGCTAGGATATAGGCCTTAAATAGTTAGAGATGTGTGGTGCAGCTGGCAGAAATTCATGGGTAAATTGTAAATTTGCCAAAACTGGCTTTAATCATTATAAAGCTATTTGTGATCTTTTTTTCTTGAATGCATTAATTGGCTGGAAAAACATTTTTAGGACTAGAGTCACAAAACTAGTGGTGATGTTGTTCCCCTTTTGACATAATAGTTCAGGGGTAGAGCACCTTCCTAGAATGTGTGAAACCCAATATTTTCCTTTGTCACAAAGGCTTTGCCCTGTCTTCTACCTCTTGGAGTATCCCAAACACCAGGCTGTTGGTTAATTTGGGAGAGGTAGGGTATTCTGTTGATACCGTTCTGTATTGTATGAATCAGTGGTTTCAAAATGGTGGTCTATGAAATCATGGCGAATGACCCACAGGTAAACTGGATTGCATTGGACCCATAGTACATCATACAGTGTTTTCAACTAAAATCTTGACAGTAAGTGTGTGCACAGTGGTCTGTGAGAAATGTTGAGAGTTCACAAAGGTCCAGTGCTCCAAAAAGTTTGGAATCACTGGTAAAAGTAATTGAATGCTCTCTGAAGCAGAAGCAAAATTTCTGTGACTTGCCTCCCAAAGAGTACCCTCACCACCAGGCTTGAAGGACATAGTCTCTTTCTCCTTCTCAGTAATAATTTAAGTATTTTGTACATAGTGGAACAGCTTCAACAAGAAAAACTGAGAGAGACCCACCTTGGTGTTTAGGACAAGCACCTGAAAAGCAGGTGACCATGGGTCAAATCCTTGCTGTGAATCTGCAAGATAGTGGAACTCACTTTGGGTCTCCTTTCTCTTTGTTGAGGGCTTTAATCAGCAGGCTATAAGGTATTGTAAGGTGAGTCTCCCTTGGTTCTTCTTACTAGAGCTGCTCTACTTCATACAGTCTCTTTAGGCTTGAGGTTAGGATATTCAACCGTAATATAAAATGTACAGATTTGTGTAACTGTTTGTTTATACACAGTTAACATTGCCAACAACAGAAATTGCAAATCCATGAATATGTGTACATGTGCACAACTGCTGGTTAGGACACTATCCTGAGATGTAGAGTAAGTGGATTCAAGTATTCTCAGATAGAGGCAGGATTTAATCTGGATTTTTTATGTCTTGGTTGAGAGCTTTAATCTGGATTTATTGAGCAAAACATGGAATGTCAGAGGAGGATCCAAATTCTGTGTCATCTTTTCTTTATTTTCTTTACTTTTCATATAAGTGACCCTAAAAAATTAAGCATTTCATTTTGGGTTGAATGAAACATTTTGCTTCAAGCAGTATGGCAGATGAACAAATCTGTTTTCACACAACGCTACTGTGCTGTGACAGGCATTATATGCTTACAAAGGGACTTAAAATTGTGGGGGAAGAAGAGAAGGAAAAGGAAGAATCTCTACCTTAATCCTTGTAAGGGCTACCAGAACTAATGTGGGTTGGATATGCAGGACCAAGTGAACACTATGCATGTACTGCTCCACACCTTAAAAAAGGGGTGGTTGGGTGCTGCTTAGGGCAGATGAGGTATTGGGGGTGGGGTAGGCATCATAATCTGCTGATAAACAGCAGCAGAAATTTCTGTCCTTCACCCATCAGGAAGGAGAAAATAGGGAATTGTGTCTCAAATGTGAGTCTCTTGGGAACACTTCATGATGCTTCTTATGCTCCTGCCACTAGCTTAGTGCTGTCTAAAGGCATACAATGGACCCTACAAACAGGGTTTTGACCATTTTTCTTGATTAGCCTTAATTAAAGTGTACACTGATCAAAATTGAGACAGCATACTAAAAGTGCTGTCTTCTATGATTAATCCTTTAAAAGACTATCAGAGATTTTTACAGAGCCTTAAAAATGTGCTTTCATGTTAGTCTTGAGGACTAAGAGCTACTGCTTTGTCATGATTAAGGATGTGTTACAGAATTCACTTTTACAGAAACTTTAAACCTGTATTTTGTGAAAATCTTACCAACAGAAAAACCAGAATATACACTTTAAGCACTATCTGATAGTTTTTCATAATAATTGATGGAATATTAGATAATACTGAAAACTTAAGAATAAAAAAAACCCCTACCACTTTTGGTGATTTCCCATTACAACTCTGGTTTCTCACTTGTCTTTGGGGGTTTAGGTTGTAGCTGTGTTGGTCTAAGGACATAGGCAGACAAGGTTCCTTGGGTGAATTTGATATCTTTTATTAGACCAACCCAAATAGTTGGAGAAAAGTTAGTAAGCAAGCTTTCGGGTTCAAAAACCCTTACTAGTCAAAAACACTTTGAACCTGTTTCCTGGCCACATGCCGACTCCAAAAATATCAGCATGTGCATATGCAGAGGGAGAAAAATTGCTGATAAAACATTTTAACACTCTATAATACTTTGAAATCTGTCTCAAACCAGATAGCCAAAAGGAAAAGATATGCAATAATAGAGGGCAGTCCAATCTTACAACAAAGGCATAATAAATTCCAACGCCTAGAAGCTTGAAATTAAACCTCTCTAACCTTGAATAACATGAACTTTCTTCATCAAACTTTCTCTCTAATGCAAAATCAACAGTATTAAGCACAACAATTTCCCAGGTGCATGAAAAAAGCAGCGCATCTATCCATTACTTTTAATTAATAGTGACCACACACCTTGGCTTCTATGACGTTTTACATTAAAGGGTGAGCATTTGTTATTCTTGGGCATCTGGTGGAGATGGAAGTAAAAGTCTTAGGAAGCACTGGAGTGTATTATCTACAGTGGTCTAGGCAATATAAAGCTGCACAATGGGAGCAGCTACATGGGTTCTTTAATGCACAGTAGACTATTTTACTGAGCATTAAAGCATCACATAAAAAAAAGTGACATTATGCTAATATGCAATAAAATAGTCTAGTACGCATTAAGTGTCACAAAAAAGCATGAAAATGGGCCACTACACATAGAGCAACTTAATGCCCATTAATTTAGTACCTCACATTGAAGGTACTAAATTGAATATGCATTAGAAAAGGTGCGTTAATGCATGTGTAGAAATGCTCAGTAAAGCTTAACTCTGTCCCCTTAACTTTTTATTTTCCATGACTTGGGTTTTGTTTTGAAGGAATATGTCCTGTATTCTTAGCTGTTTCTAAGTATAGTTTGCATTTTACTTTATGATGTTTTTAAAATACAGCATACTGTAGAAAGGATAGGTGCCTCTTATTTGTTTGATCCTACACTGTATCTGGAGTTTTCTTTTTACACAATAGATTATTTGTATGGGTATGGTGTCTGAGAACCTTACTTGTGGCCTCAAGACTGTTCTGCTGGGTTCTGTAAAACACAGAACAAAAAGAAGCTTTGCCAGGGCAACTCCCAAAATAGCTTTGCCAGCGCAAATCCTGGTGTGGACAGAACTATGCCGACAAATGAGAGTTTTAGTCTGCTTAGCCAACAGAGCTCTGCTGACTCAGCTCTAGCAACCTGGGGTATGGACACACGTAACAGTTGAATCATTCTCAGATATCACTGACTGGGAATCAGTTCACAATTATCACAGGTCAAAAGTGACCACACATACGGTGCCATATATTCCAGGTGAAACAGTCACCTTGTAGGGGTTGAAATGCTGTGGTTCCAGCAGCAGGGTGTAGGAGTGAACACACAGCCCATCAAGCATCACAGGGGGTAAGTGGAGTGGGGTGCATGTACCCACACTTTGGCGGTACCAGAGGTGGGTGACCTGTGGCCCTGGGGCATTTTCACTTTTCTTCTTCTTTCTTAAACATGAGTTTAGTAAAATTCAGTAGCTGGCACTTGACTGAGCTCTGCAATGTGCCTGCCAGACTTGAGGAACCTGAGAGTGCTTGGATCCAAGCTTTAGGGTTCCAGAGGATGGGGGACATGATGGCGGGGCTGCAGTCAAGTAGGGACTGAGGACACAGGTGATTGTTAGGAAGGTGGCTTTTATTAAATAAGTAGTACAAGGGAGCGCATTGATTAAAAAAAATACAAACAAAAGGGGATAGTAGAGTTCGGACGACATGCCAAAGTGGCCATTTACAGGTGTGTTTGTGGTTGGAGGTGATAGTGCGGAAGGCCTAGGGAACCAACCAGACCCATGCCAGAGAACCCTTCTGGAGACTTTACACATGCTCTGGGGTGGGGGGCGCTTTAATTAGAGTGATGCTGAGAACCACTGTAATTAAAGCACCCACAGCATCATGTGTATTCAGCATCCTGCACTTTAAAAGGGCAGCAGGGGTGCTTTAACTAAAGCTCATTGAATGAGCTTTAATTAAAGCACCCTCACCATTTTGAAGCATGGGGACACTGAATACACGTGATGCAGAGGCTGCTGGAGCATGCTAATTAGCACGCATTGAAGCAGACACCTGGCATGTGTATAGTACCCTTGATGTCCACACATAACATTGAGCTTGTTTAGAGTGAACTGGTTCAAAGAAACATTTGATTTTCCAGGTCCATTTTTAACAATTCCAGGCAGTTTTAAACTAGTTTAACAGGCTTGTACATCTGTCCACTTCAGGTTTAACCTGCATTTAAACTGGTTTAAGTGTCATGTGTCCATACCTAATAGACTTCATAGCATAGACAGAGCTGAAGATAAGAAACAATAGATGCATACAGACAGATTGAAAAGTATCAGGAAACAATGAGACAATAGTAGCCATCAGGATAGGGAGTGGTATCAGCACACCTGTGACCAAACCCGTATCAAATCTTTTGCAAAATCATAGCCAAGGAGGGTCTTAAGGAAAGATCTGAAGGAGGATAATGAAGTGGTTACACTGAAACTGGGTCACGAATGCTTGAAGTTCTGATTTACCATTTACTGAGTTACCATTTTCTAAATAGATTTAACTCTGTCTTCTATATAGACCTGTATACCTCAGTCTTCAGGTTCATATACTTGCTTGATTTCCTCCCTTATGGGGATTTTACAAATAAATGCCTGGCTATAGTTGGTTCTGATTACGTACAAGAAAAATGTGGAACGTTTAGCATTAGTTCCCATCTTTAGTTTTGGGGATGGTTGTTTTTACTGAGTACTTCGTGAAATAAAACCTAGAGAAGTCCTGTGACATGCAACTAGTATAAGATGCATTGCTATTGAAAGGAAATAACTGTCATTTTTCTATAACTATTTTGAGTGATTGCATTAAGAGCAAGATTTGCTGATCTTGAAAATAAATTTGACAGTAAGCAACATTTAGGAAAACGAAAGGTATGAAGACTGCAGCTTCAGTGTGTGATTGCTTCAAGGTCAGGAGAATTTGAGGTGAATAATGCAGAAACTAGAGTGTCAGGTGAGATTTGGGATACTGTTTTATATGAATTTTTCTTTTTTGCAAAACTCAGCAAGTAAAACAAGTCCATGCACTTGAAAAGCAGTTTGGATTTTTGACAGGAATCTACAACAGAGTAATAAAAACAGGTAAGGACAGAATCTGGAAAAGGTTAAATTGTTTTAATTTATCATTTGGCTTTGGGAAATTGTTCATCTTTATTTCTCTCAGTTTTGTAAGTGTGGGACAGAAGTGAGCTATTTACAAAGGATTTAAGGGAAGAGTTGATAATGACCAGTCACTCAAAGGAATAATAAAATACACTTGAAACACACATAGATTCTCAGTTCTTCAACCCAAAGGTAACAGTGTAAGGTAAAGAAACATAGCCTTATCACTACACAGAGCCAACTCTAGGTAATGATGATAAAAAACTGCAACAGACATGCAAAAGTAGTTAATGTGTGCAATTCAGCATTTCATATTACAGTGGAGAGTTATGATCCTTGTACAATTTGTTTACCTCCTAAATACTTAGGTCATTTTTCAGCGTGACATATCTTTGCAAGGAAAAAGATCTGATAAAAATAGAAATAAATGCATTTCAACTTCTAGAAAACACTTGTATATTTTATCTTATTCAGGCAAATGCTGTAAATAGATTTATTGTTCTTATGTAGCACTTGGAAGGGAAATATTTTAGTATTTAATAAAGTTTATTTTTATACAACAGAATCAGTGGTTTTATTTGGTCTCGGTTTTTAAATCCTAGTAAAAATCTTTCATGTATTTTAAACTGTATAGTTTCAATAAACACCAACTATTCTTCTACGTTTATTATAAGTAGACAAGAGGCCCAAAACCTATCCTCAGATTTCTATGTGGAGCCCCTACCACCACCCATTTTATCCCTCCTTTCCTGCCCATCAACTTGTTTCTGCTCTCTTTTTCCTCATTTCTGTTCCAGTGCAAATAAACTGTTGTGTAGTGCTGATTTTTTTTTTTCAAAGTGATTCTTCTCGAATAGGAACAGCACCTGATAACATTTTTCCTCATGGATGTTATTTACCAGTTACACTTCTAAATGACTGCATTAAAAGTAAAAGCTGATTACCCAATTAAGCAAAGTGTAAAAAGCTTTTTAGCACTTAGTAACCAATTACCATTGTAGTGCTGGCTTTGTGATCTGTCAGTACAACAGGAAATGCAAGCATACTGTGTCCCCCCCCCCCCCCCCCCCCCCCCCCCCCCCCACACACACACACACCTTTTCTCCAGAATGATGGGGCTGCTCAACGGAGGAAAGTTGTAAATCAACCAGAGCAAAGAATGGAGCAGTACATATAGTGCATGGTAGGTACAAGCTATGAGGCTCCTCATGGGCTAAATCCAGCCAGGAGCATCACGACTGGCTCAGGGGCTGCTATGGCAAGTAGCAAGGGGTCTGGCAGCAGCGGTGAGTCCAAGGAAGTGAATCCAGGGACAGCAGCAGTGATCCAAGCTTGCTTCTGATCATGTTCAGTGGGGCCAAAGAACTCTGGAGTCTGCAGCAAGCCATGCCTCTGGACTTCTGTGGCTAGCCAATAGCCTGTGGGCCATACATTTGACACCGCTGATCTTGTCTGACTTGTATATCACAGCTTATTAAATTTCACCCAGCTATCTCTCTACTGAATCCAACAACTTGCATTTGACTAAAGCATTTCTCTTCCTCTTTTTCATTAACAAAAAATAGCTCCAAATACATTCAATATGCTGAGTTTTTCTTTATCCTTAGCCTCAGCAAGCACAGTAGATCAAACTCTAATAAAGATGTTGCTGCTCATCTGTATCATCCTCATAGGCCCAAAATATCCAGAATCTAGGAAAATGTGATTTCTTAGGTCTCTTAAGTACCACAACAATAGTCAAATTCTGGTGAACCAAAGAACAGAGGCCTCTAGGTGTCACCAGCCATTGCTCCTCTGTTACTGGAAGGATCACATAGCAAGCATAGGGGCTCCTTGTTCTAGTTTTAGTCAAAGTTTTCAATAGCTGATTTAATAGATTTTGGGGGTCGGAAGCAACCTATTAGATCATTGAGTCCACCCCCTGCCCTGGGCAAGAAGGAGTGCTGGGGTCAGATGACTCCATCCAGGTGTTTGTCCAATCTCCTCTTAAATACATCCAAGGAAGGGGAGAGCACCACCTCCCTTGGAAGCATAGTCCATATTTTGGCATCCCTCACTGTATTTTTTCCTGATGTCCAGTCTAAATTTGCTCTCCTTCAGTTTGTGGCCATTGTTTCTAGTTACCCCAGTGGGCGCCCTGGTAAACATTGTATCCCCTATTTCTTGCTGAACCCCCTGATGAGTTTGTAGGCAGTCACAAGATCACCACTCGGCCTTCTCTTGTGGAGGCTGAAGAGGTTCAGGTCCCTCAATTGGTCCTCGTAGGGGTTTTTTTTGTAGGCCTTTAATCAGACAGGTGGCCCTCCTCTGAACCCTTTCCAGGGTATCTACATCCCTTCTGAAGTGCAGCGCCCAAAACTGGATGCAATACTCCAGCTGCAGCCTGTGACCAATGCCACATAGAGGGGAAGTATCACCTCCTGAGACGTGTTTGTGATGCACCTATTTACGCAAGAAAGAGTGCAGTTAGCTTTACTTATTACTTCATCACATTGGTGACTCATGTTAATTTTGGAGTCAACTATGACTCCGAGATCCCTTTCTGCAGTTGTGCTACTTAGAGCGGTACCTCCCAGGCTATAGGAGTGTTGATGATTCTTCCTCCCCAGGTGCGACACATGACACTTATCTTTGTTAAACTGCATCCTATTCTGTTTCACCCACTTCCCCAGCCTGTCCAAATCCACTTGGATTTTCTCCCTGCCCTCTAGTTTGTTTACCTCCCCCTGTAGTTTGGTGTCATCTGCAACTTGGACAGGGTGCTTTCTACTCCCTCGTCCAAGTCACTAATGAAGATATTGAATAATACTGGTCCCAGGACAGAGCCCTGGGGGGATTCCACTGCCCACATTTCTCCAGGTAGAAACCAACCCATCCACCACCACTCTCTGGGTATGTCCCATAAGCCAATTTTCTACCCACCGGACTATGTAATAATCTACATTGCAACTGTTTAATTTATTTATAAGAATTGGGTGTGACACTGTGTCAAAGGCCTTTTTAAGATGTAAGTAAATAACATTTACCTCTATTCCTTCATCCAAGCATTTTGTGACCCAGTCATAAAAAGAGACTAGATTAGTCAGGCAGGATCTGCGTGGTATGGACCCATGCTGGTTGCCCCTTAGCATTATTTTACCTGCTGGTCCCCCACAAATTTGATCCTTAACAATTTTCTCAAAGGTCTTGCCAAGGATAGAGGTGAGGCTAACCAGCCTATAGTTACCTGGTCCCTCCTTCCTCCCCTTCTTGAAAATAGGGACCACATTGGCCCTTTTCCAATTCTCCAGGACCCGTCCTGAGTGCCACAAGTGCTCAAACAGTTGAGCCAGTGGATCCGCTATAACTCCAGCTAATTCCCTAAGTACCCTAGGATGAAGATCATCAGAGCCTGTTAACTTAAATACATTCAACCCCTCCAGGTCAGCATGAACAGTTGGTGGGTTGGTATCTATCTTGCGCTTACCTAAAGTCCCAAAGGGATGCATGTTTGTATTCGTATCCAGGAATTGGCTGACAGTATTGGCTTTATCGAACAGACAAAACAAATGGTTGCTTAGGCTAGCAAAACCAAAACCTTTACTAATTGTTGGCAAAGGTACATTAGCAGGGGTGGATACCTACTGGCTTTGTCAGAGGCAGCAGGCCCAGAGCGGTGATTCTCAAGCAGGGTGCTTTGAGATCCTTTCAGGGGTGCTGTAGGGTGCTACACAATGTTAGTACTGTTAAGTATGCAAAAATGATTAACAGGATAAACCATATGATTTCAAATAAGAATCCACAGTGTTAAAAAATATTCTGACCTATTGTGGTCTTTCTAAGTTGTTTGCAATAGAAAAACTGATGTATTATTTTTTCCAGAATCAAAAGATGTGTGGAAACTAAGAGCTGACATTTTCTGAGGTTTGCTTTTAGTCTAAAGAGGGGATACCTCTAGTCTAATGAGGTAACTTGAGCCTAAAGAGATTGAAAACCACAGGCCTAGAGTGAAGTACAGGAGTGAGCTCAGATTGGTACTGGCTTTGGCCTCTCATTGAACACAGTTGGCACAGCAACATTTCCACCTTTGCATTTTGTTTGTAATGTTAAGCCTGCAATCTTCTATTTTTAAAAGAGTGAAAGAAAAAGTGGTTTGGATAAGACTTAGGAAGCTCTAATCATGAAGAGTCAAACATGATATTAGATAGAAGGCAGGGTAGTGTGGTACCTTATAGACCAACTTGTTCTGAGAGACATGAGCTTTTGTAGGTTACAGCCTACTTCATCAGCTACTATTATGAATAATAATAATCATAATATTAGCATACAAGTGCTATTTATATAATGGAAGAAGAAAAATTTGACTGAAAAAAATCTTAAGTAATTAAAAGATTTGGGGGGAAAAAATCACCCAAAAATAAGAATTAAATTCCCTTTTTTCACTTAAAGTTGTTAAACCTTAGCTAGCTTTTCATTTCTCCAGTACAGCCCATACCTGCCCATTGTTTTCTGATTTAAAATAATGGATTTTTCTTTAAGGGTGTTAAGGTGCATTCCTCACTATTCCCTTATTGTTTCAGCTGAAGGTTTGGAGAGAGTCATGGTTTACTTGTCTGCGTTAATAAATTACTGGTGAATTCCTACACCTAGAACAGAACTGCCATATAGCAGTAAGGGTTGCAGGGTTCAGATGCATTCATGCATCGGAGGGAAGAGTAAACGTCAATGAGATCCTACTGCTGTGAAGTAAGTATCTTCACTGAATTGTTCACTGATGAATGGGCTGTTTGGAGATCCTTTATTTCTGGGTAGATTCTGACTGGATTGCTTAAAACAAAGGCAAATCTGTAAATTTCTGGTCCTGAGAAGGGAAATGCCATGTGTTGTGCTTCACTTTTCATCACATTCCCTTTATAGGTGAATCACATTTTTCATTCATTTAAACTTGCCTGTCCAAACATAGATGACAACATGTGCCTTTGATGCTGAAGTTACTTTTCAAGCGCTGTAACTCTCCACAAGCCAATTCCTGCTATAGAGAGATCACTCCAATGCTTAAGTATTTCAGTACCTAAATATAGTGTTGGCATTTAATAATATTTCCATATGGGCTTACATTTTCTATTTTCCATTTATGTCTTGTATTGCTGCACTACAGAATGAAGCTCCT
Organism: Alligator mississippiensis; assembly: GCF_030867095.1. NCBI lineage: Eukaryota > Metazoa > Chordata > Crocodylia > Alligatoridae > Alligator > Alligator mississippiensis. Next base: position 93,997,550 of record NC_081825.1, read on the forward strand.
GCCCGTATATTGCTTTCTAGCAAATGAATCTTTTGAAAAACTTAACAGAAAGCCAAGTTGTTAGAGAATGGAAACATATTTTTAAATATCTTTCCCTGTCTCTCATCTCCAGATAAATCCTGCAGGATTAAGCATAAATGAGTTTTTGGAACAAACTTTCTTAGCTGCACCAAGTTCATGTACACTTCTTGGCACATACAATATCAAGTTAGTAAGTGTACAGGTAATGTACAGAGGGCTTCTTAGCATTCATTCTCATCAGTGCTGGGTCACAGAGCCCTAAAGGCAGATAGGAAAACTAGCACCATTTTGAAGTCGTTCTACGGCATACAAGGGACCAAATGCTACTCGTGTATCTAGGTACAAAGTTTTGCAGGCAAAATCTTGGCAACAGCTATTCCCAATCAACTATTAAACCCCATGGACATATCAGTTCTCCCAGTATTGTTTTTTTTCTAGGCACAGCTTGCACCAGTATGATTTTTTTCAGTTCAACAAGGGTCAGATGCATTACCACTACAGTGGAAATTTTGCCTGAGATTTTAATGGAGGCTGGAGAGGATCTTCCAAAAGTCCAGGGAGCAAAACAAAAACATTTTCAGCATCTCAAGGGTATTCGTTAGGTAAAAATAATCATCATCTGTGCTGATCTGAGAAGGGAGGCCAGAAAGATTGTGGAGGCCCTTATAAAGATTGTCAATATCATTGCTGCAGCACTGCAGTATACATATAGTAGATACAATACTGCATATGTACGGCAGTAATCCTTACAAGCCCTAATCATGGGTATTGTATTAGGTGCTGAATAAACACAGAACAAAATAGTGGTCACTTCCCCCAAACGCTTATGATGTAAGATAAGAGAACAAGTGGCTTCAGACAGGATGTGGGGTAACATAAAGAAACACAATCAGTCATTCAGGATGGAAAGTAACCTCAGCATAGGAAATCTAGAGCTGTTTTTGTTTAAACTCTTGCAAACTTGGTTTGACTGCTCACGCCAATAGGCTCCCTGAGCACCATGCTGGCTCCATGCAACATGGCTACTGATATTACCTCCCCTACCCCTTGTCCTGACCATGTTCCCAAAATTTCTCTTTTAATCTCCCCTTTGGCTCACCTTTCTGACTATGTTGAGTCTCTTTCCTATGAGGCCTTGAATAATTCTGCCCACTTTCATTCATCCATATTACACAGTGAGCACATCTACATTTGCAATTAGTGCACATGAATAAACTTTGGCACTTATTGAGCCGGAGTTCTTTGCTCCCAGGTGCTCTATTTGAACGTGCACCTGGGAGCAATTAACTCCAGAGAAATTAGCTCCAGAGTTTTTTCATGCATAGTACGTGGAGCCTGGTCAAAGCAGCCCCAGCTGGCAGGAGGTCAGCCTGCCAGCCTAGGGCTGCTCCACCTGGGCTCAATGTGCTGTGGAAGATCTGGCTGGGGCATGAGGATGCTTCAGTGTGGGGATAGCCAGCAGGCAGCCCCTGCACAGAAGCACTGTTGTGCCCCAGCCAGCCAGGTCAGCATCTACATTTGCTCTGCTATGCATGAAAAAACTCCACAGCAGGGTAGTACTTGTACTTACAAGTACTACTGTGCTATGGCATTTATTAGTTTCCTGTACCCAAATAGGGGCACACATGAAGGTGCTGAGATGTTTACTGTGGGACTAATTAGGCAGCTCCACAGTAAACGTCTTGTGTAGATATGCCCTGTGTCTGCGTCTACATGAGATGCTGACTGTGCAGTACCCCGATACTATTGCGCAGTAGCGTTGCGTGGCAACAACCATGACATGATGCTACCGCACAGTAGTGAGGCTACTATGCAATAGCACCACAAAAAAGGCGTTTATCGGTGCTACTGCACAGTAACTTGGGTTACTGTGCATTCGTTTAGGACTTGTTTAGTCAGTATCTCATGTAGACATGGCCAGTAAATCCAAAATTGACCTGTCTACTCAATAAGGAATAAAATCTGACCTTGGTATTATATAGCAGATAGTATGAAATAGCTGAAAAACATCAATCTATTATATAGTTTTTCCTTTAGAAATAGTAGGTACAACAAACTGTTTCCTTTCTCTGGCAACAAAATTAGATTCTGCTCAGGCAAAATTAGTCATTTTGAGGTGTATCAAGAAAAATGTTGGAATATCTCATTAGATAATTAGCATTTGCAAATGGCTGTGCATTTGTAACCCACTCAGAGCCAGATCAGCTGCTAATGATATCTTGTTTTACAAATACAATCTGTAAAATTTGGTTTGACAAGTATCATTTCAAAGAGCAAGGTTATGTGAAAATAACTCAAAGGCAGAGGCAGGTGCAAAAACCTCAGGATTAATAACACAGTGCTAAATGTAGCAAAAAGCATGGTAAGTGTTTTCAGAAAGCCTGTCTGAAGATTCGTAATTTAAATATATTTCACATGCCAGACTTTAAATGCTTTCAATTATTCACTTCCATTTTTCCCCTGTTGTTTATCTTAAGTAATTGTGTGTGTGTTCTGGTTAAGATTTGACTTAACCATAGTTGCATGAAGATTTCTGGGTTATATTTTCAGTTCATATTTGTCCAGAAGTAGGGAAGAATCTGAGTAATATCATCCTCTGTGCTGTTAGACACTCATTTCTACTAGCTGTTGCAACGTTTTTAATCTGCAAAGTTCATGTGTAAACAAGATCATAAAACGGGCAGGGAAATATGACAATTCAACAGGAGAAAACATTTTGGTGTCATGACTAATATGCAAAAATCAGTGCTATGAATTTTTGATAAATGACTTATGCTGATTACAGACAGGGTTTGGAGGCAGTGGTGATGCATAGAGGGTACATCGGGGTGCACGTGCATCCCCTGAGAGCGCTGGTGCACCCCCTGTCAGGCTGCGCTCCCTGCTCAGGCAACAGGCTGGGGGGCAGGCAGGAGCACTGGTGCACTCCTTGCAAGTGCCGGCCAGGGAGTGGGAGCACCATGGCTGCTTCCCAGCTGGCGCAATCGGCTGCGGGGGGGGCCTCCTCCCCACCCCCTGTCACTGACTGGTCACTGGGGGGGCACATGCCCCACCCTTGACTAAGGTGGCACCAGTCGCCCATGTTTGGAGGTGTTTGCTACCATAATAAGTTTGCCACAACTATTTCTGCCTCTGAATTACAATGATTTCTACAAAGGTGACCTGCTGAGAGAGGGTCACACAGCAGCATTACCATGAGCAGGGAATATGCTTTGTCTCTGTGGGCTTCCCTCTGCCTGCCTGCTGTTCTCAAGGATCTTTACATGCTGCGTGCAGCTCTGCAGGATGCCAGGGGCCTGAAATTCTGCTGCCCTCATGCCCTGGAACCATGCTGGCTTCACCATTCACTGAACTACTTGGGTCTGTGAACAGAAGAATTCAATTTGCCTTTAATGAAATGACCATCCTATTGTCACAGTAAAATAATACATGGGCAATACTTGTTTCAGCAGTATCTGCTGCAAGAATGTGCGTGCACCAACTCATACAGCATGTACCAGATTATTTGGACAGGCCTTGCTCTTGACTATCACTCGGAGCACTTGAAAAAAGTAGGATGCATCTTTGCAGTTGAAGAGCTCAGGCAGAGCCTCCCTGTCATAATGAGAAACCGAAACGCCTGTGTTTCTAAAAAAGTTAGCTTGTGATGCGCTGAGCACCCACAATTCCCACTGGTTTCAGTTTGTCATGAGTTCTTCACCCTTTTGAAAAGAATTATAGAGTTTAGCACTTATGTAATACCTGATTTGTTCAAGACACCATACAGACATTACCTACCTGATCCTCCCACCACTTCTTTGAGATAGCTAAGAATGCTAATCCCCAACCTTACTAGTGATGACAAAGCTGCAGTAAGGAGATGCAGTGACTCACACAACATCAACAGCAAGTCAGCAAAAGAGCCCAGATTAGAAAAGACTAAAACCTAAACCTGCACTTATTCTTCCAGAATTTGCTACCTCTCTTGGGATCTTAGTATGCATTACCCTTCTCATGGATTCTCATTCTGGGTTTTAAAGGTGGCTTAGAGCCCTTGTGTGCTTTTCTCCTCTAAACTTTCTCTTTCTTTTTGCTATCTGGATTTTTAGAGGTTTATATGGCTTAGAATACAAGGCCAGCATTTGGCTAGGAGAACAATTTTAAATGGTAGGCCCCAGAAGTTATCAGCTGCAAGCTAAGGACTTATCGTCAAATATCTAGCAGCTACTTGACTTCACTTGGCCCCATTGCTGCTGATGCTGAGCTGAATAAAAGGAATAAAAAGAAGTTGATTAATAGAGGTTAGAAAAAGAGCTTCAGGGCAGTTCACAGAACTCAACAAACTCTTCTGATACAAATCTAAGAAGTTGTATCGTATTTAATAGCACCTAGCAGACTGCAGCTTCATGCTATTCTTACTTCCTAAGAATTCTGATCTGATTCCTCTTTCCTATTACCTATGGTGTCTACTTTTTTGACATCCTTATCCTAAAAATAAATGTCTATGTTCAGTCAGGTACATTGAAAAGACTCTTTGAACACCTCATATTCACACCACTGGTGCCTTCCTCTTCTAGAACTCATCTAGTAGACTGAATTGTGTAACACTTCAAGTATGTTAATAACAATATTCAGTAGTGTAACTAAGATGGGGCAACTGGAGCAGCAACCCTGAACACTGATGTGGAGAATAGGCAAGGTGGAGAAATAACAGCTGCCACTCCTGCTGGCTGCTTGCACCACTGCCACTCAGGACCCACTGCTGCCCTGTGCTTCCACGGCTACAACCTGCCCTGCATGTCATTCTGTCAAGGATGTACTTGGTAGCCATGTTGGTCTGAGACAAGAAGACATACAAAAAAACGAACTCTTTGTTCCAAAATGATACCTTTTACTTCCCTGCCTGCCATCTGACACCTCCAGGGAAGGAATTCTACCTGATCAACACATCAAAGAGCTACTCAACACAGCTCACAAAGACACTCTCATGGACCCAGAGGGATGGAACTTCCATCTCCAGCTCCCTCTCTGCAAAAATGCAGTTTATTTCCTACCTATGGGGACTTTTCACCATCTTGTACCATCTATACTTTTCTCAGAGCCTGACAAAGGGACTTTGATGCCCAAAGCTTGCAGAAAAGGACAATTGTCTTGCAATTTCCCAGTTGGTCTAATAAAAGGTATCATTTTGGAACCAAGAGTTCTATTTTTTTGTATGTCATTCTGTCAAGGAGAGATTTATGTAGGGTTTCCTATTAAGGCTCATCCTTTTGTATAATTTCCAAGGGTAAGTGGCTAGAAACAGATTCTTCATCAGAGCATTACATTATGGATACGGTGATCTGGAAGAGAAAAGGTGATTGGGTTAGAAACATTTGATTCTTCCTTCATGAGCTGTTTTTTACTTTCTAGATCTTTGCTACTGCAATGGGATGTCCTGGGGTTGCTCTGATGTTACCTTCCCCCTGAGCCATTTCAGGGCCTAGCTTCTCTTCACTGCTATCTGTGTCAACTCTTTCTTTTGTAGTCCTAATTCACTTTCTCTCTCCCCTCTTTGCTTGGCTCCAAGTTCTTTGTGTCTGACTGGGATACCTCTGTAATAGTTTGTGAATATTATGTACTCTCTGAGTTCATCTGTTTATTGTAAGGTGCCTGCTATATGAATACACAAGGGGAGCATCTACACGAGATGCTTAACTGTACAGTAGCATAGTTTACTGCAAAGTAAGCACATGTGTCTACACATGCACATGCTTACTATGCAATAAACCTCACTAATCATGAGTAAATTGCTACCTGCAGATGCAAGTAGCGAATTTACTTTTAATTAGTAACCATGCAGCAGTACTTGTGTAGACACCTGACTGTAAGCAAATCTGCTCCTGGACAAATGTCCACCAAAGGGTGGGAGATTGCTCCCTGCCCCTTAGAGTTGCCTGCTGCCAGGACAGGCTCCACCACTGGAGCCCAGGCACGGACTATGTCCTCCTGCCCCAGCAGCAGAGACCTCCAAGCCCTCTGCTCTGAGATTGTGATTGTGAAGTGGGGGTTGGGATCCTTATGTCCTAGCACCAGCTCCATGGGCACAGGACTGCTGCTAAGAGATCCATATCATCCAACGCCAGGTCTGTGACCATGGGGCCGGCACTGGGAGACCTTTATCTAGAGACACCAGATAAAGGTCTCCCAGTGCTGGCCCCATGGTGCAGAGCTGGTGCTAGGAGCTCCCTGCCGGCAGGGGCTGGGAAGCCTGTTCCCCACCCAGCTCTGTGAGTGTGAAGTTGGGTGGAAATAGGCTGGGGACCTTGTTTTCCAACCAGCTCCATTATCATGGAGCTGAGCGCAGAACAAGCCCCACAGCTTGTTTCCCACCCAGCTCTATGCTTGTGAACCTGAGTAGAAAACAAGGTTCCCAGCCTGTTTCCCACCCTGCTTCATGCTCATGGAGCTGAATGGGGAACAAACCCCAGAGCTTGTTCCCCAGCCTGTTCCTCACCCAGCTCTGCAGTTGCAGAGCTGAGTGGAAAACAAGCTCCCCAACTACCAGCTGTTTGGGGCAGGGGTCTGGGACCTGTGGCTCTTTCCACGTCCCCTACCCTTGATCAGGGAGCCAGAGCTAGGAGCTCCCTGCTGCTGGGGCAGGGGAATATTGTCCACACCTCAGTAGCAGAAAGCTTCTGGGGGCAGGGTGTAATGTCCCAGCCTCAGCCAGGAGACAGCTGAGGAGTGGAGTTTGGCATAGATCCAAAGTGGGGTTCAAATTTTCACCTCTAGAGATGGCTTGGCCACTGTGCCTCATGGCTCGGCTACCATTCCATGGCTAGATTATAAATACATTGGCGCTTTATGACAAATTTAAGTTTGTGGAAACAGCAGTGTGCAGGTCCCATTATCCAAGTCTCTCTCTCACCATGGACTCCCATTACAGTTACAAAGACTCTGTTTATGATCATGGCTATATTGCCTGGCTGCTGAGGCTCTGCAGAGAATCAACTGGCTCAGTTTTCTCATGATGTTTCATAGATTTCATAGACATTAGGGTTGGAAGGGACCTCGGAAGATCATCGAGTCCAGCCCCCTGCCCAAAGGGCAGGAAGTCAGCTGGGGTCATAGGATCCCAGCAAGATAAGCATCCAGTTTGCTCTTGAAGGTGTTCAATGTAGGCGCTTGAACCACCTCCGGTGGCAGGCTGTTCCAGACCTTGGGGGCTCGGACAGTAAAGAAATTCTTCCTTAAGTCCAGCCTGAAACGGTCTTGTAGTAGTTTATGACCATTCGACCTAATCGTCATCCCTTGGGGCGCTCTGGTGAACAAACATTCCCCCAGATACTGGTGGTCACCCCTGATAAACTTATAGGTGGCCATCAGATCACCCCTGAGCCTGCGCTTTTCCAGGTTAAAGAGCCCCAGGGCTTTCAGCCCGTCATGTTGCCTTTAGCCATTTAAGCCATTCTGTACTGCCTCCCTGATAATCCTGGGACTGCCTCCTGAGGAAAAAGTCCCACTCACTTGCTCCCATCCTGTATGCACCCAAGCCTACAAGTGAGATCTTATAGGAGTTGTCAAATGACATGTTTGATGAGCAGTCCATTTCAAATAAAGAATCAAAAAAAAATCTTTTTTAAGTATTTAGTTAAGAAAGCATGAGTGGTACAATAGAGCTTACTTGAGAAAAATGATGTCTTTAACTAGAAAATAAGATACTTAGTATAAGAAAAATATATACTCGCTTTTAATCTATAAGCATACAGCCCATTGTGTAGTGAGCAAGCATCATACTATTCCTGTAGTGTCTTTATTCCACGAGATATTTAAGTGCTGATGGGAATGAAGAAAACCCAATACCAATATGACCTTCCATGAACTTGCTTTTTTTACCTAAGAGGAAGCATTCCTAAAAGAAATTCAATACTTTTCAGTACAAGTTGCTTGGGGAGAGGGAATCCCCACTGGGTAGAAGGGTTTCCTTGCATCTTTATTTTAAGAAGGCCTTCAATACAATATCTCATTCTAGTCTCACAGATAAACTGAGCGGCTGTGATGTAGATGATTACATGGCCAGGTGGGTGGCAAATTGGCTTAGGGGTCGCACACAGAGAATGGTGGTGGATGGGTCAGTATTGTGGCAGAAGACCACCTCTGTCTCTCCCCAAAAACTCTGCTCTGTGACAATTTGGTTCATATGGGCCCTGCAGAGAGCAGACAGCCTGTCTCCTTAGGTAACCTGAGTTGGATACATTCCTGAGGGAGTGGGGAAACCTCCTCCCTCTGCCTACGTGACTGGCATCATATACCTGGGTGAGGGGCTTATGCCCCCTATTGTTCTAAGCATTGCCAACCTGACTGGGAGGGGGCTAGAGACCCTGCCAGTTTGCCCGGCAACCAGTGATACATTTCAGTGGCAGCCAACAGGTCTGCTGGCCTCCATTAGACCAGGTAAATGAGGTCATAAGGTCTATATAAGTTAAGGTCTGCCCAGGAGGAGGGGTACTAGTCATGATGAAAACTCAGAGAGAGAAGAGCTGGACCATCTAATACTTGCTCTCTCTTGAAACTCATGATCAGTAAACTGCCTGTCTCCAGAGGGAATCTCCACCTGCCTCTGGACAATACTGTTAAGTAAGCTACCTGAGATCTAACTAGATATATAGCTTGCAGTAACTCAGATGTGTGATCAAAGGCTACCCAGTCACCCTGTTTGCTCTATGGGATTTCTCTGATATTGCTCTACCCTGTACCCTATTCTAAACCTACTCCTTGTAACCAATAAAGTTGGTACAAGTTCTTCTCTGTACCTAGCATGGGAGACTTATTGGGAGAAGGGCTAGATTATACCATGAGGTCCCCTTGGTTTGGCTGACTAAGAGAGATCACTATTTGTGCTTCAGTCTGAGGGAAGCACCCCAAGTTTTTGAAGTGGGTCGAGTACCCTCAAGGGCTACTAGGCCTGTGTTTCCCAGGGGGCACAGTGCCAAGATCAGGCCACACCCTGGGTGGTGGCGGTGCTACCCCCAGGTTAGTGAGTGTGCACCAGGAAGAGGGTCGGCCAGAAGTGAGGTGCCCCCAGGGAGGCACTCAGAGCCTGGAAGGTGGTCAGTGCAGTGAGGTGGGTGGATCAGTGCAGGAGCACTGTGCTACTGGCCCGCCACAGGTATCAACTTGGAAAGATGTAGGCAATGCAGTCCCACAAGGCTTAGTCCTTGGACTGGTGCTGTTCAATGTGTTCATCAATGACTTGGATGAGGGCGTGGAAAGCACTCTGTTGAAATTCACAGATGATATCAAATTATGGGGTAAAGTTAACATACTAGAGGGTAGAGAACAAATCTAGGCCAATCTGGGCAGGTTGGAAAAGTGGACAGAACAGAATAGGATGCAGTTCAACAAGGACAAGTGCAAATTGCTGCACCTAAGGAGAAGGAATCACCAGCATGCTTACAGGATGGGGGAGGACCTTTTCAGCAGCACAGCAGTGGAAAGAGATCTCAGAGTCATTGTTGACACCAAGATGAATGTGAGTTGTCAATGTGATGAAGCAATCAGTAAAGCTAACCGCACTTTATCATGCATTAGCAGGTGCATGACAAGCAGGCCCAGGGAGGTGATACATCTCCTTTATACAGCATTGGTCAGGCTGCAGTTGGAGTACTACATCCAGTTTTGGGCACCACGCTTCAGGAGGGATGTGGACAACCTTGAGAGGGTTCAAAGGAGGGCCACTTGTATGGTTATGGGCCTGCAGGCAAAGCCCTACGAGGAGAGATTGGGGGTCCTGGAACTCTTCAGCCTCAAGAGAAGGCTGAGAGGTGATCTTGTGGCTGCAAGGAGTAGCAGATGCTCTGTTTACCAGGGCACCCCTTGGAGTAACTAGGAACAATGGCCACAGACTGATGGAGAGCACATTTAGGTTAGACATCAGAAAAAACTTCTGTATGGTAAGGGTTGCCAGAATCTGGAATGGGCTTCCAAGGGTGGTGGTGCTCTCCCCTACCATAGATTCATAGATTCATAGATGTTAGGGTCGGAAGGGACCTCAATAGATCATCGAGTCCGACCCCCATACCTTGGGGGTCTTTAAGAGGAGGCTGGACATGCACCTTGTTGGGGTCATCTGACCCCAGCACTCTTTCCTGCCCAGGGCAGGGGGTTGGACTCGATGATCTGCTAAGATCCCTTCCGACCTAAGCATCTATTAATCTATAATATGTTAAATGAGGCAGTTAGTTTTTTCTCTGTTTAATAAAATGGCTATTTCTTTACCTAGAAGGTTTCATTACAGTAGTGCATTCCTCTGGGTACTGGTACAATGTTCTTTTTAGGATCATATTTTAGATCTTCTAACAGCTTTTGTTTGAATGGCAGGTATGGGACTGCAGCTATAGTAATATTTCATATCTCAAGTCTTTTTCTACTCATTTATCACCTCTCAGAAGTAATTTCTCTCCCAGAACTGTGCATTTCGTTAACATTTTCAGCCTTTCAAAAGCAAGCTAAAGGATTTGGATGGGATGAAATAATCTGGTGCCTATTTGTTTAAAGTACTGCATTTAAAAAGAAAGGATGTATTTTATTTGTCAAAAGAGTACATTTAAATGATAGGTTCCCCCTCTCGTGTGAATTTCTGAAAAGTAAAATGTACTGTCAAGTAAAATCATATTTATTGGAGAGTCATTAAATTTTTATACCCTTGGTGATGTACCCTTTATGCTTGAAAAACAGACTAGACGACTTGCTAAAAATACACAGTGCTCCAAAAATCATTCTCTCCCACATGTTTCTATACTAGCATCTAGCACGCCATGGACACTTTGCCTAACATCCTCGCTGTGTACATCAAATGGAAGCACTGGCCAAAGAGCAGCATTCTCCCTCATATTTTCAGCAGGTACTTACTGTCCATTAGAAATGGAATGGGGAAGAGGATATCATGTCAACATTTTAAAATTCAAACATAGAAAATATCACAATGTTTTGTATAGTCCCCACCCAACTTTATTCCCTACCCTCCTCCCCCCACGTAGGTGCAAGAAGTTCAAAATAGAAGCCCTCGCACTCTGAGGAGGTGCTCAAGTGGAGAAAAGCTATGTGGTAGCCTTCCTGCTCTTCCCTTTGTGACAGTGGTGGGTGTCAAACATATGGCTCATGGGCTTGATCTGGCCCATAGACCAGTGTCATCTGCCGCACAGAACTCATAGAGGGGATGGAAATTCAGGAGTGAGGCCCATTGCTGAAATCTGGGGTAGGGAGCCCTGTTGGGAACATGTTAGTGGCTGCTGGGGACACATGTCTGTGGCTGCATTTCCCCCCACAGCACTCTGATTAGGCTTGCCCTGCTGCTGGAGGTGGGTCCTAAGGAGCCCTGAGATTCAGCCTGGGCAGCTGGGTGAGTTTGATACCTCTGCTCTAAGAGGGCACATCCAGATGAGCGTTCACATGTGGTATGCAGACCTGTCTGCGGTGTTGCAAACTGCAAACACCACACACGCAGGTGTTTGCTACACAGTAGAGATCCCGGTGTCAAAAAAACTATTGCCTGAAATAAGCAGGGTGGCGCATGTGGTGGCCATGTGTGCCACCTGAAAATGGAGCCTGGCTGGCCAGAGCCATACTCTGACAGCCAGCCAGGCTCCACGCACTGGATCACCGCCACTGGAGCCCTGGGAAGCACCCAGGACTCCAGGTAAGGCTGCTGGGGCCAGCCTAGATGCTCTAGCATGCAGCAAGTTGCCCTGGGTGGGGTAGGGGAGGCTGGGCCAAGCCTCCCCTACCCCACCCAGGGCAACTTGCCGCATGCCAGAGTACACGTGCAGGAGCATTCCCCAGGGACAAGTAGCAGTGGCACAACCATGTGCCACTGCTATTTTTCCCTGGGGAAACACAGGTGAGCACCCATCTGGATACACCCAGACAGTCTCCTGTGGGAAGCTACTTTAAGTTTATCAACTGTTTCATTGGTGAACCAACAGCAGAGGTCTTTCTTTGAGCAGCTCTACTTCTGCCCCTGCATTAACTATAAATGGACAGTTATTAGAGATGAGTTTATTGAATAACTAGCTATCATTAGCCTTTTCTGAGCAGAACATTTGGAAAAGAAACCTTTGACTGATAGCTAATGCTTGCTTCTGAGAGATATTTTTGTTGTACAATCTCCCTGTCAGTGGCAGCAATCCCTCGATACAAGGATGACAGTCTTCCAACAAACAGGAAAATTACTGGTGAGTCTGTAAATGACTAAGAGCTGCATCTGAGATCTGCATGTTCAACTGTAAATGTGTCAAATAGTTCTAGAAAGAGGGAATAGATCCTGGTGGTGTCAGGTCACAGCTCTTTCCAAAGAGACAAATAATCTCCTAGTGTATTGACAATGATACAAGACATGTAAAAAGAGTAAAGTCTAAGAAATCAAGTCTGCAGATAATATATAGACTCCCCAAATAATTCTAGTAAATATAAGAAGCCAAAAGAGTATCTGAAGAAAACAGATTGTGTCCATATGAATCTTTTTTTCCTCCTTTAACCGCAGTAAATAGGCACAAGTTTAGTGTGTTCATCAATAGATGAAAAGGGAAAATACATTACTGGAATTAAGGATTGAGAGACTTCCTGTTTATTACTGATTTTTGCATTAAATATCAGTCAAAATAGAACCTTTTATGCAGAACTCACTCTCCACATTTTCATGATAAGGTAACGTGAAAGCTGGATCAAACTGAAATGCAAATTCCCAATCTGTTTCTAGTGTAAATTTCATAGAAACAGCTGCTCACACCATACAAAGAAAACAGGCTTGTTTCTGGCTTGTCTTGTCTTCTAAATAATAGCTGATGGAGAGTCTGGAGGTGGATTTGTAATTTATTGTACAGCAATATTGATATGCCAACAATACCTTAACCAGTTGGTTCTTATTGTACCAGGCATGCAAATTTGCTGACAAAAGGGATAAGCATAGCATAATTGTTGAGTCTCTGGAAAGACTCATTACTAGCTGTACAGTAAATTATATTTAATTTGCCTGTATTGCACTCTGTGCTGTTGCAACTAGACAGATTACTTGAGCGTGTTTATTTACAGTCATCTTGAGTATCCCTTCATTGGATGCAGTCTGCAGTATAGCTATAACCCAAGACTTCCCTTCAATGGAGTTGAAGGTTGCCTCCCCCGAGTTTGGGCTTTTTGTGTCAGATCCAGAGAAGGATTTGGACACCATGACTGTGTCCAGACAAGTGCGGCCACGTGGTTTGTGTCACTGCAAACACTTCTGTGGTGCCACATACCACACATTTCTCCGTGCTGCAAGGGAGTGCTGCTCATGAGTGCACTGCTCCGCTTTTTTTTCCTGCGGGTTTTGTTTACCACATCCACCCGCCACAGATGAGTTACTGGCTCCACAAACCATACATGCACGTTCGTGGGGATGTGCCCCACAACACTAGGATTTGCAACACCTAACTTTTAGGCACCTTGGCCCCATCATGGCATCCAGCATCCTGAGAGAGGAAGAGTTAGATGCCTCCAAACAATGGAGCTAGCAGAGAACTGCTTGGAACCAGGTATGGGCCTTTAATCCTGCCTTTCTTTAGTGCTTAGTTGACCCTCTCCACTCAGGATTAGCATCTGAAAACCCAAGACCTGAATTTAGGCACCTACAGCCTTTCTTTCTAAAACCGATCAGGATTCAGTCTTTTTAAGAAACAGTGGGAGGGGGAGGATCTCCCCTTTTAGAGGTGTAGCATGGAAAAAAAATGTGCCGGATGCAGCAATCTCTCATCCTTCCTCTCCTCTGCTCTCCTCTCCTTTCCTATGCTCCTACCTTCTTGATTGCTGGCACAGGAACTAGAGAAAGCAGAGCGCCAGACAATCTTGAGGCGTGCAGGGCATTCTGGGAATCATAGAATCACAGTGCTCTAGACTGGTAGTGGAGGGAAACTTTCACCCCACTTTGTACTACTGAAACCCATGTCCAGAAGTGTTGTGGGGGAAGCTGAATTCAGCAAGAAAAAAGTAAGGATCAGTTCTCCCCCCCACCAGCAGGAACAAAACACTCTGCAGCTGCTCTACAAAACTACAATTCCCAGAATGCCTAGCACACCAGAGCGCACACTGCCTAGGTTGGTAATGGGTGTCAGAGAAGTAGGCAGCAGAGGCAAGCTGGATGCCTTGGATGAAGCTCCCCGCCTTCACAACTTGTCCTTTGGCTCTCCTCCCTTTAGACAGAGCACTGGGTACATGCCCCACTCCCCTACCCCACATTATGCTACTGCTGAGATTCAAACTGTCATCTCCCACCTCCTGAGACAGCGCACTAACCAAAAGGCAGTAGATGCCATAGAGCAAGTGGTGGGGAAGGACAGGCACTCTCCCCATTCCCTGTCTATCCACCTTCTTCTTCTTCTTCTTGTGCCTCTATACCACATTTGATCATTTTGTTACACATGCTTGTGCTAGTTTATTGTACTTTGCAAAATCTTTCATTGTACATGTGCCTTCAAACAGTAGGCATTGCAGCAGGTGTTGCATAGTCTGAGGCTCTGTGCCGCAGTCACAGGTGGTTGAGCCAGTCGTATAGCCCCACTTCTTCATTTGTTCCTTGGAAGGTCTGACTCTAGTACATAGGTGGTGAAGACATCACCTCCTTTGCTACCATTTGTCAGCCCCTGGTGGTAAGAACTCGGTTGCTGAAATGCATATTTTTTTGCTGTCAGGTATTTTCTTCAGCTTCCCGTTCCACATCTGTAGTCATGTCTCCTTGGGTGTGCTTTTGACTCACCTTGTTGAAGCTGGGCCACCGAACAGCTGGCTCACAAAACAGGAGTGGGAGCATGACTTTGCAGCCTAGTAGTTAGGAAAGTCACCTGTCTATGCAGTTCCCTATGGCTCTAGGCAGCTTTTTGCTGAGGATGCAGACACCAGGTGGCTTCTTTGCTCATTGTTCTGGATCCCATTCAGAGGCACTGAAATTGGAATACTGGAGCTTGTCTACACTGTGTCGGGTCTTATGCCTCGTGTTTGCTGTTGAGAAATTAAGGCATACCAATTCATACCCTGGCTTGCCTATCTGCAACACAGACAACTTAGCATGGCCATGAGCATGACTTCTGGAACCTTGCTTGGGATCTCCTAAGTCTGGGCTATGCTAAAGCATCTATTCTGCCAGGCTGTGGGGAGAGCATGCACCTGTAGGGTGGTATTTTTTTCGTAGCATGCTGCCAAGTCTTGCTCAAGCAGTGGTTTAGATGTACTTGAGGTGCCTGCCTTTGGACCAGGAGCCTAACAGGGTTTCCAGTGTTTAGGTTTCCAGTATGTAAGCCTTTTTGTTGTGTGTGTTTTTGATCTGACCTTAGTGCTTGATGAAACCAGTAGGATACTACTGCTAACCAAACCAAAGCTAACATCTTTCACCCTGGCATTAAAATACTTTCCGAAGCTTTTCTACTTCACATCACAGGCAGAAGAATAGTGGGCTGCTCGCTTTTGAAGTAGGGCTCATGATTTTCCAAGTCAGCATATGAAAAGTATATATTTGGTAGGGTTGTGCAAAGCTTTGGGTGTTGATTCAATTCAGAGGAGATTCAGCCTGATTTGACAGCAGAATTGCCAGATCTGAATCAAATCAGGGGACCAGTAAAAAGGTCCGAATCAATTAGAAGGTCTCTGAATCAATTCGGAAAAGATTCAGAGAACTTTGAAGATTCCAATAGTCCCTGCTCGCTGCCGCAAGGAGCTGGACCTGGACTCCGTGCTTGTAAGTAGGTTGGGGGCGGGGGGAAGCTGGAGGAGGGGAAGGGGACCATGGGGGGACCCCTGCCAGGCCCCATCCCCTGCCTGCTCCCCCAGCCCTCCTGAGCACCCCTGCTCCCCCCCCGCCCCATCCCAGCATGCCTCCCATGGCTGCCCCACCTAGCCCCAACTCCTGGCTCTTAAAAAAAAAAAAAAAAAAAAAAAGAAGCCCCCACTCACCTGATGCTGTAGCAGCCTCAGGGCTTCTGGAGGATCATGGCAGAGCACCCCCATGCAGCATGGAGCAGTGGGGGGCAGCACGGTTGGTCCCCCCTGCCTGGCAGCAGCTGGTAAGTGGGAGCTTTTCTTTTTGTTAAAGAGCCAGGAGCTGGGGCCAGGAGAGCAGGCAGGGGATGGGGGCTTGTGACAGTCGGGATCACTCCCTCCTCCCCTGGCCTGGTAGGAGCTGGTGAGTCTGGGACTTTTTTTTTTTTTTTTTTTTTTTTTTTTTTTTTTTTTTTTTTTAAGAGCCAGGACACTGGGGCCAGGAAGGGCAGCCATTGACAAGGCTGGGAGAGCAGGCAGGGGATAGGACCTATCCAATTTGGAGATGCGGCTGAATCAATTCAGGACAGTGATTCAAATCACCAAATTGAATCACTGCCCCCCGAATCAGCTGAAACCATATCCAAAGCGAATACTAACTGCTTAGCACAGGCCTAATATTTTGGCGTCTGATTCTGCATCTATTAAAGGTTTGTTTTTTCTTTTGTGAATGCCATCGAGGTAATATGGATGGGGAGAGGACACTTCTGAGGTGCAAGATATAATATAGATGCAATGAGAACACTTCTGAGATGCAGGTATGAACTCCTTTTTTTTGGTTTATTTCTTTGGAGTGTGAGAAAGGAAAGTGTTGCACTTTTGTAAAATAAGAAACATCCCATCAGTTATAAGCACCAAAGGCTGCATTTCCAGGCTAAAATCCTAACCTGAATGACAATCTCCATTTGCTAGAGGGCCAGGATTTCACCCTAAGAGCGTTGTGTAAGGAAAAAGTCTGAATAGATTCACCTATCTGCAAGGCTGATGAAAAGGTCCATTAAAAGAGTTCGGATTCTTATAGAGTAGGCTTTTTAACACCTCTTACAAGCAGGATGTATGTATCACAGGACACAAGGAAACATGTCAAAAATGAGGGAAGAAAATAAACATGAAAAAATATCTCTTAACAGTGAACTTGCATTTCATATCCCTTATGTTTTAATGAATTAAAACATTGTTAATGGCTAGCAGAACTGCATATCTTCCCCTTGCAGTTTATCAAATAAGTTGAAGAGAGCAGCCAGCGCTTCCCTGTGCTTATCAAGCCACTCCTGTCTAACACAATTTCATATCCTGATTTATTCATTCAGCATAAAAAATTCAACAGTTAACAGACTTTTGGTGTATACCGGAGAGCTGGCTTGTGCCATCTGCCAGCAGGCATTAAAGTGGTCCAGTTGGGCTAAGAGAGGATTCATCTAACCTTTCAAAAGACAGAATGGTCAGTCAGACTTGTCAGATACAAGCTGTCATATAAGGTTTAATAATGTCTGGTTTTAGACGCAGAGATTTGAATCTGGATAAATCAATACTTAGCTTGTTTCTAAAGGTCTGCCAATAGCTGTCTCTTAGCCCAGCCCTGTTAAAGTTGCCTTTCCTGACCCTGTGATCAACCGCTCATCAGTAATATCTACTAGGTCTGTGTTTAACTTTTTTGTGTTACCAGTGAGTGATGTGCATCTAACCACAAACATCACCAGTTTGTGTCATAATAAACAAGCATGTAAGAAGGCTGGGAAATGGTCCAATAATCCAACCAGCCACAAACAAATTTTTTTATTGTTTAACCACACGTGTGTTATGATTGTACAATGCTTTTTTACTGTCTTTTGCTGCAACCTCAGATAGGATTCTGCCCAGAAGTGCTCTAGGAACATGAGATGCAAAAAAGTTTCTGAATCTCCATCTTGGGTGCACAGAACCCAAATTCTGCAAGGTGTGTCCTTTTCTCTTCTGTAGTGAAGGAATTAAATCTGTGATGGTGTACAATGATACTAAATACACTACAGCAATAAGAAGTAAAAGTGACTGAGCCTGAACAGAGTGAAGGAGAAATCCTGACAGATTCAATATAGCAGGTCATTTTCTCACCATTAAATCCGATTGTTTTGCAGTTGTTATTCAGGCATGGTTTGCATCTAAAGGCAATAGATGTTTTTTTCAATGGCTAAACCAGAGCTGTCCAAGTCATTGTATTTATAAAGCTTAATTTAACTATTTGTATTTCTGGGCAGTAGGCCAAAGTCTACATTTTGTGCCATGTACTATCCTCTTCTGTTTGAAGCAGAGCTGTCCCATAGGGCTGTCCCATAAAAGGCTGCACAAAGAGCAAGGGTAGAAACTAGCCTCTGTGTAGCCACTAACTGCTTGTTATTTTCTCAGGTCTTTGTCACAGTCAGTGTCATGCAGGGTGAAAATGAGTTTATTAACCAGGTCAATGCTTTTTGTTCCTCCCTTATTCCTTTTTGCACCTTTCCTTCTCTATCCTTTGTGACCGTATGTCTTTCCTCCTGCATTTCCTGCCCTGTTGCAAACTCCTATTTCATGACATCCTGTGGGATTCACTTCCACCCCTTTTCAGCCACTAAACTAAAATGATCAGCATTGGTTTTCAGAATTACCACGCTAGTCAGATTAGTGATGGTGGAACAGTACAACCTCTTAAACATCTCTCAGGCTGTCTGCAAATGGAGGTAAATACAAATGAGTTGTTTTTGTTCACATTTAAATCATAGTTGCAGCCAGGAGTTTTAAAGTTATGGTGGCCTAATTCACCTGAAGTAGCATAGGAGCAGATGGATGTCACGGTTAAATCAGAACAGCTGATCCACACTCCTAAACTACAAATCTCTCTCCCCAACCTTTTAAAATAGTGTAAGGTTACATCTGTCCACACCTTTGCTGTGTTGTACAAGGTGTCAAAATGCATCAGGTGGGCATAATATTTGACACTCCTACACAAAGCCAAATAAGTTATGTATACCAGTTTTGCAGGAGGCTGCTTCTCTGGAGATGATTGCTATTCAAGCTGCAGTTTTTTTATACCATCTGCATGTGAAATGCTACAGTAAGTGAATACTTACATCAAAATCTGAACACCACCCACTATCTAGATAGAGCCTTTGGGTAAAATTTTACTCTTTGTTAAACTGTTGTTGAGTGAAATTATCTGTTCCAAAAGAAAAGAATGGAGTTAGTCCAGATTGTCACTAGTGGAGCAGAGAAGTATATGGTCTTCTATGAGGAGGGAATCAAGAACTATACTTCATAAAGTGGTGACTGCATGTTTAAAACTGAATGGCACTTTTGATTTTCTTCCTTGGTTCATGCAAGAGACAAACATTTGCATATTGTAATAAAGCATAATAATATAAAGGCAATCACAGAAGGATTCTGAATGCCATGAGAAAATAAACAGCCATTCCTATTCACAATCCTAGACTGACTGCAAAAAAAATGATTTGCAACAGCACACTGAATAAGAAACAGAATACAGTGATTAAGAATTCATTTAAAAGTGAATAGCTTCTTTACTTTAAAAAAACAGCTCTGTATTGGAAGAGTGATGAAACCTGACACATGCCTTTGAAAATAACTGGCTAGCCTTTTATCGAATGTGAACCTGATCGAAAGAAAAACTTCTGAGCCTCAGATGAATGGTGCCTCCTGACCTTCAGAAATGCTTGTGTTTTGCATAAACACTTAATAAAACTACATATCCTGGTCCACAAATTACCTCCTATCTGTGAATAAATGTTTCCTGTACATAAAAGTGCTGACAGGCATGCAGCGCCCCACTGTAACTCATGGTGCTTTGTAAGAAGTGCCATGAGTTACAGCATTTCCCCCTGATCCAACAGATGTTCACTGTTGGGTCCAAGGGGTTGGGGGATCAAGCTCCAGTTTGGAGCAGCTGCATGTCTGCATTCACTCTCCCCTAGCCCCATCCCCTTCCTCCAAGATGGTGGGGTGGGTGGATTGCAGCCCCCTAACTTGGGGCTCCAATCCACCCACCCCACTCTCCAGCACAGGCTGTGCAAACCCCAAATGGGACTCCCTCCCCTCCCTTCTCCCCATCCCAATCTGAAGACAGAACTGGGCATAGGGCTGGGCTGTATCAGCTCAGCCCTGCTCCCAGAACATGCTGACAGACATTAATGAAGGTGTTCTGCTATGGAGTGCCTTCATCTG
Source organism: Alligator mississippiensis (assembly GCF_030867095.1). NCBI lineage: Eukaryota > Metazoa > Chordata > Crocodylia > Alligatoridae > Alligator > Alligator mississippiensis. The sequence continues at coordinate 94,017,563 of NC_081825.1, forward strand.
AACAGTCATGTAATGAAGGTTCAGATGGTCATGCAATCAGGCATGTTTAAAGCACTCTGTAGCCAGGCACTTCTGTAAGGGGACATCTACAGAGTGCTTTCAAGGGGCCAACTGCATGACAAATGTAAGTTCTGTCTACACTGTAACTGATAACACATCTCTGACTTGTGCTGGGGAGTGAATAAATGACCCTGGGCTCTATTAACTGGATATTAAAATTTCAATGCTAATTTTGATTCAGGTAGAGACTATGTACTAGATCCAATAAAAGACATAATGGTCTAAAGTCTAAATGCCAAAACCCAGGTCTCTCTCCTATGTCAGTGCCCAGACAGTTCATATGTGCTATGAGCTCTAAGCTCACACCAGCTGGTCATCATAGGGTCTTCCTGGAGCCCCTGCTTTCATGTGGCTCTGGAGCCTGGTGTGAGTGTATACACACACACATACACACACGCACACGTGGCTGAATGGTTGCACCCCCCCTTTGGCTGTAGGGTGCATGTGTAGGGAACTGAAGTAATTGGCATGTTGGCATAGCTGCTGTGATGAGCTCTGTATGTGCTATGAGCTGAGCTCACCAGCTGGTCATCATAGGGGCTGCCTGGAGCCCCTACTTTCATGCAGCTCTGGAACCTGGTGTGAGCACTACTGCTGTTCACCCTCCACCTCCCCCTTCTCTACCTCTTTCCCCTTCTCCCAGCTGAATTCAGAAGCAGGAGATAAGAGGGGATGAGCAGGAGCAGCACTCACCTCCCAGGCTCCAGAGATGCATGAAAGCAGAGACTGAGAGCTGCTGCTGCTATTAGGCCTGCGCGAAGCAGCTAGTATTCACTTTGGATTTGGCCAATTTGGGGGACAGTGATTTGATTTGGTGATTCAAATCACTGTCCCAAATCTATTTGACCAAATCTGATTTGGCCGCCAGGGAGCTGGGGGAGCAGGGGGATGGGATCTGGGGGGGGGGGGGTCTCCCCATGGTCCCCTCCTCCCTTCTCTGCCCCCCCCCCCGCCAATTACCAGCACATAGTCTGGGTCCAGCTCCCTGTGGCGGCGTGCAGGGACTGCCCAAATTTACGAAGATCCCCAAAACTTTTCTGAATCAATTCGGACCACTTTGAGTTGATTCGGACCTTTTTATTGGTCTCCTGATTCGATTCGGATTCAGAGATTCGGCTGCCGAATTGGGCCGAATCTCCTCCAAATCTAATCAGTGCCTGAAGCTTTGTGCAGCCCTTTTCCCCTGCTGCTAAATTCAGCAGAAGGTGGTGTGGCCAGAGGCCCCTTGCCAGTCTTGGAACCACCATATACAGATATATGCAGCAGAAAATAAAACACAGGATATCCCCCATTTTTTCATATCCATCTCATTCAGTAATAGTGGCCAGCAGCAGATAACTCAGAGGAAAGGGGAAGAAACCCACAAAAGGCAAATGTATAGTATGTTCCTTGCATGAGGACCTCTATCAGTTTCTAATAATGAGAGATTAGATGAAACCCAGAGAAAGATGTAATTAAAAAAAAAAAGGAACTAGAATAATTTGACATAGAATATGTATTAACTTAAAACCAAGTTTAAAACCAAACCCTGGAAAGAAAAGAGAAATAAAAAGACAGAAGTGCTCTACATTGTTTACAGAGAAAATTAGAAACTTTTTTTTTCTTGCTCTCTATTTTTCTGTTGCTGGTCTGCACAGTGCCTCTGTCATACTGCACATCTGTTGTATATTGCAAGTTGAATCCAAGATTTATTACTGCTGACTTTCAACACACAATATTTTAATTCCTTTAAATGTTGCTATTCTGGTGGTATCATATCACACAGCTGTGTGATCGCAAGGGATGTGAAATTAAATAAAATGTGTTCCCTGGAAAATCTTTTTTAATAGAGCTTTTACAGCTTGGGAAGGAACTGTTAAAATAACGTTCTCATCTGATGTATGAAACAATATTTTGTTTCCTTAGATACTCTTCCCTCCCTCTTTCCGGTCCTTCAGTTGGGGTTTAAGTAGCCAGATGTCTCTTCTCCCACTACCTATCATGTGTTCTAAAAACTGACAATCTATGATAGAGATAGAGAAATGGACCCGAGAGTGAGAACCTGCCCATGAGTTCAGGACAGAGGAAGAAAAGGGAGGAGTCCAGCGAACACTATGCCTAGTGAGAGAGCACTCTATCTGTGCTACTAGCTCAACTCCAAACACCTTTGAAAAAGCCACTAATCACTTAATCTGCTAGCCATTATGCTGCCCATGGCTTTGTCTTTAAAGAGACCAGCCCACCAATCCTAGCTTATATCTCTCTTTCTCCCCTCAGCCCCTCCAGCCTCTGCCCCTCCATCTCGCTTTCCCCTAAGTTCTGTAACAGGGTAAGGGTTCCTTATTATACCCTGTTACTTATAAATTCAAACAAGTTATTCAATAGCATGAATGTATAACTGATATACATATGTTCAATATGACAACACCAAGCTATTTTTCTTTATATAGTATTATTGGTGTACCTGGTACTCAGAGTTTGACTGGTGATGGTATCACTTGAATAACCACCTATCACTGAACAGGATTCACATTCTGATTTATGGGAAGGTGAAATATAGAGCAGTGGTTTTTAAGCATCCTAAGATCACAGGGCCCTTTCATATCACTTCTTCTGCTGCAAGGCTCCAATCACTGCCTCCACAGGTCATGTGAGCTGACACGGAGCCAGGAGACCCAGCCTGGCAATGGTAGCACACTACCTCCCAGCCACCTCTGCCAGAAGACCCAATCTCTTTGCAGAACCTCTGATACACTATTGCAGAAGCCCAGAATTCCACAGAACACAGTTTAAAACCACTGAGCTTATGGCTGCTTATGGACATAAAAAGCCCCCCCAGAAACAGCACTTTAAACTCGGTGCACCCCTGCAACAATTCCAGCATATGCCCAGATGAGGCATTGCATTAGTTTGACCTGGCTCACCCAACATCTGTATAGATCAGGCGCAGCTTTTTTGACACTTATCTAATAGTTGATATAATCAGCCCCTCTGAAATGCCAGATCTGTACAAAGCACATTTTTGTTTTCTCACATCTGTCAGCAGCTGCCAACGAGTCTTCATCTGTCTCCTTAACAACAGTCAACACCAAGTTCTTCAGGCTATTAAAAAGCCACCCCTCAACCTCCACCAACTAAAATGGCACTTGGAAGCTTCTGCTCCACAAATACAAATCCCTACTAGACAAAAAGGAATATCAAATAGTTCTCTGACTACTAGTGTTTTTATCCGCTGTGGGCCAGCTTTGGGGGGAAAATTATCAACGGCAAAAGTCTAGGTAAGGTGCCTAACTTCTACTGACTTTCAAGAATTAGGAATATTGACTGTGACTTGAGCCTTTGAAAAATCTTCCTACCAAAAGTCAATGCAATTGGAAATACTTAACAAAGTCCAAAAACCTATCCAAAAAAAGACATTAATGTACATAGAAATGTCAGTACATATCAGGGCCCAGGGAGTTAAATCTAGGCCTTTCACCAAGCAGAGAATTAAAAGTGATGTCAGAACAATAATGTCTGATTAATCCTGTCTAACAGTTTGTACTAACATCTGATTAACATGAAGGTTCCTTAATTATTCACATTCAAACATCTGACAGTGTCTCACACTTCTGTTGAGTCTGCTTTAATCATGAAGCAGGCCATAGAGAGCTGCTGTTTTCCAAAATAAATGTTGCTTAACTAACAGCTGAGCCCCATACAATGTCAGCTTCATCAACAATAGTACTTTTAAAGTTACCAAATGAAGTCAAGGTCAGAAAAGTTGCGAAGGGTGAAAAATAGAAAGCACTGAGTATGTATAGAAAAGAAAGCAGAGATTGAACTAGGATCGTATGATCTAAAATTCAGCTCTGTGTTCTTCCATGGCAGGAGCATTGGTGGAGGTATTCTTAATTATTATATATGCTTGTATCCACATTCTTTCACACAGTTCCACAACTTGCTCATTCATACAACAGATGAACCTAGAAGAGTACGTTGTGCTCAAATGCTTGTTTACGTTCTCCCCTGAACCATGCACTTGAGTCAACAAAAGATATCACCAAAAAATGCTTTTTGTGTGTTTCTTGGACCATCGCTCCAATGCTACCACAAGATGAACTTATTCAGTGTGGAAACAAGCCATATTTGAAATGGACCTTCCATTTCAGGTGTAAGAAATGACATCACAACATTTGTCACCTGGATAGGGGGGCTGGATAAGACCACAGTTCAAGGACTGAACAATAATAAATAAGTAGATGAAAAAGTTCTGGGGTAGGAAAGTTCTTGTGAAATGGTCATTCATCAGTTTATCTTCGTTAAGGTAGGGGGAGGGGCTATTGTTCTATTTTCAGGGATTTAAATGCATAACAGCGATAAATGATAATGTATTTAACCTGTATACCAGTAATATACTGACGTTGCAAAATGCGTTAAAAGGAACGATACCAGAAGTCATTCTGGGGGAAAAATGGTCTTCAAAATGTGTGGATCATGCTAAGGGTCAAGTACAAAAAGAAAGTCAGCATTTTAAATTGCTATCTTAGTTACTCTGTAGGAAATGCCCACTTTGAGTCTTGGCAAATTCTGGCAGCTGTGCATAAATTAGTGGACTGAATATTTAAGAATCCTTATTTTAAAAAATACACATATTTTAACAAAAATCAAACACTGTGCTTAAGGTGATCTGTGCTGCTCAATCCCTGCTAATACTAAATCTGTATGCGCTAGTTCTGTAACCAAACTAGGTCATTCAGCAAGTGGAAAAATTCCTCTGAGTAATGGAACACCTTCCTATGTACAAATGAGAGATCAGTGTAGCATACCTTACAGTCAGTGACTATTACAGTCAAATGATAATGGGTTCTTTTATTAATATATAGTCAGTCAAAAGTAATATAAAGCGATGGGTATTGTTTCTTTAGTTAACTGCAAGAGGCAAGGATTTGTGGGGGGCGTGGATTATATCTTTTATTGGACCAACTATAAAGTTAGACAAACTTTTGAATATAAAGCATTATTCTTCAAGTCTTGAAGCAGATACCAGGGAAATTCCCATGCCAGATCAATCCTTCAATGACTTTTAAATACTGAAAATGCCCGATTTTTTTTTTGTGATGGATGTCAACTCATGTGGCAATTTCAAGCATAATGGAAACATGAATTTAAGATGTGGGTGGCTAGATTCCTACCTGATATAAATTGATGTTGCACTATGGCAGATCTGACCTAAAGAACACTATTTTCAAACATAAACACCTGAGCAAAACATTTCAGGGCCCCACATAGATGTTTTTTCATATTTAGACAATAAGGTGCTTTTATTTTGCATCTAAATGCAATTCATACACCTTTTTACAGCAATAAAGAACTTCCCCAAAAATTTATGACTGACTTACAAAGTTGAAGCATTCAGTACATGCCACTATCAGGACTTTGTATTAGCAGGGTTACAGCTTAAGTGTTTAGTTATCTCTGTATGGAACATCTGTTGCGTTATCTGTTGCTAAAAGTTGTTCTACACTTTGCCCCTTGCTTGCAATAAGCCACCAATAGAAGTCAGATAGGGTGCTGGATTGGGGTCTGTGAAAGTTAATGACAGTAATTCTGTATTCGTTTATATTGCTAATGAAAGCATTTTTATAAAGATTAAAATTGTCATGGTCACCCTCCACTGCAGTAATGAGTTCTCTCCTTTGTCTTCCATTGGTATTAACCATAGTACTGAAAATATCATCTCGCTTGTGGGTTGCAAGCAAACTGTGTGATAGAAGGAATAGTTGTAGTGATTAGAACAGACCTGTCATTAATTTCACCTGAGCCATACATCTATCTCAAAATGTCCTTCTCTCATTAGATGCATCATCCGAAGGTAATATTGAAAGGTGCTAGTATCAAAAAATATGTACTGGAAACCAACCTTGCTAATTATAGTAAATGCCTTTAAAAACACTGAGAGTCACTTTAATGGGCAGTAGAATCAATCGACTGTGCATTACTGTCACCGAAAAGATGTGCACTGTGCAGCAGCACCAGTTATGGCACATTTAGTATCTCTTATTACAGGTACTAAACTTAATGTGCCATTAATGCACTATAATTGCAGAGTATTAATGCATGTGCAGACATGCCCAGTGAGTATTTCCATTGCCTCTTATCTTCATTGAACACAGCCTGCTCCAGCTTATGCAAAGGTCAGGTGCTGCTGGCTCAGTTCGGGTGTGAAAGCAAGCAGATGCCTCCTGCATCTTCTCCTTATGTCCTCTGGAGTATGAGATACATCCTAAAAAAGGAGGAACAGACCACTCATCCTGTCCTGAATTCTGTGTCTGCATTTCTTCATGGATTTTATGCAGGCCACGTACTGAAGCACAGAAAACTTTTGCACATTCTTCCCACTACACATTTCCTTAAAGTCTAGGCAAAATCCAGCCTGTGTCTTAGCAATACAAATTAGCCCATGATGCAATGTGCAATGGCTAGACAGATTCCAGTACTAGCCATGTTTAATTAAAACTAGCTTGAGTAGTATCCATGGTATACTGCAGTCTTCAGTGCAGAAGCAACTCTCCATCAGCGATAAACATGAAAAACAATACAAAACACCCACTATACACACATCATAGCTTCTACAGATAATCTTGTCAATGTTTCAAATGCCAACATAAAATATTACTGCCTTTACCCTGTGTATCTTAAAGTTAATACTAGTCTCTGCAGCTGTTCAGAAAATAAGAATTCCATTTTGAAAAAAATGGAGTTTTGAAATTTGAGGGATTTATGTATTTATTTATTTTTATTTTGCTTTGGAATAAAACCAAAGACCTTCTGACATATTTTGAGGTGAAAAAAAGACTTGAGAGAGACCTCAATCCACAATGGTTTATGGTTTAAGGGCACTCACCTAAGCAACATAGATTCAAGTCCCCACTTAAACTGAGAAGAGCTGGGAATTTTACTAAAGTATTCAGGACCTCAGGCTATTCTGTGCTTTGTTTCTCTGGCCAAAAATTCCACCCGGGACTTGAGAAGCTCTCCACAAACATAGGAAAAAGTTTTAGTTTTCAGGAATTGGCATTTCTGATAAAAAAAAGATTTTCTTGAAATTTCCTGACCAGCTCTAGCAATTACACACTTCTAAACAATGGAAAAACAGCTGAATTCTAGCTTTTCATAATCTAGTGAAGGAATATCTGTAAAACATGGAATTAATAGCAGACCAGAAGATCAATTGACTTTTTGTCACATATTTCTCCTGTGTTCCTGCTTTTAGAGAGTCATGAATTTTAGTTTTATCAAGAAAATTCAATTCTCAGCAGTGAAAATAGAGGAACATGCAGGTGAAAAATGTGTGATAGTAAAGCAAACACAATGGACCAGATCTTCAGCTGGTGTAAACTGGTGGAGCTCCAGTTAAATCAAGCCAATGAAGTGCAGGCCATTTGGTCCATTTTTAAATTTTATCTAAACCTAACCAATTAACCCCTTCCTAATGAATATTATTCTGTAAACATTAAGAATTAATCAGGCCTTTACCCACATTGGCTACAGCAGTGTAGCTAAGGAGGTGACATGGGAATCAGACTTGGGTGCTGAGTTCGAGGGGTGACAAAAATAGCAGCCATTCCTACTGCCAGCAGTGCAGCCACTGATGCTGCCCTGTGAGCCACCACTGCCCAGGGAGCACAAGCGCCCAAGTATTGGCTTGGTGTATTGGTTAAAAGCTTTTCTGGATAATATATCTGATCGTGATTGAAGCAACTTGGCTATTTGTACATCTTCACTCTCATGTGCTCTGAGAATCTTTCCCAAAAGATTGCCAAGAAACAAAGTAGCAGAATACAGCCTTCACAGAACAAAGATGTGAAAATGAATCAAGTTTTTCTTTGAACCATGTGTAAATTAAATTATACTAGACCTATATGCACTGCAATACTGCTTACCAAAAGCTACTTTTCATTTTCTATGTTTTGATCTATTTCTGCCCATCTGTTTGTAGATTAATTTAGATTAACTGCCAGCTGAATTGTGAACCATGTTGTTGAATAAGTATCATGAACGAGGATTTTCTAGTGTTGCAAAGGAAGCTTGTAATTGAATTTACTGTCATTTACTTTAATTTTGCTAGCTCATGTACTGTGCTATTTTGGATATCTTTAAAATGTGCTAGTCTAAACAACTTCTGGCTATCCTCTTTCTGTGGCCCCTGCTACATGTTACATATATTACAGAAATAACTGGTTAATTATACAATAAATTTAAACTGGTCACAGAAGCAAAATAATTATCACATGATAAAACTGACTATCCAGCTATAAAAAGAGCAAACTAGCTATGAAGTTAGTACTTGAAAATGTGTAACAACTTTATAGGTGGTTTATATCCAGCTTTAATTTGAACATGTAGCAGGGCCCTATGTATCTCAGTTGTAGAGCTTGTCTGTATAGGACAAAAATTCAGAATAGCCATTGTGGAATAGCTGTTGCTGAGAAGTTGCCGAAGTTAAACCAATCAAAGGAATTCATGTGAAGTAAGACTGTCCACATAAGGAGTTAGTGAGGAATAACTGTTGTGATTTTAATCCACACGCTAGCTATTTTGCAACTTTCCTATGGTATGAAACCTGTACAGTGCTAAGGGTCATTTAGATATGTGGGATTTTAGGTAAATAAAGACAGGACTTCTTCAGTAGATATAAACGACTGTATATACTCTGTTCCAAGGTAAGGTACCCCCCCCCCCGCCACTGAACGGGGGGGGGGGGGGGGCAGGGGGAGGAGGAGGGAAGCGCTCCTTATCTTGGAACCAAGTAAAAAGGGGCAGTGGGAGGCAGCTGCTTTGGTTCCGGCTCCAGCTCCGGCACCGGCTCCAGCTCTGACCCAAAGTCAAGAAAAGAGCCACAGCTGCTGCCTGACCACCCTCCCCCCCCACTCCGGCTGCCTCTGCACACCCTGCTTCTGCCCCTCCTCCCCACAGCCTCAGGCCCCACCTGAATTTTCCCCATCTCCCCTGCATCACTTGTGCTCCCCTGCCACTTCAGCCTGGGGCTCCTACCCCTATTTCTCCATCTTCACTCCCCTCACAATTGACCCTTGCTCTGTGCCTGCCAGTTCCATCCCCTCCAGCCCAGCTCTGTAGCAGCAGTGCAACTCCATGCTGCTGCTATGGGATTAGGCTAGGGCTGTGCTCCATGTCCTAGGCTGCACTAGGGATGGAGCCTGCCACTACAGTGCAAGGGTAAGGGCCCCTGCAGGTGAGGGGTGGATCAGGACAATGGCAGGGACTCAGGGGGAGAGGGGGAGACAGGAGGTGGGGGGGACCTTAAGCTGCATGGGGGATGCAAAAGCAGCATGGGGAAGAGATGGGGGCAGGACCCCAGGCTGTGGGGGAGCAGGCACAAATGGGAGTAAGTAGGGGGAGCAGGCAGCTTGCCCCTTGCTGCCTGCCCCCCTACTTACTCCGATCTGTAGGGGGAAGATAGTGTGAAGGCAGTGGTTGGGGGGAGCAGCATGCACCTTGTTGCCTGTCCCACCACTGCCCTCCCAGCACCGGGCCCTTACCATCTCTCTCCCCTACCAGGTGGGGGGGGGGATGCAAATTTAACATGGCCCTCCAATAATTTGATTCTTTGCCTGGAAAATTATAACAAATTTATAAAGTGTCCATTTTTAGAATCTGATTTTTTGGGAGGTCATCTTAGATTCGGGTAATACAATTCAACAAAGTTATTTTGCCTTTCGGTAATTAAAGATCTGACTAATTATATTTGGAATCAAAACAGAGTTAGACCTCTTCTAGAAAGAGTTTTTCTAGTGTTCTTGAGGAATTTGGTCAACTTGATATTAAGTCATTGCTTTGAAAATGATTTAGGAATATAACTCCCATTGGCAGTTTTTGGTTTAACAATTAGCTACAGAAATATTTTTTTGAGGTGAAAAATAGTGAAACTGACTATACACAAGAGGTTCAAAATAATCAAAATATAATGAAAAAAAAATCAGGTTTATCCTACACACCCACCTTTTCAGTAATTATTTCACTTACAACAGTAAGAAATAAAATTGTTTCCAGCACATTTTAAATAAGGCAAAAGTCAGTGTAAAGCTCATGTATTAAGTTCACCATTAGAGGGTGAATCAAAGATGACGCATAGGTTTTTGACACTTTCTATATAAACAGAAAGACTTTAATGGTTTGAATTGATGCATATTTATGTATTTACCTTAGTAATGAAAATGTCAGGTTATCTTTTTTTTTTTTGATTGTTTTTAAGAGGGTGGTATTTTGCAGGGGGTGTTTTCTGAGGGGAGGGGATTACTTTTTGCTGGTTTGTTTGTTTTTGAAGCCATATAAATTCATAGATTCATTGATTGTAAGACTGGAAGGGACTTTGGAAGATCATTGGGTCCAGCCCACCTGCACTAGGCAGAAAAGACAGGTGGGGTCAGATGACCCCCAGCCAGGTGACCATCCAGTCTCCTCTTGAAGATATCCAGTGTAGGTGATCGCACCACCTGCAGAGGGAGCTTATTCTACAGTCTGGGCACCCTAATTATGGAGAAGCTTTTCCTATTTCTGAGCCTGAAACGGTCTTCCAGGAGTTTGTGGCCATTACTCCTGGTTTTCCCCAAGGGTGCCCTGGTGAACAGTTGTTTGCCGATCCCTTGATTTACTCCCTTAGTGTAGTGGTAAACTGCTACCAAGCCTCCTCTCAGCCTTCTCTTTTTTTAGGCTGAAGAGTCCCAAATCCCTCATCCTTTCCTCATATGGCTTGTCATGCAAGTCTCTGATCATACAGGTGGCTCTCCTTTGGACTTGCTCAAGCTTTTTCATGCCCTTGTGTCACGGCGGGACCCCCAGGAAGACTGTGATCTCCTTAAGGTCCCTCATACCGTGTCAAAGCCGGCCCAAGAGCACCCTCTTATTCTCGCCCGGGTCTACTACAGCCCCTTGCAGGCCTCTCAACCTGGCCCCTCGCGGGCGCCTCAACCATTCCCCTTCTTGGGCCTCACACTGGTCCCCTTCTCTGGGACCTTCTGGGCCACACTGGGCTCCTCAAAGTGCCCCTCTCTGGGGTTGGGGTCTATGCACCCCGCACACAACCCAGGGTCTCAGTTCCCCGCCTGCAACCCACTGGTTGTGCTCCTCGCCACCAATTTGCGCCTCCACTGGCGCGCAAGCTGCGCCTTCACTGGCGCTAGGGCACCCCACCCCTATGGGGTCCCTATGAGGACACTGCGCCCTCTTGGCGCTAGGCCACCCCACACTCTCTGGGGCCCCTATGAGGCCTCCTCCAACCCCTACAGCCTCACCCAAGCCTCCGGTTTAATCCATAACAACACAAACATAAACTAGAGCCTCCTGGCTATAACTCAAACTAACACCCTCTGGCTATAACAACATTGCTCAATGTAACCGCGGTACTTGCTATTAGGCTTCTCTCTGCGTCCTAACTCCAGGAGCTCCTGCCCCTCTGGCTGCTGGCAGGGAACTGCCAGCCTGGCCTTGACTCTTGGCTTTATAAGAGCCAGGCCCTGCCCCCTACAGGCAGCTGACTCTTATTAGTTGCCCTGGCAACCCACAGCTGTACTCATTATGGCTGCTAGGGCTTTTCCCCAGCAGTTTTCCCCTCTCTAGGAGCGGGGCAGCGAGGTGCGCCACGACACCTTGTTAAAGCACAGTGCCCAGAACTGGATGCCGTACTCCAGCTGCAGTCTCACCAATGCTGAGTAAAGTAGAAGAATCACTTCCTTGGTTTTACTTGAGATGCATTGATTGATGCATGCCAAAGTGTTTTTTGCCCTACTGGCTACAGCATTGCACTGACGGCTCATATTCATTTTGTGATCTATTATTATACCTAGGTCCCTTTCATTTGTGGTGCTGGTCAGTTTGGCTCTGCCAGGCCAGGAGGTGTGCTGAGGATTGTTTGTCCCCAGGTGGAGCACTTTACATTTCTCACTGTTTAACTTCATCTGGTTTTGATCTGCCCAACTTACTAGCCTGTCTAAGTATGCCTGTATCTGTAGCCCATCTTCAAGCATGACCATGCTTCCCCATAACTTGGTATCATCCATGAACTGGGCCAGTGAGCTTTTTACCCCTACATCCAAATCATTGATAAAGACACTGTAAATAATTGGACCAAGCACTGACCCCTGTGGGACACTGCTGGCCGCTTCTCACCAGGGCAACACAGATCCATTCATTAGAACTCTCTGGGTCCTTCCCTGGAGCCAGCTTCCTACCCACCTAACCATCGAGCAGTTAAGCCTGCAATCCTCCAATTTTCCCTTGAGAATATCATGGGATACCAGATCAAAGGCCTTTTGGAAGTCAAGCAGCAAATATGTGATACACATTTTTGAATCAGATTTTAGAATTCTCATTCTGACTAGAGAAAAGTACCTTATTCTTTTTCTTTCTTTCTTTTTGACACAAAAAACAGAGGCAGTGAGTGATGACTCTTTGGGATACCGACAGAGAGACTCCACTGGCTTTTCACCATTAAAAAAAAAAAAAAAAAAATATTACACAAAAAGTACAAAAAGCAAGTAAGTAAATAATATAAAAATTTGAAGAAAGACTTTGGATTCAGTACCCATTGCCTGCAGCTATGCTGCTTTGTTCAGCATTTAAATACACATACATCCACACACACATTCAATGCTATTGTTAGAGGTTTGTCGGGGCAACCTGATTCATGCTTTCAAACAGCTTGTATGCTGCTAAATCTACCAGCTGTAACTCTAGTTGTATGATGGCTTTAAAGGGATACAGCTTCACAATAGCTGTATGTCACAGCGGGGTCCTCCAGGAGGGCCGTGATCTCCTCGAGGTCCCTCGCTCCGTGTCAAGGCCGGCCCAAGGCACCCTCTTATTCTCATCCACCACGTCTTGCTGGTAAATATAAGGTTGGGAGGCTGCCTATGACTCCCTGGGCATGGCTACTTGGGACCTCTATCCCCGTGTGTTCCTGGACCCCCTGGGGTCTACTGGTGTAATAGGTGCTCCCCAGGCACCCTAGCCTTATGGGCTACGCGTGGCTCCTACCACCCCTAATACCACGCCCCAAGCCTCACTGATGTGGAAGACGTTGTTAGGTCAAACTACACCTATGCCCACTCTTTTGCCTTCTCTACAATAAGCTGGTCCCCTCTGGGACGTCCCCTTGAGCTGCTGGTCTTTTGGGCCCACCGCACCACTACCCTCTCTAGTACGGGCTCACCGCGCTGCTACTCCCCGTCCTCTCGGGGGCAACCGCAGCACCTTGCCCTTCTCTGGGACTCTGTACTGCTAACCCTTTCTGTCTGGGTCCACCGCAGCACCCTTCCCCTGTCCTGGGTTTTTCATGGTGCTAGCCTGTTACTAGGCTCGCTCCTCCTGTCCTGGGTTCCTCAATCAGGCCCCTCTCGGGCCTCTCAAACATTGCCCCCCTCGGGCTCCTCAATAAATTGCCCCGCTCTAGGGCTCCTCAGCAATCACCCCTCCCTGGGGCTAGGGTCTATGCACCCCGCACCCAACCCGGGGTCTGCGTTCCCCATCTGCAACCCACCAGTTGCACCCGCAACCCACTGGTTGCGCTCCTCACTGTGAGCTGCGCCTGCACTGGCACTGCGCCCTCACTGGCGCTGAGGTCCCCATACCACTGGGGTATGGATGAAGATAATGCACCCTCTTGGCACTAGACTGCGCCCTCACTGGCACTGGGGCACCCCACCCCTATGGGGTCCCTATGAGGCTCAGCCGCTCCTCTCTGAGCTTAACTGACCCCACGACTCTGTCCTGTAACTCTCAGGGCCTAGTGCGCCCTCACTGGCGCCAGGGCCTCACACTCCCTTGTGAGTCCCCGATGAGGCCTCCTCCAACCCCTACAGCCTCACCCAAACCTCTGGGTGTAATACACACACTAACCAAACAAAACCCAAGCCTCCTGGCTGTAACTTAACTCAAGGGCGCCTGGCTGCAACAACATAGCTCCTGCACCACAGAGCCACCATCCTTCAGCCTGCTCAAGCAGTCCTCACATCTTAGCCCCATGAACTCCTGCCTCTCTGGATGCTGGCAAGAAACTGTGAGCCTGGCCTCAGCCCTGGGCTTTATAAAGGCCAGGCCCTGCCCCCTTCTGGCCAGCTGATTCTTATCAGTTGCCCTGGCAACCTGCAGCTGCGCTCGTTATCTCCGCTGGGCTCCTTATGTACTGTCAGAGCTTCTCCTCTGGCAGCTTTCCCCTCTCTAGGAGCAGAAGCACCGAGGTGCCCTGCGACACTGTATTATTTACATTTTGCACAATATTTATTTCAGGTTAAATTATATTGGTAGTTTATGGACATTTTTACAGAAGTTTAGTAGCCATATAGCACACTATTAAATAATTATTGAAGAGGTACCAGAAGGTGTTTGGGATACTAACTGTCTACCTGGAAGACTTTCATGGGGCTATTTTTTTATCCCCCTCTCTTGTTCAAGGTGTGTTTGATGCCTGCTACATACAGAAACCCTGTATTCCTTTGTATTAGCACAGCTCTTTAGTACAACTGGGCCCTGATTCTGAGTAAGGTTTCTAGGTATTGTGACTATAAAAATGTATTTATAGCTCATGGTCCTTCCAGTGTGTGTTGTGGTACCTTAAAAGACACAAAGCTGTGTATAAGATATGGATACTGCCATGTAATGCCTTCTCCAGACTATTTGCCTTCCCCAGTTTATTTGTCAGAATTGCAGTGTTGGTTCCTCTGTGCATGGAATTAGCCTTCTGCTCCCATTAGACATGCCCCAAAACTTTTAAATGTTGTGACTCAAAATTTTTGATATGCCAAATTTTTTTTTTAAATTGCACGCTTATGTTGACCTGAAATGATTGTTATTTACAATCTTTTCATGCACTGAAAAACCAATTAGTTGCCCAGCCCTCACCAGTATTGTACATTATTCAAATGTATTCATTAGGGGGGGGCGCAGCAAAGGATTGGAGATGCTCCATTCACGAGGGCACCTCTTGGGGTAACAAGGAACAATGGTCACAAACTGACAGGGAGAAGATTTAGATTAGATATCAGGAAAAACTTCTTCACAGTAAGGGTGGCCAAAATGTGGAGCTTCCAAGGGAGGTGGTGCTCTTCCCTACCCTGGGGGTCTTTAAGAGAAGGCTGGATAGGCATCTCACTGCGGTTATCTGACCCCAGCACTCTTTCCTGCCTAGGCAGGGGGTTGGATTCAATGATCTGTTGAAGTCCCTTCCAACCCTAACAACTATGAATCTATGAATTCTGAGTATGATTGGCCTTGCTTAGTTTATTTTGCCTAACACTATAGTGCTTTATCTCCACCATGTTTTTGCAAAAGCTAAGATGCATGAGTTATTCTGTGATTTAAAAAATGTTTCCACTCTGAAAGCAGACTCTAAATTGGCTTCAGTTTGTTTCCTGGTGACATTGGGCATGTCTACAAGAGATGCTTTACTGGAGATTAGTGTAAATTTACTACACAGCAAGCGTCACCGTCTACACATGCAAATGCTTACTGCACAGTTATTTGCTCTAATTACAAGTGAATTTATTACCTGTAAATAAAAATAAGAAATTTATTTGTGATTAGTTACCGCACAGTACGGCATGTGTAGATGGTCAGCCAGGCAGCAGGGGTGGGAGATCACTCCCTGTCCCAGGAAGGTGCCTACTGCTGGGGCAGGCTCTGCCACCAGAGCCCAGGTGGGGACAATGTCTTCAGGCCCCAGCAGCAGAGAACTCCCAGTCCTCGCTCCCTGATCATGGAGCAAGGGCTGGGAGGTCTCTGCATAGGGAGAGTTCCCCACCCAGCCTGGAGCTGGCTGGGACCTGCACCTGAATGGGACAGTTCCCAGCCAGCCTTGGGCTGCACGGGAAGTCTGCACATGCAACCTGGAGGTAGCTGGGGACAGTCCCATTTTGGGCAGTTCCCAGCCAGCTCCGGGCTCCACATGCAGACTTCCCCATACAGCCGGGGACTGGCCAGGAAGTGTCCCAGTCAGGAACAGGTCCCAGCCCCACAGATTTTTCCCATCCCCATGCTAGGGTGGCCATTCATCCAGTTTTATAGAGGACAGCCTGGTTTTCTGCTACTCTGTCCTCTGTCCTATTGATATGAAGCTGGACGCCTTTATGTCAAACTGGTAGAAGTCTGCAGAGGAAAACAGAGGACATAAAGGCATCTGGTTTCGTATCAATAGAACAGAGGACAGAGTAGCAGAAAACCACGCTGTCCTCTATAAAACCAGATGAATGGCCACCCCACCCCATGCCCCAATTGGGCGATCAACACAGGGGCTTGGAACAAGCTGCAGGGGAGGGGCAGGTTTCATCCCGCTGTTCCAATCCACCGGTGGGGCAGGTAGCAATGAGCCCCAGGCTGAGCAGAGCTCATTGCTAATGGAGTGAGAAAAGGGAGATTCCTTCCTTTCATAATTTAACTTCTTTATTGAAATAACTTTTCCTCTCTTTTATTCATTGTAAGGAACTTGACAGTTTAAAATACCTTCTCTATTGTCTATTGTGTACAGAATACTCCTTCTAGCTTTGCAAATATGGGGGAGGGGTGTAAAATCAGAGAAGAACAGATTTTTCACAGTGCAGTCTATTCTCATCAGCCTCTTGCCCACCTGTTTAATGTCTTATGCATAAGGACCTACCTAAATTGTGGTGCGACAAAGGGATTTTCATGGGCTGCTCTTGGCACACAGAGCCAACTTCATGGTCTTTTTGCAATGAGTCCCTCCCTTACTGCTAATTGACCAAGGGGCTCCATCAGCCCCGCCCATCATCACTGATTGGCTAAGAGGCAAAAACCATGGCATAATTAAATAGCAAACTGCAGAAATATCAAATAAATTACTGTATTATTATAAGACTAAGTATTACATTTAAATCTAAATGGAAATATATTGTGAATATAAACATATACAATATGCACTATAACTAATGTCATCATAATTTATCATTAGCATTTTACAAAAGTTTAGTAATACTACATGTGCTAACCTTGATTCAGGATCATGTTAGTTGTTAAACACAGCAGTTGCAGCTGACACCCTCTGTCTCTGCAGTATGAACACTTATCTATACATTGCGATCACATGTTCTACATCCACTGAATTGATTGGAATGGTAAGGCAGTGTTTTGTCAAGTTGTAGAGATGTGGAAGCCAATCAGAAATGGACTACCAAAACATCATCAGAGTCAAAGGCATCTGGCATTCTTTGACAAAGTTCATTTAAGCAACACGTTCCTTGTCATGCCCTTTCTGCTATCCAGGGATTGATTTCAGTAGCTGAGGGTCAAAACCAAGAAAAGATACCTGATTGGGGTAAAAAATGTGAATAGCACTTTAAAAAGGAGGCAGCTCATTATTTAAACTGCAATGGTAGTGACTGATCATAATTGCAGTACTGATTCAACTTCACAGCTATTACCTGGAACAGTTCTTGTCTCCATTGATTTTCACATTGACAGTTCGAAAGTTGTTGTGATGCCATGTCTTTGACCCAACTTATCAAATCCATCAACTTATTTTGTGCTTGGTGGATCAAAACCTGCCAACTTTCAAACCACGTTAGAAGCTCCACGAATCAGATCACATTTTCCGTCACAAACTTACCTTGATCTTCAATGTTGCCCTGCTTTAATAGATCAAATAGTTTAGGAATGCATTGTATCCCAGGTGTGATTTCAAGCTCCTTGCACACAAATTGCTGGCAGTACTTTGTATTCTTTGCATGGCAGTGAACTGCATTAAACCATGAATTCCACTTTATAAGCACTAGCTCTGGTTGAAGTGATACAGTCATATGCAGATCCCTGCTGTGATTGACGATGGACTCCCTGTATCAAAGCTTACGACCTGGACAATATTTGAACATTTTTTAAAAAGAGGAATCCAGGCTATCCACATAAGGAAAATGTGCACACCAGATGTCACTTAGTAAAGAAAGGATGTGTGCATTGCAGGTGACATGAATTGCATTGGGCATTATTCCATGTGGCACATTGGCGAAAGCTTTGCATATATACATTACATTATCAGACAGAAGTGCTGAGATCTTGCTAAATTCTAAGCTAAAGCTGTAGTTTATAACAGTTTCAGCTTCCCTACAGCTCGTGCCATGGCAGAAAAATTGATGGATGCAAGGTGAATTGGCTCTGTTTGAAAAACAGGCAGATCATGGTCTGTCCAGAACCTAGGTACAAATAAAATGTGCAGAACATAGTTATCTTGGGCATCTGTTGCTTCATTTGCTACTATCAAAACTGATTCATATTCTGCCAATGCAGATGTTGTAGACTGAACATGCAAAGCAATTAACTCATGGTAGATAATCTTGGTGAAGCTTGTTTGCACAAAGGAAACTGCCAGCATTTGGCATATGTTTGTTCAAGTTGTACCTTAATTTAGAGTTATCAATTTTTTCCAGAGGCATGTTGGCAGCCATGAATGCCTCCACTAGCGTGAATGTAGCCTATCTTCTTGTCAGACTGCTTTCAGTGGTTGTTTTAAAGTTTGAGGACATAGTCATTTGTTTCTTGCTCTGACCTTCAGCCTCTGCAGCAGCCAGATTGCTGCGTTTTCTTTGTATTCTGGTAAGCTTTTATATTTTTTTTGGTTGATTCCACACAAAATTGCAGGAAACACCATTTTTCCCTGGTGAATGTGGAAATCACCCCTTTTTTCAGTTTCCACAAAAAACATAAAACTGTGATTTAAATAGGTCCCTACTTATGCATCCCTGGTGGCATACCGAGGTGCAAAACAATGCATGGGCTGCATTTGTAAGATTGTTGCTTATGGTAGGCAAGGTGGTTGTTCATCCATTGAACACTTGTGCAATACAGTTCAGCTCCCACCACAATCTGACTCTAACACCTTAGGCACTTTTGTTTCCCCCTCTGCATGTGAGTTTGTGACCTTTTTTGTTTTTAAATAATGAAGTATGCTATTTTTCACTCAAATAGCATTCAAAATACAGATAATAAGCTCCATGAATGATTTGTGCCCCCGGTGGCTGAGGGGTATGGTGGTGCAGCGATAGCAGTGGGAGCAGGAGTGGGAGTGGGAGCATGGCGGTGGGAAGCGGGGGAGCTCCTGCAGAAGTTGCCAATGCTGTTGGCAGCACGGGGGTGGGATGGGGGGAGTAGTGGCAAGTGCCAACCAAGGGTCAGCAAATACCTGCAGCCACTGGCAGCAGTGTTGGCTGCGGCCAGTGGGGATCGCGAACTGCCCGCAGACGCTGCCGACCCCCAGGCGCCAGTGATAATGTCGGGGGTGCCTTTTTGTAGTGGGTGCATGCGCACCCCCTATGTGTTGCCCCTGATAAGCTCAGAGCCTCAAAACTGGCCACTGGCCACTAGAATGTAACACACCTTAAAAGAGATCTAGTTTGAAATGCTGTTACAAAAGAGACACCTTTTAATGGCACAAAGCCAATCTGGTTCATCTTCTCTGGCTGGCATGGTAGCAAACCTGTATCTATTGAAAAGAGCTAGTTACAGGCCATTTCTTCTAATGTCTCCTTGATTAATCGCAGTCATTTCTGTAATCTGGAAGGGACTTCATGCATTGCTTCAGAATTTTTTTAAAAATTGACTCTCTGTGCTATCTTGCTACAAGAAATATATTTAAGAGAACTGCATATTTCTCAAGGGTGAGAGATTTAAGTAAGACACTAAAAATATGAGATCCAAATCTAGGGTTTCTGACTTTGAATCAAGGTCTTCCATTTCCACAACACAAAAGAATACTTACATTTTGGATCCATGATCCTGATAGTACAGAGATGCACCTAAGGACTACTAAGCTTTACCAAATCTATATGTTCTAAAAAGAAACCTCAGATTTCCTGAAAAGTTTTTCTTTTTGATCTCTCTTCTGTTAGCAGCAACATCTGACAATGCCAGTGGCACTCTTTTTGGATGTAGAATTGTCCCTCTACAGTCTATTTTTATCCATGGGTTTAGCTCTTAATTGCTTGCTGTCTTTTACTTAGCTTTTCCTCCTGAAAATAAAATGAAAGGTGTGCTATCACTTTGTACAGGCAACCCCCACTTAACACTATTTCGCTTAGCACTATTTCGCTATAACACTCATTTTAAATTGATACCTGATTTCACTTAGCGCTCAGCGAGTTTCATTATAACACTTGTGGTCACCATGTTGGATCATTAAAAACAATTGTGGTCGCCATCTTGGGTCATTAAATACGTTCAGTTTTGCTTAACACTCGTTTCCTTTAATGCTTAGTTTTTCAGGAACCAATTAAGAGCGCTAAGTGGGGGCTGCCTGCATACATACAGATGACATATTTCTTTTGGGCAATTTGCTTCTGTTTGGCAACACTTTATTCCAATAGTTACATATGCAGCCAAAGCAGGTGGAACATGATTTGCTTAAATTGAATGTCCTAAAATCCTATTTGTTCATTTTGTTTGTGGTTTGTACAGTTGTCATAATCTTAAAATGTGAACAGTTTAAGTTTCCATACAGTGCAGTTTTATCACTTGAGTTTAGCATGTTAGCACATTTAGAGGAAAAATGATAAATCAATGGGCAGGTGGCATAACAGAAAGCAGTGTGATCGGCAACCTGTTTTGTAAACAGCCATAAAATTTCTGAAGTATGAATCCTGGATTTTTGGTTACACTTCAGGAAGTTAAGAGATGATCTTTCCTAGTTGTTTAAAATATGTTGCTGGTGGTATGTTGCTAGCATTAGTGGTGTGCAATTTAATTTTATAGCAACAATCATCTTGTGCTGAATTGTACCCTAGAGGGAAGTTCAGCAGATCCTATTTCATAAGTTTATCCTTGATTTTTCTGAACAGTAGTGTCCATAATATCTTTAACTATGCTCTGTTATCAATAAATTAATTTATCTCCAGCCAGAAAAAATCTTTTCTTCTTCCATCATGTTTTTCAAGACAGCGAAAAAGGAATACTTGGAAACAGAGATTTTTGTCTTGGGCTGTGTCATGTCCTATCCCATCATCTGGGTAAATCCTTTTATTAAGACTTTTAGAATTCCCTACTGCTTGGAAGTGCTTGGAAAGGCTCACTTCCCTTTACCATACCTCATGCCTGGCCCTTTACAAGTGAAATGAGACACTGAGAACTGTTCCAAGCAGACGGGTTGACACATTTCATGACTTCCCAATTCTTTACAGATGCACTGAATATGCCAACTGAAATTCTTTTGATCAGAAAACCCACATGCTAGTCATCAATCCCTAGTAAGTGCCCTGCATGATGATAGTTATTGCTTAATAATAGAGCCTTAGTAATCAAAAAGGCGTATAATGGCTTAGTCACTGAAGATTTTCAACAGGTGTATTAACCTTAGTTCATAAATACCTATTTTGTTTTCAAATGGCAGCTTTTTTCTGTGGTTCATTTCATGGGTTTGTTAGTGATAATGGGAAATAACTTACTCATTGTCTTTACAGACCTTGAAGTTTTTATTTTGTTCTTCCCCTCAGCTAGCACTTGAGATGGGGATGATGAATGAGTCAAATTACTTTCCTATGCCAGGGAATTCACACTCAGATTGGTTTGCATTCTAAATGTATTCATCCTCAAACTATGCTCTTGGCAATAAAGAATACAAACCCACATTTTAAAACACCAATCTTCATCCCAGTGCCCAGGGCTTATGAACACAAATAATAGCAGGAAGAATTTTGCATTCAGAATTATTTATGGATGCTGCATAGTTCACTTAGAGGTCAAAACACCTGATTGTGTCAACAAATCAAATTCACAATTGCACCAAATTCACAATTGCACCAGCTAGTATTTCTGGCCACAAAATGGAGTTCCTGTTAACAGATCAGGAGGTAGGCATGTGGTCTTATGTCCACAACACTGGGTTCCTCTTTGTCTGAGCTGTCTCAGCCTCATTTTTCTTTTCCCACAGAAATTATGCAACTGAAGGAGAATTTGCTGGATGAGGTTCTGTGGTCTGCATTGCTTAAGAAATTAAAAGAGATTATTATAATGGTTCCTTCTGGACTTGAAAATGTATTAATCAAAATCAGACTTAGAGCTTCCAGCATATTCCAGAGGAGATTCAAAAAGTCATACTTTATTTCCACACTGTTAAGAGAATTTGTTTTTCTGCTGCTCTTCAGTTAAGATTTTTCACTCCTTAGCAGATCAAAAAAAAGGGGTCATGGCCTTTACCTGATAATAATGAAACATGCTCACTTCACTGATCAAAATCTATTAGAGGTCACTAATGATGATTTCAGCCATAAAGTCTTTCTTTTTTTCCAGTGTGCTCCTGCATACGCTCTCTCTTTCATGCTTCCCTTGGACTGCCATTAAGTAGGTCCATACTGATTACTGGGTACTAGAACTTTTGCGTCCACAGTAGCTGAGGAAGACAAGTATTATTTATTACTTCCTTTGTCCCAAGGAATCCTAGTCATGAGCAAGGATACCACTATGTTAGCTGCTTCACTAATACAGCCCCCTACTCCAAAATGCCCTAGGCGCAAATGCACCAATAGACTTGGGCTAAGCAATATTTGGCATGTCTACATGTTCATTTATGCTGGCTTAAATTTACTGCACAGTAAATTACTGCACAGTAAGCAGGGATAGGCCATTATCTACATGTGCAGGTGGTAAAGCACATTAACACTGTGTGTGTGGACTGACTTGGGACTAAAGCTAGTCCCAAGTCAGTCCACACACACAGTGTTACTGTGCAGAAAGGCATCTATACATGCATTATTGCACAGTAACTAATTGGGGAAGTCAGTGTAAGTCACCATGTTTACTGTGCAATTCATAGTTTCATAGTAGCTAGGGTCAGGAGAGACCTGAACAGATCATCTAGCCTGACCCACTGTCACAGGCAGGAATGAATGCTGGGTTCACAAGACCCCAAACAGGAAATCATCCAACCTCCTCTTGAATTTGCCCAAGGTAGGGGTGAGGACCATGTCCCTGGGAAGTTGGTTCCAGATTTTGGCCACCCTGTCAAATATTGCCTTCTGATCTCTAACCTAAACCTATTCTCCGTCAGCTTATGACCATTGTTCCTTGTCACCCCAGGTGGTGCTGGGGAGAAAAGGGCTCTGCCTATTTGCTGTTGAGTTCGGGCATGCACATGTAGATGCAGGCCTGTACTGCTCAGTAATTTTAATTACTACACAGTAAATGCACATGTGTAGATGCACCCATTATGTGCAAACATGGATAAGCACCCATTTGGGAGATGGAATTCACAACCCTGCGTGAGGCACCAAAGTTTCCCATACAGTTAATGGTGAGAGTTAGGTACCCGGGACTGGGACTCACAGCAGCCAGCAGGCTGAGCATGGGGAAATACCTAAAATTTTAGGTATTTCCCCATGCACTGAATAGAAGGAATATCTGAAATACCACCTTTCTCAGGGACTTAGATGGGTACATTTAGGTCTGTGTTAGGTGCCTCATGAAACTGAGAATCACAGCCTCATGGATTTAGGCATCTAAGTTGACTATTTAGGTACAAATGTCTGTCTCTTTCCTGACAAAATCAGGGGAAGAGAGAAAATGGTGGTGGTGACAGCCCTATTGTACAGCCCTATTTTATACAATACTCTAATGAAAACACTTGTTAGGTAAGTGGGAGACCTGGGTCAAATCTTAGTCAAATCTGCATGATGAGCACTACCCAAGATGAATGAAAGGCATCAGGACCTTATATTTAGGCCCCATTTTTTTAATGAAAGTAGCTGTGGCTTCTGTGCTTTGTTCCATACTCTGTGCTGTCAGTGTGTGTGAGTTTTGGTCTGAGTTTCCTCAGAGGACCTAAGCCCTAGCATGTCTGGTTTCTGAGTTGCAAACAGGCTCAGTGGCACATAAAACAGCAGTTCCTCTAGCACAGATTTTCACTGAATTTGTCAACTTGGAGATAGTGTCCTATGACTGTAAAAAAGCAAACGTAGTACCTTTTTTTTACAAAAGGGAGAAAGAATTATGCAAATTATTACAAGCCTGCTAGCTTAACTTCAATAGCATGTAAGATCTTAGAACAGATAATGAAGGAAAGAATATAGAAGTAAGCAGAAAACGGGACAAAACACAGCATGATGAGTTAACAGATTTCTTGGATAAGGAGAATATAGTGGACTTATCTAGATTTGAGGAAAGCTTAAGAACGTAAGTGTCACATTGGCTCAGACCAGTGGTTCATCTAGCCCAGTACCCTGGCTAGATACAGGGCCAAACTGGTAAGGATGGAAATCTGCTAAAATTGTGAGTTGGAAAAAAAAGTTCAAATGAAGTGGGGACTACAGCTGGCTCTGTTGACAGGTGAGTTATTTGTCTAGAGAATGGTTACCAGGTTTGGACCATTCCTATTTAATCTTGTTATCATAGACCTTGGTACTGGAACTCATGAAACTGGTGGATGACACTAAGGCAGGAGGTATTACCAATATGGAAGAGGATTGGATTATGTCACAGGAAGATGAGATAATCTTGTAAAATGGAGCATCAGAAATTAAATGAAGTTTAACAGTACAGAGTGCAAAGTCACACATTTTTGGACAAATAACAAGGATTTGGTTGTAGGAGGGGGTGCAGAGATGGGAAAAACTGGAGGGAACAACCCAAATCTATTACATTAATATTTTCCGGTTTGATTCAAAGCATGTAAGGAAATGTTGGTGGGGGGACAGGAAGCTCTAATTTGTTTTTTTTAATTGGTTCTTTATAAGATGGCTATGAGCCACCAGTGCAACACAGCTGTGAAAAAGGATAACACAATCCTAGCATGTATTACATGGATATATTTATAGAGACAAAGTGGTATTTATACTATTGTACAGGCATAGGCAGGTCCTTATTTAGAATACCGTGTGTAGTTCCAGTCATGAATATTCACAAAAGATTAACTTAAATAGAATAGATTCAAAGAAGGGCCACTAAGATAGTTAAGGGAACAGAGACCTTTTCTTGTGAAAAATTAAAGAAGCTTGGCTCCTTTAACTTAGCAAAATGGAGAGTGAGAGGGCACATGGTCACTCTTTATTAGTACATTCATGAATGTACTAATAAAATGAATATTAAGGAAGGAGATGAGTTTTTAATGTTGAAAAACAACACCATCACACGATCAAATGGCTAAAAACTGACTACAGATACATTTGGATTAGAAATTGTATGGTTTCTAATATAGGCGACACATAGGGGGAGATTGGGCGGGGCATGCCCCCCCCAAAATTGGCCCTTGCCAGCTGGGAAGTGGGGAGTGCCAGCTGGTGCCCCACCAAGAAGTGCCAGCATCATTTCTGGTTTTCTGCAGGCACTTCTGGGGTTGGCGATTGGCCGCTATGCTCCCCCATCCCGGTCAGCAATTAGCCACTGGTGACCCCCAGAGCCAGGAGGCACCAGTTGCCCATGGTTTCTAATGATCAGTGAAGTAACATTTTGTAATAATCTTCAAGCAAAGTGGTGGGGAGAAAGAAACTGAAGCACTTTAAGATTGAACTGGATACATTTATGAAAGGGATGTTCTGATAGGACAGGGACTTCTGGCTCAACAATCAGCATGTGTTATAAAGAACCATGTTTTTGCCATTCACATACTGGGGTATAGAGACTATTCTCTTGTAGGGCAGTCAATGTATGATAATCCCACATTTCCTCCCTTTTGCTGGTTGCCAATAAGAGATAGGAAGAATTTTTCTGCCCTGATGAATGCTACTGTCTTCCAAAGGCTCAGGAGGCTTCTCTGAGTCCTATGTTTCTATGTCTCCTATGTAATGAGATTTCTTTGCATAAGCAGTAATTATATAGATAAAAATGTTGCCATTTATATTTGCATTGTTTCTAGCTGAGTTTCTACCAAGTAACTTGATCAGATAGCATTGGTCAAATCAGTTTGGAAGCTTTCTTTTAAAATTACATGCTTTAGAAATGTTGTTTTCATTTAAAAACTGAAATATAGAAGATGCAATAGTTTTTGTGGCAAGGGTAAATTGTATGGTCTAATCTGCAGCCAAATAAAGTTTCTTAGTGAAGTGTTAGCAGGTATACACATATAATTTTGATAAACTGTACACTTTATAATGGTAGTGATGGACACACCAAAAATGGTCTAGATAATATATGTAGACAACCAGTTAAATAATTTAGAAACATAACCATACATGATACTACTTTTTTGTCTAATTGTTACAGTTCTGATTTATATTAAATTAAAAAAAAAAACCCAGAAGTTGAGAAAATTCTATTTTGGCAGGCACTTTCCAATCTCTGATGCCACTGTAAATCCTAACTTTTTGCTTTTATCTGGATTATTCAGAATGTTTGCAAATACATAATACATACTGAATTTAAAAATGAAGCAAAGTCTTTACTGTCTGTTAACTTCAACCTAATGAAACAATCTAAAGTCTGTTGTGCTGTTCTGTTGACAGATGTCATGATTATAATTATCTACTCGCAAATAATGATAAAAAAGGTTAAGAAGACTGAAAAAACCAGTGTACTGTAGAAATAATAACAAGTTTAAATAGTCCTTCTCAGAGACCATACACTTCTTATTTAAAGTCAATTTGTTCTTTCCATTAAGATTATTTTTGAAAAGTTATTATAAGGCACTGAAAGAAATAAAGAACTTATGCAAAACATTTATTTGTGTGCTCCTGTTATCTACATTTGGCTATGCGCTCTGTAGTCTGTAATAATAATTTGCAGACATGATCAGAATACTCAATACTCTTCTGGTCTTGTACAACCTGGAATGTAAGAGTCTTTAGGGACAAATCTTGAAGGGGTGTAGTGCTGCATTTTCACCTTCCTTTTAGATCACATTGCAGGAGCAGTAGCCAGGGATTTAAGCCCCCAAATCAAGTAAGAAACTCCACACGTCCTTTCCATGCTAAGCGGCCCTGTCCTCCTATTCCAGTCAGACTAGACAGGAAACCAAGGTCATCCTGGGACAGTAGTGGCAGCTGCAGCAGATAGATTCCTCCTCTCTGCCTCATCCCCCTGGGTATTCCTCACTGTCCAAGAAGTAAGATCAGGGAGCAGGAGCATGCTTACCACTATTGCTCTTGTACCCAACTCCTTGTACAGCACAGCTGGAGCCGGGCAGGAGTGGCTCTGGAGCTCCCTCCATCCCCATGTGGGTCAGGTAGGGAGAGTGCATTGGTAATGCATAGGGGGTGTACGCAGATGCACATGCACTCCCTGAGATTGGCGGTCCACCCCCTGAGACTGGCCACTGCCAATGCTGCTGGTGGCGCCTGTGGGCAGTCACCGCTCACCACCTCCCCGCCCCCACCACCAACACTGCTGGTGGCCTCTGTGGGTGGTCACCAATTGCCGGTTGGCGTTCACCACCACCCCCCCCTTGCTGCTGACAGCACCGCAACCACCTGCGGAAGCTCTTCACTGCCATGTCCCCACAGCTGACACCACCACCTGTGGGTGGTCGCCATGCCCCCCAGCCTCAGGAGGCATGCAATGTTCATGGGAGAGTGTCAGCAATGGATGATGGAGGGAGGGGAGGGGAGGGGAGGGGAGGGGAAAGGAGGTACCAGTGAACATAAAGGGGAAGGAAGAGGGTGCCAAAAGGGGCAGGAGAAGATTTTTACCTAATTTAGGAACTTAAAAGGTTCCTGGCTGCTGCTTCTGTGGCAGGGTCTGCCCATATTGGGGGGGCGGGGTGGGGGAGGGAGCTGGGAGCAATGGTACAGCTACCTCTTCAGCATCAGTCACTGCTCCCACACCTCCCTTTACAAAATCCTGGATCTTCCTATGAGAGTCTTGATATGCAGATAAGAATAAAAACATACCCAATTTCTTAGTTAGAGGCCTAGATTCTGGGACTGGCAGAGCAAATACCTGCATTTACATTACCTTACTTCGCGGTCACAAAACAAACCTGTTTGGCCCCTGAAGTAAGTAAGTACAGCTTCAGAGCTGTTCTGGCTTACATGGGCATGAACCAGCTCCCTCAGGTGCATGTCTCCTCCTCATTTAGTTTCTTCTTAAGACCCGCTCCTGACTCAATGACTGTTGAGCTATCCTAACCTAAGCAGATCCCATTTCCACATCTAGGGACAATGGGATGCAACACAGATACAATGGCATGCTCATAAAGGCAGAGCTGCAGTATGCGGCCCCCAGTTATCTAAGACCCCCTCTACACATTACAGGTATTGCGCAATTAACTGATTAAGTGTGCAATTAACTGAGATCAGCTACATGTGCAAAGTACCTATCATGCCATCGGAAGGTGCAACCAAGTATAAAGTTAGACCTCAAAAATGTGTGCTAGCTTTATAGCTGGTTGCTATCTAGCTTTAACTTGCACATGTAGCAGGGTCTGCCTCCGTAGCTAGGAGCCCCATCAGTTGCCCGGGCTCCCCAGCCACATGTGCAGCTGGGGCAGGGAGTCCTGCAGCAGTGAAACTTTCCATTCTGATGGCACACATGGTGCTGGGCCCCCATGTTGCTGGGATTCTTGGTGCACCACCAGGATGGAAAGTTCTGCAGCTGTGGACTCTTGGTGCCAGTTGAGTCCCCTCAGCTACAAGACTTGCAACTGAAAGAGCTTTTCACTTGCTGGTGCAGGAGGAGCCCAGGATGGCGATACACCCATACGAGCAATAAGGTGTGATAGCATCTAATGCTTAACTTGACAACCCTCTTAGTCACAAGTGTTCAGAAGCAAAGTAAAATTCTGCACTTCAAAAACTACAACCCTCAGGATTTTTCCACAGTAGCCTATAAGTCTGTCATTTAAAATGGAGTGAGGTGATGATGTAGCTGTGATGATCTAGGAAGTATACAAGATGCAAGGATTGATGATGTTTTTTATTGCCTGTGTGCAAAAGCTTGTCAACATCACTCCCAACTATACCATGATTCTGATAAAACACATCACCAAAAAAAATCCTTGCCTCATTTAAAATCGTCATTTAAAACAAAAAAGGATCAGAAGCACCATTTTTTCTCCTTCCATTTAATGGTTTTGCAGTGGAAATAGCTCTAAAGATTTAAATTATTGGCTAAGTTTATTTGAGGTCCCTTAATGCAAACAGATGTAATGAGTTTGAGAGTGTGAAGTCTTGTAATCAAGACTTATTTCTCAGGTCTTTTGCAATTAATGAAGAGTGGGCAGTAATAGCCAAGGATGAATTCGACTTGCTAGCAGCAACCCCGAGTGAACAATTATATATCTGCTTTTAAAATGCATGTAGAACCAATTTTAGGGCAAACCTGCACAGACTGATGAAAGACAATTTATTGACCTCTTCTCTGAGGCTTACTGAAGTGAATTTTAAAGCCTATCAACTACGAATCCCAGGAAATGAACAATTACAGGAACAATTTAAATGTGGATCTTGAGTCTAGAGATGAAAGAATAATAGTGACTATTTGGCCTTTGGAAAAAAAAATTATATCTGATTATCCACAATAAGATATCTGAGGAATCTCAAGCAAGCCCTACGGAGGTTCAGGATGGCCATCGATGATTTAAAGGTACTGATAGCTGTATTTACAGTATGAGGCTTCAGTGCTAACAACTGCTTAGATTTATACAGAGCAAGTATCATAAACAATACCCAGTATGAAATCTAAAACAGAGTTTTCAAAGGGTTGTAGAACATGTGTTAAACATCCCTTAATTAAGGGACTACTAGATTTCATTCTGCAAAAATAATCTGGAAAGATAATTTCTGAAGATGAAATAAAAATAACAACAAAATAATTACAGGGGGTTAAAGATCATATGGTAATTATAACAGCAGCAAATATCAAGTTTTTATTGGTCATTGGTATAAAGTTTTAACCAACCAAGACCAGAGTTCAAGATATGTGATTTCCTTGCAATAGTTGGTGCATGGAAAGGCTTTATAATACAGGGTCTTCATAAAGTCCTTGTGCACTTTTAAACTTAAACAACTTAGGTTGTGCACAAGGACTTTATGAAGACCCTGTATCTATTTCTCTTAAGACAATTACAATGAGTCACAACCGTGGTATGCTTTTTATTCAAGTGCGAGAAATGAAATACCGCTATTAAATGGAGGCAGCTTGCTAACCATTGTACAATGGCAATCCCTGTGTCAGGCACTTCACCCAGCTTATTGGCAGTGCTCCCTGAGACCATTAACCCAAGGGACCACTCCACAATTGCTTCCCTCAAGTTTGTGCTGTCGTATAAGCAAAGCAAAGAAATGGTGGGAAAAACTGACAGTAATATTTTCCCTTCATTTTCTAGTTGCAGTCATCTGAATTCTGACATATAATACATATTTTAAGATGATGACATCCCTATAAATTGACAGTATGCAGTGGTGAAGACATGAACAATTTCTTCCCACACACTTCTTCTGTGGTGGCTCTATGGTCTGATGCCAAAAATTGGGGTGGAGAGGTAGGGGGGCAGGGTAGAGAGAGAGAGGGAGGAGGAGATAATTAATACTATATGTAGTTCATGATTGCCTCCAGCTTGATCAAATGATACCGTCAGGATGTATATATAGATATATAATATATATTTATCTATATCTGTATCTATATATATATATGCACATTCCTGGGCAAGGCCATGGGAAGCGCCAGTTGAGCACAATATTTTATTGACATATTTACAATTTTAGATCAATTTCAAAGCCTACCTCTGCCTCAATCATTATAATCAAATAAATTCTAAATAGCTATAAATTTTGTCATTTGATTTTGAGTTTTTTATCATGGAAAATCAGAGCTCCCCCTGCCCCCTTCACTCACCAGGATGCGGGTCCAGCTGTGACTGTCCTCCCCCCACTGCTTTGTGGTGCTAAGCAGCCCTGATATTCTTGTGCCCTGCCCATGCCATTGCCCTTCACTCCCAACCCACAGCCCCCTGGGTCCTGCTGATGCCCCTCACTCCCCACTTGTAGCCTCCCACCTCCACCCCAGCCCTGCCACAGGGGGACCCCAGCTGCCAGGGCTATGGGGCCAGGGACTTGGATCTGCAGCCCCCTGCCCCCACCCCCAGCAGTGCCTGAGCCCTGGCTGCCACCCATGGGAGGCAGTGGCTGGTGTGGTGGAGTGGAGCACAGCTCCCACTCCCCTATGGGTGGCAAGGTTGGAGCAGAGCCCATGGTGGCGGGGGAGGATGTGGGCTACTTGCTGTGGCCTCAGGCTCCTCACCCTTCTGTCTTCTTCATGGAGCCTCCACAGCCCAGCAGGTGAAACCCAGCACAGCAGGGCAGAGTGGGGCCAGGCAAGGAAGCTCAATGCTGCTACTGCAAGCCTGACACCATCATGCTGAGGTGCCCACCAGCAGCTAGGGGCACAACTCTGTGTCACCAACCCTGATGCTGACGGGCAGACCGGGGGCACCTCACCATGGCAACACAGGGCTCCCAGCAGCAGCACTGAGTTTCCATACTCCGCTCTGCCCTGCCACACCAGGTCCTGTCCACTGGGCTGCAGAGGCCCCATGGGGAGGGCAGCAGGTCAGGGAGCCCAAGCCCACAGCAGACAGCCTGCCCCCACCCCCCACTCCACGCACAAATCTAGGGGGCATGTGCCCCCCATGGCCCTGCCCAGGAGTGTGCACAGCAGTGGGGAGCCAGCACCCTAGCCACCCCACCGGATGAGCCACCATGGCCCTGTCCCCCTCCCTGCCCGGGCCCTGCAGCTGTGCATCCCAGCCCTGGGCTGCAAGCCCCACGCACTGTCGCAGCCCTGCCCAACTCCTTCCCTCCCTCACTATGGGAGCCTCAGTTCCCCACCCCCTTCTGCCAGTCTTACCTTTGGGGAGCTACTCTCCAGGCTGCCTGGTGGTCATATGCATGTGTAGATGCACACATGCATATGGCACCCCCTGCCTGATTGCCATCCTCCTGCTCCATCCTGGTCCCTGCAGCCTGCAAGGGGAAGCCCACCATTTGCGTTGTTTTTCTCCTTTATAGGAGAAAATCCAGGTTTCTCTCCTTAAAATGAGAAACTCTGGGTTTTACCGCATTTTTCCATGGCAAACAGAAAACCTGGATCCCTGCTAATTACAAAGATTATACCGCTTGGTACTGACAGGTAACAAATGGGAAATGCATAACCAACAAGTGGTGCCTGTGAATAAGGGACCTTTCAGACCTATACTATTGTTTCTTTATTTCTGTATTACAACTGCTATAATCTCCCAGAAAATCTTCTGCCTTCTCATGTGAGAGGACAATAAGGCAAGTATTACTACATTAGCTGTTGTGGAATTAAACAAGAAGGACTTGGGTGGATTGGATCTTATTTAGCATCTTGTTCAAGCCTCTGAAAAAGTTAGTTGTGCTTTCATGTAATCTGTCTGGCTGACAACTGTGGCATCTTTTATAATGCTACTATCACTGATCTACAAGTGCTGCAGCTCTTGCCAGGCACAGTGCCCTGGGATGAAGGGATTCTTTTTCACTTGTAAGCTGTAAGCCACATGGACACCTTGATGACACTTCTTGCTGCATATCAATACCCTGACATTTCCAAATGGATTCCCTTAGTCTGCAAGCAATATTTGTACTTGCTTAATGTGTCTCAGTAGCTTTTAGAGGTGCCCAGGTGTTGTGCACCATTGCTTCAGCTAACACTCTTTTTGTCAACATAGCTCAAAAAGCTTTTGGAACAAAACTTGTATCTTGCCTAAATAAAATATACCCCTGACCAACATTCCCTCTGCCATTATTCTGCATGAAGAACAAGTACCAGTTTCCCTTTCTTCCTGCTCCATCACACACACATACATGCTCCTTATTTACTCACTTGCCTTGCTCACTCCCCTGCTTCCTTCTCCCTCAGTTATGCTGTCTTTTCTCAGTCTTTTTTCCTACTTGCATTCACTCTGACTCATCCCTTCTTCATTTAGTTGTTTTCCCTCTTTCACATTCTCACAGACTGCTTTCCCTCATACTCTTTTTTCCTGTTCTCTTCCTCTAATCTCATTCATTGAGTATCACTGATTTAGATATGTGGCTTTGGGGGACACCTGACCATTTTGTGGTTTGGAGATCTTATTGAGTCATTTCCTCTGGTATTGCTGGGCCTGAAACTGATGGGAAAATATCACTGAAATATTCTTCTGTCCAGAGCAGGACCTTGTTCATATTAATTATGTGAGAGGGATGACTGATGTCAGAATCCCCAACTCCTTATACTTGCCTAAGGCCTTTCCTCTGTTGGTCCCAATATTAGATCCATCACACGGGCACTGAGTGGTCTTAACTGCAAAACAGAAAGTTACAGTGGAAACTTGTTCATGCCCACAATGTTGCAAGCTCAGCCTGTTGCATATATTTCTGACTGTTCTAAAGCAGGGGTTCTCAAAATTTGTCATAGTGAGCCTCACTTAGCTATGGAAAAAAATGACTGTGTCTCCCCATAGTTTGCTAAAACAACACAACAAATTGAAAATAATATGCCTATATGCTGCACAAAATGAATAAAAAAGTTGATGGGATTTGATCAATAAAGATTAGCTTGAGTTTCAAAAATACTTAAATTCAAGGGCAGTATAGATGGATGCAGTTAAATTAAAACTTCACTTAAACATTTTAGGAAACATGATACCAAACAATGATTGGCTAATTCATTATAAAATCTGTCAGTCTTACTTTAGCAATGGGTGGCATGTGTTTGTTTCCTCTCTGCACAAAGTAGCAGAGTTCGGTGTTGCAGCGTAGAAAGAAAGAGACAGAAGTCATCTTCGACAGAAAGCCGAGACCCACACTTTGTTTTGATTGCAGTTAATGCCAAGAGTCTGATTCACACAGTTAGGTGAGAATAGGTAGAATTCAGTCACTCAAATGTGTCAGCCAGTTATGACAATAAAGATATCCAAAAAGTGTCACTGAAATATTGTAGAATTAGGGAGTTACTACCAGCAAGAAAAATACAGACTTCATCACGTAGTTCATATAGTCTTGTCCATACCTTGCCCCTGGACAGCCAACAGACTTCTGCATACGGCAACAGCTGTGTGAAGCTTGCCCCCAACTCTTCACATAAAATGACAAAAACTCTTGAATTAACTGGGAGAGACTTCATAAAGTTTACAGTATTTACTACAACTGAAAGAACATTGCTAAGCTCTTCTCGCATCTTCTTAGCAGCCAATGCCTGTCTGTGGATCATGCAATAATTTCAGGTTGCTGTGGGGGCCACTTCTTGTACCGTTGACACAAGCCCACTATGCTGTTCTGTCATAGACTGTGCTCCATTGCTGCAAATTCAAAGCAATGGCCCCAGGCAAGGCCTGTGTCTTGATCAAAACTATTTATCAGTTTTAAAAGGTCTTCACCAGTTGCTCATGTAGGGAGAGGACAGCAAAACAGAAATTCCTCCTTTAATTCTGTTGCTATAGCAAAACAAATATATACCAGCAACTGTGCAACGTTGGATATATTGGTAGACTCATCTATCTCAATGGAATAAGATGGGCTCTGATTAACTCTTGCTAAGAGCTGCTCTTTTATATCAGTAGCCATCTCCACAATGCAGCATCAAACTGTGTCATTTCAAAGTGGGATTGCGTCTAGCTGTGATGCTGAATTGTGACCTATCATCACCAAGCACATATCCATACATTGCAACTGGAAGTAGTAGTTTCTCACCTATGTTATAAGCCTTGCTTGCTTTGGCAATGCACAAAGCCACACAGTAAGAAGCCTCAGTAGCCTTCATGTTAACAGTGCTATACACTTCAACAGCATTTTTTTTCTCCTATTAACTCATTGAGCTTCCTCTTAAAAAAAAAATCTACAGGTTTAGATACTAAGGTAGGGTGTCTTGTTTCAAGATGCTGGTGTAGCTTGCAGGGCCACATACTGTCATTTGTCAGTACTTCAGTGCCTACAACACACTGGGGCACTGCTGCATCACTGGATCCGCTCCATGTAAAACCAAGCTTTAAATAAGCTTTGTCATATTATCGACCTTTATGTTTTGCTGGAACCTCTACTGCTGCACTCTCTTTGGCTTGGGTTTCATAGATTTCATAAATGTAATAGATTTTTAGAGTCGGAAGGGACCTCAGTAGATCATCAAGTCTGACCCCCTGCCCTGGGCAGGAAAGAGTGCTAGGGTCAGATGACCCCAGCCAGGTGCTTGTCCAGTCTCCTCTTAGAGACCTCCAAGTTAGGGGAGAGCACCACCTCCCTTGGGCGCCCATTCCAGATTTTGGTAACTCTTACTGTGAAGTTTTTCCTGATGTTTAATCTAAATCTGCTCTGTCAGTTTGTGGTCATTGTTTCTACTTACCCCTAGGGGCACCAGGGTAAACAGAGTATCTCCTATTCCTTGCTGCCCTCCCCTGCCCCCCGGATTAATTTGTAGACAGCCCAGCCACAAAATCACCTCTCATCCCTCTCTTGTGGAAGCTGAAGAGACCCAGGTCCCTCAACCTTTCCTTGTAGGGCCTTAGTTGCAAGCTCCAAACATATGAGCAGCCCTCCTCTGGACCCTCTCAAGGTTATCCACACCCTTCTTAAAGGGTTGTACCCTTTTCTCTCTTTGTCACAAAGCGATCCATTTCTCATTTAAGCTGTTTCTTACTAAGTGCACTGCTGAGGTTTGTAAGTTTACTTACAAAAAACGATGCAACATACGTTTGATGTGTCACAGTTGCTAAGCAACATTAGTATGTTAAACACAAGCTTTCTGCATTATTTAATTTTTAGTTATTTTAAAATATAATACATTTAAAATATACAACTTTTTTCAACTCGTCCAACCTCCTCAAAAAAAAAAAAAAAAGACTCACAGCTCATGCCTCCCTTGACAGGATGCTGTGCCTCCCCAGGAAGTGTCGCCTAATAGTTTGAGAACCACTGTTCTAAAGGAAGCCGTGCAAGGAGAATCTTTAACAGGCTGATATACTCAGCAGCTTCTTCTGTTCCAGGAAAAGGGATTTCAAACATACTGTTTTACAAACAGAGTTTGGAATACTTGTTATTTGCAAAAAAGGCCCCATCTACACATTACACTTAAGGCGTGATTAACCAGTTAATCATGACTTAAGTGGTCACCCAGCCATATGTTCAATCAATTAATGGCATGATAAATAGAGGATATTACACAAAATATGAGTAATAACTTTGTAGCTGTTTCCTGTCATGCTATTAATTGAATGTGTGGCCAGGAGCCCCTTTAAACGTGTAGGTAAAGGCTGCCAGGTCTTTAAAAACAGGTCTAGCCAGGTCTTAAAAACCTCCAAGGATTGAGACTCCACAACCTCTCTGGGTAACCTTTTCCAGTGCTTTACTACCCTCTTCGTGAGCAAGTTTTACCTAATATCTAACCCAAACTTTTCTTGCTGCAACCAGAAACATATAAAGTAACAGACTGCATAAATATAGTACAGGATAATTGCAGCTAGCATTGCGAGTCGCCTGACCATAGCTATAGGACAACTGCTCATTTAATTTCATGTGGCAAAACATTATTCAAAAACCCCTCAACAATTTTTTTCATTACTTTTCTCTTGTACTTACTGGGATTTTACACAAAGCAACCTTATGAGTGCTCTGTTCCCATCTTCCTTAATAATCAATGGCCTCTCCTTTTCTCTGCCATGGGAAGGACTTTTAATGTCCATGTAAAAAGCAATGATTTATAAAATGGTCATCACAAGACTGATTCTTTTGTAGATTCTGGTTCATCAAAATTTAAACATGTGATTAGGTAGGTCTTGCTGACTGAAATTGAACATAAAGCATAACCTAGTGACAAACGATGCAGAAATGAAAAAATTAATATATATACTACATTGATTCATATCTAAATAAAAACTTGGCATTTATGTGTAGTTACAGAAGGAAAATATAATTGGGACCACCCCAGCTGTACCACAGATACATTATTTATTTGAACTCAAATGTGTGTTCTCTGTTTGGTCTTTCTGCCTCCAGGAATCTTTTATTAGATTTGACAAATGTGCAGAGCTGTGAACACAGCTGGTTCAAATCCCATTTGACTTGCATTTCACATTTAAGCAGGCAACTGATACGATATTTTGTTTCACCGAGCAGCTGAAGGATTGCCTTGTCACAAACAGTAGCAACTAGGGGTTGCTCAAAAATTCAGGTGAGAAAAACAGCAATATTTGCTACTCTCGCACACTCGTGCACTAGGGGTTCTAGGAGAAATGAGTAATCTCCTTGGGCATTTATTAGATGTGCTCTTGGAGGTGGTGGTGGTGGGGGGGGGGGGATGCTTTAATTAGAGCAGCTCCGAAAACCACTCTAATTAAAGCGCCCAGAGTGTCATGTGTATCAGCATCCCTGCAATGAAAATGGTGGTGGGGACACTTTAACTGAAGCTCGAATGAGCTTTAGTGAAAGCACCCTGCCGCCATTTTTCAGCCTGGGGATACTGATACACATGATGCTGGAGTCTACTGAAACATGGTAATTACCATGCTCCAGTAGACTTGATTAACTGAGTCTGCTCCAAAACATTGTAATTACAGCACGTCGGAGCAGTCTCTCTGCTCGTGTATAGGTGCCCTGATGTGAATTTGGGCATATTGTCATGTCATATTGAATGAAATAGTTTGAATGTTTATAAAAGTTGCCCATTAGCCAGTTTCAGGAAGAAGATAAGATTTATCTCCTTATCTAAGTCATTGTTTTGGGACTACGTGCAAAAGGTCCTGACTTTGTTTAAAGTCTTAATTTGAATGTTATCTTTAGAAGTCTTTTACAAAGAGAGCAAATATCCTGAATTCCGAGAGATCAAACCCTAAGGCCTTTTGACCAGATTGGTAAGAAAAGGGCATTTGCAGTGATATGGAAGTTTCCCAAAGGTAATTTAAAATGCTCAACAAAGGCAAAAGGATCTGTTGAGTAAGATCTGAGCCCAAATTTGGGGGTAATGACAGGTTGAGTAGGAGGAGCCCACTGACGGCAGCTCACTCAATAAAAACTGTAACTTACTGTCCCAATTTGGAGGTGACTTCACTTGCAGAACAACGAAGGAAGAATCGCAAGTGTAGCCCGGATCAGAC
Source organism: Alligator mississippiensis (assembly GCF_030867095.1). Classification (NCBI taxonomy): domain Eukaryota; kingdom Metazoa; phylum Chordata; order Crocodylia; family Alligatoridae; genus Alligator; species Alligator mississippiensis. Next base: position 94,055,598 of record NC_081825.1, read on the forward strand.
CGATCACCTGAACCACCCTCTCCGTGAACATGAATCTTTTAGTTCAAGCTGAAGCCGCGGAGCACCTGAAAGGGACTGATGGAAGGGGACTTAGTCCTATCACTGCTGAGGCCAGCCTATTGAATCGTACTGCTGAGGCGAGCCCATTGAACCGTACTACTGAGGCCAACCCATTAAATCGTACTACTGAGGAATGAAACCATATTTTGGTATTTGGCTTCTCGGAATTCTAGGATTGTAAGTATAATATGAAAAATAATAGTATTGATTCAAATTTAACTTTTAGTTGTAATTGTAGTTGTTTTTGTAACACTAATTCTTATAGTATTGTTTGGGAAGGAAGTGCATTCGGAGCATTGTTTCTGATATATGTAATTATTGTGTTCTTAATGTTTGTGGTGTTTCTTAAAGCTAAGCAGTGTTATATGCGTAGCAAAGAGTTTTAAAATAAAATTGTGTTGTATGAATTAAGTGTGTAATCATTGTGAAATCGTGCAATCAGCTAACTACTCCCCCAGCCAGTGCATCAAAACGAATCAGTAAATTGTGTGGGATTTTCTCTATTCCATAACCCACTAGAGACATGTCATAATGGTAAACCTGGACTTAATGTAGAAGGAACACAATGAGTCAATTCCTCTGCTCACTTGAATGATTGCCACCTCATTATCAGCAGGGTTATGCTCAAACAGAGTAGAAATATGCTCAAGAGAGTATATTAGTGACAGTGACATGTATCCAGGTTGCAGCCATATTGGCCTAGAGGCAAAAGCCTGAAAGCTTGCAATTAAATATATTTTTTTGCAAAAATCTAGTTGGTCTAATAAAAGATATCACCTCTACCATGAATTCTGATTCCTTAGTGACAGTGAGGAATTTGAATCAGCAAATATTTATCTCTTTTTCACTTCAAGGCTTTTTGTTTCTCTGTGACTTCCACAGGACCAAGCAACAAGATTGTTAGGCAATGTATTGTTTATTCTCACAATTTAGCAGAAATATTTCTCAAAAGTAGGCTCTTCCTACAATATTCTCTCTTCAGATGAAGTGAATTCAGCAAAACTTTTGGAGAAGTCATGTTAAAAGCAAATAATTTTAGAAACTACCCTGTATATTCACAGGATACCAGAAAAATTATATGTAGGCCCCAATTCCACACAAGTGTTAGGCATAAATGAAAATTAACTACCTAACAAAGGCTAATAATTTTAAAGATATGTTGATACTTAACTCCAGTTGAAAATCTGGGTCTAAATGCTTTGTTTATTCAAAGCTGAAATCCTGTCTTCTCAAGGAACAAGAGCATTTCTAGTGCTCTTAGAAAAGATTTGTAATCAATTTACAGAACAAAGGGTCCGATTCTGATTTACATTGACTCTGCTCTATTATGACGTGACATTTAAGAGGGGGCATAAAGTAATTGGTCAATGACATTCATAGCTGAAGAAGAATCCGGCTCAGAAAGAAAATCTTCTAAGTTTGCTTCTGTAAATGGCAAATAGTTATAGAAATAAGGCCAAAAAAAAGAGTCATAGGATGTCTGTCCTCCCTATGCTCCCTGTGCTACATGAATTCCTTCACAACATTATTGGTTGTGGAGAATCACAACCTTTAAAGCTAAGTCCATTGTATCTGTTGATAACCCAGTTTTCTCTGAAATGAGTCTGTGTTCCTTCTCCTCAAGAAAGCCCAGTTAAACACCATCCTGTTCCATCTAGATTGAAAAGTGTGAAGAAGGTAGAAAGAATATTAATAGCAATAATATTGCAGGTGAAAAATGTGTAGTTTAGCCCCTGAACCCGCTCTGCAGATTTCAACAGTGGTGTCTGTTTCAAACTGAATTGTCTTTCTGTTGCCAGGCCTGCCTCTCTAGAGACAGCTATTTGTTTAAATACAAAAATGAAACAAATCTAGGAGCCCTAGATTTGTTTTACTGCAAAGCTCCATAGACTATTTCCTTCTTTCCTTTATGCTCATAAAGCACAAAATAAACCAAGGGGTTCTTTTGTTTGTTTCACTAAATATCCTTTGCAGCAAGGTGTTAGCAATTCAGTATTTTGCTTTCACATTTCCGTATCATTACAAACTAGTTTTGAGGCACTAGAAGACTTATATTCATATATAAGTCTTCATATATCTCCAACACACGCACGTGCACTCATACACATATACATGCACAAACATTAGCTGAGTTTCAAGTATTAGCAAATGTGAAATAAAATTTAACTGAGAACTCAGATTCATTTAATACAGGCAGTGTATCAGGCATCAGTGTGGCAACTTTTGGACCCTTTTGGCTTGAGCCAAATCCACAGTCCAACATTTATCACAATTGGGCTTTTTCTTTAATCATCTGTAACAGAAAAGGAGAGGGTAAGAAGAGGCTGTTTTAAATGCTGAATGTAGTTAAAACCATAGCACAGATAAATGCAATTACAAAATCTTTTGACATACTAGATGGGGAACTTACTATGTGAAATGACTACGCTATTAAAAATTCCCATGTTTTTCAGTTCGCATTTAAATAAAATACATCCAGGAGTTACAGTTTTCTATTAGAATCCTCAACATTGTTCTTTGTGCTACTTTTCTTATGTCTTGAGAATTGTTTCTTCATTAGGTAATGTTTGTCATGGACAAGCTAGGGTTTGGGCATTTTAAAATGAATTTACTTTGATATATTGTACAAAAATTGTGCCTGCTTGTATTTATTCTTCCGTATTGGTTTTAACAAGGGAACAATGTCCTAAGATATTAAGTGAGTGATTATATCCCCTTCAAGTGGCTGGTCCACACAGATAAGAGCCTGCTACAGCTATCAACTAATGAAGCTGCTATTTTAGTTTAAGTGCTAGTTTGGAGCTGAAGGGTATCCGTTTTAATCCATGTTGATAGCTCATGGTGAGTTGATCACAAATTAATATGAATAGCTTGTCTAGAGACCTATATACTTGAGTGGGAGAAAGGCTTCTCACAAACCCTCTTCTTTCGAGTCACTCAAGCAAATGAATTATCCTTCCTTATTTTCTCTGTGCAACCTCTTGCTGATACCTGTTAAGAATACACTACTACTACTGTGCCAATATAGACAGTGTGGTATGGAGACCTCACGACTAGCCAAATACAAAACCATGCTCCTTTTTCAGCCATAATATACCTTTTCATTGGTTTTTGCAAGCTCTGACACAGGTGCCTTAACACAGACGACTTACAGACTTGAACTCTGAAACAAACAACCTTGATTCTGCACCCTCTGTAATGCAGTGCTGTTACTATTTTCATAAATTGCATTGTGAGTGTTCATGTAAATCTGATTATGAGCTCTTCATTAATGAAAAGCTCTCTAGATGACAAACTAATGTTTATTACCACAGAGAACACTTTAAAAAGTGACCTGCCTTGCTTCTTAGACACTACTGGGTTTAATAACAATTCTTAATACCAGGTCATCAGTCTATCTGGAGCCTATGTCCTTGCTATAATTTGCTGGTAATAGGGTGTGAGGAGACAGGATGCAGATGGTACTTTAATGTCAGTTCATCTGTCTACCTGGAGCCTGCATCTTTGCTATAAGGAGAAGTTATGTAGAAGGTTTACATTTTATTACATTTCCACATTGTATTACATTTCCACATTTGAAAACTGAAGTGGGAGTAGCGAGAGATTGCAGGAGGCTGCAGAATGACAGTATCCTGATGCTCCTAAGCAACGTCCACTGAAACCAACATTGCAAATTATGTACCAGCTCCTTCCTGGTTCTGGATGCTTCCTATCAAGTGTTTAGCTCCTTAAATCCCAACTGAAGTTGAAGATGCTCCCCACTTTTTACAGTCAGAGCTTCTATGACAAATTCACTAAGCAGAAAAAGTTCTCGAGACAAACACCTTATTCTGGGCTTGATTAAAAAAAAGAATTGGCTCTTTTGGTTTTAAATGGAGATGGGAGGGTTGAGTATGAGAACTTTTTCTTCTTAAGAGCTTTCTAGATACCTCATTAACATAAAATCCTAAAATGAATCAAAGTAAATATTTCTTTATTGGATTGTAAAACTTTTTCAAGTATTATTGATGTAAAAAGATACCTAGACTCCCCACTGAATTTTAGTCTTCATACTCAGATATATAACAAGATTTAACATGGCACACAAGAATGGCAAATATAAGACCAAGTAACACTTAATCTTCTGCTTAAGGACAATTCAAAATGAACAAGTCAGGGGGAGTTCCTGTATTATCTGTAACATGACAAAATACAGACTCTGTTGAGTCTCAAAAAGAATCATTTCAGATGAGCACATTTTTCATGATAAAGGCAGCACAGTAGTAAAATGACTGCACTGTATGCATGATTGTGTCTTGCCAATAAGTAAAATGAAAAGAGATGGAACATCTGGGACCACATAAGATTTTGGATAATGGAGTATTGACCACAGTTTACTCTACAAGACTTACTGCATCTGAAGAGATGGATCTTCTCTGTCACAGTTATTCTTTCTATTCTCATTTTAGAATGAAACATATAGAGAAAACTGTTTTTCTGAAGCCAAAAAAGTTTTTTCTTCAACTGAATATGCTAGAATAATTTATCCTATTTGCAGCCAGAATCAAAAGGGTGTTTCATTCTATTTCTTGTCAGAGTTAGACTGTATTTTAAAAAGTGGCAGAAAAAATGTTTCAATTATAATATGTTTCACATCTGCTTGACTTGCAGACGCAGTTAAACTTTCAATCCATGCAAAGCCTACTTAGCAAAAGTGAGACATTACTAAAGACTGCTATTAGAGACTAATTTAGCAGTGTTTTGTCAACACTTCACTGAGAAAAATATTTTCATACTAACCTATTCATTAGAGATAAAAAAATGATGGTATAACACAGGTCAGTACTTTATTTGGTGTATAATGGGCATCTGAAATATTACAGGGCAGATTTTTTAAACCTACCTTATTATTGTGCCTCCAATGTGTGGGTGCGATTTAGTGCCCACAGTTAATACCTCTTAGATATTTCTCTAATTGTATTTGCGTATTAGGCATGTAAGTGACAAGTAATTACAGCCACAAATTGCAGGCATGAAATAGAAGTCAGGTTTTAAATTATTGTGTCCATGTCTAATATGAGCTTCATTGCTAAACAACAAAGACAAATTCCTACACTTCCCTGCCTTTCTGCCATCTGACACCACCAGGGAAGAAATCCTGCCATCACACCTAACACAAAGGAACTCTTGTGGACCCAGAGGAAAAGACATCCACCTTCAGCTTCCTCTGTGCAAAATTAAGTTTATTTTTCTACCTATAGGGACTTGTACCATCTTTAATTTTTCCCTAAGCCTGAGGAAGGGCACATGAGCCCAAATGCTTGCAAAAAAAGATGATTTTTTGTGATTTCTTAGTTGACCTAATGAAAGATATTATCTCTGAACCAAGAGTTTTGCATTTCTTCTTGTCTAATATAGACATTTATAAATAAAGCTGCATTGATTTATAGGAGTTTGTTGTGAATCTTTGGGCTCTGACTTCTTCCCTGTGGTATCAAGCACCTACCTCTTGAGGACTGAAACTGGTAGGGGCTCTGAAAAATTAAACTCACAACTCCAGGGATGCTTCATGTCTTTCCCCTATCCTTTTGGGTTTTAGTATCGCCAAGTTCAAGTAGAAGGCAGGGAAGACCTACACTTTATAATCTAACTAAATCAGAGATGCATAAGCCTTTGTGAGCAGTGGCTTACTTGATCAGATGCTATGAAGGGATTGCAGGTAGCAAAGCTTCTAAATAGAAAACAGTGATTAGAACACAGCGGGTAAGGAAGGGGGAGGAAAAAGGAGAAAGTAAAATGGGTAGAAAAAAGAAAAACAAAGCAGTTAACCCACTGAAGGACACAGGAGTTACAAAATCTAATCCAGGTAACTGAATAAGAATCCACAGTCTTGGTTTAGACAATGCTTAACATAATCCAGTCTGTGGATTATTTCTCATTCTGCAATTTCACATTCAAGTTCATTTTTAAACTTCTGCTGTTTAAGACCAGCTAACCATAGGCTTGTGTATCAGATTAGTGTTCATTCATTTTTACATGTAAGGATTACCCCATCTGTCCAATGTAAACAGTATAGAGGCAATGTAAGCAGCTGATGATGTATATGACATTGGTAGAAAACCAGGTGAATGAATCTTTCAATATTATAATGTGTGTTATTTGGTCCAGTGATGATGTGGTGTGTGTTGATAAGGGAAAACAATTAGAATCTTGATCCAGAGCAAGGTATGGTGTCTTGGTGAGAATAGGAGTTAAGTGCAATCCTAAAACTGTAGCCACTCCAAACCACAGAGCGAGACTCAGCCCCTGTTCCAACCTGCTACAATACCAACCCAGTGACAAGACAACAGAATGCCTTTGGTTGTTACCTACATCCTGAAACTTAAACACCTTAGATATATCATCACTGACCTCCAATCCCTCCTGGAAAATGACAACCGTCTCAAGATAATCACTGAGGAGAAAGGTGTCTAAACTTGCAGATATCCCTCCAACCTCAAATAGTGTCCCTCTAGCAATAGACTATCTAGTATCCCCTAACTCCTATTCCTACCAAGGCATTACTTCCTGTAGCCCCTTCATAACATCTGATGAAGTATGCCATTGCTTACAAAAGTTTAGGTATCTCTTAGTCAATAAGGTGCAAATCTACTGTGCTTTCTTCCTAACTTCAAACTAATATGGCAAACTGCATCTCTTTTCTATTGTATGGCAGAAGTCCAAGTAGTCATCAGTCATGATCAGATCCTAAAAAATCAGGGGTGCTCCTTCACGTGAAATGAGGTTTAGATAAAGTGGTCATTTTTAAATGCATGGGGGCTTAATACACATCACACTGTGGCATATTAATTAGAGGGGCTGCCCAGGAACACCTCACCCCCACCTCCAAGCACGTGTATAAGCAGCCCATAAGATCAGCTTTAAAAATCACACAAGATTTTAAAAAAATTATACACAAACACACTAGATACCAGCTGAGGTATATGTATCTGTATGAGTGCAAGTCTGTATATACAGGGTGCATCTACATGTGCCCCTGACTGCGCATTTGGTACTGTGTAGTCATTTAGTACTTGCTAAAGTCATTTAGTATCGTGCAGTCATCTAGTACTTGCTAGAGTGATGCAGAATGGGCAGGCAGAAACCGTGATGTTGACGCTACATTGCCATAGTGAAGAGCTACATCGCTGTAGATTGTCACTATGGCAAAGCAGCATCTAAAGCAAGTACTAACTTACTATATAGTACCAGCTGGTGCTGCACAGTCTCAGCAGTGCATGGATATTTTTTGACATTACACTGCCATAGTGATGAGCTATGGTGACCTAGCTCATCGCTATAGTGCCATAGCCATGGCATCATAGTTTGTGACTGCTGACACTACAGCAATGTAGTGTTTCATGTAGACATGCCCACATATATGTATATATATTTGTGTGCATACACACACGTGCACTATACCTACATATTAGGGGTGTGCGAAATGGGCCATATTCGATTCGGATTTGGCTCAAATTGGGGACAGTGATTCAACTTGTTCACTGAATCTGAATCTGAAGATTAGAAGCTGATTAGAAGAATCAGCGATTTAGCCATAGACACAGCTTTAAATGTTTTTTCTACATACCTTGAGATACCAGGGGTGGCTTGTGAATGCTGTGATGATGGGGCAGATGGAGCATCTCACAGGAGCATTGGTGGGGGCCCCCACATGCTCGGTGGTGAACCTGGAATTGGACTGGAAGTATGTCTGGTCCACGTCCGGGTCCACTGCCGAGCACATGGTTGACCCCCCCACATCCCCTGACTTGGCAATTGGGCGGGGGGGCGGGGGGAACCCTGTGTGCCCCCCCAGACCCAGGAGGCACCAGTTGCTGATGGGAGAGGGGGTCCCCCGCGCGCTCCCCAGTGGACCCAGAAGTGTACCGGAAGTGCTGCTGGTCCAATTTCGGGTCTGCTGCTGAGCATGCTGGGGACTCCCCTGCACTCCCATGAGAATCTCCATCTTCCCCAGCATTGCAGCATTCATGAGCTGCCTGGTACCTCGAGGTATGTAGAAAAAACATTTAAGGCTGCGTCTATGGCCGAATCATCAAATCTTTCTGAATCTCTCCAAACTGATGCAGAGGGTTCTGATTCGATTTGGAGAGATTAAAGGGTCTCCTGATTCAATTAGGATTTGGAAATTCGGCTACCAAATCAGGCCTAATCGAATCAGCGACTGAAGCCTCACACAGCCCTAATACATATTTACATACTGCCAGCCCCTGGGCTGGCACCCAGGGAGAGCCTAGAGCTCAGCCTGATGGCAGCAGGGACCCAATGCAAGGCTCCAGGAAGCAGGAGCAGTTTTCTGCCATTAACAGCAAATCTGGTCCTGCTTCCCTGCACATGTAGATGCCTGCCTGGTAGTGTTTACTTGCCAGTAGTTTACTCACAAGTAAACTGCTTCCGGATCTAATGCACACGTAGACACACCCTCTCTCTACATATATATACACACAAAGATACACATACACTATATACAGAGAGAGAGAGAGAGAATCTACACATGCCTTTGATCCATGAGCAGTTTACTAATGCGTAAAATAGCCTCGAGTAAGTGCTCCTGAGCAGGCATCTACATGTGCAGGGAAGTGGGAGCAGATTTGCATTTAACCAGCAGCAAACAGCCCCCACTTCCTGGGGTCCTGCAGTAAAGCATCTTATGTAGACACACCCAGAGAGAGAGAGAGATTCTGCTAGCCTTCTGGTGCAGGAGCGCTTTCAGATCTTATGTTCAATTTTATCAGAAGGACCAGATACTTCCTTTCTAAAGGCTGAAATTCTCTCATAGTCACATAACACTAGGAACTAGGGATGTAAGAAAAACAGCAAATATAATGAAACTTATAGTAAGTTTGGCAATATGAGCTTTTTTTGTGAAAACAGACAGATATGAGCCTGCAACTAAACACCTTTATCTTGGTTAGACATTTTCACAAAAGGAAGCATCTTCAGGCTAATTCTACCCTCAGATACATAAAGCCAATCCCCATCTGTCATTTGTTTTCCATGGGTATATTTGAAGCCAAGGTTTGGTCCTGCCAACCAAAATTGATGCTATTTGTTTCCTCTGCCAGCTCCTCAATGACCTTTTCTCTTCTTATACTCTAATCACCACTCATGCAGTGCAAGGAGACTGGGAGTCACGGTCTGATGATCTTGTTAAAAGGCTGTTTTCTCACTAAACACCTGTGATTAGCACACATGGATGTGCTGGCTATGAATTTTAAAGCAGGCACCTGGGCTGAAGTGAGCATTGCTGTCTTGAGAACAGTAAAGGCTGGCAACTGGATTATGCTCTACTTAGAACTAACCATAAATTATTTGACGGCTGCACAGGGGCCTTTATGTTCTATTCCAGAACAAAGCTTTTCTTTCTACTGTTCTGCCTCATGCTGACAGCTGGATCAAAGGAGGTCCTTTCCCTAGAGGCCCCAACATAGTAAAGAACTTGGGCATCTGCCTAACCTTGAGTCTCTCACAAGCTTCAGGTAACATGCATGCTTCAATGCTTTACTGGATCAGAAGTATAAGCACTTCCACTGAACTGACGATGCCATCTGAGGGTCCAGTAGTGGAAATAACTAGTCGAGTCACCATTTAAGTCGAGTCTTCATTAATATCTGCATATGTCTTAACTGTTCTGGTACTTCAGGGGAGCTGTTGTTCCCAGTTTCTGAAGCCCACATGCTGCCTGTCCTTAATTCAGACCGCATCTGCCAAATGCATCAAGGCCTTTCTTGTTGGCTGAGCTGTCAGTGCGGTGCCTGATTGGATGCAGGGCCTCAAGCAGATACAAGGATTAACTTCAATCTGTTTGGAAAGCTTAAGAAACCGATATGAAATACTTTGATTTGGAAACATGGATGTTTCATTTCAATCAAAGATGTTGAAATGTCTCTCCAGACTTGTTCAGAACTCTTCTGTGATTTCAAGTGTTGTCCTAACTTCAGAAGAAAAGTAATGGCAAAATCTCCAAATCCCGTAGAATAACATTTCCATATTTTTATCAGCTTCAGTTTAAATTTGTCATGCTTTAAATGCATGACCTTTTTCTGCATTAGCCTCTTCAAAACTTGTATTGTAATAAGTCAATAAGGGCTCAATCCTCCTCTCATTGGAACTGATTGGGGAGTTTGGTCTATGAAAACTGGTGTGAAACCCTTTGTTTCCCCTCACTAATGCTTCAGTTCTATAAGATGCTGAATGCCCTCAAATCCCATTGGCTTTAATAGGGAGCTCAGCATGTGATGGGATTAGGCTATACTTATTGCCCGTTGGAGCTTGATAAATAAATGGTAATAAAAATCCCTTGCGACAATCATTCTGTAGATAAAAAGAACCACAATAGAGTGCCAGTTTTCATTTTCAAGTGTTTCATGCAAAAGCCTTGTAACTTGAAGAGCTTTTCAAGGCACAAAATGAGTTCAAATTTCATCTCCATAATTAACTCTAAAAAATTGTAAACAACTCTAAGTGTATATTGCCTGTTCCTTATCCTTACAAATACCAGGTGTTGGGCAGAGGTAACACTTTATATTCTACCATGTGACAGTTGTCTCTGTGCCTGTCTTATCAGGCAGAGACACCTCTAGTTAGATTTAATTTGATTTTGCCAAAGGCTCCACTAAAATAATTCACTTCCTTTAGTTATGACGGTCTTTAAAAAATTAAATAAATTGTTGTCTATTCTGTGTGTGTTACTCTACCCATCTGTCAGATTTGTCTTTTTTTCCATTATAACTTCTAACCTTATTACCTATGGGATAAACATGACCAACTTGCTTTGCATGTTCATACATCAGTGGCCATTAAGCTGGTCTGTAGTTATATTTCATAGACAAACTAGCTGCAGTCCCTTCTCAGAAGAAATGTCAACTAACTGATGAAGAGATATCAACAAGAATTCACATATCCTGTGTTACTTCCCAGGGAGAGCTGACCTTAAATGGAACTCAGAACCTGTAAATTGCTATAGGTCCTCTGTTTTGTGCCTTTCATAAGAGGAGAACGAGGACAGGAGATTTTAAATACTCTTGGTTTCTCAAGAGATTAGTCTGAGACCCTAAGGAACTGTAAGGGCATCTAGCCATGAACACAAATGCTCAAAAAAGCCTTTTACAGACTGCATCACTGGTGTCATAATTTCCCATTTCAGTCTCCTAACTGATGAGGGTAGAAAGAAGGGAGGATTTTATTTAATTGTGCTTTTCCCACTGGGTGCGTCTACACGAGATGCTAGAAGAGCAGTAGACTAATTCTGCACATTAGCATGTCATGGCAAAAACTGTACTAATGCGTTAATGGGCAGTAGGATTTATGTACTGTGTATTAGCGTTATGTAAAAAACATGAGCTGGCACTACTGTGCAGTAGTCTCAATTACAGCGCATTAAATTAGTACCTGTTATTACAGGTACTAAACTTAATGCGCCATAATTTTGTACATACAGATGTGCCCTCTGAGTCCTGAGAAGTTGGGCCAAGCTTCAAGACTCATATGCAGATTTCAAATCCTCATCTGAATATTTGTTCATATGTAAAATTTTGCTTATACAAATGTCTGTTAATTTTTTTTTTTTACCAGGATAGGAATACTGTATTTGGATAATGGATTCTTAAACTAAAACACTGACATTGCTTTTTAGATAAAACATATATGGAATAATTTTCAGGAAGAAAACTATGATTCTATGCCACAATGATTGTTATTATATAAATAGGTAGATAGTAGAGCTGATCAAAATAGATCAGTCAAACCATGTTCTGTCCAAGTCAATATGCTTTATCAAATTATTAATTTCAGCAACTTTTTTATTTCAAAGAAAAAAAAGGCAAAAGTACCCAAAACTCCAAAGATGCCAACATGCCATTTTGACATTTTTAGAATGAAAAATGTTTTTTTTCTGATTTGTGACAACTTTAAAAACATGTTTGAATGAAACCTTTTGATTGTTCTAAAACAATTTTTTTTTTACTATTTTTCTTCATGGAGAATTTCAAAATTTTGGAGGTTCATTCTGATTCTAAACAAAAATACATTTTAAAATTAAGAAATCCTTCACAAAACAGAATACCCACCTTCTGTACAACTGTAGTGTAATGCTGGGTGGTTATCATTACTTGTAGTTGTGCTGGACTAGATTTTGCAATTCTTGTTATCATTTAAGTATGAAAAACCTAATTCTTTGCTTCAAATTTATTCCACCCAATTCTGTAGTATTTGTAGAACATACAATTTGAAGGGATGAGGGAGATGAAGGCCACTCCAATAACCTCTCTGTCCCTTTGAGGATTTTTTTAAAATTTCACAAATGAAAAATCATGCTCAGAACAAACAAGACATTATTAGCATAATTAAAAAAGGAACAGGCACGTCAGAGACATTCCTGCACAGGTGTAATTTATTCAAAGCTATTGTTGGAATTTCCTAGGGATATCAGGAGCAAAACTATACTTGTGTAAGGACCTTGTTACACATTAATTTAGGTGGCTCATGGAGTTATTAACCCCTAGATTGTCCACACATGTAGACATGTAAACTAGTTTTAAGCACCCTTTAGGCATCTTAAAGTTATGCCACTCCAGGGCAGGTTTATCTCTGATCAGTGTTACCCAGCTTGGGCACATCCAGATGAGTGTGGATGTGCAGTATGTGGCGCACAGCGCACATACAGGCCTCCTCTGTGCTGCTACTTTGAAGGGATCAAAAAAACCTACACCAAAAATAGCGGGGTGGTACACATGGTGGCAGCATGTGCTGCCCAAAACCACAGCCTGGCCAATGAGAGCCATGCTCCAGCTGCCAGCTAGGCTCCCTGCTGCCGGAGCACTGTGACTGCAGCTCCCGGAAGCCCCCAGGACCGCATATAAGACTGCTGGGGCCAGCACATTGGCTGGCCTCAGCCTCCTCTACCCCACCAAAGGTAACCTGCTGCACACCAGAGTGTGCTTGGCATGGGTGTTCCCTAGGGACAAGTAATAGCAGCTCAAAGTGTGCCACTGGTACTTGTCCTTGGGGAAACATATGTTCCTGCTCATCTGGATGCACCCCTAGTGTCCACAAATGTGTGGCCACTCTCCAGAGATAAGCTGCCCAAGTTTCAGTCCTCTAGCATCTCAGGATGCAGTGTCCCCTTGCCTCACCCTCCTCGTCTATGTAGACAAACTTTCTACCCCCTGAACACTAGTACCCAGGGGGTGGCGCTGTCACCAAGCTAACTCCCCCTCCCATCCCCAGGGGTGTGACATGGCCAGGAATCTCGGAGGGGCATAGACTAGTCCAGGAGGGAGAGCTGGTGGAGAGGGAGGGAGGAGCAAGGGGCTGGATTGGTTTCCCCGTGAGCTGGGCTTCCCACCTAGGGCAGGAGAAGTGTCCCCATGAGCTGGGGCTACCCAGACCCAATCTCAAACCTAAACCCAATTCTAATCCTTGTCCCAATTTTTTCAAACATGATCTTTTCTTTAATTTACTTTTTATTTTTTTCACTTTTTGTATGTTATCCTTTAGCGGCTTCAGTGACTGACTTCTTTCATTTAACCACCCAGTCCCCAGCCACCATTCCTACCCATTGCCTCTCCACCTTCCATTTCCACTAACCAGACCCCATCGCTAAACTCTCCCCTTTCCAGTCTCATGCTCCCACCCCCACCAACCCATCTTTCCAAAACACCCCCACATAAAGCAGGGATAGAAGCCTGTCCTAGACCATCTCATTTCCAGGGAGGCCCCGGCTCGCCAGCCCTATAGTGGCAAGTCATGGCAGTGCAAGTTAGGGACAGTCAGAGAAGGTTTTTAGCCTGAACATGTGACTGCTCTAAATTTGAGCTAACACTAGCATTAATCAACATTTACAAAGCTTAAAGTGTAATGTGTAACAAAGCCCTAAAATATGTTGGTATAGGTGCCATGTGTTCGCAGTGTACCCCAGAGTAGCCATTTGCTGATGGCACAACTATTATTACCTGCTTCCCTTCTACCAAGGGATGGAGTCCTGTGCTAGCCCATACAGCATTCAGTTACCCAGTTACCCTACTAGAGCTGGTCACCTGTCTTCTCTAGATCCCAGTATAATTTACAGTGGTGCACAAAACTGTTATAGATTATAACCATATTTTGTGTCCAAGACCTCAGCTTGGAGTAGTGTGCTTCTACATTTTATTATTTTTTCCTCTTGTATTACATCGTAATATTCAACACCATTGCAAACAAATGTCTAATATGTGTTTCTTGGGTGTCCTTCAAGGGCACATGTTCAGTTAAAAAACCAGTGTTCTCATGCCATTGAACTAACTATTACCCTTGGCATTTGGTCATCAGTTAGGGTTCTGGTCTAGCTTTGCCACTAGCCTTGAACAAGGGACAATATGTAACAGTGCTCAGGAGCAGAACAGGGACAAGATGTGACTCAGAAAGTCATAATCTATTTTTGTTCCTGCATACTTGGGGGCAGGTAGAGAGTACTATCTGGAGCAGATTATTTTGCCTAATGTATGCACTCAGTTATGCTGGTTGATGCATTGTGGGCTGGAGTCAATGCTACCTCCTCCAGCTATGGAGAAGGTGACATTGACTCCATAGCAGCCCCATGGAGCTTACCTTCTCCCAGTGCTGCTGACCATTGTTCCTTCCACCTCCCTATTCCTTTGTAATTACTTGCATGATGAATTGCAACTGAGCTCAATTCAATTATTCTCATCTGTAAACCTGAAGTACAACTCTCTATGAAGAAAAAAATGTGCATAACTGGGTATAATCATATCAGTATGTCTTCTTAGTAAGAGGATGAATAAAAAAGAATGAAGAGTATGAAAAGCTATTTTTCTTAAATCCCTCGTCTCAGTTAGAAAAGACCTTTGATCACTGCTGTTCCCTTGAAACTGAAAAGACAATCGAGTCAGTTCTTACCAAAGACTAAAGTCATACTGGCCACACAAAAAAACAGCGCAATAGGGAAACTCTACAGGGCACATCTTGTACTATTTCCACCCAATGATGTCTTCACCTGGCAGGGACCTTCCAGAGGGGGTTGAGGATATGACCATCTAATAGTACAAAGCCCAAAAGCCTTTGGAGAAAGTATGTTCCAATCCGTTAGATACCCAGAGAGGATCTTCCCCTCTTTAAAACTACTTAGTGTCTTCCTTTCCATTACCAGCAGTTGTTACTGGATCTTATGCTACCATCAACACTTGACATTACTGTGGCACTTCCCATCCTAGAGCCTCAAAGCATTTTGAATTAAGTCTGTGTGAAGTCTGTTTATAAGAGATTTGTATAATAACACACACGTGTTGTTTAACGTGTATACAAAATTAAAGAGTTCAAATCCCACAACAAAAGGTATGTATTATCCCCAGGTTATGTCTATAGAAATAATGGCACAAAATTATGTATTCCAGATCACACAGGAAGAGTAGCAGAATTTAGAGTGTGAACCAAGTCTCCTGACTCCCAGGCTTTATATCTTAGCCAGGAATTACTCCATTTCACTAAGAGAATATGGGGGCAGGAACCACAAAGCAGAATTAATTTTACAGCATAGATTTCTGCCTAGTATTTGCCAGGATTTTTTAATGGGTTATTATCTATCATCATCTCCAAATCATAGGTGCACATGGTATGTTAAAGGCAAACAAAAGACATGATCTTTCCAAAAAAGAGTTTATCGTCTCTATTTCAGTGAGCCAACTAAGCAGACAGGCTACTCTCCAGTTCTCAGTCTCTCCACTCCACTGTAGCTAGCCCCAAATCTGGAGGGACCATTTGCACAATATTAATTTGGAAGGACTTTTGCAAGCTTCTAACAATGCAAGAAGCAGCCACAAAAAACTTTGGCTCCCTGTAACCTCTTTACCTCATTGTATATCTTTGTTGTCAGAGAGTGCAAAGAGGCTACCTAATAATTTTGCATTGTGTCACAAGCCTTCCAGTTTTTATTCTTATTTGTGGATCCCGGTGCACAATATCTAAGTGGAATTCTGTATTTATCTGAGTCTCAGCTACTCCATTCATTTAAAAACTTCAGCGATAAACTGTCAGCACAATCCTTAAGTAAATTGATGCTAGCAAGACTTACTTATCTGCATCAAGAGGCAAGTATATCCCTGAATCTTAGTAACACAGCCAGCTTTTAAGAGAGAGCATAGTTATTTAAGACTTGTGGATTGCTGAAATAACAAAGATTGCCAACACAGTGCTTGCTGAAATGGAAATTTTGGTATCCCCTCCTGTCACTTCATTAATCAAAAACATCTCTAAGTGAATCTGGCATGCAGTTTCTGTGGGTGTTTAGTTAGCATAATGTCCTATCTAACTTAAAATATTTTTTTCTAGCACTCACATCATTCACTGATGGCACAGAAATTATGATGTGGCTCAATCAGTGTGTTCTGCAATGAACAACTAGGTCTAGAGATTAACTGGGATTCATCAAACAGCAACCTAAAAAAAAAATATTTTTCAGAAATACCAGCTTTACTTGGTTGGAGCTGTATGTTAAAATTAAGTGGATCAAAAATTAGGCTTTTTTATAAAACCTATTACATTTGAATTATACCTTACAGTTTTTATTTGGATTGATAAGCAGTGTGTGTATGTGTGTGTGTGCTTTGTAGGATGTACACAATGTACCATGTGCTCTTTTCTACCCTTTCCATTCTTCTAGCCCCCAGTGAACTGATATTTTTAAAAATGCTACTACTTGAAGTTCTAGCTTTAAATTCTACATCGCAACATATCTTCTGGGTCATAAGAATAGAACCTGCAGACTGAGTTGAGTGGCCTGTGAGACAGGAATATATGCAAGAAAACCAAAAAGATCAGGTGTTGCATCAATGATTGTTGTAATACTTGACAAATGTGTGTGGAAACTATGGGCCTGATCCACTGCAATGGAAAGATTCATCCCACTGAGCTGGGCTCTGTATTCTAGATTGGTAGGGAGGGATTAAATTGTTGCAGCACCAGTTTGTATTATTTGAAATACATTTAGTTTATATACTTAGCTGAGAAGTCTTGCTATGAAAGCTATTTGTTTTTCCTGTAAAACATGCAATAGTTAAAAAATTAAAATCCATTAGAGAAGCACAATATAAGAATAGTATTACAGTGAAAGTTCTGCTATCTGGCATCCATGGGGAATGGGGGGTGCCAGTTAATCAAATATGCCAGTTAATCAAATATGCCACGTCGGTACACCAGGGCTTTCACTCCCTGGTGTCAGTGTGCCAGGGGACAGGGAGGGGGGGCCCCATACAGGCTGATTTGCCCTGGGCCATGGTCCACAAGGAAGAAGTGGGACTCGGCTCATGGTGGCAAAACCAGAAGTGGGACTTCCAGTTTCACTTTTGCCGCGTCCCTCGGAAGGAAGATTTGTATTGACAGATGGTGGTTAGCGAAGCATTCCAAATGGTACAGTGCCAGATAACATGGCTTTTGCTGTATTCTGTCTACATTATGTGTAAAACATACTATAATATCTGATCTGATATAATATTAAGATATCATGAAAATAAAATGTGATCCTATACTCTGGGTGCATCTACACATGCTATTAGCACAGAGCAATAATAAACTCTGGCGCACAGTGCACAGGAGTTTATTGCTCCCAGGCACTGCGTTTGAACATGCGCCCAGGATACAGCATGTTGAGCAGGGCTGAGCAGCTTCAGCTGGCACAGGGTCCAGGGGGTCAGCCTGCCAGCCTGGGTCTGCTCCAACCCAGCTCAATGTGCTACAGAGGGGCTGGCTGAGGCACGAGGATATTCCAGTATGGGGCTAGCCGGCAGGAAGCCCCTGTACTGAAGCGCCCTTGTGCCCCAGCCAGCCCCGTCAGCATCTACATGTGCACTGCTGCACACTAAAGAACTCTGCTATAGGATAGTACTTGTATTTACAAATAGTACTCTGCTGCAGAGTTAATTAGTTTCCTGTGGCTTAACAAGGTCACACGTGTAGACTTTGAGACTTTACTGGGGAGCTAATTAAGTAGTTTTGCACTAAACATCTCATGTAGACGCACCCTCTGCATATTAATCCTGTTATCTGAACACACTACCAACAAGCTTTAGACATCTGAAACACAACGTTAATATCATGCCTGTTGAACAGAGATAACCTAAATGGGAGATAATCTGAGTTAAATCTTGTCACAACTGTTACCACCAAGGCAATTATGGCAACTGAACTGAATCACATCGGCCAATGCAGTGTTCTATATGTTAATCTGGGATGGGTGTCCTTCTCTACATAATGTGGATATGGCTTGGAAAAAAAGCAACCCATACTACCAATTTGTACTAACTATAGACTCCACAACACTAGCTGAATGTGGGTGCTTGGTACAGATTTCCTGGGCAGAGATTATATGGACTAATCCAAATGTTTCTACAGTATAGTTATCAGTAGGTAACTAAAGTGATTTTTTTTAATGTGAGTCTTATGTTTTTCAGGTAAGAAAAGATTTAAAAAGAAATCAGTGTATATATTAATATAATATACATATATTATATAAAGTAATGAAAACTGAAAGTCAGATTCCCCTCTTCTCCCCAATTTGTACTTTACACAAGCTGGGGAAAACATATAGTTTACAGCTTTAGTTCTAGATTACACTGATACCACTTTTGCGGGTATAACTGTACTAAAAATCCTCAGAATAGATAAAGAAAGCTTATAACAGCAAAAATGTATTTTTGCTAGGATAATGATTCTGTAGCTCTGCTTAAAGTCCTATTCCTTATTGATAAAGATGCATTTTAGTTAACTGTGTGACACATTTTGTTTCATCATCACCCAAAGCGCCTAGACTCATTTACTTGTATGTATATGCTGAGTGCATCTACACATGGCCATATGGTGCCTTTGTTACCGAGCTGTCCTTTAGCACTTCCTTTTGGAAGTACTTTTGGAAGTACTAAAGATGGCCTAGTAACAGTCTACACTGCACTTTGCTGGCTGCACATTGTTATTTTTGGCCGCTATGCTGCCATGGCAATGGATTATAATCAAGGAGTGTGCAGCGGTGATGTAGTGGTGGCATCATGATTTTTGTCAACAGACACTACAACGCCATAGCGTCTTGTGTAGGTGTGCCCACTGTTCCTCAATCCTCATGAGATCTTGGTGCAAACTATGTGACTAGGTACTCTAATTAATTATCGTTGTTATGTCATTCTTGAGGGACCATGTTCCCTATTCCTAATCTTCAGAGTAGTTAAACTAGGAGAAGGCAAAGGCTTCATGGGATAAAAATAGGTCCCTCTTGTGACCAACTGGCCTAATACCACATTTTATGGTTAGCTCACTATAGGCAAAAGAAAATGAATTGAAATTTAGAATTTCTATTCCAAAATTTAAAAAAAAATCTGATTCAAACAAAATTTAGTATTTTCTACTAAATTTACTTCAGAAAGTAAATTCTGGGGAAAATGTAATTGTTTTAAACACTGGTTAACCAAATAAATGGTTATTTATTTGGTTAACCAGTGTTTGTCTTTTTTGGGGGGGAGGGAGAGGCTGAACAGCGAGCCAGAAAAAACATTTTCACTTCTCAAAAAATAATTATTTACAGCAAGGTGCATACAGACTGGTTTCCTAGGGTCTTCTCCAAAATGTTCCCCCTGCAACCCATGCTCCTTCCTTCAACCTCTATGTTGATGACAACATTTTTCCTTTTAGCATTTATTGGTGGTGGTGGGGTATCTTTCAAAATAATTTTCTGACTTGCTGGCAGCTAGATGTTACCAATACGTAATTCACTGTAGGGACACAGCTTTTATTGTCAATCCGTTGTGACCTGTTAGACCTCATAGTCTTTCAAATAAGATCATCTTTGAACCAGTCTCTCAATCCTAATTTGCATTATTACTTTGGTGGGGGATTTGTTTCCAACTTGGTATCTTCATTCTGCTGGAAGCATCACATTCGTCACCTATGTTGCTCACAAACCTTGTTTTTCTGACTCTCCTGAATCTGACTGGCTGCTAGTAAGGGTCTTTCTAAGCCCTCTAATTTTATCTCCATTGCTGTCCTGAATCTCTCGTTACCACATCTGACCTGTGTTCCATTGCAGCTTGAACTATTGCCTTTTGCTGTTTCTTTGTATAGCAGTTTGATGGTTGGACCCAGATATGCTCAACTGTTTGTAGTGGTTCCACGTGTTCGGATGTAGTTGGCTACCTGCTCATCTTGCTGTTCTGTAAACAGTTCTTGTGTCCTGCTTGTCATTTGGCCATGAGTGCCATGAAAGTTTATTCCTCAAGGGAAGCAGAGTCTTGGTTTTCCAACCCATCAATCCTTGACTGCCAAGAACAATTTAGTATCTTCCCCAGGCAAAGCTGTCCTCCGTTACTATATTGTCCCTCACAGATTGTATTATGAGTGTTCAGCATTGCCAGTTAAGGATCCTCTGGACATAAGGCTGTTGTCTATCTTCAGTACCAAGTCTGTGTTCCAATTGATTTATGTTACCCTGGAATAAACCTCTTTTGCTCATATTCCTCTTTGGCATTGAATCACCTCAATTCTACTGCAGTATACAATGGCCCATTCTCTCAGTGCAATATGTCAGGTGCACCAGAATACACTTTCTATCTCCTGACTGTTGTTCTTGCCTTAATATCCTCTAAATAATTTTCTATTCTAGAAACTGGAGTATTAGTCTCCTGTGTCTACATAGTTCCTATCAGAAACAGTGAATATGTCTACTCCAACTCTTCCCAGTATTAGGTTGAATTTCCTGAAACTGTAGAGTCTCCTTCTTTTGTCAGGCACTGTCCTACATGCAAATTTTATACTGCTTTCTGTATGCTCTTCAAGGGGCATTTATGCCTGGCCAGTAGATTATCTTCAGCGTGCCTCTATCCCCATGTGTAAAATGGGCATCAAACCTGTCTCATGATACCAGCTCAGATCTTTTGTACTTATTGCTTTAAACAAAATCCTATCTTGTGCACATACAAACTATCCGTCTGTCTGGAATATTTCTTCCATTCCAATGATTTGTTGGATTGTTTGGAACCCAGAATTAGCCACATAAAAGGTAATGTAACATGTTGATAGGCTCTATTTCCTGTTCCACAGAGCCATCTGTGTTGTACTCTACATAGGTATGTCCAGCTCAGTGTATCTACCACCATTAATGACTTTCCTGGACAGTACCTTATTCCAACTCCTCAGGGCACCATAGTCTAAACATGGGTTCTAGTCATCTAGGTGCACTCAGAAATAGCTTCTTCATGATGATTTGTAATGCAGCACATCACACAGCACATCCACCTTGCTCCTGAAGGCGAACTAATGAAATTATTCCATTCCAAATAGCACAGCAAGCGGCTCTTGTGTTCATCCTGTGCCTGTCAGGGCTATACTAGCAAAGGCTATTAGCTGCTGGCTTTGTGTATTTTGCTTCTTGGCTTCTTTCTGAAGCTTCACACTGTGGTTCTAACTGTTTAGCATGGTGCTGCCCTTCAGGACCGGTGCCTGGCTTATGATTTTCTTTACTTTTTCAAATGCTTGCCCTTGAGTTTCTACCTGTTGTCAAGTGTCTCAAGATTTAGTCTCTCTTGGCGCAGGGTGTCTTTCCAAAAACATTGCCAGATACCTGAATGACTAATCTATCTTAATATGCCAGAACCCATTCTTAATACTATACACAATGAACATTTCTGGCCTGGACAAATCAGATAGCATGGTTGTGATCATTGGTAATAGTTAATGATATCTTTTCAGTGCCATCTGAAGTGGTTTTGTAGATCTTCAGCTTGCCTGAAGATTTTCTCACCACTATCAAGATGTGTGTGAAGGAAGGTAGCTGTGCATGAAGTTTCAAAGGGTATAATGACTCTTCTCATCTTCATCCCCTATAGCCAGCTCTGTATACAGATCTGATTTTTGTTTCTATTGTTTCCATGCTTTTGCATGGATTTTACACTGTAAAAGCACTGGGGGCCCACATCCCTTCATGCTCTTTCTGGAGGTTTGTTTTCCTGTTACTCGCACTCTCTTCCTTGTCCTGGGTCTTGCTAGACTGGCCACTATGGCTAGGAACAGGGGTTGCATTTGTCTCTGGACAAACACAGCTGTGCCTCAACTTGGGACATGTGTCTAAACCTAGGGATTCCCCTGCTTGCAGATACCCCCCCGGGTTGGGACACAGTAGCTGGGGTTGTTGCCCTGAAGAATTGGGTCCCTGAAACCCCGGTAGTGGCAGGGGCCCAACCTTGTGGGACAACAACCCCAGGTAACAGTGGAGATGCAGAGGGGGTGCCTGAGAGTGCTGGGGCACCTCCTGACAGCCAGCATTCCCCACTTAGGCAATGGGCGGGGGGGCAGGTAGGAGTGCTGGTGCGCCCCCTGAGAGTGCCTGGCCAGGTAGTGTGGGCACCAGGAGAAGCATTGCTAGCAGTTTTGGGCACACCACTGGCACTTCCGGGCGTGCCACTGGCACTTCTGTGTCAGTGCAATTAGCCATGAGGGGACTCCCCCTGGTCAGCACGTGGCAGGGTGAGTGCCCTCCCTGACTCAGGAGGCACCAGTCACTCATACCAGGTAAGATCTGTAGATGAAAATGTAGCAAATAAGCTGTACTGGATTATTCTCCAAAGACAGCATTTGTCAGCAGTGTAGGGATATAACAGGAAGCCCAGGGCAAAACAGAAGTGATGACTTCAGATTGCCACCTAGATCACAATCATGCAGCTGCCAGCAGTGGACACTTTTTTTGCCCCCCTCAAGTCATTGGCCAGGGAAGTTGCCCTTAGCACCTCCCTACTTATGCCACTGACATCTGTTTATATCCCCAGTCTCTAAATTTTGAAATCAACTTGGAAATCTGGACTTTTCTCTCTTTTCTTGCATGGGTCCCTTTGAAATGTAGGAATCATACAGAGTTGCCTTTTTGCCTGAGCATGTGATATAGCAGATTAATCACCAAAGCTAAATAAAGACAGTCAAAAATCTCAAGGCTGAATTGCTTCAATCTTCACAGGTTAGTCTAAACTGCATTGACTGAACTGATAAGCAAGTGAACTTTTGATTTCAGAAATAGAGCCACATGCCTGGGCTGCCCTGTGGTCCTCTGTGCTGCCGCTGCTGCCCTGCTGGGCAGCCCAGAGGTGATGGAGTGGATCCCAAGTGTGGGCCCCAAGCCATGTGGGTGATTAACATGATAAAAAAATGAATGCAAGAACAGATTAGTGTGTCAATCATGAGTGTTAACTGCAATTAATTGACAGCCTTATTACCATTGTGAAAATAATTATCAGTTTGCTACCCTTTTTTTTTTTTTTTTTTTAAGTTTTCATCCACAGTAGGGAGCAATGCTTGGCTGTATAGTTTGTAACAAACCAGGTAGTTGTCACGGTGAAGGAAATATTCAGACAGTTGTAAATGCAAAATGCCAGTTGCCATTATGTTCAATTGTTTGGCTCTGTATTTAAAATGGGTGTGTCTAAGGTAACTTTGGCATGATACTGCATCATGTTATCATAAAGACCTAGGTTCAGAGGCACCAAAGAGAGAAAGAGTGAGGGTATAATACACACTATTCCAGGAACATCAATCCATACTGCAAGACTGCTAGCTCTGACAATGCAAGAAACATGGAAAAAGGGAAAAATAAAAAGTATCACTTGGTGTAAAAGTGATGCTGTAGCCATGCTAGTCTAAGAATTATTCAAGGATATCACTGAAAGATATCACCCCAAAAAATCCTTGCCACTTGATGTAAAATAATTCCCTTTCTTCCTCTTCTTCTTAATAACACAATATCCTCTCCAGAGATTTGTCAAGATAACTGAAAATAGGAGAAGACAGTAAGCAAATTACAGAGAATTGTAAAACATACTAAGTAGCAAAGGTGTGCAGGCAGCAGATAGTAGCTCTGCCCTAGCTCTGGACCATGCTGTTACCATTGCAAGGAGCCAAGGCAGAGTCACGATCTGCTGCCTGCCACACCTCTGCCAGGAGCATGCAGGCTATAGATTGCGGCTCTGCCCTGGCTCTGGGCCATGCTGTCACCACTGCAAGATCTCAGCCTGGCTCTGGAGCAGCTCCCTGCCCTACCACGCACCCTGCCAGTGCTGCTGGGGCCAGTCTTCATGGAAACCCCAGCCCCATGCTATCACAGCATGGCTGATGCTGAGGTCTCCATGCAGGCAGGGGCTGCTGGGAAATGGAGTCCATTACTGGCCAGATCTGGCCCATAGGCTGGACTTTGCCCACCCTGCACTAGCTGCACAGTAGTCAAATAATACTGTGCAATAGCACATCACAGCACCAACAGTGCTAATAAACTACTGCACAGTATTATTAAGCTATTGTGCAGTAATGTCACTAAAAAGGCATTCTCTGGCACTAGTGTGCAGTAACTTCAGTTACTGTACACTTATTTAATATTTGATTATACAAGTATTACATAAATATGCAGTAGCCACTGTGCAGTTGCCTTTACTTTACACTGCCTGGAATCCAGGTGCCTTGCAGATTGGCTGGCTGGCTGGCTGACCACTAGCACCTTGGCTGTTTTTGTCTTCACAAGCTGACTGCTGAAAAAAACCCAAACTGATAGATATATCAGCTTAAGTTTTTCCCTGATCCCCCTTCATTTTGAAGAACTCTTCTCAGTATCCAGTAGGGCTGTGGAAACTAGAAAAATGTGGTGGTAGCAGTCTGCACAACATCTCCCCTCCCTTCCCTCCTGTCCCTCCCCTGTCCTGTACCTTGCTACAATAGTTCATGTCTCAGGCATCAAAAAAGAGAATAATAGAAATATTAGAAAATAATAATCATGACCAACATATATAAATATGACATGAATAGTGTTAATCTCTTTGTCTGGTCAATTTTTTATGATAGATCACATCCAGCATCCATGGATATGGCTTTTTCTTCTATATTGTAAGTAAGCAGTATAGAGGCATTCTTTAATAACATGTTTAGGTCCAAGCATCATCTCTTACTAAACAGTATGTGAGCTTTTTCTCTCCATTGTACCCATTCTGTCTCTCTCATTCTAGTTGTATCTGCTTACAGAAAATCAAAGTCCCTCCTGACCTGGAGCACTCCTCTTGTTCCAGTCTGGAGCAGACCATGCCTCGTGCTAGACTGCTTGTCAGTTATTTGAGATAAACAAATATTCTGCATTGGTCTACATTGGGGCAAATCAATTATCTCTTATGACCTGAGATGGCTTTTGAACCCAGGTAATTAAAATGTTCTGTGTCTAGTCTCATCAAGCAATTTAACTGGAAATCTGTCTCCCTCACACTCTGTCAGATTTAACAGATCTCTTTAGATGCATTCAGAAATTATCTTTAACAGTTCCCACCTCCTTCTGACACGCAGGTAAAAGACAGTGGCAAGGTCTGCTGAAGGGATGACCTTTCTACTTGTCTTTCCTGAGCCACCCTTTGTGCTATTAATGGCTAGAAAATGGTATTTAGAGGTTTGCTTTTGGAAACTGATTTATAAGTAAAGTAGATATGCATTAGAACAGTGATCCAGGGCAATGGCAAGGGTTAATTGCTTTGTAAAAGCCTGTTTGTGATAGTTTCCTTCAAGGCCCGCTGTGTCTGACACAGGCAAACATCAAGCAGACACACAGGCTGGAAAATTAAAGACATGTACCACATTGTTCCATAACATAAAATAAAGAACTCTGCCACATTGGCCAGGCCACAGTGCCCAGCTGCAGAGGCCTTGGGATTTCCAGTTTTAAAAAACAGACCAAATTAAGATGTGTGCATGTGATGGGTAATGCCGGACCGTCTAGGTGATGCCAAATAAATGCTTTATAGGCATCAAGGAGAAGACTGATGACTTTGAAACTCATGCTAAGCTGGGGCCTACTCACAAAAGTTAAAATGCAAAATACTGATGCTAACTGCATAGTACAAGATGATGCAAGTTCACGGTTAGGGCTTCTAAGAAGAAATAATGAGATATCATTTCCAGTTTATCTGACTGTACTGCATGTTTCTCCTGTAACTGTTATTCCCTATTAACTAGTGAGTTCTCTAACTCTCTGGTATAAGATTGCAGCTGCAAATGATTTAGGGTCCATCAAAACCCCGTCTGGAACCCATCACTGTTGTATACATGCTAATCAAGTCTCTGGTATCAGTATTAGGGGAGGTTTCATATTTCCCTTTCCTCCTACTAAAGTTTGAATGATTGGGCACCACTAGTAGTCGAAACAGACTTGTACTACTAGTCCCCTGGCTGCCTGGGCTGTAGGACATCCCTTCCCTACTGTGGGTTGCGAGGTAGTCAAGGCTTCAGCTCAGTCCCTTCTGCCAGCTCTTGCATCCAAATAAGAAATGAGCTCTCTTAATCTCTGCACTACCTTGCTTTTAAACTTAACAGTTGTCTGCAAGACTTTGAGAGCCATCCAACAGTGAGGATTTTTCAACTGCTGAATCTTTTTCTCTGCTTCCTTTTTCAACAACAACCTCTAACTCCTGGTTTTCAACCTCCGTCTGTAACTAAAAAACCTCCT
Organism: Alligator mississippiensis; assembly: GCF_030867095.1. Taxonomy (NCBI): domain Eukaryota; kingdom Metazoa; phylum Chordata; order Crocodylia; family Alligatoridae; genus Alligator; species Alligator mississippiensis. The sequence goes on from NC_081825.1 coordinate 94,082,182, forward strand.
TAGGCAGAGCTTGACACTCTTGGAACATACACTGCAACAATGTATTTTTTTATCCTTTTTTCAACCTTGGGTTTAATTCTTATGGCAAGGACATGCCATTGTGAACACAGATTTTTCCATGCTATAGAGGCAGTGATTTGTCAGTCTCCCAAGGACCTTTATCCAATTTCCATTTTTGTATGAATTGTTTCATCACAGCCCCCATGAATGAATTAATCGGTGCTGCTATGGTTAAGGAAATGTTATCAGCCTCTGTTCTTCCTCCCACTGAGGGAATCAGAAATCGCCCCTGAGGGTAGGTTGCAACCCTTTCCTCTCAGGACTAATACTTGGATGAAGGTATCTGGATGTGGGTCATGAGTCCACACCCCAATATTGGCTCAAACAACAACAACAACAACAAAAAAGCAACAGCAACAACTTTTCCCAAGCGTTTCTGTTGTCAGTCCACTCATCTCAGCAGTTGCCTCCAATTTTTTAGCAAAAAAAAACATAGGGTCGTGAGCTAGTCTTAAAGGATCGACACAACACCTTGTTCAATAAATGACAAAAAGGCTTTATTAATTACTTAATTAAATTAAGTACTCAAGGTTAAATGAGTCCAAACCAAAGCAAAGTCCACTTTTTAGCTATAAGGTAATTTTTCACCAAACAGGCAACAAGAGAGACGGTCTGTTTCTTCCAGCTTCTCGAGAAAGCTTGGGTGCAGCAGCAAGTCTTGTCAGAGACATCTTTCATTCTTGAAATGTGTGCTGTTAGCTGTTTCACTTCTTTCTTATACCCTTAGTCCAGCATCTTCAACGCATTCTTGTAGTTGTGTAAATCTAAAGAGAGTCCCAAGAAGTAATTGACAGGAAAATCCTGTTAATCAAACTGCTCATTATTGGTTATCAGAAAGTTCCAATTTGAATGAATTACCTTCCTCAGTGACAAGAGGTTATCCATTTCTACTAAATTTGGAATGTATCAAGAAACTGACTAACAACCAGGAAAAACACAAGGTTTTAGGGAGTATCCTTAAAGATCAAAGGAACCACGAGGTAAAACAGAAGTAAACCAGGAGACATCTATCACATATGAAAAATGACTTTTCCTGCACATAACATGAGTTAATTGCAAAATAAATATTTACCATAGTAATTAAATCAAGGATAGATATTTTACATTGTTATATAACCAACAAGTAGGAGACTGCTTAAAACCATCATAAATATAGTAAGATAAGCTGGATGTGATGCCTCATTATTTCTTCTCAAAAGGCCTAGCTATGAACTTGCATCGTCCTGTACTATGCAGTTAGCATCAGTATTTTGTATTTTAACTTTTGTGAGTAGGCCCCAGCTCAGCATGAGTTTCAGTCACCAGTTATACAACAGCTTTATATTAGCATAAGGCTGCTTTAGCTTATCATGGTACATAGGAATGATTCCATTAGCCTGTACCACTTGTGTAACCTAACTATGGGTGGTTGAGCCCAATCTATTTGAGTAGGTCGGGGACAAAAGGGTTCGGGCCTTTCCTCCTTCTTCTGTCTCTCTCTCCATCGACAGAAACACACCGGGAAGGCAGTGAGATAAGAAAATTGCTTTTACTCACTATTGCAGGCAACAATCTCGTACAGCTGTGTCAGGAATCTAGTTCGCTGATTCCTCAGGAGCTCTTGAGCATATGGTATACCAAATCGTGATGGGGCCATCCAGGTTTTCGCGGATGCAGGACCTCCAGCAAGGGTGATCAGTCCTCTCTAATATTATGCGGGTCCCCCCCATTGTTTTGGCGTGCTCCCCTTTTTAACCGGGCAGCGTCTGCTCGCCCCCTGCCAATCAGCATGGGCGGGAATGCTGTTAACTGCGCCCATCACTCCTCCTCCCCATGCTATGAGCACGGCTTGCTCTCACGTTGGCATTTGGGCATATCTTTCTTATTTCTTTACCACATGCCCCCTTGACCAAATGCCAATCTCGAGCATGGTTGGGCTCAAGAACTCCCTTCAAATACAGCATCTAATACAGGTATATAATAGAATACTAAACAATGACTAAGTCTAATCAAGTCTGTCTAGATGCAGCACGACGTTTCTGTCGGGAGGTCATCGCCAATGGGTTCACTCGCGGCGACAAACCTCGTATCATGTTATGCATCGATGACTTCATGCCGCTTTGGGCTGGAAAACAAAACTCGGGGTTCATTAATAACATGTACTAAACTGTACTGCGTCGACTTAGCCAATTATGATGAGCTAAGACGGTGCGTGTGGGTGTGACTGCTTTAAGGGAAACAAGATAGGTGTTTGGGTACTCGCTGGGCTCAAGTACAACACCAGGAACTGGAGTCGGATGCTTACTGGTAGCCATGGGAATGGTAAGCCACACTGTTTCTTGGGATGAGTAACATGGCTTCCAGGCCGGACGTGGCACTGGGGTGCGTTCATCACATAAAGCTTTAGTGGCGTTCATGGCAATTAGTACATCGTTATTGTACTTGGTCCACTTCTTAAACGATCTGTTTTCCCTCAGCCTTAGCTGTTCCTTGTACAGTCCTATCTGGCACTCCACGACACCATTCGACTGCGGATGGTAAGGTAGATGATGATGCCACTGAATATTGTGCTCTGTCATGAACCACTCTAAACTTCTGGAGTTAAAAGGTGGTCCTCCATCGGAATGTATGACATGGGGTACTTGCCAATGAGCGAAGGCAAGCTGTAGACATCCCTGAATTACAGGAGCGGTGGTCTTCCTCGTGGGGAGAACGAGGATTTGACGGGTTCCCAGGTCCACAATTATTAATCCCTTATTCGGAGGTTTGGCTTCTGGGAGTGGCCCGAGTAGGTCCACTTGCCACACCTTTCCTGGAGCAAAGTGTGCAGGGTCATAGACGCCTCTTTGGTGCTTGTGATGCACTGGTTTTTCTCGTGCACAAGTGGAGCAGGCTTGGACTATCTTTCTTCATTGTTTTACACTCGGTCCTTCGCTGCCTTCTTCCCTCCAGCGTGCTTGCGCTCTTTTTGCTCCAAGGTGTCCCCAGCGCTTGTGGAGCCAAACGAGAAAGGGATCAATGTCTACAACGTCGGCGACGTGTAACTGAGGCATTTTCTTCTCATCCACGGATCCTTGGCGTGCCAGCAGCTGATCTATAATGGCATGCACAGGATCTGTATCGGGTTGGTGAGACCGTGTGTGTTTAATTAAGGGGCGAACAGAGAAGTGTGACAAAATGGTCTTGACATCGTCCCAGAGAGTCGTGTGTTCTGTAGCTTGCGCCTTTCCGGTGACAATCCTGTATATATATTTTGAATCTACGGCTATAACAGGTATCGGAAGCGTCCCGTCGTGTTGACGGTAGGCATGTTCAAGAGGTAGTTGGAACCCTCGTAGTTCAGAAGCTTGAACTGACTCCTCTGGATGGGCCGTTTTGAGCTTGTAGTCATGACAAGGGTCACAATAATATCCATATCCTCGGCCATCGCGGGATGTACCGTCTGAAGCTATCCATGCTGGGGACGTGGTCCCATACAATCGCGGGACACTGGAATTGTCCTCTTCAGTGACCGAGATCACCTCTCTATCAGCGACTTGCCACGCTGACCAGTGATACTGGTGACGAAGGACTAGTGCTTTCCAAGTTTTCTCTGTGCCCTGATACTCTGGATGGTCTCTGCTAGGATTAAGCAGTCCCAGTGTGGTGCTGCCAGGTGCGACAAACTCACCTGGACTCACTGTCAGGTGCTCCCCCAGTTGGGCTGTGAGCATAACCTTCCCCAGACAACCATATCGATGTTGGTGGTTTTTCAGTGTGCGATGACCTGTATATGCGAGTTCCCCCATTTCGGCGTCATTGGCTGTAAGCCAGATATGCTCCGTGGTGTAGCCTACATGGATCATCAGGAGGCTACTGGCGGGGGGCGCAATCAGGCGCATCGCTTTGACCTCTGCCATAACCTGTTCTAGTGCAGCTTGGTCATGCTCACTCCATGGGACTCTACGTCGCGTCTTCTTACGGATTTGCTGTTGCAGACGCTGGATAACCTTTAGATGTGATGGCGTCATGAAGTTACGGAACCAATTTAGCTGGCCTAGCAAGCCTTGAAAGTCTGTCTGCGTAGTCGGCCAAGGCGAGGACAGCTCCGGGGTAGCATTGTGTGCTGTCCCTGATCGCCATGGTCCAGTGAATCGTGTCCCTAAAAACTTGATGTCCGAGGACGGCTCGCTCATGGACTCTGTCGGATTCACTGTCCATCCTTGATCGCTCAAGTGGTTCTTTAGGTTTGCAGTAGTGATGCGGACCACGGCACAGTGGTGCCCTATAATAACAACATCGTCGACATAGGTCCAGATGTGGACGTCTGCAGTCTTTGGGCAGGTATGGACAAAGGTGTCGATTGTCCCATTCATCGCTGCAACTGCTAGGGCTGGTGCGTTGCGGTAACCTTGGGGGCAAACCTTCCAGGAAAACATCTGTCCGCCTACACACATATTAAGGATCCCATACGGATCATGTATAGGAATCGAGTAAAACATGTCCTTTAAATCTAGCATGGTGGCAAACCACTCTCCGCCTCTTTGTATCTCGGCCATGCCGTCGAGAATGTCCGAGACAGTCTGCATGGCGGGCATCTGGAGCGGTTTACAGCGACGATTCACTTGTCGGTAGTCCACCACTAGACGAGCCTCCGTCGGCTTTCCCGGTTTGGGGATTCCCCATACGGCTGAGAGGTAGGTGGAGGACTTCACGGGCTGAATGCACTCTCGCTTGCACAAATCAGCCAGAAGATCTCGGATTTGGAGCTGCAAATCAGTGCGCTTCGGGATTGGCTGATACCGCCAGGGTGTAGAGCTCGCTAGTGCCAGCTGGTGTTTTTCCCCTGATGTCACAGTCAACGGGAGTGCTAGATATATGACGTTTTTTAAGGCCAGCGTCTTTATCACAGGGATACCCAAGATATTTATGCCCCCTAAGACTCCATGCAATACCCTTTTGTTGATCCAAAACTTGACCACAGGCGCAGATGTCATGGCATTCAGCCCTTGTACGAAGATGACCTTGGATGTCTTAACGTGTCTCAGATCTCAACACATTTACTTGAGCTCCTGTATCTAGCAAAAAGCGTACAGGGGTAGGGGTAGAATCTGCGGTCGCGCTTACATCATAAGTTGCATGCGGGCGTTCATCATCGGTAGGTCGGCCGTCGTTGCCCGCCTCAACGGCCGCTACTCATTTTTTTCCTTGTCTAGCTCCTGCTCCCTAAGCTTGAAGCCTAGGTTCAGTGCCAGCATCCTTTGCCCCTCATTTCCTAACCCACGAAGCTGATTCTTTGTCAGACTGCTCTTGCTCAGCAGGAAACTAAACATAGAGTGTTCCTTAAGTGTGCGGTCTGGTGGTCGTCCACATGGTGAACGATCAGTTCGGGGTTTTCTGGGCGTTGCTTTCCATGTTCCTATGGCCTGTACCTCCCGTTCCATTGCTGGCGAGGTAGACTTGTTTTCTGCTTTACGCGCTGTGGTGAGCTTTCCCAAACTGCTAAGGACATTTCCTATCAGCCCTCCTACCAGTGGGTGCAATAACAAGCGGAACATGGGTGTATTCGTACCTCCATAAATCTCAACGCAAGCCTCCACTGCTGACATTGATACAGGAACTTTACCAGGATCCTTACACCAGCGATGTGGCCAAACATTGTTCGCCTGTAGTGAAGTCAGGGTTAGTGGGTCCTGTCCTGCGTCCCAAGTCAAGTAACTAACCCCGGTATCACGTACAGTAGCTGTGCGGGTGATGGATCATCGGGCGGGTCCGCATGCCAAGCATGAGTTCGGCTCAGCAGTGCTGGAACTGTGGTGGCACACAGAGGTATTGGCCAAGCCTGGTTGCACAGTACTTGAGTCATATCGCTACACGCTCTTCCACTCCATGCGGGCTGGCGCGTTAGGATAGCACACTCCTCCGGGTCTACTAGGTCTGACCCGTGCTCTAGTATCAGTCGTCCTAACCACATTGCCAGTGTTTCACCCGGATTTAGTCGGGTATCCTTTGTTAATTCTTGGAGTTCCCCTCTAGTACGCGTGTGGAAGGTGGTGAAGATGTGGGTTCCTGTGCTATCGATGACAGACTTCACCATGGCTACAGGGTTCGCATGCAGAACGGATGTGCCTGCGCCGGTGGGAAGGGCGGAGCGTGGCTCCAGCGGGATGTTATATGGAGGCGGTTCCTTGGGCGGGGCCGACAGGGTCTCTCTAACGTCGGGGTTTCCTGCCCGGGGCTTTTTGGCCATGCCTTCTTCTTCGCCCGCGGCGCCATCTTTAAGCGGCGGCTCAGGCTGTGCAGCACTCTGCTGCTTGGCCGTTCTAGTCAGTGTATCTATTATGCTGGCTTGGTTCGCTGCATGCCGCAGCAAGGTAGTCACTGAGCGAAACAGGATATTAATCATTTTCCCCTTGTTCCACCTCTGTCCCGTCCACCCCACGACATCCCGTCCATCGGCCTCAAGATTCTTGTGGAGTGCCGTTAGGATTTCGTTCTCGGTGCCCCCGAGACCGAGATCAGGGCATTTGAATTTATTGGGAGGGGTTTCGCAGCCGCTCCCTTCCTTTAGGTACTGAATACACTTGGCATACTCTTTTGCGGGAGTACAGTCATCCATGTCTGTGAGCCTGACATGGCTAAGTAACGCCTCGGGCTTTTTATCGGGTGGATGATAAAGAACTGCGGGGCTGGAGAGGAGACATCCTAGGGCCGCGGGACTGAGACCTGACACGACCCATTCTTTAGGCGGCTCCTCACTATCTTCGGTGGGGCGGATGGAAACATAACCTCCCATCTTCCTGTCCTGCCCAGCTTGATGATAAACCACATGAGCCCATAAATCGTCGGCGTTCGTGGTTGGGGGCCAGTGATGGTTCCCCCACGGGCAATGCCTAATTAACTCGTCGGCATCTCCTTCGTTTCCCCTTTTCCCCGAGGATCCCATCCTCGTCGCCATGTGCAACCTAACTATGGGTGGTTGAGCCCAATCTATTCGAGTAGGTCGGGGACAAAAGGGTTCGGGCCTTTCCTCCTTCTTCTGTCTCTCTCTCCATTGACAGAAACACACCGGGGAGGCAGTGAGATAAGAAAATCGCTTTTACTCACTATTTCAGGCAACAATCTCGTACAGCTGTGTCAGGAATCTAGTTCGCCGATTCCTCGGGAGCTCTTGAGCATATGGTATACCAAATCGTGATGGGGCCGTCCAGGTTTTCGCGGACGCAGGACCTCCGGCGAGGGTGATCAGTTCTCTCTGATATTACACGGGTCCCCCCCGCCCTCGTTGTTTTGGCACGCTCCCCTTTTTAACCGGGCAGTGTCTGCCCACTCCCTGCCAATCAGCACGGGTGGGAACGCTGCTAACCGCGCCCATCACTCCTCCTCCCCATGCTATGAGCACGGCTTGCTCTCACATTGGCATTTGGGCATATCTTTCTTATTTCTTTACCACACCACTAAAGCATTTACTTATTGATGTCTCTTTCCTTTAAACTAGACTCCGTTTTCAGATTCTGCTATCATATTTTCTGACCCTGGGAAGGAGCTGTAGGTCAACTTAGTTCTATGTTGCCTCTTGTTTGTCAAGGAAAAGAAAAACTTTCCATATAATTTTTTTAGGTGAAAAACATTTGGTTGCACACATGCTGACATTCTTCAATCTAATATATTACTTATTAATTTAAGCAGTAATGGGAGATTTCTGAGGCTTTGGAGCAGAGAACCTGCCCAGCACACTGTGGACACTTGTTATCTGCATTAACCTTTATTTTCCTTTCTATGTTGCTGCTTTTGTAAACTCTGTTTCCAAAGTTGTTTCATTTGTTACACTGTATTTATACCTATTTTACAGTATTTATTTATACCAATAGTAAAAGGAAGTTGTTTCTTCTCCCATGCTAGGGACAGAAATTATACATAAACCAATATAAGTGATAGGAAACTGGTTCAAATCTGTAACACAACAGAAGTTCAGTGCACATAAACCACTTTCAAAATGACTGAAACTGATTTAACGTAAGCCTGTATGGATGTAGCATCAGACTTAACTGATTTACCTTAGATCAGTTTATTGAACTTCTGTCCCAGGTCCCCTCCATATTCAAGTTAACTCACAGTCCCCAAGCATCACAGGATACTTTGCACCTCCCCCACAATCACCCCCTGCCCTCCTTGATGTCTGCTCCAGCTGAGCAGGGAGGTATGCTCTAGAGCCCCCCCCACCCCCTCCGCCCCCACCCAGCTTATGGCCTGGACCACTGCAGGCATGTGGCTGCATTTCCAGAATCAAAAATGAATGTCTGTTCACTTGCTTATCAGTTCCATCTATGCAGCTTAGACTAACCTGTAAAGACTGAATCAATTCAGTTTTGGACTTTTTGACTGTCTGTACTTAGCTCCAAAGGCTCTCTCCCACAACACACAGGCCATTTAGCACAGTGTAAAACTTGTGATTTACCACTATGACAACATTTCAAACCTAAACAATTTTAAGAGAGAAGAGTGGGTATACCAGTGATTCTCAACCAGGCTTCCATGAGATTCTTTTAGGGTGCCACAGGATGCTAGGCAATGTTAGCTATTTAAGTGTGCACATACCTACATGATTCACAAAATAAACTCAGATATTTCAAATACATTGTGTAACAAGGCCATAGCCATGGGGCGTCCATGACGCCTCCTTGGGCCCATGCAGCCCCTGCCTGGCTCAGCTTGGCTGTAGCCCTTTTCTGATCACTTGCCTGCATAGGCAATGCACAGGGGGGGGCACGGGAGGGTATGTGCTCCCCTCCCCCGAGATTGGCCCTCACCGGCCAGGGAGTGGGGGTGCCAGTTTTGCCACCAGTGCTTCTGGGGTCAGTGATCGGCCGCTGCCCCCCCTTCCCCCCCCAGTTGGCAATCAGCTGCTAGTGCCCCCCCCGACTCAGGAAGCACCAGTTGCCCACGCTTTCCTGCCATACCTTGTTGTTATAAAAGGGAAGCTGCCTGTGGGCTCTGCATGAGCCTGAGCCTGTGTCAATCAACACTGGGCCTCTTCTGCATCCCCTCAGTCACACTCCTGTGCCAAGCAAGCTAGCAGGCCCTATCAGTCTGTCTGTACCCCTCCTGGGCACCTGTCACCTTAAGGGTTCCTTGAGTAACTCCGTACCTCCCCTATACCATGCCCCAAGCCTCATGGGTATTCTCTCTCTGTGATGTTGCTTAGTTATGCACTCAGCCTTCTTGGGCCTTCAGACTCCCCTTGTCCTTTACACAGTTCCTTCATGAACTCCCGGACCCCTGGCCCTGCACACTGCTTCTCCTCGAGGCTCTGAGACCCCTGGCCCTGCATATTGGCCCTCCTCAGGGCTCAGGGCCCCTCTGTCAGTTGAAAATAAAATGAAGGCTACTTGCCTGAAAAACTTTGACTTCCTCTGCCCAGGGACTTGCCTCTGCTCCCAGGCATACAGGGTCCTTTATACCAACACCAGTCCCTTCAGGAGCACTGCTGCTAGGAGCTCTTTACCTTGTGGCCACCAGGAGGAGACTACCTGACCAGCTCAGGTTCTGGGCTGATATAGCTCCAGCCTGAGCCCTCTTCCAGTTAGGTGAGTCTCTCATTAGGCCCCTGCATCACCTGCAAGCAACTTTGCAGGCTGATAGGTCCCTTAAAGGAGCAGGCACACCTCAGTGCCTTACTATAATTGTCAAAAACATATTCTGGTCCTTCTGAGGTCTTTGCAGCAGAAAATTGCACTATTTTTTTCTGCAGTGAAAAAATGAGTGAAAGCTAAGAGCTGGTATTTTCCAAGAAGTGCCTTCAGTCTAAAGGGCTAGGGACAGACATTCAAAAAGCCTGAGCCTGAATTGATTCAACCTTTGCAGGTTAGCCTAACCTGGCTAGGCTGAACCAGTTTCCAATCATATAGACAATCCCTCTGGACTGAGGAAATTCAGGCACACGCCTGCAGTGGCTCAGGCTGGAAGCTGAGGCGCACTAGAGCAGTGCTCCCTTCCCTTGCAGAGCTGAGCTGAGGGGTGTGTGGCCAGGTCCCAGCAGGAGGCTTTGATTAGGGAGGGGTAAACCCCGAGCCTGCCTGCAATCCTAGGCTTTTCCCAGCTCGCTGCACAAAGGGCAGGAGCATTGCCTGCCCCCAACCCCCAGCTAGCACTGAGGCAAGGGGTGGCGGGGCATGCAGTGCATGCATCTGCTGATGATACAGAGCTTTTCAGTCTCCCTCCCTGCTTCTGTATACTGTCTGCAGAAAACTGACAGGCAAGCAAGCCAGGGATAGTGGGGCGGATAACAGTGTTACCCCTTTCTCCGTGTTTATCACCCCATTAAGAAAACAGAGGGACATCACCAGCTACCTGTTGATTCTACCTTTGATTCAGCAGGGACCCAGCATGTGCTAGCTAATATCTTCTCCACAAGGCAGAGGGGAAGGGGAAATTCCTGCTTAGCAGGGAATGGTGAGGGGAAGGTGGGGAGCAAACAACTCTTAAACAGCTTTTCCAAGGAAGGACATTAAGCTGCCTGTTGAATAGCTCCAAAAACCCTGTCTGCCTCTGTTGTGTCCCACAGCATGGACTGTAGCCAGCATGTGGTCTGCTAGCTAATGCTGAGGTGTCTGGAAGGGATGAGGGAATGCCTGCTTACCACAGAGTGGGGAGGGGAGGGAGAGACTGGTGAGCTCCAGCGAGGCAGCAGAGGACAGGAGCCAGCCCTGCTGTGGAGTAGAAAGCCCCGCTCAACCAGAGAGCATGCTGGGATGCTAGGGGACTCTGATTTATCTTAAACCAGCAAGGAGTCTGGGACAGATGTTGCATAAACCAGTTTGAGCCAAATCAGTTAAGTCTGATACTACATTCAACCAGATTTATCTCAAACCGGTTTCAGCCATTTTCAAATTGGTTTATGTGCACTGAACATCTGTTCTGTTACAGGTTTAAACCACTTAAACTTAATCACTTAATCTGATCACTTAAACTGGTTTATGTGTAATGTCTGTCCCTAGCCATGAGGGCTGGCTTGAGTCTAGAAAGTTTGAGAACAATTGGCATAGACCATGAGTTGAACACAAGGTTAAATGCACCCAAGTTCAAACTCACCACTTCTCAGAGTTCAGGAAGTATTATCTAACAGGGTTTTATATCAAATAGAAAAAATCCGTAGGCAAATATTTCTGCAAAATTACATACATATATACATATATATATATATGTTTGGCAGAAATATTTAGAATATTTCTAAGAATTTCAATAAGGATACTAATTTCACTTCTAGATTTGTTTTATTGAGTTCTTATATTGGCATACATTCTAGTCACTTAACTTCTTTTTTGCAGTGTTTTCTCTTAATAGTCAGAGGGTTCAAACAAGAATTCACTACACCTGGCTTAGGTTTAGGCCGCTTACTTCAAGCCACCTAAACCTAAACTAGGACTGGTGCATTCAGGTGTTTGCCACTGCCAGGAGTGGTATGGTCAGCCCTAGTTTAGTAATTCAGGGTGGGGTGAGAGATTGGCAAGATCAAGAGGTCTGGCAGGTCCAGTGTTGGTGGGTCCAAGTGGGGCTGGCAGGTCTATGAGGGATGGGGAGAATTGGTAGGTCTGTGGGGAGATAGTTAGAGGGTTAAAAATAACCCAATCAGATTAGATTGATTGATCTAAATGTAACACTAAATGTAACACCTCTACATACTCAAAGTTGCATCATTTGCATCCCTTCATTCAAGGATTCATTTCAAAGAAATTATTTCTTTCTTTCAATGGCCACAATGAGCTAGAAAGATTCCCCTCCCCACCATCACCTGAAAATGGAGGTCTCCTAGCATCATCCCAATTTAATTTGTTTACTAAAATCTGGTATAGAAACATTTACTCAGTTTTCAAATGCAAAAGATAAATAACAAATGATTATTTAATTCACAATTTTCTTTTTGTGTTTGGAAATATTTTGGTTTTTCCTTATGAAATCAGAAAATTTTCACAAGAAATTCTTAACAAAACCATTTACTTTTTATTTCTTTGGAAACTTTCCATGGGGAAAAGCTTATCAGCTTCTGTCTAGTGCTAGCGTTAATATTCTGAGTCAGAGTCCCTCAAAAGGTCATTTCTCTCTTTTTCTGTGATGCTAAGCATTCCTTTTACTGTGATCCTATCCCTGAGGACGTCCTTCATAGTCTTTCTATAGCTGTTTTTGAAGGTCTGTGTAAAGACTTCATATTCAAATCAGCTCATTTGTACTTTCTTTTGCCTCCCCTTGTTCAGCAGCGCACTAGTTGCCTGTTCCCATTCTATTTGTAATTGCTGGTATCTCTGGGTTTTCATTCAGGCCTTTAATATGTTATATTTTGCTTAGATGAGCCTAAGATGAAAAGTTATTTTTCAAACAGTGTGTAATTAAAGTGGAACGTGTTGCCATCAGATATTGTAGAAGCTAACAGTTTGGTTAGATTCAACAAGGGGTTGGACAAATTCTTGGAGGAAAGGAGCATCAGTAGCTATTGAGCACATGAGTTAGGGTACAGCCTTTGAATTAGAACTTCCTAGCCTTAAATGCTGTAGGTTGAAAGTGAGAGAGGAACAGTGGAAAAAAACTTGGTCATACCCAGTTCACTTGCCCTTTCAGCATCTGCTCTGCCACTGTGTGACACGGGATGCTGGGCTAGATGGACCTATGGTCTGTCTCAGTAAATAGCAATTCTTATGTTCTTATGTTCTTAAAACTGAAAGGTGTCATCTCCTCTGACATGCAACTCACATGGTGGGCCCTGATTTTTTCTTCAGGGTACTCAAGACCTTGCAATATGGTACTTTGACTCTGCAGTGTCTGTGATGTTCACATGGGCACTTTAAAGAAACTAATAACATTAAAAATAAATGTGAAATAGCCTAAATTTAAGGCCAAAACACCAGCAAGAAAATGAGTCATGGTGAACGCATCTATATGTTCACTAATGCACAGTATTTACTGTGCATTTAGTTTAGTACTTGCTTAATGAGCACTGGTGCATGGCTTTTTTGTGACGGTTACTGTGCAGTAGCCTAATAACACTGCGCAGTAGCTTATTAGCACTGTTTTTGACCGGCACACTACTGCACAGTGTTATTAGGCTACTGCGCAGTAAGCATCTCATATAGATGCACTCAGTAACAGACAGTCCTCTTCACCACAGCATATTGTCATTTACCTATAAGTGGTAAGTGATAATTGGTGACATTTACTTCAGCAGTAAATTTTTTTCATCATAAGCTGTTTACATTTCTCTTTCTCTTTTGACAGCAGGTTTGTCATATTTCTGTCCCTTGTCAAGCTCTGCAGAGAACTAATTTTGGTTCTTACTGCATAGTACAATGCTTCATTATGCGTACAGTAAACTGTTCATGCTGCCATTGAATTACACTGGGCGCATCTACATGTGCTATTAATGTGATATATGCTCACTGCATAGTAAAATACAGAGCAGTAAGCCGGATTCCCCAGGAGCATGTCTACACATGCACTGTTTTAGGAGCAAATCTGCTCCCAACAGGAGCAGTCTGGTACAGGGCTGCTCCTGCCCTGCTCTGCCCCACTGCAGCAGCCAGAGGGAGCTCCAGGCTCCCCAGGGCTTTAGTTCCGGGTATGGCAGAGGGCATGGGGCCAGTCCTAATACACATGGGGCCAGGATGCTCTGCAGTTGCAGTAGTAGCTGTCTCCTGGCCCAGTGCACATGGGGAGGGGTCCTGATGTGCATGGGGCAATAAGACAGCTGCCATTGCAGCTGGCTGAGTCCCCCCAGCAGCCCAATGCACAGCAGGGCTTCCCTGTCACAAGCAGGACATTTCCTAGCAAGCCCCGAGCTGCGCAGGGAAGCCTAGCGCTCCAAAGTCCCAGTGCTGCTTGGCTCCCAGGTCCTGTGGGGAATGAGGAGCTAGGCAATGCCGGGTGTGGGGGCAGAGAGCAACCCCATCCCAGCACTGATCAGTTCCCGGGGGGGAGCTAAGCAGCACCAGGACTAGGGACAAAGAACTCCCCCAATCCCTTGTAGCCCTCTGCTGGTGTGGCTAACTGGGAGCAGATTTGCTCCTGGTCAGTGTCTACACAACCACTACTGCAGAGTACCTAATGTGCAGTTAATCTACTACCTGTATTTACAAATAATAGAAGACAGCACACTAACTTAATTTACTGCACAATAGCTGCTGCACATGGTTACATGGGAACTAACACCTCACTGCTCAGTAGATTAGTCTACTGTGCAGTAAAGCATCTCATGTAGGCGCACGCACTGAGTACTCAATGTATAGTGTTAGCTAAGGAAACCTGGATTATTTAAACAGTGTGAACAAAATTTGCTTTTCAAATGAAAATGTCATATGGGGCTCACTCCTTCTCTGATTCTTTATCCTTACCTATCTACTTCTAGTACCTGAACTGTCATTCTGGTTTTCATTGTCTGCATTTGGGTATTTTATTGTTTACTTCAGAAAAGCTCCCACTTCATTTTGAGCATGAATTCATACAGATGAATTGAAGAACTACAGGAGACCCTTGCTATTCACAGGGGACACATTTTAGAGATCCCCGTGAATGGCAAAATCCACGAATACTAATGGGGCTCCCCACCAGACCTCATGGCCACCCCCTGTTCTCCCCCATTGTTCACAGGGCCATGGCTGCTCCAAGCGCCGCCGCTGCCACCACCCTCACCATCCCGGGGCTCCCCTGCAGCACCTGAGGACTGATCCCTTCCCCCCGAGTGCTGTCGCAGCTGCCGCCGGGGGAGAAGATGCCACCGCTGACTCGCTCCACTTCCCTGGTGCTTGCTCTCCACCTGCCTCCTGACTCTACACTCCCCTTTGAATATTTGAATTCACAAATCCAGAGTTCACAAATAGCAAGGATTTCCTGTAATGTGATGAGATTATCTGAGAGTGGAGCATGAGCAGAGAGGGTGCTACAATGTTTTCCTAATGACTAGTTTTAAAGAGCATTTTCTTCCTCATCTGTAGCAGAGGCAGTTGTCTGGTAACTTCAAGGGTTATAAAAGGCACACTAAGACTGGAAGGCTCCTAAGCAGCGCATTTGTTTGCCAGCCTCATTCCCATGGATTTTTCCCTTTTATTGATGTCTTTGGATTTTGACTACTTTATATTTTACATGGACTCTTTTTACCAATGCATTATAATAAAGAAAATAAAATTAGTATAAACCATAGTCACTCACTCACACTTTTTAGGTGCGGGACCATATAAACACTTAGGGAAGAATGTTTTCATTGTATGCACCCAAGTGGCAGTTACCCAACCATGCAAGTGCCATTTAGTGATCCTATTCTACATGCAGAATGGATGTATAATCATCCACATGGCTACTGAATATGCATAGTAGCCTATCTACTGACCGGGCAGGTACAGGGTTCCATACAAGCACATGCTGGGGGAGTACAAGTCATGAAGTATACCCCACAAAAAAACTATGACTAGAGGGTGCTAGATGTTGAAGGAGGAGGGCCCATGCATGTTTTAGCCCAATAGCCTAGTGATTAAGGCACTCAACCAGGAAGCAGATAACTCAGGTTCCTGGATCTCTCACTTAGCAGCGGTTGGAATGGAATCTCTTCATCTTCCATGCACAGTAGTCTAGCCACCTGCCTACAGGTTAAGCATCATCCAATCACTTGTGCTCCAAACATGGGAGAGATCTCCTCCTGCTTTTTGTTGGACCAGAATGTCAGGATTTATGTTCAAATATGCATGTATGCAGCTGTGTTCCTGCCCAACCATAGTACAGCCTATATTTGTATATGCTCAGTAGCTGTGTGGATGTTTGTGTGTCCACACTGCATGTGGAGCATGACCAAAAACTGTGCAGAAGTGCCAAAAATGGCACACGCATACCTGCGTAACTACCATTTGAGCAGGTAAAAGGTAATAGGATTCTGCCCTGAGAGTTTGTGGCAGCTCTGGCTGGGATGGCTAGTCACTGATGATTCTGCCTTGAGTAGAGGACAGGACTAGATGATTTCATGGGCTATGGACAGAAATTACACATAAACCAGTATAAGTGATCAGAAAATGGTTTAAATCCATAACACAACAGAAGTTCAGTGCACATAAACTGTTTTCAAAATGGCTGAAACTGGTTTAAGATATATGCGAAAGGAAGTAGTATCAGACTTAACTGGTTTAGGTTAAATCTTGAATTAACCTTGGATCAGTTTATTGAATTTCTCTCCCAGATCCTATCCAGATTCAAGTTAACTCACTGTCTCCCAGCATCCCAGGATGCTTTTCACCACCCCTGCAACCCCTCCCCCCCCCAGCATAGGTGGGCTAGCTTTGGCTGAACCTGTCTGTTCCAAACAAGTAGGGAGGCATGCTCTAGTGGCCCCTGGCTTCTAGCCTGGGCTACTTCAGGCATGTGGCTGCAATTCCAGAATCAAACGTGAATGTCTGTTCACTTGCTTACAAATTCAATCTACACAGCTCAGACTAATCTGTGAAGATTGAATTGTTTCAGACTTAGACTTTTAGACTGTCTGTACTTAGCCATGAGGTCCCTTCCAGCTGTGCTTTCCTGTGATCCTATAATCCTTTAAACTAACTAACACAGCTAGGATTTTTATCTCAAGTACTGGAGGCCTGTGAGTTTAGGTCTAGCAGCTCCAAGTTCATTACAGGGAGCATCATATTACTCTAACATTGATCGTATAGGACTAAGTTCTCATAGCATTTACACAGCTGTTTAGGAGAATAAGGTATCTCATTGTCACAATTTTTCCTTCTCATCCTTACTTAGATTTGATTCTGGATGGGTAGGGAGAGTACTGGTTATTCCTCAATTCTCTTCAATTCAATCTAATTGGTCATGAGTGAGTGAAGAGAGGCAGGGAGTGAGAAGCGTATGCTCTACCCCACCACTTCTTCAGACCAGCCAGACTTCAAAGGATTGTCTCATGTGCTGAAAGTTGACCCTATGCATAAACATTTACAATGTTAGGGCCTAATTTAGGATACTGGAATGTTGTTATGTTCAATGATAAGGTATGGGAACGAAAAAGCACAAATTAACACTTTCAACTTACTTTACTGAGACTAAGACAGCGCTCTTGCATCCTATAATATGCTCCCAGAAGGGGAACAATTTTTTTTCCTGTATTGATTTAGCATAAATTACAGAGTATTTTCCTTTGCAATGGGCACGTATGCATGTTGCCCTATGGCAATGTAGCGATGTGCTACGTCGCCATATGGTGTGCTACGGTGGCATAGCTATCACATGGGTCTACATATGATCGGCAGCTATGTTGTTGTAGCAGCCTGCCCCCCTGGTATAGCATACCACTACGGTGACATAGTTGTGAAATCTAACTGTGTGGGGCACATACGGAACAGTACAGGCAGTTACTGCCCAAAAGGAAGTACTAAAGCATGGTGCCATCGCAATAGTGTCATATGGTGATGTGTAGACACACCCAGTATGTATTCTGGCCAATGCTATAGAATATACCCTTAACAAAGAGTGAGACGTTATTGTAATGGAGCATTATAAAAGATAATATAAAACTAACCAAGCAGATCATTAACATTTCACACCATTCTGAAAACTTCTAGCTAATCTGTGGAACAAAAAAAATGGTGCACATTTTCCATAGCTGATGTGTGTCTCTTCACACCTAAATCCAAAGCTTGCTGAAGTCAAAGGGTGCAAGTCACTGAGGTGACTTGCAGTTATAATAGTAGTCCTTTTTCCGTTCCTAAAAAATGCTTGGTTATACACTGCCCTTTACTCAGGATGGACTGTAAAGTCAGTTCAGCCCTTTACAGTGTTAAGGAATGGGTTTGGATAACACAACACCCTGGAATATCTAACTTCCTGATTGAACTATTAGGTTGGAGGTCAGTCATCCTTCTTTGTTTG
This sequence comes from Alligator mississippiensis, assembly GCF_030867095.1. Classification (NCBI taxonomy): domain Eukaryota; kingdom Metazoa; phylum Chordata; order Crocodylia; family Alligatoridae; genus Alligator; species Alligator mississippiensis. Next base: position 94,100,089 of record NC_081825.1, read on the forward strand.
TTCCTTTGTTGATTTTAAAAATAGCTGTCAGAAAAAAGAGCAATCAGCTTGAGTAAAACTGATGACAGAAGCACTGAATGTATTATTTTTCTCATTAAATGCCAGTTACTGTTAAAACCTGACTGCTCTATCTATGCCTTAAACAAGAAATTGCTGAATTTCTAAACTGTTAAGGGAAATTAACCAAAGAGAATTTTTCTCTAGACTTCAGAAATAATTTTCATCATTTTCTGCCTCAGCATTTAGGAAGAATGCTGGAGCTGAGCCCAGGCAGTGGGCCTACTCACGTAAAAATAAGAGCTGTGGGGTCTGGCTCTTAGATGGTTAGCAAAATTTCTAATGAATCACAGAATATTTCATTACTTGTCTCAGTCTGGATCAGGCTGATTGTATTTATAGTTCTGCAGTAAAGTGATTTGGTTTCCAGGCTAAGTCTTGGTGGGCAGGTGTCTATGTAAAGTAAATGACTACTGGAGAGTGTACTAGTTAGCAGTCTCAATGATGGCTTAAGACAAAAGTCAAGATAATGAATCATTATAGAGCATCTCTGGCAAGACTAATCAACAGGTCTAATCTCAGTGGTCATTTGCTTCCAGTCTCTTTTCAATGTCAGGAATGAAGTCTTCATTCTTTGGATGCACAAAATGCCTGTTTGAAGCCAACACATATTTAAGGTGTACAAACAACATAATATTGGGCTGATTGCCAGGGAACTGTCAGGAGACCTGTACTGCATTGCTTGTGCTATATAGGTTTTGAGGATATTATTCTGTCACCATTGTTTTCCAATCCAATAACTTTCATGAGCAACAAATTGATAACAACAAAAGGAGGAAAGATTTGCAAATGAAAACATTCTTCTGTTAAATAATCATGTCTCAAGGAATAAAATGCTTGATGCCTGCTTTCCATTGATAAATGGTTTTCTGTTCATATTTAAGAGAAAAATGATTTGCCAATGAAAAATAAAAACAGACAGCAAATGCCAAATATATTACTGTATAATTTCAATGATGAGAGATAAAAACCTCCTGCATCCTTGGATAATAACTAAATATTGATTTACTAGTAAGTATTTATCTTCTACCAAATAATAATTTTTTGATGGAGGCAATCAGGTCCCTGGCAAAAATATGCTTTATTATAATTTTTGCAAATTCTATGTAGAGGGTGTACATATATTAAACACTAAGTAAGTCATAGTTGTATTATTTCAGGGTATAGTCTAATATGTTTTAAAGCAAATACAAGTGACCTGGAGGTGTAAGCTAAATATGAGAGGAAAACAAATACAGAAATGAGTGGTAGAAATTAACTGTACCCACAAAAACTAATGATATACTGGGATATGTTGGATGCATTAAGATGTTGAACTGCTTCGCTCACACTTCAGCTAAAAAAAAAAATATTTATATCGTGTATATACGTTAGAGATGCTAGCACAGAGACATGTGATATTGGTAAAGCTAAAAGTGGCTGTTTAATGCAGTGTTAATGAAGTAAATATGTACACAGATAATCAAGTACTATGGAAGCTGGGGTTCCAACTATTCAACCACATAGCACAGAGTCAGAGCTGATTCTGAATCAGCCTGTGTACTATGGAAACAGAAGTGCTACCACCATTGGCACCACAGTAGCTGGCACTCCCCCATAGGCAGACAGTGTCCAGTGTCAGAAACTGTCCTGAGCCAGGGCCCAAGACAAAGTGCAACTGAAATCACTAGGAACTGCTCCATAGGGAGGTTGCGACTGATTCTTTTTCTGCCGCAGCTTATTTTTCCCTTGTACCCACTCCTTGCCCACCTGTGTGAAAGAAGTAATGATTCCAGAAAGGCTCCTCACCCAGTGCAACTGTTACAGGTAAGGTGTCCATACAGGCCTAGGTGACCCATCCAGCCTCTAGCCAACTGCATAAAACGGAGTGACATGGCTAGCAACATGTCCAGCTACCTTTGACACTCCTGAAATAATCAGGTCTCCCTTACATCTGGGTCAGCTGGGGAAAGCTTACAGCACTAGGCCAGATCAATGCTAGAATTCATACCTCTGGACCCCATAGCAAGACAGTTTACTCACTATAACATGGTTCTCCTGTCTGTCTCGATATCGTGTGTGTGATGATAAGTTAATACAGAGGACAGCAAAGATCTGGCACGCAAAGAGATTTTATCCAGCTTGCCAAGCCTGCCAAAAAGTGATATTGTCAAGGAGGCAACCCCTGTTGATATTCCTCCACTACGTGCCATCTAGTGGAAGAACACCTAACAACTGCCACCTCTCTTCCACCATAGGACTGAGATTTGTTATCTCAACCTACTGTTAGTGAAAGCTTGCTGACCCCCTCAGTTAACAGATTAATCGATAAGACACCAGTAGCTGGAGCAAAAGAATGTGGCATAGTTCCTGGCTTAGTAAAACTAGACACCCATTATCCCTACAAGAGGGAAATTACCGCATATACCTAGAAATACTTAAAGCTTCTTCCTTTTCTCTTTATTTATATTTTGCCATGTAGTAAACCCCTACAAAAGTCTTGCTCTTGCTGGTTCTTACAGTTTGCACATTTTAATAAAGAAATCACAGCCAGCACTCTTGAACCTATAGGCTGTGCTATTTATACAAGATCTTAAAAATTCTGCTGGTGGTCACTTATGCTATTCCAGGTCCAAAGAATATGGTCATCTTGTCACTGAAAATAGGTTAAGACACTAGTTTTGCAGGGGGCAGGGGGGTGGTTAACCACCTTACCAATGTTTGGCTAGCTGATATCTGTTCTGTGGGGACCACAGTGGAGGAAAGTGGCAACTGCCAGCCACCATGTGACTTGTTAGAGCTTTGGTAAATTCCTTTTAGCCCAAAGTCTCTACAGATATGGAGACTCACTGGTTTCTAAATTTTAAAATGGTTTCACCTCAGGGGAAAAAAAAAACTGTTTCACATTTAAAATTAATTTAAAGTATTTTTGAGAGGAACTATTCAGAGGTCTTCTGTATTGAAACAATTTAAGAAATAGTATCACAGGGCCAGAAGGGACCTCCAAGGTCATCTAGACCAACTCTTGCAGAAATGTAGGACAAGCTACTCTTAAACCACACCAGACCAATGCCTATTGTCTTCAAAATCTCCAGTTACAAATTTCTACAACTTCCCTAAGCAGCTTGTTCCACTGCTTTTCTGCTTTTACAGTTAGGAATTTTTCACTGAGATTTAATTTAAATTTGCTTTGCAGTAGTTTAGCCCCATTGCTTTGTGTCCTGCCCTCTGTGCAAAGGAAAAGAGTTGTTCTCCCTCTTCTTTATCCAGTCTTTCAAATATTTGAAAATTGCTATCATATCTTTCTTTAATTGCCTTTTCTCTAAACTAAGTACACATAGTTTTTTCAGACTTTGCTTGTATGACTTGTATTCCAACCCCCTTTAATCATTTTTGTCACGTGCCTCTGGATCTTCAGTAGTTACTCTACATAGGGGAAGACAACTTTTTCCCAGGCCTGAATGACCCACCCTGGGCCAGAGGAGGGCAGAAAGGCAGGCAGAAGGACCTTGCCACAACTGCTGCTTGTCTCCATAGTGGCACAGGAAGAGTGCCCATAGCTGAAGCCCCTCACCGCTAAATGTCAGAGAAGCCCTATGTGTGGGAGCTAGATGTAATGATTCCACAAGCTGGATCTGGCCCACGGCCCCTGGGTTGTTGACCCCTGCTCTAGATCCTTCTGAAAAGCAAATCCCAGAACTACACACAAGACTCCAGGGTCTAACCAGAAGTGAAGTCTAACCAGAAGTGATTAGAGTGGCACTGTCATTAAGGCTGTGTGAAGCTTTGGTCACTGATTTAATTCAGTGGAGATTTGGCCTGATTTGGTAGCTGAATCTCCAAATCCGAATCGAATCGGAGGACCCTTTAATCTTTCTGAATCAAATCGGAACCTTCCAAATCTATTCAGAGAGATTTGGAAAGATTCTGCGATTCGGACATAGAGACATCTTTAAACGTTTTTTCTACATACCTGTAGGTAGCAGGGGCTCATGATTGCTATGATGCTGGGGCATATGGAGCATCTCACAGAAGCACAGGGGGCTCCCCAGCATGCTCAGCAGCAGACCCAGAAGTGGACCAGAAGAACTTCCATTCCACTTCCAGGTCCACCGGGGAGCACGCAGGGGGCCTGCCTCGCACCCTCCCCATCTCAGTGACTGGTGCCTCCTGGGTCTGGCGCGGCACCCAAAAATCCCCCTGTGGTGGATCACCAACCTGAAGGGCATGGCGGGCGGGGCCCATGTCCTCCCTGGCAGCCCCGAAAGTGGACCAGAAGTACTTCCAGTCCACTTCCGGGTTCACTGCCAAGCACATGGAGGGCCCCCCCCACACTCCTGTGGGACATACTTCATAGCATCTGATGAAGTAGGCTGTTGCCTACAAAATTTTATGCCTCTCTGAACCAGTTAGTCCTAAGGTACCTCCCTGCCCTGCCTTCTGCCTGACTTCAGACTACATTGCTACGTACCTCTCTGTGTCGGACTTACATTAATGCAGCCCAAAACATTATTTGCTTTTTTCTGTAACAACATCGGTTTGCTGACTCAGGATCCTTCTCAGCAGTGCTACTGCCTAGCCATTATCTCTTGTTCTCAATTTGTGAATTTGGTTTTCCTTTCCTACATGTAACACCTTATGTTTCCCAACGGTGAATTTAATTCTGCTGCCCAGTATCCAATTCATCAAAATCCTTTTAAATCAGGAAGCTTTCTATTCCAGCAACCAAATCATCAAAAAATCATATTAAAGAATATCAGACCCAGAACAAACCCCTGAGGAACTTCACTTGAAACCTCATTCTGTTTAGCCCATGTTTCTCCACTTATTTATAAGGTCACGTGAGACTGTATCAAAGCTCCATAAAAGTCCAAGTATCAGTTTATTACGTCCACCTCATTTCCTTTATCTACTGAATTAGTTACATCAAGACAGGGAATCAGTTGGTTTGACATTTGTTACAAAATTATGATTATGGTGATCACATCTACCTTCAGGTGATTATAAACTGACTGTTTTATAATTTGCTTTAGTAACTTCCAAGGTATTCAAGTCTCATTGGCCCATCATTCTCCAGGTTGTGTTTCTCCTTTTTGAAAATGAGCACTGCGTTAGCCATCTCCAGTCACCTAGGAGTGCTCCTGGAACTGCTCCTGTCAACCATGTTTTGGCAAATACTGTTGCCAGTGGCTCCAAGATTACTTCAGCCAGTTCCTTTTTATTTATTTTTTATTTGTATTTAATACATGCAGGAGAACATGGGGAATACAGCTGTTTTAAGTACAGTCTCACTTCTCAGGTGACTGAAAGTTCTTAACCTTCATTTTTATGCTCTATAAGTTTGCTTAGGTGCACAAGGATCTATATTACAGTAGTTTATATAACACTGGTCAAAGGACAGGTCTCTAAGGGGAAGGCTTGCCTATGCTGGGGTTTTATCTTGGTTTCGGCCATGAATGGGTAGTCATTAATATACAGTGCTGTAGTAAGCGGGGAAGAGCAGGGCAACCACCCTGGGTGCCAAAGTGAAGGGGTGTGAACAGGCGCTGCCCAGCTGGGGCAGGGCGCAGGACGGAGCTGAGAGCTGCTTGTTTGGGGGGGGGGGGTGCAGGGATGCGGGGAGGGCAGCTTCTGCCACTGTGTGCACACCTGGGCAAGCATGCAGGGGGTCAGGGGTGCCCTCCAGATCTATTTGTGGGGCGAGGTCAGGCTGCCATCGTGGGCTTTTCCCCAGGTGCCAAACTTCCTTGGCATGGCACTGTCAATATGGATCAGGGGAGTCAAACTCACCCTGGGCCCTGGGCCCTGGGCTGGACCAAAGGGGCTCCTACCAGGCTGAATCCATGGGGCCAGCAGCAACTGCAATAGAGATCATAGAATCATAGCATCAGAGAAAATTGGGGGTGGAAGGGATCTCAGGATGTCATCTAGTACAACCCCTTGCTCAAAGCAGGACCATCCCCAATTAGATCATCCCAGCCAAGGCTTTGTCTAGTCAGATCTTAAAAACCTCCAAGGATGGAGCTTCCACCACCTCTCTGGGTAACCTGTTCCAGTGTTTTACTACCCTCCTAATGAGAGAGTTTTTCCTAATATCCAACCTAAGCTTCCCTTGCTGCAACTTGAGACCATTGCTCCTTGTTCTGTCATCTGTCACCCCTGAGAACTGTCCAGTTCCATCCTCTTTTGAACCCCCCCTTCAGGTAGTTGAAAGCTGCTATTAAATCCCCTCTCAGTCTTCTCTTCTCCAGACTAAATAAGCCCAGTTACCTCAGCACCCTCTGTAAGTCATGTGCCCCAGCCCCCTAACCATTTTCAATGCCCTCTGCTGGACTCCCTCCAACTTGACCACATTCTTTCTGTAGTGCAGGGCCCAAAACTGGGGACAGTACTCCAGATGTGGCTTCACCAGTGCCAAATAAGGGGAAGAATCATGTTCCTCAATCTGCTGGCCACACTTCTAATAATGCAGCCCAGTATGCCGTTAGTGTTCTTGGCAACAAGGGCATACTGTTGGCTCATATTCAGCTCATTGTCCACTGTAACCCTCAGGTCCTTTTCTGCAGAGCTGCTGCTTAGTAGGGGTGCACTGATAGAGATTTTTAAGGAGCCATATTGAATGATACCAATCTGATTCCAACATGCAGCCCCACAGCATGGAGACCAGCTGGGTCTGGTAAATCTGGTAAGGGGGAAGAGGTGGGGGGGAGGGAAGTGGTGTAGGGAGGGGCAGATAGAGGCCCTCATGGTAAGGAAGGGAGTTCGGAAAGGGGCAGGTTCTGCTCAGCCAGGGCGGGGCAGGGTGTGGAACAGAGTCACGAGTGGCTCATCTGGGGTACAGGGGGAGGCAGCTCCCACCGCTGTACGCACCCTGGAAGGGCATGGGAGGCACGTGCCCCTGGATCTGCACGTGAGGCGGGGTAGACTGCCACTGCAGGCTGGGGCCAGGGATGCACCAGGCTCTTCCCGATGAGGAGGCTGGGCTGGGCTGCGCTCAGAGTGGGCAGCGGTGGCACTGGGAGAGGGCCGGGGGCGGGGGGGGGGAGGGGAATGGGGGCGGACTACAGCACTTATCAGCCACATTATTGGCCACATCAGGCAAAAAAAACCTGATCTCCGATATTGTCAATTTTCTCTATATCAGTGCCGATTCAATATGGGACCAATGTATCGGTGTACCTCTACTGCTTCGCCAGCTGGTCCCCATCCTATGTTGGTTCATGGGATTCTTTCATCCTATGTGAAGAATTTTGCACTTGTTGCAACAGCTTGGGGTTGCATTTGGGTGGTCGCAAAGTTCTGGAGCCTGCTGCTCATGGCTATTCAGCCTGCCATACCCCCACAACTACTGGTAGCCAGCTAGACCACTGGCAGGCTCAACAGAACAGTTCTACACTCCAGTTCCAGCCCATGAGTTGTATTTCTGATACTCCAAGTATAGATGATGGATCAATACAAACTCCTAATTGAGACAAGGCTTGAAAATGATCACTTTGTCTATAAAGGGATTGCTGTTACAGCTATACTAACTGCTCGTCAGGGCCAATCACCAGGATGAAACATGCCTTAGAGGTGCTTGAATATTTTATAAACTATAGTGATGTAGCTCCCTGTGCAACTCACAAGTGGCCTGGGCTTGGGCTAAATTCACTTGCAATTTTTAAAATTTAAAGTCATTATGCAAATAATCTTTATTTTTGTATATGTAACTGAATATTTACACACATAAGTATTTATCTTACCTAACTTTGGTGACTGGTGCCATATAACAAGCTTACATGAAGGAGTAATGGTTTCTGAAATCTGTCTGTTGACAGAGACTACTAGAATGCTATTAAAAACATTGAGACACACTGATCTGATTTACAGTAGCTGAGACTCTAGAAATCGATGTGAGAGAGATCATTTTCTCCATTCTGAAAAAAGTAAATCTATGCTTTTACGTGTTTTATGAAGTGATGTACCTACAACCTGACCTCATTATATAAATTGATAAATAAATTAGAAGCATTCTACCTCTACTCTCATTTAGGATTTTCCTCAGATACATTTAGATGTGTATGATTTTTCCTCTCTGTTTTCATCTCCTTTATTATTTTGTGGCTTCCAAAAAGAAATAGGCATCTCCTAACCTAAGCTGATAGCCAAGTGTGTTAAGGACAACTTCCAATCTTTAATATGATGAGCAAAGGTAACAAACAATAATAAGAAGATATAAAGCTGAGTTTATATATTGTTCTTTCAGGAATATTTTGTGTGGTGCCATTTCACAGGCATGCAGCTTTTGTAACACTCGTGAAAGAGCTTCTGTCAAGAGTTACAATCCGGTGCTCACCTGAAGAATTCTGCATTGCATATTGCTCATCTGAACAAAATACTTGCCAAAGTACATTAGAATTGAAGTGCTTCTGAGTTGCTGGGTGCTACAATGCACAGAGCTGACTGAATTGCCCATGTACTGAGTGCTTCCAAGATCATAAAGTATCTGAACACATCTGTGCCTTTATAGACCAGCTGACCTTTTACCATTCCAGCAATCATGTGGTAACAATATATTATGGGATGCTGTCACTCTTAAGCTCATCTATGGCAAAAATGAATGTAATGACACCCTAAACAATTACAAATCAAATGAAATTTCCAAGATCTAAATAACCCATTCACCCTGTTTAGTTTTTTGTTCTCCTTTTAGGTTTGACAATTAAACTGTCATTTTTTATTTCTAGATCTCCTGCCTCTGGCCCCAGTTCTGTGATGTTCGAAACATCCTCAGCTCTCACTAGAGGCAATAAGAGTGCTGCTCTGTCTGAGTTTATCCCATCATCAATGGGTGTTCATATATACCCATGTTCAATATTTTTTTAATCATTGAAAGTGCTTGCCTGCATGGCATTTGGATGAATTTTGAATTGATATAGAATCACAGAATAAGTACAATTTGATCAAAGAATTCCTTGGAGCTACACAGGATCTCAAGATCTAATTCTTCTGCACTGGCTGAGACCACTGGAAAGGGTCCCATCTGATCCTTCACTGAAGCAATGGGATGGTAGACTGAGAGAGAAGAAAATGTATGTAAAGGACTACAGATCCTTACAAATAAATATTCAAAAGCAGGTAAGAGATTTAAGAGGAGACATCCTGTTAAAAGTCAGTGTTGAGTTTCCTAAATCCCTTGGATAATTTTGAAAATCTGCCTCTAGTTGTTCACAGAAGCCATGATTCATCCATCTAAGGATTTGTTTTATATAGCACTAATCACCAGTGTTTGGTCCAGCCAATGTTTTTGTATGCATATATTCATATGTATCTACAAAAATAAGGATTATTTTAACAATAAACATGGATACAATGTTTCCAAGTGCACCTTTAGTCAACCTTTTTTGAAGAATTTGTCCTAATGGCTTCCCCCTTAGCATCCTTTTGTCTCTAGCTAACTATAGATCAGCCAGATTTCAGTAGACAAGACCAAGTGAGGTATCTAAACTGACCGTATCAATATAAATACATTACAGATTGAAAGATGACTCTGCTATGACCTCTTCATTTTAATAGCCTTCTTTTTATGAGTCTGTTTTAAATGTACTTTAAATAGGAAACACTGCTGTGATAGAGCTGTAGGTCTGTTTACACTGGTTGCTGTTTCCTGCTGTTTAAATGTCATCTGTTTCAGATTTGCAAAAATATAGTGCTCCAAAACAATTCATTGACGACTGTCACTAGGAGACTAGGATTTTCATGGCAAATTGGGATGAGGGATAGAGATGTAGGGAAACAGAATCCACATTTTTCTCAATCCCGCTATGATACAATCAGCATTATCAACATCACAAGAAGGCAAGGGTATTTGAATGGCTAATAGTCTGTGCTGGGGACAACAGATCCTACAGTGTGATGAACAGCTTTAAACCCCAAAAGGCACTAATAAGAATCCATGAAGCAGGCTTTAATGAATAAATAAAAATAAATAAAAATGGCTTTTCTTAGCCAAAATTCAGTATCTTTCCAGGGACATAATTGGAGGCAAGACTGAGTTCTTTCCTCCTCCCTTTACAATGCTAGCACATATGCTCCTGTGTGTTCTTTGTTATGTGGCTGAGTCATTATTCTCTTGCACAGATTGCTATTTTAAACAATTATTGGAGGGACTGGAGATAGGAATTCTCTTTATATTTAAATCACAATAAGTAGTCTTTAGCCATGCTGCTAAGGGCTGGGACCTCTTACATAACACCAGGGCAGCAGAAAAGAGATCCTGTATATCAAATTCCATAGAAATATAGAGAATAACTAGGAGCAGCCATTTCTATTTCAGAGAAGTAATAAACTAAGCAATAAAAATAAAGGATGGGCTGGGTTTTATAGCCTGTGAGTGCTATGTCCTACTATACAAGAATAAATAGAAAGAGGGGCCTGGACGGAGCTTTGGTTGTCATATGTACTCCTCCCAGAGACTATGAACAGGTGTTGCAGGCAGTCAAGAATAAGAGTGGTGATAAATAAGAAGTTGTGCAGAGGACATTACTTTCCCTGATCTTAGTTCTCTGCCTACCCAGAAGGGGAAACACTAGTTTATGTCGCACAGCTAGTGACACTGTTAACTAGCTAATTTGAAAGTTAAAATGTCTACCTGTTATGAAAGATTATATCACCACCCCTAAAAAAATCTGCTTCAGAATTGTAAGGGGACCAGTTATGAATATAAATTATGGACCTGTGAAAATCCTTTTAGGATGTTCTTCCAGCCTGCTTTTAAAAGAGGTCTGGCATTCTTTTTTAAAGTCAATTATACACAAAGTTTGGGTAACAGCGTTCCCACCTTTCATTAGAACTAAACAAGCAAATAAAAATGAAATACTTGAATATAATAAGTTCTTTTCCTCTCTTCTCACACCTTTTGATTTTAGGTGCGCTAGCCATGAAATTACAACCACAAAGAAATCAAACTCACTGGATGTACTGAACCTTGCTATAATACAAACTAACCCTTTTCTTCATCTGTAGTACTTGTTATTGTAATTATTTCTTTTAAGATGACTCAGTTGGGATCTCAGTAAGGGGAGCCAAAAGCTATACTCCCCTGCTGGCTGATGCTCTACCAGTCAGCTAAGGAGAGGAGTTTTAATCAGTTAGGCATCTCTACCCCTGCTTATCATGATAACCAGCATGGTCTTATGTATGTCCATATGCTCCTTGTGTCTACCTGTTGTATGAACCAGGTGGCTTGTACACTGACATTTTAAGTTCTTTGGGAGCAAAAATCACTTTTCTTATGCATGTGTATAGTTCCTAACCCAATGGGCCTCTAGCTGCTCCTTCAATGTAAGTTAATAATATTAATGAATCAGCCTGGCAGCGTAGGGAAGTAGGGCATAAGTATTCAGAGTCCTTAAAATGCCTGTTTTGTTATTCCTTTTGGTCTCCTGTTAGATCAGCAAGCTGTCTCAGAACATATATCTCTAGCTCTACGTCTGCTACTGGATTTCTGTGAGATCTTGGGCAGGTCACTGTACTTATTTGTTTTTTCGTGTTCCCACTTGTAAAATGAGGAGTATAGTGCTCATCCACCTTCATAAAGAGCTTTGAGCTCTCTGAATGAAAATAATTATATAAGTTCAGAGCATTACTTGGTAGTAGTAGTCAGGAAGCACTAGACAGATGGCTTAGTGATATTTTCAAATTCTGTAATAAGCAATCCTTCACTGGACCTGCAGCCTGAAGAAACAAGAGAATCATAAAGTTTAAACATGCTGGTGTGAAATGTGGCAAACACACCTAATTGCCAGTAATATATCATGAATATATATAGATACTTTGTATAGTTTTAGGATCCCAATTATTTTCTACAATATTATTCCTCAACTTAAAATGACATTTCTGCAAACACTGTTTGTCTCTATAAAATCTCTATTACTAAACGTCTCATGGCTATCACGTAGGAGAAGACTGCTGGTTTTAATAATTAATCCTGTAAAGCTATGCTTTTGTGCTGTGCATTACTGGAACAAAAAATCCTAACCAAATTGAAATCAGATAAAAGTAATTTGTGTTTTAATTCAAAAACAAAACTTCAAAGTGTTATTGAAAACTAAATCTGCTTTCATTATACAGCATCCCTTTAATCTTAGGTATGAAAACTTTTTTTTATCACCTCTTATATCTGATAAAATAATTATCTCTAACGGCATCCATGTTGATGCTTTATTTTTATAACCCAGTTTTATGTTCTAATTTCCAAATACTCAACCTGTGGCTGTGCTGTTCTAAATCTCAGCAAAATGCTGTACAAGCAATGGCAGGTCCCCACATTGCTGAAATGACCCTCAATTTGTTCTTGGTCTTTTCAATTTCAAATGAACTCCCATTGAGTACCAGGAAATAATTAGCTCCTCTAATTAAGATAACAATGATGAGATTGCCAAAATCTGCCTTCTTTTTTGTGGACAAGAGAAACTATCAAAAGATACTGCCTGGATTTATAAAGCAGGCAAACAGAGTGGAAACAAGAAGAGGTGAACAAAGGGGATAGGAGAACCTAACTGGATGCTCCAGTAACTGCATCTCATGGAAGCTCTGGGGTCCAGATTTTTCATATAAATGCCTTCTCAATGGGAAAAAAGTGAAGTGAAGCCAACTGAACCAACAGCTGGAAAAAGCATGCCCTTTAGTGCCTCGACAAGAGTACTAATAAATGGCAGAGGCAAGGGAGTTTAGGTTTCTTGCTCTCAGTCTCTGTCATGAATAACTCAGCCACTCCATATCAGTAAAGCTGATCTCCCCTGTAAACAGAAAATGTACCTGACCTTGTGGCAGGAAGTTCTAGCAGGAGCCAGCAGCTGCAATTGTCAAGCCAACCAGTGTGCATGTACACCCATGCAGTTCTGGCACCTCTGCTCAGCAGCTGTCCTCAGCCAGAGTGTGAAATGAATTCTGGTTAAGACACCAGCAGGTGAAGGTGCATTAGTGTCTACATGAGGTTTCTGTCAACTGCCCGGTGGCAGCAGAAGTCTTACTCAACTCAGCTGAAGTAGAATAGCTCTTTCAGGAAAGCAGATGCTTTTGTTGCCACAGAGTGTGAGGGAAGGATTGCAGAATAGACTATTCATGACAATCCATAGAGAAGGACAGTGAATTGGATGAGAAAGGACATAACTTCTATGTCAATGATACTAAAAATGTTGATAGCATAAACATTTTGCTTGCCAAATGAATGAAACATGTTGAGGGGAAAGCACAGAGGTATGAAAAGCAAAGCCAAGACCCACAAAAAGAATGTCTTGAGAAGAATGTCTTCTTAAGCCCTGAGCACAGAGAGGTAGTTAGCTGTGTTACTCTGAAATCAGTCAGAAGGTAGGGTAGATATGCACCTTTATAGACAAATGAATAAGATAGATATAGATATATCTTATTTCATTCATATAAGATATATCTTATTTCATTATATATATATATATATATATATATATATATATATATATATAAAGGGCTTAGTCTGTCTGTCTCTGTGTCTGTCTGTAATGCTCTTGGGGGGCATAGCTCCTGGCGGGGCATGGATCCAGCCAGTGCTGCGTCAAAAATGCCTGTCAAGAACGATGTGCAGGGCATGGCTCCAGCAGAATGGGCCAGGTGGATGCAGAGTGAGGCAGGAACAGGGGTGGGTGGCATGGGGCCAGACATGGAGCGGGGGATGGGGGGAGGTGGAGTGTAGTCGGATGCGGAGTGGTGGCAGTGCAGGGCAGGGGGTTCAGGGGCACGAAGCTGGACATGGAGTGGGGGGCCAAGGGGGACAAGGCCAGACACAGAGCTGGGAGAGGGGTGGCATGGGCCTTGAGTAATCCAAAGACTACCAGCCTTGAGTAGTCCAAGATAGATATAGAAGTAGGTGGTTAGGATAGTTTTGCAGAACTGGATATCTGGAACTCCCCATTTTAATCTGGCTTTGCTCCTGACTCACCATGTAGCTTTCTATAGCTTGTTTTACTCCCTGCCTCATTCCCTGACTTTAAAAAAAATAATACTTCTATTTACTTATTATTGTGCAAATGGAGTGGGAAAGATGAAAGTGTGAAGTCTACTGATGAGAATGTGGCTCACAATAGACTGGGGGCTCCCCTCAGCCTCCACATTTGGAGACAGAACAAACATTTTAAAAGCTGACAGGCTGAAGTGTGATACTAGCTTTGAATGACAGAACATCTTTACTCCTTCCAAGTGAGAAACAAAGACAAGAGAGGAATGAAGATAAAACAGACTTCCTTCAAGAAGGAACAGATGCAACTGTCCTGCAATTAACCACATTTCAGTAGTGCATAATCACAAAATGTTCTTTAACAGGGCCTCTGAAGTTGGATGCCTCAATTTCAAATGCCCAACTGTAAACAACCCAGTTGCCCCTGAGAAGGTGCCCAAAAACTGAGGATGTCTCTACCCTGCAGATCACTGTATAGTGTAGACACATCTGCATTAGCCTTGCAGTAGCCAAGTACCAGAACCAACCAAGTTGTAGCAGCACAGAACTCTGCACAGGTTTGATTCACCCTGCCACTTCTCAGGGGCATATCTACACATGTGCTTTACTGCAGTTGACTAATTAGCTCTGCAGTAAAGTGTTACCATCTACACATGCACCAGAATTAGGGTACAGTACATTAATTTACTCCATTATAGGATAGTACTGTCGGGGCCATATACTGTCCTACAGTCATGTAACCACGTGTGATTAAATGCACATGTAGACAGTGACTGTTGGGTGCAATTTGCACCTGGTCAGCAAGGTCAGCCCTGCCAGCTGGGAGGAGGGAGCCTGTAGGGCATGGACCCAGAACCTCATGCCTCAGCCAGCCCCTCTGCTGCTCTCCACTGCCATGCAGGGCCGACCCCTATGTCCCCTGCCAACCTGGAACTAACTACTCAAACTGCTGCAGTCCCAGGCTGGCAGCAGGCTTTCAGGAGTCAGCCCTGGGCTCTGGGTGGTAGTAGAGGGCCTCAGAGGGGCTGGCTGGGACATGAGAGTGCCAAAACTGCAGAGCCATACGGCTGACCCCCCGAGCTCCTTGCCAGCCCATAACTGCTCTGCTTCAATTCTAACCGCTGCAGCCCTGGGCTGGCAGCAGGCTAGGAGGTCAGGCACGCAGCTCCATAGTTTCAGAACTCTTGTGCCCCACCCAGCCCCTCCATCACCCTCCACCACCACCCAGAGCCTGGGGTCGACTTCCCACGCCAGCTGCCATCCTGGAACTGCTCTGCCCCAGCTCTAACTGCTGCAGGCCTGGGTGCACATGTAAACGCTGCACCCAGGAGCTGTGTTCTCCAGCCTGAACTGCATGAGATCTTGGAGTGCGTGTTTAAAGCTAAATTAACTGTCTCTACACTGCACTGCACTCTGTTGTTTACATATATCTGGAGGCATCCAAAATCAGTGACCACTCATGACTATTTGACATGTAATGCCTTCAAGCATTGCCATGGTAGTAGTGCCTTCTCTCTTCATGCGTTCTACTGTATAGCTAATTGTAACAGCCAGAAATGACCCCACGGCGTGGATCCACAGGGAAAAGACCTTATACAAGCATAGGAAGTGATAACGGTCCTGTGCTGTATGTCTTACAAGCAGGATTGACAAAAATATAAGTATTCTAAAATATTATGTTGCATATAGTGATTCCCCCTTTGAGACAGGCAGTTGTTGCCATGGATTATTTAGTTAACTTGTTCTCATTTTTGTCATGTAAATGTCTTAGGGTAAACAAGAGCTGTGACACAGAACATGATATTTGGTACAGTACATCAAGCATCACAAAAGAGAATATATAGAAGGACCTGATTCTGGGTCATTAACAGGACTCTACTACCTTACACTTTGCAGAGTCATTTTTACCTATCAGAATGGGTGTGACACATCATGAAATATGAAACTCTCGAAGTTGATGTTGCTCTTGCTCAGGTGTAAATGCTTGTACAAGCTTCAAGGCACTGAGAACTTGAAGCAATTTGTTCAAGCCTGCTCTTCAGGACCTTTTCAACAATGGTCAGTACTAACTCTTGAAAGGGTGTATCTTTTTCCATCTTCAGACCAGGGGCAGATCTAGAGGGGGCATCGTGGCATGGTTATGCCGCCCTCTCAGACCATACTGCAGGAGCAACAGTGGGGACTTTAATTAAATTGCCAGCTAGGGTAAGCTTTCCCTCTTCCCTTCCCCTCCATGTTCATTTGCACATCCCCTCCTGTCCACTCCTATTTCACCACCGTTGCTGATGGAAGGGAGTCAGGCTCAGCTGGTGACAGCAGCAGCAGCAGGCAGTGAAGGGGCAAATGGTAAGGGACGGGAGAAGACATGCAACTGAGCATGGAGGGAAATGGAGGAGGCTCTGAGATCAAGGACAGGATTCTTACCTGACTTGAAGACTTAAAGTCCATGGCTGTTGCTCCTGTAGCATGGCCAGCCTGTCCTGGTTGCTGGGATGGAGAAGGAGGGAACTGAGACCTTCCACTCCCTAGGGGTACCAGTCGCTGCTCCTGCACCTGCCCTTTACAAAATCCTAAATCTGCCCATGGCACTAACCTTCAGACAAAAGTTAGTGAGCAGCGGACATGGAATCATATATGCCAACTCTGGTACAACGAGACATACTAGTCATGCTAGCTAATTCATCATCACACCCTCCGTTAAATTTAAGAGACTGGATCCAAAGCCCACTGCAGCCATTCATTTTGACCCAGGCCCCCAGAGTAAATTTACTTGTATTATGAGGAGGGGAGTACTAAATAGAAGTCTCCCAGAACTCTCTTCCTTCATACAGGTTTGCTGAGGTGACTATGTTTTGAACAATCATTACATACCCTTTCATGTGTAAAGAGTAGAGTCTTCTGTTGAAAGGGACAGTGCCTAGAAGAGACAGTGTACCATTCTTTGTTTATTGTGTACCTGAGATTTGCTCAGTTTACAAATAAGAAACAGCTTATTGTAACCTCCAGTCTTGTAAATGCAACTTGAGCCCTGACAGCTAAGTCAGGTCCATGCTTCTTAGGTCACAGCATCAGCAATAATAATCCTTCAAATCAAATTGTGCCCTCATTTACAGTAATGCAATCTCACAGTCTCCAAATTATACCCTCAAGTATACTGTAAAGGTACTTAAAGATCTTGAAAAGGCAGTGTAGTCTGAGAAGGGGAAGGTTTTTGCTTACACACCATTTTTTCTGAAAATAGTGTATCAGCTGCATGTGTGCAGTATTCATTCCAAGTACTTACTGAAATTAATAACACATAAGCTGCTTCAGATGCATTGCCAATAACAAGTTGTCTGTGTATGCTGAATTCTGGATGGAATGGAGGGTTGGACATTTGCGAAGATGAACTGTACTTTATTTCAATATGACTGAATCAGTCACTGGATTTTTTTTCCAAGCACTTAGGGCAGGATTTTCCTTTCTGCATGGAGTTTGTCTGTACCTTAATTTTTACCTTAATTCTTCTTGATCCATTTTGAATTGGGTTTATTTGACTCACCAGCTATACTTAATGAAGAGGAAAATTCCCTGAGTCAAGCTAAAATAGCTATGTCATCCCTTTCTTACTTATCCCTATGTGTAGTGCCCTGTTTTTCCCCTTTCTGGAGCAACTATTCCTATCTCCACCTGCTCTTTCATTTCCCAGAGATGTGCCAGTGGTTTTCCAGACAGTAGCTCCATTAACTACTTGCCCTTTATGCCACCCATTTCATTTTTCCTTTGTATAAAACTCTGTTTAAAATCATTTTAAAAAGAGGGTGGAATGTCACAGAATCATAGAAAATTAGGGTTGGAAGGGACCACAGGAGGTCATCTAGTCCAAAGCCCTGCTTAAAGTAGGACCATCCCCAACTAGATCATCCCAGCCAAGGCTTTGTCTAGCTGGGTCTTAAAAACCTCCAAGGGTAGAGATTCTACTACCTCTCTGGGTAACCTGTTTCAGTGTTTTACTACCCTCCTAGTGAGAAAGTTTTTCCTAATATCTAACCTAAACATCCCATGCTGCAACTTGAGACCATTAGTCCTTGTTCTGTTGTCTGCCATCACTGAGAACAGTCTAGCTCCATCCTCTTTGGAACCACCCTTCAGGTAGTTGAAGGCTGCATCACTATTTACTATACATATACATGCCAATACTTAAAGCATGACTCCTGTCTTCAACAGTTCTGTGCTTGCATGAGTTTTAATGCATCTTTCTCCTAGCTTCCTGAGGAAAGGAATCTGTCATTTGTTTGGCACAAAACAGTCCTCTTATTGTTCAGTGTCATTTACATCTACAACACCATGTAAATATCTCAGGGATCCATCCCTTGGTGACATTACCTGGATTTATATGGCAAAAGTAATGAAATTTTGGACTGTAATGCAATGAATGGATTATACAAACCCCTAAATTCAGTAGTTCTTTTTCAGGTCTGACAGTTAGAATGTAGATACTATATTTTTTTATTTACTAATCTAATTATAATCTAATACGTGCATTGCTTCATTGTATTTTTGTGCAAGAGATATCATAGGATCATAGGAAAATAATGGCAGAAGGGACCTCATGAGGTCATTTCATCCAGCCCCCTGCTCAAGGCAAAATCATCCCTGACTAAACCATCCCAGCCTAATGTCTGTCTAACCTGGTCTTGAAAATTTACAAGGCTGGAAACTGACTGCCTCTGGTCTTGACCATCTTCTCCTTCTCTAGTTCTTCCTTAAACAAGGAGTGAGATGGTCACCTATATACAGTAAAAGCTTTGTTATGCAGTATGAGAGGGGTAAGGGGGGTAACGGTTATCTAAACATTCCAGTTATCTGAGTTGGGGGTTTTGGTCAGACATAGGTGGGGAGAAAGGATAACTTAGATGAGGATTTCAGGATGCTGAAAGTCTTGATCTAACAAAGGTGCCTAACTCAGGAGGAAAGGAGTTGCAGAAATCTGGGAAAAAGATGGGATTTCAGATTAATTTCTCTTTTCAGCATTTCCTCTTGGCTAGATTTGGCATTTCTCTATACTGACGAACCAAGGCACAGGGCAATGGTGAATCAGTGCCAATATACTAGTACTTATACAGCCCTATAATTTTTGTAAAACTTTATAGTGTAACAATGACCTGTCTGAAAAAGGAAAATCTGAAAAAGGAAAATCCTCTTTCTGCATTTAGCAAGAATGAAGCATACATATAAACACAACATGAACTTCATAAGCTTAGATAGGCATACAGGATAAACAATTATCATATTTGGCAGATGCAGCTGGATCTATACGTACAGAACTACCAGAACCAACAAAAACAGGTAACTTTGATCTTGCCGTCCTCATAGACTTAAAACGACATAGGTGGGAGTTTCAGGCTCACAAGGTGTAACAGACTGGACTTATGATGTAAACTGTTCTTGCCCATGGCAAACAGATCATTGTTCTTTGGATTCTTATTTACACAAAGGCCACTTTAAACTTCTTTGGCAATGGCAAAGATAAAATTGACTAATACATTATTTATAGTTAATTTAAAGCATCTTTGTATTGCCAGGTTGATGTAAAGCAGCCTTAGTGAGAAGAAAAAACAGGTTTACAATTTTAGCTTTAACACAACACAGTTACAGGTACTTTAGAATTGATCTGTCTAAATACCACACTACAGCCAAGTGGACCAGGCACTGTGTCTTCAAACATGCTGAGCTATTCTGCATTGGCTGCCTCCTAAAGCAGAAACTGTCAGTAGTAGCAAGGAGCTCAACCAGAGGGCTGGGCACATGTGGCTACATTGGTTCCAGTTCAGCAGGCAGCTGATCACAGCATAGCAGGCAGGGCTGTCCAACTTCTAAGTGGCCAGGGGCTGCACGTCCCACGGACAACATCAACAGGCCTGTACACCCAACAGGCAGCACTAAGGTAAGCCATAGGCATGCAGGCTGCACATTGCATAGACACCCTCCTCCACTGCTGCACTGTCCAGGTGCCCCTTCCTGCAGCATCGTGTGCCTGTGTGAGCACACCCACACCCTGCCCTGTACTGCAGGCCTACATATCCCCAGCCTCATTCTCAGCTCTACACACTGCCCTGAAGTGCTCTGCCCCCTGGCAGAGGTACAGAAAGCAGAAGCCAGCAGAGGGATACTGGAGTAATGTGGGGAGTGGTGGCCAGGAGGGAACCAGGGGGGCTGCAACTTATCCCCTTGTGGATCACATACTTGCAGAAAGAGCAAACCTTTCCAGCATTTAAGAACTGAAGCAGAGACCTTAACAACTTGAGCAAATTAAAGACAAGGCTCAGGACAGGATTGGTTAACAACAAAAGATCCCCACCTATGCACTTGATGGTACAAGTGGATTGCATTGGGTAGAAAGAAGGCTATTTAAAAAAAAAAAAATAAGGATAAACATTTCAATGTACTTTTGATGAAGAGTTCACATACCAAATGAATCAAACTGATACCACATATAGCATAACCTTGAAACTTCAGTAAGCTCTCCCAGCAAATCGTCCTGAATTATTTTATCTTTTACATTGCTTCCTATTGTAATTGAGACAAAATTTCATTTATGGACATGAAGTCACATGGTAATGAATTAATCTACCTTAATTTTCAAAGATACTTGTCTTTGAGTAAACAGCAATTAATGTTCTTTTTCTTCCCTCCTGCTTCTCTCAGTGAAGCTAGAAGTCTTTACAATTTAATGGCACGAGAAGGGATGACAACAGCATACCTTCTTTCTTTCTAATATTGTATGATATTATACATACAGACACTGCTCTCCATTTGGTAAGGGTCAGTTTTGTAATGGCAATCTAACACTAGAACACTGTTTTGTTTTTTTTCTGTAAGAAATAACACCAACAACTTAAGAGAAACTGAAAGATAGGGTAATTAACATTTATCTACAGAAAATATGCATGAGAAGTGAAAACTATTACAGACTTTTTACAGCAAGTTAAAAAGGCAGCTTGGAAAAAAATAGTGGTTAAAATTATCTTGATTTCTTTAATTTTAATGAGTTCAAAGAAGCTAAACAAAGACACAGAAGAGTTGCACTTTGCTGTGTACAATACAGTTTAAAGTTTTATACCTGAGCAAAAGAAATGTAACTATTAACTACAACATGCAGAGTTAATTGGCTAATGTATGCAAACTGAGGATACTGGTACTAGATTACACTTCGTTTCTAATCTTAGAGTGTGAAAATGGAAAAAGCTTCACAACAAAACGTGCAAGACAAAACCACAAACACTAAAAAGCATATTATCATAGCAGCCTTCCTAAACAAATTATCTCCCACTTTATTATTGTGGAATAAAGCAGGAACAATTCAAAGCCTGTAGAGGTAATAATACTTTAGAAGCTTCAGCAGTACCTGAAAGACCAAACATGAACAGCTCCCTCAATTTAAAAAGTGTTCATGGACGACCCAAGCCTGCATTCACTACGTGCCCAAAATTGCCACCCGAAAGCATTGGTCTATTTAGCTATTTCTAACGCAGAATGAAATGTCTGTGTGCACTATGAAAGCAGGATCAGGCAGGGCCGGCCTTATGGGTGGGCTATGTGGGTAGTACATGTACAAACACACACACACCACACATGCACACACACGCACGAGCAGCCAATGCTTATAGCAGCACTCTTCCCCCACCCTGGCCAATCCCCACCCCAGGCAGGAGGAATGGTGCCCAGCCCAGCCTGCTCCCCACCTCCAGCCACTGCGCAGAAGGAGCCAAGCCAGGCACATGCGAGCAGGGTGCCCCCTGCTCCAGTCCGCTTGCCTTGCTCCTGCACAGCAGCAGCAGTGCCTGCCCACCCATCTGCCTGGTAAACCATGCTGCTCCACCTCCCCGCTGGACTACACCCTGCATCCCTGCCCACCTGCCTCTGCGTGCAGCAGTGTCACTGACTCGGGGGTGGGGGGAGCCAAAATACAAGTTTGCCCAGGAGGCCATTTTCCCTAGGGCCAGCCCTGGGACCAGGTCCCAGATTTAAAATTTTCTTTTCATCTTACCCTCAGTTAGTTATAAGGAAGTATTTATTATGCCATGTGATTTAGAAGAAACCAGATTATAATTTAGGTAGAAACTTCACCTTTCTCAGCTTAAACTCCATTTTTAAGCTCCCTCTAGAAATTCCTTATTTAAATTACTTAAATACAAGTAAAAAATAGCGGTATGTTCTCTCTTTAAGATAACCCTCTTTTTTGCAGAGCAGTTGAAATGGAGAAGAGACAGAAAGCATGAGCTTCAACAGCAATTCCCAGCCTTCCTCTTAAAGTGTGCCATGGTCTTCTAAAGGACTCCCTTTTCTCTCTTTGCCAGGCTTATAATTTCTACTCAGCCAACTTCCAGTTTTGACACTCCCTAGGAAGAAACTGCTTCCTTAAGGCAAGAATAACACACACCTCTGCCTTTCTCATGACTGACTTAGAACAAAAGGAAAAATTCCTTTAATCGCAACACAGACAGTCATGGACAACATCTCTCTTCTTTCTTTGGAGTTGTGTTATTTTATATGGTTGATGGCAAACCAACTCCATAGGAATCATACAACAGATGCTTTATGTTAGTTGCAATTTTCTTCCACCTTATATGATTACAAACTACACATTAACAATTCATCTGGCAGAATGGATTTATCTCTATGTCCATAGTGTATTCATTTCCTCTTTTAAACCTGACTTCTTAGACATTGGTAGGTTGTGTGAAAGGGCCTCCAGTGCAATGACTCTTTTTTACTTCTAGGTTCTTCTTGACTTTGATTGCTGGTGATACTTCAGGATGAATGGAGTCCAGCCGCTGCTCACACTGGAATGCTGTGAGAAAGGCCGTCCTGTAGTTGTTATTCATCCAGCCATAGAGAAGGGGGTTAGCAAAAGTCGAGCACATGGCAATGACATGAAACACTGTATAGATCAGTTTGTATTCTTTTAGATTTAACACCTTGCTATCAATATCACTGACCAGCTGGAAAGTGTGAAAGGGAAGCCAGCTTACAGCAAATACCACCACCACACACACCAGCATCTTGGTGGTTTTTCGCCGCCGTTGGTGATACTGGTCATTCCCAGCCGCAGGGCTTACATGATTCTTTAGTTTGGTCCAAATGCGTATGTAGGCATAAGAAATGATTGCCAAAGGCAAAACATATTGTATAAGGAGCATGGAGACACTGTAGATGGTGCCATAGTTCAGCTGTCCTTCATCAGGCCACTTTTCAGAGCAGACCACAATTTCAAAACCAGGAATGAGCTCAATCAGAAAATACTCACGGAAGATGGCCAGGGGACTGGCTAAGAGGGCACTGACAGCCCAAGTGACCCCAATGATCAGGAAGCTGATCCGCTTAGAGATTTTGCTCTCTAAATGATAGACTATACAGCGATGCCGATCCAAGGCAATCACAGTCAAAGTGACAGTAGACACATGTACTGCAAGACCTTGGGCATAAGGCACCAGGTGGCATAGTTGTGGTCCCAGTTTCCATTCTCCTAATAGTGTGTAAACTAAGGTAAAGGGCAGGCACAGTGTATTCACCAGCAGATCAGCTACTGCCAGGTTGGCAATGAAGAAGTTAGTCACAGTCCGCATGCTTTTGAACTTGATAACCACATGGATCACCAGGGAGTTGCCAATCACCCCCAGTAGGATGATAGAGCAATAAGCAAAGATGAGTATGATTTGCACTTCAACCAACATGGTGCTGTCTTTCAGTTCTGGTTTGGGGTCAGGTGCCAGCTCACTTAGGGGTGTGGTGAGTCTTGGCACGTATAGCCTAGTGAAGAGCTCCATTTTCACTTCATCTGTCTGGTTTTCTTCACCCAGCGTCCCCATTGGTCCCATCCTTGCAGCAAGCTGCACTAAACAGTACAGCTGTTTCTGAAAAAAATCAAGAATGTATAGGAAAGAAGAGTAAACTGAAGGTTGCACATACAGAATTTATTGGAACTGTACAGATGAAAATACTTAGAATTAGCTATCAGATTTTGTGGTTGCTAACATAGTCTAGTCTAAAATAATACAATAGCTAGTTTAGGAGGAAAAAAGGCCGTTACTTCTCATGCTTTATAGTACAAATATCATTAGAGAGAAGAATTAAGGAAGGCGTTTTCCCAAGATTATAGCACTGCTCAATTAGATGAACTGTTGAGAGGTTATGCCCTTCTCTGAACCTGCATATATTGGCCACTATTAGAGACAAGATATGAGACCACAATAGATGGGTCAGTGATCTATTCCAAGACAGCAAATGCTATTTCCTTATACCTAAAGTTATAATTATGCCCTCCTTTATCCTACATCCTAGAATGTTTCAGAATTAAAATAAGATCTTTTGCCATATGTTCAAACTTTCTCACTCCTATGAATATGAAATCTTTATCTGAAAAAATGGGACAGGTTTCAAATACATTTCAAGGACAGTGGCGCCTTAAAAACTGCAAAAAGATTAAGATCCAACTAGGCAATGCATTCTTTGTTAAAAATAAGTGCCTAAAATTTCTAGTGACTTCTGCACAAAACTTTCATGAATACCCACAAGAATTCTACATGTGGATAAATGATACTCTACAGCTGAATAGCAGCACAGCGAGTTTCTACACTCTCACTAACAGAAAGAATGACAAGTGTTTCCGAAAAGTATTTCTGAAATTCAGCTTTTAGTTGTATATTATTATATTTCATCATATATTATCATACCTCTATGCTAATCTATCCTAGCTGGACTAACTCCAAAAGCTTTTGTTCAAGAAAGCTAGTGTCACAACTGCACACTATAATAAAAAAGCCAAGAGAGTGGAAAGAACAGTAATTATCTGGATTAGTTACACCAACAGAGCTCAGCCTCTTAGAGCAGCAGGCCAGGGGATTAAGAACAGGTCTCACTGTGGGCCACCACTCCCCTCTGGTGGTTGTAGGAGAGGAAGAGACAGGGAATGTAGGTGGCTGCCAGTGTCAGAGGAAGAGAAGAGGGGAGGGAGAGGAAAAGACCTTAACCTCTGGTAACGCTGTCTGCCTGCCAAAGGGAGGGGAGGGAGAGAGTAAACAGCACCTGCTGCAGGGGAGGGGAAAGGAAGAGAGAAGGGAGGGTTGTGAAGTGGAATCAGCAGAAGGATGAAGGGTAGAGAAGGACATGCACTGATGCTCCATGCCAGGTGGCAGATCCAGTCACTTCGGGGGCCAGAGCAGTGGTGAGCACCACTAAACTATATAATCCATTAACATTGAAATGAAATCAAGAAACAATTAAAACTGAAATATAAGTAATATGTATTGTAGAATGTCTGCAAAATCTCAGTGTTTCTCTCCGTGGAAGTTACCACCCAGGGGCTCTTTTCTGATCACAATGAAAGAGAATAGTCAGTCAGACCCTGCTCCTATTGAGCACTAATATTCCACTGATATCAAAATCATACTTCGGTTCCTTCCCTGTACATACTAACCAAAATTATGTTCAATCACAGCTATGCAGTTGTATGGCCTCAGTGGACTTATAACTAAGCATAAGTTGGAGCACTATATTTCAAGAATGTAACTGGTAACTTGTAACTTGGAGTAACTGAAGCATAGATAACAAGCAATTTCAGTACCCAGAGGAGAGGTAAGTGGGGAGGAAATTATGCTGACCGCTGGAGAACAGGTAGGGAAGGGGAGGGGAGGAGAGGGGAGGGAAGGAGAGTTTTACTTGCCCTGGCTCTCCTCAACTTGGGCAGCAGCTACTACTGCTGCTGCTGTATCAGTGTGGATTCAAGCTGCTCCTACTGTGAGACAGGAAGCAATGCAGACTAGCCCATGGTTACTCCTGATACCCCATTTGCTCCCCCTCCCCAGGATGCAGAACTATGCCCCCCAAGGCAAATCCTCTGTGGGGGGCATCATTCAACACATGGTCAACTGGTGCCTCCTGGGTCGGGGAGTATACCCGCAGAAACTGCCGGCAGTGTCATTGGCAGGGGAAGAGCTGGTGAGCATCTGCCAGCAGCAGGGATGGCCCTGTTAGGGGGGCACATTGAGCACCCTCAGATTTCACCACCGGTGGTGGGGACGGCCCTGTCGGGGGGGGGGGGGGCACATGTCCCCCCCCCCCCGAAACCCCCCTACCAGTCGCCTATGTTTCAACACACATTCCCCCCCAGATACACATGGGGTTGTGTCTGCCTGGCTCCTATAGTCAAGCTGCACAGGACTGTGCTTACCATGGAAGACTCCTTGTGGGAGAGGACTATACTGGTACCCCTTCTAAGCCAGCACCCAGATGAGATGACTAGACCTTAGTTGGAAGAGTAAGCAGGAACTGTGCACCTGCTTTCAGAGTCTGCCAGGAACAATGAGTAAGAAATGGCCAGTTTTGGTTCTAACCTGCAACACACTGAGCAGCACAACTGAAGTATCATTCAGTGTCATCACTTGTTACTGGTAGAAGTGCGGGTATCACTTTGTTTCAATGACAGACAAGCCCTGTAGAAGCCAACTCTTCCCACCTCCAAATACAAACGTTCCAAAGCAATGGGGAAGCAGGGAGAGAACTGTGCTTCCTTGCTTCCAAATGGTTACACCAGCGGCCTTGAGCATAGGTCTGCCTAATGACACAATCTATCCCTTAATGCCTGTGATTTTATACTGATTTTCTTTAGTGGATTCACTACAGCATAGACCTTTCCCCCTCCTTTGCATATAAAAGTACATCTTAGATGTGATTTACTATATTAGCTAGATTGTCTTTATATGTGTTGCTGCATCTTGTGGCTGGTCAAGTAGATGTTCAACTAGTGTTCCTAGTTGAACGTCCATCCTTCCCCCAACAGATGACTTAGCCCTGCACTAAGCATGCATGCCACGCAGTATCACAGATAGAATTTAAATGGAGACCCTTGTGGTTCAAAAGCAGTTCTTGACTACATGAGCTGAAAAGTAACTTCCTTCTAGCTAAGCCAGTAGGAACTGTGCTATGCTTTTTATTTAGCCTAAATTTACTGTACAACAAAAGTAGGTTTAAGCCTGATATATGTGACACTGTTCAGACAGCTGTTCATAGGGGTTCATCCTCAAATCCTTTTTAATGGGATCAGTTCCACAACTTCAGAGGAACTACTTGTCTGAACAACCATGGCAGGATTCGGATTCTAATTAGCATAATATAAGTCAAATGTAAATGATATATTGTATAATTTACAAAGATAAGGCTGTGTAAAACTTCAGAACTCTGCTGTATCTGCCTTTTTCTTCCAAGAATATCCCTATAGCTGAGAACTATTTGTGGATGCTATTAGACTGGAGATTTGATAGAAATCCAATACTCTGTCTCCAAAAAATCTCAGGGTTTTACACTGGGGAACAGGGGTAGATACAGTATATATCACAGAAGGACATTCCTATGGGGGAGGGGGGAGAGGGGTGGGAGTTGCAGGATTTCTGGTCTTTGCTTAATAAGAAATTGGCCAGACTTTGGGGGGAGGCTGGTGGCACTCATCAGTCTCAAATCACTGCATCATAGAGTCACAGAGAAGTAGGGCTGGAAGGTACCTCCAGAGGTCATCTAGTCCAACCCCCTACCTAAAGCAGGGTCATCCCTATCCAAACCATCTCATATAAACCATCATCTAAACAAGAGGTGGGCAATTATTTAGGATGGAAGGCCACTTAGGGAGTTTTGGTGAGCTGTCACAGGCCAGATAAGCACCCACCCCCATGCCCTGTGTGCCAGGCCAAGTCAGCACCCCCTCCACCCCAGGCCCCCAACAGCTCTCCAAAACTCCTTCACTGGCTCTGCCCCGCACTAAGCTGGGCAGATGGGATGGGACCATGGGCAGGCAGGGAACAACATCCAGGAGCAGAACAGGCGGGAAGGGCCAGGGCTAGGGCCAAGGCTGGGACTGGGATCACCGGGGCCATGACAGCACAGGGCCGGAGCTTGAGACAGAGGCATGATCTGCTGCCTGAACGCCCCTGCAGGCACTGGTTCCAGTGGCATGCAGGGAACAGATCACAGCTCTGCCCCAGGCCCCAGCACCAAACTGACACCACTCAGTGATCCCAGGGTCTCCATAGAGATTGGCCTGGGACCTGCGCAGGCAGGGCATGCTTTGTCAGGCAGACGGGTTGGGGCTGCAGGTGGGTGGGGAGCAGCCTCTGGGAGTGGCATAGATGGGCAGGCCTGTGGCTGGAATCAGGATTGCGAAGCTGTGACAATGCAGGGCCAGGGCCTGGGGCAGTGTCACGATCCACTCCTCTCATGCCCCGGCCCCTGGAACTAGCGCCTGTCACGGGGACATGTAGGGAGTGGATCGAGGTTCTGTCTTGGACCCCGGCCCCATGTTGGCACCACCCTGCAATCCCAATCCCAGCCCCTGCCCTGCTTACCTGACACACTCCTGGATGCTGTTTCCCAGCCACCTGCAGCCCCATCCTATCTGCCTGGCCAAGCGTGCTCTGACCGTGCAGGTCCCAAGCTGGTATCCATTGAGACCCTGCTTGCCTGCTCCACCCAGAGCCCCCAGTGGTGGGTGCAGGACAGACAGGTTGGGGTTCCTGGGCAGCAATGCCAGCAGCAGACACAGGCAGCAGCAGGCTGCGTCCAGCTGCTGTGCTTCCCCAGCCCTGCTGTGTGCCCAGGGGCAGCAGGACCTGCCATAGCCTGAACTGCCCCTTGCACTGGGCAGGGCCATGGAACCCACCACAGGCCTCTGCAGGCCATATTTTGCCCACCACTGATCTAAGCTTTACATAAGACTACCGTCAACCCTAACACAACAGAGACTGACACCCTAACCTGCCACAGCTAAAGCAGAGGAACCATGGCTGCCAATGTCTTGCTTCTATAAAACGCTGTTAATATACACTCAAAAGGTCCTGGGTAGAGCATACCCCCGCTACAAAAGGCAGCAAAACCCCCGACAGTCTGTACCAATCTGACCACAGGTAAAATTCCTTCCTGACCCTTGAGTCTCAAATAATTTGTCTTCCTTTCTTGCCCTGCTCTTCTTTCTTTCTTTCTTTCTTTTCCCCACCATTCCCCCCACACACACTACTTTAAGTAGCCTGAAATGTGCCATGCCTGCCTTCATCCACTTCTTTCCCCCTTCACCACTGTTTTGAGTTTGCTTCTTTCAAGCAAACGCAGGCAGGTTTTAAAGCCCTGCAACTCAAGCAGGGAAGACAGTCTGCTAGGATAATGAAGGAGATCAACCGGAGAGGTTCTAGGTGTGTGTCTGCACATGCACTTTAACAGTGGCAACACGTAGGGGGTGCACGTGCACCCCGAGAGCACCGGTGCACCCCCTGACAGCCAGCGTTTCCTGCTTAGGTGATGGGCAGGGGGACAGGTGGGAGCGCTGGTGCCCCCCTGAGAGCACCGGCCAGGGAGTGGGGGCTCCAGCACAAGCACTGCTGGCACTTACAGACTGGCGCAATTGGCTGCATCCCTGGTTGCTGACTGGCCGCCACGGGGACAAGTGCCCCCCTGACTCAAGAGGCACCAGTCGCCCATGAACTTGAATGTGGGTTAGCCTACTTTAACACACATTAAAGCCTCACAAAAAACCTGCTGTTTATCTAAGGTGCTTTAAAGCAGGCAGATGCGCCTTCTCCTAATACCTCACAACAGTGGTACTAAATGTAATGCCCGTTAATGAACGTGTAGACGCGGCTAGGCTGCTAAGGGGGGGAGCTGGCGATGAAGCAGGCTCTCCCCAGGTGCTACAGAAAGCGCCTCACTCTTGGTCTGACCCGAGGCGGGTACCACGGAGCATCCCGTCTGAGCCCGTGGGGTGGTCTCCCTGCCCTGCCCGCTTCCTGCCCCTGGGCTGCCCGGAAGGGAGGCGGCAGCTCTCCCCAGCGGGCCGGTGCTGAGGGCGGAGCGGGGAGACTCCCGCAGCCCCGGCTCCCGCTCGACAGCGGCTGGGGGAGAGGAGCCGGGCGCGCCAGCCGCCTCCCCGCGCTGCAAAGGCACTGAGGGACCGTCCCGCGCCCACCCGCGGCCCCGGACTTACCCCGCGGCTCCTGCTCCCGCGCGGAGGCTGCCGCGCTCTGGCCGAGCCCTCGGCAGCTCGCAAACTTTGCTGCCCCGCCCGCGCCGGGGGGCAGAGCCGGGCGGGGCCGCCCCTTCCCCGCGTGCTGTGGGCGGGGAGAGCGCGGGGCGCCCCAGGCAGCCGCCAGCCCCTGCGCTCCGCTCTGCTGCGCGGGGGTCGGCCTGGGGGAGCGGCTGCCCTGCCGCCACCGCCCCGCACCCGCGCTGCCTTGTCAGGGGCGCCCACCTGCCGCCCGCCCGGCTACAAGGGGGCACAGCTCTGCCCTGCCCTGCCGGGCCCGGGCGAAGCGGAGTAGAGGGCAGGGTGGGCACAGCGAGATGAGATAGATAGATAGATAGATAGATAGATAGATAGATAGATAGATAGATAGATAGATAGATAGATAGATAGATAGATAGATAGATGTGTGTGTATATATGAGCTTAGAGAGAGAGAGAGAGATCTCTAAGCCCATACACACACACATCTATCTATCTATCTATCTATCTATCTATCTATCTATCTATCTATCTATCTATCTATCTATCTATCTATCTATCTATCTATCTATCTATCTATCTATCTATCTATCTCAGGGGTTGTCAACAGCAGGTACACACACCCCCTGGGGTACTTGAGAAGGGCCTAGGAGGTACACGTGGGCAGGGACAGAGCGCCACCACGCACCATCCCTGGCGCTGCCCATCCTGCTGGACACAGGGAAGCTCACACACACCATTTGCGACTCATGAACGACTCGTGCCCCTGGCGGTGGTGAGCAGGCAACGGCAGTGACAGCAGCGGCCATCAGGGATTGCGGACTGCTCGCGGTGGGGTGGCAAGAGGCGACCACCCACAGGCACCACTGACACTGTCGGTGGCGTCTATTGTAGGGGTGCACTGCCATGCTCAGGGGTTCACGTGCACCTGTGTGCACCCCCTACGTGTCGCCCCTGTTGCCACCGCTCCACAGTCAGCCGCACACTGCACCCCCCTGCTCTGCGTCTGGCTACCGGGAGTACACTGATCCGAAAAGGTTGAAAACCCCTGATCAATCTCGGGCGGGGTGTATACATACATACACACACGGACACGCACACCCTATATATATATATATATATATATATATATATATATATATATATATATATATATATAAAACCCTATACACACAGACATACCACCTTCTATCTTATGCATATGGGCTTATATATATGGGGGGTATATACCTAGATAGACAGACAGTGTGTGTATATATATACGTACACAATTATATCTAATCCGATATATATCTATGCCTATACATGTACAGTGTGTGTTTTTACACACATACACACACACACCCTATCTATTTACCTGTCTGTCTGCCTATAGATACACACACACATATATATCCAACTATATCTAGATAGATAGCTATAGGCATATCTATATATGGTGTGTAGGTATATATGTGTATAGATATATATGGGGGCGTCACACACACACACACCATTACATATATCTAAGCCCATATATATCTACTCCCTTATATCTATCTAAGCCCACACCTACCACACACCAAAGTAGACACATACATGTATAGGTGTGTGTTTGAGCACACACACATAAATATCTATCTAAGCCCACAGGAGACATGTTCACACTCAAGCCTGCCCCTAGTTTGGTGGTTAGTGAACTCTTCCAGGGTATCAGGCATAAAATTTCAAACACTGTTAGAGTCAGGGCTAGAACCTTCATCTTTACGTTATATACGGGCATAAGTAGATGCATAGATAGATAGATAGATAGATAGATAGATATACATGTGTTTGTGTATATATACATATTCCTTGGCTTTTAGATAGATATACACATATAGGTAGGTGTGTGCAGAGACGACCAGAGCAGGGCCCGGGCCCTAAGACAAATCAGCCTGTGCGGGGCCCCACCCCTGGACACAAGGAAGCCAGTGGCAGATTCAGTGGTGGACGGGGGTGCCAAGTGGCCAGATGTGAAGCTGGCAGCAGCGCAGAGTCACTGCGGCCACTCCACCCAGCTCTGCGGGGCCCCTCACAGCACAGGGCTTGGGGCAGTTGGCTGGATTCACGCCCCACCCCCCAGGGACAGCCCTGGGTGTGTGTATATAGATAGATATACACATATTGCATAGATATATACATATAGACATGTGGGTAAGTGTGTGTGTCTATGCACATGCTTATACACACACCCCTATATATTTTTAAGGGGCAAATCTACCATCTCTCCCTCCCTCTCTGTATCTACTTTGGTTAGTCCATCTACCCTGCCTTCTACTTGACTTCAGACTAACACAGCTAACCACATCTCTCTGCTCATTATTAGTGTTAGCCAGTGCTTTTCTATCCCTTCTACAACTCTGGGTTTGACCTAACCAGCTATATATTATAGATATGTAACAAGTTTGGCTGGGTTGAAACTCATTTCATCAGACTCTAGGAAAGGACATTCACAAAACTTCAGTCCATGAAAGCTTGTGCTACATTAAGGTGCAAAGCTTCCTTGCCTTCTACTTAAAAATGACAACACAGCCTCAGCCCAAGTCAAGGCGAATCCCTAATTAGAGTGGCCTCAAACTGCTGAGCTGGGATCTTCCTCTTCAGTTGCTCAGGGCTTTATAGGGCTCTCCTGCCCACAGGTACAGCCAAAAGAGTGCAATTCTTTAACTTGCTGAGGGGGTTGTGACAGCCCTGCCCTGCCAGAGGTCACAAAGAAACCTGAAGTGCCTGGGAGCTCTAGAGGAAAAAAGTATGCACTGATGTTAACAAAGAATTGTGTACATGACAAAAACATGGGAGAAGGAGCAAGTCTATTTCCTGTCTGTGAAATTATAGAAAATGGAAGAACAAGAGAGAGTTTAAAGGGAGGGATGCGTGGATTTAGAACCTTTCCCCCTATACTAACTATTCTCCCACCAATGCAGAGATGAAGGTGCTGTTCAATGGATACTGTAAACTTATAAATATAGAATATCCTCAAATATGTTTTTTAGTCAAGGAACATCCAGTATCATGGTCAGAAGAAACAGACGCTGGATAAAACAACTTAGTAGTTGACCTGTTTCATGCTACTCAGAGATGAGAAATAATTGAGAAATACAGACCACCGAACAGAGTCCATGGTGTTCTTCACTGTCAATGATTGTTTTAGAATAAGACATTCCCTTGTGTGTACAATAGATACATGTTCATGTATGCAATAGGCCTATTGCCATTCCCACATTGCTTTAGTGACTTTCTCAATCAACTCAAGCTGATTGTTCCTTTCATTGTATTCCTCTGATAAAGAGAAGTAGCAGTTTTCAGGAGCAACTCATGCACATAGAAAGGTTTTCCTTCAAACAACAGAAATTATTGTTGCCTACTAGGTTGCTGCAGTGGTAGGCTCCACAAAGCCCACCACTTGGCCATAAACACATCATAACCTTAGCACTGATGGCAGAGAGCATTAATATTGCATAAGACTACTGTTATTGAGCATGAAATATGCTGACAAAACTCTGGCTACCAAATGATACTGAACACTTTTCTTCCTGAGTCCCTGGGTTTACGTCCTATAAATATTGCAGGTCTTGATCTAGATCACAATAGAACATGAGTCATCACCATACATTCAATAAATGAGCTGTCTGAACCTTACAAATGAGGCTCTTGCACTGAAGACAAACTAAAACAATGAACTGTAGCTATGAACACATTGGGTAAGGCAGCAACCATGAAGAGTTCTAGGATGAAAGCTTGGTAGATGTGGCTCACTTAAGTATCTCTCCCAAATCAAGCAGTAGTATTTTATAAAATCTATTGAAGAGTTCTGCCTACCTGGAGACTATGGCAAGTTGCTACTTTGCCACTAAAGGCACCTAAGTGTCAGTTCACAGTTTTTAGGCATCTAAGAAATTCTGCTCCACTGCATGTAATGATTTGAAGCTCACTGTTTTCTGTGTGTCTATACTTTCACCCTACGTGACTGTGCTCCGTTCATGCTAGGAAGAAATTCATTGTGGCTCTAAGATGTCCAACTCCATGTATGCCCCATAACAATTCAATTTGGCTGTGGAAGTGCTGTGTAAACCCACAGAAATTACAGTCAACAGAAAACCACTGGTACCAAGTGTTTGATGTGGTGGGTGATGCTGCAATAGCTTTGTTTGTTAGGCAGGTGCTTAGGACATGAAGGACTTTGGTTTACCGCTCCCAAGGAGATTTGAAATCAAATCTCTCACCTCACAGGACAGTATCCTAATCACTAGACCACAGGCAAGGAATAAATGACAGTACCTTCCTGTTGAAGCCAGGCTACTAGGCAGATAAGACAGATTAATTGGACCAGAAGGAGAACAAGCAAGAAGAAACCTGACTGTCAAGTAGACAGATAGTGCCTGGGAAGGAAACTAACTCTGCTTCCAAAGCTGTTTGAAAATTTTGCGTTACAGACTCTGATTGGGGAAAACTGCGTGAATAGCATTGGAAGAAAGAAAGCAGGCTAGTGCTTTGCATAGTGTTCCACCCATTTGAAACTTTCTCCTACTACAGCTGTGTCACGGCGGGGTCCTCACGGAGGGCCGTGATCTCCTTGAGGTCCCTCGCTCCGTGTCAGGCCGGCCCAAGACACCCTCTAATTCTCGCCCGCCACGTCTTTGATGGTAAATATAATGATGGGAGGCTGCCTTGTGTTTTCCCTGGGCACGGCTACTCGGGACCTCTGTCCCCGCGGTTCTCCCGGACCCCCTGGGGGTCTCCCAATATGGTGGGTGTTCCCCGGACACCCTAGCCTTATGGGCTATGCGTGGCTCCTACCTCCCCTGATACCACGCCCCAAGCCTCGCATATGTAATGGACGTTGTCCGGTCTGTACGCCCGCTTCCCGGGCCTCCTCTATAGTGTAGCTCACTCTGGGCTCTCTCTCTCGTACCCAGTCTCTCGCTGGGACTCTCCTGATGGTGCGGTCCCGCTCAGGGACTCCCTAGCGAGTCCCGGCCCTTCCGGCCAACCGCACGGGTACCCTCTCTGACCCCGGCTCACCGCGCTGCTACTCCCTGTCTTCTCAGGGGCAACCGCAGCGCCCTGCCTCGGTCTGAGGGGTATTGCCGCACTAGCCTGCAGCCAGGCTCGCTATGCCCGTCTCAGGCTCCTCGATATGGCCCCTCTAGGGCTCCTCAGTAATGGCCCCTCTCTAGGGCTCCTCAGTATGGCTCTCCCCCTCTTTGGGGCTCACCGGGCCCCCACGGGGCTTCTCAATCATATACAACTCTCTAGCGGGCCTCCGGTCCTATGGGCCAACCGCACAGGCACCCTCTCTGACCCTGGCTCACCGCGCTGCTACTCCCTGTCTTCTTGGGGCAACCGCAGCGCCCTGCCTCAGTCTGAGGGGTGTTGCCGCACTAGCCTGCGGCCGGACCCACTATGCCCATCTCGGGCTTCTCAGTATGGCCCCGCTCTCTAGGGCTGCTCAGTATGGCGCTCCCCCTTCTCTAGGGCTCACCGTGCCCACACTGGGCTACTCAATAACGTACAATGGTGCTCCCCCCCTCTTTGGGGCTCGCCGTGCCCACTGGGCTACTCAATAACGTACAATGGCGCTCCCCCCTCTCTGGGGCTCGCCGTGCCCACTCTGGGCTACTCAATAATACCGCCCCTTTCCTGGGGCCAGGGTCTATGTTCCCCCACACGCAATCCAGGGTCTAAGTCCCCGTCCGCAACCTACGGGTTGCGCCCGCGACCCACTGGCCGCGCTCCTCGCCGCCAGTTGCTCACGCACTGGCGTGCGAGCTGCGCCTTCCCTGGCGCTATGCAAATAATGCGCCCTCTTGGCGCTAGGGCACCCCACCCTCTCTGGGGTCCCTATAGCTGAGGCCTCCTCCAACCCCTACAGCCTCGCCCAAGCCTCCGGGTGTAATAATACAAATACAAAGCAAAACCACAAGCCCCTAGGCTGTAACACAAATGCAAGCTCCAGCCGTCTGGCTATAACTCAAACCCGAAGCCCTATGACCATAACTCATTATCATAGCTCAAGCCTCCAGGGCTATCATGAGCTGTACTTGCGACTCAGGCTCCTCCCCATATCTCGGCTGAGGGAGCTCCTGCCTCTCTGGCTGCTGGCAGAGAACTGCCAGCCTGGCTCCGGCCCTGGGCTTTATAAGGGCCAGGCCCTGCCCCCTACAGGCAGCTGGCTCCCCTTAGTTGCTCCGGCAACCCAGAGCTGTGCTCCATTAGCTCTGCCAGGGCTCTCTCCCTGGCAGTTTCTCCTCTCTAGGAGCAGGCACTAAGGTGCCCTGCGACAAGCTGGAATAGATGCCCAAGCTGCACTAGTGGGAAAATCTAGTGGCAGTCCTCATTACAGTATTTTTCATGTAGGGGAGGGTCGTGGAAAATATAACCCAGAATCCTTAACAGCTAGGAATGCCCGGCTATGTTTGGAGAGAAGAAAATAAAGCCTTAAGCAGATGTGGCTCCAGGGTGTCTGTACTGGTGCAGTTGCACCCCCTGTTTGGTTTCTAGTTTACCCAAAGTTTAAAACCAAGTGCCGAGCAGTAGCGGGAGCATTTCTACTCAGGCAGTGGTGAGGGAATCACTTGACTCCTGACTCATTATCATGTACATGATTCCTACTAAACTCTTCATTCCACGGGTGTAAATAACCTTCTCTCCTTTTTAATGGTCTTAATGTTTCCCTAAACAAACTATTCTTCTTCAGTTCTGCTGTCTGTTAGCTGCTTCTGGTAATGTAGCTCCTATTTTACAGCCCTACAGCCTGTTTTTAACTCTAGCTAAAAACATTAACTCCGGCGTGGAAATATTCACTCAGGTGTGGAAATACAATTCAGTGAAGCATTGGATGCACTGGCAAGATCCTCAACAAGGCTTGATTTTGTTTTAAGAATCTGAGACAGATATACATTTAATTCTAATGACTACAGGACTAGAGAAACAATACCTTTTTAGTATTTTTGCCTAGTCTTTTGTGGTTTTTAATACAGAATGTATGATATAGCAAATTAATGCACATTCCAGTAAAGTGATATTTGTTTTTTATTTGACTGTAAATTGAAAAATATATCCATAGCCCCCTATGTACAATATATCCATAACCCCCAGCTTATTAATGGAAAGGAAAGGACAGGAAAGGAAAGGAAAAAAGAAACTTCCTTTTTCTTTTTAGCGGAAGAAAAAATGTGTTGTGTTAAATGTGATGATGTACCACACCACCTGCATTCTTCTTTTCAAAATCCAAGACACCCATGGCCTGGTGGACTATTACTCATAATCCTCTCCTAAGTCTCTTTCTTTCCTTTTAGAAAAAGAAAGCCCATGGGTGTACAATGTTCAGAGTTCTCCAGTCCTCAGTCACTAGCCCTCCCAACCTTATGGGACACAAGCCTACTGACTCCTGTGTCAACTCTCTCCTATAATTACACTTCGCTTGTGACAGGTCACCACACATCCAATTTACAAGAAAGTTGGGGTAGGCATACTAATGACACATGATCCATTTGCTTTCAGATCATCCTGTCTCCTGTATACAAGTCCCCTCTCACTTTCATCAATCCAGCTCAACCAGCCCAAGCCCACACTCGGTTATTAATGTGTAATCTAGAATAGTACCACTATTTACAATGGTTTTACTCCAGATTTACATCAGTATGTATTTGGCTAAAGCCAATATAGTTATCAGGTAAAATGTGTAAACAGCCTTGAAAAGAAGTCAGAATCTGCAATAGCAATGCCTTCCTCCCTTTCCTTCTGGCCCCATGACTCCGTCAGGCTGCCCAGTGTGACTGGGACATATTCACACCCAGGCCTGCCCCTAGTTTAGGGCTTAGGACACTCTGCTGTAAAAATAGATTTGTTTTTACAAGTTTTACATAAAATCTTTCCAATTATATTATGCATGTATTGATTTTTTTGTTTT
The DNA here is from genome assembly GCF_030867095.1 of Alligator mississippiensis. Taxonomy (NCBI): domain Eukaryota; kingdom Metazoa; phylum Chordata; order Crocodylia; family Alligatoridae; genus Alligator; species Alligator mississippiensis. The sequence continues at coordinate 94,138,047 of NC_081825.1, forward strand.
GAGAGATTTCACTGACTTTTATACTAATTAAAAAGGAATGAGTAATTTTTTTTTAAATAGTTAAGGTTTGAGTGTTAATGGGAAGCAAAAAAGATGGAACAAAGCAATTTAAAAGCATGTTTTAAATACAAATGATTCATAAGGTTTATAGGAACAAAGAGAGAGGTAATTTAATGAGGAATTCAGAGCACAACAAAGTGTATATTTCCAACTGATTATTTGAAATATTACTTCAAAAATCAAAGCATGTTCAGTTGTTAATTTAAATATTCATCAGTTACAAAAAGCACATACTATCAGTATATAATTATGCAACTAACTTATGGCTAACTCACATACTAAAACTCACAACTAATAGACATGTGAATATCAGGTTCAAAATACTAATAGCAAGTAACAGCTATTGCCCATTCTTAGTACCCATTCTTATTGCATGGCTAAATGGAGAAACTCATGTTTCAAGGCTTGTGGTTTATGAAAATCAATGGGCCTCCCTTTTGCATTAGATTCAGTTCCACAAGATTATTACCAAATGAATTTGGTAGCTTACCATTACTGGTTTCTTTGTATACACAACAGATCATATTCAATACTGGTGCAGTTTCACAAAAATGAATAGAGTTACTGCAGAGATGAATTTGTTTGAATTACTAAACCATCATACAGCTGGCAGTCTTTGTTCATAAGATGTCCATAATCAGATTTTCAAGACTGTAGGATCAGACTTAAGATTCATGTCTAATCACTTAAATTTATGAAACGTAGACATTTCAGAGTACATTTATAACTATCATTCTTTCTTGTCTTGCTCCCTCTTGCATTAGATTCAGTACAACAGATCCAGTTCACTCTCTCTCTCAATATATACATATATATATATATATATATATATATATATATATGTAAATGTCAAAATAGGAAATAACTTTTGTTGTATATGCATGCAAGTGCAATATATCTGCCTTGGAAGGCTATAGAGATACTGCAATGAGGTAGCAAAGGGCGTAACTGTTAGACATGTATAAGTATCATTTCAAAATTGCTAATAGCAACTCTAACAGACTTTCAAGACCAGGGGTGGTAAAAATGTGGCCTGGACGAGGCCCGCCAGGCCATTCTATCTGGCCCGCAGGGCCCCTAAAAATTTAGAAAATTAATATTTATCTGCCCCTGGCTACCTACCATGCAGCCCTCCATGGCTTGCCAAAACTCAGTAAGTGGCCCTCCGCCCAAAATAATTGCTCACCCCTGTTCTAGATAATACCTGTCACCAACCCACCTGCTGAGAAAACATGCAGCTAACTAAAGGGTTGATTCCAGAGCTGGCCTTAGGGAAAATGGTGCTCTGGGCAAGCTTGTATATTGGCACCCTCACCTCCACATCCCAAGCCAGTGGTACTGCTGCAGGCATAGGCAGAGGTAGGCAGGCAGGGGCATGGTGCATAGTCCAGTGAGGAGGCAGAGTGGTATGGTGCACCAGGCAGGCATGGAGTTACCACTGCTCCTATGAGGGAGTAAGGTGGGCAGACTAGAGCAGGCACCACCCTGCCCGGCTACCCCTGAGCAGTGGCTGGAGATGGGGGGAAAGCTGGGCTGGGGTGTGGATCAGCCAAGGCAGGGCAAGGCAGGGTGGGAGGAGAGAGCTGCTGTGAGCATGGGCTGCTTACCCATGTGTGTGCATGAGTGTTTTGGTGCCCCCCTGACAATGCATCCTGGGTGGTCACCCACATCACCCACCCCTAAGACCTGATCTGGTTGAATCTATTACCTGTTTGTCCACTGAGTGAGTGCATCTATACATACACTTTACTGTGAAACTGAGTAATTAGCTCCACAGAAAAGTGTCATTATCCACACATGCCACTGTATTAGGGTGCAGTATATTAATTAACTGTGCTGTAGGATAGTACTGTCCAGGACAAAAACTATCCTGCACTGGAGTAGTTACATTCACCAAAATGCATGTGTAGACAGTGACTGGAGCTGGCTGGGAAACAAGGGTGCTACAGCGTAGGGGCTGCCTGCCAGCTAACCCTGCACTGTAGCACCCTCATGACCCCACCAGTCCCTCCACAGCATGTTGAGCCAGTGTGGAGTAGGCCCGGACTGACAGGCTGCTCCACCCTGGTCCAACATGCTGTGGTCCTGGGTCCACATGTAAATACTGTGCCTGGGAACAATAAACTTGAGTGTGAACTGCACCACAGCTTATTAGTATATGCTAATTGCACTTGTAGGTGCACCCAGCATGATTAAATTCAACTGAAGTTCCTGAGCAGCCACATTTCCCACACTGAGCAGCTGCAGAAGTAAATGCTTTGTTTTCAGATCTGCTTCTCTCACAGTAGAATCTTTAACATATAAAAATACTATACTCAAAGAACATTAAGGCTGTAAGGTTAGACACTCAAAGGTTAGGAAATGTCAGAATTAAGGTTTCCTGCGTAATTTAATTCAAACCCCTTTGTATGGGAGCATGGTGATACAGGCTTCATTAACAGTCGCATACTATTTTTCCACAAGAAGCCAGTGGATCCGGCTAGGGACAGAAATTACACATAAACTGGTATAAGTGATCAGAAACCGGTTCAAATCTGTAACACAACAGAAGTTCAGTGCACATAAACTGCTTTCAAAATGGCTGAAACTGGTTTAAGATAAACCTGGATGGATGTAGTATCAGACTTAGTTGATTTAGATTAATTTGGTTTATTAAACTTCTCTCCCAGATCCCCTCCATATTCACGTTAACTGACAGTCCCCTGGCATCCCAGGATGCTTTGCACCTCCCCCACAAATCCCCCTGTAACAGGGAGACACTGCCTCTGTTATGGGAATGTTTGGGAAGAGCGCCCATTTTGTTGAGAACTTTCTGTCCGACTTGTGGAACTGGGTGACATATTGACTGTTTGCCCATCCAAGATGCTAAATACCCACTATGGACTTGGGTGAAGTGTCCATTACTTGCTGACAGTGATGAGGTGCTCAATCAGATTGAGATAACAAAAGGCTTAATTGCTAATTACGTCTTCCTGGCTGGCAGCAGACAACCAGAGTTTGACAACAGCTGGGTGGAAACATTGTATAAAGGTCTGTCAGTGTGATCAGCATTTCCCTGGAAGGGGAAGAGGAGCTGAGGCTTTAGACGCCAGAGACAGCAAATAGCCTGAGTGGAGGCACAGGCGATGAGAGAGAGATTCACCAAGGATTTCTACTTGAAGTAGTGAGTGTCAGGCATCCGGCCTGCTGGAAGATGAATTGCTGATTCAGCCAGATGATTGCAGCTCCCTCCAGATCCATGAAAAGGACTTTGTTGCTGTGAATTGATAAGCATGGTGGTCTTGCAAACGCCCACCTGTTGAGTGTTCATTGCAGGACTGATAAGGAATTGGGAACTTGTAGGGAGAGCCGGCTGAGGGACTTACAGCTGGTGGCTAGCCGAGTTATGCTTCTTGTGAGTGGGCATTGCTGATGCTCATTATTAAAACTAAGTGAGCACTCCTCTTGTGTGGTGTCCCCCTTTTATTTACTCCCATCAAAGTCGTGGCAGACGAGATTGACACCGAAACGAGGGAAAACAAAGCTATAACATCTTGTTGGTTGCCCTAGAAGAAGAACACACTCACACACCCCTTACAGGGTGGGCAGGCTAGCCTTGACCCAACGTGTCTGTTCCAGCAGAGCAGGGAGCCATGCTCTAGTACCCGTCCAGCTTCTGGCCTGAGCCACTGCAGAAATGTGGCTGCATTTCTGGACTCAAAAGTCAATGTCTGTTCACTTGTGTGTCGGTTTAATCTATGCAGTTTAGAATAACCTGAGAAGATTAAATCAATTCAGCCTTGGGCTTTTTGACTCTCTGTACTTAGCCTCAGTGTTCAGGGTGGATGTACTCAGTGAATGGTTAACTTTTCAGTACTTCAGTACTGAATTCCTTCTTCAGTACCAAATTAATACTGGCCAAAGTGTGGACAGAATATAGAATTATACATATCTTTATGAACTTTTTATGGTGTTTTTATCCCAGTATCTTCTAGTATCCTTAAAGATATTTTTGTTCCTAGGTCCCATTAATTTCAGTTGCCTAAATAGCTTTGAGGAGCTGAGCCTTTGTGTCTAACAAACATTAACAAATTTAAACACACCTGTGAGGTGAGGTAATATCCCTTGATAGTTGGGAAAATTAACTGAAATAGCTATGGCAGAAAAGCTTCCTGTATGGACATGCTATTTCTGAGTATATGCCACCTTTTTCTAAAATACGTTGTCTGTCTTCAGACTAATTATTTCAAAATAAAAGTGACTTTTATTCTGGAACAGTGTCCAGATGGAGGGGAGTTATTCTGCTCCGTTTCCTCAGGCAGACAAACTCTGAGGGGCAGATATTAAAGGCAAAACTGGCAAATGTGCCCAATAATTTTGGGTGGCTATTTTGAAAAGTAAGGGGCCTGACTTTTCAAAGTACTTAGCATTATGTAGTATTGTATGTCTTGAGAGTGAAGCTTCCATTGACCTCCGTTACAGACCTTTGTACTCAGCACTTCTGCAAATTAAATTCAATAAGCCTCTTGCAGGAGACTCAGGAGTAAGAGACATGTAGAATCCAACTGTGAAAATTGGTTTCTATGACTTGTTCACCAATGCACGAGTTCCCCCTCGCAGTAGATTTATGTGGCATTCCCCAGAAAACCCTTCTTCCTCTTTCTGCAGTTCTAAAGTACTGTCCATCTTGTGTATTACACAGGCAAATTCTGGTATTTTCTATCATTTGAATGCCTGACTACAATTTTACTGTTCTCATATTATTGTTTAATATAATCACAGGATCATAGAAAGGAGGGCTAGAAGGGTCATCTAGTCCAGCCCCCTGCTCAAGGCAGGATCATCCCTGACTAAGCCAAGTGCCTGTCTAACCTGCCTTGCACAGTTTCCAAAGATGGAGAGTCCCCAACTTCTCTAGGTAGCCTGTTCCAACGCCTGACCATCCTCATAGTCAGAAAGTTCCTAGTCCTGTCCCCTACAGCCACAGAAAAAGCCTATTTCCATCTTCCCTATAATCACCCTTCCAGTATTTGAACACTGTTATCACATACCCCTCAGTCTTCTCCTCTCCAGGCTACATAACCTTCATTCTTTCAGCCTTTCCTCATATATCTTGTCTTCCAGGCCCCTGATCATTTTTGTTGCTCTGTGCTAGACTCTTTCCAAACTGTCCAGGTCCTTGAAGTATGGAGCCCAAAACTGGAGTCAGTATGCCACGTGAGGCCTCACCAGTGCTGAATGGAGTGGAAGAATCACTTCCCTTGATTTGCAAGTGATACTCCTGTTAATACAACCCTGGATGCTCTTGGCGTTTTTTGCACCAAGAGCACACTCTTGGCTTATATTCAGTTTGTGATACACCATAACTTCCATGTCCTTCTGTTCAGTGCTGCAGCCTAGCCAGTCATTCTCCATATGTCATAAGGGTCTTAAAATAAAGCCTGAACAACCTAAACATTGAAAGAACTATCAATTCAATGCATGGACCTTTTTTGGAGCCCCAAACTGATGATTAATATGGCTGGGATCTTAATTTTCACAACACAGGCCACTATCACTTGAACTAATGGACTTAATGGTAGCAGTAGAACCCTGTTAGTCATTTTGTTAACTTTCCTGTACAGAGAGGATAGGAGGACACACAAAGTTTACCAAAAATGGATTCAACTAGGACCTGTGCAAGGATTTTTGCCACCCCAGGTAGGCAAAACATTGCTGCCCTCCCTTGTAACATACTTGGCATCTGGCAAGAGCGGACACCAGACAGGGCCCCAGAGCAGCAGCTAAGCACTGCTGTGGCTGCCCTGTTCACTTCATGTGCAAGGTGTGTGCACACTGTTTTTCACACTCCCTCCAATTCTCTATCCCAGGTGGCCACCTGTGGTCCATGGCCAGTTGCATCGGCCCTGATTCCAACTTCAATAGGAAAGCATGTCTACTGCTTTTGATTCTCTTCCCTGAGTCATGACCCTGGCCTGTCCTGCAGCTATTCCTCTGAATTGCCTACCTCTCAAGTTCTGTCAGTGCACCCATATCACTCCTGCCTCTTCTCTCTTGTTCCTATTAAACCCCATATCTTTTGCCACCCCCTGATCCAGCCATTGCCTTCCCTTCTGGGCATCTGCCTGGGACCTTTCTTCTGAAAAGATTCCTATCAAACCTCTCTCAGACCTCAAAATATGTCATGCTCAGTGATAGAACAGAAGTGATGAAGGTGAGTGGGTGTGAGTTTTTGCCTATGTCCTATCACTGTATTCCAGGGAAGACTTTGCCTCACTGTTCCCTTATAACCTCATTTTGTCAAACTAACCACCAGGACTCTGTTTTATCGGTCATATTCTACACAGTGCACATATCTTAGTTTCTTTTTAGTGGAAGAGCAATTAATATTAGTAACAGAAATTTGGACTGTTTCTTTTATAATTTTGCTGGCTTGCTACCACCTCAAAACTTTATAATGAGATTGTATGTCATGTGAAAAATCAATTCACTAATTGAATTTACTTGTCAAAGGAAATAAAACAGTGATATCAAATGGAAGCACTATGTAATGATTATTTCTTCTTCTACAACTTCCAAGCATATTTTATTGTATATTGTACTGTTAAATATTGTCTTTTATGCCTACTTTATGGAGAATGATTGCTATATCCAAACCTACAAGATGGGGTTTTGTAAAATGCATGAAGAAATATGTGGCCCACCATTTACTGAAATCTAACAAAAGATGGGTATCTGGATTTTTTAGCTTTCTTTAAAAAATCCCTATCACAAAGTTTTAAATCCATTAAAGTATTTTCAAAGTGCACACATGACAGTTTCTCAAATAAATATTATTTCTGACTATTCAGCAAGTAACATCCATGTCAAGGAGTGGGTCAGAAATACCAGTGAATACTACATATCAAAGGGTTTGATTCATTACCAAAATACTTGCTTCAGTAAGTTACATCATTTCCTTAGATCTTATAAATACATATCAAGGTGTAAAGTATGTAGGGCATCTGATACATATACAGAAATAATCCATCTAAGAAATTCTTGTTAGCTTAAAAATCATAAACACGATTGTGCCTGAGCTCTGTATTTTGCAGGAGTGGGTGAGGGGTCTGAACAAAGATGAGTATGCCACTTCTCAGGAGCGATGCATAGGGGCGTTCTGCTCGCCACCCCGGCGTCAACGCTACCGTCGGCATCTGTGGGTAGTCCATGATTGCTGCTGGCCACAGACCCCTGGTCGGCATTTGCCACCCCATCCCCCACAGCCAACAGTGCTGGCAGCATCTGTGGGAACTCTTGCTTACTGCCACCGTGCTTCTGCCACCACGCTCCTGTCACTGCCATGCCCCCCCCCAGCCACCGTGGGCACATGTTGTTCATGCCACTTCTGTGCTGTATTTTCAGGCCAAGGCATCACTGCACATTGTAAAACTTCAGAGAAAACATAAACTAAGGCACATTTATTACAAAACATATATTTGTGGGTTTTTTGAGTCAACTGATATTGTGAATGCCATAGTTCTGAAGTCATGATAGCTCCTTGAAGTGCCAAGTGTTAGTCAACAACATCAGCTCCCAATGAAAGATATGGGAGTAAAAGGCTACATCCTGCTCCCACTGAAATCAAAGGGCAAAGCTGCCACTGATTTCAATAGAGGAGGATTAGATCATTAAAGTGTAAGATCTGTTGGTCCTAGAATTGTGCTCAAGAAATATTTTGGGTTTTATATACTTCTCTACATAAAGTGCTTACTATAGTGGTGCCTATCAAACAATCTATGTGTTGATACACTGTAGGTACACCTATTGTTACCCTCTGGATATATTATTATACCTTTGCTAAAATAGAGCAAATGCTGGCACATAGTAGGAAATTTGCTAGTTTCTTTTGGAGTTAAAATTGATGATACAAGGCATGTCTACATGTGAATTTATGTGTGCTTAAATTTAATGCACCTTAGCCTAAGGTGCATTAAGGCAATTTAGGTGTGCATCAAGATGTGGACACCTTAAAGGGCCTCAATGCAGCTTGCCGGGCAGCCTGCCCTGGTCAGCACCCTGGACAGCCTCTGGAAACCCATGGCAGCATAGCTGGGTGGTGCAGCCCAGTGCTGGCTGAGGGGTAGGAGCCTCCAGCCCCCACAGATGCAGTCAGCCTGGCCCCGGCTCCAGCTCCAACTCTGGCTCTAACCCCCTTCCTGTGTTTCTGCCTCCCCAGTGTTGGATGACAGTGGGCCAGAGCCAAGTCCACAGGGCCCCATGCTGCTGCTGGGTGCCACCAAGAAGAAAACACATTGGGTGATGTTCTGCAAGTCAAACTGGAGTTGTAGCAGCAGTTCCAGCAGCAGTGGTCCCTGTCAGAATGCAGTAAATTGGCAGAGGGGGCAGAAGGTGCGGGCTCCTGTCAAAGCACAAGGAAAAGGCCCCCCACTCAATTCCCTGCAGAAAGGTGGCAGCTCAGCATGGGCAGGGCCTTTGCTAGCAGCTCCCCTGCACCTCTCCCTCAGGGCAGGTTTGCTGGCCAGGCAATGCAGTCCTGCAGGGGCAGGGTACCTTGCTGCCAGCCTGGGATTCAGACATCCTTAGAAGCCCATGCTGAGGCTGTCCAAAATGAGCTCCTCTCCCAACCGCAGTGTCTGGCACTGAGGCCGGGTTCTTGCCCAGAACAGAGGTGGGTGGAGCAGGGAAAGTTGTGCTGGGCACTGGGGGCTATACTTTCACCCTACATGACTGTGACCACCTATTGTCCCAGGTGGGAGCCCCAGCATGGGCTTCTAAGGGCCCCTGAATCCCAGGAGGGCAGGAAGGCATCCAGCCCCTGCAGGGCTGCATTACCCGGCCAGAGCAAACCCACCCCAAGGGAGAGGCACAGACAAGCCGGTAGCAAAGGCCCTGCCTGCTCTGTGTTGCCTACTTCCCCTGCACGGGATTGTGAAGGGGCCTTTCCCTTGTGCTTTGACAGGAGCTCCTGCCCCCTCTGCCAACTTACTGCACACTGACAGGGACCAGTGCTGCCAGAACCGCTGCTAGAGCTCTAGTGTCTGCACCTTGTAAAGCAGTATCCACCACGTCTTCTTCTTGGTGCCTAGTGGCCACGCAGGCCCCACAAGCTCAGCTCTGGCCCATTCAGTCACATAGCATTCAGGTGCTTTAAGGCGCCCACATGTGGGTTAAGCTGCCTTAACTAATTGTGCCTAAATTTGATACCTGCCTTATGCAGATATTAAATTTGGGTGCAATTAACCTAAAATCACCATTTTTAAGGTGCATTAAGGGTACTCACATATAGACACCATGCCCTTAATGCACCTTTAAAATGGCTAATGTGCCTTAACACACCATGTGTAGATGTGCCCACAGAGTCTGGAGTGTTTTATTTGCATAATCTATTTGGGTGTGGACAGACAATCAAAATATATTAAACTAAAAGCAGGATTTACTGTGCATCAGCTGCTCCATGTCTACTATTTCAAATGTCTGTTTCTGTTCTGTGGTAAGCAACAGCTTAAACAGGAGTAGTTTACTTCTTAATGTGGAGATTATATACACACACACACACACACACACACACACACACACACAAACTAATGAACAGATACCTAATATATAATATAGCAAATTAATGCTCATTCCAATAAAGTTATATTTGATTTTGCTTTGACTGTAAACTGAATAATATAACCATAGCCTGCTATATATATATATATATATATATATATATATATATTTATATACATTATCTACAATTTGGCTTCCATTTCCTGTGAGATGGAGCAGACACATAAAACAGTTATCATGATCATGGAGCAGCTGGTGCCTGGTAAATTCCTCTCCACTCACTGATTTAACTCAATGTACCTGAATTAACATACACAAGTCCCAATTCCCCAAACAGAGATGGTTACAAACCGTACATAGCAATTCCCTGTCAAACTCCCAGGTAAGGCACCACTATCCTCTCTAAGCAGCATCTGTTTCAGGCTGCTGCTCTCAGAAGTTTCTGAAATCTCCCAGCTTAAATTTACTCTTCCATGCTCTTCCAACCCCTACACCTTTGTAGTTAATTAGGTTCAACTATATTTTTAGTATTTGGGTCCAGGATGATATTGCTCTTGCTGACTATGCTACTTTTCAGCTTGTACAAAACATATCAGAAAGCAAAACTCACCAGTTACATACAAAGAGAAAGTCATCTGTTTAATACAGGTGACACATTTAGAAGTGTTTCATTCCATGCTCTTTTCATATGGAACTCAGCAGAACTGGTGCATTAATGCCACATTACACATACAAAACCCTCTCCAGCCCTCCTCTTGAAGCTGAGCTAGCCATTGGGTAAAATGGGCTGCTATTGCTTTTTATAGCCATTGGATAAAATGGGCAGAAAGCAGTGGGGAAGTTTCTTCCCCACTGGAAACAAAGGTCCAGCCTAAAATTGGTCTCTTCCAGAACATCAGCCATCTCATTGACTCACAGACACGTTAGTTCACTAGCTTCCTCCTAGCTCCTTATAGCTCCATGTCTTGGCTGACCAGGTAGGCCAACTTCACCGGGAGGGCTAGATAAGGCAGTGGCTAATGCCTAACCTGTGCTGTGCTGGTTAAAGCACTGTGTTAGGAAGTCAGAGAAACACAACCTCAAACTATCTAGATGCAGGAGTCCTAGAACCCAGCTGTTCTTCTGCTTCCTGGGCTACTCACTCACTCACTACTTTAATCACTCAGATACTGGGACTAAAGCATGGGAGGAAGCTCTTCCCCATCCCATCAGGGACTTCTACAATGTTGTGACTTACGTACATACACTTGCTCTGTTTACATAGCTTACCGTCTGGCCAGTGCATAGCCTACTGAGCATGCTCAGCATACATATATTTGCTTATGCGTCTGCACTGCACAGACAGTAAAATCACAAACTGTGCATATGTTCCAAAAGACCTCTTATGCACCTGAAAAACTGCCTTGTTACATGGTTCTTCTGAGATATGCAAGAAGCCAGGGACATCCATTCAAAATTTTTCTGATGCTCTGTACCTCTAACACCTGATTTCTGGAGAATATTTGAGCTGTCAAGACTTCCTGAACTGGCAGCTGACTCTGGAGACCAGGATGAAGATTTCTGCAACAAGGTTGTCAGGCCATATAACACAAGCTTGGGATCTTTGCCCATTTAACCCTCCTGGGGATTCCCCCCAGTGTTTGTGATGTTTGTTTTATGTCATCCCACCACCCTGACTGCTCCTGCCCTATGTCCCTTGCCCCAGCCACTAATAAATGATTGTACAGGACTTATAACATAGCAGGTGAAGGTGATGCTATAGAGGTGGCTAAACACCACTTCTACATGAAACAGGGCTGATTTTACAAAACAGGTGGTATTCCCTATGCTAATACCAATCTAAAATGGCTTCAGAGATCCTATGCTTGGAATAACACAGAGCCAGCTGAGCAGATTTTCTATGCATTTTTAGGTAGTGGTTTCAGGTAAGTAGTGGCTTTCAGGACACTAGTAGTTAATTGTGCTTTTCCAAAAAAGAAATGTTTAACTATGACACACCCTGTTCAAAAGCTTTGCCCTCTGCCTGTGATGATGGTAGGATACAGCTTATGAATTTGCATAGCCTTTTATAGCCTGGAAAATAAGTTTTCACTCTCCTTTCTTAAAGCTTAAAGTAGTCACTTCAGAGTAATTTAATTCTGATTGCATCTCAGCAGGCAGTAAACAATGAAGGATATTTTTAACTATATGAACTCAGCTGTAATTATCAATGACAGGTTTTGTTTTTGTTTGTTTTGATAGTGTCATTTTTTTCCAATGGAGTTAGGAAAAATATGAGTCTCAGCAAACTAAAAAAAAGATTTGAGTATACCACCTTAAATAGCTTTCAATGTTTTCTTTAACTACACACAACTATAGTGTGAAGTGAAGAAAAACAAATGAGAGACATGCTGATTGGAAGGGATGGGATCAACCAGGTAACACCATAGACAAGTTTTATTTATAGCTGACTGACTTTTATGGGCCACGTGCTGATATTTTCACTCAGAGAGGGCCAGATCATGACCTGGCTCCTACAGCTGCATAAGAAAAAATTAGGATATAAGGTGCCTCCTTTCCTCCCCTTTACAGAGCAGCCACCATTGGAGAGATTACATGGTCACCCTCCACAGTCCTCTTCACCTATGGATCAGCATGGAGAGTAAGGGGCAGGTAGTGGGCAGTGCTTTAGCTACACCAGCCCCAAGAAGTTTCACACAAGTGTGCTTGGAGACATCTGCTGCACTAGGCCAAGGTTTAGCATAATGTCAAGCCTCTTTCCCACAACAACATATTATCCATGACAAAGCTTAATTATGGTAAATACCAATTATTAAGTTCAATATTACACCATAAGGGACTCTTCAGATACTCTTCAATGTAAGGGGCTCAGAATTTGGCCCTATGTGAACCCCAAGACACCAAAGGGCACATTCTGATGGCCTTACACACCTTGAGTTATGCTTTAGTTGCTGGGTATATCATTAATTTCAAAGAGCAGGTTTGTACTCACGGTAAAGTTTTATGCAAGATTTTAAACATTTGAAAATAATAGGAAAAAAATGACTGTTTGAGTGTAGCATGCTGTTGCTGTTGTAGCTGTTATGGTCCAAGGGTATCTGAGATTCAGAATTGGTAGGGTGACGTCATATTTTTATTGGATCAAAAGTTGGTCTACACAACTCTTCTCTTACAGTCTGAATGGGCGTTGAGACTGCATTACCCCTAAACTAGAGATAGTCTTTGGTTTACCCCTACACCAAGGGGATTTGAAATCTGGTCTCTCACCTCATATGGCAGTATCCTAATACAGGCAAGGAATAAGTGACAGCACCTTCCCATTGAAGCCAGACTACTAGGCAGCTAAGATGGAAAGATTCATTGGACCAGAAGGAGAACAAGCAAGAAGAAACCTGACTCTGTCAAGTAGACAAATAATGCCTGGGAAGGAAACTAACTCTGCTTCCAAAGCTGTTTGAAAATTTTGCATTACAGAGTCTGATCGGGGAAAACTGCATGAATAGCATTGGAAGAAAGAAAGCAGGCTAGTGCTTCGCATAGTGTTCCACCCATTTGAAATTTTCTCCTACTGCAGCTGGAATAGATGCCCAAGATGCACTACTGGAAAATCTACTGGCAGTCCTCATTACAGTATTTTTCATGAAAGGGAGGGTCTTGAAAGACATTACCCAGAATCCTTAACAGGAAGAAATGTCTGGCTATGTTTGGAGAAAGGAAAATAAAGCCTTAAGGCTCCAAGAGGGGCTGTATTGGTGTGGTTGCACCCCGTTTGATTTCTGGTCTACCCAAAGTTTAAAACCAACTGCCGAGCAGTAGTAGCAGCATTTCTACTCAGGCAGTGGTGAGGGAAACACTTGACTTATGGCTCATTATCATGTTTTTGTACATGATTCCTGCTAAACTCTTCATTCTACAGGTGTAAAGGGCCTCTGCTTTTTTAATGGTCTTAATGTTTCACTAAACAAACTATTCTTCTTCAATTCTGCTGTCTGTTCATTGCTTCCATTAATGTAGCTCCTATTTCACAGCCCTAGAGACTGTTTTTAACTCTAGCTACAACATTAACTCTGATGTAGAAACATTTGCTCAGGTGTGGAAATAAATTTCAGTGAAGCATTGGATGCACAACAAGGCCTGATTTTCTTTTAAGAATCTGAGAGAGATATACATTTAATTCTAATGACTACAGGACTAGAGAAATGATATATTTTGAGTATTTTTCCCTAATGGTTTTTAATACCTATTATATGAGCTAGCAAATTAATGCACATTCTGATAAAGTTCTAATTGTTTTTGCTTTCACTGTAAACTGAATAATATATTGAGAGCCCCTTAGCTTATTAATGGAAAGGAATAGAAAGGAAAGGTGAGGTAATATTTTTATTGAATCAAAAGTTGGTCCACACAACTGTTCTCTTAGTCTGAATGGGCACCAAGACTGCAGAGGTAGTCCTTCCAAAAAAGGTACAGGTTTTAGTGTTTACCTCAGCACACATCTTTGCCTAGGGCCAGAGAAGATAGATCACTCTCTTACTAGCACTTTGTGGATGTGTCTACATGTGAAATTAAGGTGATGCAATAAACTCTGATGCATATCATGGCAGAGATTCTTGCTCCTGGGTGCCGTGTTTACACATGTGCCCAGGACCACAGCCTGGGGTTGCTCTGACGCAGCTCACCATGTTGCAGAGGGGCTGGCTAGGGCATGAGGGTACTCCAGTACAGTGCTAGCCAGCAGGCATCTCCTACATTGAAGCAGTCTCATGCCCCAGCCAACCCCATCAGCATCTATACATTTGTTGCTGTGCACTAAAGAGTGCTGCCATAGGACAGCACTTGTGTTTACAAGTACTAGCCTATGGCAGAGTTAGTTTACTGTGGCCTAATAGGGCTTCATGTGTAGATGCCAAGACTTTAATGCAGAGCTAATGAGGTTACTCCACTGTAAATGTCTCATGTAGATACACCCTGTGTTTTTTACCTTCATTATACAACTTTTTTCAAACACGACCCATCAGATAGATGCCGCTGAGCATGACTATAGCTAATGCGGTTCAAGCTGTAGAGAGACCTTAAGTTTCTTGGGGCAGCCATCACCAGCAAGAACTCAGTATCAATATAAAGTTTCTGCAGTGCTTTACTTTGGTTAGGATTACTTTCCTTTTGGAGGATTGTACTCTTTTATATGTATTCTTAGTTTGTTTTCTTTCCAAGTGCTTTGAAAGGTGTTTACAGCCATTTATATTCATCAGGTATCAGACCGTAACCAGACAATTATCAGGCTTCAATTTTAATATCCATTTGTTGTGTCACAGTACAAGGGAGAAGCGTGTCAAATCATGTTGTTTGGAAATGTGTTACATTGCAGTAAAAGGTTGATGCACAGAAGCAATTTTTTTTTTCATGCTGGAGATTAGGAAAAGCAAATATTTAATAAAAAAAAAAGCCTTCTGACAGACTGGTTCTCTGTGAGGAGCTGGGATCTGAATTAATGCATGGCAATTTTCTTTGCAGATAATTTAACATTTGTATGTCCCTATATATAATAGCAATATTAAAAATCCAAGTCAGTAATTTCCTTTCTGCTGTTAGATATAGTTTTCTTTTGCTTGAATCAAGCCTGACTTACCTGAGTCTATAGAATCAAATCATAGAACTGTAGAGAAGTCGGGCTGGGAGGGACCTCCAGAGGACATCTACTCCAAAGCCCTGCATGAGGCAGGACCATCCTATCCAAACCACCCTATATAAACCCATACTCTAACCTCTTAGTAAAACTACCACCAACCCTGACACAACACAAGACATAATAACTTAATCTGCCACAGGGTTGTGTGAAAGATTAATATAGAGTCAAGAGAGCTCAGGTAGAGGGCCATGCCCCTACTATAGAGAAAGGCAAAAGCTCCCACCATCCATACCAATCTGATCAAGAGGTAAAATTCCTTCCCAACACCAAATATGGCAATTGGACCCTGAGTGAAGAGGCAAGACCTTCTAGCCAGGAAGATCTAGGTTTTAATCACAGCAGGGGCATTAGCACACCCCAGTCAAAATCCTCAGCCTTGGCTCAGCCAACATCCAATGCCTCTGAAGAAGACTTAAAAAAAACCTGACACATACAGAATGAAGGTGGAATTCCCTCCCAGCCCCAACAAAGCCTGGAAACCTGGAAAACACCCATAGTATTCCCCACCTATGCCTAGGTTATTTCTGAGCAGTGGCTGTCCAACCTCCTTTTGAATAGCTCCGGTGATTAAAAGTCCACAACTTCTCTAGGTAGTCTATTCCACCGCCTTACTGTTCTGTCAGAGAAGATGGGTTTTTTTCCTGATATCCAGTCTAAACCTCTTTGGCTGCAACTTCAAACCATTGGGACATGTCCTACCTTCTGCAGCAAGAGAGAACAGGTGTTTTCCCACTCCTTTATAGCAGCCCTTCAAGTATTTGAAGACTACATTCATGTCCCCTCTTAGGTGCCTTCTCTAAAAGCTGAACATGCCTAACTCCTTCAACCTCTCTTTCTATGACATATCTTCCAACCCCTTTATCATTTTTTTCACCTGACTCTGGAGCCTCTCTAACTTCTCCATGTCTTTTTTAAAACGTAGAGTCTAAAATTGCACAAATGCTCTAGACAAGGCTTAACCAGTATCTTGCACCTAATGCCTCCATTAATGCATCCCAAAATCATATTTGCCTTTTGGGCAGTTGCATCATACTGCAGATTCATATTGAGTCTGTGAAGTACCAGGACTCCCAGATTCTTCTCCATGATGCCAGGTGTCACCCATCTTCTATCTGTGTTTTTATTATACTTCTGGAGGCGTACAACCTTGCATTTGTCAGCAATCAGCTTCATCCTGGCAGCTCCAGCCCAGCTTTTCAATCTGTCAGGATCCTTCTGAATTGTGCTCCCATCCTCCAATGTGTTCACAATCCTTCCCAGTTTCATATCACCTGCATATTTGCTCAAGAAGCTTTCTATGTCAGCATCCAAATCATTAATAGACATGTTGTACAGCACTGGAGCCGAAACAGACCCCTGTGGGACTCCATGCAAAACCTCCTACCATTCTGACATGTATCCATTTATAGTTACCTTTTGCTTGAAGCTGTTGAGCCTGTTGTCTATCCACCTTACAGATGGATAGTTAGGCTTTGTCTAACTCAAATGTCTCCAATTTGCTTATAGGAAGGTCATGAGGGACTTTGTCAGAAGCCTGTGTGAAGTCCAGATACAACATATACACTGCATTTCTCTCATCAACCCAAGTATTTAGTTTGGCAAAGATGGAAATTAAGTTTCTTTGTCACAACTTGCTCTTGCTTTTAGTACATCCATGCTTACTGCTTGTGATGAGCCTTTCCTCCTCCAAATGCTTGCAAATGGATCTCCTTAGGACATGCTCTAGTAATTGTCCAGTTTTTGAAGTGAAGCTAACCATTCTGTGGTTCCCCAGATCCTCCTTTTGCTTTTTTTTTTTTTAAACAGGGTACTATGTCGGCCCTTTTCCAGTCTGCTGGTACATGGCCCGTCTCTCACAACTTCATGAATATCATTGCCAAGGGCTCTGAGATCTCTGTCAGTTCCTTCAGTAATCTGAGATGAAGTTTATCAGGCCCTTCTGACGTGAGTTCATTCAAACCCAACACAAGTTCTCTGACTGTCTCTTTTGTTATCTCATCCCTCAGCTTGTCCCCTTCCTTATCCAAATAACCCTTATTAGATGCCTGCAAGCAGCTTATTTTTTGTGAAGACTGAGGCAAAGTACTGCTGAGTAGCTCTGCTTTCTTTGCATGTTCTGTTAAAAGTTCCCCCTGGTTTGTTAACAGTGGACCCACAGCTTCCTTGTTCCTTTTTTTCTGACCAACATACTTATAAAACCACTTCTTGTTGTCCTTAACCTCCTTGCCAGGTGCAGCTCATTCTTTATCTTTCCCTTCTTGATTTTGCCCCTGCAGATTCTTGCTATTTCCTGGTACACTTGCTTGGTGACCTGTCCATTCTTCCATTGCCTGTATACTTTCTTTTTACATTTGAGGCATTTTAGAAGATCCTTGTGCAGCCCCATTGGTCTTTTTCCTTATGCTTCCATATTGCCAGAAGAGTTTATTGTTGGGCTTCCAATACTGTGCCCTTCAGAGGCTGCCAGCCCTCCTGGGCACCTTTATTCTTCAGTCTGTCTTCCCATAGCACCATGCAAATTCATTCCTTGAATCAGTTGAAATCCACCTTTTTGGAATCCAGCGTCTAGTGTTGCTGTTCATGCTTTCCCCATCTGTTGATCTAGACTATCATGATTGCTTCCTCCCAAGTTCTTCATCACTTCGCATCCTCTGCCATTTCTTCCCTATTAGTCAGGTGAAAATCTAACAAAAATGATCCCTTAACTGTATCCGTAATCTTCTGGAACAGCAAGTCATCCTCCATACAAGTTAGGACCTCATTTGATTTGTATGTTTGTCTGAACTGTTCTTTTAGCAGATGTCTGGAAAACTGAAGTCTCTCATCAGTACCATTCCACAACTTTTGGATAAATATGTCACCTCCCTGTTATAGCAGCAGTTCTGCTATAGTTCAGGTTGAGAACCATGACTGTTCAAAGGTGCTATAAAAATCATTTGGATTGCCATGACATAGTGGGCACCCAAGGGTGAAAAATAGGGCTATTTTCCCAAATCTGGGGTCATTTGAGTCAAGGATTCCCAAAAGACAACCCTGAGGAAAAACACTTTTACTAATGTAGATGAATTCCAGTGACATTTACTTAGCATGGACTTGGAATTTAAACCACAGTTTTGCTCAGGCCCCAAATCATCTCAGCAGCTTGACATTTACTGAAGCCGGTACATAATGCACACTACCAACTGGGTAAGACATATTAAAAGCAGGTGGCACTACATGGCTGTGAGCCTAAATCACTAACAAAATAGACTAACATAGTACATATGCAGACAGAATAGATAAAAGTCTTTCTTGCCTGGTTGTTTCTATAAAGCTGAAGGTTTATGGGTCCATGTAGTTGACCTCAACAGGGAGAGTGTTAGTTTAAATCTGTTTCTTAATGGCACTTTGTAACAAATTGCGTATTTTGAACAGGTATTTTATTTTGGTGAAATGTAATACAAATACAAAAGATGTCAAATTTTTTAAAAATAGTTATGCATAGGAATGCTGGATAGAACAGTTAAATAATGGATAGAGGAATGTGTAGGCTGGGTAAGATGCGTTTGGGGCAATTGTGAGGGAAAGGGATTATGGGAATAGTGTTAGCAGAATGGAGATACACCTCCGGGTATATCTTAAATGCTTCTCCCTGTTCCCAGCATAAGTCAGGTTATGGAGGGGTTTGAAGGCAACCTAATTTAATCTTCTGAAAACCATGGTATAAAAATAAGGTATACCCCACCTCTGAGTGTGCTGGGGAAACTAGCTGGAGAGGTTCAGCTGGGATGGGACCCAACTAGGTGAGTCATGGATCTGACTTGGCTAGTCCTCGTTGAAGTAGATTGGTAAACCCAGCTGTGTGGGTGGCACAGTGGAGGTGTGATTCTTGATTTGGTGTACAGCTGGGACTACTTAACCAAATAACAATTATGCAATCCCCTAAGCTCCTGACTGATATACATACTCAACAGTAGGAGACCAAATACTCAGATCCAAGCTTTTATACACTAATGGATTCTAATATGTTAATGGCTTAATGAGGTCGGATGGGAATGATAGCAGGTGAGTTCTGTTGCAGCAAATGGTAGAGGATGGAGAACGAGAGAAAAACAAAAATCTTTCATGTGCTGAGAGTTACTGTGGCCACCAAATAAAAACACTGGTATGATTTTAGGAAACAGATTGAATCTGTGATTCCTCTCACAGGGTGCTCTCACCAACCACACACTCCAAACATTTCAAAGCACAAGCACAATTCCTTAAAAAATTTACAAAAGGTGGAGCAGCACTTGGACAACCCTTTACTTGGCTACAGAGCCTTCTAAACTGAAGACTTCCCTGGAGACAGGGAATCACAGAATCATACAATCATAGAAAATGAGGGTTGGAAGGGACCTCAGGATGTCACCTAATTTTACCCCCGGCTTAAAGCAGAACCATCCCCCAGTAGATCATCCCAGCCAAGACTTTGTCTAGTCAGGTCTTAAAAACCTCCAAGGATGGAGCTTCCACCACTTCTCTGGGTAACCTGGTCCAGTGTTTTACTACCCTCCTAGTGAGAACATTCTTCCTTATATCTAACCTAAACTTTCCTTGCTGCAACTTGAGACAATTGCTCCTTGTTCTGTCATCTGCCACCACTGAGAACAGTCTAACTCCATCCTCTTTCAAACCCCTTTTCAGGTAGTGGAAGGCTGCTATTAAATCCCCTCTTAGTCTTCCCTTCTGTAGACTACATAAGCCCAGTTCCCTCAGCCTCTTTTCTTAAGTCATGTGCCCCAGCCCCCTCACCATTTGTGTTGCCCTCTGCCGGACTGTCTCCAATTTGTCCACACCTTTCTGTTGTGGGGGGCCCAAAACTGAACACACTACTCCAGATGTGGCCTCACCAGTGCAGAATAGAGGGGAATAATCACTTCCCTTGACCTACTAGCAACACACATACCAGTGCAGACCAGTATGCTATTAGCCTTCTTGGCAACAAGAACACACTGCTGGCTCATATTCAGCTTCTTGTCCACTGTAAGCCCAGGTCCTTTTCTGCAGAGCTGCTACCAAGCCAAGCAGCCCCAAGCCTGAACTGGTGCATGGGATTGTTTTGTCCTAAGTGCAGGACTTTGCACTTGTCCTTGTTGAACCTCAGGAGATTTCTTTTTGCCCGATCTTCCAATTTGTCTAGGTCACTCTGAATCCTAGCCCTACCCTCCAGTGTATCTACTACTCCCCTCAGCTTGGTGTCATCTGCAAACTTGCTGAGGGTGCACTCTATGCCATCTTCCAGGTCTTTGATGAAGACATTGAACAAAACCAGGCCTAGGACTGACCCCTGGGGCACTCCACTTGATACTGGCTGCCAACTAGAAAGTGAGCCATTCATTACTGCTCTCTGAGCCCGATGCTCCAGCTGGCTTGCTATCCACCTTAGAGTCCATTCATCTAGCCCATACTTCCTTAGCTTGCCTGCGAGAGTGTTCTGGGAAACTATATCAAAAGCCTTGCTAAAATCGAAGTATACCACATCCATTAGTCCCCCCATGTCCACAGAGCCAGTCATCTCATCATAGAAGGCAATCAGGTTGATCAGGCATGACTTGCCCTGGGTGAATCCATGCTGACTGCTCCTAGTCACCTTCTTCTCCTCTAAGTGCTTAGAAATGGATCCCTTGAGGATCTGTTCCATGATTTTTCTGGGGACTGAGGCAAGATTGATTGGTCTGTAGTTCCCTGGATCCTCCTTTTTCCCCTTCCTAAATATGGAGACTATGTTTTTCCTTTTCCAGTCATCTGGGACCTCTCCTGATCACCATGAGTTTTCAAAGATGATGGCCAGTGGCTCTGCAATCACATCAGCCAACTCCCTCAGCATCCTTGAGTGCATCTGATCTGGCCCCATGGACTTTTATATATCCAACTTTTCTAAATAGTCTTTAACCTGTTTTTTCACAGTTGGATGCTCACATCCCCCCCAAACTGTGCTGCCCAGTGCAGTAGTTTGGGAGCTGAACTTGCCTGTAAAGAGTGAGGAGAAGAAGGCATTGAGCACTTCAGCCTTTTCTGCATCCTCTGTCACAAGGTTGCCTCCCCCATTCAGAAAGGGATTCACACTTTCCCTGATCCTCCTCTTGCTACTGACATACTTGTAGAAACCCTTCTTGTTACTCTTGATATCCCTTGCTAGCTGCAACTCCAATTGTACTTTGGCCTTCCCCACTTCATCCCTGCATGCCAAAGCAATGCTCTTATGCCCCTCCCCAGTTTTTGTGCAAGTTTCACTTCTTATAAGCTTCCTTTGTAACACATCCATGTAACACTTCATGTGGACTAACTAGCAGGAGGCAGTTTACTTGGCATTGTCACTCAGTAGTACTAGCTGGCCTACTTAAATGCTTCAGGGATGCAGCTACTCCATTTCCAGTCTAGAAGGCAGTCCTAAGGAACAGTGCAGTGTGTGTGAGGAGGCTGCTGCCAGATAGTAAGTTTACCATATAGGCATGACCCACCATGTACCTCTGTACTCTCCTGCCCAGGCACCCAAGGCCATAACTTACCTCAATGTGACAACTAACACTTGTATTCTGAAAAGTAATAA
Source organism: Alligator mississippiensis (assembly GCF_030867095.1). NCBI lineage: Eukaryota > Metazoa > Chordata > Crocodylia > Alligatoridae > Alligator > Alligator mississippiensis. Next base: position 94,159,904 of record NC_081825.1, read on the forward strand.
ATACAAATGTATTATAACAATACACTGCAAAGCTGCAACATGAGAAATAATGACCTACCAACGTTGTTTTCTTCTGTGCACATTCATATCAAAGGGTTGTCATACTCCCAGTTTTTACCATTTAAAAAAGTTGAAATATATCAATACTTTTGAAGAATACATATTCAGTGCTGCCAGTCTTCATAACTTAATCAGAAATCTCTCAATCTGTAATGTTTCTTTGTGCTAAAGCATTTAATTGTTAGTATTGTGAGGTTGCAGGTGAAATCTAACTTTAATATTTCAAATAGGTCTCAAGCCTTCATGTTGTCAGAGAAAAGCTAAAAATGTGACTCAAGTGTGACTTGAAAGCTAAAAAACTAGGTAGCAAATTCAAAAATATTATTTATGGTATTACTAATCTTATGATCTTTGAAGACAATGATCTGGCTTATCTAGTTTGGTTGTGGTGGGGGCAGGCCCAGAATTTCAAACACTTGGGGCTGGTGATACTGTATACCTCAGGACCAAACATCTTCATTCAGGGTAGCTGTTTAAAATTTACTGGTGTTATTCCAAGTAGGAATGGGCATATGCATTGCATTTAAGCTCTTTTTTTGAATTGGGGCATTTATGTTGCCAGGACAGGCAGACTGGGGGGGGGGAAGTGGGAGGTGGGGGAGGGGATTGGATTTAAGATTGTGTAAGAAGTACAAAACCGGGCCCCAAAAGAAAGTTATTTACCTTTAAAAATTATACTCAGTTCCATAAACAACATTTCATTCTAATGCTAAGACTTTATCTGCCAAGTGTTATCCTAAAACAGATTTTTATAGATGAATTAGTGATGCCTGAAAATGCAATCTATAACAAAAATATGAAGCTAACGTGAATAATATCTGCAAATCCATAATACAGCTATTGATCTTTCTTTATTAATAATCTTTAATTGATCTTTATAATAACTTTATTGTGATATTACTGTATTCATCTCCAGAAGAAATAATTTATTATTATTTTACTCAACTAATATGGTACCATTATTAGACTGCAAAAAAACCCCCAAGAGGAATTCAATTTAAAGTATGCCAGTACAATTTTTTTTGCAAACCATCTGTAAACTTATCAGTGATTGAAAATGGCATCTGTAACCATCAGCCTAAATTATCACAAAGTACAGCTTTCATAGTGAATTGCACAGATTATACTTTGGACTATATAAATGTATTCTGCAATGCCTTACAAAAAGACTGAAAAAGAAGTTTGCTATGGGTTGTCAGACATGTCCACTGAATTTATGCTAGGCCAGAATAATAAGAGATCCCAGCTCTTTTGTAAAGAAGCATCTCTGTAGAAGTGTCCAGAGGAGCTGCCAATCAAATACCATTGCCATCAGCCTTCCCTTCCTATGTGTTCTGTGTTCACTGTGAGAGGTTATTAAAAATTCAGTTGGGCTGTTTCCCAGGTATGTTTTCCACCTCAAGATGCCTGTAGAGTTATCTATAAAATAAAGTTCTGTAGCTGCTACTAAACTATGTCTTCTTTTGAACACTGGTGGCTGGAAGCTTACTCCTTATGCTGCTTTCACTGTTATTTTTGCCTTTTTATTGTTCGGTTAATTTTGGAAGCTGGACACTTCAAAATGTGGTGTCAAAATAATACCTCCGGCTTGATCCTGCAAATTTTTCCTTACGCAAGCCATTCTTATTCTTGCAGCTAGTCCTATTGAAAATAAATGGGTGACATTCACACAATCAAGTGCTTGCAGTATAAGGCTTTGTTTGTAGTTTTTTTTCAATGATTATAATAGATAGTACAGCAAGTTCTCCCAATGGAGCTATTCCAAATGGAAATGTAATCCACTGTATAGATCAAAAAAGGTCTATGAACATATTACACATGCTTGGACTACAGGCTAAGTCCTATTTCACTTATGAACTTAAATGGCCGTATACTTGCAGTTTCTGGCACTTCACAGTTTCAGTTTCTTTCCCTGTCCAGCCCTCCTCCACTGCAAGTCATGGGCTTTTATCCAGCTACAATTTCTGGATTTAACCAGGAAAGTAGGAAGCACATGAAAACTATTGCACTTCATGATGGCCCAGCAGAAAAATGAGAAAAATCAAAAGCCAAATAAACCATGACAAACTCAAGATGGTTTTACCCATTTCTTCACAAGGAAAAAAAAAGATCCCAGTCATTGACACGGCATGCTAGAGCTTTGTCTAACAGTCTTTACTGAGGTAAAACACTGATTGACACAACATTACCCAGTATAAGATTCACGTCTTTGGCCCCAGTCAAACAATTCTTTAAAGTAACTTCTAAAGGACCTAGCAAAATCACATAGCAGGTCACTCACAGAAATATATTAGAAAAAACAGGGAAGGTTACTGAATTTCAAGCAAAAAAAGCAATACTTGTTGATATCACAAGAGTTTGTACCTACAAATATTCACTGTAAACAGTATATAAGTTTTCATAAACTTAAAATTCAAACTATATATTAAACATAACACCACATTGGAGTTTTGTTTTTTTATTTATTTTAATCCATGGAGATGAAAAGCCCTACATAAACAGAAAACACTATAATTGTCATTTGACTACCATAGTCCAGAATAGTTAGGCTTGGGGTTATTATTTGTTTTAAAGAGATTCTGTCTGAACATCTGACAAGCTGTTATTCAAATCAGCAAATCATTTGCTATAAGGCAAACTTCAGTGCACTGAAGCATTTGGTCCCTTTCCTGAATTGGTAGTTAGCTGCTATAAGATGTCTGCTATCTATATCTCACTGGTTTTAATAGGTTGATCATGTGGAAGATCATCCTGTTAGAGCATGATCTAGAAGCCTTTGAAGCTTATGGAAATCTTTCCGCAATGAGTTGAAGTCAACAGATCAGGTCCTTAAAACAGATTGAACTAACAGTAAAGTCACATAGGAATAATTTAAAGTGATTGCTTAAGACAGCACTTGCTGTAAGTATAATTACCATAGTACAGCAGTTCATTGCCACCTTACTGCTCCTTTGGCTTCTGCTATGTATCTACTATCTTGCTGTAAAAGGTGCAACAACAGAGATAATTGCTTAAAGGGGCACTGAGCCTTGCCTTCAGAGGACCTACAAGCACCATTACAGCAGTTTAAACTACCTCATATAACACCACAGGAGGCCTTTTCACAGCAGTTCTATAAAACTGCACATGGGAAAGTTTTACTAATTAATACTAAAAATAGTATGTGGGGAAGCTAAAATGCAATTACATCGCATGGAAAAAAAAAATCATTTTTGCCCTGGGAAAAAAAAAACAACAACTCCAAATTAAAATTCCAGATCCCAACTGAAATTAGGCTACTGCACCAGTGATATCTAACCAGTTACATCCTGAGGCCCATCCTGCTAAGATGAATAGGTATACTCAGAGAGCAGCACTGAACCACTAGCTTTCTCTCATGATACAAGCTTGGGAGAATGAGAACTGCTGGGTGGTGGGCAGGCAAAAACTCTGCCCAGCATATGCTATGTGGCACTGAGCAGCTGGCTATGAAGGGTACTATGTTCTGTAAATTTTCTGGCACACTAATGGCTGGTCCTGATGATTGCTCACTATCAGATTTTTCTAACTGCAGCTCTTAAATATACTTTAGTAAGCCAGAGTTCCAACGGCTTGATTCTCTCTTGGAAGTGATGACTGACTTGAGCAGACTACAAAAGAAAAAAAAACCCAAAACAAAAAACAAGCAAACAAAAAGCCTCACAGCCCTGCTATGTGTGTAGGAAGACATTCTTTATTCTAGGGCATCTAGGGTTAGAATTACAGGGGAGATTGGGGGGGAGGGTTGAGTGTCCCCCCCATAAGAGACAAAAGCCCCCCCTGTAAGATTTGAAAATCATAACCTGAGGGGTCTCCAATGTTATTAGGGCAGTGTGATGGGCAACCCATTTTTTTTTTTGCAGACCCTCAAAGAGCATCTGCATTTAAGTCTCCCTCCTGCAAGATGCTGAGTGCTGCTTAAGGACTGCAAAAAGCCCGAGTGCTAACACTGAGCACTTAAGGCAAAACCCAGAGAGGCAACTCAAGGCAGAGTGCCGCAGTATCAACCTATTAAGCACCCTCCCTCCTTGTGGAATCCACAGTCCTAACTTGGGCAGCCAGGCTTTCTGCACGGGGAAGAATAAGTAAGCAGAAATGAAGCAGGCAGATTGTGCAGAGAGCTGCCTAATGTAGTAAGGCACCCAGCTCCAAAGCCAAATTTGAACCTGGATTCTCTCATTCCCCAAAACAGCATGTTCAGCAGTGGCCTATTAGAAGCCAGAGGCCCATCTCCTCCATCTGAAACAGCAGGACTGGTTCTAAACTGATCACTGCATTCACCAGAGAAGCCTGAGATGATTTCAAGTCCTCATCTCAGATCAGAGGTTTGAATCTGAGTCTTGGCCATCCCAAGAGAACAGACTGACTACCAGGCCAGCTACACTTCTGAAGTACCTTTTCTGACAGTTACACATGCCCTGTGAATGCCTACCATAAGGCTGGGCATATATACAAGGTGATGCCCAGTTTTTGAAAGCTGCTGGAGCTGTTTCCAAATCCCACCAGTTCCCATCTGCATTGTTAATAAATGCAAAACTCTAGAACTCTTGGTTCAGAGATCATACCTTTTATTAGACCAACTAAGAAATCGCAATAAAAACATCTTTTTCTGCAAGCTTTTGAGTGCACACACCCTTCCTCAGGCTTAGGGAAAATTAAAGATGGTAAAAAGTCCCCATAGGTAGAAAGTATACTTCATTTTTACACATCCCTATCTGCATTGTTAGTCACTTTAATACTTTGGAAAGGCTGGTCTTAGAGTATCCTCTGAAGCCTATCAAACTGGGAGTTCTTTCATTCTAATATTATAAAAGCCTTAATCTGTCTGTCTGTCCATAATGCTTTCTTCATGCTCTGATTGGGTGTCTTGCCAGCCAATCAGAGTGCCCTACACAGACAGAGATAGACAGTGGAGCACTGCCATGACAGTGGGGACTGAGAGGCCAGAGGGGAGGGGGTGGACCTGGCCTCGCCCCCCTCCCCTGCTCCTTGGAGGCAGAGGGGGATGACAGGGACTGGAGCACCACCATAACGGAGGGGATGGAGTAGGTGGGCAAGGCTGGCCTTGCCCCCCCCCCCGGTCTGCTCCTTGGAGCCAGGGGCCAGTGCCCCCCACAACAACAGCTGGCAGAGAGGGGAGGCAGCGAGGAACAGAGGAGGGAGGGAAGGGAACAGCAAGGGGAGGGAGGGTTACCAGTGGCTGTGCCTCACTGCAGCTGTGACCTCCACCATCGCTGCCACTGCTGAAGTGGCGGGGGGGGGAGGGGGAGGCAGGGAGTGGCCCAGGCCCTGGCCCTGGCCCTGGCCTGAAGCAACAGGGGGAGGGGGGGAATGGTCCCAGCCCCAGCCCGAAGTGGTGGGGGGGAGGCGGGGAGCAGCCCTGGCCCCAGCCCTGACCTAAGGGGGGGGGAACGAGATGCAGATCTCTGTGACAGCCCCTGGCCCATTAGCTAGGACTCTGGTCCTTTTACTCTGCAGGGATGCTATCTCCATCCTCTAAACTGTTTGGTTTTAGCCCGACACACCCCACCAGGTCCTGGACCCTGGAAAGGCTCTATTTGGGCTTTAGCTTCTCTTACTGCAGGGTGCTTTCCAGGCAGTCTGCCCGTGGCTTCCATACCGCCCCTATCAGGCACAACTAGTCCTCTGGTCCTTTGCTGGCCACTACTGAACCTCTCTCCCTTGGTCTCAACAAACTTTTGTCCTGCAGCTGCTGGTTCTTGCAGCTGTCCCAGATATCTGTATTCTCCCTGTTGCAGCCCAGGCCAGTAGGAGTTCTACTCTCAGTGGGAGTCAAGGCCAAGCTGCTCTCTGCTTGAGGGGTCAGGCTTTTAGTTTGATGTGCTCCACCCTTTTTAGTCACATGGGCTTCTTCTTGGGTACTGCCTACTGCTGTTCAACACGCTTATTAACAATTAGGATGCTGAAATAGACAGCTGCTTGAGCAAATCTGCAGATGACACTAAACTGGCAAGGGCTGCAAACAGTGGAGCACAGGGGTATAAATAAGAAGGATACTGACAGTTTGAAAAGCTGGGCTGAAGCTAACAGGATGAAAATCAAGGCTGACAAATGCAAGGTGTTACACCTCAGGAAGTATAATCAAAAGCAAAAAAGCAAAATGGGTGACACCTGGCTGGATGGCAGCAGTATGAAGAAGGGTCTGGGAATCTTGGTGGATCACAGACTCAATATGAGTCGGCTATGTAATGTACCTGCACAAAAGGTGAATGCATTTTTGGGCTGCATCAGTAAAAGTGAAACATGGGAGGTGATAGTGCCTCATTACTCAGTACTGTTTAAACCTCATCTAGGGTAGTGTGTGTAATTTTAGGCCCCACATTTTTAAAAGGACATGGAGAAATTAGAAAGGGTCCAGAGGCAGGTGACAAAAGTGATAAAGGGCTTGGAAGGCAAGTCAGACAAGGAGAGCTTAAAGGAGTTATGTATATTCAACTTGCAGAAAAGGCGCCTAAGAGGAGACATGATAGCAGTATTCAAACACTTGACAGGCTGCCACATAAAAGAAGGAAAACACCTGTTGTCTCTTGCTGCAGAAAGTAGGACATGGCCCAATATCTTCAAGTTACAGCAAAGTAGGTTTAGACTGGATATCCGGAAAAAAACATCTTTCCTGTTAGAACAGTGTTAAACAATGGAATAGGTTCCCTAGGGAAGTTATAGACTCTCTATCATTGGTGGTGTTCATTAAGAAGTTGGACAAACATTGGTCAGGAATGATCTCAGAGTAGATATGTATGTGCCCTACTATAGATATTCCTCATGCTTCTGAGGTTTGCAGATTGCCACATGGGGCCAGGAAGAAATCCCATCCCCTCCCACCACTTCTGTTGCTACACATGTCTAGGGGGGTTGGTTCATCTTGCCTGGAAGTATTGTATGTTGGCTGCAGCCAAGGATGAGGCTTTTGACTGCTTCTGCTGAGATTTAAACCTGGAGGTTCCTGGCTAGATGGTCTTGGCCTCTCCACCCTTGAGCCAGACCAATTCTCGTATCTGGAATCAGGAAGGTATTTTACCCCATGGTCAGATTGATACAGACTATGCGGGGGGTGGAGAGGTTGTCTTCCTCTATAGAGGGAGTTGTGACCCTCTTCCTTGGATCTCTCAAGCATATTTTAATAACCCTCACAGCAGAAGGATGGACAGTGGCCACTGTTGTCCCCCTGCCTTATTTGTGGCAAGTTAGGGTGTTATGGTTGTGTCAGGATTGATTGTTTAATTTTACCAATAGGTAAAACAATAGATTTATTTAGGATAGTTTCCATAGGGACGATCCTGCATCTGGCAGGGGGGCTGGACTAAATGACTTCTGGAGGTACCTTCCAGCCCTACTTTTCTATGATTCTATGATCTTTCACCATGTGAGAAAAAGCCCCTTTCTCCCCACTGAGCTGAGCATCACTGAGTAGGAAGTTTGTTGAATGTACACAGGCAATTAAATTCAATCCACTGAATACAACTCATCCACAGAGGACATAAAAAGGATTTACAGTTCTACTGTCACATCTGGGACCCTCCTGTGCTGGAATAACTCCTGTTGACTTCAATCAGCATTAAATAACCTCTAAACTATGCAACCCTTGCTGTCAGCTGTGAGTACTTTTCTCACAAGAAACATTTCTTTTAAGTCAGTGAGTCAACTCCTGTGCATAAGTGCTCACTACTGTGATTGAAGGTCACATAATCAGGCCTTGAGTTTTTTTTTACTTACATTTCCTATTTTTCTTCCAGAAGCAGGCAGGCCCTTAAAAGTACATCCTTAAAAGTAGGTGCCAAGAAAGCTCATGACTTCCTGAACCAGTCAGTCTCTAAGATAGCAACCCTGCCATACCAAGTGCCTTTAAGGGATCTGGTGCCCTGGATAACTGAGCCTTAAATTAAACTGTTAGTCTGTGAAGATGGATGTATTATTACCGCTTTTTAAGTCATGTACTTCTGTCATTGTCTCTCTCCTAGTGACAGAAGAAGGCTGAACATTCTCTGAAACTCAGAGTACAAATCTAGTATTTGGCTTCTTCTGTATCTGGCCATTGTGATGCTGTCTTCTTTCCACTGCAGGCTAAACTCTGATAAAGAAAGAGTGGTCTCCAGTAACTGGGTTAACTATTCCTTCAAAATTTAGGAAAGTTCTTCACAATTAACCTTTTTTTCAGAATACCATCATGATTAAAGAAGCATACTTGTAAATTGCAGATAAGAATTCTCAATTTTAGAAATTATTAATAAGCATCTCACCCTAACAAATGCTTATTCTCCTTCAAAGGATTTTAGCTTTATGAACTACAGCAATATCTAACTGCTTCTCTCTTCTCCTCCCCAATCTTTTCTATTGTCCTTCACTTCTTTTAAGGCAGTGGAATAGGTTGCTGATTAGAAAGAATCCTTTTCCAGCTACTTTAAAAAGATAGTTTTGAGCTGGATGAGACACAGCATGATTGCTACCCAAGTAAAAATGAATACGTAACATACAGTGTGTGCTAATGGTTCAGAAAAAATAGGAATAGCACAGAAAATAGGTTAGGAGAAATGGAGTCAGTAAAGGTGGGGGGATAGAAGGGAAAACAGAAATAAAGGTAGACAGCAGAAATAAAAGCTTTGATGCTAAACAGTGTTGTGATAGTCTAACTAGAAATGTGCAAACGGATTCAGTTCTTGAACTGTTAAATCCATTTCTGATGAGAAATGGTAACTGCATAAGATTTGCGGCACTTCCATCTACCCTTTGCTGAAGAAGTGCAAGTAACCATGACTTCTGAAAGAGCTTCAGCTCATATGACAGCTATAACAGAGGGAGGGTGTGCCATAAGTTCAGCTCATAGTGGAAATGCCTCATGGAAGTCTAAAAGATTTCCTAAAATTTAAAAGGATAATTATTATATATCCTTGTGTTATTGGTCTCCTAGCTATTTTTATTTGAACTATGAACTTGAGCTTTGAATGATGTCAGCTTTTATTGCAGCTGTGCCATCTCTGTTGCTCCTCCTGAGTTTCAGAGAAATGGTTCAGGAAATCGGCACCACTCTTTTCCATGGCTGACACAAGAATAAAAAAAAGTGAGTATAGGTGGGGCTGAACAGTTCTTTTTGGCACTTGTCTGATGATGCTGAAAATATTTAACAGGAACCATTTTCAGTGCAATCAATTAGGAATGACTGGATACTGGGGTTATTAAAAAGGGACTTAGAGCCATTCAGCTTTGGTTTCAGCAGGTAGTTAATGACACTTGGTACCATAACAACAGCAGTGCCCTGATCTTTGTGAAACATGGAGATGGATTGAAGTCATCCATCTGATAAGTCCTCACAAGAAAAACTCCTAGCACAAACTGGCAGTCTTATTAAAGAGAGCTGTTACGAAGACAGAGGACTTTGGTGTCTAGAGATATCAATCCAGTATCTACCAGAAATATCCTTAGACATAAGCTTGCTCTAGAGGTCTTGCATATGTTCGCTTATGAACAAAACTCTTGATTCTGGGTTTACAAATCTGATCAATTTTGCTGTGGGGGAAACAAGGGCATGAAGAACAGCAGTTGTGTTGGGAAAGTAATGCCGTAAGAAATAAAAATCAAAAGCAATTACAGTAATGAACAGTGTTATGTAAAATCCATTAATTAATAGGCAGGAAATTGAAGGGATTATAACTCTGAAAGAAATTTAAGGCCTGGAAAAAAGTAATGAAGTTGATAGTTATATTTCATATTCATTCACTAGCCATGTCCTATATGGAGGCAGCATCCTTAATGCATAATAGTCCACCTTACATTGTTTATAAAGCATATTATATGAGGGAACTAGATACATGATTGTTTTTGGTTACATAAAAGGGGGATCATAATGGTAATAGTACCTTACAACAGGTTTTTTTTTTCTACAGAATCCCAGCCAGCCATTAATCCTAGTAGAACTGCTATATAGCTTGACTGTGTATTCCCCCAAAAAAATGATGCAAGGTAGCATGGAAGCACAAAACAACACAGAGTAGGAAAGAAAAGGTAGAAGTGGAAGAGAAAGAAAAATGTTTTTTTTTTTTGTTTGTTTGAACCATTTCAAGGAAGCACATTTCTGGCAGATGATTCAACATATAATCAATATACAATAAGTATGCCTGATAAGGCAATAGATTCATAATTAGATGTTTATAACCTGGTTCATGACACCTGATCATATATTTATTTTTTAATGAGAAGTGGCCTGCATTTAAAATAATAGAAACATGTTTATGTATACTTTGGATTTTCAAACTTTTTCAGTTTTTAATAAAAAGTGAAAAATTTGGGAAGCTTTAGTTTTGAAACTGAAAAGGCTTCAGTTTTTAGAATGTTTTTACCTTGGTCTCACATTTCTCTCTTTCAGTAAAATGGAAGTGGGGGGGATGAAAAAACAAAAATTGAAAAGAAACCAGTTTACTTGGATGACCATTCAATGACATAATAGTCTAATCAAGACCCCTAGGAACAAAATTAAGGTAGTTCATATAAAAAGATAAATGATCCAGTTAACAAAAACTTTCAGTCAATATACATTTACCAATATTTTCTACGTGTTGCAAAATAACTACCAATTTTTTTTAACCCAGCTTGACTTTTGTGATCTCAGACTCACTCTTTTATTTCCTCAGCTTATAATAAGGCAATATAGCCCCATGTATCTAGAAACAATGTTAAATTCATGTTAACTGTCTTAAAGTAAAAATATGGCAACACCTTCTCCAGTGATATTTAAATTTGTTTTCTTGCCAACTTTGAAGCTGGTTCTTTTCTGAAGAAATGCAGTCAGTAATGTCAGAACATAAACCAACAAAAGGTCTTGACATTTCTTTTAATACCCAGGGTTTGTTTTGGTCAAATATAGAAAAACTGAACTCTAACTGGGTAAGACTTTTCCCATGTTTTGAGAACACAGGGTTTTGGACAGAAAGACAAAACAAATCTGTACCAGTATCAAAAAAACCCCAAGTCCCTACTCAACATACAATCTACTTTTGAAGAAATAGGAAAAGAGGAGAGAAAATGTCTGGTTCCTTATTTTAATGCTGATAAACATCAAAATGATTCACAGTGTAGTGCAGGCCCCTAATTTTTGTTCAAACAATTAATCTAATATCTCTAAATTCAGAACATGCACATATCACAAATCTGATGGTGCACTTTTCTAAGCTAGCCAAAACATGAAGGTGTTATTGGGGTAATGGAAGAGCATATGGCATCTGCAATAAATAAAATTAATACAGCTATATTTTCAGATCACTATTTGAAAATATAGCTGTTAAGTATGTAGAAAAAGGCCAAAAATGAGATTTTCTTATTTTTTTCATTGTAATCTAGAATCCAAATAACATCAAACAAAAATTTCACTTGATTTTAACATTAGAATAGCTGTCTGATTTCTTTTTAAAAGTTTTAAGACACATGCCTTTTGTCTGACATTGACAACTGATGAGCCACTGGGAAAATTTTAAACAGAAATTTTTTTCAAAATTCAAGTGTTTGAAAACAACATTTAATGACTTGACTGTATTTTTTACATGAATCACTTCTCTGTTATTAAACAACTTCTCTCTGACCTCATGGTAATTAATATTTGTGAATACAGCTGTGTTAAGCAACATCTGCATTAAATTATGAAGTGCAAAACATGAACATCTTTATTAGTTTGATCATATACAGATTGGTAAAGTACACTGAAGATAAAATGGTAGCTGCAGCCAAGGTGAATGACGCAGGAAGGGAGCATAGTTATAGGCCAGCTTTAGACATGGATCTAGGATTATTTGGGGTCCCAAAATCTTATACAATAACCTCAGGTTTTCAGCAGGCTCTGGAACCAAGAACAGCTGGAGCAAGACTCTTAAACCACCCTCTTTTTCCTTCCCACAGCCATGGCATACCCACTGTGCAGAGGACTGGAGGGAGAGGGACACTAAGAGCCATCAGCAATATTCCACCTGGGCTTTCTCCAAAAAGGGAAATCTTCAACTAGCTTTCCTACTGCTGGAATGGCATGCCACTAGTAGACTAAGGGTCCAGCATGTTGAATCTGTTTCTATAGTTAATAATTTATCTTAAATGCTCACAAATAGAGTGGGGAAAAAAACTGCTTCATAGTAACTGGAGCCCCAACCTAATGTGACATCTTGCATCTGACCATAAGAAGGATTTTAAGAGATCTTTATCTGATCTCATGTTATTGAATTTAACGAGAGTCTTACCATTGAATGTGGGTGAAAGATCAGGCCTTTGGGAAAGAAATGGCACCTTAAGGCTCATTCTAGTGGAGTACTAGGTAGTCCTGAAAGGAGCTGGTCACCTTAGGAGCTGAGGGCAATTAGCAGCTTTGCAGGATTGACTTCTATAATTATAAATTCTTTTGAGATCATTATCGACTCTGTTGACTCCCATAGAAAATGTAGCAAGACTTATCATCGTAAAATTGCAGGTACTACACTAGTTTGCAGGATGCTTTGCAGACTTAAAAAAAAGTTCTCCTTTTACGTATGTCATTTCATTTTCACTCAAAACTCTATAGTTAAAATGAGGAGGCAAAATGACTTTAAAAGTTTAAAAAACTTTCCTTAAAACTTTGGGGGAAAGAATCCCAAGGTTTTGCAGAACTCCAAATCATAGAATCATAGAAAATTAGGGTTGGAAGGGACCTCAGGAGGTCATCTAGTCCAACCCCCTGCTCAAAGCAGGACCATCCCCAACTAGATCATCCCAGCCAAAGCTTTGTCTAGCTGGAGCATAAAAACCTCCAAAGATGGAGACTTCACAACCTCTCTGTGTAACCTGTTCCAATATTTTACTTGCCTCCTAAAGTGTCTCTACAAGAGACATTTTACTGCACAGTAGACCAATCTACTGTGCAGTAAAGCATCACAGTCTACACATGTGGGGCATTTTCTATGAAGTAAATTAGGCTACTACACAAATAATTAGTACCTGTAAATACAGGTACTAGATTAACTGTGCAGTAGTTATTGCACAGTATCACACTTGTAGATGCTGTCTGCAAGCAAATTTGTAGCAGGGGGCCAAAGGGGACAGGGAGCTCTCTGTCCCTGGTCTGGCACTGCTTAGCTCCTGGATCCCCCCTAGAGCCAGGAGCCCATCAGCACCAGGACTGGGGAATTCTCTTATCCCTGTCCTGGCTCCCAGATCCCAGCATAGAGCTGGGAGCTCCAGAGATTAAAGGAGGGCTGGATTCCCAGCCCCTGCTCACTCTCCAAAGCAGTTCCTCATGGCACATAGTGAGGAACTTGAGCCACCACTCACTCTCCAGAGTTCCCAGCTCTGAGCTGTGCACAGCTGCTCTGGGGGCAGGCAGGGGCTGGGAACCTAAGCAGGGCAGCTGCTGGCGAGTCCCATGCCCCCCCCAACTCAGCAGGGGGCTGTCCAGGAACTGTTCCGCATGTAGGGCTGCTGCCGGTGAGGCCCTTGCCAAGCAGGGGTGCAATGGACTCGCTGGCAGCTACTCCTCTGGCAGGACAGTTCCTACCCAGTCTCCTGCTGGGCAAGGGGCCCTCCTGGCAGGTGGCTCACGGGCAGCTGCCCCACACCTAGGAGAGCTCTCAGCAAATTCCCTGCTGAGAAGGGAAGCCCTGCCCAGCAGGGGGCTTGCTGGAAGCTGTGTGCCCTGATGTGCACGGGGCCAAGGGAGCTCTGCCAGCTGCAGTAGCAGCTCTCTCCCAGTCCCGTGTACATCAGATCCCATCCTGATGTGTACGCGGCCAGGAGACAGCTGTCACAGGAGCTGGCCAAGTTCTCCTGGCCCTATGCACATCAGTACCAGGCCGCAGGCCTTTGGCAGCCCATGGGCTAGCACACAGGAGAGCCTGGAGCTCCCCCTGGCTGCTGAAGGGGGGCAGAGCAGGGTGGGAGTAGCCCTGTACCAGGCTGCTCCTGTTGGGAGCAAATCTGCTCCCAACAGGGTGCACGTGCTATCTTTTAGATCTTAGATATATCCCTATTATCCTACATTTACATGATTGAGTGCATAGCTTATTTTTTTGCACAGGAAGATAAAGCCAACGTATTTTTGAGGCTATTAAAGTTCTCGCAAAACTCTAAGCAACAACAATGCCTGTTTCTGTGAAAAAGTGAACATCTTCAGTATTCATTAAGATGTGTGGAGAGCCATGCTGTTATAAGGAGAAAAGCTACTTGGTTTTGGTTCTGCAACTAACATATTTGCCAGAGGAGTAAAAAACAGCAACACCTATTAGAAATAAAATAAGAAGGAAAGTGATGACCATCAAATATGGTACTGTAACTCAAAATATAATTAAATAAGTCCAAAATACTGAAAAAATACCTCTAATCATAGAGTTATCTTCTGAAATGAGCCAATATCACCATAGAAAATCATTTTTTTTAGCTGAAGGTCATTCTGCTTTTCATTGCTACACAATATTGATTTTCACTAGTTGGATTGACTTTGGATGACCTTATTTATTAATGAAGCTGTCAGAGTCAGAGAGGTGTAATTACCTACAAGCAAAGGAAATCTTTGTAGTAAGCCCAGAAATTAATTTCAGTGTATTGATATGAATTGTAATGTAATAGAATGTTGCTAATTCACACTAATGACTGAATGACTCATGATGAATGACTTGGTTTTGTGAATCAATGAATATACAAAGAAACAATTAGAAAAGCACACTTAATGCACCAAAATGTATTAAATTTAGTTCATAAGTGCATTAAAAAATTATTTTATAGAAATCTTAGACCTTATACAAGGTCTCAGTCATCTGAGATCTTTTTATTAACTCATTATTGAAAGGTGGGTACCACAGCTCAACTTGCCATACCCATGCCCTCTTCTGGCATGCTCTATATGCCTTAGTTTGGGGGTAGGAAGCCTTCCTGTCTTCCTGCACTTTAAAGATTCTTTCACACTGAATCAAGGAAGCTTAGAGGTCCTTCAACCTGTTCTGATCTTTCTCTCTGGTGTACAAAGGCCAATATAGGTGTGAGAACCTAATTCAGAAATCACCCTTTCTACATTGGTTATTTATGCTGATTCCAGCTTTTGAGGGCCAGTTCTTGTGGTTCATGTCTGAACAAGGGAAACCTGCAGAGAGGAACTTGTCTCTGCTTGGAATGGGGTCACTCCAGCAGCTGAACTAATCACTTTCCTTGTCTGTATTGGCATTTGCACTGGTGGAGCTGCATAGGTAGCTGGTCAACTGGGGATAATTTGCTAATGCGCATTTTTTGGTATAGCATAGTTCTTTGTCAAAGAAATATTAGGTCCTCCATCCATTAGAAGCATATGCTTCTAATCTTCCTTCTTTCTAGTTTTAAATCGTATAAGATTATTTTTTCTCTATATTAGGTACTTTTGACCAAGAACCAAAAACAGTTTGGATCAGTGACCAGGATGCTGGCTGAGAAGTCTGGAGCCTTGAATTGTAGACCAGGTTTAGATACTGCTATGTGATATAATCCTCTTATTCCTTTTGTTTGTCTTGTCTCTTTAGATTACACAGTCTATGTGGCAGGAATGTCATCTTAGTGTAAGAATGTACACCTATCATGATGGAATCCTAGACTCTTTGGATTCCTAGATGCTATGAAGATTAATATGGTAAGCAATAAGGGGTGGATTCATTATTTGGCAAAGCGGGGTGCAGGAGCAGCCACCCATTCTGCAGAGGTGGCTGCACCCCCTACTCCCAGCCTCTTCTCCTGTTACCCATTGGTGTAAGCAGACTGTGCCACAGGAGCCTCTGGAAACTTTTGTTGCTGTTCATAGGAATGTAAAGATAGGCTGCCTTAACTTAGGCATCCCACCAGGGATGAAGTTACACCGCACTACTCTCCAATCCATGGGGTTGTGACTTTCAGCCAAGAATCAGAAGGCTTAGCCACATTAAATTCACTGATCTAGACTACTCTGTTTACCAGTGCAACACTGAATCTCACTGTGAAAGTCATGCTGCTAACCTTGGTGTTGTGGTCACTCCCTGGATGGTAGTCACGTTATCCTTCTGTACTTGCTGGAAAATAGATAGAAGTAGCCTTGATGGAAAATACAAGTAGAAGGAAAACAGATTGGGAAGTGACCTTCCCAATACGCATCCAGGTCATGGCTGTGGATGTTTTCAGAGGGCTCCTCCAACCCCTACACCCTGTCCTCACCACACCTGCGATGTACTGGGCATACATGCCCCTCAGGACTCTCCTTCTCCCTCTCCCTCAGGTTGGTCCCACTAACGCTCTCTTCCAGCTATCCCTTTAACTAGCTAGCCACTGCCACCTATAACTGACTTGTACTTCTCAGTGGGCTCTCCTCTTCAGGACAGCCATTACTGGCTGGCCCTTGCCTCTTCAGGGTCCCAGGATCTGCCAGTCTGTCTTGGCATGAACATATGCCAGATCCCTTAAACCACCTTATGGAGCCTAGTCTTTCTGGGCTTCTTTGGCAGCAGAGGGGAATCACCACTTCTTTCCCTGCCCTCCAAACTGGGTCCTTCTGTCTTTTCTTCATGCAGGAGGTACCCTGTGATGAGTCTTCACTCACCCAGGCAGCCACACTCTTTCTTACTAAGCATGGCTCCACTGCCTCCCAGCCTCCCGGTGAATACCTGTGTTCTTTGGGCTGCGCTGGTGTTCTGGACATCTGCTGTTTTGCGGCTATGCTCCGCTGGTCCACATGGCCTTTGCTGCTCCACCAGTCCACTCTCCAAGGGTTTCCTTTCAGACCCCTGCCCCATTTTTTCTTCTGGCTCCTCCCCTTGGAGCCACTCCACCAAACCTGAATTTCACATGTTTTCCCACAGGGGCCTGGGTAGAACTTCACTGGGGACACCTGGGCTCCCAGTGCTCCATACCGCCCCACCTTTCCCACCGTGGCTCTGGCACAGATAAGTTTTCTTCCCTCTAGTAATAGACACCACATTAGGTGCCCTGTTACACTCACATCTTGTACTTATGTATTGTGGGCCTAATCCAAAGCCCACAGAAGTATTTGGGAGTACAGCCAATTCCTTCAGATGGCTTTGGATCACACTTTAACTGTTGTTCCTTTTCATGTTACAAAAATATTATTTATAATATTTTTCTTTGCACTTATAAAGTAACCAGTGAGTCACTTTTATAATCTTTCACTGTAACTCATTTACTCATATGTAAGGACGTGTTTTCTTGCCTGAGCTCTATCAGTTTTGATAAATGACTGACAGTATTTAAAATGGCTTATTCCTTGTTTAGGAAAGTCCAACTGAATATTATAATGGCTCTGAACTACTGCTACCTGATGTTCTCTCTCTTTGGCCTATAAAGTGTAATTGACCTACAGAATGTTATAAATTGTGACAAAAATTTATACCTAATTTAACGTAAAAAGGACCAAATAATCAATTCAAGTATATTTAATTTTGGAATAATTTGAAAATGTGAAAACTTGAGTTTGCTTTCTATAAATATGTAGCTCTATTTGGCATCAGGAAATTCTATTAAAGTTTGCTAATAAAGTATATAAATTGTCTCTTGGGTAGTTTTTCTGAATGTTCCTGATCACTGTAGCTGAAATCACTTTACTGATTTTAATTTGCCATTCAGATAACCCAGATGCACTACAAGAAGCCAGAAACAGATACGCACAAGGGTATGCTGTATAGTAGACATTGTGGCAGTGGCAGAGTGATCTGGACATCCATTTTGAGATATGAATTAAAATGAGCTTTTGATAAAAATAAAAAATATATATATTGTAAAATTCTATATATCTATTCTTTTTGGAATTACACCTGAAGTTTTCTGGAGACAAAAAAAATCATTCCAAGTAGATGGGCAAAGACTTGATATCAAGCTTAAATGGCCAATTTGCTTCTGAAGAAACGAGTGGTTTTGCTGTGAGTAAAACCAGTCTTATGAGTACATCTGCCATAATGTGAAAGTGAGACAAGTGTTACACTGTTTTTGAAAACAAATGGAAAAATGGTTATGAAAACTAACTGGATAATCATGCCATAACGTTTCTGTGAGCTGAATAGTTTTGGCTCTTTCTGTGCCTATATTATTTATTTCTTTTTCACTTCTTTCTCTCCTCCTATGGTAGATAGCATATAAACATGACATTAACCTCAGCATTGGCAGTTTTGGTTTCCTGGTAACCACTTCAGATATCGAACACCTGAGCCATGATTTTGATACAAAAATGACTGGGTTGCCTGATTTTCATTAATATTTCTGCAGTAACCATAGATACATGAATGCCTCATTTTAAATATTGTTACATTCTTGAAATAGATTTTAAAGGTACAGTTTATCTACAATAAAGAGGAAGTAAGGATAATAAAAAGGATCTAGCTCTTTTCATTGCAGTCAGTTATCTACTTCTGTTGGTAGATACTTGTGTAGTATGTACACAAAGAATGAAATTCTGAAGGAGCTTTGATTTTTCTCATTCAAATTTAATATATTTTCGGTCACAGATTGCCACCATGAGACTTGGTTACAGGCATATATACAAATACAGACAGGCAACATACAGAATACATTAGCTTCACATCTCACCCATAACAATTTCTGATATAACTTTTATCTCTGTATGTATCAATGATTTTGTGGGGTTTTATTCTCTATGTGTAATGTACCACTGTTTATAATATTGTCAGATTGGAAGCTTGGAATAGGAAAGTCTTGCTTTTACTTGATAGAGTGGTAATATGGTTTTATGTATTTTTAAGCAGATTTAATCATTTTCTGCCTTTACATTTCATTTTTCTCTATTTCCCCGCTATTCAAAGTTTAGTAAATGCTTTGATACATTTGCTAAGGATTAAGGAGGAAAATACATAGTAATGGTAATAGTTTGTCTAACACTGCTAGCCACTTGTGTATCAGTGAGCTCTCCTTAGTTTTCTTCTCCCTTCTAAGGAAGCTGAAAAGATACAGGGGACAAAGAAGCTAAATGATGATACATAGGGATAGATTTTGTGCAGAGGGCACTGACAGAAGTGACATTTTGTCACATGATCAGTGCCTTGAAAGTACTCTACAGCCATACCCTGACAGAAGTACACAGCTGAAGAGTGCTTTAAAAGGACCTGATCACTAGGACTGTGCGAAGCTTCGGTCCCTGATTCAATTCGGCAGAGATTCGAGCCAATTTGGTGGCCGAATCTCCAAATCCAAATTGAATCAGGAGACCCTTTAATCTCTCCGAATCGAATCGGAACTCTCTGAATTGATTCAGAGAGATTCAAAATGATTTGGCGATTTGGACATAGACACAGCTTTAAATATTTTTTCTATACACCTCAAGGTACCAAGCAGCTCATGAATGCTGCAATGGTGGGGCAGATGGAACAACCCACAGGAGCATGGAGGGCTCCCCAGCACACTAAGCAGCAGACCTGGAAGTGGATCAGAAGTACTTCTGGTCCACTTCAGGGTCCGCCAGAAAGTGCACAGGGGGACCCCCCCTGCACCCCTCTGGCTCAGTGACTGGTGCCTCCTAGGTCTGGGGTGGGGGTACCTGGGGTGTCCCTGGGCAGATTGCCGAGCTAGGGGGGTGCAAGCAGGCCCCCCTGTGTGCTCCCTGGAAGACCCAGAAGTGGACCAGAAGTACTTCTGGTCCACTTATGGGTTTGCTGCTGAGCATGCAGGGGGCCCCCCATGCTCTTGTGGGATGCTCTATCTGCCCCAGCATTGCAGCGTTCATGAGCCACACCTGGTACCTCAAGGTACGTAGGAAAAATATTTAAAGCTGTGTCTATGGCTGAATTGCTGACTCTCCAAATCAGCATCGAACCTTCAGATTCAGCCAAATCAAATTGGGGACAGTGATGCAAATCAATTAATTGAATCACTGTCCCTGATTTGGGCCAAATCTGAATTGAATACAGCCCATTTCGCACACCCCTACTGGTCACATGATAAATTAATCCTCATATAATGAGGGCTCAGATGAAGGTGCTCTGAAATGAAGCGCCTTCATTAACTTCTGTTTACCCCTGTGTGTGAACAGGGCTGGACTGATTCAGCCTAGCCTCACCCTGCCCTGCCCCCAATGCAGTTGGCAGGATGGGAGGAGGAGAGAGGAAGGAGAGGGAACTGCTAGCTGGGGTTTGCCCAGCCTGCACTAAAGTGGGGAGGAGAGTGGATTGGAACCACCCTGAGGCTCAAACTACACTGGAGCTGGGGGTGAGGGGGATACGATGTTAGGGGAGAGAGCTTGGAGACAGGCAGGCTCCTCTTGGATTGGCTCCAAAGTGGAGCTCAATACCCCACGTTCCCTGTCTGTTGGGTAGGGGTGGGGAGAGGGGGTTACTGTAACTCCTGGTGCTTTTTGTGAACCACCACAAGTTTCAGCAGGGAACTGCGAGTCTGTGAGCACCCTCAGTTACATGGTTTAAATCTGGAAATCAAAGAGTTTGTCAAGATTTGCAGTTGCATAACTGAGACCAGAATTTGTATCTAAGTATGGGAGGCATGCAAAAACACCTGCAGGCTGCATTCATATGAGCATCTAATACTTTGTTCAGTTTCCTAAATGCAATTGCAGCAGATCAAGTTTACTAAAGAAAGCACTGGTAGTTGCCTTAAGTACATTTCCTTAATGGATAATTCTGTTTCTTTTGACATGCACCCACAAAATAGAATCTAGACATGTAAAAGATTATTAGGATATGATGGGGAAAAGACTGTACTTCTGTGACGCAAAATTAGATGTCATTAAAGGTTTGGCGATAAACGTGGGCACTGAATAGGTGTGGGATTTGAGTATTGGGAGAAATGTCAGGAACAGAAGTCAAGAGTTTTCATCTTAATAAATGCTATAGCTCTCATGTAGAGACAGGGACAACTCAACTCAAGAATCTATGGCAACAATATCATTTAGTAGATTTTATTTTCATCACCATCACAGTAATATAAATCTTAATTTTTTTCTTTCTTGCCATCTTCCCTGAAGGCTTGTAGTTTCCTTGTCTAAAAGCTTAGTGTAGCATATATATTTTAAACATAATAATAGTAAAAAATACAGCATAGGTATCATGCTAGCAGCACTTAAATATGACTTTCTAGTGGCCACAGATACAAGTAAGATTTCTACATGCACACTGATGAACCTTTGTACAAGTATTATGAAATAGCTGGTTTAGAAGGGGCAAAGCACTATAAAACACCAGAAATCAGAGAGCAGCAGTGAGGCACTGCTGGCTGGGAAATAATACTATATTTTTGTGAGGGACTTTGCTTTTTTGGGACAAAGACAAAAATGTGATGTACTGGGGGAAGGGACTTTTAGGAAAAAACTCTGGGAATATTGCAAACAATAGGACATGCAGCATCTTAGTGCCTGCTGGAGAGCCCTTACCAATTTTACTTTCTCTGAGTAAAATGGAAAATCCACAACCTAAAGAAAAAAGAAACCAGACTACACAGAGACATTTTCTTCCTAAACTTGTTCAAGAAAGATAACATCATTCCCAGGGAAGTCATCATCTGCAAACCTCTAGCTAACACACAAACTCCCAATAAGCTACACAACTACACAGGAAAACATCAAAAAAAATGAGAAGCCATCTTCTACAAGAATCCTACTCCAATAGGGATCATCTTAAATAAGACACACTTAGATATACTATTAACCTTTTTGAGACATTAACTTGGAGATGCACCTTGATACTACACAGCAGACCCAAATGCATTGCCATCAGCGTTGCCTCGGGGACTAGGGACAGACATTAAAAAAGCTGGAGCCTGAATTGATTCAACCTTTGCAGTTTAGTTTAACCTGCCTAGGTTGAACCAGTTTGTAACAGGACAAACATTCTCTTGGGACTGAGGAAATGCAGGCACATGCCTGCAGTTGCTCAGGTCAGGTGCTGGGGTGGGGGGAGGGGGGGGAGCTAAAGCATGCCCTCAGTTGCAGGGAAGCTATGCTGGTGGGGTGGCTAGTTTGGGCTGAACTGGCTAGGGAGAGGTTTAATTCCCCCCCTCTCTATCCCAGCATCAGGTGGGAGCCAGGTCTGCCAGGTGCTGCTGCAGCAGTGGGACATAATGACCCCTGAGGCAGAGAGGAGAGTGAGTCTGGCCTCTACCCCCACTGGCAGCTGGGTCTTCCCACTGTTGCCACCATGCTCACTCCCTGCATTGGAATAGGTCCTCTGTTGTCCCCTCCGCTGGATACCGCAGGGAAGGGGAACAACCCCCATCCCTGCCCGCCCCCCACCCCGAGGGGCCCTGTTTGACTATGCCCCCACCCCACTGCTGTAATGGGAGGGTGCAGCGCCCTTGTTGGGGGCAGCAGTCCCCATCATAATGGCAGGGAGCATAAGCCCCTTCCTTGTGGGGGCACTGCACTGTGGGGCTTGCAGAGCTGCAGCAGACTGTTTGCAGCAGCACCAGCATTCGGAGTAGACCAGAGCTCTGCAAACCTCCCACAGCACCATTGCTCAGCACAGCCCCTACCAGGAAGAGGCTAGTGCTTGGGTAAATAGGGATGGGGTCTGCTGCCCCCAGCATGGTAGCCCCCCCCCCCCCACTCCAGCAGCCAGGTAGGGACAAGGCCAGATGCCACAAGTAGGACCCCTGTGGGGGCAGGGAACAGGGTTTCCTATTCAGCCCCTGGGGCACTATAGCCAAGTCTGCCCTGCCCTGCCCTGCCCTGCCCTGCCCAGCCCAGCCACAGCTGCCACTCAGTCTGCACTCAGGGCAGCATCCGGTGGAATAAACCTCTTCCTGCTGGGAAGGGTCTGGCCCTGAATGCAGATTGAGTGGCAGCTGCAGACCGACCAGCAGGCAGACAACAACAATAACCTCTCTCAGAGAGAAAAGCCATACACAGTTGATAAATCCAATAACAATAGTTAACCCAGCAGACAACCACCAAGATCATATCAAGGAATCCAACTCTCTGATACCAAATGCTATAAAGAACTTGAGAAAAAGCCCTCCCAGTATTTACTTTAGAACAGGAAAATATTCTCAAATGCTTTCCATACCAGTTTCAGGAAAAACTATTTCCACTAATCCTCTACTCTCCTACCCCAGGAACTTTCAATACTCTCTCAAAAGATTCACAAAAAAGGCAACTGGCAGACTGCCATATCCAAATACAGCACCATCACAGAGGAGCTATCAGGATTCATAAAACCATACTAAAACCAACTGTCACTCAAAGAGGGAGCTTTCTACAAGACAGACTACCTCAACAAGAACAGACCTTGAGTGAAATATTCCCAGTCTCCCTGCTCCTGGCTTTCAACAAATGCCTAACCTTGCCCAATTGATCCCCAGAAGTAACATCCTTGCTGTTCAATGGACAGTAACTGGTACACAGCCTTGCCTTAACAATAGATACAAAACATGTCTGCACATCTCTACTTGTACAATAATCAGTACCCTCCAAAATGAGCCCATCAGAATCCATGAATCTTACACATGCTTGTTCCCAAAATGCAGACAAGGTTCTTTGGGTAGATGTGATATCTTTTATTAGACCAACTAAATAGCTAGGAAAGTTGTTCTTTGCAAGCTTGCAGGTACAAACACCCTTCTTCAGGCAGAGGGAGAGTCTACAACCAAAACACCTGTCCCAAAAAGCAGCATCTCTGATCTAGTGCACCAATGCTCTCATGTAAATTGTGAATGAAACTAGGGTAAAAATGTACACTAGAATGAATGATCACAGGAAAAAGATTAATGACAGAGACAAACAAACACACAGAGGAGTACACTTTTCATAGAGCAACCACTTTGACTTAACGAAATTTACAAAACATCTTCAAAATGCAAGCCTGGGAACAAAAATGCACCAGCTGGCTGGACACTAAGAATCAAGGACTGAACAAAGATTCTGATTTCATGGCATATTATAATCTCCCTGATTATCTTTCTTCACCCTACAGATGATAACAACTTTCTTTTTGAAAGGTTTTGATCTTCCACTAATCACATTGTCCTTTTTTCTGTGATTTGCTTACTTCCTCCAAGGGCAATTCACAAGCCTCTAGGCAGGCTACCAGAGGCAAACTGCTCCACCTGTTAGGAACTGGAGTATGGGTGGTCTGGCCTAGCAGTTAGGCACCTGAAACACAGGTACAGTCCAGGTTGGTTTCCCAAGAGCTGGGGTATGGAGGGCTGGGAACTAGAACCAGGAGCTGTTGCGAAACTCAAGACAGACCAGGATCAAAAGCTGGAGGCTGAGACAAAGCAAGCTGAGGATTAACCAGTATTAGAAACCTAAAGCCAGATCTGGGAGTTGAACCATAAACAAGGGCAGAAAGCCAAAACCATGGAAGTCCAAGGGTCCTATAAGAACCAGAAGCTAGAGTCTCATCCAGGAGCCAAAACTGGAAAAGCAGAGCATAGAGGTTCAGGAGCAAAAACTTCTTCTGCTGCTCAGACAATGATACTGCTCTGTGGGTCTGGCTGTTAAGGGCTGAAGTGAGTGGACCTGTTTCCTTCAGCTTCATGGGACTGGCTGACTGGAGTTCCTCACTCAGCCCAGCTGGGACCAGGACACTGCTCTGGGCTTGCTGCAGGTGGTGCTTGTTCAGGGGATGAATTGCCCTGATCTTCTGACTGGGACCAGCTGGGTCCAGGGTTCAGATCTAGCCTCTTTAAACCACCTAGCTTTCTACATCCATAGTTGTTAGAGCTGTAGGAGAGATGTGGAAGCTGGATATCTTGGTGTTTTGCCCTCTGTATGTGGGCTGGGAAGGAAATGGGGTGACTGAGAGTCAGTGAAGCAGAAAGTCAAAAGCTTTGTTCTCGAGCAGCCCTGGAAGGAAGTGGAATTGACAACTTCATGGGCAGGCAGCAAGGGAGTGGTCAAGTCAGTATTCCCAAAAGAAAATTAACATTTTTCGTGAAAACTGAAATTTATCTGCAGAAAGTTCCTATTTTGCAAAAAAGACATTTTGAGTGGGAAGATCCTTCCTACCAAGAATTCCCAACCAGGTCTAGTCATAGGTATTTTCTCCTCCTCTCCAAAGGCTCACACCTGCAGGGTCCCTCAAGAATCCAGACTCTGCCCACTTTTCTTGGATACCTCTATAAAATCAGTAGGAGAAAAAGGGAGATGCCATGGCTTGGTGACCAATATTACCCTAATAATGCCTTTTATTATACATATCTCATTCCGAATTCATGCAATGACTGCCACTATTAAAATATCAGAAAGTTCACAGGAAGAGTAGCTGGCTCAAACTGAAGCCTGACAAAAGCAATGCTGATGAGAAAGGAGAAAAGTTTCAAACGATTGGCCAAGTTGCTGTTCCTCAGGACGACAGAAATTAAACAGCCTGGGGGAATCATGCAAGAAAAGGGGGAACCACTGAGTGGCTCCAGCTGTGGAGCAATCTTCTAGAGGAGATCAGGTGAATCCAGAGTTTGATCATCATTAGATAATATTGTAAAAACCTCTTCCTCCTTGTGAAGTTCTTTCACCATAAGGGACACTACCAATTCAAACACTTCTTATATTCTTATTCTGTTTTCCTGTTGCTCTCAAAACAACCCCTAGCAAACAAAGAGTTTTGACTTCAGATAAAGAGAAGTGCCAGAGACCCTGCTTTGGCCACTGGGGACTTTGCTATTGCTATTAACTATGCTGTAGAGGACTATTGCCATGCTGTTTACACAGGAGGTGCCCAGATATTGTGGTGGTATGTGATAATATAAAACAAAGCATTGTGCTGTTGAGATACCTGAGCAAGCTTTTAAGTAGCTAGGTTGGATGCCAGTACCAGTCTAACCATAGCAGCATGGAGTTCAGCGAGAGCTAATTTACCCCGCTTTACTTTTCTGACTGCTATGTAGACATGCCCTCAGAGGAGGAGAAAGAAAGAGAATATTATCAGATAAGATGATTCTCAAATAATCTTATATATATTAAGATACAACTATGCCGCAACATATAGTACCGCAAGTACAGGATTTGAGGCACAAAGAATATAACTGAGTTGCTCCAGATCAAACTGAAAAACTGTGGCAAAGCCGCAGATCTCTTGATTCCTTGTCCTCCCCCTTTTGGTAGATGGTTTGGCAAACCTGAATGCTAATTCAGCAATACTGTGGTGATCCACTGATTTCCATAATCCACATCCACCTCCTCTAGATCTGTCTTTCTAGGTTAGGAATTTTGATTCCTTCCTACACGGGAAATTGTGAGCCTGAAGATTAAATGGAGGATAGCTATGCTTTTTTATAAATGATTTCAGTTTTACTTTAACCTACCACAAATTTTCCTATCATCTGAGCCACATTGCTTGGATTACTGGAAAGTGTAAAAAGGAAAAAGAGACTCCTCTTTCCAAGTCTGTATAGCCAGCTCACTCAAATGACTCTATAGAGATAATCTATAACCTGCAGGCATGACTCAAACTGCACCCTCTGAAATAGAAGAACAGTGAAATTAGATGAGGAGAAAAACAAAGAAAGTTAATACAGTGAAAATATTTATTTTCATACAGTCAATGGAATAGCGGCTGTATATACAAACAACATGCAGTAAATGAAGTCCCCTTTCTGTCATTCCTTAATGACTCATTTTGTTGAACACAGCTTGTTAGTCAGTGGTACTAATTCTATAAAATCTATACGGTATTGCCTTCCTGCTAAGCTCTGAATCTCTGCCTCAGAATCTTTCTGTGATCCCAAATGTTTGCCTATTCTACAGTGTCTGAGAGGCATTAACCCCCAAAGCATAGATTCCCAGCAGAAAATACTGTGAACTAGCTTGAACCCCTCCAGCCTAGATATAGGGCAAGAAATCTCATAAAGCTTGGCATTTATGTGAAACTGGCAGAGTTTGGTACAGAAATACCTCTAGAATAGCTGCTGTCATAGTATTTTAGCAATAATTGCTTGCTGCCCTTATAGAAATGTGGTAGTGCCAAAAACTGGCATGATCACCAGTTAAACAATGCTAACAGCATGCATTTCAGCCTCAGAATTGGTTTAGGTTCTGATGAAAGGTTGAGTCAGTTCTTATTTTAATGAAGGAGTTTATCCATTTCTGATATGAAATGCATGCCAATAAAGAATACGTTTTCAGTTTTTCACCTTTAGATGCATTCTGAGAACCAAGAAAGGTTCAAAGAACTAGGTCTCATCAAAATTAAATGCTTGCAACATAAGGGGTGCATCTACACCCTCAGGACTCCCTGCCAGCTGTGGCTGCACCCCTACCTCAAAATGCTGCACTCAAATGTGGCGCGAACTGCACTGGAGTTTATTGCATCACATTAATATTCACACATAGATGCACCCAAGAATACCTACAGTTTTAATAGCAAATTCAGTAACAAAATACAGAAGAAATATTTAGAAAATGATTAAACATTAAAGATAAGGCATATCAAGAAACTGATTAAAATTTATAAAATGCATATTTGTCTAAAGGCACAACAATCTTATTGTTGTTGAAAGGAATTTTAATCTTAAAATTGCCAAATCCCAAAGCCTCAAAAAGACTCTAATGGGTAGCCAGCTGGTTAGAGAAAGGACCTTCTTACCTGAATTTCAAAAACTAAATTGCTAAACAGTGTTAACTAGGTAGCCTTGTAAGTGGACAATTCAGCAAGAATCATAGTTCAAGACTGAAGAGCAAAAATTCCAAAGTGGGCCCAGTTTTTATTTTCTATTGCTTGGCTGAAGTATCAGAAAGCTTACTGAACAAGGTAAAAAAATAAAAATAAAACCATTCCTAATAGGTGCTACTCTAATTAATATTCATATCTCTATTCTTATTCCTTATATAAGCTGTGTCTTGTCTAAAATTAACATAAAACCACTAAATGTACTTCAGGAGACCTTGTAAACTTTACCCAAATTTCTCAATCCATCTTTCCTAAGCTTTCTAAAATGGTTCACACCTTGTGACATTTTCTTGCCTATTCTTCTCTTAGCCAAAATCTAGTCAAGCAAATACAAGTAACTCTATACTATTTTATCCTATCATCAAACAGCTACTATAGACTGAACAACATAAAGGTAACCTGCAGATCAGCTGTAGCATATGTATTTTTAGGTGCTAAATGTTCCCACAATACTTTAAGTTCCACAAAGTCATTCCAGTTGTCCAGGTCTACTAGCAACAGAGCAAACTTTCTGGCCTGGTGGGCAGGATGAATGGCACAAGTTTGGGCTACAGGCCAGAACCCACGCAGGTTCAGCACATGGGGTCAGTCAATGGGCCCAATCCCACATGCCCAGATCCAACCACATGCCAAAATATGGCCACACACTGGCCCGAGTCCACAGGCCGAAATCTGACTGCATACAGGCCCAGTTCCATAGGCCGGGATCTGGCAGCACACTGGCCCGATCCCACAGGCCTGGATCTGGCTGGTCATTGGCCCAGTCTGGTATACAAGGCCACATTATTCAGTCTACAGGGTTCCCCATAGGTTTGGAAATTTGGCAGCATGGGAGCAGCAATCAACATTGCGACTGCTCTCCCACTGCCAAATCTGTGGAGCCTTGGGGAGCCCCACGAGCGGGATGACACTGCTCTGTGGGATGGATCTGGCCCAGAGGCAGGGGATAGAGCCCTCTTGTACTAAAGAGATTAGGTAGCCTATGCAGATGGGGTTTTCATTTATTATTATTATTAAGAGTAATAATAATACTTGTTATTTATAAAAGGTAATTATGATTAATTTTTCTACCTGGCATTATCTATGCAGACTACCTACTTTAAAAGCAGATTAATGAATTTATGGGACCAAAAATACAAGATTCAGGACATAAGTTTTGTTAAAGTGATATTTATCCTTATAGGAGTTCATGCAAATATTTCCTTTGGTTTCTATCTATCTTGATTTGCATTCCTCTCAAACGGAAAGAAACACAAAATCTCAAAATAAAACTCAGTCAAACCCATCAGCTTCACCTGCTTTCATGTCAAAAGCAGAGAAATAAAATGCAAATGGGCCATAAATTCAATGCACAAAGCAAAAATCAGTTTCTCTTGCGGATTAGTTTCTCTTGAAAGCCGGCCAGATTTGAGAACCGTTTCAAACAAGGTCTGTATTTCAAGACTGGACTAAAATCAAGTGATTTTTTTTTTTCCAGGCTCCATGATGTTTATATTTACACTGTTCTTTTTAGTATCTATAATCATAATTAGCTTGTGGGAAATATATAGTCACTCCTATACAAGAAATCAAAAAATCCTCTATGAATGAAGAGTAGGCGTTGTGGGGTTGGGGGGGGGAGGCTCAGCTAATGAAATCTCCAAACTGTAAATCAGAAATCTGAATCTAAATCCAGACTTTAGATTGTGTTTGGATCCACAGATCTGATTTTAGCTCATTTGTAATTTCCAATACATTGAAGTGCCAATCATGCAATCAAGCTTTTTTAACTTAAATTTGCACATGTAAATTACAAAATGAAAGATAAAATAAGCAAATACTATACCAACATATGTAACACTCAATTCCTGCAGATCTCAAGTTGAAACAAGGAAAACAACGAAGATAATAGCATTTCATTATAAATTCAAATAACTTTGTGGTTGATACGTTTACTAGCAGACAATGTGAGCAAAGCACCTGGTACTATTTTTTGTCAGTTCCTAGTTGGGTCACAGCTTGTAGCTCAGAAGAATAAACACACACAGAAGGTACAAAGAAACCACAAGGAAAGTTTTTTCCAGCCTTAGGCTGGAAGGTATATTGCTGGGCAATGGTATATATGAGAGTTGCCCTTTACTATCTTCGCCACTTGCTCAGGGGCCTGATCCTGCATCCTTTACTGATGCAAGCAGTCCCATTGATTCTGACTGGACTACTCGTCTGAGTAAAAATTATTTCCCTGAGCAAGGGTTGGGGTAAAAGACCTTCAGTCTCTCTTGTATCCCTTCTGATAGCTATTTAAAAGCATAGTCAAGAGTTGGGCTACAGAATATCTAGATGATCCACTCAGACTACATTCAGCACTGCTGTATTTGGGCTCCGTTTGTTTAAGCAAGCGAAAAAACTCCAACCCCTTAAGCATCCCCCACCACAAAAACTGCCTCTTCTACCCTGATACCATGGTGCTTAGCATTTGCCAAACAAAATGACAATGGAAATTTTCCAGGGACTGACAGTCACCATAGCAATAATCAAAAAAAAAATATGAAAACTGGATGTTATGTAATAACTTGTTCTAATTCCAGAAGGTGAAAATAAATGATCTACAAACACTTTCTAAGGTTTTGTTTTGGGGTTTTTTTGTTTTTTTTTGGTGGGGGGGGTCGGGAAGTGGAGAAGGGGGAGGAAGGAACAGACTTTCTAAGGTTGCTTTCTGTTGGTGGGGGAGGAAAGTAAATATTTATATAAAATGCAATCTAAATCTTTATATACCATATACTGAGCAAGGGACATTTTTACTTTCATTGCTTGCATGTTTGCTCATTCCCCAAATGCATCATGTATGATCTACCATACATATGTGTTGGTATGTGAAACTGTAAGGAATTAAGCCCTGGAAAGAATTAGCTTTTTACTATTCCCTGCTATACCAAGGCACTTCAAGGATCTGCTTCTGAGCAGATAAAAAGAAGTTTGGAACGCAGTGAAGTAAATCAGGTCAGGCTACACTAAAAAGAACTGTCTCTAGAGGATATCAACACATCACAATTTCTACATCTGAAAATGTAGGGTGCATAGTAAAAGCTTGACTTGGTCACTAAGTAGGGATTTCTTTTGCAGCTTGCACTTTGTAGCTTTTTAAATGTTATAAAATAATTAATCCTGATCTTAGAACAGCTACAAATAGTATGTGTTCATCTCTCGGTAACAGAACACTGTTGCCAGGCAGACTAGTCTCACTGCATCTCATGTATCAGCCTCAAACATTTTTTAATCCAATTTAAAAGAACTATGGATGTATGATCACCAAATGAATATAAGGTGAAGATTCCCTGTCTACTAGTTAAGAAATTATAATAAACTTTGGGAAAAGTCTTTATATTTTCTGCAGGTTTCATTCCTTTATTTATTAAATTTAACAGTAACTGGACAAGCACATACCATGTTCAGAAGAAAAGCATCCTCTCTCTGGAGGTCTTTGTCTCACCTGAGATAGTGTTCCCTCCCCTTTCAAGAACATTGCCTTCTTGTGGATGCTCCCAAACTACCAATTGATAAGATGTGCATGTTTCAATTAGCCTTCTCTTCCTATTAGCCATCACTTATTTCCCAGTAGCCAAAACAGCACTTGCTGGTTTTTTTAATAGACTAGCATTCAGTTATAATATAAAAATGCTGGCAAAAGAATGTTGTTTAGTGTGGATCTATTGATTTTTTTCAATGGATGTTAGGCTCTTACCTTGCTATTTGCACTTTTGAAAATTTTCCCTTTGAATGCAAGCTCTTCAGAACAGTCTCGGGATTTATTTTTTTGGTTTGTTTTTTTTTTTTCTGTGCAGCCCCAAACATACTGTTGATCCTTAAATAATAAATGGATCTGTCCAGAATGAATTTTTGCCTTTGGGTTAGCTGCATCATTAATTTCTCTTTCTTACTAGAACATTAACTCACATTTACTATCAAACAGGAGCTCAGTTTTTTTGCTTTTGCTGTGTTCAAACAAAAAATGACTAAGGAAGAAAGAGAGAATATCATTCTTTATTCTGATTTCCTCTCATTAGTAACTTCTTTAGAAAACATCAGCACCAGAGCAATGTAAAACCAAGAGATGTAGCATCTAAATCATTCACTAACCCAGTACACAGTCATTGTCATGAGTGACTCCTTAGATTGACTGTTTCTGTCACTGCCACTACAGTTCGTTTAAGCTCTGGAGAATTGTAAGCATTTAAATTTGAAAGTACCTGACCTGACTTGCAATGTCCTAAAAGCTCCCTGCCTTCATGACTTCCCAGGCTCATAACCAGCCAAACTACTCATTTGTATTAGCGTTATCTCACATCATCATTATAATATGGTTAAGAGATTTAAACATAAGAAATGAAAAGTAAACTCTCTAATCTAAGAGACACAGTCAGAGCCATCCATTTGCAGCTGCCTTCAGGTTTCCAAATCAAGTCTGCATAAAACAGCAAAGAAAAAAAAAAAAGACTGGGCCAAGTCAGTAAAGCTGCAATTAATCTAGCCCCATAATTCACATCAAAGCTTTATTTTAAAAGCAAACTGAGCCTCAGTAAACTGGCTTCCTAGACTAGAGACAGAAATTACACACAAACCAATATAAGTGATTGGAAACTAGTCTAAACTTGTAACAGAGCAGAGGTTCAGTGCACATAGACTGGTTTCAAAATGGCCAAACCTAGTTTAAGATAGACTTGGATGGATGTAGTATCAGATTGAGTCACTTCGGGTTACATTGGTCTATCGAACATCAATCCCAGATTCCTTCCACGGGCCCCCAGCATCCCAGGATGCTATGCAGGCCCCAGTTATCCCCACTTGCAGGGCAGCCTGCTGGAACATGGCTCACACTGCTGCTGCAGCCCAGTGCCTAGCTGGCCCCACCCCAGGGCTGGCGCACAGAGGAGGCAGTAAAGCCTCTGTCTATGCCCCCCAGCCTACATCCTGCCTGCACCTGTCAGCCCTGCAGGGCAGCTAGCGGGGAAGGCAAGGGAAAAGAGCCCCCAGCCCCAGCCTAGCGGTCCTTCAAGCCCTGGTCTGTGTTTCAGCAGGAGCAGAGGGAGATTGCCCCCCTACACCCTCCCCCATGCAGTCAGGCCATGGCTCAGCCCCACCCTCACAGGTGAGAGAGGGGAGCAGAGCCCCAGGCTGATGCCAGCCCCCCTCCCAAGCCAGTAAGATGCCCACATAGGGGGAGCACCATGCCACTAGGGTTTTCCCCCACCCTGGGGGTCCCTGAACCCTGGTCTTCCTGACCTCATGGAGGAGGGAGTGGAGTGAATCCCTCTCTGCTCTTGTGGCAGGGCAGACTAGGGCTCAAGGGACCCCTGAGGTGTGGGGCTCCCCACACTTTGGCAGACACTTGGCTGCAGGGGCTGTCACCTGGCTGGGGCGGGGGGAGGCTTCCCCCCTATGGAGGTGACAGCAGAGGTTGGGGGCATGTGTTGAGCAGCCAATCAGGGATGGTCCCCACTGGGCTCAGCAATGACTGACAGGCTAGAAATTGTGTTGTAGCACCTCCTGGCTTCTCACCTAGACCAGTGCAGTCATGAGCGACTGGTGCCTCCCAAGTCTGGGGGGGTACCAGAGGGGCATGACTGGGGGAGAGGGCTCCCCAAGGGGAACCCGGGGGGGGGGGGGTCCCCCAGCAGCCAGCCAGTGACCGAGGTGGGGAGGCCTCCAGCGGCAGGTTGCCAAACAGCCAATTGCACTTCCACATAAGACACTTCCGCCACCAACATGCTTCCGGCAAAGCCAATTTCAGGGGGGGCACTAGCATTCTCCATGCCCCCCTACCAGCCAGAGCGCTCACTGTCAGGGGGGACACATGCCCCCCTGTGCCCCTCCTACGCATTGCCTGTAAGTGCAGGTATCTGGCTGCCTTTCCCAACTGAGAAGTGAATGTGAATTCAGTTTGTTATGCATCCAAACTACGCTGCTTAGAGAAAACTGTGAAAATTGAATTGATTCCACCTCCGGCTTTCTGGCTGTCTGTACTTAGCCCTAGACTGTCACACTTATTCCAATCTCTGTATTTGTCTTCACTGCTACTTGTTTTATGGCATTAAAGGAACGTTTAGAAAAATGCATAACAAACCTGCACAATACGTACATTACATATAATGATATTTTCATCATCTGGACTGAACACCTGGACTTGCTTATTGATTTCCACCACAGATTCAACAATGACCACCCTTTGCTCAAATTCTTCCAGAAATACTTTTACACTAATATCAACTTTCTAGAAACCATGATCCACATTCAGGATTGCACCCTATGAACACTTGTATCCAAATAACCAATAGATGACCATAGTTAGGTCTATAAAACTGGAAATTATCCAAAGAACACCAAGAAGCTATAATTTATGCTCAGGTAACACCGTGTCTTCTCTAAGGAGAATACGCATAATCTATATTCAGGCCTTAAAATACCACTGCATCTGCTTTGAGGCATATACTTGTGACACGCACCTCACCAACCTGAAAACTGCCTTTATGCTGCAAGGATAGTCCAGCAGAGAAGATACAGTACCTGTACAGTACCTACAGTAAAGATATGCCTGTATCTTTGAAAGAGGCACCCAAATACCCACAGTAAAATACTACAATTCCAAAAGTAAACCCCCTGGTTAACACATAGCACTCTACATTGAAGCTGATAAGAAGGTTAATTAAACAATTACAACTTACACTCTAATAGATCAGACCTTGAGATAAATATTCCCATCCCTCTTCCTCCTCCTACTCTAACTTCTGGCTTTCAAACAACCTCCAAATCTCACCCAACTCATAATCAGAGGCAAACTCCCCCCTGATCAACAGAAACCTAATGAGAGACAACCGTACCTTAATAAGAAATGCAAAACTTGTCAATTTAGCTCCACTCCCACCACAATGAACATTTCCCACAATGAAGCCATTGAAATCTTCATCTTACACATGTCTATCCCAGAATATGGGATATCTCAATCTCAAGCCAGTTTACCAGATTCTGTGATGGAAACTATGTACTGATAGATGGAAATGGGCTGTGGGGGGGCAGGCAGGGAGACAAGCAGAAGGGATGAGGGGTGTCCACCATCTTGACTGCTGGCTGCCCTTGGTGAAGCCCCCCCCCCCCCCAATCCCCTTGGCACTAATTGGCAGAGAGGCTCCAGTGGAGGGAAGAGGGATGAGGGGGAAGCCACTATGTCATCTGCTGTGCTTCATGCTGCTCCACCAGTCAACATCTTCCCCTCCTGGCAGTAAGGACCAGTGGCTCTCACTGGGGAGCCAGCATTTTAATTTTATTAGGTTTTTTTGTTGTTGATTTCATGGATTTCATGGACAATCCCAGATTTTGCCATTTCTACGTATCTACAAAACTGCAAAATAAACAGGCCCCTAGCCATGAGCTCTCCTAGGTGACATTTTATTGTTTGAGTGCACTTTGTGCCCAAAGACTGTCTAAACTCTTTCCCAAATGTGCAGTTACTCCAATAAAAGATATCCCCCCCCCCCCTCCCCGCACACCCAAAAAAATCCTTGCCTCTCACATTAGAGAAAACAGCATTTTCTTGCAAGTGCCATTTCAAGGGAAGTAGCTCGGTGGTGATGAGGGAAGACTTGAACATGATTCCAATAGTGCATTCAACTGCTAAAATAATGTATGAAGGGAGTGTCACTCGCCAAGTACTCACAGATAACAAACATTTTATCCACCACAGATTTTGGCAGTGTTGAATGGAACCATGTATGTTATTTATTCAATGGATCAGCTTGCATACTTGACATAAAAGTGCTCAGGAAAGGAAGCCATCTAGTTTGGTCATACTGATTTTCCTGAGAGTTGGGAACCTAATGGATGTTTATTTTTGTTTTTGTTTTTTATGACTTCTTCTCAGATTGCAAATATGTAATCAAAGATTAAGAATAAGGTGTTTTGAAAAAGCAATATGGGAAGTTTGCCTGGCACTTACATGTACTTATGTATCAGGCTCAGGCAATATGGGCTTACTCCTTTAGTGCTATGAATATGTATTTCACTTCAAGGTTTAAAAAAAAAATCATTTAAAGCTTTGCTAAGTTGAGGCAGATAACAGTCTGCTGCACCACTTCCACCAGAACAGAACAACTAGGCATAGCACTATATAGAAAAGGCCTGATACAGTGGCAATAGAAATAAATACTATAGTACCTGCAATCAGAAGCAAATTTGGACAATGGAAATAATGTACAAAGAAAGTAAATCACCACTGAATTGAGGACAACTGGCTGTGGGTTTTAAAACACAGTATAGACATCAACCAAACATTAAGCTAAAAGTGGTACCAATACAGGAAGCCCCATTTCTGGGAAGGGATGTAAGGCCTATTTCTTGATTTTCTTTGGTCATTAGAAATTCTTCTGTCTGACTCTTTTTAAATAAAGAGCTTTCAAAAAGTGTCAATAGAAATTCCCTGGCACTTTCTTAGAACTGATTTCCCTGGACAAATTTCAGTTGGGATAATTAGCCTCTGCCTGAATTCCTCCTCCACTTTCCATTTGTTATGGATAGTCTCGCTCCACCTCTTACCCTGCAGACAGTAATGTTGGCTCAGTGGTGAAGTGCAATGTTACAGTGAGAGAAGGGCTCTTTGAACTGTTTTTCACTTATTGACCAACTATGTAGAGCCAGTCACATCTGATATTTCACTGATGTTATCAAAAACTGGTTTTGGTTATATTTTTAATTATGCTGTAATTGATAAGTGTTTGGGGGGTTATAACATTTTCTAAGTCTAAAGTCCAGGGGTTTCTTAACAAGATGCCAATGCTCTAAAAAAGTTATAGCTACAGTATCACTAAGGAGCCAGCCCTTTTCAATACAATGTGCCATTAAAAACTACAAAGAAGGGACTGTGACATTTACCGTGTGTGAAGTTTGTGAACATTTGGGGCTCATTTTTAATGACATAAAAATAACTCGATCAGTGCTGATGACAAATAGTTCTTTTGTTGTAGGAAAGTTCAGAATGTTCTGACAGAAATTAATTGGTCATGTACTATATCACTGGCCACCAATGTAATAATGATCCTTCTGAGACTGCAAAATATTACAGATACACATGAAAACACGAGCAGTCTGCTGACAAATTTGAACGTAAAGTTATTACGTTCCCACTGGGAAAAAATAGTTGAAGCCTTCATTCCCACGGCTAAATGATTCACTTTAGGCTGAAGATTAAAAATGCTGAAGCCATTCACACAGACACACACAAAGGAGAGATTAAAATATTTAGCTTATTGATTGATCTCATGGCCTGGGTTGCTCCCTCAGACTCTTTTTACCACTTAAGCAATTTAGTTGTGAGTTTAATAAGTGTTTAGAATAGCATTCCAGAACTCCAGGCAACTTTGCAGTAGCAAGGATATGGGAAGAATGCAGCTAGAAACCAGAACTCATCTTCTTTAGTCCGTAAAGGTTCACAAACCTGAGCTGATAGCAAACTTCTAATATACCCACTCTCTTGCCTTAGCTTCTTGTTTTTCCTTATATCATCCTCTTGGGGGCCCCTTCAATATTGTCTTTGGGGCCTTTGAGAAGGCAGGTGTTACACAACAGGAGCACAGGCAGTCTATCCTAGTGGTTGATGTGGGGAGTCAGAAGCAACCAAAACCCAGGTTTCGGAGCCAGGAGACTGGGTGGGATCCATGGACATAAACCAACAGGCAGAAACCAACACTGGAACCAGGAGTCAACAGCCAAGCATCAGGCTTCAAAAGACAAGTCAGGAACTAGGAATCACTTCCATTTTGAGGTTTGCTCCATTGACCAGAAGGCCAGTTGAAGGTGTTTGGCCACCATTTTGGTGACATTAGTTGCGGTCCCAGGAATTCAAAAATTCAGAAATTCAAGAAGTCAAGAGACGGCTTAACAGGATGAGCTACAAGAAGGCTGTCACCATCCACCATTCATCACCCACCCACTTTGAGGGCAACATCCTGGAGTTACACTCACTTTCCAGCAAGCCATTGGTCTGGTGGGGGAATTTGGAATGAAAACTGTGATGATAGCTCTTGCTCCTAAAGCAGACAGAAAGACAGACAGACAGACAGACAGACTTTTTTGACTTTTAAGAGACCTTTATTCCCAGGAGGGTGATAACTCGGAGCCAGTAAAGAGCATGTACAGGTATGCCCGAATCTCTGGGCCTCATGGACAAGGCCTGGGCTCATGGCCTGCAAGGCCTGCCCGTACACTCTAGACAAAAAAAACCAACACAACGAACATTAGGACTATTTACAGTATTTACAGTTCTGCCAGCGGGGACACCCATGGAGGCCTCCGGGGTCGACCCGCATGAACAAAAGTCCAAGGCCTCGGCCCGCTTGACGCATCTCTGCAGCTTGAGCAGCCGGTGGCATTACAGTACGAGGAAAAGGCGCCCCGCCTCGACTCGGCAGAGCGCCTCCTCAAGGGCCCAGCGTTCCTTGAAGGTGGGCACCGTCCGCCGCAGGACCGCGTGCTCAAACTCGAGCGAGAGGCGGGCCCGCACCAGCAGGCGGAAGAGCTGCAGGGCGTCGACCATCCCGGTCCCGGCGAGCCGGTTTCGCCGGCTCTTCAGGGTGGCCATCTTGGCCTGGCCCAGCAGGAAGTTGGCCAGGCTGACCACGGCCCTCTCTGCTGCCCAGTAGGGGAAGGAGTGGACGTAGACGTCCTCGGAGAAGTTCCGGCCCAGCGCCCGAAGCAGCGCGCCCAGGGTGGCAAAGAGCGGCTGCAGCCGGGGGCAGTCGAGGAACACGTGGAAAATGTCCTCATCCAGCACCCCCGGGCAGAAGGGGCAGGCTGCCGAAGCCGCCGGGTCCAGGTGGCGAACAAAGGTGCCGGTGGCCAGGATGCCGTGCACGAGCCGCCACTGCAGGTCGCCGGTCTTCTTGGAGGTGGGCGCCTTATACAGCGTGTGCCACGCCGGGATCCCGGGCTGCGCCAGGCGCCACCGCCACACGGTGTCAGGGCGGCCAGCCAGCACCTGGGCATGCCGGGTGCGCACCACCCACATGTAGAGGCCCTTGCGGGGCAGAGTGCCAAAAGGGCAGCCCGTATTGCTGCTGGGGGGCACCGGGAGCCTGAGCAGCGTGTCGGGCTGCTCGGCCAGCTCGCCGGGTACCGCTGGGATGATGGGCAGCGGTGGGAAGGCGTCATGCACGGCAGCCGCGGCGGGGAGGGTCCGGCGAGCCTGGAGATGGACTTCCAGGGCGGTCGCTGCTTCCGCCGGGAGGATGCCCCTGACGGTCCGCAGAAGCCGGCCCGCAGTGCGGACGGAGCGCAGCGCCAGCTGGGCAGCCAGGGCTTTGGGGGACAGCCATGCCGACCGAGCAGGGTCCAGGAGGTGCTCCAGGCGGGTGGTGCGCGCCTCAATGAGGGCTGCCGCAAGGCTCGCGGAGGCCAGGCTCGGCGCGACACGCTGCAGGGCCGGGTTGTAGACCAGGGGCTCCCGAAGCAGGTGTGGGAACCGCAGGCGCCTGGCCTGGGGGCAGAGATGGAAGGCCGCCCGCCAGGCCCACACCATGCTGCGGTAGAATGGGGGAAGGACCGCCCCATTCAGGAAAGTGAGGTCCAGCAGAAACAGCTCCCGGTCAAAGCCGAGGCCCCCCACTCACTGCAGGAACCGGCACGCCAGCTGCCACCACGGGAGGTGGCCGTCGGCGTACAGGAGCCGCTGGAGGGCCTGCAGCCAGTAGGCGGCCACCCGGCTGGCCAGGTCGATCAGGCCTTGGCCCCCTTCCCCGGTGGGCAGGTAGAGGGCACCTCGGGGCAGCCAGTGGCGTCCGTCCCACAGGAAATCAACCAGGAGCCGCTGCACTCTCTCCAGGAGCTCCGGTAGAGGGTCCAGCACCGCGCAGCGGTGCCACAGGGTGGCCGCTGCCAGGTTGTTGGTGACGAGGACCCGGCCGCGGTAGGAGAGGGCGGGCAGGCGCCAGCGCTGCAGGCGGGCCTCCACTCCCTCCACCAGGTCCTCCCAGTTGTGGGCCACAAAGGCCGGCGGCCCCAGGAACACACCCAGGGCTTTGAGGCCTTCCCGGCGCCAGGCGAGGCCTCCCGGCAGGTCCGGAGGCGGCGTACCAGCCCACGTCCCCAGCAGGAAGGCGTCGCTCTTGCCCCAGTTGATGCGGGCCGAGGCGGCAAGCTCGTAGGCACGCTGGCAGTCCACCAGGGCCCGCACGTCCTCCTGGCTGCCCAGGAAGACGGTCACGTCTTCCGTGTACGCCGTCAGCCAGAGCGGGGGGCCGGTGGCGGGGCCCGGCGCCGGTGGCAGGGCGAGGCCGGTCAGGCGACGTCGCAGAGTGTGCAGCAGCGGTTCGACGGCCAGGGTGTACAGCATGCCCAACAGGGGGCAGCCCTGGCGTATGCTGCGACACAGGGGGAATGGGGAGCACAGCACACCGTTCACCTTGAGCAGGCTGGAGGCGTCGTGGTACAGGACTCGGAGCGCTGCGGTGAAGAGTGGCCCGAACCCAAAGGCCTCGAGGGTGCCGAGCAGGTACCGGTGGTCGACGCGGTCGAAGGCCTTCTCTTGGTCCAGGGAGAACACGCCGACGTCCAAGCCAAAAAGCTCCGTGGCTGTGAGCAGGTCACGCAGCAGGAACAAGTTGTCCTGGATGGTCCTGCCCGGCACGCAGTAACTCTGCTCGGGCCCGATGACGGAGGCCATGACGGTGCGGAGACGGTTCACCAGCACCTTGGCAAGGATCTTGTAGTCAGCGCACAGGAGGGAGACAGGCCGCCAGTTCTTCAGGCAGCCGAGGTCCCCCTTCTTGGGCAGCAGGGTGAGCACGGCCCGGCGGCAGCTGGTCGGCAGGGTCCCGTCGGCGAGGCTCTCGCAGAAGACGCGGAGGAGGCTGGGTCCGAGGAGGGGCCAGAAGGCTCTGTAAAATTCCACGGGCAGGCCGTCCAGGCCCGGGACCCTGCCTGAGGCGAGCCCCCCCACCGCAGCCTCCAGCTCCGCCAGGGAGAGTTCACGCTCCAGGCCCTCGGCCTGCGAAGTGCCCAGGCGTGGCAGATCCCGATGCAACTCCTGGACGGCCCGCGGGCAGACGGGCTCAGCCGCAAACAAGTCCCGGTAGAAGGCGATGGCATGCTCCCGCACTTCGCCCGGGTCCGTGAGCAGCCGGCCCTCTGGGGTCTTGAGGTGGTCCAGCGTCTTCGCCGCGGCCCGCCGCCTCTCCAGGCCGAAGAAGAAGCCAGTCAGGGCGTCGGCCTCTGCTAGCTCCTGGCAGCGGGCCTGGACCCGTGCGCCGCGGGCCGCGCCCTCCGCCAGCTCTTGCAGGCATTTCTTGCGGGAGCGAGGAGGCTCTCGAGGAGCGCCGTGTCGTTGCCCGCACGGAGCAGGGCCACCTCGAGCTCCGCCACGTCCTCCTCCAGCTCCTGGGTGCGGCGGCGGAGCTTGCTCACTGCCAGCTGGCTGTACTGCTGGCAGAACGCCCAGATCTGGACCTTCCCCATGTCCCACCACAGGCGCCAGGAGGGGTAGTCTGCTCGCGCCGCCTCCCAGCTCCTCCAGAGGTGGGCGAAGCAGTCCCTGAAGTGGGTGTCCTGCAGCAGGCTGACGTTGAGGCACCAGTAAGGAGCCCGCGTGCGTGCTCTGCCAGGCAGGCTCAGCTCGCAGCAGACCAAGGCATGGTCCGAGAGGCCCGATGGAACGATGCGGCTGCCGCGCAGCAACGGCAGGTGGTGCTGGCCGATGTACAGGTGGTCGAGGCGGGCCATGGTGAGCCCGCTGGCGCTCATCTTTACCCAGGTGTACTGTCGCGCGTCAGCGTGGAGGACCCGCCAGGCATCGATGAGGTCCGCCGCCTCCAGCACAGTCCGCAGCTTGCGGGCCGAAGGCAGGTGCGGTTCCGGCCCCATCCGGTCTAGCAGCGTGTCGACGGTACAGTTGAAATCCCCGCCCATGAGGAGCAGGTTGTCCTTCTCGCTGGCGTCACGCAGGAGGTTGCCCAGGGTCTCTAGGAAGGCGACCCTCTCTCTCCCGTCAGTGGGCGCGTAGACGTTGACGAGGAGCAGGCTCTGGTGTGCCAGGGTGACGTGGATGGTCAGCAGCCGGCCGGGGACGACCTCTCACGCCACCGCCGAGTCGTACCGCAGCTGCGGCGAGAGGAGGGTCGCCACTCCTGTGCTGAGGTTGGTGCCGTGGCTCAGGAACAAGCGGCCTCTCCAAGCAGCGTGCCAGTCGGCTTGAACGTATGCGTCGCTGTGCGTCTCCTGGAGGAAGGCGATCGCCAGGCGCTTCTGCTGCAGGCCCTCCAGGACGGCCGTCCGCTTCACCGGGTCTCTGCAGCCATTGATGTTGAGCGAGGCAATTGTGGTAATCGCCATGAACAGGAGAAGAAGGAGGAAGGGTAGGCAGGGTACCGGTGGGAGAGAAGGTGATGGACGCTGGGCAGAAAAACCACGGAGACAGGGGAAAGGCCTAGCATTGCCCTGCCCTATTCTGCGGGCCCGCCTCGGCCCCACACCTCCCTCACCCAGGTCACCAGCTTCTCGAGCCGGAAGGCATGCTGACGCGTGCCCAGGTCCCGGCGCATAAGCTTCGCCGCGTCGCTAGCGGCACGGACAAACTGCGTGGGGTCTGGGCACCATTGCCGGATACTCTCGGCCACGTTCCTCTGGCCCTTGGTCTGGTCCAAGAGGTTGAGGAGACCTCCATAGCTGGGGGCCACCCAAGGGGGTTTCTCCAGCAGGAGGTGGATACTGCCGACCGAGACCCGGCGGGGCTGTACCCTGGAAGGGGACTTCCCGGTGAGACCGGTGAACGTGCCCTCAATGGCCAGGCTCCCTAGCAGGCCCCCCTCTCTATCTGGGTCGAGGACTGTCTCGGGGAGATCGATCCCCATCTGCTTTGGGGGGCAGATGTCGTCCCGCTCCCGGGGCCGCTTGTGGTGCTCATAAGGCAGGCACTCCATCTCCTCCTCCCCATCGGCCCCGGCAGGCAGGGGAGCGGGCGGTGGGGTGGCAAGACCCTCCGCCGTCTCTCCTACCCGCCGTCGCTCGGGAGGCCGGCACTCTCCCCCTGCCTTGCCGCTCACAGGCCCCACTGGCTGGGATGGGGGCGAGGGGTTGCCAGGCATCTCCGGGACACCCTCAGTTGTGGCCGGAGGTGGCAGGGTTTCCAGGGGGGCAGGCAGAGTGGGCTCAGGTTCCCTGGCTGCCTTTTCCCCAGTGCTGTCTGAGACAGGCCCCAAAGGGGCAGGAGTTCCTTTAGACACTCCTTTATTCTTTTTCTTATTCTTTGCTTTTTGGGGAGTAGCTGGCACCCCCCCTGTAGGGGGTGGGCCAGGCTGCTGGGGTGTCGCCACCTCCAGGTCCACCACCCCGGTTGGGGCAGGGGTGGAGGGAGGTGGGGGGGGGTCTTGGGCGCTCCACCCGACGGGGCCCCAGCGCCCGAGACTCCGGCCACCCAGGGGAGGACTGGGACAGGAAGGGACTGGGAGGACTCCCCAGCCCCTCCACCAGAAGGGGCATCCGCCATGACAGGGGCGGGAGAACCCTGGGAGGATGTCCCAGGCCCCCCCCTGGGTGGCATGCCACTGCCAGAGGGGTCGAGCCCCCCGGATGAAGCAGGGTCAGAGGGGGGCTTGGCAGGTCTCCCAACCCCACCCTTTGATGAGGGCCCTGCACCCGAGGTGGGTGCACCATCCTCCCGGGTGGGCGCAGCAGCCGGTGCCTCGGCTGACTGCCCAAACGGGTACTGGGCAGTTAGGTGGGAGCTGCCGCCGCAGCGGCGGCAGGAATTCCCCCCCAGGGAGAAATACATCACATAGGATCTCCTGTGTGAGGCAAAAGTCAAGGAGGGAGGCAGCTTCTGAGTGTCCCCCGTGAGGAGCATGAATGCCTGCCTCCGGAAGGACAGGATCTGCCTCAGCTTAGGGTTCCTACTTCCTATGGTCAGCCTGTGCCAGGGGCTGGTGAGGACACCGTAGCGCTCGACCGCGTTGGTGAGGTCCTGGTCTGACAGGTGCGGGGGCACGTTGGAGGCCACCACCTGCACTGCCAGGGTCTCCAGGGGCATGACCAAGTGGTGGACCCCCGAGACCTCCAGCCCCGCCGCACACACCTCCCTCACCAGGTTGGGAGAGCTCAGATAGATGATGGGCACCGAATTGACCCGGGAGGCATACCAGATGCTCCGGCGTCCCAGCAGGTCCACCAGAGCTCCAGCGCAGTCCTCCACCGTGACGTGGAGAGGGGCGTGCACCCGCATGCCATGGCTGAGGGGAAGGTCTGCAGAGACATCCCCATGCCAAGTGCCTTGGCTGCTGGCAGGCATCCCGGCAGGAGAGGGTTAACTGTCTCCCGGGAGGGAGGGAAGAAAAAAAAAAAAAAGCCTCAGGCTGACGCCGAGGACCTGGGACTGGGAGGGGGCTCAAAACGCCCCAAAATTGGCCTGAGGGTGGGCAGAGCAACCCTGCAGGGGCTCAGGGCAAGCCCCAAGGCAGGGGGAGATGGCAGGGACCAAGGGACGGGGCCCTGGGGGAGAGAGGCAGCAGGAATCACAGGGAGAACTCAGGTGGGGGTGGGGGAGGGGCAGAGGCAAACGAGGCTGCCAGAGCCCAGGGGAAAAACGCTCAGAAAGCGGGGGAAGGGGGGCCCCAGGGAGAGGGTGGATGGAGGCAAGGTTTTTTTTGGGGGGG
Organism: Alligator mississippiensis; assembly: GCF_030867095.1. NCBI lineage: Eukaryota > Metazoa > Chordata > Crocodylia > Alligatoridae > Alligator > Alligator mississippiensis. The sequence goes on from NC_081825.1 coordinate 94,204,227, forward strand.
GCCAGGAAAAGGGGGGCACGGAGTGCAGGGAACGCGCAAAAAGGCACCCAAGCTGCAGGAGCTCAGAAGGGCTTCACCTGTCGGCCGCCATCTTGAAAGAAAGAAAGAAAGAAAGAAAGACAGACAGACAGACAGACAGACTTTGACTTTTGACTTTTAAGAACCATTTATTCCAGGGAGGGTGACAAATAGGGGGCAGTAGAAGTCATGTACAGGTTGGCCTGAAGATCTGGGTCTCAAGGACAAGGCCTGGGCTCATGGCCTGCAAGGCCTGCCTGTACACTCTAGACAAAAAAACAAAAAAACCCACAAAGAACAAAAAGAAGTATTTACATATATACAGTTCTTGCCAGCGGGGACGCCTGGGGGGGCTCAGGACATCAGGGGTCAGCCCACATGAACAAAGCCTGAGGTCTTGGCTTGCTGGATGCACCTCTTCACCTTGAGCAGCTGGTGGTGTCACAGGACAAGGAGCAGGCGTCCCACCTTGACTCGGCACAGTGCCCCCTCAAAGGCCCAGTGTTCCTCAAAGGTGGACACTGTCCGCTGGAGGACTGTGTGTTCAAACTCAAGCAAGAGGTGGGCCCGCACCAGCAGGTGGAAGAGCTGCAGGGCATCGTCCATCCCGGTCCCAGTGAGCCAGTTTCACCAGCTCTTCAGGGTGGCCATCTTGCCCTGGCCCACCAGGAAGTTGGCCAGGCTGACTGCAGCCGGCTCGGCCGCCCAGTACAGGAAGGAGTAGATGTAGGTGTCCTCTGAGAAGTCCCGGCCCAGTACCTGAAGCAGTGCTCCAAGGGCAGCAAAGAGTGGCTGCAGCCGGGGTCAGTTGAGGAAGGCATGGAAAACATCCTCATCCAGCACCCCCAGGCAGAAGAGGCAGGCTGCCGAGGCCACCAGGTCCAGGTGGCGCACAAAGATGCCAGTGGCCAGGATGCCATGCACCAATCTCCACTGGAGGTTGCCGGTCTTCTTGGCAGTGGGTGCCTTGTACGGCGTGTGCCACGCTAGGGTTCCGGGCCATGCCAGGCACCAGTGCCACATGGTGTCGGGGTGGCCAGCCGGCACCTGGGCGTGCCGGGTGCACACCACCCACACATAAAGTCCCTTCCAGGGCAGTGTGCCAAAGGGGCAGCCCGTATTGCTGCTGGGGGGCACAGCCTTCTAGGGTGGTCACTGCTTCCATCAGGAGGGTGGCCCTAATGGCCCGTAGAAGCCGGCCCGCAGTGCAGATGGAGTGCAGTGCCAGCCGGGCACCCAAGGCTTTGGCTGACAGCCAGCCCGACTGAGCACGGTCCACGAGGTGCCTCAGGTGGGTGGTACGCGCCTTGATGAGAGCAGCCATGAGGCCGGTGGAGGCCAAGCTCAGCACGACATGCTGCAGGGCCGGGTTGTGGACCAGGGGCTCCTGAAGCAGTTGTGGGAAATGCAGGCACCTGGCTTGGGGACAGAGATGGAAGGCAGCCTGCCAGGCCCACACCGTGCTGTGGTAGAATGGGGGAAGGACCGCCCCATTCAGGAAGGTAAGGTCCAGCATAAAGAGATCCTGGTCAAAGCCAAAGCCCTCCACTTGCTGCAGGAACCGGCATGCCAGCTGACGCAATGGGAGGTGGCCCTCAGCTTACAGGAGCCACTGGAGAGCTTGCAGGCGATAGGCAGCCACCCTACTGGCCAGGTCGATCAGGCCCTGGCCCCCCTCACTGGTGGGCAGGTAAAGGGCAGCTCGCAAGAGCCAGTGGCGTCTGTCCCAGAGGAAGTCCACTAGGAGCCACTGCAGTCTCTTGAGTAGCTCTGGCAGAGGGTCCAGCACAGTGCAGTGGTGCCACAGGGTCGCCACCACCAGTTGTTGGGGATGAGGACCCGGCCGCGGTAGGAGAGGGCGGGCAAACGCCAACACCAGCACTGCAGGTGGGCCTCCACTCCTTCTGCCAGGTCCTCCCAGTTGTGGGCTGCAAAGGCTGGCAGCCCTAGGAACACTCCCAGGGCTTTGAGGCCTTCCCGGTGCCAGGTGAGGCCCCCCCAGCAGGTCCAGAGGTGGTTTGTTAGCCAACATCCCAAGCAGGAGTGTGTCACTCTTGCCCCAGTTGATGCAGGCTGATGCGGCAAGCTCATAGGTGTGTTGGCAGTGCACCAGGGCCCACACATCCTCCTGGCTACCCAGGAAGACTGTCATATCATCCGTGTATGCCATCAGCCAGATCAGGGGGCCAGTGGTCAGGCCCAGTGCCGGTGGCAGGGCTAAGCCGGTCAAGTGACGTCACAGAGCATGCAGCAGTGGTTCAATGGCCAGGGCGTACAGCATGCCCGAGAGGGGGCAGCCCTGGCGTATGCCATGATGCACCGGGAATGGGGAGCACAGCATGCCGTTCACCTTGAGTAGGCGAGAGGTGTCATGGTACAGGACCCGGAGCACTGTGATGAAAAGAGTCCCAAAGCCAAAAGCCTCAAGGGTGCTGAGCAGGTACCAGTGGTCAATGCGATCGAAGGCCTTCTCCTGGTCCAGAGAGACCAAGCCGATGTCCAAGCCAAAAAGCTCCGCAGCCATGAGCAGGTCAAGCAGCAGAAACAGGTTGTCCTGGATGGTCCTGCCCAGCACACAGGAGCTCTGCTCGGGCCCAATGATGGAGGCCATGACGAGACGGAGATGCCAGCACCTTTGCCAAGATCTTATAGTCGGTGCACAGAAGGGAGACAGGCAGCCAGTTCTTAAGGCAGTAGAAGTCCCCCTTCTTGGGCAGCAAGGTGAGCACTGCCCAGCAGCAGCTGGTTGGCACGGTCCCCTCAGCAAGGCTCTCACGCAAGACACGGAGGAGGCTGGGCCCAAGGAGGGTCCAGAAAGCTTCGTAAAATTCCACGGGCAGTCGGTCAAGGTCCGGGGCCCTGCCCGAGGCAAGCCCCCCACAGCAGCCTCGAGCTCTGCCAGGGAGAGTTCACACTCCAGGGCCTCGACCTGCAAAGCGCCAAGGTGTGGCAGGTCCTTGTGTAGTTGCTGGGTGGCCTCCGGACAAATGGGGTCAGCTCCAAACAAGTACTGATAGAAGGCGACAGCATGCCCCCGCACTTCGCCTGGGTCCATGAGCAGCTATTCCTCCAGGGTTTTGAGATGGTCCAATGTCTTTGCCACAGCCCGCCACCTCTCCAGGCTGAAGAAGCAGCTGGTCGGGGCGTAGGCCTCTGCCAGCTCCTGGCAGTGGGCACGTACCCACGCACCAAGAGCCACACCCTCTGCCAGCTCCTGTAGGCATTTGTTGAGGGATCGGAGACTCTCGAGGAGTGCCATGTCGTTGCCTGCGTGGAGCAGGGCTGCACCAAGCTCCGCCATGTCCTCTTCCAGCTCTTGGGTGTGGCGGCGAATCTCGCTTGCTGCCAGCTGGGAATACTGCTGGCAGAATGCCCGAATCTGGATCTTCCCCATGTCCCACCACAGCCACCAGGAGGGGTAGTCTGCTCGTGCAACCTCCTCCAGAGGTGGGCGAAGTGTTTCCTGAAGTGGGTGTCCTGCAGCAGACTGATGTTGAGGCACCAGTAAGGGGCCTGCATGCATGCTCTGCCAGGCAGGCTCAGTTCACAGCAGACAAGGGCATGGTCTGAGAGGCCTGATGGGATGATGCAGCTGCTGTGCAGTTACAGCAGATGGTAATAGGCGATGTAGAGGTGGTCAAGGCGGGTCATGGCAATCCCACTGGCACTCATCTTTGCCCAGGTATATTGGCACGCCTTGGCATGGAGGACCTGCCAAGCATCAATGAGATCCGCCACCTCCAGCACGGTCTGCAGCTTGCAGGCTGAAGGCAGGTGTGGCTCTGGCCCCGTCTGGTCTAGCAGCATGTCGATGGTGCAGTTGAAATCCCCACCCACGAGGAGCAGGTCATTGCTCTCACTGGCGTCACACAGTAGGTCACCCAGGGTCTCTAAGAAGGCTACTCTCTCCCTCCCCTCAGTGGGCATGTAGACATTTATGAGAAGCAGGCTCTGGTGTGCCAGAGTGATGTGGACAGTCAGCAGGCAGCTGGGGATGACCTGTCATGGCACCGCCAAATCATACTGCAGCTGCAGTGAGAGGAGAGTCACAACCCCTGCACTGAGGTTGGTGCCATGGCTAAGAAACAAGCAACCTCTCCAGGCAGCATGCCAGTCATCTTGATCATGCACATCACTGGAGGAAGGCGATCACCAGCCACTTCTCCTGCAAACCCTCCAGGACAGCTATCCACTTCACCGGGTCCCTGCAGCCATTGGTGTTCAGTGAGGCAATTGTAGTAACAGCCATGAGCAGGAGAATAGAGAGGAAGGATAGGCAGGGTGTAGGCAGGAGAGCAGGTGATAAAGCAGGGCAAAACCACAGAGACAGGGGAAGGTCTATCCTTACCCTACTTTGTTCCATGGACCTGCCCCGCCCCACACTTCCCTCACCCAGTTCACCAGCTTCTCAAGGCAGAAGGCATGTTGGCACATGCCCAGATCCCAATGCATGAGCCTCGCCGCATCACTGTTGGCGCGAGCAAGCTGCGCAGGGTCCAGGCACCACTTCAGGATAGTCTCTGCCATGTTCCTCTGGCCCTTGGTCTGCTTTAAGACGTTGAGGAGGCCTCCATAGCTGGGGGCCACCCAGGAGGGGTTCTCCAGCAGAAGCTAGATGTTCCTGACTGAGAACTGGCACTCCCAGCCAGGTCATGAGGCGCTACAGGGATTTGGGAGCGGGGCTAAAGGGTCTGGGGGCACAGGTGGTGTTCTCATCGATCCTCCCAGTCTCAGGCTATGGGCTGAGGAGGGAGAGGAGGATCCATGTAGTCAACCAAAGACTGCAGCGCTGGTGTCATCGGGAAGGCTTTGGCTTCCATGACCACAGCCCGCTCTTTGGTGAGAGAGGCAGCAAGCTGCTGGGAAGAGATGGCCTCCACCTCTCTCCCCTAGGGAGGAGGCTCTTTTCAGCCAGACTGGCTGACCTGCTCCACCGGACTTTAAATTAAGCCTGCTGGGGAACGGAAGGACTACTGCCACTGCTGGCCCACTGAGCAATCCTTGCAAAGCCAGTGGGTCAAGGCACTTAAGGGAGCCCACCCCTGCCCCAGCCCTGGTAAAATCTGTGGGCAAGGAAGGAACCCCCCAGGGGACACTTGTCTGCCTGTACACAAATGCCAGGAGCTTGGGGAATAAGCAGGAGGAGCTCATCCTCCTGCTCAATGCAAATAATTATGATGTCATAGGGATAACAGAGACCTGGTGGGACTCCACCCATGACTGGACCACGGGTATAGATGGCTATACCCTGTACAGGAGGGATCATGTAGATAGAAGGGGCGGGGGTGTAGTTCTCTATGTTAAGGAAAGCTACACGTCCTTGCAAGCCAATATTGGCGACTAGGGTGAATAACTGGAGACCCTCTGGGTTAAAATCCATGGGGAACACGGCACAGGGGACACAATGGTGGGAGTCTATTACAGACCTCCCACCCAAAGTCCTGAGCTTGACCAGGAGTTTGCCCGGGAACTGGCTGAGGCCGCATGCTCCAGGACCATGGTTGTCATGGGTGACTTCAATTACCCGGACATCTCGTGGGACGATCGCTCAGCAAAATCTGAGCGGTCGCAAAGCTTCCTCTCATGTGTGGATGACCTCTGCCTGACTCAAGAAGTCTATGGGCCAATGAGAAGCAAAGCGCTGTTCGACCTGGTACTGGCTACTGGGGACGACCTAGTCGGCGACCTAGTGATCGATAGGAAGCTGGGTGACAGCGACCATGAGCTGATCACCTTCACCATCCGCTGAAAAGCTGGCAAGTCAGTCAGCAACACAGAAGTCCTTGACTTCAGGAAAGCCAACTTTGACAAGCTCAGGAGGCTTGCCAGTGAGGCCCTAAGGGACCATGACCCCAGGGAGAGGGGAGTTCAAGAAGAGTGGTTGCTCCTCAAGGGAGCGATCCTCAATGCACAAACTAAGTCTATTCCATCTCAGAGGAAAGGCAGCAAGAGGGCACAGCAGCCCCCCTGGCTCTCCAGGGACCTAGCAGACCTCCTGAGGCTAAAAAGAAAGGCCTACAAAGGATGGAGGATGGGAGTCACCTCCCAGGAGGATTATTCTGCACTGGTCCAGCCCTGCAGGGAGCATACCAGGAAAGCCAAGGCTGCAACTGAACTCCAACTAGCTTCGAGCATCAAGGACAATAAAAAGTCTTTTTTTCAGATACGTGGGGAGCCGGAGGAAAAGCAGGGGCAACATTGGATCCTTGCTGAACTAGATGGGGCAACTGACAACTGACGCCCAGGAAAAAGCCAACCTATTAAATAGGTACTTTGCGTCGGTCTTTCATCAGTCCCATGGGACGCCCATGTCCGCTACGGGACAGGGAAGTCCAGGTGAGGGTGATCCCCTGCCCTCCATTAATGCTGACCTCATGAAGGAACATCTTGAGAAGCTGGATACCTTCCAGTCAGCCGGCCCTGACAATCTTCAACCCAGGGTACTCAAGGAGCTGGCAAGCATCAAAGCCCAGCCTCTAGCACGGATCTTTGAAAACTCTTGGCGCTCTGGTGTAGTGCCTGAAGACTGGAAGAAGGCCAATGTGGTGCCTATCTTCAAGAAAGGGAGGAAAGTGGATCTGGCTAACTATAGGCCCATCAGCCTGACTTCTATCCCGGGGAAGATCTTAGAAAAGTTTATTAAAGAGGCCATCCTTAATGGACTGGCCAACGCCAACATCTTAAGGATAGCCAGCACGGGTTTGTCGCGGGTAGGTCTTTCTTGACCAATCTCATTTCCTTCTACGACCAGGTGACCTATCACCTGGACAAGGGAGAAGAGATTGATGTCATATATCTTGACTTCAAAAATGCCTTTGATCTGGTATCCCATGATCACCTCTTGGTGAAACTGGCCAATTGTTGCCTTGGGTCCACCATGATCCACTGGCTGGAAAATTGGCTCCGTAGTCGGACCCAGAGGGTAGTAATTGATGGAAGTCACTCATCATGGTGTCCTGTGACCAATGGGGTCCCCCAAGGCTCTGTCCTTGGACCCATATTGTTCAACATCTTCATTAATGATGTGGACACTGGAGTCAGAAGGGGACTGGCCAAGTTCGCCGAACACCAAACTTTGAGGCAAAGCATCCACACCAGAAGACAGGCGGGTGATCCAGGCTGACCTGGACAGGCTCAGCAAGTGAGTGGACAAGAATCTGATGGTGTTCAACGCCGATAAATGCAAGGTTCTCCACCTTGGGAAGAAAAACCCGCAGCATCCTTATAGGCTCGGCAGTGCTACGCTGGCTAGCACTACGGAAGAAAGAGACTTGGGGGTCATCATTGACCACAAGATGAACATGAGCCTGCAATGTGATGCTGCAGCTAGTAAAGCGACCAAAATGCTGGCTTGCATCCATAGATGCTTCTCAAGCAAATCCCGGGACGTCATTCTCCCCTTGTACTCAGCCTTGGTGAGGCCGCAGCTGGAGTACTGCGTCCAGTTTTGGGCTTCACAATTCAAAAAGCATGTGGAGAAGCTTGAGAGAGTCCAGAGAAGAGCCACGCACATGATCAGAGGTCAGGGAAGCAGACCCTATGATGACAGGCTGAGAGCCCTGGGCTCTTTAGCCTGGAAAAGCGCAGGCTCAGGGGTGATCTGATGGCCACCTATAAGTTTATTAGGGGTGACCACCAGTATCTGGGGGAACGTTCGTTCACCAGAGCACCCCAAGGGATTACGACTAGGTCGAATGGTCATAAACTGCTACAAGACCGTTTCAGGCTGGACATAAGGAAGGATTTCTTTACTGTCCGAGCCCCCAAGGTCTGGAACAGCCTGCCACCGGAGGTGGTTCAAGTGCCTACATTGAACACCTTCAAGAGCAAACTGGATGCTTATCTTGCTGGGATCCTATGACCCCAGTTGACTTCCTGCCCTTTGGGCGGCGGGCTGGACTCGATGATCTTCCGAGGTCCCTTCCAGCCCCAATGTCTATGAAATCTATGAAACTGGTGGGGCCCCACCCTGGGAGGGGACCTACCAGTGAGGCTAGTGAATGTGCCCTTGATGGCTAGGCTCTCTAGCAGGCCCTCCTCAGTATCTGGGTTGAAGACTGTCTCCGGGAGATTGATCCCCATCCGCTTCAGGGGGCAAATGTCATCCCACTCCTGGGGCCGCTTGTGGCACTCGGAGGGCAGGCACTCCATGTCCTCATTGTCAGCCTCGGTGGGCAGGGGAGTGGCTGGGGGGAGGAGGCCCTCTGCCATTTCCTACACCCGATGCTGGAGAGGCAGGCACTCTATCTCCTTCTCACCACCAACAAATCCCACAGGCTGGGATAGGGGCGAGGGGTTGCCAGACTCCTCCAGCACCCCTCGTGCTCCTCCAGCATCCTCAATTGTGGTCTGAGGTGGTGGGGTCACCGGGGGTGGGTGCATTCTACCTGGCACTGGAACTGGCGGGCCCCAAATGGGCTGGGGCTCCTTTGGAAGCTCCCTTCTGCCTCTTGTTCTTTGCTTTCTTTTGGGGAGGTGCCACCTACCCCTACTCCAAAGGGGTGGGCCAGGCTGCTTGTGGCTCACCACCTCTGGGACCACCACCTCAACTGAGGCAGGGGTGGAGGAAGGCGGGGAGGGGATCTTGGTTGTTCTACCTGACAAGACCTCAGCGCTAGAGGTGCTAATCACCCCAGATGGAACTGGGACAGGTGGGACTGGAAGGACATCCCAGCCCCTCCACCAGATGAGGCCGCTGCACTGGCGGGGGACAGCCCTGCCAGGCGGGTGGAGGGTGGAGAAAGGCTGAGAGGAGGCCATGGTCGGCACACCTGGTGGGGTGTCAGCACCTGAGGCACCAGCCGCCCCAGAGGGGACTGGGGCAGAAGAGGGCTGGGAGGAGTCCCCAGCCCCATCCACTGGGTGGGGCATCAGCCCCGACAGGGGCAGGAGGAGCCTGGGAGGATGTCCCAGGCTCCCCCAGCGTGGCATGCTCATGCCAGAGGCGCCAATCTCAACAGATGGAGCAGGGATGGAGGGGGGCTGGGAGGAGCCCCCAGTCCCACCCTTTGATGAGGCTCACATGCCAAAGATGGACACACCATCCCCCTGCATGGGTGCAGCAGCTGGTGTCCTGGGAGACTGCCCCAGCGGGCACTGGGTAGCCAGGTGGGAGCTGCTGCCACAGTGGCAGCACGCGGTCCCACCTTGGGAGAAGTAGACTATATACGGCCTCCCAGTTCCCCAGCCTATAGGTATGCTGCTGATTCTTTCTCCCTAGGTGTAGTATCTTGCAATGTCAGTATTGAATCCCATCCTATTGTTATCCACCCACCCCTGTAACCTGTGCAGATCTAGTTGTAGCCTGTCCTTCCCTTCTAGCGTGCACACCTCTCCCCACATCTTAGTGTCATCCACAAATTTGAACAAGATGCTTTTCACCCCCTCGTCCAAGTTGCTCATGAAGATGTTAAACAGTGTGGGCCCGAGCACCGAGCCCTGGGGGACCCCACTGCCCACGTTCCTCTGGGTCGAAAATGACCCGCCCACCACCACTCTCAAAGTGCAGCCCTCCAGCCAATTTGCAACCCATCAGATTGTGTAGGCATTGATGCCACAGTCACCTAATTTTTTAATGAGAATGGGGTGAGAGATGGTGTCGAAGGCCTTCCTAAAGTCCAGAAAGACTACATCCACCGCGACACCTACATCTAAGGATTTTGTGACCAGGTTGTAGAAGGTAACCAGGTTGGTCTGACAGGACCTGCCCCTAATGAACCCATGTTGGTTGCCCCTATGCATAATCTCCCCTGCTGGCCCCTCGCAGATGTACTCCTGGATAATTTTCTCAACGAGCTTCCCCAGGACTGAGGTAAGACTAACGGGCCTATAGTTTCCCATGTCCTCCTTCCTCCCCTTTTTGAAAATGGGGACCACATTGGCCCTTTTCCAGTCCTCTGGCACCTGGCCAAAGCACCACAAGTGTTTGTAAAGCTGTGCCAGGGGTCCTGCAATGACCTCTGACAATTCCCTCAGCACTCTGGGGGTACTGAGAGCATCACACCTATGGGAGATCAATTCTCAGGTCCTATAGGCATGAACTTTTCTGGATGGGTATGAGGACCCCATCAGTCTTTCCTGCCCAGAGCAGGGGGCTGAACCTGATGCTCTCACAAGGTCTCTTCCAGCTTTAAACATCTGTGAATCTGTGAAGTAGAGATTAACATACTTTACAGATTCCCGTGACTGTTCTCCTACCTCAAATTCTTCTCAGTCCACCAGACAATAAAGTTTTGCCCAAATCCATCTCAAGTCTAATATCTGTCTGAATATGTTTCCTCATAGTCTTAGATAATTACAGGGTATTATGAGGTATACATGGAACATAGGATACACCTTCAGAGTTCCTGGAGTTCCTGGAGGTGGAATCTGAACTCCACTGAATTTTATTTGCTCAGTGATCTGAAAGAGCACCCTGCATTGACAGCACATAGTCTCATTGTCTTGATGGTCTCCGAGGAGAACCAGATGTGGTCTCCAATGGCAGGGTGGGGAAGAGATTGATTTCTGCAATCTGCCTAGTGTTTGTAGAATGACAATGCCTGGGGAATGTATTGGAACAGGGTAATGAGATTTGCTGCTTCAGATACTCAAGGGAGCCTGGATAATGAAGGATGGATATAACAGTGGAAATCATAGCTGGCAAAAACAGCTGAGGCATCGATGATAGCATTGTTGTAAGAAGTAACAAGGTAACCAGATGGTAGTTCAGAAATCAGTAGTGGCTCATGTTTTCTGTCTACCTTTTTGTTTGGGGATGATACTTGGATGAAAGGAAAGGTTCCATGATCACAATCTACTCATTTCTAGAACTCAGATAGAAACTGGGAGCCCCTTCCAAGACAACACAAAATGAAAAACCATGAAAGCAGAAAATGTCCTCTGAACAGGCAAAAAGTTTCTTAGGTCATCAGGAGGGAGCAGAGTGGGAGAAAGTGGGCCAGCTTGGTACATAGGTCAGTTATCCCCAGAATACCAGCAAAGACATTATAAAGAGGATTCGTCTACACATGACTTTAAGCAGGCTAAACTGAATGCACATTATGCTAATGTGGATTAAGGGGTTTTGGCAGGTGTCTATATGTGGTGGGTCTTGGGACTAACTTTAGTCCCAGGTCGCTTCAGCCCTGCTATGTGTCCCTGTGGCCATCAGAAGTGCTCCAGCCTCTGGACACATGGCTTCCATACCAAAGTCACATCCAGCTTCTGCATTTGGCAGCCATTTTGGAAATAGTCCCCTGCCCTGTGTTCCCTGTCCGGTCCCTTCCCTGCCCAGGAGAACAGGGGCAGCACGCAGCAGCTCCCTCCTTGCCCACCCCGCCTCCCTGCTTGCAGCTGTCCCTGCCTCTGCCAGTGATGCCCAGAACCCTCCTGCTCCGCATGGCCCCTGACAGTGATGACCAGTGCCTTATGCTCCTGCTGGCCATGGTGCTTAACCTGCTGGCCCCAGCAGGCACCCCCTGACCAAGGCCCCAGGAGAGCTGCACACCTGCCAGTGGGGGCTAGGGCACCAACTATGCTGTTGGCTTAGGAACAGTATTTAAAGACCTGTTTTTCGGGAATTGGCTTATAGGTATAGATATATGCATTTTAAGGGGTCAAGAGGGGCAGCAGGGGTTAAAATGAATTTCTAAAGAGCTTGGGAGACACAAACACAGCTTCTCATGGCCCTGGAAGTAATTGGGCTGTCTAACATAATAAGGCCAACGGATGGACACAGCCTGACAATTGAAAGATGACATGCCATAACACAAAATCACAGCCTTCAAGGCCAACAAGGACACAGTTTAGGAAACAGCCTGGAAACCAAAGGAAGTTCGTACCATACGGTCCCATAATACAAAATAATTGACACCAGCAACAAGGCCTCAGAGAGCAGGGGGCCTAAGTCCCAATTTTGTGGGAACAGACCAAATTAGAAGGCCCAAAGGCTACGTGAACGTGTGCCCAGAGAGACAACCAACCAGAAATACCCACGAATGAAAACTCATCATTAGTCATCAAGGGGGAAGGAGAATACAAAAGCAGAGACTTGAGATTAACAAAGGGTCCTTCCCTTTGTCTTGTCTGTCCCTCCTGTCCCTCCCTGTTCCGTCCCATCTCTCCCTGTCCCTTCCCATTTTGCCCCCTGAAAAGGGTCCCCAAGACCACCATGGACCAAGGGCATACCAGTAGCCCATCTCATGCACCCCACTGGGGGGGGGGGGGGCTGTGAGCCTTGGTATCCCACCTCCAGACTGCTGACACCTAAGGAAGAGCCTTAAAGCGGAGCCTGCATCCTGACCAGATGTACTTTGACTAATGACAGCCCTAGGATTGGTAAATATAGAATTCTTTAATTGTTTGTATTTTTGCTTTTTTGTTCTTGCTCTGTATCAATACATTTGCCTATTATCGACTGGCAGGTGTTGTGGTCAGTCTAAGGGTTGTGCCTGCCTGGAACAAAGGTATACGTGCTGGGTCCAATTCCAGTGTCAACAATGGGAGGCCCTAGCTGATCCTCTCCTCCTGCACTCTCCGCTCCAACCTGCTTGCACCACTGCCCACACACCCCTTACCCCCTGCCCGCCCCTAGCACCACTGTCAGGACCCTGTGCTCTATTACTATCAGGGGCCTGAGTGGCAGCCAGGCAGCCCACAGCTGCCTGTTGTGCTAATTAAGCAGAGTTGCCTGATTGGAGAACAGGGCCCAGATGGAGTATATAAGGGTTGTATCCCTGAACTTCAGGGCAGCAGTTTGCTGCTACCAGATGAGGAGGCAACATCCAGCTAAGCTGCTTCTTGGAACATCTCAGGGGTAAGGGCTGGGACTATGGGGAAGGAGGAGGCCCTAGAGTCCTGGGCATGACCTGAAACTGCACCCTGCCAGAGAAGGGTGGCCCGATGGAGCTACCTGTGGTGGGGTAGGTCCCCAGAAATGCCAGGCCAGTTACCTCCCTGGTGAAAAATGAGTAAGGTCACCTGAAAACCCCAGCTCCCACATCCCTAGCACTGCAAGCACTGAAGCATGGCCCAGGCCAGGTGGAGGGACCTGTGGCAGTGCCCAGTTTTGCAGAAGATCCTGGGTGCATTAGAGAGCTGGCAATTAGGCTCCAGTGGGGTGGGGCCCTGAGCCTTGGGGAGAAATTAGGGAAGCTCCCAGGGTGAAGGGATATGGGTTAAATAGCTTAGATAGAGAGTAGTGGGATGGGGCTTGGAGCCCTAGTCCATATTTGTGAGGGGCTTGAAGCCTGTAGTGAGAGGCTCTCAGGCCCAGAGATAGAGTGGTTAGGTGCCCAGGGATAGGGCTTGTAGCCCAAGGAGAGGGCAGGCTTGTAGCCTGGGGAAGGGGCTTGAAGCCTGAGGACAGAGCTTGGAGCCTAAGGATGGGGATTGTAGGCCCAGAGATAAGGCTGGGAGCCCAGCATGTGCAGAGTATATGATAAGGCTGCATGTGAGGTCATGATAAAGAACTCAGTGTGAGGGAGCTGGGATCCTGAGCTCTGGTGGGGAGTGAGAGTCCCATGTGAGACTCCAGAATTTGGATCCCAGTGCTATCTAGCTGAAGGAAACATCTATAAGGCATGGGACAAGTCAAGCGGAGGCCAGAGCATGTACAAAGGCCGTTCTCATCATGGCAGGTAAAGGGCAGCCTCCTGCCTTGTAACATCTTACAATCAGAACATCAAGGTATGGCAGGAGAGACGGGCAGGTGGCTAGCCAAGAAACAAGTGGGCAGGCTTATATAAAGATCGGCCCCGGGACGCCCACTTGTTACACTCTCAAAACACCCACCCCATTCCTTCCCCCCTCAACAAATAGTGCCCCTCTGTCACCCTCCCCACTCACCAACAATAAAAAACCCACTTACAATTGGCAAACTATATAGAGAGAAGCCCAGCCCTGGGGGAGGAGAGGTGCCCAGCCAGAAGCCCTAGGGCTAAGCTCCCTAGTGGCTGGACAGACCCAAGCCTAAATTCTCTGCATTGTTGTGGAGTAACATGTCTCCACACATGTTAATCTGCATTAACTAATCCCATTTAAATGTGATACTTGGTTTGGGAGGGTATCAAATTTAGGCTCACATAGCCTAAAATTGCCATTTTTAAGCAGCATTAAGGGCACACCTGTTAGATATGTGCTCCTAATGCAGCTTAAATTGGGCTAATCCACATGAAATGACCATGTGTAGACATGCCCAGAAGGAGGTCTACAATGAACATACTTGAGCTTGGGTTGGGAGGGAGTGGGTAGAGACTAGAGAAGGCTGAGAGATTTTGTTCAAAGCTTCTTGGTCTGGGAACACAAGATGCGAGAGCAGATGATTTGAGGATCTAGTGCAGAGTTGTACAACTTTTAAGTGGCTTGGGGCCACATAACCCTCAGGCCACACTAGCAGGGTCTGCATCAGTGGGGGCTGTATGCCCCCTACTGCACCACAGATCTGGGTGTCCCCTCCTGCATCCCCCCCACTGCTACTCCTCATGCCCCCCTTCTGCACCATATGCCCCTCCCCATGCTTCTGTACTGCAGTGAATGTCCAGACACCCTGACTCACCCTTATTTCTTTGGAGGAGAGTGTCCACACTGCACCATGCCACTCTTCCCCCTGGGGCAGGGGCAGAGGCAGGGGCAGGAAGGGAAGGGAAAGATGGAGGGAGAGAGAGACTGAAGCCCCTGCTTGCTTCATGTAGAGCAATGGTGGGAACAGCAGTGAGGTGGGAGCCTGGGGACTACAAGTTAACTTCTTGCAGGCTGCAGCCCACATGCCACCAGATAGACAGCCCTGATCTAGAACATATCCAGCCACTAAAACTGATGTGAAACTAAGGCCCAGATCTTGGAACAGCTAAAGTGCCTGTCAAGGCAATCTTAGAAGAAAAAGGAGTACATCATGCAGTTGGAAACTGGCTTAGCTGTCTGGCAAATGGTCACTGAGAAAGGGACTCTAGATGGAGTAATGGTTGCCTTCTGTGTAGTGCCCTAATTAAACTGCTTCAGTTATGATGGCAGAAGAAGGCAGAGGACTGAACCCTGAATACTCACAACGGTGCAGCCACCTTCTGACCCTTACTATGTGTCCAATAGGTGATTCAAAGCAGGGGAAAAAAAAGACTAGCAAATGTCTCATGGACTTAATTCCAGTTTCTGGAAACCTTCCAATTTTATGTCAACTGGGAAGACCTGAACCAGAAAGGGACACCTTCTAGAAAGTGCCAGCATTCTTCAAAAGCTATCTGGATGATGAAAAATTCTCCATCCCAAATATCATAGTTCTTCACCACTGGTGCTAATGCCTAAGAAGGTGTATGGATATAACGGCTCTGATGATTCATCTACTTGAGATACAATGGATCCAATGGTGCAGCTTGTTGTGTTAGTTTCTAGGCCTGTATGAATAGGGAAGTATTTGATTTGGATTTGGCTGATTCAGAGGACAGTGATTCAATTCAGTGATTCAAGTAATTGTCCCCATTTGATTTGGCTAAGTCAGAATTGGAGTTTCGACGCCAATTTGGAGATTCAGATCCACCAGGGAGAGGCAGGAACAGGTTCTCCCAAGACTCCTCTAGCTGTGCCTGCCTCTCCCCAGGCAGAGAGCTGCGGGAGAAGCCCCCATGGCACCAACCCCAGCCCTCACCTGGTTCCATCCTCCCGGCACTTTAAAAAAAAAAAAGCCCCGCACTCACTGGTTGTGGCAGCAGTGAACAGGGCCTCTGAGGGCTCGTTGCAGAGCCCCCCCATGCAGCGTGGGGCAGTGGGGAGTAGCAGGGATCACCCCCTACCTGGCATACACATGGCAGCTGCCCCATGGCATACGTGCATCATGGCTCAGCAGGGTGCTGTGTGCTGTCTGGGAGCTGGGGCCACTAGGGCTGAATAGTGTCGGGCTCTGGCTGACAGGTGGAGTCACCCCAGCTTCCAAACGGCACACGGTGCTCTGCCGAGTCGTACTGCACCTGCATGATGCAACAGCCACCACGCCAGAGCTAAGCGGGGTGGGGGGGGTGATCCCATCTGACCCCCACTGCCTCATACTGCATGGGGGGGGGGCCTATGGCATGAGCCCCCAAAGGCCCTGATCGCAGCTACTTCAGCCAGCGAGTGTGAGGCTTTTTTTTTTTTTTTTAAGTACCAGGAGGCTGGGGCTGGGTGGGGGATGGGGCCAGACAGGGCAGCCATGGGGGCTTCTCCTGTGGTTCCCTCCACTGGGGAGATGCAGACACAGCTGGAGGAGCCACAGGAGAACCTGCAGCTGCCCGGCTGTGCCTGCCTCTCCCCCGCCAATCCGAATCTCCCTGAATCTTTTCCAAAATGATTTGGAGGCTTTGGATTCAATTCAGACCTTCTAATAGGTCTCCCGCTTCAATTCGGATTCGGAGATTCAGCCTCCAAATTGAGCCGAATCTCCTCCATATCACATCTGTGACTGAAGCTTTGCACAGCCCTATCAGGTTCAACTCAGAATATCTTGATTTGTGTGCTGAGGTAAATGCCTTTGTAAGCTCCTCTAAAACTGATTGGGTTTCCTCAGACTATTTAAAACAAGCCCCTTGAGCTGTGAGTGGGACTACCAGCTGCAAGTAACCTTTGATGAAATGCCTACAAAAACTAAGGCTTGCAATTCTAGCAAATGTTGAGTTCCACATGCATAAAATCAGAGAAAAGAAGGGGTGGAAGGGGCTTTGGGAGGTCATTTAGTCCAACCTCCTAATCAAGGCACGATCATCCTTATTCAAACTATCCCATACAAATGCTTGCCTAATCTATTCCTAAAACTACACAACAATCCTGTCCTGGCTCTAGTGCAAGACATGTGGATGGAAGCCCGCTGCACCCCCGTGAGCCTAAGGACCCCAGGAGAGACACCCAGAACCCCCAATGAACCCCAGTCTGCCCCAGGTAAGCAGGGGCCTGTGGAGGGAGGGACCTAGTCAGCTGGGAGCAGGCTGAGTGGGCCAAGGAGGGTCACGCCTCCCCCGGCTCCTACTTCGCCCAGTCCCCCAGGGAGCCACATGACCGGAGCCTCACAAACAGGCATGCTCCTGGGCCCAGTGTGTGAGTTAGCGAGGGAGTTTGTGCAGGAGGGTGAGCGGGAGTCCCCCAGGGTAGACAATCCCAGCCGCAGTCGGCCTACTAGTGGCATGCCGCAGATGGGCATGCACCACACCCCTTGGGTCCCCTTGGGTTCTGTGGCCTCCCCCTCTGGCTCCTCAGAGGCCTCCACCCAGATGGAGCCCATCATTCTGGGCTCCATGCAGAGGAAGCCCCTGGCTCTTGGCTGTGGGGTCTGCCTGTCACTTTTTCAGGCTCTGGGGTCTGGGAGCATGGCCACCTCCCCTTGTGAGGTCTGCTCCCCCTTGGGATATCTGGCGCGCTAGCTGGAGGAAATCCAGGCTGCAGTCCAGAGACTGCATGCCATCAGGGACTGTGAACAGGAGATCAATTCCTACTGCCAGGCCCTTCTCCCCTGGGAGATGGAGGGTAGACTACGGTCTCCCTCCAGGACAAGGGAGGACTCAGCAACCTCCCCTTCTGTCCAGTCATAGGGTTGGACCAAGGTGGTCAAGGGCCCCAAGGCCTGCCACACCAAGGTCCCCGCCCTGCTGGAGCTTTGCAACAGGTATGAACCTCTCGCAGCCCCAGCAGAGCTTGCTAAGTTGCCAGCTCCTGCAAGCAGCACAGACTCAACTGTAGCTACCATGCCCACTCTCCCTAAGACAAAATGCAAAGTGTTTGTTGTGGCAGACTCCATCCTGAGGGGTACTGAGGGGACAATCTGCCACCCTGACCTCTTATCCCAGAAAGTCTGCTGCTTCCCAGGTGCCCATATCAGAGACATTGTGGAGAAAATTCCTGAACTCCTCCAGCCCACTGACCACTACCCTATGCCCCTTATCCATGTTGGCACAAATGACATGGCTCAGAGCACTCCCAGACGGGTCATGGTGCACTACAGGGATTTGGGAGCGGGGCTTAAGGGATTGGGGGTGCAGGTAGTGTTCTCTTCGATCCTCCCAGTCTCAGGATATGGGTCAAGGAGGGAGAGGAAGATCCAGATAGTGAACCAAAGATTGCAGTGCTGGTGTCATTGGGAAGGCTTTGGCTTCCATGACCACAGTCCGCTCTTTGGTGAGAGAGGCAGTGAGCTGCTGGGAAGGGACAGCCTCCACCTCTCTCCTCTGGGGAGGAGACTCTTTTCAGCCAGACTGGCTGACCTGCTCCACCGGGCTTTAAACTAAAAGCCCGCCAGGGGATGGGGGGACTACTGCCACTGCTGGCCTTCTGAGCAACCCTTGCAAAGCCAGCAGGCAAAGGCACTCAAGGGATCCCACCCCTGCCCCAGCCCTGGAACAAACTGTAGACAAGGCAAGGGCCCCCAAAGGGACACTTGCGTGCCTATACACAAATGCCAGGAGCTTGGGGAATAAGCAGGATGAATTTGTCCTCCTGCTAAACTCAAATAATTATAATGTGATAGGGATAATGGAGACTTGGTGGGACTCCTCCCATGACTGGGCCATGGGTATAGACAGCTATACCCTGTACAGGAGAGACAGAGTGGACAAAAGGGGCAGGGGTGTAGCTCTCTATGTTAAGGAAAGCTACGCATCCCTGCAAGCCGACATTGGCTCCCAGGGTGGATGACTTGAGACCCTCTGGGTGAAAATCCGAGGGGAACACAGCACAGGAGACACTATGGTGGGAGTCTACTACAGACCCCCTACCCAGGATCAAGACCTTGACCAGGAGTTCACCAGGGAGTTGGCTGAGGCCGCACGCTCCTGGAGCATGGTTGTGAAGGAAGACTTCAACTACCCAGACATCTCGTGGGAAGAGCGCTTGGCCAAATCCGAGAGGTTGAAAAGCTTTTTCTCATGCATAGATGAGCTTTATCTGATACAGGAAGTTTATGGGCCGACGAGAGGTGAAGTGCTGCTCGACCTGGTACTGGCAACCGTGGATGACCTAATGATCGAAGGGAAGCTGGGTGACAGTGACCACGAGCTGATCACCTTCACCATCCGCCATAAAGCTGGCAAGTCAGTCAGTAATACAGAAGTCCTTGACTTCAGGAAAGCTGACTTGGACAAGCTAAGGAGGCTTGTCAGTGAGGGCCTAAAGGGCCACAACTGAAAGGGGAGGGGAGTTCAAGATGAGTGGTTGCTCCTCAAGGGAGCAATCCTGGATTCACAAGCAAAGTCAATCCCGTCTCGGAGGAAAGGCAGCAAAAGGGCACAGCAGCCCCCTTGGCTCTCCAGGGAACTAGAGGACCTCCTGCATCTTAAAAGAAAGACCTACAAAGGATGGAGGACTGGATCCATCACCAAGCAGGAATACTCTCCACTAGTCCAGACCTGCAGAGAGCAAATGAGGAAAGCCAAGGCTGCAACGGAACTCCAACTAGCTACAAATATCAAGGACAATAAAAAGTCCTTTTTTAGATATGTGGGGAGCCGGAGGAAAAGCAAGGGCAACATTGGACCGCTGCTAAACCAGATGGGACAACTGACAACCAATGCCCAGAAAAAAACAAACTTGCTAAATGGGTACTTTGTGTCAGTTTTTCACCAGTCCTATGGGACCCCACTGCCCACTATGGGACAGTGAGGCCTGGGTGAGGGAGATCCCTTACACTCCATCAATACTGACTTCATGAAGAAACACCTTGAGAGGCTGGATACCTTCAAGTCAGCTGGCCCTGACAGTTTACACCCCAGGGTACTCAAGGAGCTAGCTAGCATCATAGCTCAGCCCCTGGCATGGATCTTCAAGAACTCTGGTGAAGTGCCTGAAGATTAGAAAAAGGCCAATGTGGTGCCTATCTTCAAGAAAGGGAGGAAAGTGGATCTGGCAAACTACAGGCCCATCAGCCTGACTTCTATCCTGGGGGCGGTCTTGGAAAAAATGATTAAAGAGGACATCCTTAACAGACTGGCTGACAGCAACTTCCTGAGGGATAGCCAGCATGGGTTTGTTGTGAGTAGGTCTTGCCTGACCGATCTTATTTCCTTTTATGACCAGGTGACCTATCACCTGGACAAGGGAAAAGAGATTGATGTCATATATCTTGACTTTAAAAAAAGCCTTTGAACTGGTATCCCATGATCACCTCTTGGCAAAACTGGCCAACTACAACCTCGGCCTCACCACGATCCGCTGGCTGAGGAACTGGCTCTGCAGTAGGACCCAGAGGGTGGTGGTTGATGGAAGTCAATTGTCGTGGTGCTCTGTGATCAGTGGGGTCCCTCAAGGCTCTGTCCTAGGGCCTATACTATTTAACATCTTCATTAATGATGTAGACATTGGTGTCAGAAGCAGACTGGCCAAGTTCGCCAATAACACCAAACTCTGAGGTAAAGCATCCACTCCTGATGACAGAAGGGCGATTCAGGCAGACCTCGACAGACTCAGGAATTGGCGGATGAGAACCTGATAGTGTTTAACACTGAAAAATGCAAGGTTCTCCACCTTGGGAGGAAAAACCTGCAGTATGCTTATAGGTTCGGCAGTGCTACGCTGGTTAGCACTATGGACGAAAGGGACTTGGGGGTCATGATTGACCACAAGATGAACATGAGCCTTCAGTGTGATGCTGCAGCTAGTAAAGCAAGCAAAATGCTGGCCTGCATCCATAGATGCTTCTCAAGTAAATCCCAGGATGTCATTCTTCCATTGTACTCAGCCTTGGTGAGGCCACAGCTGGAGTACTGCGTCCAGTTTGGGCTCCACAATTCAAAAAGGATGTAGAGAAGCTTGAGAGAGTGCAGAGAGAGTGCATGATCAGAGGTCAGGAATACAGACCTTATGATGAGAGGCTGAGAGCCATGGGACTCTTCAGCCTGGAAAAGTGCAGGCTCAGGGGCGATCTGGTGGCCGCCTATAAGTTTATCAAGGGTGTTCACCAGGATCTGGGGGAATGTCTGTTCACCAGAGCGCCCCAAGGGATGACAAGTTCGAATGGTCACAAACTCCGCTGCAACCGATTCAGGCTGGACATAAGGAAGAACTTCTTTACTGTCCAAGCCCCCAAGGTTTGGAATAGACTGCCGCTGGAGGTGGTTCAAGCGCCTACCTTGAACGCCTTCAAGAGACATTTGTATGTTTATCTTGCTGGGATCCTATGACCCCTGCTGACTTCCTGCCCCTGGGGCAGGGGGCTGGACTCGATGATCTTCAGAGGTCCCTTCCAGCCCTAGCGTCTATGAATCCATGAATCCTGTTGCGCTATATTACAAAGCACATTTCCCCAAAATGCCAAGAACACTGCAATCCACCACAGGTAAAGCAGAGGGGCAAGAGCACTATCAAAGTCCCATTTCTGCAAGGGTTGTTAAAATACACTCTACAAATCCAAGGGAAAGGACCATGCCCTTCACTACAGAGGAAGGCAAAATCCCCCACAGTCTATGCTGATCTGACCCATTGTGGCAACTGATCTGACCCCAAGTGGAGGGACAAGATCATTTCACCAAGAACCTCTGAGTTTTAGTTCTAGAAGGAGCATCAGCACATCCAATTCGAAATCCCAACCTTGGCCTTACCCAAACCCGATGCTTCTGAATAAGGTGGAAAAAAAATGCTGCCACCTGAAGCAACAGGAGTGGGGAAAAAATTTCCCAGCAGGAAGCTCAGAAGCTTGAAAAACCAAGCACCCTCCACTCTGCTACACAACCTGAATACAGCAAAAAGCTCCACATATAGTCTAGAACTGGAGAGACAAAATGTCCCTTTCTGTGATCCTATCCCCTGTGGGTGGCCCTTTTTGTGAACACCGCTATTTTGCAAGAGTCCCTAGCCAACACCCCTCTCTAGAATGCAACATACATGTCTTGTATGGGGAACTGGTTCTCAGAAAAAGTAAAATATCTAGCTAACAACAAACCAATATATCATAAAAAACCCCATTAATAAAATGTTGTAATGGTCTAGACAGTTACAGAATTTAAGGAACATTTCTAGAGTTGCAAAGTCACAATATCAGCTCAGAAAGCTGTTTTTTATTCACCTCCCTCTTGAATCCAATCCGGGTTGTAGGCTCCTCGCAGATAAAGTTTAGTGAGTACTGTAACCAAATCAAGTCTGTTAAAGGGCTGGGCTCCTTCGTCAGTGGCAAGATGCACTGGTGGCATATGGCGACTTGGTTCGGAACACAGGTATCCACAAGAGGGTCTAGGGCTCCATCCTTCTTCGGGGACAAAAAAATGTTGGGGCCCATGACTTGACTGACGGACGAATCCAATTTTCTAGGATTTCCTGAAGGTGTACAACTCAGGCACAAATAAATCATAAATGCTCTCAAAGGAAATCTCTACCCCAAGCTGCAGGTGGTTGGGTAGTCATAATTCTTTGAGATGGCAGGGAATCTGTTTTCTTTTTTTACTAAAAATATCAGCAAAATCTTGATATTTATTGGGGAAAGCAGTGGTTTTCTGGGATTGTACAGCTATTGTATTGCTCAGTGGCCAGGCTGCCACAGGATAGGTAGAGGGTGTTCTCAGCCCTCCCTAGTCCATAACCTGGTGGTTTAGAGTACATTCCTGGGAAATGAGGGAGCGTGTTCAAACCTCCTCTGACTGCAGGGGCTATAGCCTAGCTCTCCCACTTACTGAGCAAAGAAATAGGCGGTGCCTTCTCAACCTCTGTCATTAAATTTACTCTGAATATGCCTTAATAGATCAGGGTTCTCAGAGGATTTGGGTGAAGGGATGACTAGTTAGTGAATTTAAAATGGTATTAGAAGGGATTCAGATGCTGGCATGTATGTTTCATTTAAAATGGTAGACCTACCAAGCATACACAATAGCTATTTTTCTTCAGCACTGTTCTGGCCTAAGTACTGGAATGTATCAGATACATGCTAGAACATAGCATCCTAAATGTTTATGCACTAATGAAGTCCTGTTTCATCTCAAAGGTAAATGCTTTTCAGCTGTGAAGAAAATTCCTCCTACATGTAGGCTTCACGCACTGTAAAACTCTATAGGATTCTTTGAGATGTTAAGGTCAGCATTCGCTCCAGAGGACAAGCAGGATAAAAAGGATTACTGCTGTTAATTAATATGCATTGCTAATTTAAAAAAAAAAAACCTGCATAGAGCCAATTTCATTCATTATATCAGGATTTCATTTGGTTTCCAGAGCCAAATTTTCAAACCCTAGGCCCATAAATAGGACATCAAAGCCCCACACTTGAATTCCTAAATCTGTTCAGAGAAGATTTTACAGAGAATAAGGACGTTGTGCGTAAACAAATCCTGCTTCTGGAGGCTGAAAGCAACATTCATGAGCCAAATGCCTAACAGCCACTTTGCATGTCCAAGTTCAGGATTGAAATAGTTCTATCTGGACAGGCACATTTAAAAACTGGCCTCCATGCATCATAAACGTGATGGATTTGTGACTGCCTGGAAACGTTTTAGCTTGGGACCTACAAGACCCAGTTGATAGAATAATTTGTAGTATCTTCCATGACTGCATAATCTGTTTCAGGAGCTGGGGAGATTTTGTAAAGTAACATGCATAAGCAACTCTCTGTTAGTGTAGCTGATGACATGTCTACACTGCGCTAGATTATGCCAGGTAGAGCCTCCCTGGGAACATACCCTGCCCACATGCTTTTGTTCTGTGTGCACTGTGTGCCAAGAGTCATGTGGCCACTTTTTTGTGTGCACATAGGATACACTTGGTGCCATTTGCAGGCTCATAAGAGCAACTACCTGCCATTTTTTCAGCATGCATCACACCAAAAGCAAACAGGTAGGCTGTGTTTTCTAGCACCAACTCAGAGATATGTTGAAATCTGACAGGGCCATACTGTGAGCACTTTTGCTACGGCCTTGAACTTGCAACGTCTAGACTATCAATGATGTGACGTAACACCCACACCACCCCAGCCCGATAGACACACAAGCAGGCAGGCAATTTAGAGAGGAGGGCCACTTAAGTTTTGGTGAGTTGTCAAGGGCTGCACGCACAAAATCTTTCAGACAAAATCATTTTAACAAATTATAGATAAAAACCAAATCATATACAAAGAATCAGACATCTACTATAACATATTTTAATTTTATTTCAAAAAATAATTTTCATCCTGATCTATGTGTTTTTTAGTAGTGTATATAGAGCCAACTGCATAATAGCTCAAAATAGTCCTACACTTGTATATTGTATGTGTAGGGGTGTGTGCTGGGGCAAATGTATGCACTGTCCAGGGCTGGGGTGGTGCAAGTTGCAGGCACAGGGCAGGTGCACACGAGAGCACAACACAAGCTGCCCCTGGTGAGAGCAGGCAGGGCTTGGCCCCATGCAGAGCACTGTGCGGGCAGCCAAAGGCCAAATACAATCAACTGGCAGGCTGGATCCAGCCCGTGGACCATATTTTGTCCACCCCTCCTCTACCCTTTGTACATCCACTAAATGAGGAGAACACTGCCAGAAGCAGTTCCCTATCTCATGCTGTAGGTCACTAACTAATGCAGAAATGAGTCTGAATAAATTCCAGTGACACAGTATGTATGAAGGGAGATTCTCAAAAGCATCAGAGAACTGAAGGTGAACTGGCATATATAGCCACGTGCAATTACAGTGACTGCAAGGAAAGGCAGGAAAATACCTGAGGTTCTAGTTGCAGATTGGCCCCAAGACCAAATTGTTCCAGCGTGCTTTCCTAGGGACTTTATACAAAGCTAACAGGCAGAAAGTTCTTTGTTCCCCAGAGACAGATAATGTAAACAGCAGAAAGAAAAAACTGGTATATTGGAAGGGTGCAGAAGCCAAAAAGGGCTTTATCTCTATCTTGTTTCTTTAGGCTCCTGGAATTCTTTTCTTTTTCCACATGAACTCTGAGCTGCAGAGAATTGAGTCCTTTCACTTTTAGCTCCTGGTTTGGTGAAAGTCTTACAGTTTTGGCCTCAGTTTCAGAAACCCTCCTTTTTTCAAAAATTGCCTGGAGGAGACTAAATCCTCTGGTGCCCTTAGCACCTTTCAGGGTCAAATAAAATGGTTCCTCCACAAAACATCAAAACCTACTCCTCTTGTATTTGCTACATGCCAAAAATATTTCTCCCCACCCTAATCACCACATTTGTTAAAGAGTTATTTTTGGTTCAGTCAAGTAAAATAAAATAATAAGAAATGTGCAAGAAATGAAGTATAATAACGATTTCTTTATTGACAAATAACTTTGCCCATTCGTACTGGGATACTGGGTCTGATTCCGGAAACTTTCCTCACATGGGTATCAAGCTAGATTGTTTGTAGGCATTAGTGCTCATCAGCAGGGATCTGGGTTTCTCCTTTCCCATGAAAAAATGGAGAAAACCACGGATTTTACCTTTTACTGGAGGCAAATGCAGATTTCTCCTTTTACCAGAGAAACCCGCGGATTTTGTAGTTTTGCAACAAGCTCTCTCCGGGCTGGCAGAGATCCCACCTGCAAAGGGCTGGGAGGGAGAAAGAGGAGGGTACCCAGGCAGGGGGCACCATGTGCATGTACATAGGCAGCATGGAGAGCAGCTCCCACAAGTAAGTGGTGGGGTGGGGGGGATTGATGCTCCATAGAGAGGGAGGGAGGGAGGGAGGGAGTTGGGCAGGGCTGGGGCTGGGGCTGCTGCCCAGCTGGGCAGTGCCTGGGGGTTGGGGCCTGGGGATGCAATGTGCAGCTGCATGGCTCTGGTGGGGGATGGGACAGGGCCACAGGTGGCTCATCCAAGTGGTAGAGGGGGTGAGGCTGGCTCCCTGCTGCTTCACACACTCCCAGAGGGGGCAGAGGGAACCTGCCCCCCCAGATGTGTGTGCAGGTCAGGGGTGGGGCAGACTGCTTACTGTGGGCTTGGGCAGGAAGGAATGCTCCCCGCTGCTGTATGCAATCCCGAGGGGCATGGGGACCCATGCCCCACAGATCTGTGCAGAGATGATTTGAGCAGAGTGCGGGACCTGGGGCAAATCAGTCTGTGCAGGGCTCCACCCCCACTCCAATCTCCTGGGCCCCAGACCCAAAGAAGCTGCTGCTGCCATCAGCAGTGGAGGCATTGGTGCCTGGAGGGTGGGGGTGTAGCAAGGAGCTGGACATGGAGCCACTGCTCCACCTGCTTCCACATCGCCACTGCTCTACCCTGCTCCACGTGGACCCCTAAAATGCAGAGCCTGGGGTGGTTGCCCTGATTCACTCCCCTCTAGGGATGGCCCTGGATCTGTGTTTCAGGCTTGGGCTCCCACCTTGCTGCCCTCCCCCAGGGCCTCTGCAACCCAGCATGTGCAACCTGGTGCTGCAAAGAAGAGTGGGGCCACACAAAAAAGCTACTTGCCACTTCAAGCTCTGCACTGCCCTGGCAATGCATCCCCTGCACGCAACCCCATACTGTCACTCCCACTTAAGCCATGCATGCAGGGAATGCATTGCTTTCCTGCGTGGCTCTGCTGTTCTTCTCAGCACTGGGATGCACAGCTTTTGTCCCATGCACAGATTTGGGAGGCATGGGTCCCCCTGCCCCCCCCCAGGAGTGCATGCCCTGGTGGGGATCTGGACTGTCCCCCCCTCACCCAAGCCTACAGCAGGCAGGGGAGCTGGGCTCCGCTCCACTGCAGCAGCTGCCACCTCCTGCTGGGCCAGGGGGGCTGTAAATGGGGAGTGAGGGGCACCAGCAAGGTCATAGAGCTGTGGGTGGGGAGTGAGGGGCACCAGCAGGGCTGTGGGGACCCAGGTGGAGTGAGGGGCACCAAAAGAACCAGAGAGGCTGTGGGGGATCTTTCATTTTAATCATGGAGTTTAGGGGGGTTAATCAAAGAATTTGCAGTTTTTTATCAGGGAAAACCAGAATCCCTGCTCATCAGGGTAGGTGCAACACAATTTATACCAATGATTCTCAGCCAGGGTGCCACAGAACCCACAGTGCCTTTAGATCCTTTCAAGGGTGCCACAGGGTGTCATACAAAATTAGCACTGCTCGGTATGCAAGCATGATTCACAAGGTAAACCTAGAGATCTCAAATAGGAATTCATGATATTAAAAACATTCTGAGTTGTTGTGGTCTGAGTTCTTAGTAAAAACTATGTGCTGGCATTTTCCAAGGGGTGCCTCAAATCCACCAAGGAGTGCCTTAAGTCTAACAAGGGGCATTAAGTCTAAAAAGGTTGAGAACCACTGACTTATACACAAGTTGTAGAATCAATGCTTTCTCTTCCCCTCCCCCAGCTATACCTGCACTTTTGCATGATGACAGACTTTGGCTTTAGGCAAACCTAAAAGCAAGTCAGTATTTCTACCTAGTGCTACAGTGGTTTATTGTAGAATAAGGCCATCTAAATATATGCAAAATTAGGAAAATAATCCATCCCTTGTTCTAAGTCTTTGACAATCTAACATTATCTGATTAGAGATCACAATGGATTTGTATGGAATCCTGATGCTAAAATCAATTAAAGCTTTGTCATCAGATGAGCAGGATTTCACCCAGATTATACAGACTTCTGTTTGAATTGATACTCTTGACTTACTATATTTATTTTCAAACAGTATGCTTTCCTGATGGATTTGTTCAGTGGAATGATAGATCATATGATATATCATAAATCATCATATGATGCTAATGTGTATGGGGAGGAACAGTGGAAGAAATCAGGCCAAATAAACTACTACACCACACTTTTTTCAATACAGGCTTATGACTTGAACATAAAATGGGAGGTTTTCACACAAGATTACAAATACAGCACCCCAATGAAGCTTTCTCTTGAATCACATGACACCTAATGATTTATACGCAGCCCTGCAAAAATACATTTTATAATTGGTTTATAATATATTTAATATATTTCTAGGTTATTCAGCTGAAGAGAAAAAATACAATACATACACTCATTTCACATTTTGCTACTGCATAGTCCTGGAGATCTATCATGTGGTTATCTTTTAGAGAATCTGTTTCTTTCTTTTAAAATCAGATTGTAATTTTTATGCTTGTTTATACATTTGACTTCCAGAATGTCCTTTCTCATCATCTATAAAACAGAGTTACACATTGGGAATGGGTTGGTTGAAGAGAGCTAACTGTATTAAATTTTATGTTTGCTGTCAGACACAAAATGTAAGTGCAGCTGCAAGAACAAGACACAGACCTGTCATCTACTGCCTTGTAAATCCTGCCACATCCCCTACTGATATCACTGAACGTTTCTTGTTAGCTATAAAGCACATGGCTCACAAGTGGAAACTTGCAATTCCATAAGACATTACTCAAGTTTTAGTACATGAAAGTGAAATGCTGTATCTTGTCAATGCAATGGAGGCACAAATGTAATATACCTTCTGGGGTTCCAAATAGCAATGAATTGTAAGGGTAAGAACCACAATTTGACAGTAAAAATACTTGCTACACAATGTTCCCATGGATTTTTTTTTCCACATTATGGTATATGCATATTAAATGAATCAATCTGAAATTGTTGTTTCAAGCTCTTGGTGATGGTGCCTGCAATACATTTCTCTGACTGTTTACAATAATAACATATACTGATGGCCACTTACTCCAGTGGCTATTTATTTATTTATGTATTTATTTAGCCTAGATTCCTTTTTAGTAACTGGCATGATCGCTACTTATTTTTTTAATAAAACTCTCAAAAACGTGCTAGGCAATTCCCAAACAGAAATGCCCGATTTCCCCAGACCTAGTGACTAAATTAATCAAAGGACCTGAGCATTGAAATATGCAGCATTTCAATGTCTAAGTTTTATCTATCCTGCCACCCAGTGGAATTTTCATCTTTGGGTAAAATTTGCCATCCTTGAGTAAAATTCTGTGAATCAGCAGGATTCACAGAAACCAACAAGCAGAACAAGGAGCTTCTTAAGGAAAGCAGGGCCTAAGCCTCACCCATTCAAGGTAGCTATATGGGTAACTATGGGCTAAAACAGTGGTGCTGAAACTTTTTGTGCTGCAGGCCAAATGGGAGGTGCCTGGTCCATCCATGAGCCAGATGAATCTGGCAGGCCTGATCCCACAGCATGAAGGGGAGATGGTGCAGCCCAGCCCAGCTGCACAGGGCTTGGGAATTTGGCAGTGGTGGGTGGGTGGCAGTACTAATTGCTACCATTCCCATACTGCCAAATTTCTCCACCCATGGGGAGCCCTGCAGGCTGGATGTCCTGGCTCTGTGGGCCAGATTTGGCCCATGAGACAGTGGTTGAGCACCCCTGGGCTATAAGGATGTGCCTTTCCCACTGGGGATTCCTATCCATGAACCCTAGTCTGAAATTAGGAGCCTAACCTATGTCAAACATTTTCTTACAACACGGTGAGAGAAACTCACCCCTTTACAGCAATGAGCCAAGTATCAGGGGGCTGACCTGGAATGTGGTAGACCTGTTTTTAAATCCTCAGTCCCATTGATTTGGAGCAGGAACTTGAACCAAGGGACCTAAGCATCTCCCATACACCAGATTTCCCATATACCAGTCAACTGCCCTAACCATCAGGCTTTTTAGCAGCATGGGATAGTTATTGCTCAAACTCTCCTCATGGAGTTGGTTTCTTTGCATAAATACTTAAATATGTGTTGGAGCAGGAACTTGACATGACTATTCCACATCCTGGGCTGTGAAGTCAATCTCTTGCTTACACACATTCATACAATAGATATCTAATTCTGTATGCAATGTTGACGAACTCTAAGGCTCTTCATAGAACAAAGAAGCTGTTATTGCTGCTTTTGATATATTAAGAGACTTAGGCAAATCTCTGTCAACCAAATCCACGTGGGCAGGCCCTTCTGACTTCAGCAGAATTCAATGCGAGTATAAGAAATCTTTAAAACTCTGGTTGCAGAATTGGTGCCCTGCCTGTTATGTTTCTTTTCACTATTAGGAGTGTTGAGTACTTCTCAGTCTGGAAATATTTCATTTTCTCAGTGCAAAGCATAAAAATGTTACTGCCCAGTAACTTAACAACACTAGACTGTCTTTTCTAACTAAGCATGTATTGCCTTGCTCTGTTTTAATTGGTGCTGTTGCTCTGAAGTTTCCTCTTGAAAAGAGACCCAGAGTGCTTGGCTAGTCTTCAAATTAAGCAGACTATCTTCCTGGGGGTGCTCTGGAAGCACAGAGGTTTTATACCAGTAGCTAGACCTTTGTGGGGTTTGGCTTTATTCCTTTCTCTGAAGATGAACCAACAGATTGAAAGTTTAAACCAATTTCCTGTTTCTAACAAAATCCTGTGCAAAGAGACTGAAAGACATGTCAGTGATGCTGCTTATTAGAGATGGATGAACAAGGAAAAGAAAGATTAAGCAGTTCATCACATAAATTATTTGGTGAGATGTTCTAGCAGAGATTGACAGAGCTGTGTGGAAGTTTCTTGGTTAAAAACCTGGAACTTGCAAAGGTTCACTGAAAGTTTAGCAAGGTTAACAAATCATTTAGTGAATGTAAGTGAGTCCCAGCGTGGTTGGGAATTTGCCTAAGTAAAAACTGTTCTTCACAGGCTGCCTCCTACCATCTCTATCACATTAGGCTTCTATTTTCACTTCTGGATGTCCTCTTTAGAGGACAACCAGATGGACCCTTTATTCCTTTGAATTAGCATCTTCTGGGTAAGTGAGTGGCCTTCCCTTTACATCTTGTTGAAGCAGCAAGTTCTAAAATGGCTCCTAGTGTTAGCATTGGACCTCTGGTACTGAGGCATCCCAGAGCATTCTGGGATATTGGAAAATACCTCTTACTTTGTGAGAATGAGGACTCCCCAAAATCCCTGTGTTTGCTAATACATCTAATTTCCAGAATGTTAAGGATCCATTAGCAGCAGCAAGATCGCGGGGGGAAGCAGGGAGTTTCTCAATCTCAGTCCAAGGACAAGCCTAAGGAGGATGAGTATGGGGGGGAGGTCAGCAAGATTCTGCGTGATTATGTTGGAGGAGATCTGTTGTGTTTCCTGTCCATTAGCACAGCAATAACAGAATTAGGAAATTACATGGATACTCTAGGTCCCAAAAGTTATATTTACTAAATGTGTACAATATACAGGCCTAGTGTGTGTGTGTATATCTATATCTAGAGAGAGAGAGAGAGATTTCTGTTCGGTCTGCTTTCTAAATTTATAAAACACAGTGAGTGTCAATAAAGAAATACTGCTCACTTCCTATACATTAGGAAAGTGGAGCTAAAAGGCCACAGGCAATTCCATCTCAAGAAGAGCAGTGCTGAGGAGAGAAACAAATGAAAGCTCCTAGTTAAAAATTCAAGCTTCATATGAACTAAAATATTCTGGGAGATTTATCACAGCCTCTGTGAATATAAGCTAATAGATTACATTTATTTAGCTAAGACATCCAGATAGAGGGAAACGGTAAACAAGTTCCAATGATGCAGATACGTTTATGTGAGGTTTGCAGTTACCTAGGTTATGGGATATCAATACAAATGCTGTTTCTAAATCTATGGCAAAGAATTTGAGACAAACACATGATGCAGCAGAAGCAAATGAGAGCTATCAATAATGTCAGGCATTTATAATTTTTTTAATTTCAGCTGCATTCAAATACTGACTATTTCTTTAGGGCCAAAGAAGAAGAAAGTTCATACTTAAAAAGTGCAGATCACAGCTTGATGTTTTTATGCCATCCAATAATGGGTTACTGCTGGCTATTATCATTTTTCAGTATTCTTTGATGCACATTGATTCTGTACTAAAACTGTCTCGTATTGTACTGCCCACAACAGCACCCCCCTTGTACCTGCATACTCTTCCCCCCTGCACTTTTTTTTCCCCAAATAGTTAGTGCTATTAACTGCTGTTACAAGTGTTGCAAAACAGCCAGTTATGGTAACCCCGATGCAAAATTCACTGATTTCTATTCCAGATAAATTAGATACCTTGTAAAGCAGCTCATAAATTCAAAGAATAATATAATGCCTTTCCAATGGTACTGTGGTGTAGCACATTAAATGATCCTTAAATTGGAGCTTTGTTTGAACTCCACACATTTACCAATAGAAAAGGGAAAAGAGTAATTCAGCCTTGTATGGATTTAGAACAGAGAACTCATTTTTTCATCCACATCATTCCAAAAGGTAATTGTCCTTATCAAAATTGTACAGCATTGGATAAGTGTTATCCTTCATGAAAGTGCACAGACTGCAATATTTTACCAAGAAAAGTCCAGTTCTGTACAAAAGACATCTTCTTGGTAGACATTCAAGTAGTTAGAGACATTGATTGAGCCTGAAGGAAAAAAAAGATTGTCTTTTTAAGCAAACTCCCATTTTTATAGCTGGCATAGCTTGCTACAACAGCTTGCTATGGCTGTTAGCTCCATTTCTTCAGTTTGTTTTCAGCTCAAAATCAGAGAATGTCCATTAATGTTGGTTTAATTAATACAGGATGGCAGATGTAAAAGCTAGGTTTCAGTTCTGACTATTAATACAATAGGGCAAAACAGGCATTTAATACAAACATACTGAATATATTTCAGAAAGAGGTTCACCCCATCAAGTTCTGGAAAAACAGGACAGGTCAGAGCCTTAGCTGAGCTGCCCTCACAATCCAACCCATCACAGATTCCTGACAGCACTGAACACCTTTTCATGCACCAAGACGAACAGCTAGCTAGTCAGAGAAACAGTGCGAAAGAGGAGGGGGGAATCCAATATATTTAGTTACATTTTTTTTCTGTAAACTTTCTCTAGATACCAATGAATAATAAAAAACTTTAAGGGCAATAATTAACCACCCAGAAATGAGAATCTGATGAACAAAAGTGAAATGCTACCTTGCTATCTCACTTTGTTAGCTTCCTTTCCTTCTTAGAGTAAGCTACATACTCTTATATACTACCCATAGCAATGTGGCATGTGTGGAACATTTTAAAGAAACAATACCTCACATCTGACACTAAATAACATTTTGGCAAGAAAATGCCATGAATATAAAGTGAGATACCGAGACTCTGTATCAGACAGACTGATGTCTTGAAGGGTTTGCTTAAAATCAGTTTTAGTCCTTTAAACTGAGTGAATAGCTGTCATATATTATGTGTGTCAGTCTTTGGCTCCTTGCAATATCAAAATATCAGAAGCTATAGAAACTACTTAAGAATGTTTCTTTGCCAACCAACACAATATGAGACATACAATTAGTCATTATTCCCTGCCATGGTGTTCTTCTGCTGATTAGAAATAGCTCCAAGAAAATAATCACTGGGCCACAGAAGTAACTTTTCATCATCTAGGGGGGAGACAGAAATATCACCTCGTCTAAAATAGGTCATTTGGCATTAGAGCTTTGTGAAAAGCAGCTAACAGTTGTGGGTGATGAAACTAAGTGTTTTGATTTTGGAGAGACCTGTTTTATCTTTTAAAACAAACCAGTTTTGCCTCCAAGCAGATCAGCTAATTGTCCCCCCCCAGTCTGAAATGCCCTTTGTTTTTCTAATGGTCTTTCTTTATATTTCCCAATTCAAATGTATAAGAAGCAGCTGCAGTAGAGTTCTTACATGCTGCCTGACCCCCATCATGTGCAAATCAGTATAGCTACGGTGAAAATGCCCAGGCATGACCTTCAGTACAGGCCATATCCAGGACCCTGGGCAATGGATAATCTGGAGACCTCTCATTTTACTCATATATTTTATAAACACTGTTGGAGAATTTTCTGTGAAGAAATCTCCCAATGGAGTTCCTTGCTGAGACTGCCCCCATTATCCTATCATGTGATCTTAGCACTACTTTAACTAAAGCCCTGTGAGCCCAGTCTGGTTTAGGGATGTGAACGATTAAACATTTAAATAAGTATGTTTATATAGGTAATGCATTACCAGTTAACATTTAGCACGGGGCACAGTATGGCAGGGAAGGGACATGCCACAGGCCATAGGAGGGAAGGAAGGAAGGAGTGAGGGGGAGAGGAGGGGAGGGGAAGGCCAAGGAGGGACTAATAGTCTATGAAGTTAAAGAGGAAAACAGCTTATGGCCTGATGACTTGTCAATTAAGTAATTAGCTGCTCCTTCACAGGTGATCCCTCTCTCCCAGTGCACCAGCCACTTCAGTGGGCTGGGAAAGCCCCTCACCTGCTGCTGCTGCCTGCAGCTTCACCTGGGCTGTGTTGTCTGGCAGGCCTTGCCACTGCCTCCCTCCACCCCATCAAAGGACCCAGGGAGCATCTCTCAGCAGCAGCCTTGTCCAAACTGCTGTGTTATCGGTTAACCGTTTAACCAATATAATTAGAGGAAGTTAAACAGATAGTTTTTCAAACAATGTTTTCATCTCCCTCTGAATGGGATTCCTAATGCTGTCTCTTTGCCTTGACATTAGTGCTTAGCTACCAAGGTCTTTCAAATTCAGCTGTCCAATATCCTGGGAATCAGGGAAGCAAAGGTAGGAATACAGATGCTTATATTGTTATGTAGTGTTAATTATAGCCTTTGCCTGTAATAATTTCTGTGGGGCAGGAGGTGAGGGTCACATGCATTTTTTCAGGCTCCAGTCCAAACACTCCCTCCTCAATATGCTCCAATAGCTTCAATAGAATATCAAGGTGAAAAATCTTCTCATGAGATACCTTCAGTGTCTCTTCCATTCAAACAGTAGTGAAAGATCTGAGTTTCCCTACAAACTCAGATCAGTAGAGGACATGGGGGACAAGGGGGACATGGTGTGGATCAATACATAAGAAGCCCTAAAGTTGTTCTTTCACATAAGGAAAAATATGGGAAAGAACAAACAAATTACTGTTAAATCTACTGCAAAGATCTGAATCTTAAATGACTAAAATGAGCAAGTTCTAAAAGTTCTGATTTGCAACACAGAATTCCACCCATGCTAATTTAGAGAGCTAAATCTAATTTGATTTTGAAAGATACCTCCTGCAACTCATTAGCTGCATTTTGTCTGTATTCCAAGTCAAAAGAGATTTTTTTTAAAAAAAAGTTGTACATAATAAATTGAGGTTCCATGAGCAATTAAATTATTATAGTATAATTTCATTAAGGGCACAAACAGGAACATTTAGCTCTGGCAATGAATAGGAATTGGCTACATCAAATTCGTTATCAAAACACAGACAAGGAAATTATGTTAGCAATAAAAATTAATTAAGCCCAAAGATAAAGTTAAAATTAAGAGCCAAAGTCAATGAGTAAAGGCCAGATCCTCCAAAATTGTAAATCAGCCTGGAGCATCTGATGATGTGCATTTCAGGTCATGAAAGCTTGTGGTATATGTATATACATACATATGTATATGTGTGTGTGTGCACGCACACGTATTCTATAAATAAGCACGCATAAATATATACACACACATACACATACTCAGACCTATATATATAATAAGGGGGTGTGTGTGTGTGTGTGTGTGTGTGGGCACACATGCATTTTATATATATGCATCTATATATATACAGGCATCCCGCATCTTACGCACATTTAACTTGAGCGCATTCAACTATATGTGGGATGGGAGGGGGGGCAGGGCTTGAGTCTGCATGCGTCACTGCCGCTTACCTGGAGACCGAGCCACCACTACGCTGCCAGCGGTGACTGCCTCTGCCTCCAAAACATTCCGCCGCCGCCACGGAGCCGTGCCCGGAGCTGTGTGGCCAGCCACTGGGAGTGGTGGTGGCCAGGCGGCATGCAGCCATCCCCACCACCACCCTGTGCTGCGCTGCTGCCGCTGGTCGCACAGCTCTAAGCATGGCTCCACAGCGGTGGCAGGAGGTTTTGGAGGCAGAGGCAGTCACCACTGGCATGGTAATATGCAACTTCACTATACGCGATTTTCGCCTTTATGCACTATCTTTAGAACGTAACCCCCGCGTAAGATGCAGGATGCCTGTATATGCATACACAACCCCCCATATACATGTAGATATGCACACACACACACATATATATATACACACATAAAATTGCCTTAAGGCAATTAGCTTGTTAGAGCATGGACTGTTGGCAGAAGAGCTCACTCTGGGATCCCTGGGCAGCCTCCTTTTTCCAAGTTAATTATTTACAGTAAGTCATGTCATGGGGAAAGATGGGGAGGGGACCCAGGGTGAAATCTGCATGACCACAAGGAGACATCACAGCCACCCCTGGGGTGTGGCACATGTTACACTACATATATAACTAATACACACACACACACACACACACACACTAATATAAGGGACTCACACACTCCAGGGACTCCAAGGACTCCCCCTGCCACATACACTCATAACCTTCCATACCCACACACACTCACACCCTCCCATAGCCCCCATACACACTCCCACACCTGCCACCATACCCACACCCCCCACCCCAATCACACACCCCAGCTCAATACCTACCACACCCATACATACACCCTCCCCACCACACACATCCAACTCCCACTGTTCCCCACATATTTCCCCACTCTCCCCGCCACACATACACCCACCCTTGCCCACACACACCCACCCACCATAGCCACACTCCACACACACATACTTTTCACACCCTACCACACACACCGCACTCCCCAACCATACATTCTCCCAACCACACCCCCCATACATCCCCTGCATGCACCCCCTTACACACAATGCACAAGAGTAAGACTGTATTTTGAGCTATTATGCAATGACTTCTACGTGGCAAATGAGTGAATGTGCATCACATAGTTTGCAGCACCTCAAACAGCTTTGAGGCTCTGCAAAGTGAACATGCATGCTTGTGGGGATGCTCCCAAAGGTGCTCCCTTGATTTCCTTCTCAATTAGGTATAAGTGCTCTCTCATCATCTCTTAAAAAGGTGTGGGGCATGGATAGCAATGCTTTCTCTCTCTCTTACACACACACACACCCCTCCCATGGTTTCAGAGCCAATCCCACTATTTGGGGGGCATGGCTGACTCATGATTTTTGATCTCTTGAAGTTGGCAATAGTCATAGAGCCATAGAGAAGTGGGGCTCAAAGATACCTCCAGAGGTCAGCCAGTCTAACCCCTTGAGGCAGGATCATCCCTATCCAAACTATGCCACCATAATCTAAACTCTACATAAGATTACCATCAACCCTGACACAACAAAGACTACAGAAGAACGAATTGTCGTAGTCCTCTAACGAGGATTTAAGTGGAGCTGAACCTGGAAACTGTCCAGCCTACACCACGACCATCTTTGGTGTAAGTAAACAATCTTTAAATCAACCACTACGCGTCCGTGACTAATTCTAGCTCGCCCCCAGTCTTCTCCGGCCCCGCGTGCCCAGGCTGCTGGCCACAGCCTGCATGAGCAAAGACGGGCCCGGCTCGCCCCCGGCCCGCACATGGCGACGAGGATGGGATCAGGAGGAGACACATTAGAGCTAGAATTGGTTAAGAACTTCCCTTGGCGCGATAACCAACGCCAAGTGAAAAGCTTTGAGGAACTGGAGGCGCATATCGCTTACCACCAGGCGGGCGGAACGGGTGAAAGATTTGTAAGCGGACACCTGTTGCTAAAGGGAGAAGAGGGAGTCTCCGAAGACGGAGCCCCAAGAGAGAGGGAAGTTTATTTGCTTCCCGCGGCATTCGGGTGTATAATGAGAGATGAGCAGGTCCTGTTCAGGCCCCTCAATACTGTGTCCCTCGCTGGACCCAACCCAGCGGGCAAAACGAACCCGACCTTCACCCGGGAGTGTGCCCGATGCCTACGATATGCTCGGGAGAGTGAAGAACCGGAGCCAATCGGCCGGTTCCCTCCCCTCATGGCGGCCAGATTAAGGGGTCGCGAGCTACCATCCGAGCTCCGCGAAGACCTGGAAATGGAACGAGCCACAGATGAGAGGGTGGCCTCGCGGTACGACAAGGGGGGAGAATGCAGTGCAACTTTTTGTACGATTACTAATCTAATGTACAAGAATTTAAGTTTGAAAGCCCAGCTGCAGATGGCGATCCAAGCGGTCAAAGAAGCGGCTGAGAGAAAGGAACCTGAAACGTCAGTCTAAGATGGCGCCGAACAAGAGGGAGACCACGTGGAAGAACTGGAAAAGAAGGGTGGAGCTTCGGAGGAACCCGCGAGAGTTCGGTCGGCAACTCCGCCCATTAATGCGGCGGCGTCGCCGGCAACCCCGCCTAGTGACGCAGCGACGCCTCTACCGACCACGCCTTCCTGCCGACGAAGGAGAGAGTCAAGTGGAGGAGTGCATCCGCCCCTCCTGTCTGAAGCAGCAACAGCGGCAGTGACTCCCGCGGCAGCAGTTCAGCCTATAACAACATCAACTCCTGAAAAAGCAGCTTTCCCTACAACAATGATTAATCGAGTTGCTACTACCTACTATGCTCGCACCAGAACTGAGTTACAAGATTTATGTAGAGCATCAAGAATCCAGCCTGAAGAAACTCTAGCTGTATGGTTGGGACGTTTAGTCATGGAACTTGGATCCAACCTGCTGAGCCAAGAAGAAGCAAGTTTCCTAGTTAGACAAGCTTTGTGGAGTAGAGGACATGTCACTGACATCGACGTGATAGCGGCCAATGTTCACTGGCCTATTCCACTACCCGCGCTTGTTGCAGGACTGATTAGTCAGAAAGCCCACGTATGGCATGAAGGATGGCCAGAACATACCGGCGCAGAGCATCTCATGCTAGCAATCATCGGCGTCTCATACTGTGCCTGGAACCCCAGAGCATGTGCGCTGGGACTGACATCACTCCAGCGAATAAGACCATGGCCTCACCGTCACCTACAAGATCCCGGAACCGTTCCAGTAACCGTTCACAGCTTAGACAGTTGCCTCGAGATTTATGGGCGAAAAAAACATCGTCGTCCTCCGAATTCTGCTCAGTCCAATGGTGAATCAACCTGTAAGCAATCTTCTTTGTCAGTTGTCACGACTGCGTATCCTGATGGAGCCAAGATTGTCTCTTGATCGGGACTGTCGACACCCGACTGGACTTCAAGGCACCAAACGTCATGAATCCGATTTTCCACCACTACCACCGAGAACCCTAGAGGAACGATACATGTTTGGATTTCTCCTACAGCGTTCTGGACTCAACAAGCAGCAGCTTCGGATTTTAGGAGACGCAGGCCAATGGCAATTGGCCTATGAGTTAGGTTTTCGTTATTTAGAAGAGCCAGATGATGGATCCTCAACGATTTCATGCAATTGAGAATATGAGCCATAAAAATTGTTTAAATCTGTTGAATAAGATCATTGATCTATTTTTTTTTAGAGTTTTCTGTTTACAGATCCGAGATTCAGAGTGCATGGAGAAGAGGAGCCCTGAGAGGGATGACATCACCGAAAGAAGTGAGGGCCTGACGTATGAATTCGCCATGATGCCCACTGAAGCCCTGATCGTGCAATTTTGTTATGAATCAGATTATGTGTTTGTGTTGATTATTGTTTCTTGATTATTATGTAACTCAATCCCAGGACAGCGGATCTTATGTTTGTTTATTTGTTTGTTTGTTTGCTTATCTGTTCGTTTGATGACTCACGACAAAGTTCTAGATCACTAGAATGATGAGTGTATAGCATAATTTAGCTATGCTCTCAGCAAGGGGGGATGTCACAACCCAAAGTTGTGATTTTTTGTTTGTGTGTGCTTCGGCACTGCTAAATTATTTTTCCCACTAAATTGCAGCTTCCTTGCATGGTAGAGTTTTCTGCTGCAGAAGAGAAACCCGGTGCAACGGAGTATTCCCGCCATTTTTGTAGCTTTCTTTGCATGGTGCATTTCTTTTGCATCCAAGAAATGCATGGTGCAAGGAGTTCCTGCCATTTGTATGAAGATTCGTGCCACATTATTGGCTGATTCTAATACACGCACACGTGGCGGCTAGTGATTGGCTTGCTAGCTGTATAAAGAGCTTGGGTGGTTTCCACCCAAGTTGGAGAGAGAGAGCAATTGGAGTTCGAGAGGGAGAGCGTGAAGATCTCTAAGCGCTGCGGATCCTTACGGACCCAACGCTTTTCTTAAAAGGCAATAGAGGCCTGATAACCGAACCCGCGGAGCTTCAACAACTCTGGGGAAAAGAACAAACAGCCTCTAGCCTCTCCCCATCGCCGATAAATTCCTAGACGTATCCCTTCCTGTACGAGAAACTACCGAACCCGCGGTGCTTCAATAACTCCGGGGCAAAGAACGAATTGTTGTAGTCCTCTAACGAGGATTTAAGCGGAGCTGAACCTGGAAACTGTCCAGCCTACACCACGACCATCTTTGGTGTAAGTAAACAATCTTTAAATCAACCACTACACATCCGTGACTAATTCTAGCTCGCCACCGGTCTTCTCCGGCCCTGCGTGCCCGGGCTGCTGGCCACAGCCCGCGTGCGCAAAGACGGGCCCGGCTCGCCCCCGGCCCGCACAGTGGGAACATGCTATTATTTTTCCTCAAAAGTATTAGAAATCCCCCATGATTTTAAGAAAAAAAAAAAGTGCGACAGACAGCCCCAAGAGATTATTCCATTAATTGTTTAGGGCACTCTCCTGTGAGGCACTGATGCCCCCGTGAGAATTCCTAAATACTCTCTGGACTTGCCCTCAGTAGCATAACAAGGATTGGGCAACTGAAGCACCATCCCCAGGCTCAAGAATGGTAGCCCCCAGGTAGCCCATGCCATAGGTTCAGCTGCAGCCAGTGTGTGGGAGGTCCATCTCACAGCTGCAGCAGCCTGGGCCCACACTGCTGCAGGCAGTGACCCCATGCCATAGAAGCTCAGACTTTACACCCATCCACCACCCCCCTCTGCCCCCAAACACAAACATGCAAAAGGTTGGCAAGCCAGTCAATTGACCAGTCAAATGATATCAACTGACTGCTTATTTTTTTACCACAGTAAAAAATTGTCAACAATTTCATAAAGCCGAGAATGCCCTTATGCAGGTGGCGACCTACTTTTTTATTACATCATAGTGTCATCTGTTAGCAATGGCAGAGAGTGAGGGCTCCTTGCCCTTCAGGGTTGCAGGAGGCAGGATACGCACACACTCTATTTAGAAGTAAGTACCCTCTGCCCTGCTCCTCTCTCCTGAGCTCTTCCAGCCTCCTGTCCCTTCCCTCCATTAAGCCATGTGGAGTTGCAGGTGCTATTGTGTGCTGAGGGTGAACCAAAACCAGCAGCACGGAAAAGCTTCTCCTACCAGCCATCTGCTGTGACTTCAGGCATCTCCAAATGCAAACAGGCAAATGCTTGAATAGTTGGCCTGTTGCCTACTTAGCAGTTTTAAAAGATGACTTTTGGCTTTTATCATTGCAATGGGTGTTTTATTCTTTTTGGTAACTGTTCGGCTGACCATGGGGTTTCAAATAAAAGCCAAGAAAATTATGAAAAGAAGAACTGTTCAGTCTTGTATATCACTCCAATTTACACTCATCTAATATTGATAGTTAAAAAAATATTCTATAAAATATTTTAGAATTTAATTTAATTGTTTCACACTAACAGTTAACTACCATTTTTTTTCTTGGGGTTAGCATAAGCATCTAGCCTATTGAAGGTTAAAGTCTCCCTATCCACTGTTCTAATAAATTCATGCTTAAAATATTTGACCATTAGTTGGCAATATTTGACCTGTTAATGGACCAAGTGTTTTTTTGAGCAAATGCCCAACCTTAACACACATACACACTCTGCCCATGGTGCTGAAATAGCTAGCTATGCCATTATTTGTCCTGATGGCTACCCAAAGGCAATGGAAAGATCCCAACTGATCTCAGTATCTTTTCAATCCTGTTGGTATCTGTAGAACTTGTTTCAGAGGATGGGGCTAAGCATGATTTTCCCTTTTACAGAATTAATTTGATTTCCAAGATTTTAACCTGTCCTTAAGGAAAGCAAGGCAAAAACAAATAGAAAGCAGGTAGGATAGTAGATTTGCACCACACACACACACACACACACACACACACACACACACACACACACACACTTTGGTTACTCTACAGCACTGGCTTTCATGGTGGTGAGCTGGTGATGCTGTGAGTTTCTGATGAAGTGAGCTTCAGCTAATTCAAGCTCAAACTGTACATATATCAACATTATTTAGCCTATAAAGTGAAACTGTACCCTATCTTCTGCTTGACTTCAGACTAACATGGCTAACTATGTCTCTCTGCTCATGAAAAATGCAAGCCAAGAGATGTTTAACAGGCACTGCAAACTTGCTGAATCAAGGCCCTGTTACAAATGAGATAGTGTGTGCTGCTGGCTACCATCTAATTTTTTTAAATATTGAAAATCCACTCCCACAGGTAGAGTAGAGAGATCAGTTTAACTCATGCTATAGACATATAAATGTAAGGTTGAAATTACAGCATATAGAAAAATCAATACACAGTAAAAGTTTATTACACATCAATTAAATAAGCAGGAAAACACTTCTTTCCTCATGTTACCTACAGCAAAAATACAGTGAAATTACCCATCACTGTTCACCGCAATCTTTTACCAAAAATGAAATCTCACGTTTGAAAACAGAGTCCCCATCTGCACAAGTAAATATGCCTCCAGCTGTTACTGATTATGGGAGCTTTCACGTGTAAAGATAGAACTATTGAATAATTTCATTTGTCGTCTTTGAGATGACAAAGATTGGAATGAAACTTGTATCACCAAGAGTGCCTCTAGTCTGCCAGTAAACAATGCTAAAGTTTTTAAAGGTGCTAATTACAGTCTGTTATAACTTGACTGATCTACAGAGACATGCTAATGCCAATCAGAACTTGATCAATCCTTGCAGGATGGAAGTTTCTACTCCTCCTTTGCACATTTGATTTTGAGGCCCAAATTCTATTACCCTTTTTGGCATAGATCACAATGCTTTTGAGGGGAAGCTGTCTATGAGGACCTTTTAGGAAGCAGCCTTGTTTGGTCTCCCTCTCCTGAATTACCCCCTTGAAGCCAGCCCTGGTGGGCCTTCACAGTGGGCAAGCCCTGACTCCTTTTTGCCCCTAACTTTCCTAGTTATCTGTAGTACCCCCACCTTAGAAAGCTCCTTTTTCAATCAACTGCTGAGAAGAGGGCATGTTTTCCTTTTCAAAGAAGGGAGGCAAGGGGGAAGGGGGTCCAAGTGCTGATGTCCCAAACCATACAGCAGACAGCTCTGCTCCAAACAATCTTTATTGTGCCATTGTAGTTCTCTTTTTTCTTCCTCAGACTTAAATTGTCCTCCCTGGAACTATTCCTTTCTCTCTCTGTCTTGCCTGAGACTTTTTCTTGTCCTCCCTAAAACTAGACCTTCACTACCCAGCTCTCTCAAAACCTCACTCTTCCTCCTCAGCCATCCCCCCTTGGAACAAAACTGTTACAAAACTATAATATTAAGGTGGAGACAACATTTACCCAATAAAATGAAATGAAGTAATGAGGG
Source organism: Alligator mississippiensis (assembly GCF_030867095.1). NCBI lineage: Eukaryota > Metazoa > Chordata > Crocodylia > Alligatoridae > Alligator > Alligator mississippiensis. Next base: position 94,247,543 of record NC_081825.1, read on the forward strand.
GCCAATCAGGGGATCCATGGTACCCTTTATGCACCTAAATTTCACTCACCCAGCTGTGTAAGTGGCATTTTTGGCACCTGCACAATGTTTCTGATTTTCTTACCTTCTATTATCTGTGCAGTCCATAGTGCTTATGCATCCATACCACTACTGTGTGCCCACATTAGGCCAGGCAGGTACGGTTACAGATGTGATTACACTGGGCACATGTAAGTCACAACATTGTAGCTGGACAACAACCCACAACTTGCAGATGCTAGGCACTGAAGGAGGAGGACCTTCCCATGTTTAAGGCCCAATGCCTGAGTGTTCAAGGAACTCACCCAAATAGCCTGACCACAGGTTAAGCATTCTCCAGTCCCCTTTCTAATGCTTTTTTTTAAGCTGGCCCCTTTGGCAGCCAAGAGATGGAGATAATGTGGGGCCAGGAGAAAGCAATTAAGATAGAGGGCATGTAGCTCAGGGAAGGAAGCAGGTCCTAGGTTTTAGCCTGGCAGGACAAATGGGGCAGAAATTTTCCTACTAGTCTCCTTCCATTTTGTCCAAGGACTTTTAAATGTAAGGTAGGGTGGTTCAGCTTCAAAAGTAGCACTGGAGAACGGGCTGGAAAATACCTAATCAACTGTGTAGTCACTAGAGCACTATGGTGGGAAGTCAGAGACACACGTTCAAATCCTCTCTAGAGATGGGGTGCAAAGCCCAAAAACTTGCACCCCTGCTTTCCAGTACCTTAATTGTTCACTTCTTGGGACTAAAACAAGCTGAGGGGCATTCCCCCTGCCTGTGTGTGTGTAGCTACTTGGCCAGTGGGTAGCATACTGAACATAGTATCATGTGGAGGCAAGATGAGCCTGAATTTAAGATGAACCTCCAATAATTAGATTCTATACATTTGTTAAAATTTTCCACATACAGAATCTAATTATTGGAGAGTCATCCCTCCCCCAGCCCTGGACTGCAGGGGTGCAGGCAGTGGGGAGGCAAGTGGTGTGGGGAGGTCAAGCAACTTGTCCCCTGCCTGTGCCTACCCCCTGTCACCTCTGCCCCCTCCCCTCCCGCAGCCTCTCCTTCCCCATCCTCCCCAGCCTCTGCTCTGTGCTGGTAGGCTCCATCCCCATTCTTGCCTGTGGCACTGAGCACAGCCCCAGCCTGGCCCCATAGCAGCCATATGAGTTATGCACTGCTGCTATGGAGCCAGGATAGGACCATGCTCAGTACCACAGGCTACAGCATGCACAGAGCCTGCCAGTGTGGAGCAAGGGTAAGGGGAGAAGAAGAAGGTCAGGCAGAGGGAGCAGAGGCTGCATGGCAGGAGGGAAGATGGGGAGAACAGAAGTGAGGGAGAAGAGATGGCAGGATGCAGAGGCAGTGGGGGGCAGGGGGAGCAAGCAGCAGCTGAGGCTACTGCTGAACCCCAGGTAAGGGCTGAATCTCAATCCACAGAAGCCACCTGCTCCTTCCCCCCTCACACACACTGCCCTCATACATGATTCTAAGATGAGGGACTTCCCCCCCACCCCACTGTTAAATGTGGGGGTACCTCATCTTAGAATTGAGTAAATATAGTAACAAAATTGCAAACTGCGTGTAGATGCTAAAATTGCTGCATATGTGGCTGGACATCATTTAGATCCATAAATTGTAATAACATTCCACCCTTAGTCTTTCATGGACCTGCATATTGTAACCTGTCTTATATAATGTTCAAAATGGGAAGGAGTTTTGCAGAGCTGACTCACCACAGATCACCCACCATTGCTCCAGCTCTCAAGAACAGGTTCCATGTAGCTAAGTGGCCGATCTCTGCCCTCCTTTGCAGAGGTGCACATACATTGGCCCATTTACTCTGCTTTCATAACTGGGCGAAATTCCATCTTATTTAATAGGCTGGTCCCATTGTCTTTGTTGAGTTTTTAGGAGTGTGATTTAAGGCACAGTTCAGACCAATAGAAGCACAACTGAATTTGAATGAATATTGAAATTTCTTTAACTTCTCAAAAAAATTAAGCAGTCAAACAAAATACACCTATTAATTTGCCTGATTTTTCACCTTGTTCTGTACACTCAGATATCTGTTGGAGGTCTTATTGTTTTACTGAATGCTATTTTTTCCTGAAGCTTTAGAACTGTTGTCAGCAGTGTCACAACCCAAGGGTGTGATTTTTGTTTGTGTGCGCTTCGGCACTGCTAAATTATTTTCCCGCCACTTGTAGCTTTCTTTGCAGGGTGCATTTCTTCATTGCAGCACAGAAATGCATGTTGCAAGGAGTTCCCGCCATTTGTATTTAGATTCGTGCCCCACTATTGGCTAGTTCTAAATTATTCCTACGTGGCAGCTAGAGATTAGCTTGCTAGCTGTATAAGAGGCTTGAGTGGTTTCCGCCCAAGTTGGAGGACTCCATGAACATCAGGAGGAGGAGACTTCACATCTCGTGAAGATCTCTAAGCACTGCGGAGCCTATTGGACCCAGCGTGAATATCAAGAAGGCAACAGGGGTCTGATCAGCCTCTAGCCTCTCCCCGTTGCTGAGCGCAATCCTTGACGTACCCTTCCCTGCGCGCAAAAGTTCCACGGAGCCTCGAACACTTCATGTGAGTGAATTGTGAGTGAATCCAGAGCTCTGTCCGAGTCCTAAAACTAGGATTTAAATGAAGTATTCCTGGAAGCTTTCCAGCCTGCACCGCGACCATCTACTGTGTAAGTAAACAATCTTAAACAACCATTAAGCGTCCGTGCCTAATTCTAGCGTGCTGCCTGCCTTCCCCGACCCAGTGTGTCCGGGCTGCTGGCCACAGCCCGCCGTGCAGAAAAAGGGCCTTGGACTGCTCCCGGCCCGCACAAGCAGTATATAGCTTTGTACCTACACATCAGCGAATTATTTATTAGTGTACATGCCATACCTTATTTCTTCTCATCCATAGATTCATAGATTCATAGGTGTTAGGGTCGGAAGGGACCTCAATAGATCATCGAGTCCGACCCCCTGCATAGGCAGAAAAAGAGTGCTGGGTTCAGATGACCCCAGCTAGATGCTTATCTAACCTCCTCTTGAAGACCCCCAGGCTCAGGGAGAGCACCACCTCCCTTGGGAGCCCATTCCAGATGCATGTGTGTCACATCCACAACTCTTAATAATAGATTCATAGGTTGATTAATAGATTCATGGATTGTTAGGGGCTAGAAGGGACCTTGTAGATCATCAGGTCCAGTCCCCCTGCACTAGGCAGGAAAAGACAACTGGGATCAAGCGACTCCAGCGAGGTGACTGTCCAGTCTCCATTTGAAGATGTCCAGGGTAGGTGACTGCACCACCACTGGAGGGAATTTATTCCATAGTCTGGACATCTTCCCTGACTGTGAAGGAGTTTTTCCTGGAATTGAGCCTGAAGTGGCCTTCCAGAATTGTGTATCCATTGCTCCTGGTCTTCCCCAGGGGTGCCCTGAACAGCTGTTCACCAAGTTCTTGATGTACTCCCCTGATGCAGCAGTAAGTTGCTACCAAGACCCTTCTCAGCCTTCTCTTCTGTAGGCTGAAAAGGTCCAAGTCACTCAGCCTCTCCTCATATGGCTTGTTTGCAAGTGCCTGACCACACAGGTGGCTCTTCTCTGGATGCTCTCAAGTTTTTCCATGTCCTTATTGAAATGCAGCACCCAGAACTGGATGCAATATTCCAGCTGTGATCTCACCAATGTGGAGTGCAGTGAGAGTATCACTTCCTTAGTTTTGCATGAGATGCAACTGTTAATGCATGCTAGCGTGTTGTTTGCCCTGTTGGCCACAGCATCACACTGCCAGCTCATGTTCATGCAATAGTCAATCACTACCCCTAGGTCCCTTTCAGCCATGGTGCAAGTTAAATTGTCACCACCGAGCCTATAGGTATATTGGGGATTGTTTGCCCCCAGATGGAGCACCTTACACTTCTGAGTGCTGAACTTCATCTGGCTCCAGTCTGCCCAGCTCTCCAGTCTGTCCCGGTCCACCTGTATTTGCAACCTATCTTCTGGCATGGTCACACTCCCCCATAACTTGGTCTCATCTGTAAACTTGGCCAGTGAGCTTTTCACCCCCACATCTAAATCACTGATAAAGATGTTAAAAAGCACCGGTCCAAGCATGGACCCCTGAGCGACACCGCTAGCCACTTCTCACCAGGATGGCACAGATCTATTCATGAGAGCTCTCTGAGTCTTACCATGCAGCCAGTTTTCCACCCACTGAACTGTTGAGCAGTTAAGCCCACAATCTTCCAATTTTTCCACAAGGATATGGTGAGATAATAGATCAAAAGCTTTTTGGAAGTCTAGGTATATAATGTCAACCCTCTCGCCTGTGTCCAGGTGACGAGAGACCCGTTCGTAGAAGGAGGTGAGATTGATAAGACAAGACCTACCTGTGACGAACCCATGCTGGCTATCATTCAGAATCTTATCCTGAATTAGCGTATCACACATAGATTCTTTAATGAGTTTTTCCAGGATTTTCCCTGGGATGGAGGTTAGGCTGATTGGTCTATAGATGCCCAGGTCTTCCCTCTTCCCCTTCTTGAAGATGGGCACAATGTTGGCCCTCTTCCAATCCTCAGGAATCTCCCCTGTGCGCCATGTATTCTGAAAGATTTTTGCCAGGGGTTCCGCAATGACCTTAGCCAGCTTCTTCAGCACTCTCAGGTGAAGTCCATCTGGTCCTGCTGACTTATAAAAGTCTAGCTTTTCTAATTGATTTTGCACCAGCTCAACAGCCACAATGGAAATAAGCAGACCATAAAGCTTGAGCCACAATCTCATATCCTCTAACAGAAACAAACAGAAGCGAAGGAGATGTGGGAAGGAGAGAAGTGTTCATGTGGGAGAGTAGTATCCATGCAGAAGGCTTCCAGTCCTGCCCCACTTTCTGTGGTCATCTACACCCACAAAAAATTATGACCATATAAAGTGCAACAGAAAGAACATGCTCTGGGAAGGGCTGAGAGTATGGACAGTCCCTTATAGTATCTGTAGACTGCAGCTGGGAGGTGCAACTGCAGCAGTAGTAGGCATACCTAAACTAGCTTTAATTTAGCCACTATGGGTAATAATGGCTGTGTGGAGATGATACAATGGGCATGTGTGCATGACACATTAAAGCAGGCTAAATGCTTTTGCACCACTTTAACGGTGTCGGTGTTTGCACACATTGGCGGCGTATTGTGTATTAATTAGAGCCGCTGTAGCAAATTCAGCAGCATAATGCACCTTAAACAACTTGGGGCACAGCAAACTAAAACTCCTTTGAGGAGTTTTAGTTTTCTGCCCTACCAGCTGCGGAACGAAGCGCCAAGCTCCATGCAGCGCAGGGGCTCTGCAGGAAGCCCTGCAGGCAGCCTTGGCAGCAGCTCAGAAAGGCAGGCTCTGCCCAAGAGAGGAAAAAAAATAAAGTGGCAAGCCTGATCCCACCCCCCACCCCAAGCTGCCTGCCTGGCTGAGCTGCATGGGGGCCCGGTGTTTCCCTCTGTGGCTGCAGTGCCCCCCAGAAGCAATGGAGCCAGGCAGCTGTGGGTGGGTGCTACCTGGGGGGAGGGCGCTGCTGCTGCAGATGGAAGCACTACCCCCCGCCCCCTGCAGCCCAGTGACCACTCCACCCGCCGACAGCTTGGCCTCCCCTCTCTACCAGAGGCAGGTAAGTCAGGTGTGTGCATGACATGGGGGTTTAATTGGCCCTAAATTGAAGCAGTGTTTTAAAAACCCACCAGTTGAAGTTATTGCCCCCATTTTGTCTATACATGCTCAATAGCAGTAAAGACACAGCAGCATGGACTCAGCATGGGGTCAACAACCCACCCAGTAGGTTATCCTGTCATGTTCTCACTGTTACCCATGATGGCTACATTAAAACTATCTGGGATATAGCTAAACATGCTGCAAAAATACTTACAGTTAGAAAATAGATGTGGTTTCTGCCCTGGACACTAGTGCTACACAGTTCCAAAGGGAAATAATAGTATTGGGTTCCAGAAATCATTTCCTTGCAAGGGCTTTTGTATGCTGAAATTCTCCATGTGGCAGTCAATGAGAATATGACTTCCAAGTCATATTCCAGACTGCCACTGACTACAGTTGGGTACTGGAGAAAAATGTGGAAATTCGAAGCCATATTACCATTGCCCCTAATACACATGTGATTCCCTTTAGATATCAAGAAATTTGTGACACTGGTGGGTTGCTTTCTTTTCATCTCACAGGCCGGAGCTGATGGTGAAGCAAAGCTCATCTCTGGCCTCAGACAGGAATGACAAAGAACAAATCCAGTGTGACAAAATATACTGAATTCCCTGGGCCCTAACCTAGTTTGAAAGATTAGTCCTTTGAGGGGGATGTAGTCTGTTATGTGCTTCTTCTGCACTCCTAATGCAGACAAAAGTCCAATCAACTTCACTAGGAGTCACATTTGTCTGAGTAGAAGGTGCAGGAGTTCTCAATTACCCTACTTGTATTTATTCCTTAGTTTCCAACTATTGATCATATCTCAGTAATTACAAATATTACATTTGTAATTTATTTTTCTAATCACTCACCATGCATCCCTAAATTACAAAGTGCTTTTCTCCATTTGCCAAGGAGTGGTTAGACAAAAGGGATCACAAATACAACCACAAATAAACTGCAAAAGATGTTGATTTTTTTCCAGTTACCATGAAACATCAGCCTATATATTTGCAAGGCAATGTGTATGGATTCACCACATGACAACCACAAGCTGCAGTATACTTCAGTGCCCAAACCTTGCCAAGGGTTCTCAAAATTTACAGGAAAATATTACATATTTCTACGTGCTAATTTTAGAACCTGTGAACTGTTAGAAATCGCAAATACACAAAAGGCTTAAATTAAGAAATTGCTTTGTTTACTTGATGGGAAAACTTGATGATAGAAGACTTCCCAACATCTCCCTTGCCATCAGGAATAGCTAGGACTCAGAGAGACATATTACAACCAAGGATATAATTAGCTGACAGTTCTTATTTGTTAATCACGGCCTCATAGATCATATCTATAAAAGAGTGACAGTCCCATAATGAAATCTATCCTTTGAAAGTGACACCAAAAGTTAATGATGAAAGTATATATATGTTATTTATTAGGTATATCCCAAAGGCTTTAAGACTATGTTGAATTAAAGTGTTTCTCATCTGTAGTTCAAACATCCTATCCCACTGTCTATTCCAGGGGAATTCAGTCCAAGGGAATTCATTAAAAAGTTGCTACATTATACTGCTAAAAGTTTTAAAGTGTAAGGTGGGAGGAGATGTTTTTGTGTTTATTTGAAGTTTGAAGTCTTCTCTTTGGTTATTCTTTCCAGGGTAGAATGGGAATAGTTTCTTCCTACAATCTCTGTTGTACTATTTATTATTTTCTACTCAGATTATGATCTAATACCTACAGCTAGCAGCAGGTGGTGGACAACAGTGGGTGTGTCTACACGTGCATTTATGCCAGTTTAAATTTACTGCGCAGTAAATTACTGTGCAGGAAGTGGAAATAGGCTGGCATCTACACATGCAGGCATTAAAGCACATTAACACTGTGTGCGGACTGATTTGGAACTAAAGTTAGTCCCAAGTCAGTCCACACACAGTGTTACCATGCAGTAAGGCATCTACTTGTGTTTTACTGCACAGTAACTAATCGGGCATAAATTTGATACCTGAATGATGCAGGTATTGAATCTATGCTCAAGTTGGCATAAGTCTCCATATTTACTGTGCAGTACAGGCATGCACATGTAGACACACACCCGTACTGCACAATAATTTTGGATACTAGGCAGTAAAATGTGTATGTGTACATGCATCCAGTGTTTGGTGCTGCACAAATAACCCTTGTCCCACACATAAGAATCTGAAAGGCAAAGACAGCATCTGGAGACTTCACAGAAGAAGTGAATCTTTGCAAGGGAGTCAAGAGATAAGGAGCATTGAGTTAGGGATGTCTAGCTGAAAACCCCAGATTGGTTAGGGAAAGTAGGGAGATACAGACAGTTTTCACATTGGGTAGAATGACCAGATCTATTATAAATGCTTTGAAAGTTAAACTCATAGCTATGAAAGTAGCCAGATTTATTATGATTAAGTCATTTGCCCACCTAAGAGCAATGGAATATTATCACTGAGAAAGTCTTTGAAGATTCCCAAGCATATCTTCCAGCTTTCCAAGCAGCTGCGTAGAGAGTAGTGCCACAGAGAGATCATACCACTTCTGAAGCAATTCATTTACTGTTTCAAATTGAAGGAAAATTTAGTTCGCTCTCATTTTTGGTATTGTTATTCTGAGCTGTTTATCAAAATTCAAGCCAGACTGATCTTCTTTCTCCAGCAGTCGCTTTTATTCTTGCTAATCTGCACCCCTCTGCAATTTGCAATGAAGCAGGCAGACAGGTGAAATTAACATGCCCTATTCATTAAAAGTTCTGCTGCCAGAACAGGTTCCAGTTCTTTTAATCACTTTAGATAACACTAACAGCACTAGCAACAGACGTATGGGTAATAGTTCATTAACCATCTTCCAGGGGGTTTAGTGCTGTTAGTCCGAGATACAAACAGTTATTTTTTCAGATGAAAGGATAACAACTGAAATGATGCAGTAGCTTTAAAACAAAACAAAACAAAACAAACCACCAATCATTATTTGTGTGTGTAAACACTATGGCCTGATCCAGACAAGCAGGGATGTGCACTTCTAGTGGCACATATATTAGTGGCACAAAGTGGTGTCACTTTGTGCAACAGAGCACACCCCTACATGTGCCCTCTGTTGCAGGCTGTGCCCAGCTCCCGGCTGCTCTCCATGTGCTGTGGGCGGGGGGTGGCTGCGGCACAGGGTGCTTCAGCTCAGGGCTAGCCAGCAGGCAGCTCCCGCACTAAGGCACCTTGCACCCCAGCCAGCAGGGGAGCAGCACACTAAGGCACGCAGAGACAGGGGATGAGCCAGCCTAGGGCTGCCTGCTCCCCCATCTTGAGGCACATAGCATCCCAGCCAGGTGCGTGTACCTCAGCTCAAGAGTATCACAGAAAGTGGAGACTGGGAAGCAGGCAGCCCTGTTTCTGCAGCTCCCCCATCTCTGCATTTGTCCCAGTGAAAGCTATATTCATGTGCTTTGCATCATGTTTTTTCCTGGGGTTTTTTGCGGAGTGGGGGTTGCTGAGGGAAATCCCTGTAGCAAATGTTGCCCTTGCACTACAAATTAGTGCCATGCATGGCATAACATGCAATGCACATGGTTTGTGGCATCACAAAGAGGTTTATGGCACCACAAACTGCATGTGCCTACATGCGTGGATGCACCCTATAACCACGTCCACACATGGTGTGGACATTTGGTTCTCTGGGGACAACTAGCTGTGGCGCACCTTGCCTCACCACTACCTGTCCCCAGGGAATGCCTGTGCCACGCATGCTTTGGTGCATGGTAAGTTAGCCTGGGTGGGATAGAGGAGGCTCGGGCCAGCACTGGGTTGGCCCCAGCAGCCTTCTCTGGGGTCTTGGGCACCTCCTGGGGCTGCAGCAACAGTGATTCTGCCACACAGAGCCTGGCTGACAGCCACAGCACCGCTCCAGGAGGCCCAGCTCCGCTTTTGAGTGGTGTGTGTTGCCCATGCATGTGCTGCTCCACTTTTTTTTCCATGCGTTTTTTTGACCTCTGAATTATTGTGGGGTCAAAAAGCCCCGTGAGAAATAAAAAGCAGAGCAGTGCATACATGGGCAGTGCTCCCTTGTAGTGGAGAGAGCATCTGAATATGCAGTATGTGGCACCACATATCACGCAGCTGTGCTCATCTGGACATGGCCTATAGGTTAAAATTTTGTCCCACTTCAAATATTCAACAAATCTTATCTGATGTAACTGAAAATAAATTTTTACCCAATGAATACTACATAACCTATATATTCTCATGACTTTCAGCATAAATAAGAAAGAATTACTTTTACATGCACAGAGCAAGATGCAAAAGCATGTATTAAATGATTGGTATTTATCCCCTAAAATGGGTATTATTTCTTCTAAACTGTAAAGCATCAATTAAAGTATTGTCTGGATTCCTCGGTGTTATCAGTGTATATAATATAAGCTTCCTTGGTGTATATAATATAAGCTTGGAAAACAGGATTAATAGATAACTATAATGCTTGATGGGTAATAAAATCCGCTGTTTGCATAAGTGAAATGTTTTCAGACCAGTTAATCTCTTCTAATTTATTGTTTTGGATGCGTATCTGAAAAAGCTTTCTGAAAACGTCAAGAAAATTAGTCATATTGCCCGAAAGAAATCCTTCACAAAACATTTTACCATGGCATGCAGTCAGACTACTACAAGGAGAGCTAAATAGCTCTTCCTTTATTTCCAGTGACTCCCCTCTCACTGTTACATGTGTTTTATATTTATATATTTATACAGGATCCTGAGTGTTCCTAGAATGTTAACAGCTTTACCATCTCCCTCATGCACATATATATAATCAATTGACTAGACAAAATGGTTTTGCCTCTTTGTGATTACAAACAATTCTAAAACGTTCAACAAGTTTGACAACCTGTTTTGATGTTTTCACACAGTTTAATGCTAAAGGCACAGATCTAATATCTGAAGAAGATTCAGGTCTCTTGCAACAATAAATTATTTTTCCCTAGGAAGTGCTGGGGTGATGTAGCCACAATGATTCAGGACAAATGCAAGAGGCAATAAAATGGTGCAATAAAATATAATCACACACTAAAGTCCTGATCTCACATTTTTATTTTGGCTAAGTTTCTTTATTTGTTGATTTCTTATATTTCACTCACTGAATAAGTGCTAAATCTTGCTGGATAAGATTAACTCTTCTAAAATTCTTTTCTTGGAAAGTAACAGTGGTAATCCTGCATCTCTTGCTCTCTCTTTTTCTCTATCCCCACTTAGAGCAAATATATCAATCAATCAATCTGTCTATAGCCTAGTCTGTGCATGTCCTTTCTCAGCAATCGTTGAGGTGAGTGCTTGCTCATAAAACCTTATGCGTATCTGATTCAGTGGGTATGTCTATGCAAGATGCTAACTGTGCAGTAACCTAAAAATACTACGCAGTAGCGTCACAGCACAAATAGTACTAATACACTGCTGCACAGTATTATTAGGCTACTGCCCAGTAGCATCACTAAAAAGGTGTTTGGCAGTGCTACTGCACAGTAACTCTGGTTACTAAGCATTTATTTAGTACTTGATTATACAAGTACTAAATTAAATGAGCAGTAACCATTGTAAATTAATGAATGTGTACACGCATCCAGGCACTCTATAAGGTGCATCTCTATCCTGCCTTCTTCCTGGTCAAAAATGAAGTATTATAAAGAACAGGCTTGATATAAGAGAAGGTGATGTTTATAGTGAATTGAGCTTGTTGCAGCTAAGGCAACAACCACCTTAAGATAAAGTTGCATTTATTCATACATTTGGAGGGGCATCATGCAGAACAATAAGTATCTTAGGAACTATGTTTGAGATGTCAAGGATAAAGAGGGTGAAATCCTGGCCCCACTGAAATTAATAGACATTTTACCATTGATTTCAAAGGAGCCAAGATTTCATCCAAGGAAGAGAAAATAGAGAAACCAAACAAACAAATAAAAAGGGTTGGCCCAGAAAAATCAGAGAGAAAAGGTTTAAGAAAATGACCCTCATAGAGACTGGACCTTGAAGTCAAACACTTTGTCCCAAACAAAACATTTAAGCATGTGCCTAACTGTAGGCACATATTCTAGCCCTAAAATTTGAACAATGATGCATTCTGGAAATTTCTATAAACCCCCCCAAAAACCATTGTTCCAAGTATTTTCCCAAAACACCTACATAGTTTCATAGTTGGTAGGGTCAGAAGAGACCTGAGCAGATCATCAAGTCCAACCCCCTATCATGGCAGGAAAGAATGTTGGGGTCAAATGACACTAGCTAGGTGATTATCTAGCCTCCTTCTGAACACCCCTCAGGGTAGAAGCAAGTGCCACTTCCCTTGGAAGTTGTTTCCAAATCCTAGCCACCCTGACTGTGAAGTAGTGCCTCCTGATGTCCAGCCTGAGCCTACTCTCAAACAACTTATGGCTGTTATTCCTTGTTACTCCCAGTAGTGCTCAGGGGAACAGGGACTCTCCCATTGTCTGCTGGCCTCCCTTGGCCAGTTTATAGACGGCCACCAGATCCCCTCTCAGTCTTCTCTTGTGGAGGCTGAACAGGTTCAGGTCTCATAGCCTCACCTTGTTGGGCCTGCCCTGCTGACCCCTGATCATGCAAGTGGCCCTCCTCTGGACCCTCTCGATGCTGTTCACATCCCTCCTGAAGTGTGGCGCCCAGAACTGGATGCAGTACTCTAACTGCAGTCTAACCAGTGTCGCATAGAGGGGGAGGATCACCTCCTTGGACCTGCTCGTGATGCATCTGTGGATGCATGACAAGGTGCAATTAGCCTTCCTGACTGTGTCCTCACATTGGCCCATGTTCATCTTGGCATCAATAATGACTCCAAGATCCTTTTCTGCCTCTGTGCTGATGGGAAGGGAGTTCCCCAGCCTGTAGGTATGCTGCTGGTTCTTCCTCCCTAGGTGTGGTACCCTGCACTTGTCAGTATTGAATCCCATCTTATTCTTATCCGCCTACCCCTGTAAGCTGTGAAGATCCAATTGCAGTCTGTCCCTCCCTTCCAGCATGCCCACTTCTCCCCATATCTTAGTGCCATCCGCGAATTTGAACAAGTTGCTTTTCACCCCCTCGTCCAAGTCGCTGATGAAGATGTTGAACAGTGTGGGCCCGAGGACTGAACCCTGGGGGACCCCACTGCCCATATCTTTCCAGGTCAAAAATGACCTGTCCACCACCACTCTCTGGGTGCAGCACTCCAGCCAATTGGTGACCCATCTGACTGTGTAGGCATCGACACCACAATCTCCTCATTTTTTAATGAGAATGGGGTGACAGACCATGTCGAAGGCCTTCCTAAAGTCCAGAAAGACTACGTCCACTGTGACACCTGCATACATTTCTCATGAACTTTCATTACTTTGGTATTTCTTGCCTTTAAAACTTTTTAATTGCACACTTTAGTAATGAATATCTCAAAACATCATATCAAAGACAAAAGAAGTATTTAAGTTATTTACAAAGTTTACATCTGCTTCTCTTGTCATATCCTTATACCTTTTAGGTAACCTGAACTAAAGAAAAAGAATACAAACTATAATTTAAAAAAAAATACAAATTATAACTATTACTACAGGAAATACCATTCTCTCCTACTGGGGTGCTTAACTGTAACATAGCATTAGATAACTACATGAAGAAATTGTGGAATCTCCCTCTTCGGAAGTTTTCAAGAGCAGGTTAGACAGAAACTTGGCTGAGAGGATTTCTTCACAGATTATCCTGCCTTGAACAGGGGGATGGACTAAATGACCTCATGAGATCCCTTTCAGCCCTGCTTTCCTATGATCCTAAGATATGCAGTACAGTTCAGTAAAGCAGCCATTTAAAATATTAAATTCTACCTATGATCATTATTCTGATATTATACATACATATGACTTTTGTCTTCTTCATTTTTTAAATTCTTAAACGCCTGTCTGCTAAGTAGGCAACACTCCAGGTATAAGCCCATTTACATGTGGGGGGTCTTGTATTGTAGAAGGAGCCTCTATTATTGCAGGTGCAATTTTGTTTCTAATTAACTTCAACTTGCAATTGCTAATTTCCTATATCTCACCTGACTGTGCCCACACATGAGTCACTTATAAGTTTATGTAACAGAATGTAAATCTGTAGTTTATTCAGTGGGGGGTGGGGACAGAGAAAATGGACTCTTATTTGCAAGTGGAAAATAGCACCTATAGAAAGGCAAGGTTCAGAGCCTTTCTTAAAATTCCCTTGTAAGTTTAAAGGAAAACTGTATTACTCATGGCCAGTCCTGAAAATGTATCCAGCAAGATGGACATTGTCAGAAAAATGCTCTATGAAATATATTTCAGCATGATTTAAGTCCTGTTAATCATGGTTATTCTATTCCTTGTGATAACTGATGCAGCAAAAAAAGTGACAGCATGTGTGACTCTAGCAGAAAGAAAGTCAGGTGACCTTTGGACAGTTGTTATATCTGAACTTCTTGAGATCTGGATCTGTAAAATGTCTGAAGGAAAAAATATAATGTGTATTCCTCACATAAGTTGTTCCCTGTTAAAAGATAAATAAGAGTAAATTATTTTCCTAAGACATCATGAAACATCTATTCTTCTTCCATTCATTTTTTCATTCTCAAAATAATTTTAAGGAATAAATATCCAGTAGTTTGTTTTATGGAAAGAAGTCCTATGATAATTGAGGATGAGACTTCATGTATACTGGGCAGCTGGTGTCACACATTAACAGCAGACCTGATCTACTCCTATCAAAATCAATGACAATGGGTCTCATGGATTTTGTCTGGAGTTAAACAAGAGCTATCATCTCCACTTCACCCATTAGGAGAAGACTGATTATGAATTGTATTTAATATATTATTTACTAAACAAGCTGTCTGAAGATATGTGATTACATTCATGGTTTGTACCATGCCTAGGCATAATGAATGGGGGTGAAGGAAATGAAAACAAATCCCAACCTTTCAAATAAACTGCAAAAAGTGGCTAATGTTATCTTCTCTTCTTCACTAACTTTAATATCTCCATACTCAGACCAAGAGAGAAGGACAATTTTCAAAAAGTTAAACAAGGTGGATTCTAATCCTGGTTGACACTCCTGGGAGTGCTACAAAGATTATTTAGCAGTAAAGCACCTGGGGAAGTGTAGTTGAATGTCAAAGCTCCTAAGCACATGAGCGTATAAGTAATTAATTGTGCTGAAGCAACCACTTCTTGCCTACAGAGGAGACAGGACACAATAATTAAAATCAAGAAAGAGGAAAACAATTAAGAAAATGTACCTGCAGTTCTCCGCTCACACTTCCAAGTGACATATCAGACGCAGACAGAAGTTTCATTTGTCATACAATCAGACCCCTGAAAGCACTCTACAGCTATGCCATGACACACATGCATGGCTACAGAACACTTTACAAGTAGCCAATTGCATGACAAATTGACCCTCATCAAATGAAGGATCAGATGAAGACGCTACACTTTAGAGCACCTTAGGGAACTTTTGTTCCCTAGGGTCAATCTGTTGTGTGATCAAGGCTGGGCTGGTGTAGTGCAGTTCCACCCCCAGGGCTGTCTGCAGCAAGGGAAGGGGGAGAGGGGAGGGGGAGCAAGCTGTGGGCTGGGGTTTGCCTGGCCTCACCTGGGGGGGGGGGGCGGGGCAGATGGATTGCGCCCCCCCCCGCCCCCGCCAGCTGAGGCCAGGCAAACGCCAGTCCACAGCTTGCTCCCCCTTCCTTCTCCTCACTCTCTTCCTGCAGGATGCACCAGAGTTGAGAGGGGGTGGGGGCAGGACAAGGGGAGAGAGGCTGCAGGCAGGCTCCTTGGGCATGATCGGCTCCAAAGTGGAGCTTGATCCTACCCCACTCCTTGCCCGACAGGTGAATGTTTCTAGGGCCATGGGTGGTGTTCTAATTCTTAGCACTTTATGTAAAGCACCATGAGCTAGAGTGGGGGCCTGCACATGTGTCAGAGCCCATAGTATTACCATAAGTATTACCTTTGTATATTGTATTACAGCCTTCAGGCCCTGGTAAAAATTAGTTGTGTAGTTCTGGGCACTTTAAAGGCATAACAAATGGTTTCTATCCCAAACAGCTTGAAATGACTGACCCAGTCTCTTAAAAGCAAAGGAAAGAAGAAACCCACAGAGATTCCTGAGGGCCCTGCTCTTAGAGACCACTTTGTTTAAGCAGCTGCATAACCTGGTTAGAAGATAGGTAAAGTAATGGGAATGGGTCTGCAGAGTATAGAAAGGACTTCAGAAGTTCTTTTCCATATCATTCTGAGAAGTGATCCACAACAAGTTGTGATCGATCAGTTTGGCCTTTCCTTTCCGACTAATGATTTTCCTGCTGTGAAGAAATATACAGCTGTTAGCAAGAACATCATGTCTGCTTTCAGAGACCAGTCTCTAGATTCACAGAGCCTGACATTTCTTTTCCATAGTGATGATATTATCACTAGTAAGATTGCAAGGCAAGTCAATGCTATAATGCTACTGAATTAATCTGTTTCCTGAAATTTAACTGATTTAATATTTACATACAGCAGATTAGATGTTCTGGATAGTAAAGTGTTGTCTCTCTTGTGGGTTACTGAAATATCAGTTACACCCACCCTGAGCACGCACAAAACACTGAGTTAAAAATACCAAGGATTATGCCATAATTTATGCATGGTATAATACTCAAGCTTTGACAGCCTATTAAAGACTTATCAAAATGTGGAAGCCGTGATACTGTAATAACCACATAGCAATACTAGATGATTCACTTGGAAAACCAACTTTAGATAACAGTAAATAATGCTAAATGGCTAATAAAAATCAAATAATAAAAATGATGAATAACTGATGCACAGGAGCATGTATTTAGTATTATATAAATTTCAGAAAAGCAACATGCAGATAAGCTGATTCTGAGTGAAACCAAGGACACTTTAAACTGCTCTAACAGTGATGTTGGTTCCTAATATTTCAGGTATTATGCTTTCTAGCCACGTGTGAAGGCTTGAAGTGGAAATTTTAGGGATCCCTTGGGTAAATGGTTGCCTATGACCACAGACTACCTGGCTCAGGATACCTGACCCAGGAGGCCCATTCTGTAAGGAATACATTAGAAGCCATGGCATAAGTGCCTCCAACTTGTATACATCCTCCATTACATATTAACTGGAACAAACTTTGAGCAATTTGTATAGAGACAGGCTTGCAAGGCTAGATTTCATGTTTTCATAGATGTAAACAGGAAATCACTGACTTAAGTGTTTGACCATAGTAACACAAGCAAAGCAATTAAAACACATTACCATAAGTAGGGACTTACTGAAATTGCAATTATGTGATTTTTGCAGAAACTGCAATTTCGGGCAAGTTAAGTGAAAACGCATGGGCTTCACGCTTTTGGTGGCCTTGCTGGGGGGGGGGGGGGAGTGCTGTAAGAAGACAAATGGGTGGAAAGCCCTGGAGTCCTGAACCACAGGAAGACAGAGAGGGGGCAAATCATAGATTGATCCTGTGATGTAGGCTCAGTCCAGGAGCCAGTCCAGGGAAGTGGGAGGGTTTTGGCACTGGCTTTTAATGCACCTATGTGCGTGCTGCAACAGCATGCTGCAGCCTGAGGAGGAGCAGGGATAATGAATGCTAAGATATCTTCCAAGACAGCCAAATACGTTTCAGTGTTGGATCATGTATCCTGCAGGGACCTTGCATGCCAACGAAGGCAGATGTTTCATCTTCACCCAAATGCATTCTGCTTTGCTGTCTTCTTTCTCCTGAACCAAGGAACAAGTGTATGCATTTTTTACATATAAGGCAACATCACCTCCTTTCTTCGCCATCTTTCTGATAAAAAGCATAACCTTCTGTGTTGACATTCCAGTCATAAGAGCTGTCCCACCAAGTTTCAGTGATGTCAATCAGATCACAGTTATTTTCACAGGCTGCATCTTCCAGCTCATCTTGTTTATTCCCATTCTATTCACATCTGTATACATGCATCAGATGTATTTTGCATGTTGACCTCCTTGCATAAATTTCATAGACAGGGCTGGAAGGGACCTCGCAAGATCATCAGGTCCAGCCCCCTGCCCAAAGGGCAGGCAGTTGGCATGGGTCAAATGACCCCAGCAAGATAGGCATCCAAGTATATCTTAAAGGAATCCAGAGTAGGTGCCTTCACCACTTCTGGGAGGAGTTCCAGGCCCAAAGTGCTCCCCGATGGATGTGGAAGTGGACTAGAAATACTTCTGGTCCACTTCTGGGTCTGTGCTGAGCACACGGGGGACCCCCTGTGCTCCTGTGGGATGCTCCATCCGTCCCAGCATCTCAGCATTCACGAGCTGCCTGGTACCTTGAGGTATGTAGAAAAAACATTTAAAGCGGTGTCTATGTCTGAATCATCGAATCTTTCCAAATTGATACGAAGAGTTCCGATTCGTTTTGGAGAGATTTAAAGATCTCCTGATTCAATTTAGATTCAGAGATTCAGCTACTGAATCGGGCCAAATCTCTGCTGAACTGAATCAGTGACCGAAGCTTCACACAGTCCTATTATATACTTATAGGCTGCCACCAAATCACCCCTGAGCCTACTCTCTTCCAGGCTGAAGAGTCCTATGTCGACACCTACACAGTCAGATGGGTCACTAACTGGCTGGAGGGCCGCACCCAGAGAGTGGTGGTGAACGGGTCTTATTCAACCAGGAGGGATGTGGGCAGTGGGGTTCCTCAGGGCTCGGTCCTTGGGCCCACCCTGTTCAATATCTTCATCAGCGACTTGGAGGAGGGGGTAAAAAGCACCCTGTTCAAATTCACAGACGACACTAAGATGTGGGGGAAAGTGGGCATGCTAGAAGGGAGGAATAGGCTGCAATCAGACCTAGACAGGTTACAGGGGTGGGCAGATGAGAACAGCATGGATTTCAACACTGACAACTGCAAGGTACTGCACCTGGGGGGGAAGAACCAGCAACATAACTACAGGCTGGGGAACTCCCTTCTCATCAGTGCAGAGGCAGAAAAGGATCTTGGAGTCATTATTGATGCCAAAATGAACATGGGCCGGCAGTGTGGGGATGCGGTCAGGAAGGCAAATCGTACCTTGTCATGCATCCACAGATGCATCTCAAGCAGGTCCAAGGAGGTGATCCTCTCCCTCTATGTGACACTGGTCAGACCGCAGTTGGAGTACTGTGTCCAGTTCTAGGCGCCGCACTTCAGGAGGGATGTGGACAACATGGAGAGGGTCCAGAGGAGGGCCACCTACATGATCAGGGGGCAGCAGGGCAGGCCCTACGAGGAGAGGCTGAGGGACCTGAGCCTGTTCAGGCTCCACAAGAGAAGGCTGAGAGGGGACCTGCTGGCCATTTACAAACTAGTCAGAGGGGACCAACAGGCATTGGAGGAGTCCCTGTTCCCCTGAGCACTACCAGGAGAGACTAGAAATAACGGTGACAAGCTGGGAGAAGGCAGATTCAGGATAGACATCAGGAGGCGCTACTTCACTGTCAGGGTGGCTAGGATCTGGAACCAACTTCCAAGAGAAGTGGTGCTGGCTCCTACCCTGGGGGTCTTTAAGAGAAGGCTAGATGAACACCTTGCTCTTTCCTGCCATGGCAGGGGGTCAGACTTGATGATCTGCTCAGGTCCCTTCTGACCCTACCAACTATGAAACTATGTCTCTCATCCTCTCCTCATAAGGCCTACTATCTTGTCCTCTAATCATTTGTATGGACCTGTACTCTTCAACGTGTTTATAAATGATCTGGACTCAGGTGTTATAAGCAGAATGGCTAGAACCTGAACACCAAACACCTGCACCGGGGCCTTTGCCCATGCTCTCACACATGAGTACACAGAGTCTCTTGCTCCATGGCTTCCTCCTCAACTAAACTCCCTAAGCAAACGTCCTCTCTGCTGCCCTCTGTTCACTGCTACCACAGTTTGCTAGGGGCAGCCTTTTTATAATGCTACCTATCCTAGCTCAACCCCTCAATTACCTAAACCAGCCCCACCCAGAGCAATCCTTGTCACTCAGTCACTGCAAAGGGGGGAAGAAAAGAAAAGAACAAAAGCCGAAGAGAGAGAGAGAGGGGAGGGAGGGAAAGAGACAGATAGAGAGATGGAGGGGAAACACACACACCACAGGGGGGTGGAAAAAACTCCCAAACAAATACTCATTACTCTCTCTAGGCAAACATTCTAGTGACTAGCCATCCTAAGTGACTAGCACAGAGGAAAGCCTCTTCGAGACAGCCCCACTCCTGAGCTTATTCCAAAGCAATTGCTCATCTTACTTGCTCAGCGTGAACGCTGTTCTGCAGGGCCTTGTCTGGCTTACTCAGATGTTTGCCAGCAGCACCCAATAACTCTGTGCAATGGAAATGGCTGCAGAATGAGGCTCCCTCTGTGGAGCTAGGCAGCATCACATAAAACACTTCCATAGTTTTGATACGATGATTTAAAGCATGGGAAGGGTTGACTAGCGGGCTCTGTATGCGCATGCAGCATATGTGAACATGAGGCCTTTTGGGACACTATTAGGAGGGAAGCAATAAAAACAAGAAAGCAAGGAACCCAAGAGGGGACAAGGAGCAACACATATTGCCTGTGCTGTAGCCACAGCCAGTCTGAAAAAAAGAATTAGCCTTTGCCCTTTACCCTAATGGACATCCTAGCACAAATACAAATTGATGGGGCCAAATCTTTAACTGATTTCAGGAATTATGGGGCACATTTGGAGATGGGATAAAAAGAAGTCAGGGGCTGGTTCAGTGCTAGATTACCTCTTGGCAGAGTTCAGGATGCTCCAGAGCACACAGGCTGCAAGGAACCATGAAAGTAAGTTCCAGCAGTTAAGGTTTGCAGGGCAAAGGGAGCCCTTTTGTGAGAGTGCTGTAGGACCTACTAGTACTAAGGTTGCTCTATACCAGTACTGTCCAACTGATGGCCTACAGGCCCCTGGGATCCCATCTCTCACCCCCATCAGGTTCTGGGATCCCCCGCCCTCCTCTGGTTTCCATTTCCTGCCGCTGCCCTAGGTGCTAGGGCAGTGCAACAGCCCACAAGCCCAGGGCAGTTCATGGCCCAGGGCATCAGTGCAGCACAGGAGCTCAGGGTGAAGCCATGGTAGCTCTGCCTTAAACCAACACAGGTTATTGTGGGGCATGGCATCCTATCCCCACTGATCTGAACTATCAGGCTTAAGTACAAAAGCAAAGCAGACCAATGGGACACAGTAATCAGAACCATAACATTCACTGACTGTCGTTCTCTTAAAAGATACCAGAAGGATCGAGGCAACAAAATATTAAAAATAGCAATAGCCTTACCTAGAATACTATTCAGCATACTGAGTAACACAGTGGTCCAGATGGAAAGGACCATCTGGACCACTGAATCCAACTCTTTGCAACTGCAAGCAACCATATGGTCTAAACCCTTTCAGAAAGTGATCGCACATGCTCTTAAAACCAGTTAGGGCTTTGATCCACTACTCTGATTGGGAGATTCTTATAGACCCTCATTCCTCTGATGGCTAGAAGCTATCCTGTAATTTCCACTAACTTATTCCTAGCCAGTTTACTGTGTAGACCAATCTGTTCTTTAGCTTTACTCCCTCTCAGTAAACATCCCTACTGTATTTATAAAACTGTCATATCTCCTTTGCCATAGTAAGCTCATTCAGTTTCCTTACAATCTTCCCATCATTTTAGTAATCTTCTCTGTAGCTGTTCCAGCTTGAATTTTTTTTTCTGGTAGCCAGAGCTGAATACCTTATTTAGATGGGACCTTGCTAGAGATCTTGTAATGACCCAAGAGTGACCTTGTAAAATGGCAGTAATATTTTTTGCCTCGATCTATTCTACGATCACCTTTTTCATAGTCATATCATATTGGTGGTGCATAGTCATCCTATGAGTAGCATATACCCAAGTCTCACCTCTTCTATTATTTCCCAAGATTGCTGTTATATATCTATATGTAGGCATATAACAAAAAACGTCTTCCCATGTCCCTGCCCTTCCTCCCCACAATATTTTGTCCCCATTGAAGACAGAAAACAAAAATCTCAAAAATGTTTGCAGGACAAGATAACTGGTTTCCCAATCAACTTGATTATCTGGAATACTCAAAAGGACTTTAATTAGTGCTATCAACTTGTGTGTTGGTAGTACTGGTTAACTAGTTTGTCTGTTTAAACATCAGACAGACTTTCATAGGCCTTCACAACACGATTTTTATCTTGTCCTGATTATTCCTCAACCTTCTCTTTTCCCTCAAAAATAACTATAAAAAAGATCACACTCAACTTATTTCTACAATCAGGCTCCCAATGATATTGACTTTTGAACTTGCCATATTCTTATGCATGCAATAAAAATATCAAATCAGAATTTCTCATTGCAATTATTTTAGCATTTTAATGAATTTGCCATCTGGGTCCTTTCCTTGGTTATTTGATTCTCCTTTGGGATTTTGCAAGGATAATGTCACTTAAAGGTCTTTGCATCTACTGACTTACATTCAGAAACAAAGCTGTTTTTCCTAAAATTGAACCTGAACATGTGGGGTCAACTGATATGCAGAGTCAACTGTAATCAAAACAATACAGTAATTACATTTTCACCCTCTAGCGTGAAGTGCAGTAAACTTTATAAGCTGACTATTAAAGTCACAGCAGGCATTCAGCACCTGAGAGTTAAGGTGAGCCTTACTCTTTCATCCTAACAAAATTTTCCACTTATCAGTCTGTTTTTGTAATGGGGGGAGGTGGGAGTGAAAGCAAGATAGGAATGTGTTAATAAACATGTATGTTACAGCCATGTTGGTCTAAGAGAGAGAGAGAGAGATAAACAAAGCTCCTGGGTCAGAGGCGATATCTTTTATTAGACCAACTAACTAGGAGCAAAAAAATGTCTCTCTTTGCAAGCTTTCGGCTACACACATCCTTCTTCAGGCTGAGGGGAATTCAAAGATTGTAAAAGTTACCCTAGGTAGAAAAAAAAAAATCATTTTGAGCAAGAAGGATAGAGGGTAGGCATTTCTTCCCCTGGGTACCTCAGAGTCCCTTTGTCAGAGGGCTGCTTTGTGATGGGCAGATTAGGCAGGCTTCCTCCCTGGAGGCATCTGTGTCAGGCAGGGAGGTGAAAATTTCTTCTTTGTTGGTTAGCAATGAAGTTTACATTTCCAAATAGCTAAATACAATAACTTCCATGTTTCAGGGATGTATGTAATAGCCATGTTGGTCTAAGAAAGAGAGATAAAGCTCTTGGGTCTGAGGCAATATCTTTTATTAGACCAACTAAACAGTAGCAAAAAATGTCTTTCTTTCACAGTCTTTGAATTCTCTTCAGCCTGAAGAAGAGTTTGTGTACCTGAAAGCTTGCAAAGAAAGATTTTTTTTTTGCTCTTTAGTTGGTCTAATAAAAGATATCACCTCTGACCCAAGAGCTGTGTTTATCTCTATTCATAAACATTTGGTGTTTATTACACTCTGGCTTAACTGATCCAAGATCTCTTTCAGAAAGATCACTTAAAAAAGTAACTGGAAGGTAGAACTGACTCATCTGCTTTTATTTCTATGGAAATGTCCATAATAGAGACAATAAACCTGACCTTTTAAAGTAGGATTTGTTAGTTTTGCTTCTCCATTCCCTTCTCAGTGGATTAAAAAAGTTGCTGCAAACAGTGAAAGTGAGAACACGTCTGTTTCAGTTAGAGAGAGAAAGAAACTACATTTGTAATGGCAACACAACTGCTTAGATACTAATGTATAGGCACAAGAGAAATACCAAGAATTAACCAGGATAGATTCATTTGAATTAAATAGGCTAGGATTAGTCAAACAAACCAGATTAGATTAAACAGAATAGTAGAAATTAGATTAGATAATATTACTTTAAAAAAGATAGATGATGATGTCTTAGAAACAATATGTGAGAAGTATGGACCGGTTTTAGAAGGTTAACAAATATTTATTTTTGTGTGGGCTAAATAAATAACATATTTCCTTTATAAGTTTCCAAGAGTGTGCAGCTGTGGAAAAGGCAAATGCAATCCTAAAATGTATCAGGTGAGGTATTTCCAGGAAAGGGGAAAAAGTATTGATCACATTGCATAAGGAACTGGTAAGATCTCATTCAGAATACTCCATACCATCCATGTGCAAGAATGACGAATTTAACCGGGGGCTGCTGCAGAAGGGATACCAAGATCATCAAAGGAATTTTACAAAAGCCTAAAACAGCTTGGCCTGTTTAGTTTAACAAAATGAAAGCTAAGAGAGCATTTGATTGTCATCTATAAACACATCCAAAGGAAGGAGGATAAACACAAAAGAGGGAAAAAAGCTATTGACATTAAAGGCCCATACTGGCATTAAAAAAAATGTCAAGTGGCCACGAACGCATTTAGGCTCAAAATCAGAAAAAAGTATCTAACCGTTACAGGTCTGAGGTTCTGTAACAATCTTCCAAACAGAGGCAGAATGTAAAAAGGAGCATGATCAGTTTATGAAAGGGTATGGCTGGCTGCCTAAAATTGCAAGCAACTTTACTCAGTGACCTGGGAAGTCCTACCCAGTCCTATGTTCCTAGAATAGTCTATTAAAAAGGTGGTGGCACTTTTGGATTGCCTGGGGCTAGCAGTAATTTCTTTAACTGTGGCCAAATCTTGAAAGGTGAACACATCAGCAGCTTGCCTGAGTCAGGATCCAATATTTTCCCAAAGTGACTT
Source organism: Alligator mississippiensis (assembly GCF_030867095.1). Classification (NCBI taxonomy): domain Eukaryota; kingdom Metazoa; phylum Chordata; order Crocodylia; family Alligatoridae; genus Alligator; species Alligator mississippiensis. Next base: position 94,271,969 of record NC_081825.1, read on the forward strand.
GAAGGTGCTGAGCACGGTATTCACACTAGTTGGCCTAATGTTATACCCCAGTTATTGTGCTTGAAATGAATAATGCTAGTTATTTCCTTAATCTTGATCATTTCTACAACAACAACAATTTGCAGGTTTCTAAACTGCATGTTTCATGTAATAGTACGGTAACAGGAAGAATATGTTTTTTGTTCATCTAAAAGATGGAATCTTTTTGTCCTGAAGCAAAGGTCTCTTGTTCAGAAATTGTAATTAATTTTCTATTGAAAAAAATTAAACAGCAAAGCCATCTGAAATAATTTCACTATATATATTTTATTAGATACCAAGATTATATGTTTCTTTTATAGATACTTCAGGATGAGCTAGGTACGGTACAATTTATTAATATCAATACAGAATCCACCTGCCAAAGTGAAAAATGAATCCTTAGAAGCTGACAGATCCCTGACCATTACTGTTGCCATTTAGTTTGCATTAGTTCATCACAACTGGAAGCCTTGATTCATAAACATAAAAATAATTAAATTGTTTTTATTTTTCCTATTTGTAGTCACTTCAAATCACAGGGAAAACGTGGTGCAGAGGCCTGGGATTGGCTCTAGGACATGCACACATTTTCTTTGGGAAAGGATCATCTCTATATTATCATTGCTAATCTAGGGGAAAGATTGCAGTTCCTTCCTCCAGAGCTTGAGGATGTAAAGCCCCATGCTATCCCAGCTATTTGCAGAGCATGTCCCTGGATCTTGAGTGTGGACATGGGTGAGCAGGAAGGAACAGAGTCTATAAAGCTGCAATTCCCCCAGATAGGTAGGTCACTTACTCATGGCAATACCTGCCTGTTTTCAGGATTATTGCTTGCTTTTCACTGAACTGTACAGTACTAAGAAGTGTCATGTTGATTAATTATGCCCTGGCCTTTGTGTTCCTTTGATTACAATTCTCTTCATGTGAATATGTTCACCCGAAACTTCAGATGCACTCTGTCTGCAGATGATGAGCTGCTAAATGAAATCAAAATAAATTTAATTAGAAGAATGATCAATAAAGCTAATGGAGATGAGAAATTATGGGCCATGATGCATGATGGCACATTATGAGATCCTCTGTACACTGAAAAGCTAAAATGATCCAAGCAACATATGTTACTGTGACTGAGGCAGTTGCTGAAAGCAAAGTTATTGACCCCTATGTTCCCTTGTTTCTCCTTATTCTGGGTTGGCAAAGAAGTGGGACTCCAATGGCATTATTTTGTAGCCCAGGCAACTAGGGAAGAATTGAAAATTGCTCTGTAGAAAGAATATGCTATAATTAAGTCACAGCCAGAAGACAGAAATGAGAGAAGATTAAGAAGAATCAGATGCAGGGTTGGCATGTTGCTGGTTACAGGTAACTGATGGCAGGATGGTAATCTCTAGTTTTTACAAAGTAAAATTTGACAAGACAATTTCAGGATAAAAATAATTTGATACTCCCCACGTGCTCAATATTGTATAATTAAAGCACCTGACTATTATCATTACTATACAAATGTATAAGTCTGACGTCACCATGGCTGGGCAATTTCTTTGTTATATCCCAATTTCTTTACTATATTCTATCTGTCAGTCAGTCAATTAGTCCCAAGGCCAGTGAAACCATTGGGGCACCTTAGATGCTGTGCATAATTGATGATTCTTTGGGCAAAGTGGCCTGGTGATGCCCATCTTCTCTCCAGGTATGGATGGCCATTGGCTCACAGGGAGCTCATATGCCCTTTCACTGGTCTTGTTTTTAGTCCTGCTGGGTGTCCACACACCTTCCTTACCCAGACTAGCCCAGGGGGGTGCCAGTTGAGTCGCTGACAACCTGACCAGGGAACAGGCTGTTCTGGTTCACATGGTACCAGATGGCAGACCAAGAGAGGCCTGGCCTGACAGGGTTTATACCCATACTATACCATTAATATTTTAAGTGTCACTAAGTGTAGACATTGACCTATTATCTCCCCCACAGAAACATGTACTCGCCACATCAGAAAGCCACTTTCCCTAAAAAGGAAGCCTATACCCTCCAAGCCCCTGAGTCTCTACAACTATCCCTGCTTCCCACCCCCATCCTCACCAGAGGATTTTTGTAGATTCAGCACCTCTTATCATCATGACAGTTACTGTGTCACTGTGTAGTGTACAATTACCTTCAGGAGTGACAAATACTACGTCCTGTTATAACCTCAATGCTTTCCCTCCTTGGAGAGATGGAGGACCAGGCATGCTGTCTAGGCTCTCAGGATAAGTGAGTAAAAAGGAAAATGGGACACTAGGGAAGGGAGAGTACACTCTGCCTTCTTCTCCAAAGGAATGGAAGATGTGGCTGTGCTTTCCACCTCACCAATGAACTATGAACTGCCTTTTACCTTGGGCTCACTCAGCCCATTATGCTCCAAGATGGTTTTATGGCAGTAAACTACAGATTATTTCACAGAAACTGATGTCTGTTTACCAAAATACATGTGCTGGAAATAAGATGAGGAACACAGAGTTGATGGGGGCAGGGGAGGGGAAGAAGAAAGAATCCTGTAGTCTTAGGACCCAAACCTGTGAAATGTTGAACCACTCTTTGGCAAGTATACCCACAATTTCTACTGAAATTATCAGCAATAGCAGTTTTCAGTGTCTTCCAGAAGGTACTCAGTACTTTGAAGGAACAGGTGCTTAGTTCATCTGGCTAATTAGCATGTGTACTCTTGCTTAGATTGAATTGAGATTATTACAAGATCAACAATCAAGTGTTAACTTGAGAGGTCAGGTAAGGAAACAACTAAATACCAAAATCGTTCTTCAAATGTGTCTTGGCACAAGATATCCTAGCAGAATTTAAATTGGGTTTTCAAATGTACCCCAGGCATTTAGCCTACTTGAAAAAAAAATCAATGGTGTTTCTGTAGCAAAAATGTAAAGAACTTTAACATGCTGCTGTCATTGGGCACTTATCAGTGGCACGATCTTCTTCATGATGTGGCTACTGAAAGGGAAAACTTCATTAATTTCTCTATTTTCTCTGCAGTTTCCTCAGGACCTTTATTATTTGTCTCAGCCTCTCATCTTTGTAATATTTGATATTTTACATATTTATAATTTAAATCTGTTATTCGGAAAAAAAATCTATAAGCATTCAACTCAAAGTCCTGAAGTCTGTGATCAAAGTTATGCTTAGTACCCTGTAAGAAACCAACATATAACTTCATTTTGCTGCCAAGAAAGCAGACATCTCAATGACTGATTTTATTGTCCACAAATATTAGATTGAGGCTACTAATATATTTTATGGAAACATTCTTGTAGAAGTACAGCAACCAAAATTTGTCCCTATGCCAGGATGTGTATATATATAAATTGTTCCTAATAAGTCTAATGAAATCAATGGTTAGAGTTACACCAAAAATGAACTTCGAACATATCCAAACGCAGATCATCCACTTCACTTGGCAAAATCTGTTTCTAAACCTGTGTGTGGTTCCCCTGCCTGCCCCTTGTGCAAAATACATGGTTTATACAAGGGAGAAAGGGCAAGTCCTTGGGGTTGGCAATTAGTACTACAGTCTATTTCCTGTAAGCAGGGAGATATGTGAATTTAACCTGACATTAAATTATATACTGTATGATTCTAGAGCCTTTTAAACTTTTATCCTGTGTCTGTAGTGACAAAGACTGTTTCATTTGGCTTTTCTACTTAGAAGTCAGCTTGAGATCAAATTGAGGGGATAGCTTTGTGATGAGAACCAATATGACTGAGTGTGTATTGCTGCTGTCAACCCGTCTACTTAATCTCCTTCTGAGATCAGGAAGTCCTGAGCCTGGGAAAGTATAAAGCCATTGGCTGTGTCCCAGCACAGCTTGGTGAAACACATCACCCGCTTGTCCTGCAAGAACAAGAGGCAGTACAATAGGTGGCATGGTCCCCACTTCCAGAGTCATGACCCCAGACATCTCCAGGGTGTCTCTCTCAAAGCAGGAAACCCCTCTTTTCCTGCTTGCAGAGATGCGTCCCGGAGATTACTGGTGGTTTGTCTCTGAAAGTGGGGAAAACTGATCAGGGATTTCCAGGGCTTGGGGGGCCCAAACCTGTGCAGGAATTTCTGTAGCATGCAAGACGGGGCCGCTCAAACTCTGGGAGCCCCTGTCCAAGGCGACGGAAAAGTGCCAGTGACTCTGACTGCCCCTGTGTTCTCCAGCCATAAAGTAAATAGACATCCACAACACTAAAACAGCATAATGTACTGCTACCCTTTGTCACAGCCACATTTTGGAATGATAAAAAGATATAGAAGTCTTTGCTGTCATTTTGTACAGCTATGAAAATTGCTATGGCAGTACAAATATGATGACTGCTTCCACCTTCAGTCAAGCAGATCAACACAAAAGGCAGCAGAGACAAGTTGAGAGACATCTGGAGATCAAACTAGGGGTATGTGCTGGAATAGGGTTACCCAGGAAAAGGTTGGTGCTTCTTTTGCACGTGCCCTGTGCACTCATCCTGGAGGTATTTACACCTCCTTGCAGTCCTCCTAAAAGTGGTATGACTCCTCAGTCTCTTATCGTCATGATTTTCAATGCCTGATTTTTAGAGGACATGTACACATTTGTAGAGGGTACCTACAGCTGAAGTCTGTAGTTTTTCAGCTGCTTGGTACCTGTGATAGACACGCTTGATTTCCATTGTTTTGTTTAGATAACCTGCATTTATACAAACCCTAGCATGGGCAAAACTGGTTGAAGCTGCACCTGCAAACATGAGCTTCAGCCATGTGCCTATCAAGTACCCAAAGGCATTCAAATGTTGTGTGTGAACATTGAATAAAGAAAAAAAGATGCTAAAATGTTTAGCTTATTAAAACTCAGTTTACCAATGGCAAAATATTGTTCTTCAAGATGCACAATTTAAAAAAAAAATAGACCACCCAGCCTTAGATTACTGTGGTTATGGAACATGTGCTTGTATTCTCCCCAGCAGAGATTGAGAGAGACAGAGAGCTGGACTACATGGGACATTGATTACGTCACATCCTGACTCAAGTAGATTTTCGAACAATAATAACTGAAAGCCCAAAGAGCAATGTGATCAAAGATTAAAGTTTAGTTTGCAATTTGCTCAGCATATTTGCAATTTGACTGGTAAAGGTCAATTGAGACAATGTGTAAAAAAAGATATCTATAAAGGGAACTTTGCAGTAAGTGTTTGAAGTGGCTGCTTGCAATTGAACAGCTCATAGAGAGGTTGTAAATTCCAAACACTGTAACAAGCAATGTGAAATCATCTGCTTAGCTAAGTATGGGTTCATGATCTGTAGTTTAGGGAATCACCAGGGCAGTCATTATAGCAGAGGAAAAATAAGTAGACAAGTGAGGATTTAGAATATGATGTTTGTAAAGCCAGAAATATTTGTCATAGCTCTAATACCACTATATATAGTATAATAAAATTAAAATGGGTTAAATAAACAAATTTCTAGCCTTGTCAGAAAAAGCAAGTTCTTCTTTTTATTGTTTTACAAATCAGCCTACTCATATTTCCTTTTGGTATTATTATTGGTGCAGTACAAAGTTATTCAGATTAATTCAAAGCATTTCAAATAATTTAAACTGCTTTCAAACAGGCAACACGTTTCCTGTTCCTGAATTAGGGAAACGTATTTCCATCTAGATGTTACCGCTGATTCAATTTCAGTTTCTACTCTGCCTCCAGTTAGCATGGAGCAGAAGTCACAGCCCTCCAAGTGGTATGGAAGGCCCTAACGTTATCTTTAGGTCGTGAGGCCGACTTCATTGTTCATGCCTTCAGTATCTAAGAATATAGGGACCTACCCAATTCACAGAGGCTGCCTCCAGATTTCATGGTCCTGACATGGTGTCAGGCGCCATTTCCACAACAGAGCACAGCAGCCCCACCCCCCTGGACTCCTCTAATTGGTCAAGGGGCCCTGGGAGTCCTGCCTCTCCTTAGAGATTGACAGGTGGCCATCTGTTAATTTCTGGAGAGGGGCAAGGTTTCTGGTGCCACTCAGCCAATCAGAGGTGTGAAGGATCTGCCATGCTTTGTTGTGAAAATCTCCCACCCCGGCCCACCGCCCTCTCCCTCCCCTTGTGCTTCAGGATGCCAGGACTTACTACCTCTGTTTGCAGCTCCCTTTTCTCCCCCACTTCTTGCTAGGCATTTTTCTGCTTTTTTGTGGTTCCTGCTTTTTTTTTTTGTGGGGACCGGGCTTTTTCACAGGGGACCTAATTCACTGTTTCTGCAAAAATCACAAATCATGAATTTGGTAGGTCCATACTAATAACATATGCTGAAGCAAAGGTTAGATGGAAATTAATGCTATCAAAGAGTTTGATCTTGACTTTCTGGTCCCAGGCAACTGACATGGCTGAGGATTATGAAGAAAGCAGCACCCAGAGAAAACCTTTATTATGTGACAAAAAACCAATATGCACTAATTTTAATACTGTAAAGGGGATTGTGATCAACAAGGGTAAATATCAGAAAGCATAAAGCACTGCACTTGTCTTTAAAAGGACAATGAGCTGAAGAAGGGTAGGACTGAGCTAATGCTAAACTGGAAATAAAATTGTTTAGAGAGAATATCTATGTGCAGAGGGTAATAAATGTTCAGAGTGGTCTGACAGAGGTCATAGCAACTGCAATTTAGTATGGTTTCTTGTACAAGCCAAAGGCATTCCTGGAAGAGTGTATGGCTCATATAGTAATGGCTGGAGACAGTTTGCCTGTGGAAGAAAGAGAGATATAAATTGCTTTCAAGGAGCAAGTGAACATGCACAAGAGTGACTGCTACTCGGACAACAGCTTTATGAAAAGTGAAGCATGGACACAACAAGGGCAGTGCCTCAGCCAAGCTTTTCTCTCCCCTTTGCTTCCCTTTCACATGTAGAGCATTGTGTCATGCCAGCCAACATACTACATGTGTACAGAGGATTGGCAATACATGTATGTAGCTCCTCCACAAGTGTGCTCAAGTGAGCAAAATAGCTCTGTCCCTTTCCTGTCATATCCATTTGTGCCATTTCCCAGGATTAAAAAAAACCCCAAAAACAAAGAAAATAAAGTCACAGTGTAGCTAATGGCTGCCACAGAGTGTATTGCATTTTTCTGATCGAGTTTTTGTGTGTCATTTGGAAGGTGCAGGTTTGTGTTTTACCAGATAACTTTCCTCTCTCTCGATCTTAGTTGCAATTCATGTAGAAGCTACTGGAGAAGTTGTGGGTATAGCAGTTGCTGTTTCAGGCCTGAATCTTACAGTCCCATTGACTATTATTCAAGAGCAGCTAATTGTTTACAACACTAAATGATTGAAGAAACTTTTTACTTGACGCCAATCATTCTGTAACCACTGGGAATGAGGATTTAGAGAGCCACAGAAGCAGAGTACAGGATGTGGAAACCCAAGTTTTCTGGCAAATATGTACATCGGGATCTAAATTCAAGTATTACATGGGATTAGAATTGCTCCCATCAGGGCCACCCAGAGGGTTAATGGGGCCTGGGGCAAGTGTGAAGTTGGGGGCCACACCAGTGCCCCCTACAAGGACCTATGTGTGTGTGTACAAAGGTGGGGGACCACATAGAGAATTTTTGCATGCATGCATCACATATGAGAATTCTCACATGCAGCTCCTCCTTCCCTTGCCCTGGGGAGTGGGAACAAGTGGGCTTTCCCTGCTTATTCCCATGGCAAGGAGGGCTAGGCAGAGAGAATTTACCTTGGAGACAGATTACTAAAGCACAATGGCATTAACATTTTGCAAGTGAAACATTTATTAAACTTATGCTACAAAGTTTGGAACTTAAGAACAAAACGAGAAGAGGGAAGTTTAAGTATTTCTTTCTTGTCTTCATGGATGCAAAGTCATCCATTACATCATCATAATTTATTTGCTTTGCAAGTGCATTCTCCACTGAGAAAATGATCAAATGGTTCAGCCTATCCTCCCCAATAGCTGACCACAGGTAGTTCTTAATAATCTTAAGCTTCTAAAAGTGCGTTCCCCAGATGCAACAGAGACTGGCAAGGCAATGAGCATTGTCAAGCAAATGTGTATCTGAGGGAACACAGATTCTACACCTTTGCCATAAATCCGGTTGAGAAGTTCAAGTGCAGTGTCCATGGCTCCTTCAGAGGTGCACAAATTTGAGTCTTTCCTGATTTTGTAAAACAGGCAAAGTTCTTGCAACTCATCCTTGTTCACATCTCGTGGGTATGTTGTGGACAGGGACTCCACAAACGTCACAATTTCTTCATTCTCTGCAACAGCTGGTGGGTCAAGTATGGGTGAGAACAAGCTTGAGAGTTTCCCCATGGTCTCAGCTAGGCTTTGGAGATCTGAGAGGAGAATATTCACGGCTGCGATGAACACTTCAACCCTGAGTTTATCTTCAGGAGAAGATTGTGTATTCTGTATTAGCTGACTCATCATGGAAACATTTCATCTTTTGGATTCTTCTATGCATTCTCTTGATTTCGGTGGTGATACCTAGCCCCTCAGCGATGACCTTAGCTTCCGTGAGAAGACTTGGCCAGGAATCATTCAACCGTTGAATTTCTTCCAGGAGACTCCTGACATAGAAATATAGAATCATAGAAGTAGGGTCGGAAGGGACCTTGTAGATCTTCAAGTCTGGCCCCCTGCCTGGGCAGGAGGAAAACTGGGCTCAAATGACCCCATCCAGGTAGGCATCAAGCCGCTTCTTAAAGACCCCCAGGGTAGGAGCCAGCACCACTTCCCTTGGAAGTTGGTTCCAGATCCTAGCCGCCCTGACTGTGAAGTAGTTCCTACGGATGTCTAATCTAAACCTACTCTCCTACAACTTGTGGCCGTTATTCCTTGTTATCCGGGGGGCGCTAGGGGAAACAAGGTCTCCCCCAAACCCTTCTGGTTCCCCCTACTGAGTTTATAAATGGTCACCAGGTCCCCCCTCAGCCTTCTCTTGTGAAGGCTGAACAGGTTCAGGTCCCGTAGCCTCTCATTGTAGGGTCTGCCCTGCTGTCCCCGGATCATGCGGGTGGCCCTCCTTTGGACCCTCTCAATGTTGTCCACATCCCTCTTGAAGTGGGGCGCCCAGAACTGGAGACACAGTACTCCAGCTGTGGCCTGACCAGTGTCGCATAGAGGGGGAGGATCACCTCCTTGGCCCTACTCAAGATGCACCTGTGGATGCACAATAAGGTCTGGTTAGCTCTGCCGACTGTGACCTCGCATTGTCAGGCCATGTTCATCCTGGAGTCAATGATGACTCCAAGATCCCTTTCTGCCTCCGTGCTCTCAAGAAGGGAGTTTCCCATCTTATAAGTGTGCTGCTGGTTACTATTGCCCAAGTGCAGCACCCTGCACTTGTCCGTATTGAAACGCATCCTCTGTTTTTGTTAGCCCATCCCTGCAACCTATCCAGGTCTTGCTGCAGTCTTTCCCTCCCTACCAGCATGCCCACCTCACCCCAAATTTTGGTATCATCAGCAAATTTAAACAGGTTGCTTTTCACCCCGTCATCCAAATCGCTGATAAAGAAATTGAACAGTGCAAGCCCAAGGACTGAGCCCGGGGGACTCCACTGCCCATTTCCCCCTAGGTCGAATATGACCCATCCACCACCCACCCATCCATGCAAATTAGCGTCTGTTTCACACACAGCTATGTATAATATTTACTTCATGGTCAGGGACCAGTCCCATAATGTCACAATGACGTGTTGAGAATGATTCAGTGACATCTTACACTCTAATACACCAATTCCCTCTTTTTTATGAAAAGAAAATACCAAGAATTCTGGTGAGCAATATGTCACAGGGAAGGGGCCAACAGTACACACAGGAACTGAGGCAGGGGGCCTTTGCTTTGCAGGGGCCTGGGGCAAATTGCCCCAGTTGCCACACCTCCCCCCCCCCGAAGTCTTGGTTGCCATCTTAGCTGATTATGTAGTCACCCAACACACATGAATGGCACTGAATTCAGTTCCCACAACTATTTTCATTCAAAATGATGGGGAGGGAGCCACCTTTTGCATAACAGTCAGTAGGGCAGACCACTCACCCAGGAAGTGAAAGAGTTGGCTTCTACGCTCTCATCTGCCTGAGGTGATTCAAACCCACATATTTCACTTCTCAAGAGACTAACTTAACCAACATCTGAGAGGCTGAGAATCCTTCTCCCCTCTTCTTGAGGCTGGGCCATTGTGCAGAAAGCAATGAAAGATTGAAGGGATCAAGAAAAAAGTAAGCAAGGGGAACACCGCTCTGTGCAGCTCACTGATAAGGACACTCAGTTGGGATGAGTGAATTCTGGGTTCCAGCTCCTTCCCCTGAAACTGCATGTGCAGTTTTTGCATGAAAGAGCCATTAGATAAATTCCATAAACTGCAATAAAAGTAGCAACCTCCAGGACTCTTTCCCAGCTGGGCACAAGCACCCAAACTAAGATAAAGTGTAATGTAATCACTGAAGTGCTGGCCCTAAATGACTTAGGTGCCTAGTCTCTGCTTTCAAGAGTTGTGAAGAGATACCAAAAAGAATTTCTGAAAGTGTCTAAGCCAAGTAGGTGCCTAACTCCCATTGAAATCAAAATGATTTATGAGCCTAACCTACTCTGTCTTCAAGAATTCTATTAGGTGCCTATTGCATCTTTAGACAATAAGTCCTATAGTCCTGGTGTATAAGAGATGGTGGAAGTTTAACAGGTACAGAATCATGGAATATATGGGACCAGGTAACATGCATGGAAGAAAAGAACATCATGCTATGGCCACTTAAAGCACAGCGTAAAATTGACTGTCCATTAAACCATGATGGGCCAGCTTTTCCAAATCTGCAATAGCTATAATTACTAACCAATTTTGTAAAAAGCTCTCCCCTAATTTAGGCACCAAAACGATTGTCCGGGATTTCAAGAAACTTCAACACACTGAGCGGAGAGCTCTTTTGAAAAAAATCTAGTAACACTTTATATTGAGATCCCATGAAAATTAGTAAATTAATTGAAATTGCAATCAATAATTGATCAGCTGTTATAGAGTTTCAGTCAGTGATTCTCAACCAGCGTACCATATGACTGTGAGATCCTTAGCACTGTAGCTGTGCAAAACACCTACACAATTCATAAGATAAACCAAGAAAAGCAGTCTCTCTCAACCTTTTCAGAGTCATAACACCCGTCCTCACCTTTTTTAAATTTGGTGGCACCTCTAGTGGCAAGCAACCATTTTGATGTCTCAGTTTGTTTTCAACCAACTGCCGCTGCCACCTCATTTGGGGAAAATGGCTTGGTGCAACTGCTGCTCAACCTGAACAGAAACAACTGTGGCAGGTGCATGCTCTCCTGCCTCATTAGGTTTTTCTGATAAGCTTAAAGCAGGCAGGAGAGCCACCTCATTCTGAAGCCCTTCCTTGGCTAACCCTGCACAGCACCTCCCAGGAAAAGAGGCACATGGGGTAGGTAGAACTGTCCTGCATGCCTCCTTTTCCAGGAAGAGCATGGCTTGTGGGAGGTAGGGGGGTGGGAAGGCAGACCAAGAAGGGCTGCCACATGAGGTGACTCTTCCACCTGCTTTAGGTTTATCAGAGAACCCTAATGAGGCACGAGAGCACAGACAGTACACAAGGTGTATGGATCACTTTTACCTGGTGAGGGGTCTCATGGCACTTCTACCCTAAGGGGTCTCATGGCATCCTGGTTGAGAACCACTGACTTGAACATTTCAAATGGGAATCCATAGTGTCAAAAACATTCTGACCCCTTGTGGTCTTCTGAGTTCTTTGCAACAGAGGAGTTGATCTATTTTTCCGTAGTCAAAAAGCAAGTGAAAGCTAAGAGCTGGAATTTTCTAAGGACTGCTTTGAATCTAACAAAGCACTTGGCTAAGTGCATGTCTGTAGAGAAACCAGCTGAGCTGTGCAGAAGTGCATGATAGCTCTGTGCATACTGGCTTCAAAACTAGAAGCAGTTTAGCCACATTAGCACAGTGCCGAACATATTATGCTAATAAGATCCGTTTGGCTCTCAACATGGCTATGATGTTTCCAGTTCCAGAGCTACTGCACAGAAAGCATCTCTCAGCACCACTGAGTGTTTCTCAGTATTCAGCATCACCTTGTGCTATGTAGATATCTACCCTATCATATCCTAAGAAATCAGTAGGTTGTTTAGAACCATAGCTTAGAATCATCTTGTAAGCACTGTGCTCGGGACATCTACAAGACAGTAACATGCTTGTAATATCTATTAATAATTTATTTACACTTAAAAATATTTATAAATGGAATCTTAGTATAAATTGAAGAATATTTCGCATGTTGGAGACTGCTGTCACATCATTTCATCTAAACAATGCCCACGCCAACCAGAAACTTGCCATCATTATGTGGAGAAGAGGTTATGCATGAGACGTTCCTAAAATACCTCGGCATAACTCACCTTTTGTGAACATCTACAGAACGTTGCTAAAAAATGAAAGCATGAGTTAACATTGTTCATAAACTGGGCAGAAGGACATGAGGAGAAAATGCAACCACACTTTGAATGGCCACTCTAGCACTTGTTTTCTCTGCAGCAGAATATTGCTCTCTGTGACTGCCTTGCTTTGAATACCTGCTCATGAGCTGCCTTCATGCAAGTGCCTGGTGGTGGGCATGGCAAGGGTTCATCCGACTACTGGGAGGGACCTTGATCATCCCGGAGAAGGCCCCTGAACTCATCTGCCATGACTTTGAGTGTATTTTCAGTGGAGGGGTCTTCTTCTGTAGGTCCCTCGGGGTCAGTCGCGCCTCCTGGTGGATATTCGTGGGGCTCCACCTCCCCTACACTCCTTCCTTATGCCAACCTCCAGCGGGCCACCTGATCTTAATGCAGCCATCACTCCGGTCTAGATGATCTTTGGTCTTCATGCCCTCTTTGGGACTGGTTATTAGTTTCATCTCTTTGGTAGGCTGCAGGCCTACTAGTTTCACCTGTCTTGGCTATTTCTCCTATTGTCAATGGCTACTTGCTGAGCCTTGTAATCACCCCGGTGTTGAGGTGTAGGTCACATCCCCATTGAGGTAGACCTAACCACTGAATGCCCAAAGAAAAAGACAAGCCATAAAAGCAACAGAAGAAACTATATACAGACAAGAGGCACCAAAGAGAAAAAGGACTTAAAGAAAAAGAAAAGAAGGTGGATAGAAGAGAAGAGATTAGGCTAAGCTGCTCCTTCTCTCTCTCTGCCCTAGAACCTGAGGCAGGTGACGTCCCCCGGTGCTGCTCCATTTTTTACTTTCACCAAGAGTATCTTCTGTTCTTCCCCGGGTTAACCTTCCTCCTTGGCTTCGTACCTGTGGGAACCTGGAGTGGGAAGCCTCTGCCACCTCCAGGGTGCTTATAGCTCCTTTGGGAGCGGGGTCATCCCCTGGACACCGATGTTTCTCATGACCGGCATGGGGATATATTTTAATCACTGCCACTTGGGATGCCTCTCCCCAAGAGTAATCCGCCTCTTTGCGCTGGGGCTGCCTGCCACTGGTGCAGAGAGCCTTCGCAGCCTCCACTGCCTCTCTCTGATCAGGATCATTTCTTCCATGTCGGTGCTGCCTGCCAATGGCGTGGAGAGCCTCCGCAGCCTCCGCTACCTTTCCCGCACTTTCTGTTTCTCTGTCCATGCTCCTTTTTATCTCTGCTGGCTGGTGCTTGCTCTGAAGTCACCCGCCAGCTCCAGCTGTATATAAACATCGCTTATAAACTGCGTGGGCTCCGCTATTTGTTCCTCCTGCGTCTGGCATCCTGTGGGAGGTAAGTAGTTCTTGTTTCTGGGGAACTGGCAGCGGGGAAATGGCAGTGGCAGGCGACAGGGGAGTGGCAGCAAGTGTGCACATGGGAGTGCAGCACAGCTGGACAGGAGTGCAGCGCCTGTAGCAGGGCCAGTGCTGGCAGGGGCCCAGAGTGGGGCAGCATGAGCATGGAGTCTAGGCCAGCAGAGACTCTATGGAGCTGGGCTGGCTTCCCCCGCACCCTGCTCGGTGCAGCTCAGCCCAGCTCCATAGAGCCTCTGCCAGCGGTCCCCACACACCTGCCACCCTGCTCTGGGCCCCCACTGATGCTGGCCCCGGTGCAGTGATGCAGGCCCCACACTCCCACCCAGCTGTCACTGTACTTCTATGCGCCCACTCACTGACACTTTCCCACCACCTGCCACCGCAATTTCCCTGCTTTTCTGCCCACTGCCACTCCCCCGCCCCCCCTGCTGCTCCAACACCATGTGGTTCCTGGCTGCAGCACCAAGCCCCAGGACTCAGCAGGAGTCTGCCTGGTCCCTGTGATTCTCAGCCAGCTCTATGCAGAGCCAGCCGGTTGTGATTGTGGTGCAATTTTTTAGACGGTGCAACACGTTGTGAGCAATTGGCCAATTAGATCATTTAATGCCAATCTAAACTCAATCCATGCAGCTACCCCAAAGCAGTTGAATGATTATCAAGTTTAGATATTAATCTATGAATGTTGTAATCCTAAAATGTCATATGAGATACAAAGAGAGAGATAGAGAGAATAAATTGTAACAAAAGGAATACTGTTCTTGCTTATGTAGCTAAGGGGCTCATTGCTCTTGAGAATTTAGACCCAAATCTGGGAGTTCAGCACTTGAAAGTTGCCTTTATAGCACAGACACATAAAAGAACCTTCAGCAAACTCTAATTTTTAGATATTCAGTCTCTGGATCTCAAAAGGCAGATTAAAGCATAGAAACAGAATACATGCTGCAGATCTCACTACTCCACTATATAAAAAATTATTTTATTTATTAATCTAATTGAATATTACACCCAATTTGATTGCAGTGCTCAGAAGTATAATTTCACATGCATGACTGAATCAAAATAAATAATGCCAAAAGTTTCTAGATTGCCTTTGATCCATTTTAAGAATATCTTTCACTCAAAAGCTTGTCAAACTTTATTCTAACTATGAAGTTGAATAAAAGATATCATCCCTGCAAAAAATCCTTGACTCACATAATTCCTGGACCATCAGGGCTACAACGTCATTCTAACACTGATAAGATTAGACATATTGTTAATGGAAACTTGGTGTGCATTTTTGTTATGTATTTGTAAAATATTACGGGGCCCACCTATTGCGCAGCAGTCAAACATAATTTCCTTCCTTGAACTCTTGACAGCCCCCTCTACTTCTTCAGGACAGCAGAGTTATCTTGCTATGTGCATCTTTCCATGGATACAAATGACAGCTTCCTATGTCTCCAGGCACCTCCACTAGGATTGGGGAACTGTGCATTGCTCCCATTGTGGAGCAAGATTAAATCTGAGAAAAGGCCCTTATATTTGTATGCATTACAAGGACAGTGTCAGTTGATTGTTAAATTATTAAATACTACTCGATATGATCAGTTCCAAAATGTGGGGTTGTATGTTGTTGTTAGGACTGTAAATGTCCTAAGTGTTCAAACACCTATGTAGAGACTTAGAACAATTATGATAAAGTTTACGCTCTGTATGAGCAAGAAAGGTAAATTTTCTCAGCCACAGATTCTTTTCAGTGGAACTAAATTATTTATTAAATACAGAACTTCTCTTTCAAAGATCCATATTCCCATATGTTTACATTCACCATCTCTTTTACATAGCAGCTACTGCATAAAGTAGGAAATATCATGGATATATCCAACATTTTGCCTTTTCTCTTAAATATTCTCCAAATTCGGTTATAAATAACCCCTTATAGAAATTGCAGGACAGGCATGTTACTCTAAAACTAGAGGAATATATAGGCAGATCTAACAATCAATTGAACAGCCTCTAACTGTTTTCTAGTTTTTTCAATTCCCATTGACTTCTTGGGAATTGGGAACACTTAGTACCTCTCAGGAGGGATTTAACACCCTAGTGAATCTAATCTACAGCAAAGGCTGTGAATTGTCCAGCCTAGCAACAAGATTTAATGCCTCTCAAGAGACATTCAGCACCTTAATGACTCTATTATCTATAATAGGCTCTGAATCTTTCAACCCAATCACAACATTGACATCCATAAATCAAAGGTTCGTATAAAAAACTGTTGCCAGCAGACAACAGGAAGGACAACGAAAATCTCTAATCCAATTCTCATTTTACACTCAGTACTGTTAAAATAAATAGTGTTTGTTATAATCATAGTATTAACTTTAGTATATGCTTTACTATATTCATTTGGACATAAATCTTGGTCTTAAAATAATTCCAACTAGCACAGCAGAAATGTTTTTTCTAGCACTGGTGTTGCATCATTTTTGGCATCTAAAGGGATAATCACCATTCATTTCTAAAACCTTTTTCCCTTGTTCAGATAATCCCATTCAATGTCAATAATTTATGTAAAAATGCTCCCCCAGAGAAGAGCCCTGATTGGTCAGAATATATTATTTTCCCTTAGCTTTTAACAATTACTTTAGTGCTATACTATGATTTTTATTTATTTATGACTAGAAAATGGAGGAAAGATAAACAGGCCTTTTCCTGACTGGGCAAAATTGTTCATATAGCTATATACAATGAAGTACTCAATTTTCCCTCTCTGCCTGCAGAAGATCATTTACCCTAGTTCCCAGTTGTAGCCTATATACAGCATTCTTCATTTTCCTAAATTATAACTTTTCTCCAGTGTAGCCATTCTCAAATATTATGGAATTTTTTATTCTGGCATCGGGCATAAAATAATAAAAGTGTGTATTAAGTTATGGTGAATGAACTCTTTTCCTGTTTCAATCAGTTAGTTAATTCTGTCCCTATACAATTTACATATAAAAACCTAGCCAGGCTGTTTTATTCCATATACGCTTTTCTCCCTTTCTTGTAACTTTATGTTCTCTTTGAAAAGCAGGTTCCTTTGATTTGGGCACTAAGTATGGATCTAGGTGCCTCAGTTTGGACACCCAAGTTTTATAAAAATCTTGCTATGGCCCTCTGTGACTGCATTAAAAGGATAAAAAGGAAGCCTTTTCCTTGAAATGTTATCCCTCTGTACTGGAAATGCTTTCCCTCTATACTTCTACATAACCTAAAATCTCCATGCTCTTCTCCATCTTGCTGTTTCTTCCATCATATGCTTCCTGCCCCTTGAAATACTGTATGCCCATATCTAAGTCCAATTAAATCTTCCACCCATTAGAGAATAATTGGTAGAAGGAGGTGATTCACCTGCTTCAAGCAAGTGATTCTCCCACTTCACTGAGCACTGGTGAGACCCCAACTGGAGTACTGCGTCCAGTTCTGGGCACTGCACTTTAACAAGGATGTGGGACAACTTGAGAGAGTCCAGAGAAAAGCCACCCATATGATTAGAGGATTGCATGGCAAGCCATACAAGAAAAGGCGGAGGGACCTGGGACTCTTCAGCCTGAAAAAGAGAAGGCTGAGAGGGGACTTGGTAGCAGTTTACTGCTACATCAGGGGAGTACATCAGGGGTTCGATGATCAGCTGTTCACCACGGCACCCTTGGGGAGAACCAGGAGTAATGTCCCCAAACTCCTGGAAGACCGTTTCAAGCTCAACATTAGGAAAAACTTCTTCACAGTGACTCTACTGCCCAGGGGGCAGTTCTGGCACCAAGCCAACTCCTCCTCCCACCTTTGGTGGTGTGACCTTCCAACCCCTAGGGGTACAACCTTGTGCAAACAGCCTGCAGAGCACAGGCCAGCTAGCCAGGTCACAAAGCATGGATACGTCCACGAACGGAGTCTAGGGGGGAACAAGGTAGGGGCCTGGATTGGGTTCCCATGAACTGGGGCTTCCTTCTCATCCCATTAACTCTTCACTTTCCAGATTCCCACCCCCCCAGCCAATCTCTTGCACACCCCCACCTAGAGCAGGGATGCCTTTCTTGGTTCATCAGCCCTGTAGGGGCACCTCACAGCTGTAGCTCCTAGTCCAGCCCCTGCTTGCCAGCCCTTTAGTAACAAGTCACAGCTGGAAGGATTTTAACCTCAAGTTGGGACTGCTTCAAACTAGAGCTGTCACCAACACTGATCAACATCTGATCTACAATGTCTAACAAGGCTCTAAGTGAAGGCTGCAATTCCATTACCCTTGCACCACAAATGGATCCAGGATATTATAAAGGGGGGGGGGGTGAAGTTGCAATGACCAGTGCTGCAGGGGTGGCTGCAATCCCTGCTGACAGGTTCCTCCCCCAGTCCCCTGCCACTGCCCTGTGCTGGAGCAGCAGCCAAGGACTTAGGTCTCAGGAGAGATGATCATTTCCCCAACTCCCTTCCCCTCCACACTCAGAGGCATAGTCCCTCCCCTCCCTCCCATCCTCTCCTGCCTGCTGCTACCTAGTGGTATCCTGGGAGTGAGAAAAGCTGCCCACTCCAGCTGGGCTGTGTGGGGGTTGCACTCACAGGGGACTGCAGCAGCAGTAGCAGTGGCCATGGGACATGTTGTTCATCCTCCCCCTGTCTGCTCCTGGGGTGGCAAAGAACACCCAGGGGGGCAGACAGGAAGGGGGAACTGCTATTGCAGTGCCTGGCTGTGTGGATAGGAGTGAAGGCAGA
This sequence comes from Alligator mississippiensis, assembly GCF_030867095.1. Taxonomy (NCBI): domain Eukaryota; kingdom Metazoa; phylum Chordata; order Crocodylia; family Alligatoridae; genus Alligator; species Alligator mississippiensis. Next base: position 94,290,519 of record NC_081825.1, read on the forward strand.
CTGGTTACCAGAAAAAAGTCAATGCATGCATAACAAGGCACATGCAGCCCCCATACAGCCCATCTGGGGTGGGCAGGACCTCCCCTCTCCACAGGTGCTGTCCCAGTGGGACGCAGGAGAGGGGGGAAATGGGAGGGGAGCGGGAAGGGAGGTGACATGCCTTTGGGCATGGAGGGGGAAGGAAGGGGGAAATGCTTATCTTCTTGTCCCTGGCTGCTGCTCCCCTAGTATGGACAGATGAGGGTTGCAGCTACACCACTGCACCTGCTCTGCCCAAAGACCAAGGGTAACTCCAGAGCCACTCCTGCCTTGTTCCAGCCAGGCTGTGCCTGAGACAGTGGTAGCAGTGGTAGCAGGTGGGTTCCTCCTCTCTGCCTACTCCCCACATTGTCCCTGGTGTTTCCTGCCGGCTCAGGGAGGAGGAAATCTGCCTACTGTCACCACCCCAGCTCTTGCCTTCAGCTGAGCCCCGCTCCCTGCAAAGCCTGGCTGGAGCTGGGTAGAAGCATCTCTGGAGCTCACCTGTTGCAGAAGCAACCAGGGACATTGTCAGCAACAGGTGTGGGAGGGGCAGATGTGAGAGGAGGCAGGGATAGTACTGATGAGCACTCAGTGGAGAGAAAAAGAGAGGGTGCTGAGAGTTATGGGGAGATTCTTGTCTGATTCAGGGACTTAAAAAGCAGTCCTCAGCAGCTGCTTTTATGTCTGTCCCAGTGTGGGAGAGAAAACTGGGAGCTCGGGGTGCAGTCACCCCAGCAGCATTGATCACTGCTCCCGCACCCCCATTGACAAAATCCTAGATCCACTCATGGACTAGATGCCAAATACAAAAATCAATTTAAAGGCAGCTCTAGTGCATTAAGCTAGATAACCTCTTTCCCACTGCCAATATAGATGTGAATGGAATTGTTAGCTGTGTTAGATCAGACTATGATTAGAAGTTGTCAATGTAAAATATTATTATACCAAATGTATTCTGTTGGTTAACATGATGTTGAAAAGTGGTGATTTTTTTTTCTTTTATTTGATACTATGTCTTTACAGTCTGATCACTTTCTGGACTGACTTTGTTTTTTATGTTCCTGACTTCCTAGGGGAATGATTCCAGCTCTTCCACATCTGGATAAATCAAACTGGTATTTTGCAATCAAGTCAAATCCTTTAAAGCACTACCTCTGCCGTACTATCCCTGTCTTTCAATCAAACCATGTTACAAAAGCTTCTTTTAATTTCCAGCCAGATAGCTTGCCATAATGTGCTCATTTTTCTCTCAGAAAATAGACAGGGAGTGTTATCCACCTTTCCTGAATACACTATCGTCAAATCATCGGTGTGGCATAATGTCCTCCCTGATATGCTAAAAGAGTGGAGTGTATACAGCTGTCTATCATGTTTTGTTTCTATTAAACCTTTGATGTAGTCACTGGGAGTCAAAATAGAACATAAGACAAAGGGTTGATCTTTTTTTTTAAACCTTTGTGAAATAATTCAGTCATTTCAAAGAAAAATGTAGTTCATAGGTATAAAAAGGAAAACAAACGTCCTGATCCTGACAGGCCTAAAATTAAGTTCTTTCCTATTTTTGGCTTCTTTTTTTGTTAAATCAATGGTTTTTATTTTTGGCTAATACATTAATGAAATTATTTTCTATTCAGTGTAATAGCAGCGTAATAGGCAAGTGAATGGACTTAAAGCATCTTGAATACTGTCCACTTGCTTTCACTTCACTTTAATATTGTCATCTGTTTAAAATTGTAATAGTTGGGAGACAGACAAGCTTTTCATCTTATCAAAGGAAACAGGATGGCAAAATACTAATCTCAGCCTTCTTCACAGAGAAAGATGGATTAAATAGAGATTACATAGATTGAGGGCAGACAGACAGACAGACACAAACATCCACCATACTCAAAATTTCCCATTTATTTAGATATTTGAATGTTTAGATCTACTGAAGAGCTTTAAATGAGATAGCAATATAAAACTCTATTTTCATGTTACATAATAAACCAACCATTCACTGTTGAAGATATATGACATGACAACATAATTTTAGACCATGACTTGAGGAGCTTTTGTATCCCTCCAAATGTCAAAATCATAGGTATTGATTGCTCACATGTCCCCAAATTACAGGACTTGCTTAAAAAAATATGTGGTCTTTTTTTAATAATAAATGCTGAATTTTCTATATTTGCCTAGTTATTCTTGAGTCACTAGAATGCATTTGCCTTATGTTTTCAAAAAATGTTTCCTGCAATCATGAGGATTAGAAGCTTACTTTTTAAATATAATCTGAGATTCTTATTCATTATCATGATTCCAGCAGCTGGCACTTAAAAAAAAATTATAAAAATATCAAGACTGTCAATCATGAGAACTGGCAGCAGTTCCCCTTTACAACAGTTCCTCCTGGCTGGTAAGGCCTGTGGGCCTAATGCTTATTTTCATGAAAGCACCACACTATTCCTTCTAGCTAACCAGCCCCAGCGGCAGCTATAGGAGACCAGTGCCATCATCCTGCCTACTCATTTGGTGCAGTTAATATCCCAAAAATCCTTTGCAGGAAATATTATTGCAAATAGGAAGCAGCATGCGCTGAATATATTCATAGACCACGAATAGAAAGAGAATGTATCTGTTTGAACATCCACCCACTTCGCATTCTCAAAATTGCTGTGCATGCACCCACTTTGCATTCTGGCCCTAACTTGTGTGTTTGGGATTCCCCTAATGATATGTAAATCCTGTGAAAGAGATTCAAACAGCCAAAATGCCAACAGTAGCTTAGTTGTGAGATGTAAGCATCTATCAAAAAGAATTGTGCTGCATTTGAGGACATTTGCAATAGCAAATAAAGAACAGAAAATTAAAGGGTACTCTTCACACCACTGTATTCCTTGGGTGTTTTCAGGTGTGCAGTGGCTTTCCTGCTAAGTGTCCTGCTAGAACAAATTTTGGTGATTGGACTGACAACCCCAAGGCAGGCTGCTGAGGAATGATGACATTTTGAATAGGAGTGAAATCATACTGGTTACCAGAAAAAAAGTAAAAGCATATCAAGGCATGTGTCACTCACATGCATGGCAAGCACAAGAAAACCAGTAGGGCTGTGCGAAATTTCTCTGGCTATTTTGTTTCAATGATGTTTCGACTTGTTTCAAGCTTGAAACAGCAAAATCGAAACAAAACAAAGAGCTTCGAAACAGCCGCAAAACAAAATGAGGGGAGTCGAAATGTTTTGAAAGTTTTGAAATGTTTCAAGTTTTGAAGCTTGCCTGCAGGTAAACAGAAAGTAAGGAGAGGGACGGGAGAAGAGGGGAGAAGGTCTGCTCTCATATTGACTGTGTAGCTAGCCAGTGACTGTTGTCCTTCCCTGAGGTCCCTTCCAATCCCAGTGCTGTGAGGGAGGGATGGAAAAATAGCATAAAAGGCAGCATTGTTTGAACTGGCCTGCTTTCTGTCACCCATGTCACGAGCTTTGCTTGTCAGCAGCCTGAGGTGCAGTTTCCCATAAACCCTGGCACTTATCTCCTTGAAACCTGGCAGGCTTCATGGCCTCAGTAGGGTTTATCTTGCCTGCTGTTTTCACCCTGCTGCACCTTCACACACACACACACACACACACACACACACACGAGACACAAGTTTTGCTTTCAAGAATTTGAGGTGCAGTTTCCCAGAAACCCCTTCATCTATGTCCTTGAAACTTGGCAGACTTTATGGCCTCAGAAGGAGCTACCACCCCTGCAAGTTCCATCCAGATCAGGCAAGAACTGACAAAGTTATAGGCAGTTTTGTGATTCCCCATTATAGCCTATGGGGGAAATGTCAAAACAGTGTCAAAACAACGAAACAGTTTCGACAAAACAAAACAAAACAAAACAAAACAAAACAGTGGTTTTGAAATGAAACAAAACTCAAAACAAAACACTGTCCAGCCAAAATGTCAAAACGGAAGTCGAAACAAAATGGTGCTGTTTCGCACAGCCCTAAAAACCAGCAAGAAACTCCACTCCAAATGACTGGATATAATCACTGCCTCTGATTATTTAAAAGATTGAAATCATATAAAAAGTCTTTCAGCAGTAAGTATTGTGTCCTATGGATACCAGATATAAATATCAATTACAAGCATGGGCAGATCTAGGATTTCAAAAGTGGTGGGGTACAGATGTGACTAGAGCCATATGGATGACTGAAACCACCCCCTCCCAGGCAGATCATGCTACAGTAGCAGCTGCTAGGAACTTTTTGGAGTCCCTGATGCAGGTATGATTCCCCTGCACCAGGCACCCTCTCCCCTCCAGCACTCAGCAGCACCTCCATCCCCTGACCTTCCATTCCCCCCTCCACCTCTCCTTCAGGGGATGTCCACATCTGTCCTCTGGGTGTAGGAATTGGGGTATGTACCCACCCCCGCTACTGAGGATACCACTGGGGCTGGGGATACCCCAGAGCTGCTCCTGCCCTGCTACAGCCACAGCTTCAGTGAGTGGCTTTACAGAGAGCCAGAGTCATCTGGGGACGGCAGCAAGTGGGTCCCCCACCTTCCAGTGCCTGCTTCTTTCCCAGTACCCTGGTTGTCCCTCACTAGCTGGGAGCACATGCTGGAAGAGGGAACCACCTGCCACGGCCTCCATCCCTGGCTCAGCCCAGCACCCCACATGACTGCTTCCTGCAGCTAGAGCCCCCAAGACAGTGAGGGAAACTGGGGGAGGAGACAGGGAGCAGGGATTCACCTGCTGCTGCCAAGATGTGCACCTTGCACAGCCACTCCTAGTGGACCCTGGCTGGAGCACAGCAGTGGCTCAGCCAGGGACAGAGGCAGTGGCAGATGGGTCTCCCTCATCCTCACCTGCTCCATGCCTGGTCCCCCCAAGTATCCCCCACTAGCCCAGGTCTCCAGCCATACCTCAGACTCCATAGAGGCCCCAGGAGTCTGTGGTGCTGGGAATTGTGACCATGTCACTGCATCCTTCCTGGATCCACATCCCTCCCCAAGTACAAGACAGCTCTAGTAGGGGAATTAGTTAAAATATTTCCCACTGTCAATGTGGCGATGAGTGAAATTGTTAAAAATAGTCCCTAATTTTACATATCCAAATATCAATGTCCAGGCTAATTTGATCAGATAGGGCACTGATTGTTTGGGGGTGCAGGGTGAGGGGAGTTGGAGATATGATAAGCTTTCATTATTCCACTGCCTTCCTGGTACAATCTCTGATATGAAGGAGAGACCATTTTTAAAAAAAAAGCTCAGCACTGATCTACCTCTACTCCCACAAACAGTGGTAAGAAAATTCCTTCAGTGGGAACAGAGTTAGACCAATGCGGCTCACTTTTGAAAATCCCACACTCTGCCATTTGCCCAAAGAAACTCATGAAATGTACATCAGAGCCAGGAATTAAACTCAGATTTCCTGAGCCCTTAGCTGAGACCTTTACTACAAAACTGTACATCTTCTCAAAATCTTCTCTGACTTAAGGCTGTTGGGTCAGCTATTTAATTACAATAAATGTCATTCTAATCACTGCTGTATACTCTAATATTGATTTTTTCAGAGCAAAGAGCCTCTGCTTTTCATGGAGAAAGGTATATTTATCTCCATTTATCTCACTCTGGAGTATTCAATCTTTTGAGTGATTGCTTTTCCCATTATTATGGAAAATGCTATCCCCATCAACCATTCATGCTCTGCTGCACTACAGATAGCATACTTGCTTTACTCCCTAGATATGACAACAGCAAACAGCTTAATTATTCTAAGTGAATTGTAATATACTTCACTTAGGTGACAAGAAGACTGAAGTGCAGCATAAAAAGAAGGGTCCTATTATGTACACAGAGAAACATATGACAGAACATAAGGAAGACACAAACATAGTCCATTAAGGATGTAGATATCTTTAGTAAATTTAGTATAAGTTTAGTATAAATAGCAGACACTAGATATAGTCTGGTAGCCGCTCAGTAAAAGTCTCACTTCAGCATGAGTCAAAGGTATAAAATCCTCATTTTCCACCTAATTCTGTAGTACTCCAATGAGGAAGGAGGAAGTGTTACCAAATTTATTCCTGACTCCATACACCATTCACATTAAAGCTTAAAGTATGAGAATTGATTTCCTTTGTCATTTGAACCTAGTGGCCACATCCAGATGAATGAAGACATGCAGGTGGTCCCCATACTGCTACCTTGCAGTGCAGGGGCATTTTTTGGCCCTGGTAGGTCAAAAAAACTCATGCTTTAAAAAGCAGGAAGGTGCACATGGCAGCAGCACACATTGCCCAAAAAAGAGCCTAGCCTGCCAGAGCCATATTCTGGCTGCCAGCCAGACTCCCAGCTGCAGGAATGCCACAGCTACCACTCCCTGAGGCCCCCAGGACCCCAGGTAAGGCTGTTGGGTCTAGCACAGTTGCTGGCTCCCAGGCTCCCATACCCTACCTGGGGTAAACCTGCTATATGCCAGAGGGTATGTGGTATGGTCATTCCCCAAAGACAAGGAGCAGCAGCACAAGGTGTGCCACTGCTACTTGTCCCTGGGGAAACAAACATCCACGCTCATGTGGACATGGCCAGTTAGTGCAACTGTCAGTGGTATTTTTGAACTTCAGTCACCTGGGGTACAAATTTTGTGCTTTATCTGAGCATTGATATAGTCACATCTTTAAAGGCAAAACATGGCGCTTTATGATTACACAAATAATGACATATTCCAAGATCCTAGTTAAATTAGAGAATATCAGAATATTAGAGAATGATCTCTTGGCTTGTCTCCTGAGTGTATGAAAGAGGGAAGTCCTTATGAAGAGGAGTAGTATTCCAAATGAGTGCTTCAAGCTCACTGAAGACTTATGAATATAAGATCTGAGCCTGGATTACTGTTACATTAAAATGTTTTCCATATTTTCTTTGTATTCTATGGAGCTCTATTCCAATACCAGCTAGTGCCAAAAAAGCAAAATTCTTAAACCCTTTAGCTCTGGATTTCAACAGTTCAATGCAATGAAAGACAAGATTAACAAATGAAAATAGCTCTTTCAGTGCAAAAATCTTGATCAATGAAAGACTCTAAAAGCCATTCTTATAAAGTGGCCATAGCCTGAGCTTTCAATTTTTACCCCAAATATTGTGCAAATAGAAACTGAAAGTATGTATCTAAATGCCATCTCAGTAGGAACACTTTTGAACAAACAACTGTGCTTACTTACATAAATGTAGAGACTGTGTTGTGGTGCAGCATATCAACCATACTCCCATAATTCTAAGTAGGGCTGTGTGAAACAGCACCATTTTGTTTTGGTTTCTGCTTCATTGTTTTGACAGGACAGTGTTTTGTTTCAACACTTCGTTTAGTTTTGAAGTACTGTTCCATTTCGTTTCGTCAGAACTGTTGACGCTGTTTCGACGTTTCGTCCATAGGCTATAATGGAGAATTGTGAAACTGCTTATAACTGTCATTTCTTGCCTGATTTGGATGAAAATTGCAGGAATGGTAACCCCTTCTGTGGGCATGAAGCCTGTCAAGTTTCAAGGAGATAGGTTTAGAGGTTTCTGAGAAACTGCACCTCAGGTGCTGACAAGCAAAACTCATGTCTTTTGTCAGCAGCAGCACCCTCCTGTCATCCAACATGCAGATCTGGGGGCCCGCACCCCCAGGAGGGCTGTGGGGCTGTGCCAGACTCCTCCCGGTGGTGTGGGCCCCTGGATCTCTACTCAGAATGACAGGAGGCTGCCACCTGGGACTGGCACTGGGTGCAGCCTGCACCCAGCTCCAGGAAGACTAGTGCTGCCACTAGCCCCAGGCAGCAGCAGCAGCCTCCTGTCATCCCACATGCAGATCTGGGGACCTGCACCCCTGGGAGGACTGTACTGGACTCCTCCCTGGGGTGTGGGCCCCCAGATCTACGCTCAGGCTGACAGGAGGCTGTCGCTGCCACCTGGACTCTGCCTGCCACCTGGGCTGCCGCAGCCTCCTATCATCCCACATGCATCCTCCCTGGGAGGAGTCTGGCAGTACTGGGAAGGCAGGTTGAGCTCCGTGGAGCTGGCAGAGCCACTCAGAGCACAGCCCTGGCTCTCCCCGCCTCCCACCACCAGGCTGCACTCCGACTGGTTCTGCCAGCCCCATGGAGCGCAGCCCAATGGCGGGAGGCTGGGGAGAGCCAGGGCTGTGCTCCAACCAACTCCCCCAGCCCCACGGAGCTCAGCTCAGAGGTGGGAGAATGGAAAGAGCCAGGGCTGTACTCTGACTGGCTCTGCCAGCCCCATGGAGCTGCGCCCAATGATGGGAGTGGAGCACATCCCTGGCTCTCCCCTGTCTCCCACCACTGGGCTGTGCTCTGGGTGGCTCCACCAGCCCCAGGGAGCTGAACATGGTGGCAGGAGGGGGAGCACAGCCCTGGCTCTCCCCTGCCTCCCACCACCAGGCTAAGCTCTGTGGGGCTAGAGGAGCTGGTTGGAGTGCAGCCCTGGCTCTCCTCTGCCTCCCGCCATGCGGCTGTACTCCGAGTGGCTCCACCAGCCCCATGGAGTCGCGCCTAGTGGTGGGAGGCAGAGGAAAGCCACTGGCCAGGGCTGCGCTCCGAGTGGCTCCACCACTGGTTCTCCTGCCACCTCCTGCTGCCGGACTGAGCTCTGTGAAACCGGCATAGCCACTCAGAGCGTTGTCTGGTGGTGGGAGGGGTGGGAGAGCCAGGGCTACACTCCATAGTTTCATAGTTGGTAGGGTCAGAAGGGACCTGAGCAAATCATCAAGTCTGACCCTCTACCATGGCAGGAAAGAGTGCTGGGGTCAAATGACCCTGGCAAGGTGTTCATCCAGCCTCCTCTTAAAGACCCCCAGGGTAGGAGCCAGCACCACTTCTCTTGGAAGTTGGTTCCAGATCCTAGCCGCCCTGACTGTGAAGTAGCACCTCCTGATGTCTAGCTTGAATCTACCCTCTGCCAGGTTGTGGGCATTCTTTCTAGTCACTCCTCGTAGTGCTCGGGGGAACAGGGACTCCCCCAATGCCTGCTGGTCCCCCCTGACTAGTTTGTAAACGGCCACTAGATCCCCCCCTGCAGCCTTCTCTTGTAGAGGCTGAACAGGTTCAGGTCCCTTAGCCTCTCATCATAGGGCCTGCTCTGCTGCCCCCTGGTCATGCGGGTGGCCCTCCTCTGGACCATTTCCATGTTGTCCACATCCCTCCTGAAGTGCAGCGCCCAGAATTGGATGCAGTTCTCCAACTGCGGCCTGATCAGTGTTGCATAGAGGGGGAGGATCACCTCTTTGGACCCGGGCTGAGCTCCAAGGGGCTGGTGGAGCTGCTTGGAGTGCAGCCCTGGCTCTCCCCCACCTCCCACCACTGGGCTGCTTCAAAACGCGAAACGTTTTGAAATGTTTTGAGTACCCTCATTTCATTTCAAAGCTGTTTCAAAGCCTTTTGTTTCATTTTGATTTAGCTGTTTTGAGCTCAAAGGTAATCATAACATACCAAATAATAATAAGTGCTCTAGGACCAAATTCTAGAGACAGTAGTGCTACATATATGAAAATGAGAACAACATTTAGAACTATATGAAAAATCTAATACAAATCTTTCATGCAGGACTGCTACTACATAGACCATCATAATCTCTATAGAAACTCCGATTGAGTGAACACACCTATTAAAAAAAGAATCTCCAAACTTTAATCCTCTTTATTCTTAGGTATACTGAATGGCATCCAGCTATCTAATTAATTTCAGGCAATTGTAGTAATTTTCACACTATAAGAATAAAAAAAAATGTAAAATGTTACTGTTGCATTATGTTTACTCGAATATAAGACATCCCTGAATATAAGATGACCACCCAAATAATTAGATTCTATATATGGAAAATTTATAAATGTGTTATAATTTTTCAGATATAGAATCTAAGTATTGGAGGGTTGTCCTGAATCCCTCCATCCTCCCTCCCCCCTCCCCCACCTGCTACAGCAGGAAAAACAGTGACTGGAGGTGGGGAGGTGGGGCGTTCAGGTTGTCCCCTTGCCCTTTGCCTCACCCACTTCTTTCTTCTGCAGCCTTTCTGTCCCCTGCAGCCTTTCTGTCCCCTGCCACCTGCAGCCCCCTACCCAAGCTGCTCACAGCTTCTGCCCCCACCACTCGCAACCCCCAGTCTCTTCCCCGCAAAGTTCATTCAGTACCTGTCTCTTCCCCTCCTCCTTCCCATGACATTGTTTGTGTTTCTCCATCCTGGAGCACAACAAATGGAAGCTCAGCCCTTGCCTGGACATGAAACAGTGTTGCTGCTGCTGAGTGGCCAAGCAGGGGAAAGAATTTCCATATACTCTGTGCCCAGAAGAGACACCAGCCTGAGCTGAAGCCAAGTGGTGCCTGACAGTAAGGAGGAGAGAAGGGAGTGGGCATGGGAAAGAAGCTGCAGAGCGGGGAAGCTGGGGGTTGGGGTGGCAGGAGGCTGCTGTGTTTCTGACTCTGGCCCTGTCCCAGGCTCAGAGCCAGAGCCACATGCAAATAGAAGACAAGGGGCTTTTTTCCCCCCATGCTGACTAGGGGGATAGTCATACATTGGAGTAAATATGGTATTTTTTTAATAGCCATTTGAAATATAACAGTCAGATTAACAAAGAAATAAATAGCTATGGCCCTCAGACTTCAGGGAAATAGCTGATGTGCAGATTTAAAAAAAACAAACCAACTCAGGGCACAATATTATGTGCAATATCATGTCCTCGACAGAAATTAAAGAGAGTTTTGTCTCCGATATCATTGGTGTCAGAATTTCAACCAATGTTGTCAGCAATCCCTCAATTTGAGGATGACGTCTACCATAGCTCATTGATGGGCCTTGAGGTGACTTAAGAGTCTAATCCTTGAGGCACAGAGCTGTATGCAAAAGTTGCAGGTCTTTCTGCAGGGGACAGTAGGCTGCAAGCTGGGATTCCTCTGATTTTCTTTCCTCTGCTCTCTCTTCACTGCTTCAAGGGCAAGAAACTTTACCTTGAAATGTGCTGTTGCTTGGTTGAGTTTGCAGTGCCATTTGAGTCTGTCAGCAGCTAGCTCCTCCCAACTCTTGATGTCAACATCTGTTTCCTTGAGGTATATGTTCAATGTGTACTCACAGTGTTTCCTCTAGCCACCATAAGATCAAGACATTCATTACTAAGCTGGGAGTAGAGAACTTGTTTTCATAGAATCATGGAGAGTTTGGGGAGTCAAGTCAGGCATCTGCATACGATGTTCAGTCCAGAAAAGTTGGTGCTTGAGGATCACCGACTCAGTGTTGGTAATATTGACTTCAGCCAGGATGCTGGCATTTGTGCAGTGATCCTCTCATTTGATGTGGAGGATTTTCCAGAGATGTTGTTGATGATGCCTCTCCAGGTTCTTCAGATGATGACAGTAGGTAGGCTGACTATAAGGAAATCCAGGACATCAGGGACATTCATCCAGGATGCTGCCTCCCCCACACTCTCACAAGTTGGTGGGGCTGGGGCGGAGTGTCAGGCAGGCAGTGGTGCATGCTCTCCAGCCTGAAAGGCATTCTGCACCATTCCAACTTCCAGATAGACTATGCTCTGCAGCCCTGCATTTCTGGGATGCCTATTATAATTATCAATAGCCGGCCAAGACCAGACTCTGAAAACCAGGATTGTACCAGATAAACCAGGACATATAGTCACCCTAACAGTAGGTCACCCACATTTCTCATCTGTAGAGAAGAGTGGGGATGATGACAGCATTGTAGACCTGAATCTTGTGGTATCTTTCTGGTGAGTGTGATAAAAAAGACACATCAAAGCAATGTCCCAAAGGAGGTACTTGCCCACCAGATCCTGGGCTGGGTCTCTGCATCAATGTTCACTCAATGAGAGAAGTGGCTACTGAGGTAGGGGAAGTGCTGGACTACTTCCAGGGTCTTTCCCTCAATGTTAATTTGGGAAGTGGTGGGGGGAGGAGGAGTGAAATCACATTCATGGCCTAGACTAAAGTGCTCTATCAGCCTGCTCTAGGCTTCTCAATGTTGAGAGAGAGGTCCAAAGTTTGGTAAGCTTCTCTGTCAAGATTCAGCATAGTCTGAAGGCTTTCCTCAGCATGCACAAGGATGGTGCAGTCATTGGCATATTGAAGGCCAAGGATGGTTATTTTGAATACATTGGTCTTCAAGCAAAAATGATCCAGATCGAAGAGTCCTCCATCTATTCAGTATTCAATGTCAGTTCCAGAAGGAAAGCAGTCCTTAATGAGAACCAGGATGACTGTCAGAAAAATGGAAAACAGAGCTGGGACAACCTCAGTTCAGATGCTAAATAGATCCATCTTTTATTCACTACATGGAATGTTTGCAGTCATCGGGTCACGGAGGAGCCTCAGGATGTTTATGTACTTTAGGGACATCCAAATCTGATGAGTACTTTTCACAGGGCCTTAGTAAGGTCAATGAAGGCCATATGCAGGTCCTGATGCTGTTCTCCACACTTTCCTTGGACCTGGCAAATGACAAAGCTTATGTCAACTGCCCTACAGGATTGCCTGAAACCACTCTGAGATTCCAGTGAGACATCCTCAGCAAGAGGTAGAAGATGGTTCTGGACAATGTGGGTGAGGATTTTTCCTGCTGTGGAAAGGAGGGTGATACTTTGATAGTTCCCAAGCACAGACTTATCTCCTTCTTTGAATATAGGAACAATGTTGACATTCCTCAGGTCCCCAGGAATCTCTTTATTATTTCAAATTAAAAAAATAAATTAGGGTAGTCTCAGCCTCACTATCAGTCTTGTAGATTTCAGCAGGTATGCCATCCAGTCCAGTAGCCATGTTGTTCTCAGTTTCCTTGATGGCACACCAGACTTTTTCTAGGATAGGAGGATTGGTGAGGAATCCACTTTCAGGGTGTTGGGGAATGGATGCGATGGTGGTATCTGCCATAGTTGATTCACAACTCAGGAATCCCTCAAAGTGCTCTTTCCATCTAGCTCTGATAGATCCATTGTCTTCGAGGTGTATGTGTGTGATTCAATTAGTTTGTACCAGCATGCACTAAGAATTGCACTAAGAATTCTTCCAGATTTCTCTGAAACTAGAGTGTACTTGCATAAGTAATAAGATCCCCAAGTCACTAAGGACACCTATACACATGCCCAATGCTTTCTCTGACACGTTCTAATTAGAATGCAATTGGAGCAGATTTGATTAATTGAGTCTGCTAGAGCGTGTTAATTAGCATGCTCCAACAGTCTTGGCATCATGTGTATTCAGCATCCCCATGCTTCAAAATAGTAGTGGTGTTGCTTTAACTAAAGCTTGCCAAAAAAAACACACCCCCCTACATCTACCCCTGACTGCAGGCAAACAGGGCCAATTTGTGGGCAGATAGAAGGGTTATGATTGCTTCTCAGGGACATACTGCACGTTTAAATTAAATTAAAGCTTGTTAGAAACCTGCTACAAAAATGGGCTGCATTTTTCAAGCAACAACTGTGTAACTGTTTGGTCATTTTTGTGGTTGGTTGGCCATGTTTATGGTACAAGCATTACTTTGCCTGAGTAGCCTGTTTAAATTTACAGTGCAGTTAACCAGTTTAAGTACCATATCCTACTCCCTTCCTGGGGCTAGTAAAGAACTCAGGCAAACAAGTTTTAGTTAAAGTGCCCCTGCTGCCATTTTGAAATGTGAGACACTGAATACATGAGACACTGAGGGCGCTTTAATTAAAGCCACTCCCAAGAGTCACTCTAATTAAAGCACCCCCACTGCCAACCAAGAGCACATGTAAAGATGCCCTAAGAGAGAAATGAAATGACTCTCCATTGGAACCTTTCCTGGACAAAGTGGAAACCTTAAATAAAACCTGTTAAAAATCAGTCACATTAACTTCTCATTAGATTTTAGCAGCCTGGACATAGGAGGACATTATTTTTTCCTGCTTCTTCTTCTGAATCTTCTTCCAGAAGCAGAAAAGTAACAGTAACATTTGCATCATCAATGGATGGGGAATATGCAAAGCCATCTATTCGTCGATGGGATGAATATTGCATATCAGGAGAAAAGTTATATGTAATTTTTCCTGATGTTATGAAGTGCACTCAAGCCCCAAGGAAAACAATTATTGATACTTTCTGCTGAATTTTTATCACTTGCCTTAAAGGCTTTGCTTTAATGAAAAATTACAAATCATTTAAGATCAAAAGAAATGTATTACTATGATGATAGCAAAAATTCTCATTCTACATAATGTAATAATAAAAAAAGATAATTGGCCATTTGATAAAAGATTATAAACAACTGATGAAGAACAGTTAGGTAATTATAAATTACCCAAATACTTTTTATTACTACCAAGAGGAAGTGGAAATCAATATTATTATTATAATGAGAGGAAACTGGTTTGTGGCATTCCTCCCTCCCCGCTTTTCCTACCTAAAACATATAGCCCAGTCCCTATTCTACCTATTAGGCACCAGAGTAGACTTGGCCTCTTATATATAAACCTATTCCCTGAAAAAACAGTTAATGTAATATGTGGTTTCCCTCCCTTCCCTCTGCTTTTTGTGATAGCCTAAAGATGAAGATGTTCAGTATCTTAACTTTTTCAGGGACTTGAGCAGGGTGGAACTGAATCACACTCACTCTACTTAAGGAGAGGTATAGAATCTAACTCTATGGGCATTTTTACAGATCCTCTGTAAGGCACAGGGAGATGCTTTAATTAGCAAGTCACACTAATTAAAAATGCCTGAATGTGACATGTGACAGGGGAGGCTGCTGGAGCATGTTAATTTCTGTGCTCCAGCAGACTATTTCCAGTGCATTGGAGCCAGCAACCTGCATGTCTATAGGAGCCCTATGTGTTTGTGGGTGTGTCTACATGTTCATTAATGTGCCGTAATTACTGCAAATTAAGTTTAGTACTTGTATATCCAAGTACTAAATCAACATGCAGTAACTAGCCCTACTGTGCAGTAGCACCAATTCTTGATTTTTTAGTGATGTTAACTGTGCACTAGCCTAATACTACTGCACATTAGCATGGTTTCTGCCCTGCATGATAATACGCAGTGGAATTAAGCTACTGCGCAGTTAGCATCTTGTGTAGACACACACCCTGTATGTAAGAATTGATACATTTCATCTCTCTAGGAATATAGTAAACATTCCTTCTTTTTTTTAATGGAAAGAGGTAGTTAGCCTGATGACTTCAGAGTAACACAAAGGCTGGACTGGGTGGAACCCTAGAGACTAAACAATTCAGAAATTTTTTATTTTAAAAATCCTGTGCATTTTACACAAGATGAAAAAAGCAAGATGGTGCTTTTGTGATAAGAAAGACAATTAGCCTTCCTCAGTATTTTATACCTATGTAAAGCTTTTTTAAGTTATAAATAGAAAAACTAAACATTTATTTTGTAATTTGTGACCATTTATTAGTCTAAGGCAGTGATTCTAAACCAGATTGCTGTGGGATGCCACAATGTCAGCACTGTTAGGTGTGCAAACGTGATTCACAAGATAAACCCAGAGGCCAGATCCAGATGTGAAGGCACTTGTGGTTTGTAGCACCGCAAACCTCTTTGCAGCACCACAAACTGCATGCCCAACATGTTAAAACATGCCCTATACTGCAAATTTGCAGTGCAGGGACAAAATTTGCTTCCAGGAAATCCTGGTAGCAAAAAAAAAAATGCCATTAAAAGAAAATGGTGTGGCACACCACAGGAGTGTGCGCCAGCAGACATGAAGGCTCGGTCCTTCGGGGAGACGCTGACTGCTGGCCACAGCATCTCCCCTCCTTTAGGTCTGCCCCAGTTCCTCCAGCATGCCAGGAGCCAGGAAAAGCTGGGAAAGGGCAGTTTGTCCGAAGTGGGGTGTTTTACCCCACACCCCACACCAAAGTGCACATGCAGAGGCATGTACAACAGCAAGAAGTAGTGGTCCAAACTTTGCTGCTGCAAGTGCATTCCCCTGAATGTGGGGATGTGTCCAGAGAGATCAAATAGGATGCCATAGTGTTAAATATATTCTGACCTGTTGTGGGCTTTCTAAGTTCTTTTAAACAGAAAAAAACTGCTTTAATATTCTTCTGTAGTCAAAAAGCAAGAGAAGACTAAGAGCTGTATTTTCTGAGGTGTGCTTCAGGTCTGGGGAATGGTGCCTCAAGTCTAAAAAGGTTGCAAACCACTAGTCTAAGGACATAAAAGTCACCATTATTTCATTATTCCAATTACATTGAAGAAGGTGAGAAAAATGAATAACCTAGAAAAGGGAATGATCTAATCCAGCTCAGCTAAGAAATCTATAGCCAATAAAGAAAGCCACAAGCAGCTATATTATGAGGCAAAGAAAATAAAGTCTAACTAAATCAAAAAGAAGAGAGTTATTACAGAATCACTGTCCTAAGACTCTCTCACAGTACCATATTGTGAAAATTAAGTGACATTGTTACAACTTTCTGACTATACATAAGAATTCTACAATATATTTACTACTGCTATATACAACTCCTGTGTAACATGAAGGAAAAGCATGTGAAATGACAATGTACAGCAGTTACTTGTGGTTGCAAAAGATAAATGAACTCTTTTCCAATAGCTATTTACAAAGCAGCGAGTTGGGAACTAGTGGTTAAGAAAGATTTGTATTTTTCTTGAAGAGCATATATAAAAGTACTACTAATATACTAAATAGCTAAGGAAGGAGATAAGATTTTGAGCCAAATGAATATTAGTAGTAGCTCCAGTGATACAAAGATTCAATGTCCCAGCTGCCACCTTGCTTAACACACTGGGAATGAATTCATTGCTCATCAAAAAAAAAAAAAAAAAAAGAATGAAATGTTGCAGCTTAAGATGAAGCTGTGTGGGTTAGGGCTGTACGAAATCATATCCTCTGCAGATCAGCACAGAGAGGACATGTACCACATATTCACCAGGGGGTTATGTTAATATTATTGTGTTGGTTTCTAGGTTTCACTGTCATGTTTTGTGGGTAGTCTAAAACAGAATGCACAGTACAAATACAGCTACTTGGAGTTATGGGGCACTTGTACCCATGATAAAAACTGGCCGTTTTTGCAGTTTAATTGCATCACACTGTATATGTGCAGGGTTTGGGGGGTTTTTTTACAATTTAAATGAGTTTGCTAGCTGGCAAACTAAACCACATCCACATGTAGTTTAGTTTTCAAGGTAGCTATGTGTAACGTTGCAGCCTTTGTCAGCTCACTCCCCTGTTGTGGGAGGGGCGGGCTGAAGGCAGAAGCAGTGAGGGGCCCAATCCTTTTTTTTTTCCTTCATGGAGCCTGCCCACATCTCCTGTGGCTGAGGGGCGAGCTGCCAGTGTGCCAAGCAGCCCCTGAGCTGCAGGGGGCCCCAAGACCTTCCCTCCATGGCCATGGTGCCTACTGGGGCCACCTGGATGGGCTGCTACCAGGTGGGTGCTGCCTCAGCTCAGGTTCAGGGAACAGTTGGATTGGGCTGGGTGCTGCCTGTGAACTAAAGCAGCACCCCCTTGCTAACTGCCTGCCCAGGTGGCCCCGGGGGGTGTCACTGCTGAGAAGGGAAGCTCCAGGGGCCCCACAGCTCAGGGCCCATTGGCAGCTTGCTCCCCAGCCATGGGAGAGGCAGGCAGGCTCCACAGAAAGAAAAAAAAAAAAAGAAAGAAAGAAAGAAAGAAAGAAAGAAAGAAAGAAAGAAAGAAAGAAAGAAAGAAGAAGGATCAGGCGGTTGCTGATTGCCACTGACCACCGTTGGCATCTGCGCATGGTTGCTGACTGCTGGTCGACTCGCCACCCCCTGCCCTGCTGCCAGCACCGCTGTGCTGGCCCTCACTCAGCTGGCCCTCATCGACATCAGTGTAGCCACCTGTGGGTGGTCCCCGCTCACCACCACCATGCCTCCACCTGCGGGCAGTTACCGTGCCCCTCTAGCCTCAGGAGGAGAAACGCATTCACGCTTCCACCTCCTACTCTTATAAGCAGACCTCTTGGGTTCAGCTGCCCTGTAAATGATCGGTCTCCACGGGCTCAGCTGTGGATCCCATATTGCCCCAGGAACTGGAGTTACATCCTTAGGGTCTGCCTGTTCTGGCCTCTCAGCAACTCACCATAAAGCCACAGTCCTCATGTTTTTACTTTCAAACTGCTTGTCATAGCAGGGTCCCTTGTTACAAATTAATACATAGATAATATTTTTAAATGCATGTCTAATAATAAACGATCCATGATCCCATGCCTGCTTCATTTCACCAAAGTTGTATACTATTTTCAAGGAAGTATTTTTTTTTTAAATGTTGGAAGTTACCTTAGTATATAGATTGCACATGGACAGGGACGTTCTTGTCTTTCTTGCCAGATTTCCACAAATCCAAGACAACTTCAAATTTAAAGAAGACCCCCGCCCCCCCCCATAATTAGATTCTATACATGTAAAATGTATAGATGTGTTCTATATGTGGCAAATTATAATCTAATGATTGAAGAGTCATCTTAAATGTGCCCCTCTTTCCACTGCTGCGGGTCAAGCAGAAGCAAGGGGCAGGCAGTGGGGGAGTCAAGTGGCCCAACTCTTGCCCCTTGTTCCCTACTGCCTTTCACCCCATGGTACTTACCTCTCTGCTGCCAGCCCCACAATTTGTTCCCCTCCTGCCTACCCCCGCCATGTGCCTGCACCTCCTCATACCTGCACTCCCTGGTATTTGCCCCACCATTTACCCCCTGCCATCACCTGCCTTCTGGTACCTGCCCCCTCCACTGGGCACCCTTGTTGCTTGCTTCCCCCCACTGCTGCTTACCATCCATCCCTAGTCCAGCTCTGGCCCCACTGGCCCAGGGCATGGATCACATGGTTACTCCTGCCCTTGCCTGGCCATACAGCAGCAATTGCATCAGTGGTGGTCCTCATCTCAGCTCTGGAGCAACCATGTGTTCTTTGCCCTGAGCCATAGTGAGGCAGGAGCCAGAGGCACAACAGGGGGTAAGCAGTCATGGAGGTGGAGGGTGCAGGCAGGAGGGAGCAGAGGCTGCATGGAGCAGCAGCTGCAGCTTCAACACTGACCCTGAGCTCAGGTTGGGGCCAGAGTTGGAGTTGTAGCAGCTGCTTCTCCCCCTTTTTCCTCCCACCCGCACACACACTTGTACTCAAATGCAAGATGAGAGGCTTCTCTCTCCCCCTCCCCGCATGTTAAATGGGGGGAACCTTATTGGGTTCAAGTAAATAAGGTATTTTTTCCTCCTTTTGTCAAGATGATATTTGGCAGAGAAGCTTGCTTCCCTCATTCCCCCCCCCCCCCTTCTCTCTCCCCTATCCCCCATTTCAGGCTGTGTATATTGTTTCTCAGGAGCCTTATGAAAGGCAGTTGAAAGGAAGTAAAGAAAAATCAATATTTAACTCACATAAACTTGTAAGAGAAACTTGTCACAGTGACAAATATTTGTTTGTTGTAGAGATTTAATTAAGTTTCTTGTCTGGTTCAAGGAAGCTGTAAACTAGATACAGAACTACCAGGCTGGTAATGCACCAGAGCTTGCTTTATGCTTATGAATAATCATATTTCAAAGGAAATTATTTGAAATCACTTATAAAGATCATACATCCAAGAATCAATTACAGCGATAGACTTAGATTGAGTTCTGTGAATTGTAATATCACAGAAGTCTTAGATAGCATCTGTTATTTAAGACATCTAGAAAACTGAATAAAACTTCCATATTTTTCTTATTATAATGTCATTCCAATTGCCATACATTTTAGCCTATGACAGCATTTTAATTATCAAGCCAGCTTTTCACTGAAGAGAGACTAATTCAGCTATTAAGGCATGCGTTGAGATGAAAAAAGGCTACCTCAGTCTGGAAGCAAATGATAAACAACTTTGTTCAGATGACTTATTTATGTGTGTGTAAGGAATAGATTCTTACTGATTTGGGTTTTTTATTGTACTTCTTAAACATAAATATAGAAGATGTTTCATTCATAATTGCATCGCATTTAAAACAGTCAAGTTGAGCTGCTTACGATTAAAAGTCACAGGATTTGACTCCAACTTTTATAAGCAACTGCAGTGCAGAAAATGTAGGAACTCTGAACCTTATTTATTCATACAGTGGAACTTCAGCCTCTCTGGTTGCTCCATGAATAACTGTTCTCATACTGAACTAAATTAGATATGCTACAAACCAGCTGACAACAACTAACCTGTATATCATAGAAATGACACTGACTTTACAAAGTACATAAAATCATATCAGTTAGATGCATGCGCCACAAGTAACTGAGTTCCAGGAAGTTCCCACTGATTTTGATTTACAGTTTAACAAGGAGAACACAAATAGCCCTGGATGTGAGAAAAGCTGGTTTCACTCCTCAGTTTATGGCCATTTGTAATGCCCCCAATTTATTCAGTGCTCCAGGGAGACACTGAATTTTCTTCTGTTTGATAAATTGTATCTTGTCATCCATAGATGAAACAGCCATGTCAGACTGAATGCACTTAATTTTGGAAGTTAAGCTGCCCTGGGCTACTACACAGATGGGGTTACAGCTTGGAATCCCATGTGCCATATACACAAGCCAAGGAGTTCTGGCCAAATACCTGGGATGGAATTTTACTTCACTTTGTGTGTCTAATTGGCAGTTTTCTAGCCACATACCTGGGCATTTTTGGCCCTGTCTCCATGCTGACTCTGTGGTAGGTAAGTGTTTACACAGACTGAGCATGCTCAGTAGGGTTATGCATTGGCCAAGTACGTACAAAACCTGAACTTAAGTCCAGGAAAAAGCACAGGGGAAAGAGGTGGACCACCCCTTCCATGCTTTAGCCCCAGTAGTTGACTGGTGAGACCAGATACCAAAGAAGCAGAAAACCTGGGTTCTAGGCTGTAGCCATCCAGAGGGTGTTCAAACATTAGGGCTGTGTAAAATTTCATCCAGTGTTTCATCCTGAAGCTGTTTCAATGTGTTTCGAGCTTGAAATCGAAATGAAACAAAAGCCTTCAAAACAGCTTCAAAATGAAACAAGGGCACGTGAAACCGGGAGCGCAGGCAAGCCCCTGATCTGCCTGCCAGATGACAGGAGGCTAGTGCTGTCAGCTGGGACTGGTACTGGGCGCAGCCCATGCAGGGAAAATCAGTGCTGCTGCTGGCCCCAGCCAGCAGCACCAGCCTCCTGTCATCCAGCAGGCAGATTGGGGGCTCAGCTGCACCCCCAGGAGGGCTGCAGGGACTATGCCAGTTGGCTCCCAGGAGTGCAGGCCCCCAATCTGCCTGCTGGATCACAGGAGGCTGGTGCTGCCAGCTGGGGCCAGTGGCAGCACCTATCTTCCCAGCACTAAGTGCAGAACTGCCTATAGGCAAAATGTCAAAACAGCTTTGATGAAATGAAACGGAACAGTGCTTTCAAAATGAAACTCAAAATGAAACACTGTTCCGTCGAAACAGAAGTTGAAGTGGAACGGTGCTGTTTCACACAGCCCCATCAAACATGTAGCTTTCTAACTTCCCAGGTCTTTCTGTCCCCAAAAGTGGGCCTGAACAGGTGTCATTTTAGCCCCAAGGGGAAAGTTAGGTCAGTCTCAAGGACTTCTCTTAGGGTCCAATCTTGAGAAGTATGAGCTGACAGGCATCTATGCAACCTGCATTAGGAAATCAGCTAAGACTCAGCAGAGCACCTTCAGTGATATTTGTATATCCTCAAATTAAATATGTAAGAACACTTCATTTGAGGTGGTTCATATTTTATCTGTATTATTTCATTGTTTTTCACTAGTTATGTAGTAACCTGACTGACTAAAAATAGACGAAAGAGGATTTCATTTAATTTCTTATGTAAATCTAATACATTCTAAGCAGTGTCTAATTATGTAATGAATTACCCTTTTTCCTTCAGTCAATAATGCATACAGATTTGCAACATAGGGGAAAAAAGAAATCTGTTATTCACTAACGTATTTTATCTAAATATCATCAGGACCAAATTCTGCTCCTGTACATCCATATGACCTCATCATTTGGTTATTCCTTATTTCGATCATTATTTTTAATGTGTTAAGTGAGGGAGGTGGAGCCTGCTAACGTCTGAACTGATGCAAGGGGTTAAGTGTCCAAATAAGGAAATTGTAGTAAAATAGATGGGCACTGAAGTGTGATATCAATTGAAGGGTAGAAATCTGTCCCTCATTACATCCATGCAAATACAATAGGCAATGGTATGGTTTACTTTACACTATGAAATGTTTAAAAATTTACCCATAATCATGTTCATTGACACAGTGCCAAACAAGACTATTCCCTGATGCTCTTACTCATATTGAATAGTACTATATTCCACAATGGGCCATGTAACTAAATGAGACTAGCTGTGGAATAAGTTGCTACTCTACCTGAAAAAGGGCAATGGAATGTCAATCTTAGCAGCCTATAGGAAAAAAATATATTATTTCCTTTGTTGGCTGGCCGTAATTAATCCAGGCAAATGTGATCAGACATGGGAGTATCCTGGAATGTAGGTAGCCATGGGCTAAAATGAGGCTGCATTGCTGTTTACTTGGGAGCAGAATTCTGTCCTAATTTTCAATATCACTCACCAGTTTTCACATTTTCTCCAGAGTTTCCTATTTTAGTAACTACCCCTATTGTCTAAAATCACATGTTAGCAGTTCCTGAGAATCTGTGTCCCTGAAGTCCTGCCTAATAGGAAACATTAAAGCAATGACCAGGAAAAGGAAGAATCAGTTGTAGGGAACTGGCTACCTGCCTGTCCATGTCAAGTAAATAACACACACAATTCATCTTATATACTAGAAATCCCTACATGGGTCCTTCCAGAACCTCATTAATATGAACTTCATTATCTGTACATTTGATAATCCATGTAACAGTGGATGCTTCTCCACACATACAGCAATGATTTAACTGGAGACAGCTGTAGCAATAAAGAATTAATTGGTTTAAAGTAAAAACCCTACTTACACATTTACTTGAATGCAATCATAAATCAGTTTGATCAATAACATTATTTAATCAAATGTATTTTATGAATGTTAGCTTTTACTTTTGTTTGTTAGTAACTTAAAGTCAGATCCTCAGTTTAGGCATCTAGTACCCACTGAATTCAATGGCATTTTAATGAGACTTAGGCGCATCTACACGTACATTAACACACTTTAGTTAATGCACATTAAATCTAGTACCTCCGGGCATTTTTACACAAATAAGTGCCCTAGCACTGGGTGGTTTGAATAGCACCCAGCACTGTGATGCTTACAGTTGTATAAGCAGCAAAACGTGCGTCAGCACTGAGAAAGTGGCAGCAGTGCACTTTTGAATTAAAACACATAGAAGGTGCTTTAGTTCAAAAGTGCACCACTGCCATTTTCTGCAAGCTGACATGCATTTCACCGCATATAAAACAGCACATGGCACAGCAGAGTGCATGTCAGCTTGCATACAGAGCAGGCTAGATTAATTGAGCCTGTTCTGGAGCGGCGGATCCCCGGAATCAAAAAGTATGTGTATAAATGCCCTCTATTGTGAGGTACTAGGAAAAGAAGCATTAGCCTGCCTTAACATGTGTTAAACTAAAGAGCACAGGGTGCCTGTACATGAGCGTGTTGGAGCAGACTTGATTAATCAAGTCTGCTGGAGCATGGTAATTACCGCACTCCAGCAGCCTCCCACTTCTCATTTATCAGCATCCCAAAGCTTAAAAATGGCAGTAGGGGCACTTGAACTAAAGCTCATCAAATGAGCTTTAGTTCAAGCAATCCTGATGCCACTTTTAAGTGTGAGGATGCTGATACACAAAATGTTGCAACACTTTAATTAAAACATTCCCCCCACCACACACACACACCCCTGGAGTATGTGTAAAAACCCCCACAGTTTTTAAGTGGCACTTAATGCAAATTACCCTATTTTAATGCACATTAACTAAGTAGCACAGGTTTTATTAGTAATGCTTTAATGTGTATTAAAATAGGCTAATGTGCAGTAAAGCACATGTGTTGTTGAGCCCTAAATGCTTAAATACCCTTGTGGTTCTGGATCTCATATATTAGAGGAACAATGCTTTAATGAGAATGACAAGAGAACCAGTTCATTTTCATGCACCTCAAATGAAGTCAACATGGAACCACATAGGGGCAGGAGACTGTGCCAACAATTTAACACATAGAATAAGGGCTTATCACTCTACTTCTGTAATGGGGTAAACCAGATGGACCATTCTAACTGCACTGAGTCCCACTGAATTCAGAAGTCCTTCCTATATGAAGTTCACCCATGCAGACCTCCACTGGTGTCAATAGGGAATCAGTCCCTTCTGAGTACATAGGGAAATGACAAACTTTTGCAGAATGGGACTTATTTCAGAAAAGTCAGGCCTTTACACACGTCCCCCACCATTATGAAATTTCTCTTTTTCAAGAGAACTTTACACATGCAGTTCTGGTAGCAAGGACATGTATTCTTCATGTATTATCTGGCAGATTTCTGTGCAGCCTGGTACTACCTACGTACATAGGGCTGAGTCTCTCCATTCAATTTAACTTTTAACTTAAAAAAAAATCTTCTAGAAGATAGCAGGGTTCTGTGAAATGAGGCCCTTGGTTTTGTTGCATTCCAAACCACTATGGAAGTCTTTCCACATTGTACCAGCCCAAAAGAATTTGCAAACAGTTTTTTAAAGTCATCCTCACAAGTTGATATTACTGGAGTATCCAATCTATATTATAAGCAGAACAAATGACCAACGTAATATTTTCATGATGAACATGAGCCTGCAGTGCGATGCTGCGGCTAGTAAAGCGACCAAAATGCTGGCTTGCATCCATAGATGATTCTCAAGCAAATCCCGGGACGTCATTCTCCCCTTGTACTTGGCCTCAGTGAGGCCGCAGCTGGAGTACTACGTCCAGTTTTGGGCTCCGCAATTCAAAAAGGATGTGGAGAAGCTTGAGAGAGTCCAGAGAAGAGCCACGCGCATGATGAGAGGTCAGGGAAGCAGACCCTACGATGACAGGCTGAGAGCCCTGGGCTCTTTAGCCTGGAAAAGCGCAGGCTCAGGGGTGATCTGATGGCCACCTATAAGTTTATCAGGGGTGACCACCAGTATCTGGGGGAACGTTTGTTCACCAGAGCGCCTGAAGGGATGACGACTAGGTCGAATGGTCATAAACTACTACAAGACCATTTCAGGCTGGACATAAGGAAGAATTTCTTTACTGTCCAAGCCCCCAAGGTCTGGAACAGCTTGCCACCGGAGGTGGTTCAAGCGCCTACATTGAACACCTTCAAGAGCAAACTGGATGCTTATCTTGCTGGGATCCTATGACCCCAGCTGACTTCCTGCCCCTGGGGCAGGGGGCTGGACTCGATGATCTTCCGAGGTCCCTTCCAGCCCTAATGTCTATGAAATCTATGAAATCTCTCTAGACATGTTTCCAGTTTGTGTTTAGAGGGTTTACTCACCCAAAATTGTCCAATGACAGTATAAACTAACTCTATTTTCTAAATAATAACCAAATAAAAACAAATCAAGGGTGGGAGATATAGAAGCATTTAATTAAAGTAACAGAATTTCTCAGAGATTGAATTAAGGCTCTAAAGAACTGCTCCATATTCTTCCTTCTGTAATTCATTAATAGTGCTCTTGCAGCCATGGCCTGGGAAAGAATGCCAGAAACTTAAAATAAACTAACATCATATGAAGTAACAGATGAGAAAATAAACACTGTAAACACTAAGCAAAATTCTACAACATTAGAAAAGTCCCAGAAAACAATTTATTAAAAGAACTAAGCCCAAAAACTGAATAGCAAGAAAATCATAAAACAGTTTGCAAGACATTAAAAACTAGAACAGATGTTTTACTAAAATTATTACAAGCCTCCAGGGTTAGTTATTCTCTTTATGTATAAGTCCATCATCCCATTGATACATTCTAATCAAAGGAACATCACTGTAAATATGGGATCCAGCTCCAGTGTTATCCTAGTGTTTTGAAACCAGAAGGTTATTTCAAATCTTTGTAGTATAACATGGTGACAAAAATTCTGACTACTGCTTTTCATCTAACTTTTTGTCTCAACTCATTTTACCTAACAGGATCTCCATCTACTTTTACGTCCATAATGAAACCAAACACCAGCTATAGTAACAAAAGACAGTGGGATTTTTTCCATGTGAAAAATATAATTAAAGATGAACAAATAAATAATACTAGGGAAAGATCCATAAAGATATTTCCAGCCGCTAAAATGGGACTCAGGCAGAATCTAGGCACCTAAAGCCAAAAAAGTAATCCCAAATTAGGCACTTTATTTTGGACCTAAAAGCTCCCTTCTGAATGTGTGCAGAACTGCCCAGTCTGAGCAGCTGGGTGCCTAGCTCCCACCTAAACTCCACTGCAATCCACACATAAGGCCAAGAGCCTCTCAACTTTGCCTAAGCTCCTGAAAGAGCCAGAGCTGATAGGCAAGATCAAGGTACATCTAACACACACCAGTGGCACTCAAGTGCTACAGAAAATACAGCAGCCACAATCATTAATTTAAAAAAACATGGCTGAAGGTTTCTTGGCTGTTCTAGCTACCTTATTCATTATTTACATTAATGTAGAATACCAGGTTGGCATGTTTATTGAAACTGCATTTTAAAATGATAGTACTGTATATATAGTGCCAAGTTTGAATTTAAAACAATATTAAAAATAGATAGGGTAGGAAAAGAAGTGCAAAAGGGATGGGAGGAGAGATGTAAGAGGATACCTGATGATTCAAAGTCAATCTAATTCATCACAAGCATAAACTTTTGTATTTCCATGAAAAACTATCCATGCAAAACCATACGAAACTATCTTATTCCAGCAGTGAATTTGGACCAGTGTCTCTTGGAAAACAGCATAAAGAATAATCTGAAAGTCATTTTTTTTTCTTTTAAGCATTTAGAAGCCAGAAAATCCTGGTAAAAATCTGAAAGACTTTTACCATTTTATTTTACCACAACAAGTTCATCCAAAGTACCCGAACCAAAAAGTGGATACCTTGCCTGCTGCTTTAGTCATCCTGAGTCCCTCTTCAAATCCTCTCACTCTCTTCTCTTTATATTCCGCATCAGATCTAAACCACCATTTGTTCTTACCCCCAAAGCCTGAACAAGCTCTCTGTGACTTTCATATTGGTTTCCAGATCTTTTCAATCCACTATTTCCTTAAAACTGTCCAAGCCAAACAACTAATTGATTCTTTTTGTGTCCAACTTTCCTACCCTCCTCATACAGCCTGATCTCAATGCCTGAAAATTCCAACCTGACCCTCAAGGAATATTTCCACAACCAAAACGAATCCACTTACAACAACACTTCATTTGGTAACAACATTGAGGAAAAGATTAACACCAAAAAATCAAAAAAGAAATCAGATTTGGCACCTCACAGTGGACAAATTTCAAACCTCAACTACTAAGAACTGACTGCTTCAAGGAAAGAATGAACAATGACATAATCAACAACTACCACATAACAACCTCTACCTCTCAAAGGAAGCCATAGAATCTCTAAGGTCCAACCACCAAATAGTAATAAAACCAGCAGATAAAGGAGGATCTATAGTTATCCTTAACCATGAAGACTACCTAAAAGAAGCCAACAGACAACTCTTTGACACCACCTACTACAAAAAACTCAGAAGTACTATGAAAAACTATGCGAAAGATTCAACTCCAGAGGCTGGAGAAGAGCAGGGGAATTAGCAGGGGGCTGGAGACCAGTGGAGGGGAGGGAGCTGTTGCCCCTGGGGGGTCCTGGGACCCTGCGGGCAGGGTAGTCCATGTGCTGTGGGGGAGTCTCTGCCCTGTGGGGGGCAGGGGACCTTTGGCAATGCATAGGGGGTGCACCTGCACTTCCTGAGCATGGTGGTGCACCCCCTCAAAAAAGGTACTGCTGAAACTGTTGGTGGTTCCTGTAGGTGGTTGCCACTTGCCACCCCCCACCACCAGTGGTGTCTGTGGGTAGTCAGTGATCACGACTGGCCACCGCTGTCGCTGCTGGTGGTATCTGTGGGTGCTCACTGCTCACCACCCCTCCCCCCGCTGCCAACAGTGCCGGTGGTATCAGTGGGAACTACCCGTTTACCGCTGCCACCACGCTCCCACTGCTGTGAGCGCTGCTGTGCCCCACCAGCCACCAAGGGCATGCAGGGGATCCACCTCTCCTAAGAAGCCCCCATACCCACAGTCCACCCACACCTACCCACACTCACCCACATCCCCCTTCCCACCCCCTCCTGCAAACCCCACATCCCCCATCACACACCCACCATGTGATAAGGAAACCCAAACCAAACATTAAAACATACAGATGTTTAGGATTTATTTTGATGCTAGAGACACTGATAGGCTTCCAAATTTCTTGAACATTGTAAATATAACAATAAAACATTGCCCATCTGATCAATCCCCCTTTCTCTCTCTCTTTTGTTCTAATTGTGGAAGAATGTGGATTTTGGTGTATTTTTAAAAGTGAATTTGAGATGCTTCTTCACCAGTCTAGCTGACACAAGGGGCTAGTGTCCCCAGATACCAATCTCCTGGGCCCCAGAAGCTCCTGAGGTCAAGTAACCCTAAGCTGCTGGCCACGGCAGGTTTTTGTACTGCTGGGGCCAGGACAGGCTGCTTTTTATACTGCTGAGGACACCACAGGTGCTGGCCCTGGGCTCTATCTCCCCCTGGCTGCAGATCCGGGAGGAGCCAGGCAGGGTTGTTTTGCCCCAAGTGGCACAATTTGCTCCACAACAAAGTGCATGTCCAAGCATGTGCGCTGAGGCAAAAAGCCCCAGCTCAAATTTGCACCACTTCTGTTTGAACTGATGCAAACACACATGCTTGCATGTGTGGATGCACCCCCTATGGCTCAAAGCACACCAAATGAATCCAGACCATGGCGGGATGAAAAATGTAAAACCTGCCAATGTATGTCCACCACACCCACAATAACTACACGCCACAACAGAACCATCACCATTCTTGGATCTTACACCTGCACTTCAGAAATGTAATATATCTCACCCAGTGTACTAAATGCCCTGATGGAAAATATACAGGAGAAACCAAACGACAACTGTGTACCAGAATGAATGCACACTGGAAATCTATCAAAGACAAGAATACTCAATTACCTGTGGGTGCACATTTCTCACAAGACAACCACTCTCTCTCCAATCTCCCAGTTCTAATCCTCAAAGGGAATTTACAAAACACCTTTCATAGTTGAGCCTACAAACTTCACTTCATAAATCTACTGGATACAGAAAATCATGGACTAAATATAGAGATTGGATTTATGGCACATTATAACCTGCCTGCCATCCGGTAACCCCAGGTAATCTGTCTGCGTTTTACCAGCTACATTCCATCACCAGTTCAACATTCCCCACATTGCCTCACCCCCCACTTATCTCATGTCTATTGTCTCCCATTCCCTCTGATTCTCACTGCCATGCATTTGCTTTTTCACAGACCTGCATTTTGCATACTGACTTCTATTCTACTCAGGATAGCACACAAAATATCACAAGACTCTCTCTATGCCTGAAGAAGGGTGTTTGTATCTGAAAGCTTACAAAGAACAATTTTTCCAACTATTAAATGGTCTAATAAAACATATCACATCTACCCAAAGAACCTTGTCTGCCTATGTCCTTAGATCAACACAGCTGCAATAAGCAACCCTAAAACCTGATCCTCCATGCCTTTCTTCAGAATTCATCAAGAAGGAGAAGCAATTCAGGTCACCTAAATTACATGCTACTGTAATAAAACAAAACAATGGAACTAAAATGCACACTGCATCTTATTTGCTTAGTATTCTCATCTTGTTGCATCTCTTCCTTCATGCTTTGTCTGATTCAGAGATTCATAGATGCTAGGATCGGAAGGGACCTCAATAGATCATTGAGTCCGACCCCCTGCATAGGGAGGAAAGAGTTCTGGGTCTAGATGACCCCAGCTAGATGCATATCCAACCTCCTCTTGAAGACCCCCAGGGTAGGGGAGAGCACCACCTCCTTTGGGAGCCCATTCCAGACCTTGGCCACTCTAACTGGGAAGAAATTCTTCCTAATGTCCAGTCTAAATCTACTCTCTGCTAGCTTGTGGCCATTATTTCTTGTAACCCCCGGGGGCGCCTTGGTGAATAAAACCTCACCAATTCCCTTCTGTGCCCCCGTGATGAACTTATAGGCAGCCACAAGGTCGCCTCTCAACCTTCTCTTGCGGAGGCTGAAAAGGTCCAGGTTCTCTAGTCTCTCCTCATAGGGCTTGGTCTGCAAGCCCTTAACCATATGAGTGGCCCTTCTCTGGACCCTCTCCAGGTTATCCGCATCCCTCGTGAAGTGCGGCACCCAGAATTGCATGCAGTACTCCAACTGCGGTCTGACCAGCGCCCGATAGAGGGGAAGTATCACCTCCTTGGATCTGTTCGTCATGCATCTGCTGATGCACGATAAAGTGCCATTGGCTTTTCTGATGGCTTCATCACACTGCTGACTCATGTTCATCTTGGAGTTCACTAGGACTCCAAGATCCCTTTGCGCTTCCGTTCCACCAAGCAGGTCATTCCCTAGGCAGTAGGTATGCTGGACATTTTTCCTCCCTAGGTGCAGCACTTTGCATTTCTCCTTGTTGAATTGCATTCTGTTGTTTTCTGCCCTTATGTCCAACCTGTCCAGGAGTGCTTGTAGTTGTTCCCTGGCCTCCGAAGTGTCCACTTCTCCCCAC
This sequence comes from Alligator mississippiensis, assembly GCF_030867095.1. Lineage (NCBI taxonomy): Eukaryota > Metazoa > Chordata > Crocodylia > Alligatoridae > Alligator > Alligator mississippiensis. Next base: position 94,321,277 of record NC_081825.1, read on the forward strand.
AGTTTTGTGTCATCCGCAAACTTGAACAGAGTACACTTCACTCCCTCGTCCAAGTCACTGATGAAGATATTGAAGAGTATCGGTCCAAGGACCGAGCCCTGCGGGACCCCACTGCCCATACGCTTCCAGGTCGATACCGACCCATCCACTACGACTCTCTTGGTGCGACCCTCTAGCTAATTCGCCACCCACCGGACTGTGTAGTCATCCAAGTCACAGCCTCTTAACTTGTTCACCAGTATGGCGTGGGATACCATATCGAAGGCCTTCCTGAAGTCTAGGTATATGACATCAACCCCTACTCCTGCGTCCAGGTGTTTTGTAACCCGGTCCTAAAAAGAGACTAGATTAGTCAGGCATGGTCTACCTGCTATGAACCCGTGCTGGTTTCGCCTCAGCATAGTTTGTCCTGCCGGGCTCTCACAAATCTGAGCCTTGATAATTTTTTCGAAGACTTTGCCTAGGATGGAGGTGAGACTGACTGGCCTATAGTTGCCTGGGTTCTCCTTCCTCCCCTTCTTGAAAATGGGGACCACATTGGCCCTTTTCCAGTCTTCTAGGACCTGGCCCATGCGTCACGAGTGTTCAAATATTACCGCCAGTGGCTGTGCAATGACGTCAGCCAGTGCCTTCAGTACCCTCGGATGGAGCTCACCCGGGCCTGCCGACTTAAAGGCATCCAGTTCCTCCAAGTGACTCTGCACCATCTCAGGGTCTACGCATGGCAGTCTGGTGCCTTGCTGCTGCCTCTCTACAACCCCAGTGAGAGCCTTGTCCTGCCCCTCTCTTAGGAACACTGAGGCAAAGAACTCATTGAGGAGTTCAGCCTTGTCCCCCCTGTCCGTCACCAATTGCTTATGCCCATTTAGTAGAGGTCCTATTCCACCCTGGGCCTTCCTTTTACTCCCTATATATCTAAAGAACAAATTTTTGTTATCCTTAACTTGGGATGCCATCCTCAGCTCCATGGTAGCTTTGGCCTTTCTAACTGCCTCCCTACAAGCGCGAGCAGAGGAGGTATACTCCTCTTTAGTAATCTCTCCTCGTTTCCACTTTTTATATGCCCCCCATTTAGCCTGTAGACTGCTCTGGATTTCTCTGGTCAGCCAAGGAAGCCTCTTGGCCCCTTTCCCCCTTTTTTCCCGCATCGGGATCATCTCCCTCTGTGCCCGAAGGATCATTTCCTTAAGGCACAGCCACCCTTCCTGGGCTCCCAGCTCTTCAAAACTCTTACTCTGCAGTGTGTCCTTGACTAAACGCCTGAGTTCATTGAAGTCAGCTTTCCTAAAGTCTAGCACTTTCACCCTACTAGTTATCTTACCCACTCAATGTCTTATGGTGAATTCTATTATTTGATGATCACTGTCCCCCAGGTGACCACCGATCTGTAGGTCTCCTACCATGTCATCCCCTGTTGCCAATACCAGGTCCAGTAAGGCATTCCCCCTAGTGGGACCATGTACCTCCTGCATCAGATGGAGGTCCTGTACACAGGATAGGAACCTGAATGAATGGTGGGACTTTGCTGTGCAAAGCAAACTTTGCAAAGCAAAGCAAACTGTGAAAATAACTAATCCAGTGACAACTGTCTACCCTCAGTTTTGGCAGGTAGACTCATCAACAATCCTACAATGCCAGAAAGGAGGGACCCTTTCAAGACACTGTTGGTTCTGTCTGATACATACACAGTTCTGTCTTTGATACTAGTTATTTTTAGGGACACTCAATTCTAAAACATTTCAGCTAATGCATCATATTGTAAAACCCCTATAGAAACTTTGCAGCAATGAAACAGCTAACAGTATGGTACAATCTACCATAATGCTCAGCAGCCTAATAGATAACTTTAAGAAAAAAAGAAAGCAAAACTCCTGACATTTTCTCTCCTTCCCAATAGCAAGTGTTCTAAGGTCAAGTGTTCACTGGGCATATCGAGATATGGTCAGTGTAGCATACAATACACTGTGCTTATCACCACAGTATCCATTTAGACTGAGAAAAGGAATGATGTCAGTCATTTCAATCACACAAAAGAAAGAAAGTTCAAGGTCCAACAGTACTATTAGAAAGACTGTGACCTGACTGGATAGAAGAAATGTCTCCATGGGTCAGTTCTTTTGGATTTTTACCTACTATTTTAAAATTGTGATTATGTACCAGATGCAACTTGAGAAAGGAAAACACATTGGGGAAGATGGATACTCTTGAGCAAGGGTGATGCACAGCTGCTGTGAGGATGGAATAGCACACATTCTGGGGCCCTAAATATTATATGGAGAATAAGCAATGGATTATGTCCACCCTTTTCTACATACCCATTAGTGGAAGACAGAGCTACTCCATGACCCCTACTACAGTTGGGGCCAGCAGATTCCATTTCTCAGCCATGTGCTTTTGTCTGAAAAGTCCTTTTATGAAGGTTTGGTCCTAGGTTCAGGATTACTTCTGAAAAACAGGTTCTACTCTGGGCTTAGAGAACTGCAGATTTTCAAATTTACTCAGTATGATTTAGTTACTTCCATAAACCCAGAACACATGAAGAAAACTCAACCCCTCCTCTGATCTGATGCTTATTAATAATGAATAAATGAATAAATGAACAATTAATAATATCAGTAGCATTGCTACTGATAGAAGTGTGGAGCTCTGGCTCTTAAAGACTGACAAATTAAGGAATACTGAAGCTGCCAGGATCATTCAAAAGATCCATTTCTTCAAATACTTTGCTCTCTTGCTAGGGTTCGTGTGACATGGTAATAAAGCACAACAGTAGCAGCTACACATCAATCTCTGCCTAGACAGGAGGCAATGGTGCTGAATTCCATTTGCAACAAAATATTACATGACTGGACAGAAGGACTGTAAAAAGGCTGAAACAGAAAATCACTATCCTGGTAATGCTATAATTTTTCCATATGTTTTGGATATATTTTGTTATCACCAGTGAGTATCTTTTTAAAGGGAAATGGAGAAGCGATAACTCTTAATGTTTCTCATATCCTGTATACATGCTTTTTATAAATCAAATGTTTATGGAAAAAGCACTTTAATAAAGTTATAGAATCATAGAAAATTAGGGTTGGAAGGGACCTCAGGAAGTCATCTCGTCCAACCCCCTGTTCAAAGCAGGACCATCCCCAACTAGATCATCCTAGCAAAAGTTTTGTCTAGCCAGGTCTTGAAAGCCTCCAAGGACCAAGATTCCACAATCTCTCTGGATAACCTGATCCAGTGTTTTACTACTCTCCTACTGAAAAAATTCTTCCTAATATCTAACCTGAACTTCCCTTGCTGCAACTTGAGACTATTGCTCCTTGTTCTGTCATCTGCCACCACTGAAAACAATCTAGCTCCATCCTTTTTCAAACCTCCCTTCAGGTAGTTGAAGGCTGCTATTAAATCTTCTCAGTCTTCTTTTCTCTAGACTAAATAAGCTCAGGTCCCTTAGCCTGTCCTCATAAGTCATGCCCCCCAGCCCTCTCTCCATTTTTGTTGCTGCGCGCAGGACCCTCTCCAGTTTGTCCACATCCTTTCTCTAGTGGGGGGCCCAAAACTAAACACAGTACTCCAGATGTAGCCTCACTAGTGCTGAGTAGAGGGGAATAATCACTTCCTTTGACCTGCTGGCGACACACCTACCAATGCAGCCCAGTATGCCATTAGCCTTCTTGGCAACAAGGGCACACTGCTGGCTCCTCTTCGGCTTATTGTCTATTGTAACCCCCATGTCCTTTTCTGTAGAGCTGCTACCCAACCAGTCAACCCACAGCCTGTACCAGTGCATGGGACTGTTCTAACTTAAGTGCAGGATTTTGCACTTGTCCTTATTGAAACTCATGACATTCCTTTTCGCTCAATCCTCCAATTTTCCTAGGTCACTCTGAATCCTAGCCCTACCCTCCAGCATATCTACTACTCTCTCCACACCCTGCTTGGTGTGACCTGCAAACTTGCTAGGGGTTCACTCTATGCCATCGTCCAGGTCATTGATGAAGACACTGAGCAAAACTGGCCCCAGGACTGACCTCTGGGGCACTCCGCTTGATACTGGCTGCCAACTAGACATCAAGCCATTGATTACTACTCTCTGAGCCTGATGCTCCAGCCAGTTTCCTATCCACCTTACAGTCCATTCACCCAGCCCATACTTACTTAGCTTGCCTGCAAGAACGTTGTGGGAGACTGTATCAAAAGCCTTGCTAAAATCACATTTACCAGTCTCCCAGCACCCACAGAGCCAGTCACTTCATCATAGAAGGCAGTCAGGATGGTCAGGCATGATTTGTCCCTGGCAAATCCATGCTGACTGCTCCTAGTCACCTTTTTCTCCTTCAGGTACTTCAAGATGGATTCATTGGGGATCTACTTCATGATTTTTCCAGTGACTAAGGCTAAAAAGGCATTGAGCACTTCAGCCTTTTCTGCATCCTCTGTCACAAGGTTGCCTCTCCCATTCAGTAAGGGACCCACACTTCCCCTGATCCTCCTCTTGCTACCAGCATACTTGTAGAAAGCCTCCTTCTTACCCTTCACCTCCCTTGCCAGGTGCAACTCCAGTTGTGCTTTGGCCTTCTTGATTTCACCCCTGCATACCCGAGCAATGCTCTTATATTGTTCCCTAGTTATTTGTCCAAGTTTCCACTTCTTATAAGCTTCCTTTTTGTGATTTAGTTTACCAAAGAGTTCTTCCCTCACCCTGCCAACTCCTCCTCCTTTGTGGGCCCCATCTCTTCCTCCCCCTCCAACCTATTATTTTCCCATGCCTCATCTGCTTTCTCTTCCCTTATCTGGGAAGACCTGGTTTCCCATGATCACCTCTTAGAGAAACTGGCCAATTGTTGCCTTGGGTCCTCCACGATCCACTGGCTGGAAAATTGGCTCCGGGGTCGGACCCAGAGGGTAGTAATTGATGGAAGTCACTCATCGTGGTGTCCTGTGACCAGTGGGGTCCCCCAAGGCTCTGTCCTTGGACCCATACTGTTCAACATCTTCATTAATGATGTGGACACTGGAGTCAGAAGCGGACTGGCCAAGTTCGCCGATGACACCAAACTTTGGGGAAAAGCATTCACACCAGAAGACAGGCGGGTGATCCAGGCTGACCTGGACAGGCTCAGCAAGTGGGCAGACGAGAATCTGATGGTGTTCAATGCCGATAAATGCAAGGTTCTCCACCTTGGGAAGAAAAACCCGCAGCATCCTTATAGGCTCGGCAGTGCTATGTTGGCTAGCACTATGCAAGAAAGAGACTTGGGGGTCATCACTGACCACAAGGTGAACATAAGCCTGCAGTGCGATGCTGCGGCTAATAAAGCGACCAAAACGCTGGCTTGCATCCATAAATGCTTCTCAAGCAAATCACAGGACGTCATTCTCCCCTTGTACTTGGCCTTAGTGAGGCTGCAGCTGGAGTACTGCGTCCAGTTTTGGGCTCCACAATTCAAGAGCAAACTGGATGCTTATCTTGCTGGGATCCTATGAACCCAGCTGACTTCCTGCCCTTTGGGCAGGGGGCTGGACTCGATGATCTTCCAAGGTCCCTTCCAGCCCTAATGTCTATGAAATCTATGAAAGTCTATGAAATCTGTGCCACCTGCTATCCCTGCCCCCCATCCCCTTTCCACTGCTGTACTCTCCCCACCTTGTATTCTTTTGACTTGATTTACAAATAATCTGGTGGAAGTGCAGAATGCATGACCCAATTCTCTGCACAAATTACACTTTCGGTCCTTCTTACACTCTCACCCCATGACCCTTCTCCCCACACGCCATGCAATTCTCATATGGGCAGGCCACTGCTGAATGCTCCTCCTCCTGGCACCTCATACATAGATTTGACTGTCCATAATAAATCACCAGTCCTTTGTGAGGCCCTAAGGTGATTACTGAAGGCAGGTGTTGTACCCTGCCTGCCCCTAGTAAGCCTACCAAGAGTAATACCTGGGCTCTCCAGGCCCTGTCTATACTCCATCTGGGTCTCAAACCTTATCCCCATTCTCCACTCTGTTGCAGTGCCTCAATGGCCAAAATCTTATATCCTCTGCTTCCTCAATACATCTTAATTGAGAACACCAAAGAAAGAATATTCTCAATAGCTCCAAAATCAAAATGTGCCAGGATAGGGTCTTCCCAACATTCTTTGCAAGTCTTCCAGAATTTTCAGTATGCCATCTCATCCTTAAACAGTACCTCCTAGTCCAGGCTGCTTGGCATCTGGATTAGGCAATTCATATCAAATGCCCAAACCCTCAACATCACCTGCAGCATCAGCCTGCTGAAATCCAGCTGAGTCATCTCTAGCTTTGAAATCTCTGAGCAAAAGCCTTACCTTGTAGAGATCTTTACACGGAACCTCTTTCTTCTCCCAGTTCTCATTCACTGTCCTTCACCAGGTGCAGTCTGTCCCATCTCTTTCCTTGCCACCATTCCAACCACTGCTGCTGCCATCACCGCCACTGCTACTCCAACCACCACCAATTCCTTCTAAGCCTTCCAGCCAGACCAAGCCATCATCCTAATCTTGACCCACAGGCTGAGAAGTGATATACTGATAGGAACCTACCCAAGGCTAGGTTAGGGCAGCCCATCTCAATAAGATATAGTGTCCATTGTGCTCAGTTCCCCTTAGCTAATTCTTTTTCAAGTCACGGCGCAGGGAGCTACACCAAATACATTTCAACGTCCTCTTCACTCCCACAGCTGAGCAGTGCCTTTCTTTCTCTTCTTTCCTGTTTCTTCACAAGCCTTAAATGTCTGGAAAACATCACCAAACTTGTGTGTAGCTGAGAGGCTCTGCTGCCTTCTCTCTCACCTTGTAGCATGATTAGTGTGGCACCACCCTCTGTGTGGTAGAGATGGACCCGGCAACTCTGTGCCTCATCTGCATATATATTTTTGGAGAGTCCCAATATTTGTGATGAGAACACCCAATTCCAGTTGTGAGTAAGGGGAGGCAATTAGCATATGGATCTGTTGTGGGGGATATCTAGAGTGCACATACATATTGAGCAGAGCTGAGCTATGGAGTTACCATAGCTTGAAACACTGTTGACTGCTGGGACCCAGCCCAATGAACTATATAATCAGTTATGAGCCTTTTGGCTCTAAAACTAATATCATGAACAGGCTGTACTGTATATAAATAGATAGAAAAGTAGTGCTTTAAAGTGTGTTTATGGATTACCTCTGCTGAAAATTAAGGGGGAAAAGGAAAGGCAACTGCTGCAGTTCTAAGTCAGGGCTAAAGTTAGATCCACAGCAGTCTCCTATCTGCTCTATGCTTCTGCAGCTTCTGCCTTCCCTCTGTTCCTTCCCCCACTTGCAGCTCACTTCCACATTGAGCTTTGTTTCCTCTTCAAGCAACCCTATTCACATGATCCCAGAGGAATACTGATGGTTTTGAGGAAAAGAGTCTGGGCAGGGTCTGACAGTAAGGGAAGCAGGAAGGCTGTAGAGGGGAAGAACTGGGGGAGGGGACAGAGGGCAAGGGGGCCACCTAACCCCCCACCCCACAACCACTATTTTCTCTACTGTAACAGTGGGAGGGGGGTGAATTCAAGACAGCATTCTGATAATTAGATTTTACACTTAGAAAATTATAACAAATTTATACATTTTCTGTATATAGAATCTAATTATTTGGAGATCATCTTATATTCCTGGTTGTCTTATATTCAAGTATATATGTTATGTTATGTTATATCTTGCTTTCATAAGGTTAATTGTAAGCTGCCTATTACACTACATTGTGTCAGTATGGCTGACACCAAAGCACAGAGAACCCTCCCTTTGAGCAGAAAATCAGCTGAACTAATTCTTTACATGTAGAATTTCATGAGACAGCCACAAGTGAAATAGAGAGACATTGTAGCTATGACAAAACACCTTCAGAAATCTAAAGTTTGTCAAATTTAAGAAGTGGGCTTTCCTTTCACATCTCAATCAGTCCCTTTACAAAAAAATGAATGATAACTGAAGACCTGCTGCAATGCCAGAAAACAGGCCTAAGGGATCTTGGGTTTTATTCACAAATTTAATCCCTTGCTCTTTTGTCTGACAAGGAGAAGCACAATGGAAAGACAGCACAATCACCTCCAGGCTGCAAACACTCCAAAAGCTCTTGGAACAACCCTATTCACATCACTCCAGAGGAATACTAATGGTTTTGAGGAAGCATATGCCTAGCCCTTTTTAACTAAAACAATACATTTCAGGGGAAGGAACAAGACATATAGAGGAAAGAGGAACCTGGAAGCATCACTCATAAAAAGGGACAGTTGCAAATGATATTCTAGATGTATCTATATCTACTCATTAAAAACTTTAGGGAAACTGAGAAAACTAGTATGAACATAAATAATGAGAAGAAAATGTATAATCACAAAGTTCCTGTTGTATGACATGGCCTATATCAAATGAGTTATTTTTCCTTTGCAATAGAAATAGGAGACTGGGGCCCTGGAAGTTCATATACTTGGATTTCGTGATTTAATTTGTGTGGGATAAAATAAATTTAAAAAAAAAATCTTGCAGCTTTTCTGCTCTGAAGTTTGCTTTACACCTGCTTACTATTCTCATCTAACTCCTTTGTGAATCTTAAACTATTGGTCTTAATGCTATCTAGGGGCAATGAGTTCTACATGTTAGGTATGTGCTCTGTAAAAGCATTTCATTTTATCATTTTTAAACTGGAAGTTTTCTGATGTAATTGAATGCTCCCTATGCTTGTCATGAGGAAGGGTGAGTAGGAACATCTAATTTAGCTTCTGAACTGATTACTGCATATTCCTCCACCTTTATTTTTTTTCTTAGCCCCATGTAACAGGAAACCCTATCCCTGTTACCAGAAGGCAGATCAGCCCCTTTAAAACCAGAACTTTTCTGGCACAGCATGCTGGTAAGGTGGGGGTTAAAAGCTGAGCCAGGCCAGCTAGTCAGGTGACCGGAAGGGGGCAGGCCTGAATTATAAAAACCCTGGGCTGGGCAGCAGTAGGGGGCTAGCAGCTGAAGGGGAGGGACTGCACATAAGAGCTCCTCAGAAAGACTTGGTGAGTGGTCCAAAGGCTGGAGGAGGGGAACTACTGAGGACCCCGGAGAAGCGGCAATGACCCCAGAAGGACTGTAGCCGACAGTGGGGAACAGAAGCATGAACCCCTGAGCAAATGTAAGCTGGTGTGCTGCCTTCTTTATTCATATATTTCTGGTGGCAGCTATAGCCCATAGATAGGACTGTTCATATTTCTTTTTTTCATATTTTTTTTGTTATTGAATAACACCGGTGGTTTGGGTGAGGCTACTGGGGAAGGAGAAGGCCTCATTGGGGCCCCACTACAGCATAGGGACCCCAGTGCCAGAGAGAGGGTGCAGTGTTTGGGGTGCTCAGGCCCCGGTGCTAGAGCGAGCAATCCTAAAAGGCCAGAGTGGCCTGGTGCACGTGGGTTGCAAACTGGGACAGTGGAGGTTCGAGGCTGTTGCCCAGCTTTGAACTTGCTACCCACCCACAGCTGTGGGGCTGGTGGACAGGCCTCTAGGCCAAGGAGGCTGGGCTCCAGATTGGAGCAAAATGGAGGGCCATGAGCCCCAAGACTAAAGAGCTAGAGCTTCAAAGTCAAACCCTATCTGCTGGGTTTAGACGGGGAGGCCTAGCTAGAGAGAGATGCGGGTCAAGGCCTGTGGTGGTGGAGAATCCTAACATACAAAGTACAATAGGCAGTCTCCCACTTATAAGAACATCGGTATAATATTTCCATCAAGACATGGCAGGCAAGTAGAAAGTGGGATTCGAGGAACCTTAAGGGGACTTCAGGGGTGCCCCACATAGGTCGCAGATAACTTAAAAGATGGCACTGGGGAGGGCAACCTGTTATACCCCACTTCAAATGGAAGTTTTTTAATTAACTTAACACTTCTTGGTGCTCATTTTTCAGCCTCTTCTATTCCTGCTGTATCTTTACAAGGAAAAAAAACCCTAATGATCAAAGGAACAACTGTCAAAGTCTGAAGACCTCTTTGTACATAGAATCAGTATCTAACCAAACAAATCCTAACCCTCTAAGAAGTCAGACTATTCATTTGTTAAAGAAACTCCCATGTTCCTGAGAATGTGACATTACTACCAGCACATGGCCCAAGGAAAGAAGTAGTCTTCTAAAGCTGTCCTATCCAATTCTAGTCACACTAATGAAATGTGATAAACCTTGTCATTAAGTCATCTAAATATCTCTTCCCAAAAGGAAAAAAAAAAAGGTGCTTCAAAGAGTATGGTAAATATGACACTGTCGCGTTTCTCTTTAGTCATTGTGCTTTTGCTGTAATTGCTGATTTCCTGATTCAACTGGAAGATTTTGCTTTGATAAAATCATACACATGCACAACATCCAGTCAGTTGAAGAATAGGTATCAGTGACTGCATCTACACGAGATGCTTGTTGCTACAGCAATGTAGTTATGGCAATGTAGCATCTAAAAATAATCATGTGCCTCCAGGACTGTGCAATCCTAAAGCAAGTACTAAACGTGCAGTCAGAGGCACATGTAGATATGCCCAGTGAGTAAGCAATTGACAAATCTAATAATTTCCATACCACCATTCATAACACCTCCTACTTCAGACCCTCTCTTATAAAGGCAACACAGAGAACAAGTAAGACTTCATCTTGTACAAGTCACCAACAGAATAGGGTATTTATAATGTCCACTCAGCCCTATTTCTAAGGGCATCCCAGATCAAGGGACTATAAGGAACAAAATATATGTCCACACCAAGACAAAGTGAAAGTTCCAGCATAAACCTCTATCCCAAATAGTTCTTTTTCTTCCAAAGAATGCATCTCACCACATTGAAAGGGCCTCTCTTTCATAGGTGAACATGGTCTCTATCTTGAAGCTCCTCATTGTAGGCAAAGAACAAGCAGAATATTGTACTAGAACTGAATATAACAGTTAAATTAACTTCTTTGGTTCTTTCAGAGAAAGAGACAAAAAGGGAGTGACTATTGCTGTGATTCTACTATCCCTACACTGCAAACATAAGCATGTGTGCAGAGTCAGAGCAAGCTCAGTACATGATGCAGATGTGCAGCTATACAAGGTACAAAACTGAAAGGTGTAAAAAGGGCCTTCCCATATTTTAGCCTCTATAGCTGAGTGGTTAGGGCAACTGCCCAGAAAACAGTAGACTAGGATACTGTGCCGTCTGCCCCAAAATGATTTGAACCTTCATTTCTATGACTTCCAAACAGCGTTCCCCTGTGGACTCTCACAGGTTCAACATTACCAGGCTACTCTCCAGAGTTACTGTTGAAGCTGAGTTGCTGTCCCCTTGCATTTACTATTCTTTGGATAAAATGGTTGGAAAGCATGGTACTAAGTTACAGTGTTGGGGTGTAGCAGATAGCTGGCTAGCCCAGCTCAAATCATTCCTCAAGTCCTTCAATCTGATCCCAGTAATGCAGTCTTTTGCTGGACTTGGACTCAAAACCAAAGGCTGCAACACCCTAAGTTCCTTTGCTTCCCAGGGATCAACAAAAAACAAAGCAATCCACATAATGTGCCCATATACTTGTTCCAGCAACACAAGCTTCAAAACCCCAGGGTTATTCTGAACTATGAGGTTCAGTTGCAAATATGAAACAATCCAAAATAAACACTCCCAGCATGGGCTAGTTCTCATACTGTAGTCTTCCTTCAAAGAGTCCCCTCTCTCCATCTAAACATTTTCCCCTCTAGCTTCTCCCACTTACTTCCTCTTCCTCTTCTTTATTTCCAGTCAGCCAGTCACTTCCCCTCACTATTGTTAATTGCCTGTTGGCTGAGGCCCCTTACATGGGCGATTCATTGCTGGCTGGCTAATTGATCCTGGCTGCCAACCTACAGCCTGTTGCAAGGGGTAATAGAATCACAGGTGGTGTGTAAGTGCCAAAAAAGCCACAGACCCTACTAGAAAATTGCCATGTAGGTGCACAAAGGGGCACAGAATTTTGCTATTAGTGTCTCTAGAAGCTGCTTGATTTCATCCCTTCTTCTGAGGGTCAGACATGTCACTGCTGACAGAATCCATCATTTAATGAGATATTTTTCCTCCTTTATTTCATACAATATATAAACTCTATATATTGGGGTCATGTAGAAAAGTTGTTTTTGGTATCAGTCTCCAGTGATGAAAATATGAACTATGTTTACTGTTAAAATAGGAAGGAGGATGCCAGAATAAGGGAATAAAATGTTAGTGTATCAATCAATTTTCTCTGTGGCAGAAATTATCTTTAGAATTTACTGATAGGCAGCTTTGGCTAGGTCTTTTACTGATGCTGGCAACAATATACTCATAGAATTAAAGAAAAAGTAGGACTGAAAGAGACCTCAGTATGTCATCTAGTCTAGCTCCCTGCTTAAGACAGGATCATCTCTAAAAAAACCATCCAAGTGTCTGTCTGACTCTATTCTTAAAAACATCCAAGGATGGAGACTCCATAGTCTCTTTGTGTAGCCTGTTCCAATGTTTAAGCACTTGCATAGAGAGAAAGTTTTTCCTAATATCCAACCTAGATTTCCCTTGATGCAATTTAAGACCATTACTCCTTGTTCGGTTCTTGTGGCCACAGAAAATAGTCTATCACCATCCTCCTTAGAGCAGACCATTAGGTATTTGAAGACTTCTATCAAAACCACCCTCTTCAAAATATGTGAATTTATGTCTTCTCATCTCCAAACTAAATGAACCCAGTTTTTTTAACCAGTCCTTAAAAGTCATGTTTCCTAGACATCTAATCTAATTTGAAATAACAAAAAATATAATAGAAGGCACAACTCTAATGTTCAAGACAGAAGCTGATAATCTTATCAAAATTGTTCAAAATACTGTAATGGATTTTGAAGCAAAAGTGTTGATGTGATAAACATATTTTAAAAATATGTTTAAGTTGCAAAAGCACTAATTTTGCAATTGAACACACATTACAGTAATGCTTATCAATAGGAAGCCACAGAATTCAACCAAGGAAAGTAAAGAAACTCATATGAAGCCCAAGTACTATCAGTATCAAGATTACCCTGGGTAAACTTCCCACCAATTCTCTGGTAGCACTAGAACCATTGGCAGATACAGGATCATGGGATTATTGGAAAGTAGGACTTTCACAAGATCATAAAGTCATCTGGTCCAGCATAGGGCAGGATCATCCCTGATTAACCATCCGAGACAAGTATCTGTCCAACCTGCTCTTGAAAATTTCCAGGGATGGGGATTCCACAACTTCTCTAAGTAGCCTATTCCAATGCTTGACCACCCTCATAGTCAGAAAGTTCTTTCTAATTTCAAACCTACATTTCCTGTGCCTGCACTTTGAGGGCAGTGTTCCAAGTCCTGTCCTCTATGGCAACAGATAAAAGTCCATCTCCTTTGTCTTCATAATCACCCTCCAGATATTTGAGGACTGCTATCAAATCCCACCTCAGTCTTCTCTTCTCCAGACTAATAACCCTAACTCTTTCAGTCTTTCCTTATAAATCATGTGTCCCAAGCTTCTCGCCATTTCTGTCGCTCTTTGCTAGATTCCTTCCAATCTGTCCACATCTTTCTTGAAGTGTAGGGCCCAATACTCGACAAAGTACTTTCAGCCAGGCCTCATCAGTGCCAAATTGAGTGGAAGAGTCACTTCTAGGTTTTCCAGGTTATTCTGCATCCTTGTCCTATCCTGCAGTGTCTGCAATTCCACACTATTTAGTGTCATCCACATTCCACCCAACTTAGTGTCATCCACAAATTTGCTAAACATGCAATCAACCCCATTGTCCAAATTATGGATCCAGTATTAAACAATATAGGATCCAGGACAGACCCTTTGGGAGCCCCATTTGATACCTTCTCCCAACTAGATTTTGAGAAATTGATGACTATTTGTTGAGCATGATGAACCAGCCAGTTATGTATCTATCTTACAGTGTTTCTATCTTGTGGACACACTCCCTTCACTATGATTCTGGATGGCATTGAGCTCTCTGAGCTCACCAGTGTAGTCAATGCAGGTCTTGCCAGATCTACAAATGGGCTGTGAGCTCTGAGCTCACCAGCTGACTGACTTAGGCTCTGTCTGAGCCCCTGCTTTTACAGGGCCCTGGAGTCCATGGGTGAGCACCGCTCCTGTTCACCCCGCTTCTGCTCTCTCCTCCAGTTGAATTCAGCAGAAGGATTAAAAAGGGGGATGAGTGGCAGTACTTATCCATTGCTTTTACATGGCCCTAAAGCCCAGGGGCTCATGAGTGCCACCATCATTCATTCCCACTTTTCCTCTGTTGCTGAGGTGGGGGCATAGGAAGAGAGGATGAATGGCAGCAACACCTCATGGGCTCCAGAGCTGGGTGCAAGCAGGAGCTCCAGTCAAAGCCTGCACCAATCATCTTGTGAACTCAGAGCCCATGGCACATGCAGAGCTCCAGAAGGAGCTGTGCTGACATGCCAGTAAGTTCAGAGAGCTCACTGAATGTGCATTGCACAGCCAAAGTGTGTGTGTGGGGGTGGGGCAGGGGGGAGGTAGGGAACACTGCCATACTCCACTGGATCCACTCCTGCCTAGAACCACACTACCAAAAACTTCTGAGCCATATGTGTTGGAGTGAACCCCAGGGCCATTGGGAGAGAAAGGGATCTTGGAAGGAAATATGGCCCTGGAAAGAGAGATGAGACTAAAGGTAGTTGTGGCAGGCACAAGGCCACAAGGATAATCTTACCCGGAGTGGGGAGCAAACAGAGCCAGCAGGATGCCACACCGCACCGAGCTGGAAGCAAACCGGAAGTCGAGCCACGGCAGGGAAAAACACCATGGCAGAAGAAAAGAAAAAAATAACAGCAGGTCCAGGAGAAGTTCAAAGAAAATTTAGCCATGGTCAATTATCTGTTCTTTAGGGTACACACATAGTTACCACTGCTACATGACTGGTGAGAGTACACATTTTGCTTGTGAATAGTATGATTTGATATAATCTTATATGTTTTTGATAAGCGGCAGAAAATATTTTTACTTTTATCTTTCTTTACTGAATGTTTTGTTATTTACTCATTTAGTCTACATGTATTTTTTATCTCAGATAGGCATGTCCCACTATAGAGTCCAGAAACCTCATGGAGAGTACAAAATACAGGTCTTCCAGAACCTGTCTAAAGATAAAATGGAAGTGCAATTACAGAACTTCAGGTTTCTATTATTTACAGGTGGCTTAGCAGGGTCTCTATTCTGTACATTCAATGTAGATTCAGACCGACTAACAGTATGCAAGCTAAACAAAAGTACCCATAGCAACATCAGATGTTCTTTCTTGAATGCTTCCTATAATAGGACCATGATAACTCTTAATTAGGATGGTTTCAGAGCTGTTTGCTAAAGCCGCTTTCAGAATTGCCCTTTTCTGTGATTACAGGCATACAGGCTCTCTTACACATTCACACACCCCATGTTAACTATGTGGTGGTTGTAGCTAAGGGATACACTGCAAAGCCAAGTGATAACTACAGTGGGTTTAACTGCACAGCTAAATACATGCAATTTATCATTCACTTCTGAACTCCATACCAGTACTCATTTTCTTAAACCATTTCACACTGAAACATTCCTAAAATTTCAAATTGCAGAGCAAATTTGAAGCTACTGCTACTTTAAAAAAATAAATAAATAACCTACCTGGGACTTCTTCCTTCTTTTTCTTAAAAATGTATTGTGTTCCTGCCTGCACCCGCAACTTTCTACTAAATCCAAAACAAAAATCTACTAGCATGAGGGTCAGGTTAGAAAATACTTAAGACTAAAATGAAGAGGTTATTTTTCAAATAACACTCTACTCTCTGAACATACTGCTCCTGCAAATCTACACTGAAAAAACTTAGCATATCCTGCCATATAGTTAAAGAACTTACTACAAAGCAGTAATATTTTGGGGATACTCTATGTATGCATTCCAGAATTGAGGTGATAAAAGCTTCATTCCCTCCCCTCCCCACTTTTCCCCCTCCTCCATATTCCTCCATTCCTTTGGAAAAGTGAGTATACCCTCTGAAGCAGCAAGAGGAAAGGAGGACCAATGCAGATCTGTGAGGAAATACATTTGGCAAATAAAAGTTATTTCCATAGATAATCTCTTTATCTCTATCACAACAGTGCCTTCTCCAACCCCTGCTGTGAGAAATAGCTAGCTAACTCTTCAGGAGGGGACTGAAGGCATTACTGGAAAATGGCTGAGTCAGTTTTCCTGAATAGAAACCATGCTGGGACACCTTGCACAATCAAGCTGTAACATTAAAATGAATGTTCAGCAACATCCCCTTTAATCTTTGAGAAGGTTTCAGGGAGAATCAGAGGTAGGTGGTAGATTATTATCACACATCTATTACTTAGACATGACCAAAGAGTTCCCCCCCTAGCATTCCCTCTAAGCTGTGGGGTGTGCATGGCCATGCAGGCACACTCATGCCACGCTACCAGGCATGCCTGCACACACCATACAGCTTAGAGGGAACACTGCCCCCAGAATGAAACTGTCCATATTTTCTGATACCTTGGTTGTATGATCACAGCTTTATAACTTTACAACCTGGTGTACAAGATCAGGACAGCTGCTGACAAACAAAAAAAAAAGGTCTGTGGGCCTACACATGCCAAAAGCATCACATTTGCACAATAATGCTCATTAGCTAATTTTAATGTGCATTACCGCTCTCTACCAGAGAAAAAGGCCATAGAATCTGTAAGATCTAACCACCAAATAGTAATAAAACCAGCAGATAAAGGAGGAGCCATAGTCATCCTAAACCATGAGGATTACATAAAGGAAGCCAACAGACAGCTCTCTGACACCACCTACTACAAAGAACTACAAGAAGATCCTACTCCCCTTTTCACCAAAAAACTCAACAATACCATCAAATCATTTCCACCAAGATTACAAGAAAAACTACAGACCTTGATCCTCCCGCTACCTAACCCAGGGACTTTTTACATGCTCCCTAAAATCCACAAACAAGGGAACCCTGGCAGACCTATCATATCCAACCATGGGACTCTAACTGAGGAAACACCAGGTTTTGTTGAATCCATCCTAAAACCGCTTGTCACCCACAGAGCAAGTTTTGTCCAAGACACCACAGACTTGCTACGGAAACTTAAAAACATAAACCACCTTCCCAGCAACACCCTCCTAGCCACCGTGGACGTTACCAGCCTATACACCAACATCTCACACCAGGATGGCATCCATGCCTGCCTTACATATCTACAGGAACAAGATTACAACACAGAATACAGACCCAAAGATATCACTGAGCTTATACACTTCATCCTCACACACAATAATTTCACTTTTAATAATCAACACTTCCTCCAGATGATGGGAACAGCTATGGGCACTAAAATGGCCCCACAGTATGCCAACCTTTTTATGAGCCACTTGGAAGAAGACTTCCTCAAGAACTGCACCATCAAACCCTTGCTGTTCTTACGATATATCAATGACATCTTCATCATTTGGAGTGATAACCTGGAATCTCTAATTGAGTTCCACCAGAAATTCAATAGTCACCATCCCTCTATCCGACTTTCTTTAGAATACTCCAACACCAACATCCCCTTTTTAGACACAAGGATCAGTATCCAGAAGGGTAAAATACAGACCACAGTATACAAGAAACCCACAGACCAACATACATACCTGCACAGAACCAGCAATCACCCGAAACACACCAAAAAAGCTGTGATATACAGCCAAGCCCTCAGATACCACCGCATCTGTACTGAAGAGAACACCCGGGATTGCCACCTCACCAATCTTAAAAAGGCTTTCATCCAGCAAGGACACTCCTCCAGAGAGGTAGATCGCACGTTTGAAAGAGCCACCTGGATACCACGTGAAGAACTGCTGCAGTACAGAAGAAAAACACCCACAAATCGCACACCGCTGGTTATGACCTATCACCCATCCCTTGAACCTGTACGGAAAATCCTCAGAAAATTGCAACCTATATTAGAAAAAGACCCTATTCTTAAAAAGATCTTCCCAGAGCCACCCATCCTAGCCTTCAGACAAGCACCGAACCTCGCCAACCTCATCACCAGAAGCAAACTTCCTCAACCCCAGAACACACCAAAAGGATCCAGACCATGCCATGACAAGAGATGCAAAACCTGCCCCCACATCTCCACCACCCCCACTATTACTACACCCCACAACAGAGCCATCAGCATCCCAGGATCTTACAGCTGCACCTCCAGGAATGTGATATACCTCATCCAATGCACCAAATGCCCTGATGGAAAATATGTAGAGACCAGACAACAACTGCGCACCAGACTGAACGCACACCGGAAATCCATCAAAGACAGAAATACCCAATTACCGGTGGGGGCACATTTCTCACAGGAGGGCCACTCTCTCTCCAATCTCTCAGTCCTGATCCTCAAGGGAAATTTACACAACACATCCCAGAGACAAGCCTATGAGCTCCATTTCATCAGCCTGCTGGATACTAGAGATCAGGAACTAAACATAGACATTGGATTTTTGATACATTACAATCTGCCTGGCAACTGACTCCCCAGCCCAGCCCCTGGCTTGTTTACTTGTCATTCCATCCAGGAAGAGCACGCAGCAACTGCTGCAGCGTCCTTAGCCTGACGAAGGGTTTTTGAACCCGAAAGCTTGCTTAATAACTATTCTCCAACCATTTAGGTTGGTCTAATAAAAGATATCAAATTCACCCAAGGAACCTTGTCTACATAAAATTCATACTTTTTACTGAATGTGAATTAAAATAAGTGAATGCGCATTAAGTATAATTTAAAAAACATTCACTTTAGTTAATATGCATTAAGCCAGGCTAATGCACATTTTCCCAGTACCTCACAATGGAGGCACTAGGTTTGATGCACATTAATAAAAGTGCATGAATGCACATGTAGATGTGCCCAATGTACAGACAGTAGTTAGATATAAGTAGAGAAAGAGAAATGTTATCCAAAATTATTGTAATTCTGTCATCATGGTAAATTCTGTTTTCATATGCTGATGTAAATTGACAGTAATACCATTGATGTCATTAGAGTCAGTCATATTTACAACATAACTGAGAGCATAATTTGGACCCTAGAGTATTGAGTCCATCAGGTTTAAATTAAACTAATCCTTTAAAAGGTGCAAAGGAGAGCTTCAAAGCTATCTAGGGACTGGATCTTTTTTATAAAAAGGTTTCAAGAGTTGAATATGTTAAGTTTTAAGAAAAGCAGCATGGAAGTGAGATTTGATTAAAAGCTACAGATAGAATGGAACTAACTGGTTATTTTTATTGGTGATACTTTTCCAAAAGACACCTTGTGACTGGAATAAAACTCACAGAATAAGTGAGGTATGTGCAAATTCATAATTTCCAATCCTACAGTCCTTTATAATGTGTAAATTGTTACATTCTTCATCCTCTCATGTGGTGCTCATTGTAGCTAAGCCTAAACTTTAATTCAAGTGTCAGGACATGTATAATAATCACTTTACATACTAGGTAAAGTCAACAGTACAGCTGCAAAACAAGATGTATTTAGAAATACCAAAAAGATTTCTTCAGACAACTAGTGGAAGTTTCCAGGTCACAGGCCCTGGTTCTCATGGGGGACTTCAATCACCCTGACATCCGCTGGGAGGGCAATACAGCAGTGCATAGGCAATTCAGGAAGGTTTTGGACAGCACTGGAGACAACATCCTGGTGCCAGTGTTGGAGAGACCAACTAAGAGCTGTGCTCTTCTTGACCTACTGCTTCCAAACTGGGAAAATTTGGTGGGAGATGTAGAAGTGGATAGCAAGTTGGGCAGCAGTGACCACAAGATGACTGAGTTTAGGATCCTGATAAAAGGAAGAAAGGAGAGCAGCAGAGAATGGACTTTGTAATTTAGAAAAGCAGACTTTGACTCCCTCAGGGAACTCATAGGCAGGATCCCTGGAAGGCCAGTCTGAGGGGGAAAGGATTCCTGGTTGTATTTTAAAGAAACCTTACCGAGGGTGCATGAACAAACCATTCCATTGTGCAGGAAGAATAGTAAATATGGCAAGCGAGCAGCTTGGCTTAGCAGAGCACTGTTCGGTAAGCCTGAACAAAAAAAGGAAGCTTACAAGAAGTGGAAGCTTGCACAAACAACTTGGGAGGAGTATAAGAATATTGCTCGGGTATGCAGGGATGAAGTCAGGAAGGCCAAGCACAATTGGAGCTGCAGCTAGCAAGGGATGTGAAGGCTAACAAAAAGGATTTCTACAAGTATGTTAGCAACAAGAAGGTCAGGGAAAGTGTGCGTCCCTTACTGAATGGGGGAGGCAACCTAGTGACAGAGGATGAGGAAGAGGCTGAAGTACTCAATGACTTTTTTACCTAGGTCTTCACTGGCAAGGTCAGCACCCAGACTACTGCACTGGGCAGCACAGTTTGGAGAAAAGGTGAGCAGCCCCAGCCCTCAGTGGTGAAAGAACAAGTTAGGAACTATTTAGAAAAGCTGGATGTGTATAAGTCCACGGATCCGGATGCAGCTCTGAGGGAGTTGGCTGATGTGATTGTGTGGCTGCTGGCTATTATTTTTGAAAACTTGTGGTGATCAGGTAAGATGATTGGAAAAAGGTAAATTGGCTTAAATCCATTCCCCTGGGGTTCCCACCCTAACTCCTCAGAGTCAGGATCCACAGGTTCTGGCCAGAAGGGGGCTTTCCTTCCTGCTGCCTTCCCAGCACAGCAAGAGGGGTCATGAACCCATGCAAAAAATTAAAAAACAAAACAAGGAGAGCAAAATCAAAAGGGCAATGCCCCTGAAGACTCATGGTCTCACTTATGGTGGCCACTGTCTCCCTCTGCTTGACTCTGCGGGCTTCTGGGCTCTGTCTCTGCTGCTGCAGTCTCTGCCTGGCTGTCCTCAAGCGGTTCCCTGGCACAGCATGTCCAGGGGTCTATTAGTGGTCCTCCAACTACTCTGGCCAGTGAGCCTGCTTTCTTCTCGTGAGGTTGGCCACAGGACTTTGCTGGTGGGGGAAGCCTCTGGCGTCTCCTTGGTCCACTGGCCACAGTCTTTCCCTGCCTGCCCCCCTCTGGGGCTGGAAATACCCACACTCAAAATCCTTCCACCAATCCAGAGGGAGTGCGTGCTATGAAAACATGGCGGCACACT
Source organism: Alligator mississippiensis (assembly GCF_030867095.1). Classification (NCBI taxonomy): domain Eukaryota; kingdom Metazoa; phylum Chordata; order Crocodylia; family Alligatoridae; genus Alligator; species Alligator mississippiensis. The sequence continues at coordinate 94,342,455 of NC_081825.1, forward strand.
CCAGCTGGGCTTCCTCCTGTACCTAAGGTAAGTGTTTCTCATACAATATTCCTGGGGCTTTTCTCCTGCCCTGCTCTCTTCCCTTCACACTTACAAAACCGAGAGGAAAGCACGTGAGAGCTAGAGCCAAGGTATCCTGAGCTGACGGGGCCCAGATCTGAAAAGATGAGACTAACACAAAGGCTTACCCATTGTTAAAGCTTTTTCACCATTTATAGCAACTTCTAGCAACCCAGAGCGAAGAACCATGCCAACCAGTGTCCTAAATTCCTAATTTTTTTCTGTTTATAAAGTGTTGATGATGATGACTTTTCTAAACTACTTTGACACCTGTAGATAAAGTGTACCATTCAAGAATATTGCTCATATTTAAAAGTCATGCAAAGAATATTAAAAACAATGGAGCCTGCTTATGGTAAGTTATTATCAGGGATCCTGGTTTTCTCTGATTTAAAAAAATCCCTAATGTTCAGTTAAAAAAGTAACCTCAAATCCACATGATTTCTGTGGTTTAAATGAAACACCACTAATATATACATCTATCTATATATTTCATTTAAATCACAGAAAAATGTGGATTTGGGATTACTTTTTAACCAAAAATTAGGGATTTTTAAAAATCAGATAAAACCAGGATCCCTGGTTATTATATACCATATATATGAGATCTAAGGTACAAATTCCTAAATATTTTATAGACACATATTTAAATATGTTTGCTTTATGCATACAAAACAGATAGGAACCTCTACTGCAAACTTCCTATTAGACCCACATCATAAGGTCCAACTTAACCTTTGCAGTAATAAAGCCCTTATGGAAGTAGTGAAGACAAATATATTTGCCAGTGGCACAACACAAGTTTCACTACTGCTCCTCAAGGCTTGATCCAAAGCCCAGTAGCATTACTGGGAGTCTTTCTATTCAGTAACTTTGAACTGGGCACAAAGTGCTTGAAATAAAAAAAATCTCTTTAATAATAAGAAGCATTTTGATTTAAGCTTTGGTTAATGATTTATTTTAATCAGATAGTTCATTTAATCTTGTTTAACTTTTGTAAAGCTAGAAACATTTTTTAAAAGCTACATGCTTTTTCTTGGCAATAAGCTACTTAACTTGTCACAGTAATACTATGCATTTTATAGGTACCACAACTGAGTTTGAATCGCCAACACAGTTTCATTGATTTGTACACAAGATACTTTGGTTAATTCATCAACTGTTAGTGTAATTGGTCATTTTAAAAATACATAATTATATTTAATCACAACCAAATAGGTTTCTAATAATTTGTCATCTTAAGAAATACCGAACTATGCTGTCTATGCTCTCAAGGCACTGGATACTCACTATTTTTCTTGGCTCAACAAGACATAGATGAACTTCATTCTATTCTGAAGAATTATCTCATTTTGGCAATTAATGTATTGTATGCAAGAGTGCAAAGCAAATATTTGATTACTTAATGTACTGCCTCACAATCATAATGAGCACTCTGAATATTTCTAATAAGAAATTGTACAAAAGCTTTTATCTCTATAATCATGTAGTTCTCATATAGTGAACAAGGGTATGTACAATTTTCACTTGTGCCTATGGAAACTTCAGAATCAAAAGGTAGGAACTAAATGACTATAAGCAGCTAATGGGTTTTGGAATGGTGGTCTAATTTCAATCTAAGTCATATTATTAAAAAGGGCATATGTCCCCATAGACCTGTATTAAGATCCACCAATTCTTTTGGGTTGCGACATCTGTCATCAGATCATAAACTTGTAGGGAAAAGTCCTATGGAATTTAACAGCAATGAAAACTTTACATAAAAAATGAAAAGATCCATGATAAATTACTTCAAACAATTCTCTAGTTTTTATCAGAGATTGACTACCCTTTCAGAAGTCTCTGAACTGTGCCGCAAAATTCTACAGGTAGTATTTAAAAAGCATAGTAATATTATTGATGTCCTTTAAATTCTATGGGAGTTTTCCACAGGGCAACAGTTAGCATTCACTGCCAACCTGGTTTACTTTGAACAAGGCTTCCTGGACAACGACCCGCACATTACGATGAGGGACATGCTCAGTTGGGATGGGCTTCACCTGTCCCCCAAAGGTAAGGGTGTATTTTCTTCTAGGTTGACAGATCTCCTCCGGCGGGCTTTAAACTAGGCTCGTCGGGGGAAGATGAGGGCAGGGGAAGCTGCGGACCACCAAACCATGTGGCACCCACAAGGACAGCCCAGCCTGAAGAAGGAGAACATTGGGAACCTGCAAGCCATGGGGCAGCCAGCACTACAGCACAGGTAAGCAACGAGAAGGCAAGAAATGAGGGGCCCTTTGGGACTCGGAGCGGAGGGGCAGCAAAGGCACCAGTCGCAGGGCTCAAGTGCCTATATACTAATGCTAGGAGCATGGGGAACAAGCAGGATGAACTAATGCTCCTGCTTGCACAAAACACCTATGACTTAGTAGGGCTAACAGAAACCTGGTGGGATTCGTCCCACGACTGGGCGGTACATATTGAGGGTTATAGGCTGTACAGAAAGGACAGGGTAGGGAAGACAGGGGGAGGGGTTGTGCTCTATGTCAATGAGCAATATACATCAACCCTCATCAAGACGGAATCAAAGGATGAGGAAGTAGAAGGATTGTGGGTTAGGCTACATGGGGGGCAAGGAGAAAGGGATTTGGTGGTAGGGGTCTGCTACAGACCCCCACACCAAGAGGAAGAAATAGATTCGGGGCTCCTGAGGCAGCTCTCAGAGACCATAAAAGCTAAAGAGGCGGTAGTTATGGGGGACCTAAACTACCCAGACATCTGCTGGGAGATGCAGACGGTAAAGTCCCACCGTTCACGCAGGTTTCTAACCTGTGTACAGGACCTCCACCTGACACAGGAGGTACACGGTCCCACTAGGGGGAATGCCATACTGGATCTGGTATTGGCAACAGGGGATGACATGGTAGGGGACCTACAGATCAGTAGCCATCTGGGGGACAGTAATCACCTAATAGAATTCACCATAAGACATCGAGTGGGTAAGGTAAGTAGTAGGGTGAGAGTGTTAGACTTTAGGAAAGCTGATTTCAATGAACACAGGCGATTAGTCAAGAACGCACTGCAGAGTAGGAGTTTTGAAGTGATCGGACCCAAGAAGGGTGGCTGTGCCTTAAGGAAACGATCCTTCGGGCACAAAGCGAGACAATCCCAATGCGAGGAAAAAGAGGGAAAGGGGCCAGGAGGCTTCCTTGGCTGACCAGAGAAATCCAGGGCAGCCTAAGGGCCAAAAGGGGAGCACATAAAAAGTGGAAACGGGGAGAGATCACCAAAGATGAATATACCTCCTCTGCTCGCGCTTGTAGGGAGGCAGTTAGACAGGCCAAAGCTACCATGGAGCTGAGGATGGCATCCCAAGTAAAGGACAACAAGAAATTGTTTTTTAGATATATAGGGAGTAAAAGGAAGGCCCAGGAAGGAATAGGACCCCTGCTAAATGGGCAGAAACAATTGGTGACAGACAGGGGGGACAAGGCTGAAATCCTCAAGGAGTTCTTTGCCTCAGTGTTCCTAAGCGAGGAGCACAACAAGTCTCTCACAGGGGTTGTAGAGAGGCAGCAGCAAGGTGCCAGACTACCATGCGTAGACCCTGAGATGGTGCAAAGTCACTTGGAAGAACTGGATGCCTTTAAGTCGGCAGGCCTGGATGAGCTCCATCTGAGGGTGCTGAAGGCACTGGCCGACATCATTGCAGAGCCACTGGGGGGAATATTTGAATGTTCGTGGCGCACAGGCAAAGTCCCGGAGGACTGGAAAAGGGCCAATGTGGTCCCCATTTTCAAAAAGAGGAGGAAGGAGGACCCGGGCAACTATAGGCCAGTCAGTCTCACCTCCATCCTTGGCAAAATCTTTGAAAAAATTATCAAGGCTCATATTTGCGAGAGCCCGGCAAGACAAATTATGCTGAGGACAAACCAGCACGGGTTCGTAGCAGGCAGATCGTGCCTGACTAATCTAGTCTCTTTTTATGACCAGGTTATGAAACGCCTGGACACAGGAGGAGGGGTGGATGTCATATACTTAGACTTCAGGAAGGCCTTCAATACGGTATCCTACCCCATACTGGTGAACAAGTTAAGAGGCTGTGACCTGGATGACTACACAGTCCGGTGGGTGGCAAATTGGCTAGAGGGTCGCACCCAGAGAGTCGTGGTGGATGGGTCAGTTTCGACCTGGAAGGGTGTGGGCAGTGGGGTCCCGCAGGGCTTGTCCTTGGACCGATACTCTTCAATTTCTTCAACAGCAACTTGGACGAGGGAGTGAAATGTACTCTGTCCAAGTTTGCAGATGACACAAAGCTATGGGGAGAAGTGGAAACACTGGAGGGCAGGGAACAGCTGCAAGCAGACCTGGACAGATTGGACAAGTGGGCAGAAAACAACAGAATGCAGTTCAACAAGGAGAAATGCAAAGTGCTGCACCTAGGGAGGAAAAATGTCCAGCACACCTACAGCCTAGGGAATGACCTGCTGGGTGGCATGGAAGTGGAAAGGGATCTTGGAGTTCTAGTGGACTTGGAGTCCTAGTGGACTCCAAGATGAACATGAGTCGGCAGTGTGACGATGCCATCAGAAAAGCCAATGGCACTTTATTGTGCATCAGCAGATGCATGACGAATAGATCCAAAGAGGTGATACTTCCTCTCTATCGGGCGCTGGTCAGACCGCAGTTGGAGTACTGCATGCAATTCTGGGCACCACACTTCAAGAGGGATGCGAATAACCTGGAGAGGGTCCAGAGAAGGGCCACTCGTATGGTTAAGGGCCTGCAGACCAAGTCCTACGAGGAGAGAGTAGAGAAACTGGACCTTTTTGGCCTCTGCAAGAGAAGGTTGAGAGGCGACCTTGTGGCTGCCTATAAGTTCATCACGGGGGCACAGAAGGGAATTGGTGAGTATTTATTCACCAAGGCACCCCCGGGGGTTACAAGAAATAATGGCCACAAGCTAGCAGAGAGCAGATTTAGATTGGATATTAGGAAGAACTTCTTCACAGTTCGAGTGGCCAAGGTCTGGAACGGGCTCCCAAAGGAGGTGGTGCTCTCCCCTACCCTGGGGGTTTTCAAGAGGAGGTTAGACGAGTATCTAGCTGGGGTCATCTAGACCCAGCATTCTTTCCTGCCTATGCAGGGGGTCGGACTCGATGATCTATTGAGGTCCCTTCCGACCCTAACATCTATGAATCTATAAGTCATAGAATATACTGAGTTCAATTACCAATTTCTCACACCATATTTGTCTTCCTTAGGACGCTAGAGTCAAAAGGGAAATAGTCCCTCCTGAGTTTAAGTAGCTTCCCCAAAGTTTGGGAGTTTACAAATTATTATATTTAACAAAATGTGACTCTTGCTAAGCCTAAAAAACTCTAATCTTTCCTTAGAATATGGGCATGTCTATATATCACGCTATGTTGCCACAACAACATGCCATGTCACTGTACAATGTGCTACAGTGACATAGCAATTACATGAACCTACACATGACTGGCAGCTACTTCGCTGTACTTCCAAAAGGAAGTAGTAAAGCATGGTGCAGTAACAATGGCACCACACGGCGACATGTAGATGAGCCCAACCTGTCTTAATAAGAAGACTGTTCCTTTTCTTATATATCTGCAGAACTCAAAATGCTAAGTATGATGTGGCAAGATTCAGATGGCCACAATAAAGGTTTTAAACAAGAGAGATCATAATCAATATTTTAACAATAAAAGCTAATAGATCATTTATTAGAAAGTGTGGTGTAAGTAGGGAGCTTTATACACTTTGTTGCATGTATGTATCATATGAGGTACAAGTAGAAGTCATTTTTGTTGCGGCATCAGCTGTGCTTGGATGCATCGCTGGCATGCAATAAGGAAATTCACAGGGCATATATTAAATGAAGTAATGTCCTTCCCTTTATGGCATTACAAACTGTGACTAGGTTTGGTCATGCACACATTTTTGGGCAACTGGAGTGTAACAAGGGGCAGGGGTGTCTTGTTCACTCACAACTTACTCTCTGATAAAAAATGTTATGGCAACACACAAACAACATTTGCACCCATGGGGTGCATCCAGACAAGCGTGTACGTGCATCTTGCCCCGCCTCAAACCCCTTTGAGGTGGGGCAACAGGCACATATGGGAATGAAAAAATGTTCCCTGTGCAGCAAACTTGTAGCGCAGGGAGAAAATTAGACCCCTGGATATCTAGGGGTCTAAAAAAATCAAAGTTTTAAAAAGCGGCACAGGGCTATGCCCTGAGGGAACCAGAGGCTGGGTCCTCCACAAAGACACTCTGGCAGCCAGAGCATCTTTATGGTTGGCCCCTTGCACCACAGCTCCAATGCCGGTGAGTAAGGGGTTGCGGGGGCTGGAGGAGGGGGAAGGGGACCATGGGGGGGACCCCTGACGGCCCCACCCACTCCCCCAACCCCTGCCCGGGCCGGCCTCATCCCCCAAGCCTCCTCGATCACTGCCCCCCCCCCAGTTTAAAAAAACAAACAGAAAAAACCCCGGCACTTACCTGCAGTCTGGCTGCTGTCTGGGGCCCCACCCTCACAGTGCAGGGCAGGGTGACAGCCCCAGTGGCCCCGGCCCAGGCCCTGCTGCCCCCCCACTGTCCTGTGCTGCCCGGGGCGGGGCTCTGTGAGGAGGCCCTGGAGCCCCCCACCCGTTTCTAAGGCAAGCAGAGGCTTTTTTTTTTCCATTTTTTCTGGTTTTTTTTCTGGTTTGTTTTTTTTTTAATGATGGTGCCTGGGTTTATGGGGGTAGCCTTGGGGGCCTGGGGGTGCAAGTTGGGGGGTGAGGCTGGGTGGGGAAGCCATTGGAGGTCGGGGGGGTGGGGCTGGATGGGGCACCCATTGGGGGGGCTGCAGCAGCTGGCGGAGGATGGGGCCAGGTGGAACATCAATCGTGGGGCTGGTGAGGCATGCGGGCCTTGCAGGGTGGGGTGATAGCCACTGCAGGGGCCATTTGTCCCCTGTTGGGGGGCCAAATCCCCTGTTGGGGGCCGAACCCATTGTGTGGGGGCTGAATCGCCTATTGCGGGGCCATAACCTCTGTGTGAGGGCCATCGCCACTATGGGAGGGCAGTAAAATATGTAATCATGAATTCATGAAACATGTATTTAGAGTTCACTTTATTATTATGATAAGAGACTTGCTTTAACACTGTAAGATATATCAATAAAACATTGTCCAACTGATCACTGTCTCTGTCTTGCTCTCTCTCTCTCTTTATAGTGGTCTTTTGTTTTACTTGTGGAGGAACTTGTGGAGGAACGTCGTTTACTTAGACTTCAGGAAGGACTTCGATACGGTATCCCACACCATACTAGTGAACAAGTTAAGAGGCTGTGACTGGGTGACTACATGGTCCGGTGGCTGGCGAACTGGCTAGAGGGTCGTACCCAGAGAGTCGTAGTGGATGGGTTGGTATCAACCCGGAAGGGTGTGGGCAGTGGGGTCCCGCAGGGCTCGGTCCTTGGACCGATACTCTTAATATCTTCATCAGCGACTTGGACAAGGGAGTGAAGTGTACTCTGTCCAAGTTTGCGGATGACACAAAACTGTGGGGAGAAGTGGACACACTGCAGGGCAGGGAACAGCTACAAGCAGACCTGGACAGGTTGTACATAAGGGCAGAAAAAAACAGAATGCAGTTCAACAAGGAGAAATGCAAAGTGCTGTGCCTAGGGAGGAAAAATGTCCAGCATACCTACTGCCTAGGAAATGACCTGCTGGGTGGAACGGAAGTGGAAAGTGGACTCCAAGATGAACATGAGTTGTCAGTGTGATGAAGTCATCAGGAAAGCTAATGGCACTTTATCGTGCATCAGCAGATGCATGATGAACAGATCCAAGGAGGTGATACTTCCCCTCTATCGGGCGCTGGTCAGACCGCAGTTGGAATACTGCGTTCAATTTTGGGCGCCGCACTTCAAGAGGGATGTGGATAACCTGGAGAGGGTCCAGAGAAGGGCCACACATATGATTAAGGGCTTGAGGCCAAGCCCTATGAGGAGAGACTAGGGCACCTGGACCTCTTCAGCTTCCTCAAGAGAAGGTTGAGAGGAGACCTTGTGGCTGCCTATAAGTTCATCATGGGGGCACAGAAAGGAATTGGGGAGGCTTTATTCGCCAAGGCGCCCCTGGGGGTTACAAGAAATAATGGCCATAAGCTAGCAGAGAGCAGCTTTAGACTAGACATTAGAGAGAACTTTTTCACAGTTCGAGTGGCCAAAGTCTGAAATGGGCTCCCAAGGGAGGTGGTGCTCTCCCCTACCCTGGGGATCTTCAAGAGGAGGTTAGGTAGGCATCTAGCTGGGGTCATCTAAACCCAGCACTCTTTCCTGCCTAGGCAGGGGGTCGGACTCGATGATCTATTGAGGTCCCTTCCAACGCTAACATCTATGAATCTATGAACATAGATTTGGGGGTATTCTACAGAGTGACCTTGGGATTTTTTTTTATCAGGGATTTTTCAGTTTTCCAATAGGGAACACCAGAATTCCTGCTAGGGAGGCCAGTGGCAGGACCCTGCTTGCTCAGAGCTGGCACCTTGGACCCAGCTGGCTGTGGCTGATCTCCTGGCCAAATGGAGCTAGGAGGACATGCTTTGACAGTTCAAAATAGGCCACCACACCCAGAACATCTTCTGGGGGATGGCCAGGCAGGGGCCACATGGCAGTAGTGCCGCACAGAGGCCAACACTGCAACCATAGCCCACTGGCCCTGGGGGGGGGGGGGGGGGGGGGCAGCTGCCTCTACTGGCTGTGCAGTCCCCATCCGGGTCTGGCAGATGCACAGCAGATCACAGCCAGGCAGCAGCCCCCACTGCCAGACTGCTGCAGTGAGTAGAGGGTGCAGGGAACTCTCAGGGCTGCTTTAGCAGTCCAACTGGCGCAAGGGGTAGTGTCCCCAGGTACCAATTGGCTGGGCCCCAGAAGCTCCTGAGAGCTAGTAGCCATGAGCTACTTCCCAAGGCAGCTTTTTATACTGCTGGGGCCAGCACAGCTGCTGGCCCTGGGCTCTAGCTCTCCCTGGATGCAGATCTGGGAGGAGCCAGGCAGGGTTATTTTGCCCCAAGTGCCACAATTTGCTCCACACCAAAGTGCATGTCCAAGCACACGCGCTGAAGCAAAAAGCCCTGACTCAAATTTGCACTGCTTCTATTTGAGCTGCTGCAAGCGGGAGTGCGTGCATGTGTGGATATGCCCAAGATATATTAAATACTGTACCACTTGTTCTGTAACACCAGCAGGTTAGGCTAGCTCTAACTAAACTTCTTTGGATTTCTAACATTCAATACTATCTCTGTCCCTGGAAGCTGCAAGGCAAGTGAAAGGTTAACGTTTATAAATGAGCAATTTCTGAATCACTGTGCTGTTAAACCATGCGAACTGCAGCTTATGCTTATGCTAACTGACAAACAGACTGAATACAAACAGCAAAAGACATTCCAGCTTAAGAGAAATGAGAAAGCATGACAAGGAGTAAGAATACACAGTTATGGCACAAGTACATCTTTATGGTTCATCATATTTTATCATCATACCCAAGGTTAAAGCTGCTTACAAGTAAATGTAGGAGAAGCCCCAGAAAAGGAACTGACCCTTTATTCCTGATTAAGGTACTAATTGAATGAAGTTCAATTTGCTTTTTGCCTGTAATGAATACAGTAATGAATATAGGATCCAGCTTCATGAAGGCATGCTGGCCTGTCTTGGAAATGGTCTATTTTTTCTGATCAACAGAATGTAACAGTCAGTGCAGTTTATCTGCACAGGGGATGTCACTGGGGAAAGAGTTACATCTATTATGTCCAAAAACCTGTGGTAAAACAACCCACCCCAGGAATCAGACAGTCCAGTATGTTTTTCTAAGGCCACAAAATAATATTGCAAATTTCTGGCATGACCTGTAAAAACTCGAAAAGGAGAAAGAAATGTGCATAAAGCAACTGCTCATGGCACCAAGATTATCTAGCAGGTTTCAGTCTTTTTTTCATAGGTTTAAAAGCATTTCTAATGAAGGTAGGCTTTTAATACATTACCTGCTAGGTGGTGTACTAACTCCTGTTTGTTGAGGCAGAAGCTCAATTACCTGTGAGGCTTCATAGAAGCCTTTGGTACTATAGGAAAAACAGCATGCATTAACTTCTTGCTGTGGAAATAATATACATTTCCCCAGCTGGAAGTTCCACATATGTATATTTCCATTTGTATTCATATCTATCTATCTTGGTTCTCACATATTCCCTGGACCACCAGTGCACCAATGCTACAATGCTTCAGCACTTTCCAAGAATTACTGACAGTTGAAATAGGTGGGGTTGTTGATTATGTTCTTCAGTCCTGGTTGGACAACACATTTACCTGATCTGTGCACTCCATTTATGTAATTGATTTAAAAAAAAACCCTCTCATTATACTTTGTTTAATTTGATTGGCTTGCATAGAGGGTGTAGGGAAGAATGCCAAGCTGGTGAAAATGTCTGTCATTTTATCCACTGGCTGATGCTGTGTTTTTATCACTTTAAAATTTGAAAGACTCAACTTTGTGTTATATTTGAACGCTTTCTTATACCACTCCAAAGGGACTTCTTATACTACTCCAAGTGGATCAAAAGCCCAAGGCAACAATGCTGCTTTGAATTAGTAGCATAACAGGATCCATAGACTACTTATTAAATGAATTCTATTTACAAGCATAGAAGTGTTTCCTTTTGCTAGCCCTGCAGCCTCAGGCTAGTCTCTAAGACTCAGCTGGTTTGGATCTAGTGAACAAATCATCATTGGGAATAAAGGTTCTGTGGGTCAGATTAGGCATTTCCTAGCAGTTGTGCCCTCCATTGTCTGCAGTGACACTATGGCGTTTCCACTGTCTTCAGTGAGTTTGCACAGATGTAATGGATTAGAACTAAATGAGTTGTCAAAGATGACAAGAAACAAATAAATAAAGTTCACTCTCTGTACAATTTTGGCTTCCTAGAGCTGGAAAAGTTTAAAAACAAACAAACAAACCACTAAACTGTATACGTTTTACAGTACAGAGCTAGGACTCTTAATAGGTACAGGAAGCATATCTATTAAGTGAGATAATACTATTTTTATACAGTCACTACTGTAATAAACCCTCATTTTAAAGCATACTTAGGGCAAGAAACAATGTTCTGTTAAATATATTATACATCTGCTCTCAATTGTTTTTCTAAATGATACCCACTAAGTGTAGTAGCAAACCATTTTTTTCTGTCATCAGTATTAGAGCCTTACCTCTATTAAGGCATATTCAACTAAGCCTCATACATCAGCCGAATTATCAGCTAAATTATGATTACAGAATCTTAATGGATGATGGTGATCAAAGGAAAAAGAAGAGCATAGCTTGTTTTCTCCATAGCAGATTGATCACGAAGTGCTGGCAGTTAGAAAAACCTTGTTTTGATTCGTAAACTGAGAAAAGTTAATATAAAAGTCACCGAGGAAAAATAATTATGGAGTGCAAAGATGTCTTTTTATTTTATAGTTATATATCCCAAATATAAGTCACTCTCAGGAATCTGAATTCATAATTGGAATATTGTATCTAAAATTATAAAGTAGTTACATGAAAAAAGAAAATAAACTTTGTCTTTACTTACACTACTTCTGCAGAAATATGGCTGAGAGGACAGATGAAAGACAAACAACTTCATGAGGATCCTTTCCTAAATATATCTTAAACAATTTCAAAGGCAAAGATTCCATCATGGTAGAATCTAAGCAGGGAGCAGGGAACTTCTGAAAAGGGAAAAACCTGCCTATAGACCACTGAAAGAAAATTAAGTAATGAACAGATATAATCTGAGATAAAAAATTAGCTTATGTTCAATAATATCCCAGCTTGTACATGAATAGCAGTAATAATTAGAACAAACATAGCTACATGTGAATGTATTAATGCTGCTTTTTTATTTTGTAATTCAGGTTTATTAATTAGTACTTCTAGATTTGCCATGTTTTAAAACTTAAAACATGTTTTCAAGAAACAAAAAGTCAGTGCTGAGCCTACTGGTTCATTGAGCTAACACAGTTAAAGCCCAGAAATTGCTGCAGTCAGCAGCAGGTCTGTGTAAAGCTTTGGTTACCAATTCAATTTGGAGGAGATTCAGTCCAATTCAGCGACCAAATCTCCGAATCTGAATCAAATCAGGAGACCCATTAAAAGGTCCAAATTGAATCGAAAGTCTCCATATCGATTCGGAGAGATTTGGAAGGCATGCAGCAAGGCCTCATACCTGCATGAGGGGCTACCATCCCTGCTGTTTTCATCCCGCTGTACCTTAACACACACAAGTGATATGAGTTTTGCTTTCAACAGTTTGAGGGGCACTTTCACAGAAACCTCTGCACCTATCTCCTTGAAACCTTGCAGGCTTCGTGCCCTGAGAAGATGTTACCATCCCTGCTGTTTTCATCCAAATCTACAAAAAATGGCAAAGTTATAGGTATTTCAGTGATTCCTCATTATAGCCTATGGCCAAATCTCTGAATCAGCGCCAAATCTCCAAATCCAAAATGGTTGAATCAAATCGGGACAGCGATTCAAATCACTGGCCAAATCTGAATCTAAATCTGAAGTGAATACTTGCTGCTTTGCACAGGCCTAGTCAACAGCACTTGGCTAGCATCATGTCCAGCCACCTTTGACTCTCGGCTCCAGTGACTAGGTATCCATTTATAACTGGGTTAACCAGGATGGCCTACAAAGTCTAGATCAAAGCTTTAATTTATACCTCTGAATATTTAGTACGAGGCCCTTCATCTCTGTCGCAACACGCCTTACATACAAGACTATAACAAATCCTGAAGTTCTAGTCAGCCAACACTCTCTAAGATAAATGTGAATTGGATTTTGCTTTAATTTGGACTGTTGGGACCTAATACCTGAACTGAATCTGCTTTGAATTCAAATCACTCTGAAATGCTTGGAGGAAGCATGGGGAGGGGGGTAGGAGAAATACATATAGAGGCAGTCACGTTCATATCACGTCTGCTATGATGCGAAAAAGAATAGTTCAAAACATGACTAATCATTCAGTGTTAAGTGTGAAGACTTTGGCCAATGGAACTAGGTGAATATCTAGTCCTTTGCTTTAAGGTAGCATGCATCAGAATACATGACAATAAGCAACATTAATTGGTCATTTTCTCAGTCAGTGAGTAGAATTAATCCAGCCAGAGCTAAGTGTAAATTTTGCAAAATGAAAACTTCATTTGGTACTGCTGTATCTTAATATTCCACCTGAACGCTGAAAAAACTCAGTTATTTCAGAGAGCTTTATGAAAATCCCCTCAAAGGATTAACAGAAAGCACCTTTATTCAAGATTTTTATGCAACTTCAAGCACCTAAGCCTCTCTGAGGACTGTGAAGTAGACACTTTCCACAATTTTTTTTTAATCAAAAATGTTTAAACAGAAAATTGTAGTCCACTTTAAAACAAAACGGCTACATCTGTTCCCTGGTGAAGTTCCTATGGCATTGCCTGGGTATTCTTAACCCCTGGCTGTTCCCAGCTGGGTGCATATCCCAATCATTGAACCAACAAAGAAGAGATGAAAAGGTGACATCTCTAGGTTCTTGTACTAAGCTCTCTTTGGCTGCAAAAATTAAGATGACCTCTTGTATCCATGCTGGCCATTTAGCTTCTTTACAGAATGTGTTAGCAGAGGGATCACAGTCTTCTGGCTAAGTACTAAATTACATTTTCCTCAGGGCTGCTTCATGATTTATACCCAGAGAAATCGGTTAGCTAACCTTGGCCCTTTGGTGCCCAGTAAGCATGAAAAGCCAACAGATGAGGAGTCAGGTTCATTAAATAAGCAAAATGTTGCTGTTAATCTTCAAGACTGCCAGAGTGGAAATGACATAAATACCTCAAGTGAATGTAATTTGAAAAATGTTTTATTTAACAATACAAATTGTGACAGAGTCAGATAGAATATTTCCTGTTTCACTCTGGTCCTACTTTAATCTCTTTGTTGCCAAAACATACGGTGACTAAATTTCAACACACTGGAATTCATTTAGCATTTATTGAACTAGACACACTTATTCTATAATATCTCCTTAGCTAAAAAACCCCAAAGTTGACATTATCCTTGCCATTTAAGTATTGCTTAAGTGTTAGGGGTATGACAAGCAGGATTAACATGTACTACTTTTTATTCCTCATAATAAATAATATATATATTGAATATGCTTTTTACAACTGTTAAATAATGTGTTTACCTTTGCAAAGACTCTTCCTTTGAAGGCGGTTTAATTCCAGATGCTTAGGTATTAATTTTCTCACCTGGAAGGACAACAACACATTGGTAATAGGAATTACAGAGGTTTTACTAAATGCATATGACCTCCCAAAAGTGATTTTACTTCTGTCCAGAAGAATGACCTGTAATTGAATTTTAAGTTACATGATTTAATGGGTGGACATTAACACTAAGTCACTGAAGAATCCTTCTAGAATTGCATTTTATATTTCTATCAGTTCCAAAGTTCATCATGACTAAATTATGATTAACCTTATTACTGCCACTAAAAATGGAAATATTCCTTTTTCATCAAATTTAATCTATTGAGCTACCTTCAACATATTTTTATATATATATTTTTGCAAGGAATGAGGACAGATTTTCTGAGCCCATCAACTCCCTACATCATCATTTATAAGCCTGATCCATGAGATTTCAGAGATAAAATTTTAAGTTTAGAAATTATTACTGTAATAAGACTTTGCTCACTGAAGGCCTCATCCTGAGATTTTTTTACCAGGAACCTTAATGGAAAGTGTAAGCACTCATCCATACTCAGGATCATATGCTGGAGAAGGGGAGGGGAAAATTAAATAAAAGAAATATAGTGGATTAGTATATAGATAAAGGTAACTATATAAAAGGTATCTTCATTATAAATCCACCACTGGTCCTTTCACACCATATTTTGGCAGCAAGGAGGCTGTAGACGAATAGGGGCATGGCCTAGGCTAATCGACCTAAATGTTTTTTTTTTTACTTTCTCCCTTACCACCTCTGCTAAGGCAGTGAAATAGCACCTACTACAAACAACTTTCTGGATTTCAGTGTTATGTTCACAGACGTGCAAAAATGTTGTAAGTCCCAGTAGTGTAAACATGTCATCTATTGTAGACCTGCCACACATTTCCCATATGATTTTGGACAAAGGCATCTACATTTCTAACTACCTTTTTAAATCTAAGCCTTAGTTTCTCTCCACATTTTCTTACCTGTAAATAAAGATAATAGCACTTCCCGCAGCTCAGTGTACAGGTTGTGAGGATATAGTGTGTTAAAGACTAGGAGGACAGATCAACCCCCCAAAACCCCCAAAAACATCAGATTGGACACCTCACAGTGGATGAAATCCTAACCTTGACTGCTACATTGACTGCTTCAGGGAAAGAATGAACAATGAAATAATCAACAACACCATAACAACCTCTCTCTACCAGAGAAAAAGGCCATAGAATCTGTAAGATCTAATCACAAAATGGTAATAAAACCAGCAGATAAAGGAGGAGCCATAGTCATCCTAAACCATGAAGACTACATAAAGGAAGCCAACAGACAACTCTCTGACATCACCTACTACAAAAACTACAAGAAGATCCTACTCCCCTTTTCACCAAGAAACTCAACAATACCATCAAATCGTTTCCATCAGGACTACAAGAAAAAACTAGAGACCTTGATTTCCCCCCCCCCCCCCCCACCCCCGACTACCTAATCTGGGGACTTTTTACATGCTCCCTAAAATCCACAAAAAAGGGAACCCTGGCAAACCTATCATATCCAACCATGGGACCCTAACTGAGGAAATATCAGGTTTCATTGAATCAATCCTAAAACTGCTCGTCACCCACAGAGCAAGTTTTGTCCAAGATACTACAGACTTTCTATAGAAACTTAAAAACATAGACCACCTTCCCAGCAACACCCTCCTAGCCACCATGGACGTTACCAGCCTATATACCAACATCCCACACCAGGATGGCATTCAAACCTGCCTCATATATCTACAGGAACAAGATTACAACTCAGAATACAGACCCAAAGATATTACTGACCTTATACACTTCATCCTCACACACAACAATTTCACCTTTAATAACCAACACTTCCTCCAGACAATGGAAACAGCTATGGGCACTAAAATAGTCCCACAGTATGCCAACCTTTTTATGAGCCACCTAGAAGAAGACTTCCTCAAGAATTGCACCATCAAACCCCACAAATCACACACCGCTGGTTATGATATATCACCCCTCCCTCAAACCCGTATGGAAAATCCTCAAACAATTGCAACCCATACTAGAAAGAGACCCTATTCTTAAAGAGATCTTCCCAGAAACACCCATCCTAGCCCTCAAACAAGGACCGAGCCTCGCTAACCTCATCACCAAAGCAAACTTCCTCAGACCCAGAACACACCAAAAGGATCCAGGCTGTGCCATGACAAGAAATGCAAAACCTGCCAACACATCTCCACCACCCTCACTATTACTACACCCCACAACAGAGCCATCAGCATTCCTGGACCTTACATCTGCACCTCCAGAAATGTAATATATCTCATCCAATGCACCAAATGCCCTGATGGAAAATATGTAGGAGAGACCAAACAACAACTGCGCACCAGAATGAACGCACACCGGAAATCTATCAAAGACAGGAATACCCAATTACCTGTGGGGGCACACTTCTCACAAGAAAACCACTCTCTCTCCAATCTCTCAGTCCTGATCCTCAAAGGAAACTTACACAACACTTCCAGGACACGAGCCTATGAACTCCACTTCATCAACCTCCTGGATACAAAAAATCATGGACTAGATATAGACATTGGATTTATGACACATTATAACCTGCCTGACATCTGACTCCCCAGGTACTTCTCCACTATTCATCCCCCTTCTCTCCCCCCCACCCAGCCTCTCTCTCACCCATTGACTCCTCAGCTACATCTCCACTGACTGTCTGTCCTGCATGCATACCAGCCCAGCCTCTGGCTTCTTTACTTTTCATTCCATCCAGGAAGAGCACACACCAACTGCTGAAACTTCCTTAGCCTGATGAAGGGTTTTTGAACCCGAAAGCTTGCTTAAAAATTGTTTTCCAACTATTTAAGTTGGTCTTATAAAAGATATCAGTTTCACCCAAAGAACCTTGTCTGCCTTTGTCCTTAGACCAACATGGCTACAACCTGCACCCCTTAAAGACTAGGAAGCAAACAGAAACAACTGTACCAGGGGCAGTATTAATGTCACTGCTAAATACCAAATTCAGCTCCTTTCAAAGTATGTAAGTCTAACCTCATGTGGTCACTCATTGCAAAACAAAAGCCTACTGATCATTTCGGCCTCAGCTCCACTTACACCTCACATGAGCAGCCAGACAGGGATGCTTGTCTGTGAATTGCAGAAGGTCTCTCTGTGCTATAGAGAGCCAGCAAAAAGAAGACAGGGGATGTAGAAGCCATAGATTTCCACCTATACCGAGACTGTGATGCCTCAATTTTAAATAACTGGCACAGAGGCACAGCAACTTTGCACCTGAAGCCTAGGTTATTGTGGATATGCCTTTCATATTCATCACCACATTGTACTAGAACTGCAGAGTTTAAGCTGGTCTATGGGCTAGCAGAATCAATTCTGTCTGACTGCCATGATTAGTTTAATCAATTATTGCCTGGATTCTGCTGTCAGCTCCACTGGTGTGAATCCTGAATATTCACATTAAAGATTACAAGATTAGACCCAATAAGGAAAAGCTCTCACCTTAAGTTAATGGTAATTCTGTCTGAAGAATCAGCCCTGTTTCTACAAAGGAAGGCACTACAGAGTGAGTTAGGCACACTTTTCAGGCATGTGTACATTTGAGTTCCTTGCTTAACTAAGTATATCACTTCCTGTGTGGAAAAATGAGTTGTAAAATACTGGAACTAATAATAGACTGCAAAATACTCTAAAATGACACCAAAAATTCTGAAATGCTTAAATAATGGCAAACAATCAAAATACAGTTTTGAATAAAAGGGATGTTTTAATTTCATTTAAAACTTTAATTTAGTCTCACTGGGCGCGTGTACACATGCCCCTGATTGTGTAGTTGGTACTGTACAGTCCCAGCTGTGAAACTGTTATTGTGCAGTCCCAGCAGCTCATGGGTTGTTTCCGACCCTACTGCACAGTAGTAGTAGCATCACAGTTAGTACTTGCCAACGCTACATCGTCAGAGTGAAGAGCTACGTCACCATAGTGTCTTGCGTAGACATGCCCAGTGAGCATTAACAGATTAAAGCACTGGGCATTTCCTTTGCAATATAAAACAATAATAAAATCAATGCAAAACTTGGTTAATAAAACCTACCAATTAATTAACCATACTTAACAACAATGATCACCATTCAGGCTGACCCAAACCCCAACTGTAAGGTCAAAGCAGGACGTGAGCCAGCAAGCCATAATGTCAAGGGCTGTAAGAGTGTCAAAGACAGTTAAGTGTAGGACATGTATGCACTATTCCCCTCTTACCCTGTCCTTTGAGACATTCAGCACTTGATTGTAGGTTTGTCTTGTTATTAAAAAAGCACATTCAAGTCATCTTTAGCAAATTTGCTTTCATACACATTAAGCTCATCAATACTGCAATGGTGGTATGTTCCAGGAATCTGCCACCAAGAATACCTAATCCACCCAAATCTGCTAACATGCTCCTGACTTGAAGTTGAGGCTGTTGTCCTGCTCCCATTTTCAGGCCTAGCACAAGCTCATTGGCTAGATAAACTGGGCTAGGTAAATCTGGAGTAGCCTCACTGGTAAAAGTTTGTCTATGGGGTGCACCAATAGACTTAGATTCATGCTTAGTCCCATACTCCCTGGAATATGTTGCTCTCACAGCACGGAGAAGGCACTAGGGGGAAAAGGGAAATAGATGGCGTAGTCCTTGTCAGTGACTAACCTCATCTTGCAAAAATGAATCAGATATAATCATCTTTTCATTTTTTTGAGTGATAAAATGGACTTAACAGTTTGATGTGACACAACAAAGCCATCTTTTTCCACCCCAATGTATATTCCAATATATGGATTGTTCTAAATTAAAGTAATTTTCTGAGACACTGGCATGTATACTGGATATATTCTGTAGAGGTTAGGTTCCCCATATTTGCTATTCTTTTATGTGAATTTTATCAATATAAGGTCAAGACAAAAATATTAAATGAAAGCTACAGGTGTGGATTATGGAAATTGTCAAAAAAAACATATTATTTATTCAAGAGATTTTTGCACACACTGTTTTGAAAATGCATGTAATAGCTAATTAGATTTTGCACTGAATTATCTTTTCTGAAGTATTTTCAAGGGGAAGACATAAAAATATATATGAAGTTTTGAAGTAATATTTTTTTAAAAGCTAGTGAATAATAAAAACTGGGGATGAAATACTATCTCACTGAAGTTGATAGGGTTTGAGGGAGAGGAGGGAAGGGGACCAGGATGTAAATGTAAATTTTTCTGTGAAATAAAAAACATTGATCTAGGTAGGCAGTAGCATCATGATCTCAATTAACAGTTTCACAGAAAGCAAAATTCATCCTTGAGCAAAAGCCTGGCTTGAATTCTATGAATGACTTAAATCTCATTTACAACATATTTTCAGACTGTTTTCACAGTTTAAGACTTCTGCCGGTCTTTTGCATAGATAAGATTTTGACACAGAGATTACAAGATGCTTTTATCAATAGGAAAGAACGACAGCATGAAGACACATGCACCAGATTGAAAGATCTCCCAAAGCTCACTGGGAAGGGAATTATTACACTTGTTTAACCTGAAATCCAGAGGCAGCAAAGTTTTGGGTTTTCCTCTTTTTTCTTTTCACTTATGAAATATATACGATAACCTCTTTCACTGTAGATTTTATAGATTTCATAGACATTAGGGCTGGAAGGGACCTCGGAAGATCATCGAGTCCAGCCCCCTGCCCAAAGGGCAGGAAGTCAGCTGGGGTCATAGTTATCCCAGCAAGATAAGCATCCAGTTTGCTCTTGAAGGTGTTCAATGTAGGCGCTTGAACCACCTCCGGTGGCAGGCTGTTCCAGACCTTGGGGGCTCGGACAGTAAAGAAATTCTTCCTTATGTGCAGCCTGAAACGGTCTTGTAGTAGTTTATGATCATTCGACCTAGTCATCATCCTTTGGGGCGCTCTGGTGAACAAACGTTCCCCCAGATACTGGTGATCACCCCTGATAAACTTGTAGGTGGCCATCAGATCACCCCTGAGCCTGCGCTTTTCCAGGCTAAAGAGCCCCAGGGCTCTCAGCCTGTCATCGTAGGGTCTGCTTCCCTGACCTCTGATCATGTGCGTGGCTCTTCTCTGGACTCTCTCAAGCTTCTCCACATCCTTTTTGAATTGTGGAGCCCAAAACTGGACGCAGTACTCCAGCTGCGGCCTCACTAAGGCCGAGTACAAGGGAAGAATGACGTCCCGGGATTTGCTTGAGAAGCATCTATGGATGCAAGCCAGCGTTTTGGTCGCTTTACTAGCCGCAGCATCACATTGCAGGTTCATGTTCATCTTGTGGTCAATGATGACCCCCAAGTCTCTTTCTTCCGTAGTGCTAGCCAGCGTAGCACTGCCAAGCCTATAAGGATGCTACGGGTTTTTCTTCCCAAGGTGGAGAACCTTGCATTTATCAGCGTTGAACACCATCAGATTCTCGTCCACTCACTTGCTGAGCCTGTCCAGGTCAGCCTGGAT
The DNA here is from genome assembly GCF_030867095.1 of Alligator mississippiensis. Lineage (NCBI taxonomy): Eukaryota > Metazoa > Chordata > Crocodylia > Alligatoridae > Alligator > Alligator mississippiensis. The sequence continues at coordinate 94,363,322 of NC_081825.1, forward strand.
CACCCGCCTGTCTTCTGGTGTGGATGCTTTGCCTCAAAGTTTGGTGTTCGGCGAACTTGGCCAGCCCGCTTCTGACTCCAGTGTCCACATCATTAATGAAGATGTTGAACAATATGGGTCCAAGGACAGAGCCTTGGGGGACCCCATTGGTCACAGGACACCATGATGAGTGACTTCCATCAATTACTACCCTCTGGGTCTGACCACGGAGCCAATTTTCCAGCCAGTGGAATGTGGTGGACCCAAGGCGACAATAGGCCAGTTTCTCCAAGAGGTGATCATGGGAAACCAGATTGAAGGCATTTTTGAAGTCAAGATATATGACATCAATCTCTTCTCCCTTGTCCAGTTGATAGGTCACCTGGTCGTAGAAGGAAATGAGATTGGTCAAGAAAGACCTACCCGCGACAAACCCGTGCTGGCTATCCCTTAAGATGTTGGCATCGGCCAGTCCATTAAGGATGGCCTCCTTAATAAACTTTTCTAAGATCTTCCCTGGGATAGAAGTCAGGCTGATGGGCCTATAGTTAGCCAGATCCACTTTCCTCCCTTTCTTGAAGATAGGCACCACATTGGCCCTCTTCCAGTCTTCAGGCACTACACCAGAGCGCCAAGAGTTTTCAAAGATCCAAACTGTAAAGACAGATCTTGAAGTCAAGTTACAGCAGGCATAGGGCAGGGGTGGTGGTAGAGAAACAGAGGATATAAACAGACATCACCTTTGTGCCACCATAAAAAAATTTATGGCAGCATGAAGACCAAACAACCAGATGTCCATGCCCCTTGTTGCACCACAAATACGTAAAATGTGCAGCTCTGACATAGGTGGTATGAATTTGTGCTGCTGTTTTGCCTCAAATGTCTGTTTACATTATGGTGGGAGACAGTAGGCAACTCAGAGCTGTCCATACTCTTCGCTGCCCTCAGTTAGAGCTCCCAGGGCTTCAAGGGCTTGATCCTGCACCCCCTGGAAATTCCCATTCCCATTTCTGGGGTGTACATGATCAGGCCTTGAGGTCCCGGGAATGTCTGTTGGGGTCTCACATTTGCAGAAGAGCTCCTAGGCACATGTTTGCTCCCAGGCAAACAGGGAAAATAGGTTTCAACATTTACACAGAATTGCACCCAGGGAATTTGTTTTAGGGCACACCTCTATAAATGGGGGGGGACTCTAAGGTTTGTCTCCTGCCCCAGGGATTGGCCCCAAGATTCTCCCATTTGAGGAAGTGCACTCCAAGTGTTGTCCACAGCATCAGGGCCCAGCTGCTCCCCAGAGGGTAGGGCCCAAACCATACAGGATAGTGGGTGATGTGTTTCACCCAATAAAGTGGTTTAGCTCTGCTAAGGCACATGCCGGTACAGCTGATCCGCTTCGTTTGGCTATGCCTGTTCATACCCAGAGAAATGGAAGAGTGATAGTCTCCAGCACCATCCAGAAATGCTTCAGTGCATTTGGTGATGCAATAAATGAAGAATAAATGTAAAAAGTAGCAGTACAAATTATTAGGCAGCACTGTCCACAATGAGGACTAAGAATCAAGCTAAAAAGGCTCCATCTGTAATAACTATGCCAAAGCTATGCCTATGAATGCTTCTCGGAGTACTCCTGCTAAGCAACATGTAATGCCAACTGAATTAATGTGGAGCATTTAAACATATGAGAAAAGCAACAAAAAGCCTGATGATGGAAGACTGCTGTTCTATACACTGTCTCACTATAAACTCCCAAAAAAACCTCTCTTGTACCCCTAGATAAAGTACTGTATTTACTTGAATCTAAGATACCCCTGAATTTAAGATGATCCCCCCCATTAGATTCTATACATGGAAAATTGATAAATTTGTTATAGTTTCCATGTTATAATTTCCTTTTAGAGGGTCGCCTTTAATTCATCCCTCCCATCACTGCAGGGGGGCAGTCAGTGGGCAGGCAGGTAGTGTGGAGAGGTCAAGGAGCTTCTCCCCTGCTTGTGCCTGCGCCCATAGATTCATAGATTCATAGATGTTAGGGTCAGAAGGGACCTCAATAGATCATCGAGTCCGAACCCCTGCATAGGCAGGAAAGAGTGCTGGGTCTAGATGACCCCAGTTAGATGCATATCCAACCTCCTCTTGAAGACCCCCAGGGTAGGGGAGAGCACCACCTCCCTTGGGAGCCCGTTCCCGACCTTGGCCACTCGAACTGTGAAGAAGTTCTTCCTAATGTCCAATCTAAATCTGCTCTCTGCTAGCTTGTGGCCATTATTTCTTGTAACCCCCGGGGGTGCCTTGGTGAATAAAACCTCACCAATTCCTTTCTGTGCCCCCGTGATGAACTTATAGGCAGCCACAAGGTCGCCTCTCAACCTTCTCTTGCAGAGGCTGAAAAGGTCCAGGTTCTCTAGTCTCTCCTTGTAGGGCTTGCTCTGCAAGCCCTTAACCATACGAGTGGCCCTTCTCTGGACCCTCTCCAGGTTATTCGCATCCCTCTTGAAGTGTGGTGCCCAGAATTGCACGCAGTACTCCAACTGCGGTCTGACCAGAGCCCGATAGAGGGGAAGTATCACCTCCTTGGATCTATTCGTCATGCATCTGCTGATGCACAATAAAGTGCCATTGGCTTTTCTGATGGCTTCGTCACACTGCTGACTCATGTTCATCTTGGAGTCCACTAGGACTCCAAGATCCCTTTCCACTTCTGTGCCACCCAGCAGGTCATTTCCTAGGCTGTAGGTGTGCTGGACATTTTTCCTCCCTAGGTGCAGCACTTTGCATTTCTCCTTGTTGAACTGCATTCTGTTGTTTTCTGCCCACTTGTCCAACCTATACAGGTCTGCTTGAAGCTGTTCCCTGCCCTCCGGTGTGTCCACTTCTCCCCATAGCTTTGTGTCATCCGCAAACTTGGACAGAGTACACTTCACTCCATTGTCCAAGTCGCTGATGAATACATTAAAGAGTATCGGTCCAAGGACAGAGCCCTGCGGGACCCCACTGCCCACACCCTTCCAGGTCAAAACTGACCCATCCACCGCGACTCTCTGGGTGCGACCCTCTAGCCAATTTGCCACCCACCGGACTGTGTAGTCATCCAAGTCACACCCTCTTAACTTGTTCACCAGTATGGCGTGGGATACCATATCAAAGGCCTTCCTGAAGTCTAAGTATACGACATCCATCCCTCCTCCTGTGTCCAGGCATTTCATAACCTGGTCATAAAAAGAGACTAGATTAGTCAGGCACGATCTCCCTGCTATGAACCCGTGCTGGTTTCCCCTCAGCATAATTTGTCCTGCCAGGCTCTCGCAAAAGTGAGCCTTGATAATTTTTTCAAAGATTTTGCCAAGGATGGAGATGAGACTGACTGGCCTATAGTTGCCTGGGTCCTCCTATCTCCCTTCTTGAAAATGGGGACCACATTGGCCCTTTTCCAGTCCTCCGGGACCTGGCCCGCGCGCCACGAGTGTTCAAATATTCCCACCAGTGGCTGTGCAATGATGTCGGCCAGTGCCTACAGCACCCTCAGATGGAGCTCATTCGGGCCTCCTGACTTAAAGGCATCCAGTTCTTCCAAGTGACTCTGCACCATCTCAGGGTCTACACATGGTAGTCTGGCGCCTTGCTGCTGCCTCTCTACAACCCCAGTGAGAGCCTTGTCCTGCCCCTCTCTTAGGAACACTGAGGCAAAGAACTCATTGAGTTCAGCCTTGTCCCCCCTGTCTGTCACCAATTGTTTCTGCCCATTTAGCAGGGGTCCTATTCCTTCCTGGGCCTTCCTTTTACTCCCTATATATCTAAAAAACAATTTCTTGTTGTCCTTTACTTGGGATGCCATCCTCAGCTCCATGGTAGCTTTAGCCCGTCTAACTGCCTCCCTACAAGCGCGAGCAGAGGAGGTATGTTCGTCTTTGGTGATCTCTCCCCGTTTCCACTTTTTATGTGCTCCCCTTTTGGCCCTTAGGCTGCCCTGGATTTCTCTGGTCAGCCAGGGAAGCCTCCTGGCCCCTTTCCCTCTTTTTCCTCACATCGGGATTGTCTCGCTTTGTGCCCGAAGGACCGTTTCCTTAAGGCACAGCCACCCTTCTTGGGCTCCCATCACTTCAAAACTCCTACTCTGCAGTGCGTCCTTGACTAATCGCCTGAGTTCATTGAAATCAACTTTCCTAAAGTCTAGCACTTTCACCCTACTAGTTACCTTACCCACTCGACGTTTTATAAAGAATTCTATTATTAGGTGATCACTGTCCCCAAGATGGCTACCAATCTGTAGGTCCCCTACCATGTCATCCCCCATTTCTAATACCAGATCCAGTAAGGCATTCCCCCTAGTGGGACCGTGTACCTTCTGTGTCAGGTGGAGGTCCTGTATACAGGTTAGAAACCTGCGTGAATGGTGGGACTTTGCCGTCTGCGTCTCCCAGCAGATGTCTGGGTAGTTTAGGTCCCCCATGACTACCGCCTCTTTAGCTTTTATGGTCTCCGAGAGCTGCCTCAGGAGCCCCAAATCTATTTCTTCCCCTTAGCGTGGGGGTCTGTAGCAGACCCCTACCACCAAATCCCTTTCTCCTTGCCCCCCATGTAGCCTAACCCACAATCCTTCTACTTCCTCATCCTTTGATTCCGTCTTGATGAGGGTTGATGTATATTGCTCATTAACATAGAGCACAACCCCTCCCCCTTTCTTCCCCACTCTGTCCCTTCTGTACAGTTTATAACCCTCAATATGTACCGCCCAGTTGTGGGACAAATCCCAACAGGTTTCCGTTAGCCCTACTATGTCATAGGTGTTTTCTGCAAGCAGGAGCGTAGTTCATCCTGCTTGTTCCCCATGCTCCTAGCATTAGTATATAGGCACTTGACCCCTGCGACTGGTGCCTTTGCTGCCCCCGCGCTCCGAATCCCAAGGGGCCCCTTATTTCTTACCTTCTCGTTGCTTACCTGTGCTGTAGTGCTGGCCGCCCCATGGCTTGCAGGTTCCCAATGTTCTCCTTCTTCAGGCTGGGCTGTCCTTGTGGGTGCCACATGGTTTGGTGGTCCACAGTTTCCCCCGCCCTCATCTTCCCCTCCCCCCGACAAGCCTAATTTAAAGCCCGCCGGAGGAGATGTCGCCTCTGCCCCCCACAGCCTCTGGTCTATCTTTTCCCCCAGCCTCTGCTCCCTGCCTTCACCAGCCTCTGCACCCTGTCCCACCTCAGCCTCTGTTCCCCCTTCCTCCCCTATGCTTGCTCCATGCCAGCAGGCTTTGTCCCCATTCTAGCCTCGAGCACTGAGCACAGCCCCATCACACCCCTGTATCATAGAATCACAGAAAATTTGGGTTGAAAGGGACTTCAGAAGGTAATCTATTCCAAGCCTCTGCTCAAAGCAGGATCATCCCTAACTAGATCATCCCAGCCAAGGCTTTGTCTAGCCAGGTCTTAAAAATGTCCATGGATAAAGATTCCACCACCTCCCTGGGTAACCTGCTCTCGTGTTTTACTACCCTCCCAATGAGAAAATTCTTCCTAATATCTAACCTAAACTTCCCTTGCTGCAACTTGAGACCATTGCTCCTTGTTCTGTCATCTGCCACCACCAAGAACAGTCTATCTCCATCCTCTTTTGAATCCTGCTCCAGGTAGTTGAAGGCTGCTATTAAATCCTCTCAGTCTTCTTTTCTTTAGACAAAATGAGTCCAATTCCCTTACCACTCCTCATAAGTCATGTCCCCCAGCCCCTCACCATTTTTGTTGCCCTCCACTGGAATCTCTCCAATTTGTCCACACACTTTCTTAGTGGGGGAGGGCGGGGGGGTGGGGGCAAAACTGAACACAGTACTCCTAATGTAGCCTCACCAGCGCTAAATAGAGGGGAATAATCACTTCCCTTGACCTGCTGACAACATTCCTACCAATGCAGACGAGTATGCCATTAACCTTCTGGGCAACAAGGGCACACTGTTGGCTCATATTCAGCTTCTTGTCCACTATAACCCCCAGGTCCTATTCTGCAGAGCTGCTGCCCAGCTAGTCAGCCCTCAGCCTATATTGGTACATGAGATTGCTCCTTCCTAAGTGCAGGATTTTGTATCTGTCCTTGTTGAACCTCATGAGATTCCTTTTGGGCCAATCCTCCAATTTGTCTAGATCACTGTGAATCCTAGCCCTACCTTCCAGCATATCTCCTACTCCTCCAGCTTGGTGTCATCTGCAAACTAGCTGAGGGTGCACTCTATGTCATCTTCCAATTCACTGATGAAGATACTGAACAAAACCGGGCCCAGGACCGATCCCTGGGGTACTCCACTTGATACCGGCTGCCAACTAGACATCGGGCCATTGATCACTAAGTCATCAGTGAACTTAGCTGATCCACTTCTGACACCAGAGTCCAGATCATTTATAAATATGTTAAAAAGTACAGGTCTGAGAACAGAGCCTTGGGGGGACACCACTGGTCACTATGGGCCATGTTGATTCGGTTCCGTCAACTACCACTGTCTGGGTTCCACCTCAGAGCCAGTTCCCCAGCCATCAGATTTTAGTGTTGTTGAGGCCACAGTTCCCCGATTTTGCAACAAGGACATCATGGGACACCAGGTCAAAGGCTTTTTTAAAGTCCAAATATATGATATCAACTTCTTCTCCTTTGCCCAAGTGATGTGTCGCCTGGTCATAGAAGGAACTGAGATTGATCAGGCAATACCTACCCACAACAAAGCCATGTGGCTATCCCTCAGAATGCTGCCTTCTGTTGTTAATGGTTGCTTTGATGATTTTTCCCAAGATCTTTCCAGGGATTGAGGTCAAACTGTTTGGCCTGTAGTTTCCCGGATCTTCCTTCTTCCCTTTCTTGAAGATAGGCACCACATTGGGCCTCTGCTGATCTTCAGGTACCTTGCCCAAGTGCCATAAGTTCTCGAATCTCCTTGCCAGTGGCTGTGCTATGATATCAGCCAGTTCCTTTAGCACTCTTGGGTGCAATCTATCCAGACCACCTGATTTGTGGGTGTCCAGCCTCTTGAGGTGTTCCCTCACAAGATCTATGCCAATAGTTGCCATATATTCACCCTTACCCTCGTGATCTTGCATCTTGTCAGGCAGGGTGGTCCCTTTGGGCTAGTGAAAGACTGATGCAAAGTAATCATTAAGCAGATTGGCTTTTTCCTGGGTGCCAGTTATCAGCTGCCCCATTTGGTTTAGCAGGGGTCCAATGTTACCCTTGTTTTTTTTCCAACTTCCCACATATCTAAAGAAGGACTTTTTATTGTCCTTGATTTGTGTAGTCAGTTGGAGTTCAGTTATAGCATTGGCTTTCCTAGTTCACTCCCTATAGGTGTGGGCTAGAGCCCCCCTGCTCGCACACCTGTGCAAACTCCTGTGCTATCTTGCACTCTGGGCCAGAGTGCCCCTGTTTCCTTGGGGATCTGCTCCATGATTTTTTCAGGGATTGAGGTAGAGCTGTCCGTATTTCCCTCAAGCCTCCTTTTTCCCTTTCTTAAATATTGGCATTATGTTTGCCCTTTTCCAATCATCCAGGACCTCTCCTGATCATCATGTGTTTTCAAAGATGAAGGCCAGCGGCTCTGCAATTACATCAGCTAACTCCCTCAGCACCCTCGGGTGCATCCCATCTAGCCCCACAGACTTGTATATCTCTAACTTTTCTGAATAGTCCCTAACCTGTCCTTTCACCACTGTTGGCTGATTACCTCCTCCCCAAACTGTGCTGCCAGGAGCAGTAGTCTGGGAGCTGACCTCGCCTGTGAAGACTGAGGTGAAAAAGGCATCAAGTACTTCAGCCTTTTCCATATCATCTGTCACTAGGTTGCCTCCCGCATTCAGTAAGGGACCCACTCTTTCCCTGATCTTCCTTTTGTTACTGAAATACTTGTAGAAACCCTTCTTGTTCCCCTTCACATCCCTTGCTAACTGAAACTCCAAATGTGCCTTGGCCTGCTTGACTTCATCCCTGCATGCCTGACCAAAGCTTTTATAGTCCTCCCTAGAGGTTTGTCCAAGTTTCCACTTCTTATAAGTTTCCTTTTTGTGATTTAGTTTACTGAAGATTTCCCTGCTAAGCTATGCTGGTCTTGTGCCTCACTTGCTAGTCTTCCTGCACATCGGGATGGTTTGTTCGTGAACTCTCAGTAAAGCTTCTTTAAAGTACAGCCAGCTATCTTGGACTCCTCTCCCCCTCAGCCTGGCTTACCAGGGCATGAACAACTAGTGCCTCCCACAACTGGGGGGGGCACCATGGTGATGAGTGGCAAGTGGGAACTGCCTGCAGCCACCAGCAGTGGTGTTGGCGGCAGGGAGGGAGGGTGAGGTGGCGAGCAGTGAGTGGGGACTGCCCGCAGCCACCGCTAGCAGCGTTGGTGGGGTGGGGGTGGCGAGCGGGGACCACCCGAAAATGCTGCTGGCCATTTCAGTGGTGGGGGGGGGGTGTGAGCAGCCACCACCCGCAGAAGCCGGCAGCAGCTTCAGCATCAGCCAATCTCAGGGGGGCACATGTCCCCCTGTGCTCTCCCTACATGCTACCTATGTCCCAGGGGATCCTGCCCATAAGTTTCCTGAATGAGTTGAAGTCTTCTTTTTTGAAGTCCAGAGTCCTTACTCCGCTGCTCTCCATCCTTCCTTTCCTTAGGATCCTGAACTCAATCATCTTGTGGTCACTGCTGCCCAAGTTGCCATATACGTACATTCCCCACCAATTTATCCCTGTTTGTGAGCAGCACGTCAAGAAGAGCAGAGCCCCTAGTTGACCGCTTTAGCACTTGCACAAGGAAGTTGTCCCCAACACTTTCCAAAAACTTCCTGGATTGGCTGCGTACTGCTGTATTGCCCTCCCAGCAGATGTCAGGGTGATTGAAGTCCCCCATGAGAACCAGGACCTGTGATCAGGAAATTTCTGCTAGCTGTTTGAAGAAATCCTCATCCATCACTTCCTCCTGGTCTGCTGGTCTCTAGCAGACCCCCACCACGACCTCCCTCTTGTTGCTTTCTCTTCTGACCCTAATCCAGAGACTCTCAACAAGCCTATCTCCAGTTTCATACTGGAGCTCTGAGCAATCATACAGCTCTTTTACATACAGCACAACTCCTGCTCTTCTCCCCTGCCTGTCCTTCCTAAACATTTTATACCCATCCAGTATCAGTCATGCGGGTTGTGTGCCACTGCTATGGGGCTGGGCTTGGGCCATGCTCAGTGCCCCAGGCTGCAGTGTGGACACAGCCTGCCAGTGTGGAGCAAAGGTAAGTGGGGGCAGGGTAAGAGGGGCAGGAGGGGAGCAGAGGTTGCATGGGGTGGAGATGGTGAAGAAGAGGCTACAGCAGGGAGATGGTGGGGTGCAGAGACAGCAGGACAGATGGGACAGGCAGTAGCTGTGGCTATAGCCCCAACACTAGGTAGGGGCTGAAGCCTGAGTCACAGCATCCCTCCTCCCACTCCCCATGACCTCAATTTTAAGATTAGGGGCTTTCTTCTTCATATTAAATGTGGGAAAACTTGCCTTAAAATTGAGTTAATATAGTAATACTTTGACTACAATGCTCTCCATTAACTTGGACTTTTATTTCTTTCCCCTTAGCATAATTCTACACAATTACAACTAAATCTCCCTTTACCTGATGTTTTAAGACATTCAATTTTCTTATAGCACATGAAGTCCATTAGAATTTAAAACAGAACAAGAAACCTTGCTTCTTTTAAAAGTACATGTTAAATCCCTGACACACTCTTGACTCAAAATAACTACTGGATGAGGTGCTAGCTGTGCTCTCATTTTTGAGGAGTCAGTTCACTTACTCTAAATGCACAACAGGATAACTGAGAACCTAGCTGCCTGAAACACTTTTTAAGAGCCACTTTGAACTGAAAATTAGCCAACCTACATTGCATTGCTAGAGAATAAAAATTAAACCTTTTTGTTTTTACTGTGGCACCAGACAGAGACCATTTCTTTCTCCATAAGTTACCAGACTGATCATCTCAAGGATTTCCACTAAAACATCATTAATTCACACATTTCTTTGCTGGTACTGAGCAGCAGCTGGTTGATTTAGCCAATGTCAGCATGACTTACGAAGAAGCTGTGTTCCCTTGGTACTGAAGTGAGCAATGGACCCACACAAAGGTGGGGGTGGGAAGAGGACAGAAGTTTATGAATCCAGAATAACACTGACATCTATAAATCTGAAAGAGTCCTTGCTATGTGTATCTTCAGAGGAGGTTAGAAGACATTACTGCCTTCTAACAGCATGAATTCCTGAATTTCCTTCCACATGGGAATACTTCAAGGTGACACACTGATTTTTCTACCCCACGTTGCTCACATCTCCCATGAGTTTTTTCTATAGGAGGAGTAATTTGACACAAAGAACAAGAGCCCTAGATGAAATACCCTCAGCCTTTCTCAGACTACAAAGCTCTGCTTAATGGCTTAATATTCTTTCATTCATAGATTCATAGATTGTTAGGAGCTGGAAGGGATCTTGCAGATCATCGGGTCCAGCCCCCCCTGCTCTAGGCAGGAAGACAACTGGGGTTAGGTGACTCCAGCGAGGTGACTGTCTAGTCTCCTTTTGAAAACCTCCAGGGTAGATGACTGCACCACCTCTGAAGGGAGTTTATTCCACAGTCCAGACACCCTGACTATGAAGGAGTTTTTCCTGGTATTAAGCCTGAAGCAGCCTTCCAGGAGTTTGTATCCATTGGTCCTGGTCTTCCCTGGGGGTGCCCTAGTGAACAGTTGTTCACTGAGCTCCTGATGCACTCCTCTGACACAGTGGTAAGCCGCTATCAAGTCCCCTCTCAACCTTCTCTTCTTTAAGCTAAAGAGGCCCAGGTCCCTCAGCCTTTCCTCATATGGCTTGCCTTACAAGTCCCTGATCATACAGGTGGCTCTTTTCTGGACCCTCTCAAGCTTTTCCACGTCCTTGTTGAAGTATGGCACCCAGAACTGGACACAGTACTCCAACTGCAGTCTCACCAGTGCTGAGTACAGCGGGAGTATCACTTCCTTAGTTTTACATGAGATGCATCGGTTGATGCATGCCAGCATGGTATTTGCCCTGCTGACCACTGCCTCACACTAATGGCTCATATTCATGAGATGGTCAATCCTTAGCCTTAGGTCCCTTTCAGCTGTGGTGCAAGTCAAACTGTCACAACCGAACTTGTATGTATGTTGAGGGATGTTTTCCTCCAAATGGAGCACCTTACACCTGGAAGTGTTAAGCTTCACCTGGTTCCAGTCTGCCCAACTCTTGAGCCTGTCCAGGTCCACCTGTATCTGTAACCTGTCTTCTGACATGATCACACTGCCCCATAACTTGGTGTCATCCACGAATTTGGCAAGAGAACTTTACACTCCCCCATCCAAATCATTGATAAAAATGTTGAAAAACACCAGTCCAAGCACAGACCCCTGAGGGACACCACTAGCCACTTCATGCCAGGATAACACAGATTCTTGTTCTGTGCACAGGACATTGTCTGCACATATGTCTATAGGGTAAAAATATATATGATTTTCAATACCTCACACTGTTAACATTTGCGGTGAAGATTTGAATACTTAAAACTTACTTAAAATTTAGCTGTGAAACTGTCATATTCAGGTTGTATAATCCAGTTTATCCAATGCACTACAAACGAATTAAACAGCAACCACCTCAAGATGGATATTTCCTTTCAATTGTGATGTTCACTCAGTAAGCTGATGAATCAGCCACAGTACAGAGGTTTTGTTTAGTAAAAATTAAATCTGGGATGTCATTACTGTCATACTGAGCTCCTTTGATTGTTGTAGCATAATCATGTTTGAACAAACTTTTGGATTAAAAAAAAAGAAATATAACATGAAATAAGAAAAGGACTAATTATTAAAGAAGTCTAATGTAGGGAAGGCTGTTAAAATTCTTTGTGACATATACTACAAAAGTCAGAATTTAATAGAACCAATTTTTAAAAGTCAGATCTTCAATTTTAGAAAGTTGAAAATCCAGGCAATAATCTGGAAATTCCTTTCCTGTCTTTCTAGGTAGCTGGGGTAATTCATATTAACCTTTTATCTATAGGTTAACATTTATTCTTTAACTGGTCTGCAGGCTGTGTATTGCTACCTAATTGGTGACTTGCACATGTAAGGATTCACCTTAAATATCAGTTCTCCTTTATTGGGGTTAGGTATTCACACAGCTCCCATTAGCAACAAAACACTAGATAGACCACATCCACACATGGCATGGACATTTGGTTCCCTGGGGACAACTAGCAGTAGTGCACCTTGCACCATCATTAGTTGTCCCTGGGGAATGTCTATACCACATGTGCTCTGATGCACAGCAAGTTACCCCATGTGGGGTAGAGGAGGCTGAAGCCAGCACTGGGCTGGTCCCAGCAGCTTTACCTGGGGTCCGGGGGGTCTCCTGGGGCTGCAGCAGCAGCGATTCTGCCACGCAGAGACTGGCCAGCAGCCACAGTGCAGCTCCAGGCATCCCGGCTCCACTTTTTAGTGGCACATGCTGCCCATACATGAGTTGCTTCGCTTTCTTTCATTGCGGTTATTTTGACCCCTGGATATTCTACGCTGTGCAGTATGTACCACTGCAGATGTGTTTGTGCACCACATACTGCACAGTTGTGCTTGTCTGGATGCAGCCACAGAGTGTTTACACCCTTGTGAGTTAAGAGGTACTATTATCTTCATTTTACAAAGTAGGACCAGGGACACACAAGCTCAGATCCTCAAAGGTATTCAGTGCCTAACTTGGTTTTCTGAATACCTTGGAAGAGCTGGGCTAGGAACACATAAGAGCACAAATCAAACTGCAAACTCTGAAAGAGGAATATAACCTGGTTGAAACATCTCAGTGTTGGAAGTTCAATCTATTGAAAAGTGATGTTGGGCAGTAAAACAGTACAAACTATTTCCTCATCAGTTTTGTATTGGAGTTGGTATTATTCTCAGAGTAGTGATGTTAATGAGGCTCTGAAAATGACTTTTCTTGTACAGATAAACATTTGAAGTGCAAAACTTTTTAGTATAATTTTAAATGTAAATTCAAATTCCTTTAGTAATTAGGAAGCTAAAGAAACAAGCACAGATATTCACTTTAGCAGTTTAAGCCTATAAAATGGAAAAAAGTAAAGAACTAGTCACCTGTAAACAAAAAGAACAATTAAATTTCACACACAGTTTTAAACGAAGAAAATTATCATTTACATTTAAAAACAATTAATTTTTTTATATCTTTTAAAAAGATTTCTTTCTGTCTTGCTGGACAGGGATTGATTTTTAATTAATTAATTCAGTTCGACTATCGGGCTTAAAACTATAACTATGTTATCTCTCAGTTCCTTATTTAATCAGTGTTCAGAAAACTAAGAATATTTACCTTTCAGAATCTTGCCTTGTCTCTAGATCCTCAGTTGTTTTGTTGTCCTTCATGCAGTTTCCTTTGAACACATTGATTTTGGAGTATTTTCACACACTGTCCTAAATTCTACATTTTCAAACCCAAGACCTTTTTGTTTTAATGGTCCGGGTTACTTTTTTATATTGTGTTCCTAAGTTTTGTCCAGTAGCTGCAAGATGTCCAATTTGAGGAATCACTGTGAATATTATTAATAATATAATTTCATTAACATATCATTTTTGACCTCTTCCAGTTAAAGCAGTCAGTTATGGCATTTATAACACCAGCACCCCGCTAAGCACTTCTCCCCAGTTTGATTCAGTGCTATTATTTTTTTATGGTCCATCAACCAGTGTTTAATCTACATGACAGCACGTGTTAGGGTGCCTGAACTAATGATCACTGCAGTCAATGGGAGTCCACCTCAGTGTGCTTTGGAACAAGCCCCAGATGTCTTATTCTGTACATGTTTGGCTGCCTCCCCATTTTTCCATTTCCAAATGTTTTTACTTAAATTATTGCAATTAAAAATATCTTGCGTGTTTATTTCTATATAAAGACAAGCACATGTATCCTGATTTACTGGGCAGCACAAAAACATTACAGAAAAGTACAAACAACAGTGTCTTTGGAAATCAAAACACTTCTATTTTCCCTTTTGCCCAAGGCATAACTATTCTTATTTAGGCAGGAAATTTGTTCTTTTTTATTCCAACCACTGTATAAAAGTGCAGTTAAGCCAAATGCTTGTAAGATTTACAGGGGGGGGGGGGAAATCACTCCTGCTTTCTTTTCTTTCCTCATTATTTTGTTTTAAACCAGCATAATCATAAATACGGTTAGTAGCTAATTCACTGGTATTGATTAGACATGATCCATAAATGTGGTTACTGGAATAAACATGTAACTATTTTTTCATGTCACATTCTAGCATCTTTGCATAAAGTACTTCAGTAGTCAATAAAGAAGGGACTGAAACTTAAGTCTCCTGGATGACACTAACCAAGAGGTTATAGAAATGCAAATATTTTATCCAAAGTTGAACAGTTTCAAAAAGAAAGACCACCTGAGAATATCTTGTACCTGAGTAGGATACTGTCTGAGGCACTGTACTGGTTGGTGACACCAAGATTATGAGTGCACAGGAATGCGTGTCTAGCAGCAAAAAGGGGGATTTGCTCAGAAAGAGGGGATTAGCTGGTGGAAATTTAGATGCCTCTGTGCGGGCCGGGCCCCGAGCCCGCCCTCGTTGCCATGCACGGCAGTGATTCCAATCCCATTCTGGCCGCCATGGGCAAGCCGGGGGCGAAACGGGGTCGTACCGGACCCGTCTCCGGTGCACGCGGGCTGTGGCTGTCAGCCCGGACATGCGGGGTGGGAGAAACCGCGGGATGGTTTTGTGCACGCAAGTTAGAATTAGTTACGGAGGCGTAACGGTTGATTGAAAAGATTGTTTACTTACACCCAAAGATGATATCGGTGTAGGCTGGATAAGTTTCCAGGCACAGCTCCCGCTTGAACCCTTGTTGGAGGACTCTGACAAAACGATTGCTCCCACGGAGTTTGCTAGGCTCCGCGGGTCCGGTTAAGTTGTGTTCGAAAAGTTTGCCAGGAGTTATTCAGGCTCCGCGGGTCTGATACGTTTTCCCCGGGGTTTGCTAGGCTCCGCGGGGTCCGAAATTATAGGAAAGGGATACGTCTAGGATTGCGCTCGGCAACGGGGAGAGGCGAGAAGCGAAAGCTCCGTAGGATCGGTTCTATTGCCTCTCTCTGCCTGCTTAGGGGAGGAACGTCGGGTCTGCGAGGGTCCGCAGCGCTTGGAGATCTTCACACAAAACATCTCTCTCTCCTCCCTTCTCCAGCTTGGGCAGAAACTACCCAAGCCTTATGTACGGCTAGCAAGCCAATCGCTAACCGCCACGTGTGCCTAAATTAAGAGTCAGCCAATAACATGGCATGGACCCTAATACAAATGGCAGGAACTTCTTTACAGCGTGTATCACTACAATGCAAAAGAGATGCACACTCCAAAGAAGCTGTAATTTGGCGGGAAATCTCCCATTGCACCAGAGCTCTCTCTAGCAGCAGAGAGCTCTACCGTGCAAAGAAAGCGACAAAAATGGCGGGAAATAATTTAGCAGTGCCGAAGCACACACACAAACAAAAAATCACAACTTTGGGTTGTGACAGCCTCCAGAGTTGGACAAAAGCTAAGCAGACGTTAGGATATCCAAATGCTGAATATTGGCACCTAATATAACATTAGTTACATAAGGTTTTTTGTGGATCTAAGCTCTGTTAAGGCATTCACTTTTGAAAGTTCTACCTTATATGTCTATTTTAGTACCTATCATATAGACTCATTTGGACATAAGCCTCCTGAACACATCATATATTCTTACATGCACCTAACTTATGAGATTCAGTGTTAGGGTTGCCAAACCAAGAAATATCTTTTTACCGAAGGTCTGCAAACTTTTTACTGAGAAAACACAACCAAACATGTTTGTACAGACAGATGCTTTACATTATGCAACTATAACCCTTCTGCCAGGCCCTGATGGAGTAACAAGGGCTGGTTTCCAATTTAGGAGTTTAACACCAACTTCCTAAATCTGGGTCAAGCCACCATCAAGAAAAAAGCTTACCAGACTGCAGCGTCCTGTCACCACTCCAGGGATCCCACCACTCACTCCCATATCCTGGTGCCCCAGACCAAATCCCACACTGTGTTGTCCCCACCCCAGTCCATCCCCCACAGTCTTACCGTCATTGGTCCCACTCCCCCCATCCTGGTACAGACCTTCACCTATCATCTCTCATCTCCTTTAGCCCTGCAGTCTAGCCTCCTCTAGCCTGTCTAGCCTCTGGTTGCACTGTCCCTCTCTGTCTCACCTAGTGCCTCAGACTGCCTGGGATGCGTGTCCTGCCTGCCTTCTGAGTGAGCAGGCTTTACAGGAGGTGATGGAATGCAGCAGCAGCAAGTGGCTGGGGGAGTGGAGTGGTCCCTGACACAACAGCTCCCTGCAGGACCCCAAGCTGCACTCCCTCTCAGGCACAAGATGGCACTGCTGTGCTCTATCAACACTTGCATCCAGTCTCAACCAATCTCGCTCAGTTTTTTTACGGATAGCAATTTTTTTTTACAGACTTTATAAATGAACAAGTTTAGCTGTGTTTTTTAAGGACTGTCTGTAAATTAATGGACAGTTGGCAATCCTGTATCAGTGTTTCTGCTATTAACAAGGTGTATCAGCCTACTTCAGTTTGTTTATCAAGTCTATTTAGTTTGAAATGTGATTTTTTTCTCTAACTCCTTCAGTATAGTAAGCAATATTTGTGAAGTCGTTAATGAATGAGATTTTCCTTCTTGAAATTGTTCAACAAAAACACTCACCATAATCCAGGCTACTACACAGGTTTGAGATAACTTCTTGAGCTCAACTGTCCAGATTTTCAACTGGCAATAAGTCAGTATAGCTCCAGTGAAACTAACAGAAACATTGATATGAGGAGCCATACTGGTATAACTTATATCAGAACTTATGCCATAGTTCTTCTTTCAGATGACAAAAACAGGGTCCATATCTTTATCTTTGTGCACTTTGGTGTTTTTGTTGATTCGGGAGCTCTTGGCCTTCAGAGACATTACCAAGGATCACTATGTGTAAGTGGCTTTCATTCATCCCCTTAGCAAAGTTTACCAGGAAGGATAATTTACTAAGATCATTGTAGCAGGGTGGAGTTCCACTCTTAATATGTCATAGGAGTCATCCTGTCTCATTTTCCCCTCATCTTTGACACTTCTCCCAACCCTCAGCATAGTTCAATTACTGAGATGAGACTGAGCCTTCCTGACAGTCACATAAAAGTCTATGCCTTACAGATTCATCAAAGTAGCACATCAACATTGATCTTCTGCCACAGATAAAGACTTTTTCCTAAAGATCTGTTCTGCTGCAGACAATAGTCCTCAACCCTTTTCTTGATCTCCATTACCAGTATTCTTGGGCTACAGTGAGTTTCTTCTTCCTTTCTTTGACAGCACCTAGTCAGTATAGCACTTTGAGAATATAGCACAGAAAGAATACATATCCATCCTCTACTTTTTGGCCCTAAAAATCCTAAACAATTGGGTCCTCTACCCAGAACTCTAACCCACTTTCTTTTCTTTCCAAGGCCTCTTCCTATACAGCATCCCGTATCTCTGGAGATACCTTTGCCTGGAGTCTTTCAAACTCCAATCCTTGGCTCAAACTTCTTCCTTAGAGCAGTGCCTACATGGCTCTCCTTCCTGGGGCTGTGGTTTACTCTTAACAAGCTTCCTCAGCCTACCATGCCTCAGACTTTAGAAATCTTATAAGCTTCTCTTAAATGACCCAGGAGCTGCCTTTTATAAGGTACAGAAGAAAGCTCCCTGATTCACACCTGGTCATCATTCCTAATTTAATCTTCTCATTTTTGCTAAAATGTATATCCTTAAAGAGGTTGTACCTTGGAACAGGGCTGTCTGGTATGGTTCTTGCTGCCTTTAAAGGGAATAGACTGTCCTGTTATAGTCCTCATGAGAGAAGTTAAAAAGGTAGCCAGAGACAGCCACAGATGTGACTGTACTAGGCAGCTACTCAACCATCTATTCCTCCTTCCACAGTATCCATCTTTCATGTCATCACAAGTTAGGCTACTCAAAAGCTGTATTAGTGGACTGGGATGACACTTAGTCAGCAATGTAGGGGATGCAATGTGACCTTTGTACAACCACCCTCTGAGCTCCACTGAATATTCTCTGGATGCAGCAGAGTATCCGTAAGGACTACTCATCATATCTTGTACACACAAGATAGGTCTTATTTGAATTAATATCAGACACTAAGGAAACTTAACTTACCTTGGCATTCACTGCCTACTTCATCATCAG
Organism: Alligator mississippiensis; assembly: GCF_030867095.1. Lineage (NCBI taxonomy): Eukaryota > Metazoa > Chordata > Crocodylia > Alligatoridae > Alligator > Alligator mississippiensis. Next base: position 94,381,616 of record NC_081825.1, read on the forward strand.
GACTATAGCACAGCCATGTCACCATTACTCTCTGTTTTATATTGCATTTTTTTAACGGGACTGAAAAATATTCAAGTATTCAGTAAAAGATTTTTATTTTTATTTTATTTTATTTTAATAGGACAGTTCCCTTTTCCCCATTATTTTTTAAAGTATTGATATGATAGGGTACTATTCTATGCCCTACATAGTTTTTTTTCTTTTTTTTTAAATAAAGAGCTGGAGGAAACCAGGAGGCTGAGTTTGGACAGATGTTCATTTTCTGCAGGGAGAAACTGTTCTCTCAGGAGAAACCACAAGTGTACAGAAGTTCATAATTTTTCTCGCCAAGTATAAGTGGCCACTTGGGGAGAAAAATAATTCGGGAACAACCTGAGTGAATACAGGCAGCAAGTGTACTTTGCTGCTTCTCCCTCCCTCTCCCACAGGGGGATGGAGAGCATGTGTCACTCCCAGCCAAGCAGGGAACAGAACATGTCCCCTGGGCACATCCAGACAAGCGTGCATGTGTAGTATGCCATAATACACACCCATGTGCGGCACTGCACACATTGTGTATGCAGCTTACCCCCATGCTGCTAATTAGCAGCGTGGGGGGTGGGTTTGACACAGGAAGATCCCAGCATCAAAAAAACCACACTAGAAAAAAGTGGGGCAGTGCAAATGGCAGCAGTGTGCGCCATCTAAAACCAGAGCCTGGCCAGGTGAAGCCACACCCTGGCTGCTAGCCAGGCTCCCTGCTGCCAGATCACTCCCAGTGGAGCCCTGGGAGGCCCCCAGGTAAGGTTGCTGAGGCCAGCCCAGGTGCTGGCCCCAGTCTCCTCTACCCCACCCAGGACAACTTGCCAAGTGCCAAAATGCGTGTGCACGGGCATTCCCCAAGGACAAGTAGCAGTGGCACAAGTATATGCTGCTGCTATTTGTTCCCAGGGAAATTCACATGCACGCTCATTTAGATGCACCCCCTGCAAGCTTTGGTGCCAGGGGGAATATAAGCATACTCAGCCCAGCGTTAGCTGGGATCCAACACAGTAGGGGGGCGGGTAGAAGGCTGGAGAACTGTGCACAGCACAACCTTCCCCTCTTCCCCTCCCTCCCCCCCCACACACACACATTTCCCAACCCTGATTATTCCTGCCTACATTCACTTTTAAAAAGGCCTGCAAAGCTCTCTGGGCTGTGTGCTCTAGTGATTTCTGGTAGCCCAGCCTCCACACTACAGGCTCTTTGCTTCTCTGTGGCTGCATCTACATGAGACATTGACTGTGCAGTAGCCAACTAATACTGTGCAGGAGCACGTCACAGCACCAACAGTGGTAATATGTTACTGGGCAGTATTTTTAGGCTGCTGCACAGTAGCATCACTTAAAAGACGTTCGCTGGTGCTACTGCACAGTAACTCCGGTTACTGCACATTTATTTAGTACTTGCTACTACAAGTACTAAATAAATGTGCATTAACCACTGTGCAGAAGCATCTCGTGTAGATACACCTGATCTGAACTTCTGTACAGGTCAGTTTTTCTCTCAGGAAAACAAACCTGAATGAGTTGTTTTGGACAATTTGAATGTGTGTACACAACCCAGGTTTCTGCCTGGTAAAGTGACAATGGAAATATATTCATTGGAAAATTAATTTCCTGTCATAGCTATGCAACAAGAAATAATTCAAGATCATTTCAAGTGCATTTATATAATTTCAGACTGGCACAGTGCCTCTTCTTTATAACAAATCCATATCTTTCCTGAATCTTTTACACACAAGATTTCTCAGATCTAGGTCTTTTAAATAGTCACTTACCACTATAGTATGTAAGCTAATAGACAACTGCAGAATTTTCTGTACAAGCATTTCATTCTGGGATTTTTCTCTCAAGCTCTGAAATGGTAGATCCATATATCCTCATTTTTAGAAAGCCTGGATAATAAGTGACTTTTGCAACCTGTCCATTATATCATCACATCTGGACTTTGATACAGTGAGATTGGAAGTGGAATCCAAAGCCTAAGATTCCTCACTCAGAATGCTTAGCTGCCATTATTGTTGCAAAGAGGGAACTGTTCAAATTATTTCAGCTGCTATAGATGGTGAATAATCTTGCAAAGATGGTAGGAAAGAGAGTCTCTAAGGTAAGTATCAAAACATACTTTAATGTTTTTAAGTTAAAGATAATACACGAAACTTCAGCCAGAACCCGCTGATAACCAATGCAGATTATAAAGCACCAGTATAATGTTCTCCCAGCTCGAATTACTGCTCAAGAAATAGCCTGTCTTGTCCTGTACTTCAGTTTCAAAATTGTTTAAAACTATAGCCCTGGAAACTGAAAATTGTAGATCTAAGGGCAAAAAATAGACTCAATTTTTCCCTCGAACAAGGATTTAACAATTGCTCCTGTAAAAAATTACTTAACACTTTTCTGTCTAAGACTGGGACTAATGGCTAACTCCAACAATTGGCTCAGTTAACTTAGACTTTCTCCCTGAATTCACAATGCAGCAGAGGAATGGATGTCACTTCTAAATGTCACTATTAGCACTGTTGGTGCTGTGATGCACTCCTTCACAGTTTTATTCGGCTACTCTAGAAGTGACATCCATTCCTCTGCTGCATTGTGAATTCAGGGAGAAGGTCTGACTCAACTGGGCTGATTGTTGGAGTTATCCATTAGTCCCAGTCTTAGATAGAGACGTGTTAAGTAATTTCTTACAGGAGCAACTGTTAGATCCTTGCACAAGGAAAATTTGAGGCAATAGTTTTAAACAATTCTGAAACTGAAGTACAGGACAAGACAAACTATTCCTTAAGAAGTAATTTAAGTTGGGAGAACATTATATTGGTTATTTATAATCTGCATTGGTTATTAATGGATTCTGGCTGAAGTTTCAAGTATTGCCTTTAACTTATAAAAATTAAAATGTATTTTGATACTTACCTTAGAGATTCTCTTTCCTACCATCTTTGTGACACTATCCACCACTCTGTAGCAGCTGAAATCATTTGAACAGTTCCCTATTTGCAACAGCAATGGCAGCTAAGCATTCTGAGTGAAGCATCCTAGGCTTTGGACTTCACTTCCAATCTCACTGTATCAAAGTCCGGATGTGATGCCATTTTGGACAAGTTGCAAAACTCACTTATTAACCAGGCTTTAAAAAAATGAGGATAGTGAGGAATGAATGGGAGATTATAACTGAAGCTATGATAGATACCTTGTGAGTGGGTAAGAAGTGTTTCTGGGGCTAGGGACAGACATTCAAAAAGCCTGAGCCTAAACTGATTCAATCTTTGCTGGTTAGTCTAACCTGGCTAGGCTAAACCAGTTTGTAACTGTAAAAACATCTCCTCTGGACTGAAAAAAATGCAGGCACATTCATTTCACGCTCAGGGGGCACTAGAGTAGCCCTCCTTTTCCTTCTACAGTGCTGAGCTGAGGGGGTCATGGCCAGGCCCCAGCAGAATGCTCTGATTAGGGAGGGGTTCCCTCCCTTCTGACCAGCCCAGCAGGGAATTGATAACACAGTGTTTATCACCCCTAACTCAGTGTTTATTATCCCATTAAGAAAACAACAGAGGGACATTACCAGCTACCTGTTTATTCTGCCTTTGTCCCATCTGCCACACCACAGACTGTAGCCAGCATTTGGTCTACTAGCTAACACTAAGAGGTGTCTGTGCAAGGCAGAGGGGAGGGGACGATTCCTGCTTAGCAGGGAGTGGTGAGGAAGGGACCAGGGGGAAGTCAGGCAGATGCCCGCAGTCTCTGCCAGAGCTGCAGCCAGGGAGCAAAGGGGAGGGGCAAGCCCTGTTGTCGAGCACAGAGCCACATCCAGACCAGAGAGCATGCCAGGATGCTGGGGGAGTCTGATTTAACTTAAACCACCAAGGAACTTGGGGGACACATTGCATAAACTAGTTTGGCCCAAATCAGTTAAGTCTGATAGTACATTCAACCAGATTTATCTCAAGCCAGTTTCAACCATTTTCAAACTGGTTTATGTGCACTGAACATCTGTTCTGTTATAGGTTTAAATGAGTTTCTGATCACTTACACCAGTTTAATGTCTGTCTCTAGCCTGGGAGTTCTTTCTTTTTTAAGCAGTATTTTTGTTGCTACATTTGGTCAAGTGATGTTGTTTTTACATGCTGCTCCTAAAGCTGTAGATGGGGAATTTGAAATCTAAATTAAATATCCTGCTGCCAATTTTAACCCGCACTTTAATAAAAGTATATTTCTTTGCCCTTTAGTTAACCCATGCTAAATTAAGTCATCAAATTTAACAGTATAGGAAAGGAAGAGACAATTCATTATAAAAAATGAACCCCAATATCTTCTCATTAGAATAAGCAATTCAAATTATATTGTGGATATTGCATGACACAGTGTAAAACCTTCTAGCTATTATATATGATGTAGACATGTTAACCATTCTCCCATAAATAATGTCAGACAAACTAAATGTGCAGTTTGTCACTGTCACAGAGCACTCAAGGGCTCTGTGCCTGAAGAGGGGAAAAACTGCCAGGGAAGAGTCCTAGCAGTGACTCAGGAGTGCAGCTGGGGGTTACCAGGGCAACCAGGGAAGGTCAGCTGACCAGAGGGGGCAGGGCTTGGCCCTTATAAAGCCCAGGGCTGAAGCCAGGCTGGCAGTTCCCTGCCAGCAGCCAGAGGGGCAGGAGCTCCTGGAGTTAGGATGCGAGCACTGCAGGAACTGCTCTAGCTGAGTGAAGGATGGTAGCTCTGGAGGCTTGAGCAATGATGCTAAGTTATAGCCAGGCAGCTTACAGTTATGTTGTAGCCTAGGGGCTTGTGGTTTTGTTTTGTCATTGTATTAGACCGGTGGTTTGGGTGAGGCTATGAGAGGTTGGAGGAGGCCTCATAGGAGACCCACAGTAGCGTGGGGATCCAGGCACCAGTAAGGGCACAGTTTACGGGGTGCGTAGACCCCAGCCCCAGAGAGGGGCGTTTGACGAGCCCAAGTGTGGGCGCAGCGAGCCCCACAAAGGGGGCCATCTTATTGAGAGGCCCAAATTGGGCGCAGCAAGCCCCAGAAAGGGGGCAGCACTAAGAAGAAGCCCAAGTGTGGGCACAGAGAGCCTCAGACAGGGGGCAGCATTTTAAGATGCCCAAGTCGGGCACGGCGAGCCCCAAGAGGGGGGTCGCAGGACTGAGAAGCCCAAGTTGGGCATGGCAAACCCCAGGAAGGGTGCCATCTTAGTGAGAAGCTCAAGTGTGGGAGTGGAGAGCCCCAGATAGGGGGCAGTATTATTGCGAGGCCCAAGTTTGGGCGCTGGGAGCCCCAGATAGGGGGCCGCATTGTAGGGAGGCCCAAGTTGAGCCTCAGAAAGCCCCAGGAGGGGGCAGCAAAGGATAGCGACAACGGTGATTACATCTACGAGGCTTGGGCTGCGGTATTGGGAAGGAAAGGAGCCACAGACAGCACCCCCTAGTAGCAAGGCAGGACAAGGGCAGCCTCCTGCTAATTAATTAATCAAATTAATTAATTAATTAAGATCAAGACGTGGCAGGCAAGACAAGGCAGGTGGTTGCCCAGAGATGGGTATAGGGGCCACATTGAGGGCGGCCCAGCGAGACGACCTGTCACAGTCACCCATTTTGAATTCAAGGTGACCATCACTCTCTCCTTCAAATATATTTGCTATTGTATAAGTGAAATGATAGGGAAATATTATGTTACAGGCCTGAAATTCACCAGGTTAAATGTGAAGGATGTATTTAAGATAGCATTATGTCTGGAATTTAGGCCCAGATTATACAACAGACTTTGGATCATGGGGCTATGTTGGTCAGGGGTGTAAAAAGGAGCCATCTCTGACTGACATAAGTGGTCCAAACAGAAGCCCTTATGCCAGGAGAGCTGTGTCCACACTAAGAAGGCTTTGCAAATATAATATTTCTATCAAAAACAGTGTTGCAAGTGCTTGTTTGGAATATTCTAGTATCACTAACAAGGGACAAATTAGAATAATATTTGAACAGAGAACAATTTAATGAAGGAAAATTGACATGGATTTACAATGAGGAACTCATGTGTAACTAATCAGATTAATGTATTTAAAGAAGAGACAATGAGAACTGGCATGGAAGAAACAACAGACAAAATCCACACAGATTTCAATACAACTTTTTATAGTGTAGCTAACTGAAGGTTATTGTATAAGATTTATATTTGACACTGAAAACAAAATTAAATTTGATAAAGTCAATTTAGCAAGTAAAATCATAGAACAGGGATTGGGGCTAGCAACAGAAGTTACACACAAACCGGTTTAAGTGATAAGAAACTGATTTAAACCTGTAACAGAACAGAAGTTCAATGAACTTAAACCACTTTCAAAATGGGTGAAACTGGCTTAAAATAAGCCTGGATGGATGCAGTATCAGACTTAACTGATTTAAGTCAAACCAGCTTATGGAACTTTTGTCCCAGATCCTCTCTCAGCTCAAGTTAATTCACAGTCCCCCAGCATCCCAGGATGCTTTGCAGCCCTGGACTATGCTGTCTGCTCCAGCAAGCAGGGTCTGCCCTGTCCATCTGCTCCTTAACCAGAGCACTATCACTCCTCTGAGTGGCTGAGGGGTTGCTGGGGGGAACCCACCCTTTGGCCAGGCACCAGACCCCCAGCCAGGTGCTGCTGGTAGGGGAAAAGAGGGAGGAGGGAACCAGCCCCACCAGCCCAGGGAAGGGAGGGAGAACCTGCAGTGTGGGCATGACTCTGCCCCCCCAGAGCCAGGAGCTGGGAGCTACACTCCCTTCTCAGTCCCCTGGCTAGCTGAAGGGGGGCAGAAAGCTTGCACCAGGGCTTGGCTCCACCCCCAGAGTTGGGAGCCAGCATCTATGCCCCCTTCTCAGCCTCTAGGCCTCTTGGGGGGGAGGGGGAGGGGACAAGAGGAAGCCTGCACCAGACCTTTCCTCCACCACCAGAATCAGAAGCTAGGAGCCATACCCCATCTTCAGCCTCCTGCGGACTGGAAGAAGCCTCCCAGCCAGCTCCTCCAGGGCTTGGCTTCTCCAGGGGCTGAGGCGGTCATAGTTCTTGGGGGTGGAGCCAAGCCCTCTCCGTGGGCTTCTCCATTCCCCTCCCTTCAGCGTGCCCAGAGGCTGAGAAGGGGCATAGCTCTCGATTCTGGAGGCACAGCCAAGCCCTGGTGCAGGCTTCTCCCTCCCCTGTCCTCAGCCAACCCAAAGGCTGAGAAGGATGCATGGCTCCTGGCTGCAGGGGGGGCAAGCCAAGGCCCCCCTTCTACACCCCTCTCCCATCAACCAGGCAGGAGGCTGAGAAGGGGGCATAGCTAGGGGAGCTCTGCTCCCAGGCAGCCCTGTTCCCAGCTATGGGGTGTGGAGCCAAGCCTCATTGCAGGCTTTCCCCCATCCAGCCTGGAGGCTGAGTGGGCATGTCTCCTGGCTCCATGGTTTAGAGGCGGAGCCAAGCCCTGCTGGGGGCTTCCTTCCCTCTCCTCAACTGGCTGAAGGCTGGGAAGGGGGCATGGCTTAAGGAATCAGAGGCCTCCCCACTCTGCAGTGGCCAGCAGGCTGAGAAGCATGCTCTAGTGCCCCCCGTCTATTGTTATTGGCCACTGCAGGGGTCTGGCTGCCTTTCCTGTCTGAAAAGTGAACATCAGTTCACTTGCTTATTGGTTCAATCTATGCAGTTTAGAGAAACCTGCAAAGATTGAACTGATTCTGTAGCAAAACCCCGTTTTTCTTTCTGTTTTTTGTTTTGATTATTTTTAATTGCATTCCCTCCCCTTTCCCCAACCATTTCTGACTTTTTCTCTCCCTCTCTATTCCCTATAAATAAGTATAAGTGAGCTCAGACTTAGGATAAGCTTTAAACATTTTTATTTAGCAAGTTTTTTGTTTTGAATATCCACCATTTTATATTGTATTATTATTATCTTTGTATTGATTTTTACTGTTGTACATTGTATTATTATCATTTTTGTATCAACTTTTATTGTTTCATATGGATCTTGTATGGTTTAAGTGAACCAAAGTCATGTCAAGTTTCCATTTTATATGTCAAGCCCCCATCTTCTGTCTTCTGCCTGGGCAACCCATGTTGCAACTGTATGAGTCATGTACCCCATCCCATGTAAATTGGTTCCCTGATGAATGAGTGTGATTGGGAATGACTGAAATACAATGGTAGCAGGCCCCTACTAAATGGCCTGTAATGACTGGGCCATCACCTCACATTGATTCACCCAGGAACCACGGAACTCACCCAGGAACAGAGACAAGACCAGCATTTGAAAGACAAAGGACCCTGCAAAACCAGTAACTCTCACCATTACAGACACCTGAAACTGCACATCCTTGCATGGAGCACACATGCTCAGTATGCCAGGGGCTGACCCTTGCCTAGGCATGCCTCCTGTCACTAGGGTCACACAAGGTCTGCCCCTATAAAAAAGGGGCAGTGAAGACAGACCCAGTGGGAACACCATTTCTATCTGGACCAGCATCATGCCACATCACCTATCCCCACCCAGAGGCCCTGCTGGCGACCCCCCCCTCTGGACAACACCTACTGGACAAGGACCTCTTCCAGTCTGGATAGGTAAATATTACCTGCACACCTCCTCCTACAATTTGGACTCTCTGTCTCTCCTCCTGGACTTCAGTGGACTTCAGCCCCTGCACCAAGCCTCTTTAACCCCTGCTGCCTCTGTGTGTGGGTGTGGGTGCAAGGGAACCAATTTGGCATTGTGTCACCATCTCCCTGTTCAATAAAACCACTGTCATTTGCAACCCTGAGTTGGCTCATGTTCTACTGAATCCCAGGCCCTTCCCTATCTTAAATTCCAGCCTCATTCTCTCTCTCTCTCTCTCTCAGCTCCAGTTCCCACCGTCTCTGCTAGTTTCCCCAATGTCCTCCCAATTCCATCTCCCCTTTTCTGCCACCTCTCAGCCTCTCCTTGCTTTCCTGCTGTCCCTGATCGTTTTCCTGTCATTTTCTACAGTCCGTCTCTCTGTTTTCAGGCTTCCCCCGCACCTTCTGCCCTGCAACTTCTCTAGCTGCTCCGGAGCCATCCTCTGGCTCCCCACACCCAGAGCCCCTCTTTAACATGCACATTTTCCCTTAGTCCCATTTTCCCTGTCCCCATCTACCTTTTCAGCTCCCCCATAACTCTGGCTTCAGTCCCAGACTCTGTGCCAGCATGCTTCCCTGTTCTGCAGGCTTTGGGCATTGTGAACATAGAACTCACCTGTGTTTATGTGTAGGTGGGTGGTATGTGTGTAAATTAGTGAATACACATATATTTATATATATATATACATATATAGATATCATTGTGTGTGTGTGGTATATGAATTAATAATCTACGTATGTGTATTGAATGTGCAGGTGTTGGTAACTGGTAACTTATTCTGTCTAAATGTGGTGAATGTAGCATGTATGGGCTTAAACTGGTGATAAGTGTGCATAAACCTAAACTAGTTATTTGGAACGTGTGTGTATCTGAGTTGCTAGTGTCGGGGGGGTGTATATATATGGCATTGTGTGCATGATATACGAATTAGTGATCTGTGTCTACTTTTGGGGTGTATAGTATATGTGCTTGAATTGGTAATAGGTATGCATGTGCCTAAGCTGGTTTGAATGTGTATGTGCCTGAGCTGGTAGTATGTGTGTGTATGCACCTAATTGATTTGTGTTTTTGTATATGTGCAATTGTGTTACATCCTCCTGTCTAATAGCGCAATATTGAGATCCTGAGGGTTGGTCTGACCCCACAGGGCAACAATTCAGCCTTGGGCTTTCTGATTGCTTATACTGATCAGAAAGAAAAATCAGTATGTTCTAGGCATCTTGGTCATTCTGTATGGCAGTATTGCATGTGGAGGTATCTATTGCAGAAGACATAGGCATAATAAAGTACAAGAGGTTGAAATTGAGAAAGATGTCTGTAATGAAGAGAGATGAGATATAAGGGACCTGCCAAAAAAGGTAATGCAGTCTGAGGAATGTTTTATTCAATTTAATATATATATAAAAAAAAAAGGAAAGAAAAGTACAGTATTAGGCATAAAAGTGGCAAAGAGTTTGCTTTACATAGCTGTAACCTGGGACACAACCCCGAGTAATACTGCATCTTTTTCAGGAGAGTAAATACATGCATGTCAGCCAGCAGAGCCGGCCTTATGGAAAATGGTGCCCTGGGCGAACTTGCATTTTGGCACACTCTCTCTCTGGCCCACCCCCCCATATCAGAAATAAAGCTGTAATCTCAAAATGTTTTTATAATTTACTAAAAAAATTCAAAAGAAGAAATGGCATAAAATTCAATTTTATTCACAAATAAATGATGCCATAAAAATAATATTATAACTGTGATGAATAAACTAAACATTAAATTAAACACGAAACTAATAAATAACAACAACCAATAAAAAAACTTTGTTCACCAAGATTCCAAGACTCAGAAGACAATTCTGTGCGACGTTGCTCCCGCAAACTCTGATATTGTTTGTGATAGGTCTATATTTTGAGCCACAGCCTTCTCAATAGACAGGATGGCCAGCAAACGTAGTCTGTCGTCTCCTATGGTTGATCACAAACATGCCTTTGTGAGTTCCTCTTTGAAAAGCCCCATTCGTTGCTCGCCACTGATATGGGCCTGGTTAGCAGGATCCTGAATGCTATCCGTGTGTTTGGAAAATTGTCATGAAGTTCATTTTTGTAAATGAATTGTAGAATTTCTTGGGGAGCACTACAGTCCATTGGAAGTAGACTTTGGAGATAGCCACATGGAGCTGGTTTAAACACTAGAACATCAAGATTATGCAATTATCCTGATTTATCCTTTGCTCTGTTTTGACCGACGTTCAGTGGGAATTGAAACAACTATGCAACTTTTCATAATGTATGAGACTGAGATGTACTTCCAATGAGATTTGACCCCTCCAATGCTAGGGATGATTTTGGATTCAAGTTGAAGAGCTTTCAGCAGAAACAAAAAACTTGTTAGTGAACTCCGAGTAAAGCAGCCAGAGGCGTTTCAGAACTTCACCATTTTCAAAATTTCTGTATAAAAATGTCATAGAAAAATGGCGATTCTGCTCGTGCAGAGGAAAATCCATGTTCTTTACTTTAGGTAGACTGTTGGTCACTTAGCAGATCTCAAATTCTGGGCATTAGACTGGGCCATAAAGCAGGATCAGAAATGGCATCGTCATGCAATAAAATATATTAAAAGGACCGGAGTGAATTAGAATCAAATACAATTAATTAGAACTGACCTAAATAATACTTTAGCAGGTCTGTTTCCTTATTACTTAAGTTCCTTTATTCTCAGTCTCATCAGTGTAGTCTAGTACCTAGTGTACCTACTTTGCCTTTAATAAAGGTATTCTCAGTTTATACTTCTAATTATAGGCTCCATGGCCTATATATTAATTAAAATACAATTTGCATCTGCAAATCCATAAATCTCTTTCTTTCACTGTTTTCAGCTTTTTCAAGCATCAAAGACACAGAACATCATTATTGGGCCCCACACTTCAAGAAGAACATGGACAGTTTGGAAAGAAACCAGTAAAGAGAAACAAAAATGATTAGGGGCTTAGGAGCATTGGTGATGCATAGCAGGTGCACGTGGGTGCATGTGCCCCCTGAGAGAAGTGCCAGCAGCACTTCCAGGTTTGCTGCTGGGCAACCCGGCCGCAGGCTGCTGCAGTAGGGAGAGGGATGCACCAGGCTTACAGCCAGCCCAGAAGGCAGGTAAGTAAGGTTTCTTCTTGGGGGGTGGGGGAGCAGGAGGGAGATCACGAGCCCCACAGTACAGGAGGGAGCGGGGTAGGGGCAGGGGCGAATGAATCACCCCTCCCCCATCCCCCCCCCCCCCGCCTTGCTCCCTGCTGCACTGTAGGGATTGTCCCACAACCCAGCCTGGCCAGGTCCCCATTCATGGTGAATGGGGCCCCAGCTGGGCTGGGTTGCAGGGCAATTGGAGCCTGGTGACTCCTGTCACTGCGTGCACTGCAGAGGAGCTAGGGGAGGGGCGGCACATTCCCCCAACCTCTTGGCTCCAACATGCCATGACCCTGGATGAGCCACTGGGCTCTGAATGCCCAACCTGGCCTGGTCAGGGTCCCAGTAACAGTGAATGGAGCCCCAGCCAGGCCAGGTCATGGGACAAGCGGAGCCCAGTGGCTCCTGGAGAATTGCAGTGCCAGGGAGCCTAGTGGGGGGACACGTGCCCCCCCAATCTTTGCACAGGGCAAGGGCAGGCCACAGCTGCAAGGCACGCTGGGCTCTGCCTGCTCTGTGCCTTGCTGCTGCCTTTGAAAGCAGTGCGGCACACCACCATGTGCCTCGCTGCCCGGCCTGCCCAGGAGCAGGACACATAGTGCTGTGCCACACTGCTTTCAAAGACTGCAGCGAGGCACGGAGCAGGCAAAACCCAGCTCACCTTGCAGCTGCAGCCTGCCCTTGCCCCATGCAAAGATCGGGGGGGGCCATGTGCCCCCCTTGGATCCCTGGCACCGACTCTGCAGGAGCTGCCAGGAATGACTTAGACAGGGTGGGGATCCTGGGGGCTCCATTTCCTCCAGCCTGGCGGTGCAGCCGAGGCTAGCCCTGGCTCCAATTTTGGGCCTCCCCGGGCAGTGCAGGGCTGGGGCTGGACCGGGGCCGGTGCGGGGGCCAGGGCTGGACCAGGGCCGGGGCCAGTGCGGCCAGGGCCAGTGCAGGGCTCGGGGGCGGAGGACACCAGCACCAGGCAATGACCCCTGATGCGGGGAAAAGGGCAGCTGCATGGGTGCAGTGGGTTCCAGCCCCGATCCTGATCCCTGCCCAGTGTCAGCCCATCTCACTCCCTTCCCCTGCAGACTTTCTCATGGGGTGAGGGTGCACATGTGCTTAGCCCTCCCCCCCGCAATTTTTTTCTCCTTCTGCCCCCAGCCGGCAATCAGCTGCTGGGGGACCCCCCAGTATTAGAAGGCACCAGTCATCCATGCTTAGGAGACAAAACCTATGAGGAAAAGATGAAAGTACTAGGGATATTTAGTCTGGATAAGAGTAGACTGAGTGGGGATTCCAGCCTTCAAATATCTTAAGGGCAATTACAGAGAGAATAGAGATGAGCTTTTCTCTGCAGCTATAGGGGACAGGACTAGTAGCAATGGCCTCAAACTGCTTTAGGGAAAGTGTATGTTGGAAATTAGGAGGAATTTTCTGACTGTGAGGGTGATCAGGATACCTAGAGAAATTGTGGAATCTCCATTCTTGGAAGTTTTCAAGAGCAGGTTAGACAGATACTTGGTTGGAATGGTTTATTCATCCATGATCCTGTCTTAAGCAGGGGGCTGGACTGGATGATCTTGTAAGGTCCCTTTCACTCCTACTTTCCCATAATGGTAAGTGTCTTTGTTAGAGAATGTATTGAACTAAAAACTAAATTGTCATCTGAAGGTAAATAAGTCTCTAGATAAGAAGTCTCTCTTCCCAGTATTATTTGTAAAAAGAAAAAAAATGTCCATGGCATCTTATAATGCATCTGTCCTCAAAATCTCCCCTCTACCTCAACAGACAACAATGCTTCCAAATGTTAATGTTTACAGACTCATACAGCATCCACCATGAGGAAGTGTTGTTACAACTTATTCAGCAATAGGATATAAATGGGAATATAATTTCTTGCTTCAGTATATTTATTACCTATAATTAGTGGAGAACACTTTTAATAGTGCCTTATATAAAGAAAAATTCTATTTCTGAAGTACATTTAGAGAATATGATTATCTTACCTAGTTGTAAAAAGAACTGTAAAACATCTTATTTTATTTATACTAAGGTTGTTTGGAGAGAACATTTTCATTTTTGTAGGACATCTGCTTATGCTGGCATCATCATTAATTACTATATTGATATTTAAAAGCTTGCCTGATTTTATGAACCAGATGTCTGTTTAGATTGTATTTTAATCTGTCCACCAGTTTTTAGTATTGTTACAGAAATCTTACCAAAAAAATCAGAGAAACATGTTGCTTATCTATTGCACAAATTGTGAATTTAGCGATTGTTCAATTAATTGATGTGATTCTTAAAGTACAATATCCTAACAATACCTTAAAGTACAATAAAAAACCTGAGAAAACCCTAAAATGTGATTTCATTGGTTCAATAATGTATTAAGCTTGATCTGAAATGGAATTGCCTCAGGTAATCCAAATGCAGGGAAATGAAAAACTATTTAGTTGGTATCCATTTTCATAACTCCCTGCAGGCTTGCATTGGTTTCTGATTGATAATTATTGCATGGTTCTTCCTGAATAATTGTACAAGACATGAATCTCTAAACTTAGATTGGCTGATAGCAATTTTGGAAGATTTAATTTTTAAAAAGTCACAAAACAAGTAATGGGTTAGTAACTGTGTCAAACAGCAAACAACTTTACTCTGATTGGTCTATACTTGATATAGTGTCCCTGCCCCCCACGTCCTTTCATTTTGCTCCTTTTTTCCACTATATAAGAGCATGGAGGGCTGTGGAGAAACAAATCTGCTTCCAGCAGTTACTACTTAATTTTTCTACTGGAAGCAAGAATTAATGGGCTAGGGAACAATTGTTCTTATGTAAACCACTTTTAAAAAGTCAAAGCTATTGATATATTTAACTTAAATTTTTGTCAACAATTGAACAATTTTCTAAAAACTTATGTCTTCCCCCCCCATTCTTTATGAGTACCACTCATTTTACCATCTCTACTAATCTGAGGATATGGCCATTTCGCCCAGCCATACTATGGGTTCTGGAAAGTGATGAACCTTCAGAATGAGCACTTACGTATGGAGGATTTTAGAATCTAGGCCTAGAGGATTGTGGAAAAGGGAGAGGGAGAATTTATAAGAATCATTTTTGAATTATGAGATTTATAGAATACATATAAAACAATTTCATGAAATCAAACTGTTTGAAGCAAGCACAAATATTGTATGGGAAAGCTGCCTATATCACAGCAGATCATTACAGATGTCTCTTTGCCACAGAGAAATGCGCATAGACTTTACCACTGCAGCACCCCCATGACATTTTTTTCTCTAAGCCTAAAAAGAAGTTATGAACATTTGTTTTGTTTTTAAAGAATGTTGAAATCCTAAAGGACAGAATGGGCCAAAGCAGTCCACTACACAAAAAAATTGCTTTGCTTAGTACAGAGAGTTAAAAAAAAAGCTACCCTTTGGTTCTCCTCTAGTCATCCTTTGGGGTCAGCATATGTATTGTCTTCAAAGATTACAATAGTACTTGTGTTATTTATACTCCCTCCCCCCCGCTCCACCCCATCTGCTATAAAGTTTAGTAATTTGCTCTTTTAAAAAGCAGCATGGATGGGGAAAAGCATGAAATATTTTCTTATATGCCTTGTGCCTGATGTATTATTATCTACTGCTGACAAGGGCTTTTTGTAAACTTTAGAAATATTTGGACAGCAACCTTGCCATGCGTGTCATATATTTTTATTATACACAGGACAAACATTTCAAAACTATAGTGCATTAGAGGCAGTGAAAATATTGTCAGTGTTATTTTATTGAGAAAAAAAATTAATATACATGACATTAATTTATTTTCCTTAGTTTGACATAAAAGGCAAACTCCTAGTCATTCAGGGACAGGTATTCAACTGTTACATACTATAGTTGATAAGCATTATAAAAATTAAAATTTCATTTATCCTATCAGCACCCATGTCAGTATCTGTATTTTAGTTGTTACTGTAGATGCACTGTATTTTTTTTTGCATTTTAGGACTCATATTCCCAACTAGATGAGTGCTCTGACCTCTGGGAATTTATATAAAATGCCCAACATGTGTTTTGAATTAAAATGGCCATAACAACTGTGTTTTATACTGAATACACTGCTATCGGTAGGTATATTAGGTATGCTGTCAACATCCCTGTTTGGATCTGCCCCCTCAGGGTATTAGCTGCTGTTCTGCCAAACGTTTAGATCCAAGGAAGGATTGCCACAGTTAGATGCTTAGAGAAGACCTGAGTTTAAGTAAAAAAAACAAAGACACCTAACCAGGTTTGGGTACCTCCTTGATTACATAGCTCTGAAGCCAGGATCTTATCAAAATGTTGGGTTTTAGATGCCCATTTTCCAGGTGCCTAAGTCATCTTTTTTTTTTAATCTGGCCTTTTGGTCACTTATAAGACACCTTCTGAGACAGACTTAGTCCACCTCAATCAATCTAACCTTAGGCTTAGATGATGGCTCCTGAGCTACAAGTGAATCTTCAACTTATCACCGCAGAACACTTTTTTTCCCCCCAAACAGAATGTATTTGGTATACAGTTCCTGTTATCATAAATGATGCAACACATGCTCTTTAACAATAGATATTTTTCTTTTTTTTTTTTTTTTTTTAACTATTATGTGCTATACACTTTTAGACATCTACAGGTGCATAGGTTGAATATTTTGCTTACCACCACTCTTACAGCTCCTGGGCTAGTCAGTATGCAAGCAGTGTATCACTGTGCTAGCCAGGTACCATGCCCAACAAGGTTGTTGGGATTTTGCTGCAATGAACATACATAGCTTATTTGAAAAGTACCATATTTTCTCATATGCAATGAACCCTATAATATGTACCTTGTTGTCTGAAAGGAAGAAGGAAGATAAAAATATCTTTCTTTGTAGTAAGTAACTGAGAAGCAACAACAAGGGAACCATGCCTGGTCATTATTCTGCTCCCTGTACATCAGAGACTTTGTTTTTGCTCAGAAAGTGACAGGAACTGTTCTTACCATATTTCACACACACAATGCTCACTCCAATTTTCAGCAGCTTTTTTTTTCTTTTTTTACAAAAAGGATGTGTGCTGTAGGCAAGAAAATACAACATTTTTTCAAGGATGGGGACTGAAAATTAGGCAACTAGGCAACTATAGGCCAGTCAGTCTCACCTCCATCCTAGGCAAAGTCTTTGAAAAAATTATCAAGGCTCACATTTGAGAGAGCCCGGAAGGACAAATTATGCTGAGGGGAAACCAGCACGGGTTTGTAGCAGGTAGATCATGCCTGACTAATCTAGTCTCTTTTTAGGACCGGGTTACAAAATGCCTGGACGCAGGAGTAGGGGTTGATGTCGTATACTTAGATTTCAGGAAGGCCTTTGATACGGTATCCCACACCATACTGGTAAACAAGTTAAGAGGCTGTGACTTGGATGACTACACAGTCCGGTGGGTGGTGAATTAGCTAGAGGGTCGCACCCAGAGAGTCGTGGTAGATGGGTCGGTATCGACCTAGAAGGCAGTGGGGTCCTGCAGGGCTCGGTTCTTGGACCGATACTCTTCAATATCTTCATCAGCGACTTGGACGAGGGAGTGAAGTGTACTCTGTCCAACTTTGCGGATGACACAAAACTGTGGGGAGAAGTGGACACGCCGGAGGGCAGGGAACAACTACAAGCAGACCTGGACAGGTTGGACATAAGGGCAGAAAACAACAGAATGCAATTCAACAAGGAGAAATGCAAAGTGCTGCACCTAGGGAGGAAAAATGTCCAGCATACCTACTGCCTAGGAAATGACCTGCTTGGTGGAACGGAAGCGGAAAGGGATCTTGGAGTCCTAGTGGACTCCAAGATGAACATGAGTCGGCAGTGTGACGAAGTCATCAGGAAAGCTAATGGCACTTTATCGTGCATCAGCAGATGCATGACGAACAGATTCAAGGAGGTGATGCTTCCCCTCTATCGGGCACTGGTCAGACCGCAGTTGGAATACTGCATGCAGTTTTGGGCGCCACACTTCAAGAGGGATGGGGATAACCTGGAGAGGGTCCAGAGAAGGGCCACTCGTATGGTTAAGGGCTTGCAGGCCAAGCCCTATGAAGAGAGACTGGGGCACCTGGACCTCTTCAGCCTCCGCAAGAGAAGGTCGAGAGGCGACCTTGTGGCTGCCTATAAGTTCATCACGGGGGCACAGAAGGGAATTGGTGAGTATTTATCCACCAAGGCACCCCTGCGGGTTAGAAGAAATAATGGCCACAAGCTAGCAGAGAGCAGTTTTAGACTGGACATTAGGAAGAACTTCTTCACAGTTAGAGTGGTCAGGGTCTGGAATGGGCTCCCAAGGGAGGTGGTGCTCTCCCCTACCCTGGGGGTCTTCAAGAGGAGGATAAGCATCTAGCTGGGGTCATCTGAACCCAGCACTCTTTCCTGCCTATGCAGGGGGTCGGACTCGATGATCTATTGAGGTCCCTTCCGACCCTAGCATCTATGAATCTATGAAAAAACTGTAAAACCTTTAGGTGCTTAGCAGTTGATAAAAGACCCCCTGAAGCCAGCCCTGGTAGGGCTTCACAATGGACAAGGGCTTTTGGTTTTTAGACCATGGCCCCTCTTTGTCCCTGCTCTCCTAGTGATCTGTAGCACCCCCACTTCAAAGAGCTCTTTTTGTTTGGTCAGATCCTGAAAAGAGGGTTGTTTTCTTCTTCAAAATGAGGGGAGGGAGGGTGCTGTCAGGGTGCCAGTGTTCCAATAGCACAACACACTACTCATCTTCAAGAAGCCTGTGCTGTGCCACTGCAGTTCCCTCTGTCCTTCCTTGGACTCCACTCCATCCTCCCTAGGACTACTCTTTCTCTACTCTTCCCCCCAGTACTCTCAGAGCCTCACTCTTTCTCCTCCAGTACAGTCAGCCATCCACCCTTGCAATAAAGCTGCTATAAAACTGTAATAGTTAACACAGGGAGTAACACACACCCAATAAAATGAAACATATTGTTAGGCCCAGATCCCCACCTTCCTCTGGGGTTAAAAAGACATCTAAATGTCCTACTTATGAAACTATTTACATTAACTACTTACAGCAAAACATGCTCACATTGAACGCCACAAATTTGTTTCCCACAAGAACTTCAGGCTAGACCTCAGCCTGCTAACTTTTTTCAGAATACATAGGATAAATCCCTCAAACCTAAGATGCCACATGGCTGCAATGTAATCCCCATATCTTATTCTATCCTATAGGCTACACATAAGAGTAATTCATAACCCAACCCTCCTAGAGTAGGTAGAGCAGTCATGAATCCCATTACTCCTCAGCTGACCATTCTATTTATATGAAAACCAAACATATCCTTTTTGCTTCTGATCTGCCTTCACAGCCAATAATTCTTAATACATGATAGGGCCCTTCTACTATACAGAGGCAAATTTCCCTTTATGTTAAGGTAATACAAAGTATTCTATACCTTTGTACACAATGCTGTAAATAGGTAAAAATCTAGTACTATAGAATACTTTTCTTAAAGGGAAGGATTTGTAAAAGGTAGTAATAAAGATATTATCAACTTCTAAGAAAAATATGGGTTTCCTACATACGTACAAAATTTAGTATTTTTATATGCCAAGTTGATTGCTTAAATACTGTTTGTGTGCTAACAAGATTATCATAAAAATGATTCAAATACTGAGAGGCTAATCTAAGACACCTGAAAGATTACAAATTGTAGATAAAATTAAGAAATCTGGACTCCAGAATCTGAAAACCCCTGTGCAAAGATATCCATCTCATTCTTTGAAAAATACTGAAAAAATATATTTTAAGGCAAAGTACTTTTTCTTTGGATTTGTGCCAAAACTCTTTTTTTACTTAAACTCTTAATTTGTTTACGAGCCATCACTGCTTCTCCCGAAATGAAAAAAAAAATAAATGTTAATCATTATAATTACCTCCATGAAATATTTTATGCTTTACTGACCAAAGAAACAAGAGTACTGAGGTTGGGCTACACTTAACCTTTCATCAGTGACACACAATAACCTGTCGAGTTAAAGAAATAGTCCAGTCATAGTCAACCTCCAGACCACAAGACAGATCTAGCTCACAACGCCTTGTCATCCAGTCCATGGGGCTCTCTATCAGTTTGGAAATTTGGTGGCAGGTGAGCAGTGACAGCTTAACTGCCATGATTCTGGTGGCAATTAACATTGCCTCTGCACTGCCAAATTTCCCAATGTGCAAGAAGCTCCAGTAATGTAAAGAGGAGGTGGTGGGGAAGGTAGTAGGAAAAGGTCAGATTCCCCAGGCACTACCTTTGGCTGGGGGGGAAGGGAGGGGCAAGGAGTGGGAGGCAGAGCAAAAGTAGCCACCACTGCAGTACCTGTTGATCAAGCCACTGATATCCACATAGTGGCAAGTGGCACCTGCCCCATGCACTGAGGCAGTGTGGCAGATTTGTGCCAAGGGCAATGTCCCTGGGGAGCTGCATGGACTGGCACTGTGCCTCCCATACAGCACACAGAGCCAGATCGAGCTAGTCTATTTATCTCTTTCTGTAAAAAACATAATTTGTCTCAATTGAGCAAAGCACTGAAGTATTTGCTTAAGCCCATTCTTACTCAGAAAAGCATGCTGTTTTGTTGAACTGGGGCTTCAGGATCATATCTTCCCTTCCCTGAAATCAATACAGGTTTTGCTACCACCTCAACTAGAACAAAAATGAGGCTCAAAAAACAATCTCCAGTCTGAAACTAAAATTATCAATAATGTTGCATATTCTAAAAATAACATATGAACACCAAACAAATACTTTCATAAACAGCATAAATTTAATGTCAAAATGTTTGAGTTCAAGCACAGAAATTAAACAACCCATGATTTTAACATTAAGAAACATCACAACATGTATTTCAAACAGAATTATACTATACAGCTAATATAAAACAAGTAGAGTTTAACAATTTTAACTGTAACTAAATTAACATCACAAATTAAAGATAATTTACTCTATTCCTAAAACCAGCATTCAACTAAAATATGCAAAGGACCACAATAGTAAACTGTAATTTTTTTGGAGTTAAATAAAATAAGTTTCTTAAAATCTTCCCTTTACATCATTTTCTAGCTACATAATGTTTCTTCACAGTTAAATAATATTTCTAGTCTCCAATACAAAAAGTGATCCTTGGTAGCAAGATTCCAATCAATGTTGGCACAGATTAAAATATAAAGCAAAGTAATTAAGATATAAAGCAAAGTAACTGGCCCATACTTTGACCAGGAAATGTGAACAGATTAGATGTGCCATATTGAAAAAGAGATCAATCTATTTTCATGGCAAGAAAAAACACAAACTTTTATTGAACTTTATCTTTTGACAAATTCAGCAAATGTAAGCACTTTACCACACTACATGAAAAAGTTCACTATATAGGAAGAAATACAATTTTTCTCATCAAAATAAATTGTGTAGATCCAATTAAATACTAAAACTGCATTTTTAAAATTAAACTTTTAATATTAAAAGTTATTTCTTCAGAAGAATGAGGCCTGATTAGAGATATATAGTTCTTGATATATAGTTCATAGCTGCCATAAGCAAGCAGGACTGTTGGTGATGGGATAGTTTAGATAAGAATAAGGCCTTGATGTGTATGGATGAACACTGACTGTCCTGGAAGACTGTGTGACACTAACAGGGGAAATGTTATTTACTGAGCTGTGAGGAAAATTGTAGTCAGTTAATAAAAATATGAACAGTTACAGTGTATGTATGTTTACCAAAGGAGATTTAATTCAGTGAGACACAATGGACTGAAACACAAGAACCACTTTCTAATTTATTTAAGTCCACACATTATGATACCAGCAATTCAGCCAGCACTGTGCTGATCATTAATCATCTTTAAAAAAAACTGTTTTAGTGGCATGTGACATAAAACTATTAAAATGCCTGCCTCCCATTAATGTAGCATTGCACCAGCATAAGATCTTTTACTGGAAATACTTTTAAGTGAAAAATTCGATTTGTACTTTACTAACTTTTCAAAAACAAAACTGTGGTTTATCTTGCTACCATACTAATTTTTTCAAATTATATTTGGCATAGAAATGTAATCATTTTATCTCTTGAATAAAGAGTAGTAGAAGTGCATTTTCATTTTGTCTAACAATTATCGTTTGCAAGGGAAACAATTCTCTCCTCAGTATTTTAGAAATGTGGGAGGTAGGTGTTGTAAGTGTATAGTTTTACTAATGTTTTATCTGAATACTACTGAAAATCTTATCTTTTATTGACTCTGAGTTCACTTACCAGTTTAAAGTATTACCTGTAATATATTTTCAACAAATACCTCTTCAAAACAAAAACCATTTTAAACAGTAACTATAATATATACATTTAAACAATGTATTTTACTAATCTTTAAAGACAACTGTTTAAAATACATATACTGTGCTAAATCATTAACCAACAAACACTGATATTTTATTGTTTAATAATTCCCCTGTACGACACAGTGTTATTCTTTTCCTTTTATGGTCATAAATTCTGAGTTTTCCAAACACTCAACTATGCTCTTCAAAATGGCTCAAAACGAGACAGGGCGCACCACTGGCTGTAGGAAAAATAAAAATAAAGACAACCTTCTGGCTTCCAACAAGCATGGGATATTTTCCATCCCCTTAAGGAACCGCAAATAATAAGGCAGTTTAAGGTGAAACTAATGTTTGCACTGCTGTAGCTTCTTAATACTGTAAATGATGTACCTCTGGTTTTTTGCAAGTATTAATGTAATGAAGTCAATGAGAATAAATGTTTAGCCAACAGGAACAAGAACAGCAGTAGAGTAAGCTCAAGGAACATCAGAAAGGACCTAGTTAAGAAAAAAAATAGAAGAAATTTAAAAATGGTAATTATTAGAACATTTAATTTTCCAGCAATGATCCTAAAAGATCTTCACAAATGTATTTTTTCCACAAGTAATAATATTTATGACTGAAAGTAGAAAAAGCATATACATCAATAAATTATGAGTTTAGAAAGGTCTAGATCCTTCACTGGGCCCTATTCAGACAACCTTTGGGCCTACAAAGTTCTCAGCTCAAAACCTGATTCAAAATCATTAAGATCTTTTGCACAGACTAACTAAAAAAGTCTGACATCTGGTTGCCAGCCTTTTCTAACCATCAATATTTTCATTACCTTATTTGTACATATATATTGCCTTGCTCTGAACCTTTAAATGGACTTTAATATAACACTTCCTAATAAAAAAATAATTTATTATTTATACTGTATAGCAGCCCAAAGGTTTACATTAATTTCAATTAATTATATATTTCATTGGACATCGTACAATTTGATATTAACAACTTTTCCCGCACTATTAGTACTACATATATTAAAAACACATCCTTAACACGTTCTTTTGGTGTGTCAAATTCTGCCAATATTGTCAGTAGCCACAATGAAATCAGTGGGACTGTTCCTGAAGTTCTGGAGTGAAGTGTCTGGATGACAAATTGGCCTTATATCAGTGAAAGAAACTGTGCCAGTTTACTTATTAGTACAACCTCACTGAAGTCAAATTATGACAGGGATGGATCTGGCCCTTTATCACTAAGTCTGGATTTCTTACCTGTTTATTTCCTCCAAATTGTCCTACACGGGTCCAGATGGAGGTTATGTTCCCTGTCTGTAAGCGGTGGTGACAGAGAATAACTGAATCTTCAAGTTGATGTTACCCCTACTTGAAGTTTGTGAAACCCTGGGAATCTCTATTAAAAGCCTCAAAAGAAAATAAATACGTGATATTTCGAATTTCAAGCTGCCCTGACTATGCAGTTGGTCCAATAAAAGATATCACCAAAAAACAATCCTTGCTTCTCGCATATTTCTTATATAGGAAGCAGGAGGAAGACCAAGGGAAATGTGGGACACTTGCAAAATGGGACAGGAGAGCTGATAACAGACAGTCAGGAGAAAGCTGAACTCTTTAATGAATACAATATTTTTGCGCATATATCCCGCGGGGTATACGCGTTTTACAAAAAAAATGGATGGGATGGGTGCAGGCTATACAGGGGTGCGGGCTATCCATGGACTTTTTTCCCCCGTGGGGGGCCAGGGCTGGGGCTGGCTGTGCCACCTATCCCGCTGGGCATGGGCAGGCTGGGCTGCACTGCCACTGCTGCGGGGGCTGGCTGCACTGCCGCAGGGGGCCGAGGCAGGCTGCCTCCCGGCTGGGCCCAGGCAGGCCGGGCTGCGCCGCTGCCATGGGGGCCAGGGTGGGCTGCGCCGCCTCCCTGCTGGGCCCAGGCAGGCCAGGCTGCACCCCCGCCGCCGTGGGGGCCACTGCCGCGGGGGCTGGGGTGGGCTGTGCTTCCGCTGCCGCGGGGGCTGCAGTGGGCTGCACTGCCTCCCCACTGGGCCTGGGCAGGCCGGGCTGTGCTGCCGCTGCCGCGGGGGCCGGCAGTGCCGCCCCCCCGGGGGGCCCGGCAGCACCACCTCCCCGCGGGGCCCAGGCAGGCCAGGCTGCACCACCTCCCCGCTGGGCCCAGGCAGGCCGGGCTGTGCCACCGCTGCCACGGGGGCCAGGGCCAGGGCCAGGGTGGGCTGGGCTGCGCCGCACCGCCTCCCCGCTGGGCCCGGGCAGGCCGGGCTGTGCCGCTGCTGTCGGGGCAGGCCGGGCTGCACCGCCTCCCCGTGTATACACCGCTGCGGGGAATATACATGTGCGGCATATACACAGACTTATTTACAAAAATACAATTTTCCGTGGGTTATACGTGGGTGCGACTTATACCCGTGGGCAGGGTATATGCGCGAACATACGGTACTTTGCGTTGGTTTTCCTGCATGCAAATAGTGGTCACCCACCTGGTCAGATACTGGATGGATGCGGAGGGTGCAACTGCCAACCAATGGTCAGTGTTGAACTGGTGAGGGAGCTCTTAGCGTGACTGAATGTCTTCAGGTCAGAAGGACCAGATGGACTACACCCAAGAGTGCTGATGCAATTTGTTGGGACTGCTGGTCAAGGTATTTGAAGAATCATAGTGCTCAGGAGAGGTCCTAGAAGACTTGTTATGCCAATCTTGATGAAGGGGAGAAGAGAGGATCCAGGAAACTATAGGCTGTTCAGTTTAACCTTGATACTGGATAACATTTTGGAAAAAATTATCAAAAAGTCCATTTGTGAGAGACTGGCAGAAGGCATGGTGCTGAAGGATAACTAATAAGGTTTCGTTATGGGCAGGTCATGTCTGAACAACCTTGTCTCCTCCTATAATCAAGTAACAAACCGCTTAGATGTGGGAGACACGGTTGATGTCATATACTTGGATTTTTAAAAGGCCTTTGATATGGTCTCCCATGATGCTCTTATAAAAACAAACGGGGATTGTGGGCTGGCAGAGTCCACGGTCAGGTGGGTTGGGAACTGGCTAAGGGGTCATACGCAGAGAGTGTTAGTGGAATGGTTCTGTATTATCCTGGTGGGAGGTGGCCAGTGGTGTCCCACAGGGTTCAGTTCTGGGCCCTGTGCTGTTCAACATCTTTATCAGTGATTTAGATGAGGATTTGGAAAGCACACTGGCCAAGTTTACAGATGGTACTAAGTTATAGGGAAAAGCAGTCACACTAGGGGATAAGATGCAGATCCAAGTGGACCTGGACAAGCTGGATAGGTGGGCAGAGTGGAAATGAATTGTTTGATGGTGGGAGATGGGGAGAAGGTGGTCAGGGAGAAACAAAGGGCACTGACACGTGACATTTTGTCGCGCGATTGGCGCCCTGAAGCACTCTACAGCCGTGACCAAACACAAATGTATGGCTGCACAGCACTTTAAAAGGGCCAGATCCCGCAATCTGAACCCTCGTTACATGAGGATTCAGATTAAGATGCTCCAAAGCAGAATGCCTTTACTAACTTGTGTTGGCCTGCGCTGGGAGCAGGGCTCAGCTGATGCAGCCCAGCCCAGCTCCCAACACTGTCATCAGAATGGGAGAGGGAGACGGGAGGGGAGGGAGTTCCCTATGGGGTTTTCCCAGCTTCCCCACCTCCAGTTCTGAAGACAGCACCGGAGATGGGAAGGGGGAGGGGAGGAGAGGAGAGGGGGAGGGCTAGGGGGCAGCAGCTACAGACTTGCAGACACTCTAAACTGTGTCTCAATCCCCCAAACCCTGAGACCTAACAGCGAATGTCTGTTGGGTTCGGGAGATTGCTGTAACTCATGGTACTCCCTGCAAAGTGACATGAGTTATAGCGGGGAGCTGTGTGTCTATCAGCACCCAGTGTTCTTCCCTCATGGAACAGCCATCTACAAACCTGGAAGATTCCCCAGGATTCTTAAGAAAACCATGAATCGTCATATTTACCCATTGTGCCTCCTCTCTATTCTCAGAAAGTAAGGTCCCATTGCTACAATGTCATGGATTCCACCCTCAGCTGTAGAGGCTTCTGAGATCTATAAAAAGTTTCTACAGGTTTTTTCATACTGCTTGTTTTGGTAAAATGTGGATCCAGAAGACCATGACATGTCTTCTTTCTTCAAGACCCTTACATTATGACTTCTGGCATGAGCACTGCCAGAAAAACAGTCCCCTCCTTTTCTGAATGTAGAAAGGAGATCCATATATGGAGGGCCTTATAATGGGTGGATCACAGGGTGGATTACTGGCCTATGGGTATTGTTCTGCATTCTCAGTTTTTATTTAAAAAAAAAAAAATCTGGGAATTTTTCGGGGTTTATCATCTAAACATAAAAAGCGGGATGAAATCAGGATAGAAGGAAGAAAAGGAAAAAAAATCAGTTGAAATCAGGGAAAAATCGGCAGTGAGGGAGGGAAGAAGGCTGGGACTAGAGAAGGGCAGGGAAAGAGGTGCAGCACAGACCGTCAGCTGCTCCCAGAGCTGCAGCAGGAGCATAGCGGAGAGAGCTGTCAGTGAATGTGGTGCGGAGGGGGGAGCGGCTCTCGCTGCTATGCGCCCCCTGGGAGGGCTGCGTGCTGTGGGGCCTGGGCCTAGGCCAGGCTTTTTCTGGGGACACATGCCCACAAATCAGTGGCAGGAAGCACATGGCTCTGCCTTTCTTCCCTGGCTACGTTTGTGCTCCTCGCCCTGCTGCAGCAGCCTGGGGTATAGTTCAGACCCACCTGCCCCAGGAGCAATTCCTGTGGCCTGCCTGGGGCACAGCCAGGAGTCCTGTGCCCCCAGGCAGAAGCTTCAGCCGCCCTTCCCCAGCCCCCGCCAACCCTTGCCCCCAACTCTGCATGCAGCCACCACCCACCCTCCCCCCACCACATCCGTCCGGAAAACTGTGACTCAGGTAACCAGCACAGCAGCACTTTTAGCTTACCAGCACCACCTGTTTTTCAGTTCAAATCCCTGTTAACTGCATGAGTGGGAAATGGGCCATTCCCCACTTGTGCCAGTTACCAGGGATTTGAACTGAAAAACGGGTGTAAATCAGTAAAAACGGAACCACTTCACAAATAATCAGGGAATTGATCAATGTAAAGTGGTAAAAATTGAAAATGCGGAACACTACCCATAGGGAAATCAAAATCTCACTTCTACAATATTGCCAATGACAACAAAATTTGTTCTCAATGCTCATTAAGCAGTCAAAACAATAAATGGATTTCTAGTTCCCTACAATGGCTACAAGGTTCATTTTTGGGGTAGCTCATTTAGAGTAATCTGATTATACAAAAATTAATAAAATCAACTCCTGGTATAGCTGGAGGAAAATAAGCCCTGCTGGAGGACACTAGCAAGCAAGATGGACAATACTTTTCTTGAAACAAAAAGAAATGGCAAAATTGTAATATCACTGTCTCCTGTGAAGACAGAAAATAACTGAATATATGAGATTTCCAGTGCATTCTACGCAGGGAAGTTTCCTGAAGTTTCAGTTTCTTTCTGTCTCCACTACTTTCACAAAAGATGTATCATCCTCTCAGTACAGACAGAAGAGAACGAAAGAGAAATATGTTTTAAGAATTCTAAATATATATTCTGACATAAAGTGGACAGGATTTTGATTTGATAGATGTGGTGTAAACTTTCACACTTGCCATGAAAAATACATCACAGGCCTGATTTGACATCCTTATTCATGAGTAGGTAACGGTTCCACTGAAATCAAATGGGTTATTTGTGAAGCCAAACACTACTCCAAGTGTAAAAAAGTATTAATATTTGGCCCTTAGGTATTATTACTAAATATGATCCACAATTCTGTAAGAAAAATAGGGTTAACAGAGAGATTAATTAAAAAAAAAAGAGTTCCAATTTTCAGAAGAATCGCACAGGTAGAGGTCTGCTAGCCACATTATTGTTGCAACATAAAAAAGGAAAAAACACAATAACCTTCGAAAAAGTAAGCTGTGCAATAATATCTACATTTCTTGTACAGTACTTTGCTCTTCACTTCACTTCTTAGACCATATTTGAACAGAAATGTCCTGTTATGACTAAACAATGTGTTACTGCTTCTACAAGATTTTCAATTTATTTAAACTACTGGGAAAATCCTTAGTTTGAACTATGAATGGTTTAAATACTTGCCTAATGACTCTAATTTCAGTTGGTTATCAGAATAAGATTTTGGGAACACTGGGAGAAAAAATTCAAATAAGTCTCCACTATACAAAATAACAACATACATTTTATAAGTACTCTATAAAATATTGAAAGGAGGCAAACTCACCTTGCTT
The DNA here is from genome assembly GCF_030867095.1 of Alligator mississippiensis. Taxonomy (NCBI): domain Eukaryota; kingdom Metazoa; phylum Chordata; order Crocodylia; family Alligatoridae; genus Alligator; species Alligator mississippiensis. The sequence goes on from NC_081825.1 coordinate 94,410,114, forward strand.
ATATCATTCAGGAATCCTTCACCAAAATATCAATGATGTAGGATTATTAAGTTTGTGATAACCAATGAAAGACACAGATTGTTGGGCACATAAAGATCTTTCAATGATGAGATTATCAAATCCTCATATAGTAAAAAAAAAATACTACCTGGAAATGACAGTGTTAGAGTGATGATGTAGCCATGATGGTCCAGGAATTATGTAAGAGGTAAGGATTTTTTAAGTGATGATTTATCTTTTATTGGACCACCTGTATAGCTGGGATGAAACTAGACAACGTTGCAAATGCAAAGCCTTCTTCCTGGAGAAACATGATGGTTACCACTTACTAACAATGAGTATATCCCTAAGGGGACTCTTCTGCATTTTTAAAGATTCAAATTGTGGCAAAATTCTAGAAGGAGGCAAGTAAAGAGGTACAAAAAATATCAGAGCTTGTGTCCTCACACAGTGGCTGCACCAGAAAAACTAGAAGGGATGAAACCATATCAAACTAATGAAAATTAAGAAGCTTAATCCTACTAGTGAACATAAAGTCAACCTCATTAAAAATAACTTATTTTCCACCAGAATTTTCTCCAAGTATGGTATTTCATATTTCAAATGCAAAGAAAAGTATGAAACAAACATGTGTACCAACTAATTACTTGGATTTACTCCTTGATTACTAGAGGTGTAATGATATATAGATAAAAGAATAAATACAGTCTGTGATGCTACCTGTAGCAATTCAAAACTACTGAAGGTAAATATTTCTAGAAAGAGATGAGACATGCATATAAAAGTATACACATAAAAGTGTGACCACAGTGTATAAAAAACTGGTAAATGTTTAGTTATACAGAATCATCTAGGACTTGTTAATGATTCAGTTTTAAAGGTTAAGAATATTAATTATTAGGAGTGCACCGATAAAGACTCTTTGGGCCGAAACCGATGGCCGATTATTAACCAGCCATATTGGATGATACTGATCTAATTGCCAATATGCAGCCTGGCAGCTTGGAGAGCACCATCCAGCTGGTAAGTCTGTGGGGGGAAGGGGCATGGGGTGGAGGCAATTTGAGGCCTCTATGGTAAGGAAGGAAGTAGGGCTGGGGCAGAGGCAGGCACTGCCCAGCTGGGACAGGGGGCAGGGCATCGGATGGAGCCACAGGCGGCTCATCTGGGAGGCACAGGAGGGTGGGAAGGTGGGTGGCTCTCCCCAAGATGCACACCTCTGGGGAAGGCATAGGAAGCCCTGGATCTATGCATGAGGCAAGGGTGGGCTGCCTGCTGTGGGTTTGAGGACAGGGATGGTGGCAGCCTCTTACTGGTGGGGGGGCTGGACCGGGGCTGTGCTTGGGGTGGGCAGGGTGGGGCAGGAGGTGACAGTGCTGGGGGGAGCTAAAGGAGAGGCTATAGCCACCCCAAAATTCACCGTAGTCCCCCTCCCAGGACTGCTGTTGCCCACCCCACCAGAAAGTGGCCAGCACAGCCCTCGGCCCCAAGCCTGCAGCAGGCAGGCCACCCGCGCCCCACACACAAACCCAGGGAGCACATGCCCCCCCATGCCTTCCCTGGGGGTGTGTGCAGCGACAGGAGCTGCTCTCGTTCTCCACCCCCTCCCCGGACAAGCTGCCCACAGCTCTGTCCTGCCACACCCCAGCTGGGCAGTGCCTGCCCCTGCCCCAGCCCCAGCCCCAACCCCATTCCCTCCCTCACCACAGAGGTCTTGATTTTCCTGCCAAGCCCCTTCCCTCCCCCACACCTTACTCCCCAGACTTACCAGTCGGACGCTGCTCTCCAAGCTGCTGGGCTGGATTCTTGACCACATGCACGCAGTATTTATTGGCAACATTATCAGCCACATCAGCCAAAATAAGCCAATAGCCAATAACATCAATTTTCCTTTTATCGGTGCCAATACAATATGGACGGATGTATTGGTACACCCCTACTTATTATACAAAACATTACATTTTTTATTTTAGTAAAATGACAACAATCAGGAAAATCATGGCTAAAGTCGAAAATCTGAGGCCCAGATTCTGCTTGAAAAAGTAAGGCAATTATTATTTTTTAGAAAAACTGTATTACAGTTGTGGCAATAGTATGTACCCACTTCAAAGCTTCATCATGCTATTATAGAGATAGTAAAAGACATTTCTGCCCAAAACAGATCAGTACTGTCACTTAAAATTATATAACACGTCCTATGCAAAATCTGTGGATAGGCTTCTTTTGTTAATGAAGACAAAGCTCACCAGCTATCTAACTAACTACATGCCCAAATTTGAATGCACAAATGCTGCAATTGAAAAATTACTACAAAATTGAAGCAAGGAAAGCATAGATTCATTTTTAATATATCAGCACATAGACAATAGCTTCCTGTGTGCATGCAAATAACCAAATGCATTATAATGATATTTATTTAGGGAAAAAAATCATACAATTTGTACAGTATAAAGAATATTAAACGCTACAGATATGTATCTAAGGTTGCAGGAACATGGGGTTCCCCCCACTGCTTGTAAAATGGGTTACTTCAAACCCAATACATTGGTCCAATTAGTTTACTTCCGATACTATTTTTCACAGAAATATGAATTAATTACCAAATCTGTAGGATCTGCTATCATCAGAGCCTTTCTTTGTGAATGACACTTGCAAAGAACCATAAATGTAATGATCCTTTCAAAATCTGTCTTTCTTCAACCACCTCAAAGAGAGACAAAGCTGGGGTTGTTTTACACAACCAAACTCTCCAGAAAGGCATGACTTTTGAGGGCATCAGATAATTTTTTACTAGCACATTTCCTGTGTTTTCCACAGAACCCAATGAGATTGGCTTCTTAAAGTCTCTTAAAGTCATACTCAACTGACTTTAAGGATATGATGAATTGCATTATATATATCTGTCCTTTTCTAAGGTTCTTCAATATCATATTGTATCATATCATAAAAATGAGGTGAACAGATTAATCTATCAAAAAATCAGTCTTGGCAACATTCAAAACATGTCTGTCTAGATATGATGAATTGCCTGTGATAGAAAAACAAACAGTCTGCCACCCTTACTGGACAAGGTCAACTGAGTTTCGTGCACCTTGCTCTTACAATAGATCCCTTAAAAAGAAAAATGGAGGGGCCCTACCCATGCTCAAAGAAAAGGCAACTCAGGCAGCATCTGAATTTGGAAAGCAAAATACTCAGTGAAGGCTGAAAGCAGGATTCTATGCCAGTTTCCACTCTTACATTTCTAACTCAATAGCAACAATGATTCCTCTCTCCACTGTCCCCAAGATTAGATTATAGTTGAGATACGGGACTAAAACCAATACAAATAAAAACGTAAGAAGTCAGACCAATGATCCATCTAGCTAAGTATCCAACAGCAGCAACAGCCATAATCCTGAGTGAACCAGCCTGCATTTTACCCTAATCACACAAGACACCAGTGTATCTGGTGTGCTTCAGCGATACTCCCCAACATCTGCCCCTTTTGTCAATGGAGGGAGATCCTGATGCACATTTACCTTGAGTGAGCCAAACTGTAGTCCCTACAGCTGTCTCCTCTGGAGGTTCTAGCTGCACTTCTCTCCACACCTTTCTTTAACAAGCTCCTAATCTGTGGCCCCACCCAATCTCAGGATCTCCAGGTTAACCTCTTCCTGGCTCTGGCCAATCTCACCATCTACCAAACCAGAAAGGAAGCCCTGGCTTGGGGGAACCCAGGTGACTATGAAGCTATTTTCAGCACTCCTCTATGAAAGTATCCAGAGTTTCAATGGGCAGCATTCACAGGCTCCCTGAATATGTTCAAGGTGGAATGGACACTAGCCAGTGCTCTCTGCTCAGTGTTCCCCTTCAGAATCCTTATTATTAACCCATGACCTTCACTCCAGTCCATTTTCTCTTTTGTATCCCAAGAATGTTGTTGTTACACACTTAGAGATCTACCTCTAACAAAAGAAGAGGGCTTATAGTTTACTGGTGTGTATAGGCCCACTAAGTTACTATGTAACAAATAGGCTTGTGTCCTACAGTGACAGGAATGGATGCTTTAGAGCAGAACTGTCCAACTGGTGGTCCACAAGGGGTTAACATGCAGCCCATGGACTCCCACACAGCTGCTGCTGCCACTGCCCTTCTGACTGCAGTGGCAGCCATGGACTTAGGGCATTCCCTCACCTCCCCCTGTTTTTGCCGCCTGACAGTCACAAAGGTAGGTGTGGCACAACCTGTGGTGCCAGGGAGGCCCGAAGACCAGAGCCCCTGGGTGATGCAGTGTCCCAGGGGAGCCAGCAGGGAGCTGAAGGTAAGGTGGGGCACTGTGTCACAATGCCTGCCCCCTTATACATGACGTGCAGGGGGGGAAGAGGGGCACAAGCCCACATGCGCAGTGCAGTGGGGTGGAAGAGCACCCACCTGTGCAATGTGCAGCCTGCAGGGCCTGTGCCATACACTAGTGCAGTCCCTGACTGTTTAGAGAGAGCAAGCATACAAATTGGGTCTATCTAGCGTAATCTATCCCCTGTTCATTAGCCTCCATGGCATCCACCATCGATGGTTTAGAGACAACAAAGGATATAGCCCTGACCATTCTGTTTAATAGCTCATAATAGATCTGTCATCCATTAATTTGTTTAGTCCCTTTTTGGACCTGCCTATACTATCTGCCTCTACAATCTCCTGAGGCAATGAGTTCCACAAGGTAACTCAACAGTGGTGGCAGCCCTTTGATACAAGGATGATGAAACAAGTTAACTGCATGCTTCATTAAAAAGTACTTTCTATTGTTAGTTGTAAACCTGTCTCCTGCTAATTTCTAATATTCTGGCACTTGGCAAGTAACCATTCCTTACTCATTTTGTCCATACCCTGCATGATTTTAAAGACCTCCTCATATCCCTCCTCAGCCTTCTCCACTCCAAACTGAAGAGGCCTAGCCTTTTTAAGTCTCTGCTGTTATAGCAATTGCTCCATACCCTGATCAACTTGGTTGCTGTTCTCTGTACCTTACCTAATTCTACCACACCTTTTCTGAGATGAGGAGACCAGACATGTATACAGCAGCAGTTCCCAAACTATGGGTTGCGACCTCAAATGAGATTGCAACGTCAGTAGATGGGGTTGCGATAAACAGGGATCTGGGTTTTCCGTTCACTATGGAAAACATTGGATTTTCTCTTTTAAAGGAGAAAAAAGAAGGAAACTGTGGGTTTCCCCTTGCAGGTTGGCAGAGTTCCCGCCTGCAAGGGACTGGGTGGAATAGGGAAGGGCAGTCGGAGGTGGGGGGGGCACATGCATGTGTGCCTGCACATGCATATGGCAACCAAGCAGTGGTGGAGAGCAGCTCCCTCTAGGTAAGTCTACGAGGGCAAAGGGCAAGAAAGGATTGGGGGTGGGGGAGCACAGGCAAGGTGGTGGAGGGGGCCAGGGGTCCAAGATAATGTGGTGGGGGGGGACACATGCACCCCCAAGATTTTTGCACACTCAGCAGGGTGGGGACTGTAGCAGCGCCAGACCAGCTCAGGGCAGGAGCTGTCTCCATGGAACTCAGCAGGTGGGACCCAGCGCGGGAGGGAGCACTGTGCTGCCATGTCTGCCAAAATAAGGCGCAGCAGCAGCACAGAGTTGTGCCCCCGCTGCTGCCGGGCAGGGGGCACATCCTAAGCTTGGCGGCCATGGCAGCATGGCACTCCCTCCCATACTGGGTCCCACCTAATGGGCTGCAAAGGCCCCTGGGGGAAGGGTAGCAGGGAGGGGAGCCCTGAGCCAGCAGCAGGCAGGCCACATCCTCCCCTCAGCATAGGCTCCACTTCAGTTGTGCTGCCTGCAGAGAAGGGGACAGGGTTGGGAGCAGGACTCTGTGCTCCGACCGCAGCAGCTTCTGCCTCCCATGGGAGCCAGCCAGGGATCAGGTGCTGCTGGGGGTGGCGGGCAGGGCAGGAGACTGCGGGTTGGGAGTGAGGGGCACCAGCAGGGCCAAGAGGCTGCGTCTGGAATGAAGGGTAGGTGTGGGGTGGGGGGTAGGGAGCTGTGGTTTGACACGTCATGCTGAGGAAATGGGGTCACAAATGAGGTCATGCTGAGGGCAAGTTTTGGATCACTGGCATATAGTATACAAGATGTGAGCACATCATGGATTTGTAAAATGGAATGATGCTTTCTGTTGTATTTTCAATTCCCTTCTTAATTATGCCAACCATTTTAATCAGCAGTTTTGGTTGCCAGTGCCAAATGAGCTGATGTTTTTCAAGAATATCTGCAATGACTCCAAAGTCTCTTTCCCGAGTCATAACAGCTAGTTCAGAAACCAGCATTGTGTATGTATAATTGAAGTTATTCTTCCCCCCACCCCATGGGTTACCTTGCACTTGTCAACACTGAAGTTAGTCTGCCATTTTTTGCCCACTAACTTAGCTGTGTAAAACCTTTCTGCAGCTCCTCTCCATAAGGTTAGGATTTAACTACTCAGAATAACTGAATTTCAAATGAACTTCTCATGCATCTTTTTGGGACAGCTCAAGGATCTAAGTAATCCTTTTTTATTTTGGTTTATCTTGATTCCACATCCCCTTCAGATGCAGTGGAAAAGCACTACTGGACAGAGTTTTATGCACACCTATAATTGCTGGAGAAACTATTTCAGAGGCATCCTTCAGAGAAATTAGGCTTGCACTTTTAAGACGTGTTCATTATTCAACAAAGGACTCTTTAATGCCCTCTAGTGGCACTCTGAGGAGGGAGTCATCGTTTAATATTGGAAAGCTCATGTATTGCTCTCATTCATGTTAACAAATCCTGGAAATCTACGAAGTGATATTATGACTCAAGAACTCCTGGAAGTATTACATGTCAACCACATATTGACTCTTCTTGGGACTGCTGGACTAGGAATACTGAATCACTAGCCCTTAATGTAACATGGATCTGCTGAACCAGACAGCAGCTAGGCTCAAAAATCCTTTATCGTTTCCATGGGATCACTTGCCTCTGACCTCAGAGTAGAGATCTGTTGCCTCAGATTAGTTAATACAATACTGCAGAGTAGCATCTTGGCTGTCAACACCTAGTACCTGTAGATACAAATGGCTTAACACAGAAGCTGGCAAACTATAGCCTGTAGGCCTGAACTGGCCCACAGACATGGGGCTTCAGTGGTGTCTGGCTGTGAGCACTCTCCCTGTGCCACAACAGGGAGAAGTGTTGGCTGTGGGTAGGTCCTAGTGCCCACTTACCTCTGCCCAAAGTGTGTCATTCCAGGCCACAGACAAATGTTCCCTACAGGTGGCTTAACATACTTATAGTTTGAGGATAGGAAAGCACAGATACTTGCCTCCTGGTTGTGGCCATAAGATCTGCTAACAAAACCAGTTGTGGAGCCTGAGGACAAGTACCTTCTACTGGTCTGCAGATCTCCCTCATTTAGACTTGTGTGGAGGTAATCAGTAGGAGTTTAGACCTCGTTTAACACCAAGTGATTGTAACAAACCATGCATATACATGCCTTTGGCCAGTCCATCACTATAATGCATATCTTTCCTTTTATTCTTAATGAATCTGAGCAAGCAAAATCTCCAAGCAGTGGAACTCTTACTAACAATATCTGAATGAAAACATAGTACAAAAATTGCTCTTTGAGAAAAATGCTCTCTTTTTTATATCCATATTATGGTTAAAGATCTACAAAGGTGACAGCTGGGAGTATTTCAGGTTTTCCTAGCCAGGTGAAACATGTAACACCTAATAATGATCCCACCAACAGAACTGAAGGCAAATGCTGAGAGAGAGAGAGAGAGAGAGAGACACACACATTCTAATTCTTGTTGAAGATGGATTCAAACTAAAGAAATAGGTGGTCCTTTCCTTTGCTGTGCATTTACTTTCTTTCCTGCTTTATTTGTTCCCCTTTTTTAATTTGCACTTTCCTATACTGTACCCTGAATCCTTGGCATTTGGACCGATTTAGATCGTCTTTCGCACACTTACACTCATAGATGTACAACTTACACAACACCTCTAGATGTCCTCCACCATATTTTGCATAATTCCTATATCAACTTTAAAAAATACTTTATGCTACCCTCCAGCAAAATCACATTTACTATATCTGTTCTTAGCTAGTTTTCAAAATATTTAGGTGACACCATGTGGTGAAACATTGTACTGCCTCTTATTAAGCAGGATTGTACATATCATCATATCACTGTTAATTGAAATAAAGGAAGTAAGAAAATTGATAGCACTTAAAATATGCAATACCTTATACTAAAGGACAATAGTAGTCATCTTACATAATATATTGCATGGATGAACTTTGTGGATTTTTAGCAGGTCTGTATCAGTTTTTCCTTATATACTGACAAAATAATTATTTTGCACATCAATGTGATAAAAAGCTAAGGGTGTCAGAGCCTTTGATGAAAACTTAATTTGCTTTCCCTCAAACACAAAAAAGGAACTCTAGTCTCAGCATAGTATCTTTCAAATGTAAACCTGTTTATTACCCTGACATCAGGAATAGGCTGATTAAAACGATACTATTAAATTACACAAGGACTATATTCACCGTGCTTCCTAGTATGTCTACTATTTCCTATTATTGTTACAATTAATATCTATAATTACCATATTGGAAAATGATTGGAGGAAATAATTACTTTCCTTTACTTTTCTCCACTTCCTTACATTTTGCTATTGATTAACCTTTGTAAACAAAGAGTTTCATGGTAGTGTTGCACATAAAGACAAATAACATGCTCTCCCAATGTAAAGAAAGACTAGGATATATTGTATAGTAAGACTCACTTTGATAAACATAGGCTCTGAAATCACTTGTAAAATAAAATACAATCTTACAAAAAAAAAAAAAAGATTTGGCCATAATATTAAGGATGAGTAAGAATATAGTAAAAGCATGAAGGGCAGGGGGGAATAGTTTCATAGTTGGTAGGGTTGGAAGGGACCTATGCAGATCATCTAGTCCGACCCCCTGCCATGGGCAGGAAAGGATGCCGGGGTGAAACGACCCCAGCTAGGTGGCTGTCTAGCCTCCTTTTGAAGACCCCCAGGGTAGGGGTGAGCACCACTTTCCTTGGAAGTTGGTTCCAGCTCTTAGCTGCCCTGACAGTGAAGTAGTGCCTCCTGATATCTAGCCTAAAACTACTCTCAGTCAACTTATGGCTGTTGTTCCTTGTTACCCCCAGTAGCGCTCGGGGGAAAAGGAACTCTCCCATTGCCTGCTGGTCCCCCTTGGCAAGTTTACAGGCGACCACTATATCCCCTCTCAGCCTTCTTTTGTGGAGGCTGAACAGGTTCAGGTCTCGTAGCCTCTCCTCGTAGGGCCTGCCCTGCTGCCCCCTAATCATGTGAGTGGCCCTCCTCTGGACCCTCTCAATGCTGTCCACATCCCTCCTGAAGTGTGGTGTCCAGAACTGGACACAGTACTCCAACTGCGGCCTGACCAATGTCGCATAGAGAGGGAGGATCACCTCCTTGGACCTGCTCGTGATGCATCTATGGATGCATGACAAAGTGCAGTTAGCCTTCCTGACTGCGTCCCCACATTGGTGGCCCATGTTCATCTTGGAATCAACAGTGATTCCAAGATCCTTCTCTGACTCTGGGCTGACGGGAAGGGAGTTCCCCAGCCTGTAGGTATGCTGTTGGTTCTTCCTCCCCAGGTGCAACACCTTGAACTTGTCCGTATTGAAACCCATCCTATTCTCATCCGCCCACCTCTGTAACCTGTCGAGATCTAGTTGTAGCCTGTCCCTCTCTTTTAGCACGCTCACTTCTCCCCACATCTTAGTGTCATCTGCGAACTTGAACAAGGTGCTTCTAACCCCCTTGTCCAAATCGCCAGTGAAGATATTGAACAGTGTGGGCCCAAAGACCGAGCTCTGGGGAACCCCACTGCCCACATCTCTCCACGTCGAAAATGACCCATCCACCACCACTCTCTGGGTGTGGCCTTCCAGCTAATTTGCAACCCATCTGACTGTGTAGGCGCTGACGCCTAATTTTTTAGTGAGGATGGGGTGAGAGACAGTGTCAAAGACCTTCCTAAAGTTCAGGAAGACTACGTCCACTGTGACACCTGCATCCAAGGCTTTTGTGACCTGGTCACAGAAGGCCACCAGGCTGGTCTGACAGGACCTGCCTCTAATGAACCCATGTTGATTGCCCCTAAGCATAAACTCCCCTGCTGGCCCCTAGCAGATATGCTCCTGGATAATTTTCTCGAAGAGCTTCCCCAGGACTGAGGTAAGACTAACGGGCCTATAGTTTCCTGGGTCCTTTTTCCTCCCTTTTTTGAAAATGGGGACATTGGCCCTTTTCCAATTGTCAGACACCTCACCAGAGCACCATGAGTGCTCATAAAGTTGTGCCAGGGGTCCTGCAAAGACTTCTGCCAATTCCCTAAGCACTCTGGGGTGAAGATCGTCAGGACCTGCTGATTTGAACACATCTAGTCCCTCCAGAAGTTCCCTGACTAGGTCCTCACTGACCCTGGGCCTGGCTGCACCTCCCCTGGGTCCGTCAGGAATCCCAGTGGAGGAGGATGTCCCTGTCCCTGCTCAGAAAAATAGAAGCAAAGGAATAGGAAAGCTCAGACAAGCTTAGACACAGCTAGCAAGAGACATAAAATGCAACAGAAAATTATATAAAACATGTTAGAAGCAAAAGGAAGACCAAAGAAAGGGGAGGGCAAGCTACCAATGGACAATGTGGGGAAAGCTGAATTTATTAAATGCTTTATTACTTCAATCTTCAAAAAAAGGTTAACTGCCTGATAATAGGCAGTAAGCATCAAGGTTAGGAGTTAAGTAAATCAGACTAAAGTAGGGAAAAAACAGGCTGGAGATTACTCTAATATACTGGTATTTTCAAACCAGCCTGACCTATGTAGATTCACCTCCCTGGGTGAGGGAGGTTCCAGAGCACGAGAAAAAGGAAACTACACTATCTTTAAAAGAGGAGAAAAGGAGCACCCTCAGAATTAGACCAGTCATCCAAATTTTGATGTCCCAATATATCAAACCATATCAAAGAATCAATTTCTAAGCACTTAGAACAGGGCTTTCCAACTGGCAGCCTGCAGGGATTAAGCTGTGGCCTCCTGCCTAGCCACTGCTGCCCCCATCATTTTGTTGTAGACAGAGACTCTGGGCTCCCCCTCCCTCCTCCAGCTGCTGCTTCCTGCCCTTTCCCCACAAGGCCAGGAAGTATGGTAAATGGTGTGAGGAGCTGAAGGGGAGTATGGAGCTTTGCTTGGAGGGGTAGGGGACAGTTTGAAAAGGAAGCCATGTGTGGGGGATTGTGCCTACATGGTACAACAACAGGGGACACCCTGTGCAGCAGGGGTTTGGGTGGAGATGGAAAACACACTTGTGTGCCTGTATGTTGCAGTGTGTGGATGCAGTGCAGCATTTGGGTTGGGGGAGGGGGGAGAGGATGCCCGCATGGTGCAGGTGGGAGTGGGAAGCAATGTCTTTGGGCATGTAGCCACCACTGGTTAAGCCCCTGAAGGTTTAGAGTTGGACAGCCCTGACCTAGAAGATAAGGTAACCACTGATAAGGAACAGCCAACATAGATTTGTCAAGAACAAGGCTTGTTTAACCAACCTGATTTACTTCTTGGACAAACTGACAGGTATTATGGGCAAGTGGAAAGAAGTGGAATGTAGAATAATTCAACTTTAGCAAGACTTTTGACACCATCTTCCACAAGATTTTTACCAGCAAACTAAGGAAATATGGTCTAAATGAAAATACTATAATGTGAATGCATAGCTTTTGGATAATTGTGTTCAACGAGTAGTGATCAATGGTTCAATGTCAAACTCTGAGGAAGTATCAACAGTATTGTTGGGTCCAGTATTGTTGAATACCTTCAGAAATTAACTGGAAGATGGGACTGACTGAACATATGGCTAGTAAATTTCCAAATAACACCAACCCGTGCAAAGGAACAGACACAAAAATGACTGGATTAAGATTTAAAGTAACCTTGATAAATTGGAAAAGTGATCCAGAATAAATCAGATAAAATTCAATAAGGACAAACCTAAAGTACTATGCTTAATATAATCAAACAAATGCAAAACAGGGAACAAATGTCTAGTACTGCAAATAAGGGTCTGGATCACAAGCTGAATCTAAGTTAAAATTACCTTTTAAAAATTATTAATTAATTAACAGCACATTGGAATTATTTAACAGGTGCATGTTATGCAAGTAAAAGGAAGTGATTCGACTATTCTATTCAGGACTGGTGAGGCCTCAAGTACTACATCCAGCTTCGGGCACAGTACTTCAAGAATGATGTGAACAAACTGAAGGGAGGTCCAGGGGAGAGCAACAACAATTATTATAAATCTTAAAAAACATGCCATATGAAGAAAGATGGAAGGAATTAAGATTATTTAGTCTGGAGAAGAGAAATTGAATGGGGGGATTAATAACCATTTCTACAAAAGCAAGAAAGAACAGTAATGGGCTTAAACTGAAACAAGGGAGAATTCAGTTGGATATTAAGAAGAACTTTTAACCATGAAGTTGGTTATGCACTGGAACAGATTACCATAGAGAGAATGTAGACGTTCTATCATTGGAAGTTTTTAAAAACCAGTTTAAACAAATATTTGTTTAGAATAGTTTAGACAGGTACAATCCTGCCCTAACGAGAATGCTTGATCTCCGAATATGGGGAAAAAAACCCAAAATGGTGCTTTACTTGGATCCCCATGCTGAGCACTGCACATGTCCAGAAGAGGAGCTGCATCCGCTTGACCCAGCTCACCCAACTTTCATATAGATTGTGCACTTCAGCGGGGCCTTTTGGCACTTTTATCTAATAGCTGATTGAATCAGCTATTAAAACGCCAGAAAGCTCGCTCAAGCGCATGCTCTATACAGATGTTGGGTGAGCTGGGTCAAACTGACACTACTCTTCCAGTAAAGCGCTGTTTTTCTTTTTTTTTTCCAAGTCTGTCAGCAGCCCTGGGTCCTTCAAAGCAGTTGTGGGATAAAACAATTTATTTTTAAATTTAGAAACTGTAACAGTAAGCCAAAAAACTGATAGAGGGACTTAGGATCAAGTTCAATGTCTAAAATTACTGGCTTTCAGAGGCTTTTTGGTCTGCTGCGCATATTACAACTCCTTGCTCTTGTCTCCTTTATTGAGGTTTCAGACACACTTTGATTAGTTTTAAGTTTTTAACTGCTTCATTCTGAAAAAGCTGCTGGGAGATTGTGGCATCCAACATTCTAATATTACAAAAACCTAAGTCTATCTGTCTGTCTGGAACGTTTTAGTCACGCTCTAACTGGCTTATGGAAACAGCCAATCAGAGTGCTCCAAGCATGGGGGAGTGCCACCATGATTCCAAAGCCACACCAAGGACCGGACAGAGGGTGGGGGAGCTGGGCCCAGCAGCACTGGCCTCGGCTCCCCCACCCTGCTCCCTGCAAGCGGCGCCAAGGACCAGACAGGACAGAGAGCAAGAGGCAGAACAGCGGCAGTACGGGGCATTAAGTGGTGCCACTCCATCTCAGTCCCTGCCTCCCCACCCTCCTGTCATTCTTGATAGTCAATTGGCTAGTAAGTATAAAAGGTGGGGGGAAAAGTAGCAGTCTCATCTTCCCAAGAATATATGCTTCCGAGGAGGCATCAGACCTATGGGCTGTCTCATTTTAGCAGCACTTTGTACTGCTGTCAGTTTTCAAATCTAAGTCAGAATGTCTTACTTCAGCTACTAGTGTTTTTGAAAACTTGATTTTTCCCCTTGCTTATGCACGAAAAGGTTATTGCTTGAAGTTAGAGAAATCATAACTCCTTTGGAATTCACATAACTGAAAACAAATGAGCAGGACTAATTCTGTATCTAGTCAGGCACTGGAAAAATTACTGCAAGTTTGAAATTTGGATCACAGAAGGAAAGAAGCAAATGACCCTGCATGGCAACCTAGAAAAGCCACAATGCCTGACCCTTAAGGGTTCTGCACAGCATAATCTGTTCCATTACGGAGAGAACAGGACAGTGGGCTCACTGCTTAATAGTGGAATAAATGCAGACCGACCACACATGCAAATTAGCCACAAGTGTAATTATCACATAATTAACTAGTTATTCATGCAATAAATTTAGACCTGCCACACATGCAAAGTAATTATCACACGATAAAATTATCCAGCTATAAAACAGCCAACTAGCTATAAAGTTAGTGCGTGAAAATATGTAACAACTTTATAGCTGGTTTCTATCGAGCTTTAATTTGAACGTGTAGTCGGGCCCTAAGGCACACAAGGCACTGACAGACATGGGAAAGAAACAAAAGAAACCAAAACAAAAAAACCCCAAATAGTGCTTTACTGGAAAAGGAATTGCATTAGTTTGACCTGGCTCTCCAGCGTCTGTATAGATCAGGCATTTCAGTACGGCTTTTTGGCACTTTCATCTAAAGCTGATTCAACCAACTATTAGATAAAAGCATCAAAAAGTCCTGCTGAAGCACAGGATCTATACAGACATTGGGCAAGCTGGTTCAAATTACTGCGATGCTTCTTCTGGACATGTGCTACGTTCGACGCAGGGGTGCACCAAACTCAAAGTATAGCATTTTTTTCCTTCCACATCTGTGGAAGGAAGCAGCTAGAGTAGCTGAATTCTACCCTATAGGCCTAAATACTAAGGGAAAGTGTCTTTTCTTCAAAGCTGACCAGCATTATGCATACAGAACATATTAATCCCAGAGTGGTAGGTTTTACATTTTAAGCATTTCCTGTCTAGCTAATAATAATAATAAAAGTGAATGAAAAAGAAAAATCAAAAGTTTGAAAGAAAAGGAAAAAGAGAAACTAAACTCTACCAACAGGACGCGTCTCACGCAATAAAAAGCAAAAGCATCCGCACAGTCATTTTGAAGCTAACGTTCAAGGAATAACACTGTGGACTTGTGGATGCTACACCACCACTTGGAATCAAAAAAGTACAGGAAAAACGTAAATGATTTATTCATCAATTTACTAAGTACCCCAAACATAAAAGCGATATTAGAAGAACTCCGATTAACTCAGTGGGTTGGACTGGCAGACACAGGAACGAAAAGAAACTTTAATGTAAAAAATTCCCCTTTCTCTGGCAGTCATGCAGTCTTACCTTAAAATGGAACTAGGATACTAAAATAATTATGAATAAATATATACTTTATGCCTTCTCATTTTAAAAAGCGTATAAAAAAGAAAAATCACTAAATAAGTAAATTGCAGCACTCTTAACCCAAAGGCTGCATCAGCAAAAGCTTTCTAGTCATTCTTTTCAAGAGCTGAGACTCTCTGAACAGAGGGATCAGATGGATGGATTCCTTCCAGATCTTCTATTTCAACTGAACACAGATGAACTTTTTTGTTGTTGTCCTATACATCTTAATACAGGAGTCAGCCTGTGGCATGCATGCCACTAGTAGTGACACAGGCAGCTTCTGTATGCGGCAGGTAAGGCAGCTTCTGTATGCGGCATGCGGCAGGTAAGGGAGAGGGCAGGCAGGGCAGCAGCAGATAAGGTAGGAAACAGCGCAGCAGACTGGGCAGGGAGCACAGGGCAAAAAGCAGAACAGCAAGATTGGGCAAGGCAAAGGGATCAGGACTAATATTTGGGAAGGGTGCAGGGCCTATTTGTGGCATACCTGCTAAAAATGTTGCCCCCTAGTGCCTAAGTGGTCATCATTTCAATAAACCTATGATTCTCAACATGCCCTATATGGCATTCCATGTACAGGCATAGCCTTTTGGTCTCACCAATGCATGTACAGAATGAAGTACTCACGATACAAGACATGACCTTATAATCTACCTTTTTGCTATCTCCATCCTCAGTTTAGCCTTCAGCATAATTTACAGCAGTACCCTGGGAAATTTTGGCTATAAATCCTTCCAATTTTATACTGGAAAGTACCAGTGTCCAGCTATGCCAGTTTTGTGTCATTTAAATACCCTTCAGCTAGGAAATTCCCAGCTGCCTCAAAGACAGTTCTCTTTTCTTCAAGCTGCTGAAACACAAGAAGATAACTTATAAATTGAGACTAATTAAGGGTCCCAGGAGCCAGATATATGTCTAGACTCTTCTGAACAGTTGTAGCTCCTCCTGATATGTGACTAGTCTTCTTTTTCTTAGTCATTTTCTAGAAACCCGAGCCTTTAAGTATCATCTTTTAGAAACAAGATGTGTTGTGCAATAAAACAAAAATTACTGTAATTCACTGGGATTCTAAAGTACAAGAGAAAAATGGAGAAAAACAGCAATACTGAAAGAAAAGGAGGAAAAAAAGATCAACAGAAACATGCATTAAGAAACAACCTGCATTAGAGAAACTAGAGCAGAAAAATCCCCTGCAAGTGCAGAATTCAAAGTTTTTTTTCATTCTACTTCTTATCTAACATGAACAACAGTAATACCCAGGCAGAACTCCAGGATGGTGAAGTGAGGATGGCAAGAAAGATGTCCTTAGTTTAGATCAGAGGTTCCCAACCTCAGGTCGCAACCCAAATGAGGGTCGTGGGGGCAATGCCGGCAGTGCCACACATAAAGGATAAGCCGTGCCACGTGCCAGGGGTTCCCTCACCACCGGGCTGCTGCTGCTGCTCCACTTTGCTCCCAGCAGCGGGCCGCAGAAAAAAAAGGTTGGGAACCACTGGTTTAAATCAATGGGTCTCAACCATTTCAGACCTGAGAAACCCCTTGTTAGACTCAAGACACACTTCAAAAAATTCCAGCTTAGTTTTTACTTTTTTGACTACAGAAAAATAATAGAACAAATTTTTGTTGCAAGGAACTCAGAAAGACCACAAAAGTTGGGTTTCTTAACACTATGATTTCCTATTTGAAATCTCCTGGTTTAGTTTGTTTATTATGTTTGAACACCTAACAGTGAATGGCACCCTTGAAAGATCTCAAGGGACCCCAAAGTGCCACAGTACCCTGGCTGAACCCCAAGATGCTGTAGCACCATTTACAGAGGCTACTTATACACAGAACAAGTAAATGTTCTATTTAATTTTATAAAAGCTAATTAAAACGCCTTTTTTTTTTTTTTCAAACTTACCTAAATGTAGCAGTGTAAACTGTGCTGCCAATTCTTTTGCATCTTCTAGTGTTGTGCAAAGTTTGTCTGGCATGAAATAACTCTGGGAACCATTTGCAATGCTAGGCATCACTATCTTGTAAACCAAGAGTATTTTTCCATCCTGACTTGTTGTTGAATACAAGTAGTATTCTGGAGGCACCCAGTTATTCTTGTTGCAGTAATAATCTAAATGCATTACTGCAGAATTGAAGTGGTTGGCTTTTAAAGAATACATGCTAATTGGAGTAAGCTTTGTTCCAGGGAAAAATGGATAAGTACACCTTTCAAGTTCAGGGGTGGTTGGACTGTGCTGACCATTAAGGCGAATGGTAAGACTTGCTGGTTTTCCTAAAGATTTTTGATGTCCATCTTCTTTGTTAGCAAACACTAGGAGAGTCTCAGAGTTTGGACTAATCTGACCATTAAGATGTTGTCTCCAAGTGCCTTCCTTGTTGACTGGTTTTGCCAGTGTTACTTCAATACTAGCTCCATCAATACATTTTCCATTCATTACAGACATAGCAGCAACTGCATCCTCTCGGTTGAAGAAGTGAACAAAAGCATAGTCTCTCAGTTTCTTTACACGTTCAACTGCTCCTGGCTTGAATTTGTTAAATTCTGCTTTAATTGTATCCTCCGTAGTAGAGATCATTAAGTTTCTTACATACAACACTTTAACTTTCTGCATCGTTTCTTCATCAACTTCTTTCTCTGGGTCTGCCCAGTCTACTTGAATAGTATGGCCCCATAGCTGAAATGTCCCTATGGTAAAAAAAGATTACACTTAAAAGAAAGACAATACAATTTACATTAACAATTCCTCAAAAAAGCTAAATACTAAATAATGCAGTGTTATTTATTATAAATGTGAACGTTAAATGTTTATATGCAATCATTTACCTGACTAAATAAATTGGGTATTACTTAAAATTATTTAAAAGGTCAATAAAAATAAAACCTTTGCAAA
Source organism: Alligator mississippiensis (assembly GCF_030867095.1). Classification (NCBI taxonomy): domain Eukaryota; kingdom Metazoa; phylum Chordata; order Crocodylia; family Alligatoridae; genus Alligator; species Alligator mississippiensis. Next base: position 94,428,199 of record NC_081825.1, read on the forward strand.
AAAAACAAGTAATCTGAACTCGGTTTGCTTTTATTAATCACGACAACATGTGCCAGTTTTGTTAAAGATGACTGATTTAATGAAATGTGTGTGGTTCTATTGCAAAGAATCATAAAATTTGATAGTGGTTATATAATGTATTTCACACCACGCTGATACCTGAAAAAAACAGTAATGAATGTGTCAATTAGGATTAGTGTGAATTCTATTTAATTCAATGAAATGGGTAACACTATGTTAAGGAAATAAACATCTTGAGTATCAGACTTTTTTGTATATTTGAAATGTGGCTGCTTTATTTCTTTTAAAAAAAGATTATTCAGATTTTTTTAAAAATGTTACTTCTTGTCTGTGCCTGACAGAAGGCTTTGGGTGAAATCCTAGTTCCTATGAATTTGAGTTTTGTTACTGATTGCAATGGAGGCATGATTTCACACCCTGCTTTTGTGGTGTTATCTTTCTTTTGCTTGTTTTGCTTCTGCAGCTGTGCCATCTTCCTCTTCCTTCTTATTGCCTTTTACTTCTACTCACTCCTTTCCTCTCTCCCTAACCCCAGCTTCTGCTAATTCCTTTCTTATCTACGTTCATCCTTTTCTTCCCTTCCTTTTTCTCAGCCTTATTAACAGCTTCAAATCAAGAAAAAAAATCCCTATTCAGATCACACATCTACCTCTGACTTGCATCAAATAAAGAAGGTAATGGATTAAAAAAAATCCTTATTAAAAACCACTCCAGTGAACTTAAGCTAAAATTAGCTAATGCTTTCTCTTTTATTTTTTTTCTAAATATAGGTCCATATCTTTTGAACCATTATTCTACTCAAAGAAACAAAGAGAGCATTATTATTTGCTCTTTGAAAATATTAATATGCAGGAAACTGGTACGCAAGGGAAAGCTGGGTGCTTGCATGTACAAATATGCATTTGGATGCAAATTGAACTGTTACATGCCCAGTTAATTGTCTTTGTACAAGCATATATACAGTCACACATTTTCAGCACAGCTTAGAATACGTTTTGAAAATATATTTTAAAATTTCTTGAAACATACTCATTCCTCATACAGCAAAAATTCATTGTCCTCTTTGGATCCATGACAAAAGTGGGACAATTTAATATTTCTCACAATACTATGAAGCACAAAATCTTTTCTGTAAAAATCACAGATCTAAGATTGGAGACATGAATGCATATTTGATTTTAAAGTTTCACATATAATAATAAAATTGGAGTTTTACCTGGGATTAATCTCCTTCTAGCCATAGCAGCAGCTCTGTGAGACTCGTATTCTACAAAGGCAAAGCCACGGTTTTTAGTTTTGTCAGTGGCACTTGGATAAACAATAACATCCACCACACCTTCTGTAACTTTCTTCATTTCATCCAAGATTTCTTCTTTCTTTTTTTCTTTCGGAATGCCTCCAATAAATAATCTGCAGTTGTCCAAGCTTACGCAGACACCAATAAATTTCCCTGGACGAATTTCATAATTATTAAGAATCCTGATGGCTAGTTGTGCTTCTTCTTTAGTCGTATACATCACAAAAGCATATCCTCGATTCTCACCACTAAACTCCATCATCAGTCTGAATTCATAAATCTTTCCAGCTCTCTCAAAAACAGGGACTAATTCATCTTCATACATATCACGAGGAATCTTTCCCACAAAAACTTCACAACCCCGGGGTGGGGGAGGACCTTCCCAACCTTAAAATAAATTTTCCATCAATGCATTAATGAACTTTCATGCAATCTTTTTTCAGAATTTGTAAAAAAAAAAAAAAAAAAAAAAAAAAAAAAAATCAAACAAGAATTCTCATATAATAATAATGTACAGGATGCATCGACTTACCTATTAAGTCTTCTTATTTTCAAACTTTGAAAATAAGAGAAGACTCTTATTATCCCAATTTTATCTTAAAAAAGACAAATATGAACTCACCTATGCCCATAATTGCCATAAATTAAACTTAAAAGCAATTTTACTACAATTCAGAGGATAATTCTAAAAAGAAGTATTTCAAAGCTAAATTACAGTCATTATGCTTTGTGTAAAAGAAGTTCATTTTTAAGCTATGATCTACTGTAACTATACATCTCAGAACACAAAAAAAGAGACAGCAGAAAGCAATCCAAACCTTTGTCAGATGACAGCTTAGATAAAGCTGTCAAATACTTCCAGATATATCCTACCAGAAGATACAGAAATTAACCGTCTCTTTTGCTATGTTTACTTTGTTTGTTTAGTGTCTATTTCAGAAATAAAACATTTTCAGTTTCTCTTGCATTAGTTATGTATACATTCAGATATTTAAAACTTACAGAATCACTAGGAAATTCTTTTTTCTTCTTTTTTTGCCTAACGAAGCCATAGTAAACTCAAAGATCTAGGTCAGGAACCTGAAGAAATTGAAACATTGCATGCAAAGAGCCTGACAGAAACATGTCTGAGATGCTACTTCTGCATAACAATGCTCACCCATACACCAGCTTGCACACCCACAGAGTCAATAGAGTCAATCTCCTTGTTTGAATGGACTATGCTGCCCATGTGTTGGTTCCTTCACATGGCCTAGAAGATGAAGGATGGATTATGAGGGCAATATTTTCAGGATAACAGCAAAGGGCTGGACACTGTGCGACAAGGATGCACAAAAACAAGGACTTCTGCTTTGTTGCGCTACGTGTCCTTGTTCACAGACGGAATAAGGCCACTGATGGAGAAAGATATGCCACTGAAAAATAGCTGTGTATTCAGCAATGATGTACAAATTTTCCATGCAAGTTTAATTTTTTTTCAGTAATATATGGCTGAGGAAAAAAATGGGAGTCATTACTTTTTGATTGATCCTTGTAGATAACAAGGCACATATGTACTTACACTCCCTATTAAAACTACCAAGGAGCAGATTTCCCATTTCTTGAAGCCTTCACTTTTCTGAAGACAAACAGTACCAAAACAATTTGTCTGGCTTAATACAGCAGTAATTTAGTGGAATGGACATACCAAGGAGTATATTAGATGACCTAGTGGTCTAGCTTTGAACCCCATGAATCTATGAGGTATTCTATTATCTTAAAACACAATTATCCAAAACCAATTATTATTTGGGTTCTCTGGTACATGATGCACCAAAATACTTATGTTCTGAAAACAGAACTTAGAGACATTTCCAAAAATATTTATCTGTACTGAAAGGAGATAAAAGGAATCAAGATAAAATAGAACCTCTTCCACAGAATCGTGTCGAATTAACTACTCCTCCTGCATCTCCATCTCAGTTCACACTTGATTATTCAAACTGAATTAACATATGCAGCCATTCGTTTCATTTTTATCCCTTTATTACTTCTAAATTCTCAATCTTACACAAGACCATTATTCATACTTTTTACTTGGCTGCTTAACTACAATTATTCGTTAGACAGTTCTGTCCACAATTGCATAGAAACTAAAAGAATCTGCATGGTTCTCTTTCTGAATATACTCTAAAAAAAAATGGCTGATACTGGATATGTTTAGCTAGTTTACCCTTCTTCAGAGATAGTAGAAAATGCTGCTGCTCCATTTGTTTGTTTTCAAAAAAATAAAGCTACAAAATCTACCAAAATGTATTGCTCGTTTTGCTTTTTCAAAACGAGTAAAACAACCTAATGGCATATTTCAAAACATTCCATACTGTACAGAAAATTCAGGTTATCCCACATCTCCCACAGAATTATTTGTGCATCCTAAAATTCCTTGACATTGACACCTGAGATTACCAGATACTCAGTGTTAATGCATTTTACATTTGACTCTTTTAATGGCTGCAATTTTAGAGCTGTTGTTGGTGCCAAAGGGCTAAAGCTGCATTTAAAAAGGTTTCATGTGAGCAAAGCCAAAACTACACTGCTAGCAGCATCTATGGGCACTTTCACTGGTCAGCCTAGTATTACACAACAACTAGGAACTATAGTAAAATATATACTATATTCAGAGTCTGAAAGAATAGATCACTGTGTCAAATGCAATTCAGTTACGTTGTTCCCTTCTGTTTGTATATCATGGTACTGACATTGTTTTGATGAATGTATTTCCACTATGGCTGAACATACAAACTCTTTTCTTTTTTTAAAGCCAAATTTGCATTACATCCATTTTTGTAAGTATATTTTTCAACACATGCAAGTTATGTCCTATTTCTTTGACCGGGTGAATTATACTTACTCTACTTAAGAATATAATTTAAGTTTGTTTCTAAAATGAGTCGCTGAGGGCTGAACAAAGACTTTAACTGCTCTTTGTCCTATCTGTATGTTTGTTATTCTAAATGTGTATGAACTAATTTTGCAACAGTATTTATTTTGGTTTGTAGGTATTACAAAGTGAGAAATTCAGTTTTGCTACGCTTTAAAAACAAGGCCAGATACAAAACAAAAAAAAGAAAAAATCCAACCAAGAAAATGTTCACGAAAGAGCTCAGGAAATTAAATACTACTGCCACTACATCCTACATTAAAATGCATATAATTGATGCATGACTCGATCTTATGCCATTCAAAAAAATGTAATTCTCTGCTATCAAATAAAATGAAAACCATTATCAGGCACAAAAAATAAGCTGTTTTGACAGTTTGTCTTCATTGCCATATTAGCTAACCCAAATCCAGAATACCTACAAAAAGCTTCTAGCCTATGCTGTGAAGATAAGCCAAAGCCAAGCCTTCTATGCATAAATGCGTTTCCATTACTCCCTTAATTTTATTAATAGCATTTAGATTTTAGTCTTTCGATTTTTATTATTCTAGAAATTCTATTTGTCCCAATGAGAAATTCTGCATTCTTCTTAGGTGATAGGGAAATATAACACACAACTTTCATTGTGACTTAAAAATAATCAAATTTGAGGCAAATCAGTAAAAAAACTAGTTATACTGGTTTAAAAAAATGAAATGTTATAATGCCTACCAGAATTCCTTGTTTTTTTGCAATAGCTCTATGCAAAAAAACCCAAAACAAAACAAAAAAACAACAGCCAAATTATACAATATTAGTAAAGTAATTATTGGATCCAAAAAAGCAGCTGTGAAGTTAGGAAGTTAATAAGGAACTTAGGAAAACATGCACAAGTTAAGGTCGTTTTCCTTAATGTTCTCTCAGTCACATTGCAAATATGGAGTATTTTCAAACTGCCATTTTGTCTGTTATATGTCAACTTTAAAAACTTTAACAAATTTAACTCACAGCAGAATTTGTCCTGACATTCATATACTCACCTGGTGGAGGACCACCAAATTTTCTTTGTCCATTTTCCTGAACCATGCTGTAGCCAGTCTTTTCCATTAAAGCCAGCAAAGCAGCTTCATTCTGAGTACCAATACGGATTTTACCACATCCATTAACTGTATCTGTATTTTCTTCATGCATATCTGCAGTGTCTTCAACCAAACATTAAAATATCATTCCACATTCACAGAATTTCAAAATTATGCATCCAAAATAGCAACCAAAATTTTGCTAGGAATAATTCTATATTAGTTTAGTTTCTATCTCATGGAAGAGCCCAGGCCTGTAGTTATTGCTGTCCGTGTATTAACTCCCAATCTTAGTCCCACATTTATCAAATCAGAACTATGCATCAAAATTAAAATACACTCAGCAGCTATTAATTATAGCTTTTCAAGCTCAGAATTTGTCTTATTATGGATTAATGTTCAACGAACATTAGCCCAATTTCCATGCAAAATTTCCATTTGAGTGTAAGAGTAGCTCCAGTCATAAATCCTTAGACATCTAAGGAACAAGGACTATTGTCTGAGATTTTAACCTGTCCAATTTATCCTATCAAGTGTTGCTTTGAAAGCAATTTTAAAACAAAAATATGTAATTAGACCATTCAGAAATTCCTACTGTAACCACTTAAGAAGTGTGATAGCAAAATCAGTGTTATGATGTGCTAAAACTGATGTGCTAAAATTAAGCAGTATTGAGAGACAAAATAATAGGGGCTTCTTAATTTCACATGGATGCCAGGAGAATTGGAAGACATAAAGGAACAAGCCTCATTATCATGCCTGCTACACCCTCACCCAAGATTATCTACTAAGTAATAATCCTCCTGGTGCTGATGATGACCTAAGGGCAGTTCAAAATAAAAAAACAAATCCTGTTTCACCTATTAGGCAGCTAAGTGGACTTTGACATCTAGGATCATCCTATTCTATCCTGTTCACATCCCTGAAAAAACCCTACTTTTATAACACACTATCACCCTAGCCTTAAAACTAAGTTACAGAAAACTTAAAGAAGGAAAAGTCATCCACCGTTTGCATTAACTGTTTTTCAAGGACTCAAGAGAAGAGAAAATAAGTTAGCTAACAGGCGGAATAGGATCCGACCAAAAGTCTTAAGTAGAAACCGGGGTTCAAGTTTGCCAGGTCTTAGAATAAGTCTGGGTAACAATACACGTGGTGCTTCTCTTCCTCCAGCAGCAATGTTGCAAACAGGAGCCAGCAACAGAAACAAAAATTGCATTTTCTATTTTTGCAGATTTTTTCTCCTTTTTTACATGTCCGTCTTCAAGGAAGCAGGATGTAACTCTAGCTGTAATCAACACTAGCCCATCTAAACTAATGTTTTCTCCTTTCTCCAAAGAGAAAAGTATCACTTAAAACATTGTGGACACAGAAAGACTTCCTTTTACCACTAAAGTAAAAGGGAAACTGGGTATCATTAAAAATGAATTTTTAATCAATACTTAGTATTTCAAACGTTACCTGTTCCTTTCTTGCTTTTTTTTTTCTAGTTTTATTAGAAATCAAATATAACAATGATTCTTTACTATGGGGCTAAACAGGCCTGAGTTTTATTGCTTGAAACCCCAACTCCTGCTTAACCGTGTAATGTTGTGTAATGAGTATTGTAAATACTCTGATTCTCTAAGCCCATTGATTCCCTTAACACAATTTAGCAAATCAGGCAGGAGCAAGATTTTTGGAGCAAGGCTATAGAACAAGTGGTCATGGTTCATCTGCCAGCCAAAAGACTGACAAACTAGATATCTTGTATTCTGAGAATATCAACAGAAACTGAATTTTCCCCTTTCTACTACATCATAATTCCTCCCCTTTCTTCTACTGCGTAATTCCTCCCCCTTCTTACATGTTTTCTCAGAAATGGAAAAGTAACCACCACTCTTAACCTAGTCAATTTAAAATTTAAAGGACTGTTTGACAGAATAAGCATCTAATATCTCCTCATGGCAGAGACCTGATAAGTTTTTATAATGCTTGTTTTGAATAACCACTCTATTTCAAAATGGTTTACACTTTGTTTTGCTTCTTCCTTTCATGTATCCTAATTAACAGATTTCCAAGCCTTGGTATGGATTATCTACTGTGTTTTCCATGGGACTAGTAGGCCAACTATACTCAAACAACAAGCCTTGTTTAATAGTGTACAGTGACAGGATTTTGTTAATATCTCTGCCTTTCTGGGACCTCTTATTCCACCGAAATTGCCACAACAGGACCATTATCTCTTATAACAGTATGATGGAATACAATCAACCTTGTATATTTCCTTAATCAAAAGTTTATGATACTGTAGTTACCTATAATAGCAGGAGACTGGATATGAACAAGGGGGATCCTTTCACTTGTACAAAATCCTTTTTTTTTTTTTTTAAATGGAGAACTCAAAATAAGAGCATTATTTCTGTTGGAATGAGTACACCTTTTTACCCAAAACCCAACACACAGTTTATTAATTGCTTGACCAAAAAGCATGGGCAGAAAGTTTAAGAAAATATGAATAATATACATAACATACTCCATGTTACATAGATCACAACCAAAATAGCTTAACACAAACCATAGGTAACATTTTTTATTACTGTTCATCCATCCCTCCCCATTCCATTGCAGTATGATCATCAAGAGGACAGGAAACGAAACCATTCAGGGTCAGACTGATCGCTATATTTGGGATTAGGATGGATTTTTATGGCATGATCAGATTGGTATAGTCTGTCGAGGTTTTTACTTTCCTCTGTAACAAGGGGTATGCATGGCCCTCTACCTAGGACCATCTCAGTGTATATTAACTACCTTTTGTAGAACCATGGCTGCTGCAGTCATAGAAAATTAATGATGGAAGGGACCTCAAGAGGTCATCTAGTCCAATCCCCTGCTCAAGGTCCCCCTGCTTTACCTGTGGCAGATTAAGGTGTTACAGCCTGTGTTGTGTCAGAGTTGCCAGTGGTTTTCCAAAAAGTTTAGATTGTGGAGTCACATGGGATGGTTTGGGTAGAGATGATCCTGTCTCAGGCAGGGGGTTGGACTCGATGACCTCTGGAGGTCCCCTCCAGCCCGACTTCTCTACCACTCTATGACTATGAAAGCAGATCAGTGTTGGCAATTACGGGCCAGCAACGACGGTCATGATGGCAGCAGGACCTCCACGCAGCACCAGTGACCATTTCTTCTCTAGGAATGAGTTATATTCAATGTTGCCAGGTCTATGATAATTAATCATATTTGTATGATAAGTTTCAACCCTTGTAAGTTGTATGATCAATAACAGTAAGTATTCAAAATGTACAATAATCTGAGGCAGCCTACTTGCCTCCAAAAAAAGAAATGGTTTCAACTTTGATGACCTACAGCTTTTATAAACATACATTTTTATCCAGGGATGAGCCGGAGAAGACTCGATTAATTGAATGTGCCCTGCCTGCAAGCTGACGCGCACTGTGCCACAGCGCATGCAGTTGTATAATGGCGAAATCCGTATCAGCGTGCAGAAAATGGCAGCAGTCCACATCTGAAATAAAATGCCTCCAATGTATTTTAGTTCAAAAGCGCACCACCACCATTTCCTCAGCGCCGATGCACATTTTGACACTTTATTTTTTTTTTAAAGAAAAATTTCATGTTCCAAGCCAAATCAAGTCCAAATCTGAGTCAGTCCAGAACCATAAGTGGCCCAACAACCGGCAAACATCTGAAGCCCCTGGTGGGGTTGGAGGATACTTTCAGTCTTTTAGCAGGCATCCTATGTGCAGGCCCAAGCCCAGAGGCTTGGGTTTGGATGCCCCCAACTTTCACCTGCCCTCAGTCATACCGCTGCAGAAGCAAACTCAGGAGCCTCTCATTTCCATAAAGTAGGCTTTAAGCCCAAACACCTCAGCAGGTACTAAACCAGGCCAGAAGAGCAGTTATACCCACGAACGTTTAAGAAAAACTGCTTCATGGACCCAGACACATGGCGTTTCCCGTCACTGCATGCACTGCCGTGCTGGGTGCTTTTCAAAGCCCCTGCTGCTGCAGCATGTGCGTGTGTACAGATGTCCCCAGCTTTCACTCACCCTCTTGACTTACAGTGAGCAATATCAAATAAATAATCAGACGACTTATCTGTGTATGCATTTGCACATTTTTCTTAGTGTATGATAACTTTTCAGCAAATATGAACGTTGAGCTCCCAATACCATCATTTCATCTTTAAGACCTGGCACCACTAGTTACATTTACCGTGCTTCCCAGCCACCAAATTAGGGCTGCGGAGAAGAAACAGCGGCCTGACTCCCCAGCAAATGCGTGCGTCTCAAGGCCCACGGGGCAGGTAAGAGACACACTAATGGGCCCACGGCTGGCTCCAGGCAGGAGAGGAGTCGACTGGGACCTGCGGGGAAGAGAGAGAGAAAGGAGGGGAGGTCACTTCAGTGCGGCGCAGAGGGAAGGGCCAGCTGGGCCACGGGCAGCGGCGCCCGCCGGCTTCAAACGGCCCGGCGGTTGCCCTGGGACCGTTGCACGAGCCGTTTAACGGCTGCTCTCCCCGCGCTCCAGGGGCAGCGGTCGGGGGCCGAGGGGCAGGCAAGGACGCTCGGGCGGGACACGCCGCCGCACCACGCCGCGCCGCGCCTCACCCGCCGCCGTCCCCGGGCCCCGCACGTGGCACTGGCGCTGCTGGCGGGCCGCCGCCACTGGCTCTGTAGCCCGCCAGGGAGAGGGAGGGCACTGATAACGTCGACGACCAATCAGAGCGCGGACGTTGGCGGAGGGGGCGGGGCCAACTGGCGGTCAGGGGCGGGACGAGGCAATTGGGGGAGGCGCTGCCACGTGCGGGCGCGACTTGTTGACGCCTCCCGCTTCGCCTTGGAAAAGCGGCTCCTGTTGCACGACCTGGGCGCTGCGGGGCACTCTCGCGGCTCACGTCAGCAACGAGCAATGGGCCGGGGCTGCCCGGAAGGGGCCGCAGCACCCTGAGTGCCTGTGGGCGGCGCCACACAGGGTTAGCGGGGCTAGGGGCGCGCACGAAGCTGGGAGTAGCGCAGAGGTTTCAAACAGGAATCGAGAGTTAAAGCCCGCGGCCCTGTGAGAGGCTTTTTGGAGGTCTTGGCCACCGAAGAACTGGCCCTAGCAGGCCGGAAAACAAATGCAGATGAAGAGACAGGGAGCTCTGGTCTCACGAGCGCTGCCTTCAGACATGCCTTGAGTCTCAAAATGTTGAGAATAGCTGCCATAGGTGCTGGGGTTGAGGAGCTGGCGTGGGGAATCCACCCCCGTGGCTTTTCTTCCTGGTTTTAAATTCATGCCAGGCAGCCCAGCGTTTATTTTACAGCACCTCCGCCATTCCAATGAGTTCACCCCTCTCCCCCAACCGTACACGCATTGCCCAGTTATTCATGAAATGTGGTCTGCACCGCACATCTTACATCCGCTTTGATTGAAACTGATGTGGTCGATGATCATCACTTCTTAGGCTGAATTTCTCAGTTCAGGTGCCCAGGCGTGAGACCTCCAGAAGAGGGAACTGGTGTATATAACGTCCAGACATAAAACATAGGCCATGTTAGCTCAGTCTCAATTGCTAACTGATAGGAAGTTCTGTATGCCATGGTTGCCCTTGCTATTTTATGGTATGCTAGGTTTATTGCTTTCTAATTAGAAAAAAAAAAAGCTTCCTTTGGGTTTTGTAGATGTGATGTCTTGTTGACAGGTGTTGGGTTGTACCACACATTTCTGGAATATTCCTGTCTGCTGCTTGTAGCATACAGGACTTGGATTGCTTTTCTTTAAACAGTAAAGCAATGCCACACATATCTTGAAATCTACAGCTACAAGATAGAGTCAACGAATCATACAAATCTGTTGTGAGATTTTGTTTTAAAGACAGCTTGAGTTAAAGGATCAAACAGGTCACAACAGTGTTCTAAAAATGTATAACTATTTCATGGTGAATATCTGCATCAGAACTAAACAGAATCCTCAACCAAACAGCTTACTCAGCCATATTTTTATTAATCAGTTTTAAAGTTCATTAGTTCAAATTCTTGATACAGTTGTGTACTTTTATGAAATAAACCCAATTCTCATCATCTGCCATTCCTTCCCCACCCGCTCCTCTTTAACATTCTCACTTTCTCCTTCCTTTGTTTCTATTCCTTCTTTTTCCTACTTGTTAGGCCTTTCAGAGAGATGCTGCAGTTCTCCCTCCTCTCACTGGTCAGTGGCCAACCTTCAAACAACAAACTGTAGTAGCAGAAAGGTAGTTGAACTTCTGTGTCCATCTCTAGGGGAGTCTACCAGGTAGGACAGCTGTTTGTACATACATACCTGTGCACTAGAAACAAGAACAAAATCACACTAAAGCCATTTTTTAACTCCACTAGTTTTGATGGAGGATTACTTGGTGGATGAATAAAGAAAGCTCCAGTTAAGAAAAACAGCCTTATTTGGTAAAGTGCATAACCCTTTGGCTTTAAGTGCTTTGCCCAATAAGGACTTTAGTGCAGTTGTTTGAATGCTTAGGCTTGATGAGCTTAGACATGTGCAAAGAGGCCATTTTATGAAGGAGTCATTTGCTCTCTGCAAAATGTATTTAGTACAGAGATTAGCTAGAAATGTTATTGAAATAATCTGTAAATGAATGGCATATCTGCAGGTCAGTAACTCTCACTGATACTAGCAGGCCCTAAATTAGTTACCAACAGATCTGTCACGTTTGTTTAATTACTTTCACTGATCTAAGGTGTGTGCAATATAGGTAGACTATTGCAGGTACTTGAGATCTTACCCCATGTATTTTACTTCATTGTATCAATAAGACAGTGGCTTTTCTTTTCCTTGCAGTAGAGTCCAGGGCATATGATTCTCCAGTGAATATGTAAGAAGCAAGGTAAAAGATACTGGGTCACCTACATGTAAAATCAGCCACTGCACATGAAAGCATACATATAGTCATTCCCAGTATCTTTTACCTTGCTTCTCACATATCCGCATCACACAAAAAAGTGCAATTAGGCTAATGCAAAGTAAAATAGACTACTGTGCATTAAGCATCACTTTAAAACTGTGCGCATTAGGCAGCCTAATGCGTGTTTCTTTAGTACCTCACATTGGAAGTACTAAAGATGTGTACATGTGCCCACTGCCAAACAAACTTTGCTTCTTTTTTTCTTTGTCAGTTATTTTTACTAACTATAACAAAGGTCCTCAGCATTTTTTAACATCCATTCTGTACTATTGGAATGTCAGCAAGTCTCAACATATATTTTCCTAGAGTAGACTGTTAGTACAATTGTAATGCACTTTAATAAAAACATACATATTTTCCAGTAAATTTTAATATGGCCTGAAGCTAAAAGAGAGGGTAAGGTAGCCTTTCTTCTCCCTGACACATCTGATATGAAGGTAGTGCAAATAGTTTAAAAGGAAGCAGACAGCCTTTGAAGTTTAGACAAAAGTCTACAGAAAACAGACATAATGTGATGGTGAATCTAATTATAGTAAGCTGTCTAAAAAGAAACTTAATTTCAGTCAATCAATACGTTTGATTTAGGTTCCATTTAACAAGTAGGTACAAATGTCTTGTTAGTGGAATCCTCTTAAGGAAGGCAGTAATACTGCCTCTAGGGTCTTTCTTACAGCATGCCTTTACTTTTGTTCAGTTTTCTTCTTTAAAAGAGTAGTTTTTAATGATCAAGTATGGAAATCAGATATTATTAAAAGAGAAATTAGAAAAAAATATTTAAGGATTTATCTTTTAGTGTGATTGAGTACCTATTCACCAAGTTAGGGACATATATGCTAAGAATGGGAATGGGCTATTAATTGTAACCTATATATGTGAAGGAAATATGTAAATAGATCCTGGGGTAAATTCTGCACTCACTTATATGAGTGGAATTCAGAGTAACTTCACTAAGGGAAATGGAGTTACTTCAGATTTATGCTGATATAACTGAGTGCAGAATTTGATCCTGTAGCTTTACTTCAGGAAGAAGTGGGACTTTTAAAAAATCCATCTATAAGTTGTCAAAGATGTTATAAGTCTGACCGTGTTATTTTTCAACTGCAATATTCAGCTTCATCACTCTGATGTTCAGCCTCTTATCAGCATGCTGGACACTGCTGGCTTCTGTATTTATCTGGGATTTATGACACCTGTTAGATATTGCCACCTTGTCTACCTGCCTTAAACACCTCTTATCCCTATAGTCAAGCAATACCTTTGATCTATCAATAAAAGCAGTCACTGTTTTCTGAAAATGCAACTGACAGAAGCAAAGCAGCAGATTTAAACAACTGGAAAAAGTAAAAAAGAAAAGGGATGATGAAGAGAAAAGAAAATGAAAGCCAGAAAATAAGAGGGAAGAAGGACAGAAAGGAGGAAAATGAGCTAAAGAAATAAGGAAATAGGAATGCCTTTATTTAGCTACTTTCTGTGCATTTTTTGCTTCTTTATGGTTATAGAATGATTTTACTTCTTCTATTTATTTTTTAATATTAGACATTTTAAATGAAGTTCTAAATGGTTGATGTATGACATTTTCTCCATTTCTGTACAGTGGCTATTACACCTATTTGCCTACTTTTTAGTGCTTTGTGTGAGATTCCAAACTTAAAAGCCCTTGAAGTAAAAGTCTTTCCCCCACTACATATGTACAGCATAAACAACTTCAAAATACTCTTTCTTCTAATGTCCCACCAATGTATCTCAGAATTTGCTGTAGAGGTCACAGCTAAATAATATAAGGTAGTTAGGTCTCATTTACTATTTAGCTTTACCTTTCTGAGATTGTCAAAAAGGATTTCACTTAATGCTGTTGTGAACGTTTTGTAATGTGCTTACCAAAAACTATACAGAGGCCACCAACTCATTCAAATAAAAACAAACAGACTATAGTTTGGAATGACCAGGATCAGATCCTAGCTGACCTTGATTTAGCTAGAAGCTTGCTTCAGAGGCTAAATATCTGATATTGCATTGCCCACTGAGCATTCAGTCATTATGCAATAGAACATATTCAATTAGTTACTGGAAAATGGGATTTAACATTCCCTCCTCTTACACTGGAGTTTATTGCTGAAATACTTAAAATGTCTCAACAGGGAGTTGGAGAATAGTAAGCAGTGATACTGTTATCTTTTGGGGAAGTAAATAGAAAATCATCCTTAGGGTCCTAGTACTTGACTTAAATTTCAGGTAATTTAAATAGCTGTTAAATAGGTGTCGAGTCTGAAAGTCTTGAAAACCTTAAGGTTGATGATGTCAGCTATGGTTAGTTATAAAACTGGTGCCTCCTTGCCCAAGGCTTTTTATATCTCTGTGGTAGTTTGGAAGGCATAGTCCTAAATTCATGGATGGAAGTAAGAGTCTAAATCAGTGTAACTTGCACATTTTTCTTGTTCCTTAACTTGTCATACATAGTAATTGCTGTTCATAAAAAGCCTAATTATTCAATTAAAACTGGTGGTAAAGAGAATTATGAAGATGCACAACTGTAGGCAGCAGCAAAGAAGACAGAGTAAAGTAAAAGTAAGTTGTCCATATACCATAATGTCTGCTTTAGGTCTTCAAGAAGATATTACAGAAAATAGAGATCAAAGAAATCTAGAGAAACTTCAAAAAGTCCTGGACATTTCCCCTTCAAATTTTAATCATGTTAAATTTGCTGTTTCTAGAATCAAAAATTATTTCTTAATTAAATCAATTGCAATCATGGGCTTTTCTGTATAGGCAGGGGTAGACCATCAGGATGGGATTTTAATTATAAATGTTTTGCTGTGACACTAAAACTGTAATAGATATAATTTCCAAGATAGCCACTAGGTGGGGATATGCTATTTAAAAAGGAGACGTTTATAACATTTCGGAATTTTGATTTTAAGGAAACTGCAATATTTTTCTGTAGCCTTTGGAAAAACAATTCAAATAGCCAGTGCAAAATGTAGTCATAACCAATGATTTACGCAATGGTCTCTAAGGTTGACAGCCACAAGACACATTTTGAGAAGCTCCCTGATAAACTACAATGATTGCTGCTTTTAGTGTCAACAACAAGACTTTTCATGTGGACCAAAATACTGGTAACTTCAGCCAACATTAGTATGTGCAGGCAGATGCTTGTAACTTTGTGGTGTGGATTAATGTAAAAAAAGTTTACTTGATCAATCTTCGCATAGTTTCAGCTGGGGATGGATGAACTTAGTTTCTTCAGACCATTTTATTATTTGTTCAACAAGGATGGTTTTGTCATTCATGCGGTGCTTCACACAATGGGATGTAGATCCATAACTGATGCTCCCAGACAACAAGCACCATTCAAATTTATTATTTTTAGAAGTGGTAGTAGTAGTGGTAATATTATTATTATAGATTTGAATGTTTAAGTTGAATTGGAACAATACTGGGTTCAGATTCCATCTGAGAGAAAGTATTTAAAAAGGGGAGTAGAGGGGTGCATGCTGAAAGGGAGGTGAGAAGAGAGAGTAAGGACCAAAAATAAAAAACAGAAACAACAGAAAATACTGATGTTAAAAATTAGAACAGTCAGAGTTGGGAAAATACATTAGAACTACAAGTTAGGAAATAGAAAGGAGTTGGTGTGGGGAAGAAATTTAATTAAATGGAATTTCATTTTACAAGCATTATAAAATCACCAATATGAACCAGGCCACCTTTTCTGGGGCTCTTTGCTTCTAGTGAATGCTTCTTTTATAAAACACACTTTTTTTTTTCTTTTTGTACTTACATTTAATCAACCTTGACAAGAGGGAGAGAAAAAAAGAACATGGATTTAAATTACAGGAGAAAAGTGTCTACAAACTTAAACTCATTGACTTTTTAAAGAATCTAGAAATTGGGAATCTGCCCTGGATTTCTGGAATTTCACATTTAATACAGCATCTGTCCAGAATGCTTTGGTAATATTAAGAGTATTTTAGATGCCAGATGTGATTATTCTGGCAAAATACATGTTTTTGTAATTTGTCAGAACTTTTTCACAGCTTATTTTTATTACATGTATACAGAAAGCCAAATTTGTCAGTGGTGATATCCAGCTGTGTGCAACTCCACTGAAGTTGCGGCTTTAGCATAAGGGTGGCCAAACCAGGACTTTTGAGCCATTTGTAACTCCCAGAAAATTGAAATGCAGCTTCTGAAGAAAGAGAAGCTATGGGTAATATGCACTGACTGTTGACTTTGAGGCACACATATATCAAAAGTTGTGTGTTCTGCAACTCTTGGTCACCTCAAGATCTTGGTTTGTAGCAAGAAGAATTGGGAAGTTTGGCAACCTTTCTTTAGTCAATGTTGAATTGGCTTCAGAGGGTACATCCCCATAAGCAGGAACCCACTCTGGCACATGACAAGTTACCCTGGGGGGTAGGGGGTGCTAGCCAGTTTCACCTTGGGGAGAAGTTGGATAAGCGTTAGTCTGCTTTCCCACCTATACTTAGGTACCTATTGTGGGTACCTACGTTTGAAGAGTTGCTAATATGTCTACTCCTTATTAAAGGATAAAATCACGTTATATTGCTCCACAATAATTGTGTTTTAAAGATAAAATAAAAATCATCATTTACAGCTCCTTATCCAAGGAGCTTGGTAAACCAACATGCATTTCAGTACGACCAAAAGAATAGCCATGCATTTAAGAACAAAGATTGTAGCCAGATATGGCAGATGGAAGATGCTTTTCTGCAAAGAACTCTGAAAGACATTTGGGGTCATGGTGAGTAATCAGTTGAACAGGGTTTTTTGGCTGAACAGACTAACAAAAATATTAATGTATAAAAATGACTCAGTAAGAATGGAGAGGGCTACCACCTTTCTGTTTAGTGCTGGTTTAACTGCTACTGGAATACAATGTCCAGTTCTGATCTACACAATTCCAGAAGGCTGTTGAAGAATTGGAGAGGGGTTTCAGAGAAGAGTGGTGAGGGTAGTTAGAAGATAGGAAAACATGATTTATAGTGAAAAATTCAGAAAGTTCAGTTTGTTTAGTTGAACAAGAAGGTTGAGGGATGACTTGGTCACAGTCTATGAAGGCCAGACCCTCAAGGGCAAAGGGGAACAATAAAGGCACTTATGTGGCCAACTGATTAGAAATATGCACCTCTCTCTGGTCAGGAAGGCTCCTCCTGCCACTTGGGGTCAAGGGCTGTGAAATCTCCACTGGGTTTAGGTACCAGTGCCCTATCCATGAGAACAGAGGGAGAATCTGCCATGCTACAGAATAACCAAGATTAGAGCATGTGCTTGGGATGTTACAGACTGAGGTTTAAATCTACCGTGTACAAGACGCGTCTACACTTTCATCAATGCACTTTTGCTAGTGCGCATTAAGTTTATTGCCTCTTATAGGAGATACTATATTTTAACAGGTTGCCCTCCCCAGCAGCATTCTAGTGGCTTATGAGGGGCATCCTTGAAGTCCCTTAATACTTCACTTCTGTCTTTTGTCTTGTATCCTGCCTTTATTCTCCTGCTATGACTTGGTGTAAATATTGTTTAGATGTTCTTACAAGGGGAGATTGCCTATTGTACATTTATGTTGAGGTTCACAGCCTCCATGGGCTTTGCCCCCTGTCTTTCTCTAACTAGGCCTACCAGCCTAAACCCACCAGGTAGGGTTTGACTCTAAGGCTCTGGCTCCTTAATAATCTCTGGGCCTGTGGCCGTCCTTTTGCGCTCACTATGGCACCAGGCCTTCTGTCCCCCTGTCACACTGCGCCAAATTGTTGGGTCTTCTGCCTCTTCAGGCTTGACCCTTTCTTATAGTTCAGGCTACTAGCCAAGATCCACCCACTGGGACCCAGCTTCAAAGTCCTGCAGCCAGCTCTGGGCTATTGTCCCTATATGGCTACGCTTACTAGTGCACTGGGCCCTTTGGCCTTTTATGACTGCGCCCCAATGCACTAATGAGGCCTCCTCTTCCCCTTCAGCCTCAACCACAAACCACTGGTTTACCAGTCAGACAGAAACAGTAAGTCCATGGGCTATAACCACAAAAATAAAATTAAGTAAGGCAGTATGCCAGCTCATGTTTTTCCATGGCTCTGTGCTTCTGCTTCCTACCGTCTGCTACGCTCCTTCTTGTGGGGCTGCCGCAGCTTCTCTGGGAGTTGTCAGGAGTTCACCCCTTCTGCCGCCAAGCCCCTTTCCCAGTTCAGCCCAGGGTTTTTATAGTTCTGACCTGCCCCCTTCCGGTCACCTGACTAGCCAACAGACCTCATCTTTTAACCCCTACCCTGCCAGCAGGATGTGCCCGGAAATTTCTGGTCTTAAAGGGACTGGCCTGCTTTCTGGTAACAGGGCTAGGGTTCCGTGTTACATACATAAAGATGAATCAGGCTGCCCTAATGTGCAGTAGCAAAAGCGAATTAGACTAAGTGTACTGTGCATTAGTGTATTAGCATTGTTTTTGACATGATGCTGTAACACAGTAGAATAGGCTACTGCACGTTAAAGTACACAAGTAGACAGGCCCCCAGAGGAGTCCCTGGAACCTGCCTCTCCCAGACCTCAAGTGAATCCTCTAACAACCAAGCTACTGTTTTTTTGATGTGGTGAACTGCTTTCTCTCTCCCATCAGAGCTGCTTCACTTTGTATTAAAAAAATCAAATATTTATTGGAGTAGGGATTTTAACCACTGTCTCCCATAAAACAGGTAATTTATTTACACTCATGTAGAGAGTCAGTCTCCGTCTCTGTCTGGGAGGAAACAGACATTCCCTGATGTCTCATTTGTGCTGCCATAACATTTTTATGGCCACACAAATAGTGAGAAATAGACATCCCTACCCATTATTATGCCACAGCAGAGGAAAATCAGTGGTGCAACAAAAGGTAGTAATAGACTCTACTGTTTTATTGTGGCAGACATCTCTTAGCTCTGTAGTGGAAGAGTATGGACAGCCCGAGCTTATCACACTTTCCAGCCAACCTGGGCAGGTGCTCTGAGGGTTTGAACGCCCCTCGAGCCTTCAGAGCACCTGCCTGGCTTTCTCTGCTTAAAGAGAGGCACCCCAGGAAATCTTAGGGCAATTCTCCATAAGCAGGGAAGTTGGGGTTTAGACAAGGGTTTGAATGCAAGGCAGTCTTCATTAAGTCTCAATGGTCTGCTATAGGTCTATCATGATGACCTGATGAAGAATGCCTTACTTTTGAAACCTTATTTGACATTATCCCAACTGTGCAGTTGGTCCAATAAAGGATAGAACCCAAAAAATACTTGCCTCTTGCATGATTCCTGGACAAACATGGCTACATTTCATCACTCCAGATGTACCTAGAAGAGAAACTTAAGTGACTATAGCATTAAGCAGCAGCTGAGGGCTAGCACTGGGGATCTGATTAGTGCCTAAATGATGAATTAGGCACCTAGACAAGCAGTTTAAATACCAAAGTACCTAAACAATAGAGATTTAATTACAGAGACCCATGCACAATCTCCAAGGGCAGTCTTCTTAAGTGGGGAAAGCCCACACAGATCCTAGCATGGAAACATAGGAAACGGAGAATCCCCGGTCCCCCATGTTTCCCTGTGAAGAGATTCCTCCCCTGGAATCTCTGGTATCCATCTGGGTAAGTAAGAAAAGTGAGGTTTTCTCCAATCACCTACCCCCACCCCCAGAGATCTCAGGAGTGAGCCTGGGTGAGCAGAGAAAGACCTGCTTTCAACTGCTTACCCAAAACCACCCCTTGTTCTTGCACCGTCAACACGCAGGACAATGGGCAATGTGTGTTTCATCCAAAGAAGTGGGTCAGCTGGGCCACAACACATCGTGGCATAGCTGATCCACTTCATTCGTCAATGTCCATGTTAGTCTCTCTTATCAAACAAAGTGGAACAGCTCCAACAGGAAAGAGACTGTATGTAGGCCTGAACTTTTGACCGACTGCCATGCTGGAATACCAGATTTTTGTCACCCTCTCTCACTTGCCCACCATACCTTGATGGTTTGATTCTCTTGGAGAGGTTGGATGACTCTTCAGGCAAAGATCCGTCTGTCAGGGTCACAGTTCTTCTGGAGGGCTCCACCTCCCCTACACCATGCCCCTTTCTGCTCAGGTCTGTGATGGAAAATCCCTGTTAGTCTGGAATGTGGATGCCTATCAGGGTCTGCACTCTGGACTCCTCTGGGTTCTTTAGTCTGTTGCTCACCGGTTGTTATTTCTTCTCTTGCTGAATGCCTTCCCTCATGAAACTTAGAAATTCATTTAACTAGTCCTTAAATTAACATATTTATTATTCCCCCAACCTTCCTTCCACCTTACTTCAGGCTTTACAAAATTAATTCCCTCTGAGGTGCTGAAGTAAAGGCTGCAAGGTCATTCCTAATGACAAATCAATCCCCTCTGTGCTTCTTCTTTCCAGCTGTAATTCATTCACACTGCTAAAGTAAATTACAGCAGATTTCTTAATCACAGACTCAAATTCATTCAAAATTCATAAAATAATCACTCTTTCTTCTGGTACTGTATCATAATTCAGTTAGGCTGCATAAATAAATTCTGCACTCTTCTTCCTCTTCTCCTTGGGCTTACTGGGCAAATTCCTCCTTTGCCGCCTCCTGCCTCAGTTTGGTACTAAATCCCATCACTCTCATCAGGGTCTATCCTTCCTACACTCTACCAGTCTCCTCCAGCTGTCCTGGGGAATGTCTCCCACCTTGCCCATTTCTAGAGTGGCTGGAGCAACCCACACTGCCCCACCATCCGCTTTACTTACCTTTCCCAGAGGTGGCTCTGATCCTTGTTTGGGGCTTGCCTGGGCCTCAGTGACTCCTACCGGTTTGGCTACCTGGATCTTCCTCCTCACTGATCTGCACACCTTCTGGCTCTGCTGTGTTCCTCCCACTCCAGGGGATGCCAAATGCTGACCCCCATCTGGCATCTTCGTTCAACAGCTTGGTCTCCTTCTGGGCCAATCAGAGCAGGCATGTGTTTCTGTGCCCCTGGGGCCTGCCCATCTCCCAGGTTCCACCCCGGGCCCTCTTTCTTGGTGCACCAGGGACATCCCACTCTCTTGGACCTGCCCCAGTAAGTCCCTTGCCAGCTTGGCCAGTACTGCAGGTCCATAACAGGGGCTTGACTCCAGCCCCTGCTACAGAGACCCAGCTTAAAATACTGTAGAGTAATAGTTCCCAAACTGACAGATTGTGCACCACCAATTTAAAACGATGCAACTTTAAGTACCACCAGCAATTTTTCAGTTCAACCTTAAGCATCAGCACCAAGTTTTTGTCATATAAAGTAAATAAATCTGTTAACACGTGTCACTAACAGGTTGTCTGAGTACTGTCGGTGGTACCTGTACCATAGATTGGGAACCGCTGCTGTAGAATATGGTGATCAGGACACTCACCTAGCCTGCGAGGAAATCCAGTTTCAAATCATTGTTGTGCATCAGCAGCAGTTTGTACCTCAGTTTTCTGCATCTCAACTGAATGCCTTAATCACTGGACTTTCCAGGCAGTCTGTCTTTGCTCTAATTAATAATTATTCATACAGTATGTCATGAATAAAAATGTGCTTAATCTGTACCAGATCGAAGCTTTTTTAAAGTCAAGATATATGACATCAATCTCCTCTCCCTTGTCCAGGTGATAGGTCACCTGGTCATAAAAGGAAATAAGATTGGTTAAGAAAGACCTACCCACAACAAACCTGTGCTGGCTATCCCTCAGGATGTTGCCATCGGCCAGTCCGTTAAGAATGGTCTCTTTGATAATCTTTTTTAAGACCTTCCCCGGGATAGAGGTCAAGCTGATGGGCCTGTAGTTTGCCGGATCCACTTTCCTCCCTTTCTTGAAGATAGGCACCACACATTGGCCTTCTTCCAATCTTTGGGCACTTCACCAGAGCGCTAGGAGTTCTTGAAGATCCGTGCCAGGGGCTGAGCTATGATGCTTGCCAGCTCCTTGAGTACCCTGGGGTGTAAACTGTCAGGGCCAGCTGACTTGAAGGTATCCAGCCTCTCAAGATGTTCCTTCACAAGGTCAGCATTGATGGAGGGTAAGGGATCTCCCTCACCCAGACCTTCCCATCCCGTAATGGGCAGGGGCGTCCCTTGGGACTGGTGAAAGACCAACGCAAAGTACCCATTTAGCAAGTTGGCATTTTCCTGGGTGTCGGTTGTCAGTTGTCCTATCTGATTTAGCAGGGGTCCAATGTTACCCTTGCTTTTCCTCTGGCTCCCCACATATCTAAAAAAGGACTTTTTATTGTCCTTGACACTTTTAGCTAGTTGGACTTCTGTCGCAGCCTTGGCTTTCCTGGTTCGCTCCTTGCAGGTCTGGACCACTGCAGAATATTCCTCCTTGGAGGTGGATCCAGTCCTCCATCCTTTGTAGGCCTTTCTTTTTAGACGCAGGGGGTCCACTACTTCCCTGCAGAGCCAAGGGGGCTGCTGTGCCCTTTTGCTGCCTTTCCTCCAAGACAGAATAGATTTAGCTTGTGCATCCAGGATCGCTCCCTTGAGGAGCAACCACTCATCCTGAATTCCCCTCCCCTTTAGGTCATGGTCCCTTAGGGCCTCACTGACAAACCTCCTGAGCTTGTCAAAGTCAGCTTTCCTGAAGTCGAGGACTTCTGTATTGCTGACTGACTTGCTAGCCTTATGGCGGATGGTGAAGGTGATCAGCTCGTGGTCACTGTCACCCAGCTTCCCATCGATCATTAGGTTGCTGATTAGGTCGTCCCCCATTGCCAGTACCAGGTTGAGCAGTGCTTTACCTGTCGTCAGCCCCTAGACGAGTCAGATAGAGCTCTTGATTCATAGATTCATAGATGCTAGGGTCGGAAGGGACCTCAATAGATCATCGAGTCCGAACCCCTGCAAAGGCAGGAAAGAGTGCTGGGTCTAGATGACCCCAGCTAGATGCATATCCAACCTCCTCTTGAAGACCCCCAGGGTAGGGGAGGGCACCACCTCCCTTGGGAGCCCGTTCCAGATCTTGGCCACTTTAACTGTGAAGTTCTTCCTAACGTCCAGTCTAAATCTGCTCTCTGCTAGCTTGTGGCCATTATTTCTTGTAACCCCCAGGGGTGCCTTGGTGAATAAAACCTCACCAATTCCCTTCTGTGCCCCCGTGATGAACTTATAGGCAGCCACAAGGTCGCCTCTCAACCTTCTCTTGCGGAGGCTGAAGAGGTCCAGGTGCCCCAGTCTCTCCTCATAGGGCTTGAGTCAGATAGAGCTCATCCACACACGAGAGAAAGCTTTGGGACCGTTTGGATTTGGCCGAGCACTCTTCCCACGAGATGTCTGGGTAGTTGAAGTCTCTCAGGACAACCATGCACTGGGAGCGTGCAACCTCAGCCAATTCCCTGGCAAACTCCTGTTCAAGCTCTTGATCCTGTTTAGGAGGCCTGTAGTAGACTCCCACCATTGTGCCCCCTGTGCTGTGTTCCCCACAGATTTTAACCCAGAGGGTCCCATGTTGTCCTCCCTGGGCACCAATGTTGGCTTGCAGGGACACGCAGCTCTCCTTGACATAGAGAGCTACACCCCTGCCCCTTTTGACCACTCAATCTCTCCTGTACAGGGTATAGCTGTCTATACCCATGGCCCAGTCATGGGTGGAGTCCCACCAGGTCTCCGTTATCCCTATGACATCATAACTATTTGTGTTAAGCAGGAGGACAAGTTCCTCCTGTTTATTCCCCAAGCTCCTGGCATTTGTGTACAGGCAGACAAGTGTCCCCTTGGGGGCCCTTGCCTTGCCTACAGATTGTTCCAGGGCTGGGGCAGGGGTGGGCTCCCTTAAGTGCCTTGGCCTGCTGGCTTTGCAAAGGTTCCTCAGCAGGCCAGCAGTGGCAGTAGTCTCCCCATCCCCTGGTGGGCTTAGTTTAAAGCCCAGTGGAGCATGTCAGCCAGTTTGGCTGAGAAGAGCCTCCTCCCCAAACAAGAGAAGTGGAGGCCATCCCTTCCCAGCAGATCACTGCCCCTCTCATCAAAAAGCGAACTGTGGTCATGGAAGCCAAAGCTTTCACGATAACACCAGCACTGCAGTCTTTGGTTCACTGCCTTGATCCTCCTCTCCCTCCTCAGCCCGTAGCCCGAAACTAGGAGGATCAAGGAAAAAACCACCTCGCCTACAACCCCTTAAGCCCCACTTTCAAGTCTCTGTAGCGCTTCATGACCCAGCTGGGATTGCTCTGAGCTGTGTCATTTGTGCCAACATGGATAAGGAGCATAGGGTAGTGGTCAGTAGGACAGAGGAGCTCAGGGATCCTCTCCACAATGTCTCAGTTATGGGCTCCCGGGAAGCAGCAGACTTCCTGGGCTAAGGGGTTGGGGCGGCAGATTGTCACCTCAGTCCCCCTCAGGATGGAGTCTCCCATGATAAACACTTTGTGTTTTGTCTTAGGGAGAGCAGGGACGGTAGCTACAGTTGAGCCTGTGTTGCCTACAGGAGCTGGCAGCTTAGCAGGCTCAGCTTGGGCTGTGGGAGGTTCATACCTGTTGCAAAGCTTCAGTGGGGTGGGGACCTTGGTGCAGCGGGCCTTGGGGCCCTTGATCACCTTGGTCCAACCCCTTGGCTGGACAGAATGGGAGGTCCCTGAGTCCCCCCTTGTGCTGGAAGGTGACCTTGGTCTACCCTACACCTCCTGTGGGTGAAGGGCTTGACAGTAGGAGTCTATCTCCTGCTCACCATCCCTGATGGCACGCAGTCTCTGCGGCCTGGAACTCCTCTAGCTAGCGCACCAGAGACCCCAAAATGGAGCAGACCTCACAAGGGGAGGTGGCCATGCTCCCGGACCCCAGAGCCTGAAAAAGTGTCAGGCATCCCCCGCAGCCGAGAGCCAGAAGCTCCATCTGTGTGGAGGCTAGAACCAGGGGCCCCGTCTGTTTGCATGGCGTGTTTGTGAGGCTCCAGTTGCGTGGCTCCCTGCAGGGGCTGGGTGAAGTAGGAGCCGGGACAGAGCGAGACCCTCCTTGGCTCCACTCAGCCACCTCCTCACAGCTGTCTGAGGTTAACTCCATCTCACCATGGGCCTCACTTACCTCCAGCTGTGCTGGGGGTCAGCAGGGTGCTCCACGGCTGCTGGGGGTTACTGGGGAAGCTTCAGGAAGCAGGGTCACAGTGGGCTTGCACCCGCGTGTCTCTCACCATTCCCGGAGCCTGACTAGGTTTTTTTCCTTTGGCGGGCCCTTTTAAATTGTGCGCATGCGCAGTAGGCCTGCCACCAGAGCCGCACTGCTCCCGGGCTAGGGGGGACCCTACTTGGGATTTAGAGGACCCTGCCCCACCAGAGAGAGACTGGTAGGTACCTTCTCCCCATCACCTACTCTCTCTTTGGGGCGTTGGGCCAAGTAGGAGCTGGGGCGGGAAGAGACCCTCCTCAGCTCCACTCAGCCACCTCCTTGCAGCTGTCTGGGGTTAACTCCCTCCCACCAGGGGCCCTGCTTACCTCCAGCTGTGTTGGAGGTCAGCGGGGTGCTCTGTGGCTGCTGGGGGTCGCTGGGGGAGCATCGGAGAGCGGGGGCACAGTGAGCTTGCAGCTGCGCATCTCTCGCCACTCCTGCAGCCTGATGAAGCAGTGGGGTCTGACGCACCTCTCTCCACCGGAGCAGTGCGGTCCCTCAAGGCTCTGTCTTTGGGCCTATACTATTCAACACCTTCATTAATGATGTGGACATTGGAGTCAGAAATGGACAGGCCAAGTACGCTGACAACACCAAACTTTGGGGTAAAGCGTCCACGCCTGAGGACAGGAGGGCAATCCAGGCTGACTTTGACAGGCTCAGGAAATGGGTTTAACACTGAAAAATGCAAGGTTCTCCACCTTGGGAAGAAAAACCCACAGCATGCTTATAGGCTTGGCAGTGCTATGCTGCCTAGCACTACAGATGAAAGGGACTTGGAGGTCATGATTGACCACAAGATGAACATGAGCCATCAATGTGATGCTGTAGCTAGTAAAGCAAGCAAAATGCTGGCTTGCATCCATAGATGCTTCTCAAGCAAATCCCAGAACATCATTCTCCCATTGTACTCAGCCTTGGTGAGGCCACAGCTGGAGTACTGCGTCCAGTTTTGGGGTCCACAATTCAAAAAGGATGTAGAGAAGCTTGAGAGAGTGCAGAGGAGAGCCATGCGCATGATCAGAGGTCAGGAAAATAGACCTTATGATGAGAGGCTGAGTGAGAGCTATGGGACTCTTCAGCCTGGAAAAGCACAAGCTCAGGAGTGATCTGATGGCTGCTTATAAGTTTATAAGGGGTGTTCACCAGGATCCGAGGGAACATCTGTTCACCAGGACACCCCAAGCGATGACAAGGTCAAACGGGCACAAATTCCTCCAGGACTGTTTCTGGCTGGACGTAATAAAGAACTTCTTTACTGTCCGAACCCCCCAAGGTCTGGAATAGACTCCCGCCAGAGGTGGTTCAAGCACCTACTTTGACCGCCTTCAAGAGAAATTTGGATATTTATCTTGCTGGGATACTATGACCCCTGCTGACTTCCTGCCCCTGGGGCAGGGGACTGGACTCAAAGTTCTTCTGAGGTCCCTTCCAGCCCTAATGTCTATGAAATACAATACAAAATCATTATACAAAGGATATTAAATTATACAAAGTGTCTGCTGTTTGGATTGTTCTCTTTAGCTAGGTAGCCTAAACTTTGAGGTCCTTCAGGTTCTGCTTCCTGACAAAAGACAGAGAAAGACCTACCTTAGAATAAGTAATCACCAGCTGGGTTTCAGTCCCCTGGTACACGGGAGATTAACAGATCTTCCACATTGCAAGTAAATGCTCTAACCACTAGGATGTTTTTGGGTAGGCTCTTTGCACCTTCTCTAGACATCCTAGGACAGTGCCTAAAGGAGCAGGCACCATTGGTAAAATGGGGAATGATTATTTTGGGAATTACAGTGCCATGACTCTGAAACTTGATCTAAGGTCCTGAGTTGTAGGTCAGAATTAAAGCTTATCTGGCTTTATACATATTAAAACAGTGGTAACTTAGGTGCCTAGTAAAAGGGCAAGGATTCTTGCAGGTGATATATTTTATTGGATCAGCTTCATGGCTGAGATAAAGTTAGACAAGGGTTTGAATGCAATGCATTCCTCATCAGGTCACAGTGACCTGTTGTAGGGCCAGCATGATGACCTGATGAAGAATGCCTTACTTTTGAAACCTTGTTTAACATTATCCCAACTATACAGTTGGTCCAATAAAAGATATCACTCACAAAACACTTGCCTCTTGCATGATTCCTGGACCATCATGGTTACATCATCAGTCCAGCTGTGCCTAGAAAAGAAACTTAAGTGATTATAGCATTAAGCAGCAGCTGAGGGCTAGCCCTGAGGATCTGAGTAGTGCCTAAATGGTGAACTAGGCACCTAGACAAGCATTTTAAATACCAAAGTACTTAAACAATAGACCAAGATTTAATAATAGAGGCTCAGGTGATAAAGGTATAGCAGATAAAGGTATAGCAAGTTCTGGTGGCTAGAAGTTAAAGACAAACAATTTAAGATTAGAAATGGGGCCCAAAATAGAATGATTATCCATTGCAAGAACAATTTGACAAAGACTGTAGTGGATTTGCCATCACTGAAAATATTTAAATAAAATATTTAAATCAAAATTGGGTGCTTTTCTAAAAGGAAGGCTCTATTTCAAGCAAGAGTTAATTATGGAACTCCAATAGAGGTCTGACAAGATGATTATCTTTTCTGCCTTGATAACATATGATGGCATACTTATGGGTTCAGCTTACCAGTTAGTCAAGGAAGCATAGCTGCTTTCCTGCCCTCCAGGCTTGTCTGGGTGAAAGGAAAGAAGCTACATGTCTGCCCCCATCAACAGAAGCAGAAGACAGGGCAGGGTAGCACCTTAGCAACTCACTGGTTCAGAGGCATGAGCTTTTGTAGATGACAGTCCACTGTAGCTAATGTTTTCTTTTTTCCTTGTGGAGCTATAAAATACCAGTTGATTTTTGGCCTCTCAGGATGGAGCTTCAAATTATATAAAAAGAATACTTTTACCTTTTGTCACCTTTTTAATCACTCAGCAAACAGCTTTCATTTCTTCAGCAGAACTCTTTCTGCCTTTTATATTAAGGTCAGCAGCAAAATGCTACCAGCATTGTCAAAACTGAACAAAAAAAGAATGAGTGCCCATAGACCTTTCAAAATCTTCCCATCCTGTGTGAAATCTCCACTTCCCTGCTAAACTCATTCGACCTTTGCTTTTGACATAAATGGAACAGGATTTCCCACCTAAATGCCAACTGGCTATTAAAGGAAGCTATCCTGATTTGTTTTAATTGTATTGATGTCCAAAGACCAAAGGTCGCATAGGAGCCCCATTGCACTTGGCATTGCACCAATATATAGAAAGAAACAACCAGTGCCCCAAATAGTTTACAACTAGAATAATCAGGATGATAGGCACATGCGATGTATCAGTTCCATGTTGTTGTTTGTATATTTTCATTTCTCTATTTGATTTGGTTTATTTACCACACAAACCTTGGGTTTATGGAGTAAATTAAGGGATAGAGGTGGAAAAGAGGATGGAAGTGAATTAAGAAAAGGGGAGTATATAAAGCAGAGTGAAGTTGAAGAAGAGTTAGAAAAAGTTTATTTCATGTAGAGAAGATGTTCATTTCCTAGCCATGTCAGTCAGGTAGGTACCTCAGTGCTCTCCCCTTCCCATTTTCTCATTCTTTTCACTACAATGAGTTATTATTTTCTTGCTGCATAGGAAAATATTCTGCTCCATGTTACTTCACAGAGCTGAATGAGGAACACCTATATTGTTGTGAGAAATTTAGTCCAGATTTGAATTGCAGTTTTGCTGTAACTGATAAACTGATGTTTTACTAGAACTGATTTTATTCTGATAAAATATAAATGCAGTTTAGCCTTTTATTTCCCCAATTGTGCATCGATAAAAAGGCTAAAACATGTTGAGACACGATGAAAATGCTGAAGCAGAAGCTAGGAAAAGAATATATTTGTGGAAGGCGTATGTTGATATATGAGAAACAAGGATTTTTGTGAGTGATTCTTGTAGGGTTGCAGCCAGGTGCTCTAGGTACAGGGGCAGCATTGATTTCTGGTTGTTGTTGCAACTGTGATTGTGATTGTGATCATATGGCTGCCAGCAGCAGGTGTTGTTTTTTTTTTGTCTGCTCCCCAAATCAGAGCCTGCGTCAGTTGCCCCATTCACCCTTCCCTAGGTACGCCACTGACTACAACTGAAGGCTGATATTTCAATCTTCCTAACAAAGAACTCTAATAGGCATTTGTTCTTCTGGAAGAACATCTAATTTTTGTTTTAAAGAAAAGAAAAAAATGTAAGAGCTATTTATTGATGGAGCTTTCCACAATAACCTAAAACCTTGACTATTCTTTCTAGGATAACCAAGCAGATGGTCCAGATTGCGTGAATTCCCTCCACTGATCCCAAGGTGGGAGGAAACTATTTCTGCTGTGTCATCAAACAGGAGCTGAAACTGGACAGACACTAAAGTAGACATGAGATCGAGACACCATAACTAGTCTACTACCTGACGAGGACCTGACATGTATTATGTGCCAGAAATAAACCTTTATTGTCTGGTCCAATGTTTAAGTGGGTACACTTTAACGCACATTAAAGCATCACTAAAAAAATGTGCTATTTAGTTAATGTGTATTAAAATAGACCACCATCATTTTCAAATGCAGGGACACTGATATAGGAGATGCAGCAGTGCTTTAATTAGAGCAGCTCTTGGAGCTGCTCTAATTAAAGCGCACACACCCCTACTCCCACTTGCTCTTTAGCCACATGCTAAAAGTGCCACATGCTCTTTAGTTAATGTGCATTAAGACAAGCTAATGTGCATTTTCTTTGTCACAATGGAGGTACTAGATTTAATATACATTAACTGAAGTGTGTTAATACACATGTAGATGAGTTAAATATTCCAAGAAAAAAGCAGTTCAAAGTTCAAAAAAAATGTTATTTCTGTTTTAATCAAGACATGTCTTTATATATTCTTTTCCTTATTTTTTATTAGTATATATTTCTGGGAACAGCACCTTCCATGGATCCATGAATATAAGTCAGTATTTTCTTCTAATTTAGAAAGTAATATAATTTGAAATCTGCTATTATGTATCATGTGTAACTATAACCTCTGTGCTGTCTTTTCTGATTTACTGTGGAAAAGCAGAGCAAATAAAGGGTAGCCACAACAGTAGGCAATAAGAGATTTAAGAAGGAAATAAAGTGAAGTCACTACAAGCACTTGCATATATATACATTAAGCCTGCACTGCCTGCATTGGGCAACTTCCCATGGCAAGGTTCTAAGACCTAAATGGACCCCTAGGATCCATGGATCCTTGAGGCTTCCTGGGCATCTTTATGCATGCTCTGGGGCAGGGGGGGAGGGCATGTTTTAATTAGAGTGGTTCTCGGGAGCTGCTCTAATTGAATCGCTCACAGCATCTTGTGTATTTAGTGTCCCATGCTTCAAAATGGCAGCAGGGGTGCTTTAATTAAAGTTAGTTCAATGAGTTTTAGTTAGAGCATCCCTGCAACCATTTTGAAGCATAGCAATGCTGAATACACAAGACACTGAGGCTGCTGGAGTATGCTAATAAGCACACTCCAGAAAACTGAATCAAGTCATCAATTGAGTATGCAATTAGCAACACATGCTAATTAGCATGTGTTGGAGCAGGCATCAGGCATGTGTATAGATGCCCCTTGATACCCATGTTTGATGAGCTAGTAAACCCATGGAAGACCACTGGCTGAGGTTCTAGACTGAACAGAAGCTGCCTTTTCCTTATATTTTCTTAATACAAGCTTAATGCAAAGTAATTCTTTCTAGTTTCAGCCTCAGATTTGTCTTGATTACCTCCTATATTAATTTGGAAATTTGATCATTTGATCAATCCATCAAACTATTGTTTCAGATCATAACTGTACTTTGATTATTGAATCATTCCATCTTCAGTGAAATTGTAATACCTTACTTCACTACATACTTACTTAAGTGTCTGGTTGCCTATTTACTCTTATTAAAATCCAGAACTAGTTTTTTCTGTCAAGTTGCAATGAATCACAAACATAAGGTTACCTCAGAGTAAGAAGTTTGCAAGCTTGGCTGTAGTTCCAAATGTATACCAGAGGGTTACATCCAGCAAAGAAGGTAAACACCTGCAAGTTAGGCACTGCAACACCTAACCTTTAGGTACCTGATATCCAAGTTCCATAAACAGCAAGGGTGTCAAACTCATCTGGCCCTGCCAGCTGGATGAGGAGCATGGGGCTGGTCTGTGGGCCAGACTGGGCCCAGAAACTGGCCTACATAGCAGGTCCAATCCACAGGGCTGATCCAGTGCAGGCACCACATGCAGCCTGTGCTTTGGACCATCTACATACATCGCTCGGAGCATGCATACTGGCTATAGGCCAGGGGTGGGCCACATACAACCCACAGGCTAGATCCAGCCTGCCAGGGGATTTTATCCAGCCCATGGCAGGTCCCTTGACCCCACCCAGCCAAGGCATCAGGAGCAGCCTGAACCATGGCATGTGCAGGCGTTCCTCCCACCCCAGGTGCAGAGTCCTCCCACCCCAGATGCAGTTGGACTCCACTTCCTTGCAGCCCTGGAGGTGACAGCACCTTCTTCTAGTGGCTGCTGCTAGTGTCAGAACTGCTGCTGGACCTGCTCCCACAATCAGGGGTGCTGCATGGAGTAGGCAGGCAGGGTCTCCTGGGACCCACATGGGCAGGGTGTTGGGATGGGGCTACAGGAAGGCAGGGAATGATATCTGGGAGCAGGACAGGTGGGCAGTGCCAGAGTCAGGGTCTTGGGGCAATGACAGCACAGGGCCAGGGTCCAGAGCAGAGCCATAATCTGCTGCCCACATACCCCTATGATGGGTGCCAGTTCCATGGGCAGGGGCTTGCCAGGAGTGGACCATGGCATGCCTTGGGCCCTGGCCCTATACTGTCATTGAGCCAGGATCCCAGCCCTGGCCTTGGTCCTGGCCTCCTGTCCCACTCCCAGACATCTCTCCTTGCCTACCTGTGGCCCCATCCTCTCTGCCCAGCCAAGTGCACTGTGCCCACAGGGGTCACAGGCTGGTGTTCATAGAGACCCTGAGGCCAGGATCACTAGATGGTGATAATACAGGTCAGAGGCACTTAAGGAGTTTTGGTGAGCTGTTGCAGGCAAAGGGTGGGGGGGTGCTGACCTGGCCTGTAGCAGCTCACCAAAACTCCCTAAGTGGCCTTCCAGCCCAAATGATTACCTAACCTTGTTCTAGCCCCATGGGTTGCATGTAGCACATCCCAGCACCACACACAGCACATAGCATGTAGGGCCAGTCCAGAGCACACCCTACATACAGCATGCAGGGCCAGTCTGGGATATGTGCTGCACATGGTGCTGCACCAAACTGACCCTGCATGCTGGATCTAGCATAAGCAGGTAGTCATTGAGCCCGATCCAGACCATCCCCAGATAGCATTCAGGGCCACAGATCCCTTCCCTGTGGGTGGTGACAGACATAGATTTAAGTCCATTCTTCAGGCTGCAAGAAGAATGCTGTATCCAGTTTCCCACTTTTAAATGAGTGCTGTGACCACAAGACTGGTATCAAAGGTGAATGTCCATCAGGTCAGGCACCTAATTTCTGCATCCAAGTCGTACATCACACCAGTACTGAAGTATTCCAGTTTAGACTGTGATGGGAATGTGAAGACCCCTAAAAGCCAAAGGACCTGTAGTCAAGCAGGGTTCCACAGCAGCTTTGCTTCTCTAATGTTGGGGGCAACTGAGCAGGGTTTTCTTAAAATCAAAATTTTAAAGATAGGCATCTCAATTTTATTTAGGGCCTGTTTTAGATTTATCAGTCTTTTAGCAGAACAAGCCATAAGTCATCCAGAGCATAGCATATCTGCAGTATCATACATAGGGTATTAAGTATATTCTCTATAGTGCTGCACAGATATATCTGACATGCCAACTTCATCCATCACTATTCTGTTAAGGCAGCAACAGAGCATCAGGTTGTTAATGGAAAAGTTGCCTGGGGTAGTTATTCTAATGGTTTAGAACAGGGGTGCTCAACTTCTAGCCCTCAGAGATATGTCATCTACCTTGCAGGGCACCACCCAGGTCCCAAAATTCACCCCTGTGGGCTGGATAGTGTGGCTCTGCATGCTAAATCAGGCATCCAAGGGGGCCTGGAGACCAAGGGCCTGGCTCTGGTGTTAAGGACACCAGGGCCTGATCCCTGTGTGTGGAGCCTGATCCTAACATAAGAGAAGCAGTGTGGGACATAAGAGCCCGATCCTGGCATTTGTGGGTGGTGCAGGACCCAATTGCAGTGCACAGGGCAAATCTACGTTGTAGGCCCAGCCACACACGGCCAAAAGGTTGAGCACCAGTGGTTAATGGCAATGTAGGACTTACAGGTCTTTTGGGAAACAGTTCACCCCAACTCCATTGAGATGATCAGCCCTGCTATTTTTTTTTTTTCCAAACTTCAATCCAAGAGAGCAGTTGTTAAAGACTCTGCAGTCTACAGATGATGACTCAAGGCAGTGGAAAGGAAGAGCAAGTGTGAAGGATGGGATAAGAAAAAAAAAAAAAAACACAATTAAAGATTCAAGTCTGCATGCAGCTGTTCTGCACTGTTTTGTGCATACTTTATGCACATTAAAAATAAGCTACTTTTCAATGAAAGTTGTGCAATTTCATTCAAGCAAGTAGTTAGTCTAAAATAACTGATACACGTGTTCTGAAAAGAGTATTTTTAGACTGAGCATCTTGGGCCATATTCTCACTATCACCTAGAACTATGAGGTTGTATTTTTAAAAAGTGCTACATTTTTCATGCAAAGTTCCCCTCCCTCCCTCCCCTTCCAGTACCCATACAGAAAACAGGAGTTAACATTATCTTAACCAAGAACCTGTCTTTGTCTTGTAGTTCTCTTTCCAAAGCCAGCAGTATTACATCAGTTCACATGTAATCAAGTTTAATGTAATGCTTCTCCTGCCACACTCCACTCCTCCCCCCGCCCCATGGTAAATAATGCAATATTCCCCCTCCCCCCCCCCCCCCGCATTAGAATCCTAATGGAATTTATGCAGCGCACACTAAAATTCACTGCTGTGCATAAGGATCTGAGAGTAAAATATGCTAGAAACTCAGGGCCATATCTAGAAAAGGATTTAGACATCTAAAGATATTTTCTTCAATGATGTTTTAGGTAATTAAGAAAGACAGGTGCCTGAATTCATTCATTTTTGGCTGAGGTCATACCGGCACATGAATGTAAATGTGAAACTTGTTAATTTATTTTCATATTTCAAGCTAAAATACACAGCAGTGGCAAGTTAAAATCTTGACTTTTAACAATCTAGTTTTGCTTTTAAATAGAGTTTAAAAATGAAATAACCTAATAAAGTGTTTGTATTACTCTTATAAAGAGAAATGAAGTGTGTCCTTTTGAATCCATACCTACATTACCAATATTTCCCAGCAACAACAGACCACTGTCACCTTGAGATGCCTCCTCAAGAACAGACATGCAAAGACCCCTGTAAAATGAAGTATTACTTCTGTATTTCAATTTCTTTTCTACCCCAACTATCATATCTATGAATATTAGATGCAAAGCCTTTTCTTCATAATATGCAAAGCTCCCAGCAACTTTTCTCCTTTGTTTGTCAAGGTCTTTCCTTTTAGCTAACCATCCCTGGTTAAGCTTGAGCCTCTTGCAGAGCTCTGCCCAAAACTGCTTATTTTTTGTTTAGCTATTTTGTAAGGTTGCTGGCTCATGCCAGATTTCAAGCCCTGAGCCAAAACAACCTGGCTGTAGTCTGATACAGGCTGGGTAGCTTATGCAATACATTAGTGGCAGGGGGCTTTTCCTGTGCCTATGCTGAGGCCAGGTACCTGGGAGCTGCGCCTGCACTGCTTCTCCCAGCTCCCTGCTCTCTGGCTGGGTGCAAGCAAGTTCTAGCCAGTGGCTGCCCACACCAGGGCCAGTCAGCTATAAGCTGCGTTCACACTTTCACCGCTTCTCCCTGCATCTGTCCCAACCTCCCCCACTACTAACTAGCAGCTGGAAGCCAGCTGCTATGTCCACACCACAACCTTGGGGATGGAAAAGTGGCTCCATGGATCAGGTCCAGCTCACAGGTTATGTTGCAGACCTGTGATTTAAAATGACAAGGACACCACTCCCTGCACTGAACAGGGATTTGTATAGTAGACCTATACTTTCTGTGCATGGCCTTGGTAAAACTATACAAGCAGATACTTAAATTTAAGAACAAAGTTAAGACTCGAGTGAAAAACCTAAGTGCAAAGAAGCTGAAATCCCCTTTTGTTACTCACATTTGTTGGCCATCTCCAATGACAGCATAGGGCAAGTGTTCGAGATCATTTCATGGAAGTGTTATAAACTTTGAAGTGTTGAATACTTTTAGAGAGAGTTTATGGAACAGGTCAATAGATTTAATTGGACAGGTAACATATGCTCTGGCACCCTACTTGATCTCCCTTGCACAATACAAACTACAAGCCACATACACCCAAGGTACATTTAGCTAATGATTGCTGATTTGCCTAAGGGCGTTTTCAGTTATTTGATAGTAGAATGACTGCAAGACTACTCACCTCCTGATAGAATCCTGTTTATAACAAGATTGTTAATGAGCTAAAGTGACTCATAAAAATTTCCATCTTTACAAAATTCCATGTGGGAGGGTGGGAGTCAAATCAGGAATTACATACTATAAAACAGAGCCATGACAGATCATACTACCCCAGTGGGGAGCTAGCTTTTTTGGCAGGTGAACTACACAGTATGCCTTGCACCCTCTCAGAGGTCTACTCCAATTCCCTTCCCAATCAGCCACGTCACACGCATAGGCTGCCCATGCCACTTGTGCTGCAGTTAGCCACCCCACTCTATCCTATTTTGATAAACTTTGTATTAGGTAGTACCAGTAATGTTCCATTATGTTACACTTCAAGAGAAACAAAAATGAGAAATCCTCTTCATATACATGGTTTACAATACTAGTAAAACAAAAGTATTAGTTTAGAAAGGCAAACTACAGGTTGCATTTTTTGTTATGGAATACTACCTGTAATTCATCATAATATATTGAATGGCTCCTGACAAAAGAAAATTGTCTCAAATTCAGAGACTAGTAAGACAGAGTTAAGTTTGCCTTAGAATAAGAAAAAAAAAAAAAAAAAAAAAAAGACAATACTTAAATACTTAGTGACATACAGGCATTCAGAAGCTCTACAAGCTTTTAAAACTGCAATAAACTTTGTAGATGTCAAAATATAGCAATATAATGAAACAAGCGATTAGACAAGCTTAGATTTAAAATAAGGTTTTACAGTTACAGAAGAAAGTCCTTAGAGCTAAAAAAAGTGAACATAAGCAGCCATATTATACTCACAGAGTTGTGAGCTTGTAACTGAATGTATATTTAAACTTCTGAAGAGGTAATACAGCTTTAAGGTATGTGGTAACCAAAGCTACTAGAAGTACAAAGTTGCCTGGAAAGCACCCAGTGGTCCCATTACAGTTGAAATAAAGAGCTAGATGGCTTCTTTCCACATTCTCTAGAAAACTGGGAATATGTTCAAACCAAATTGCTTTTTCCTGCATCTTCTGAACTGTTGCCACCCCTCACCCAATGATTTATAATGACTGTATTGACACATGTTAGCAAGAAAAAAAGTGAGGCACTGCAAGCTCTTCTTGCAACTAAACACAATTAAAAAAAACCCAAACAAACCCAACTGTTTGGGATAGTACAAAGTGTTTGTGCAATTAAAGTGGATGAGTGGTTTGAAAACAGTTTCCCAAAGGAAATGAATGACAGTGATTCAGCCAGATGAGCTAGTACAAGAAGCACAATACATGGCTAGGTATTTACTATCACAGAATAAAATTTAGTTTATTACGAAGACAAATTTAAAAAAAAGCAACATTGCTAAAAATTAGTACAATTTAAGTTTGTAATAACAATTTCCCCAAATACAGATTTACTTAAAGAAGTGAAATTAAAATAGCTTATTTTCAGCTATCTTCACTTCTAGTGATTCCATCCAGTTTCAGAATGAAACTCTGATCTTTACTATCATGATAAAACTTGAGTAAATAGTTTAAAATGTATATACAATACATTCACAAGAACCTTTACAACTGAAAGCAGAGAGCAAAACTATCATGTCCCTGCTCTTTCATGGCTTTAAAAGGGGTTTTAAGTTTACCTTCCAGTGAGATTTTCAGGAAATCTGCTTATTTGGCTTACACAGTAAGCTATTCTTGTGCATTGTGTTCTGGATAAGGATGAATTTTAAAACATTACGCAAGGTTATGTTACATTTTTCTCTTTACACAACGCTGATAAGTAATGTGTGCTTTTATAAATACAAATTAATACTATATGTTCCATGTACAGGTGCTGGTTGGTTCTGTTAGCCAGCCATCCACAAGATAAATGGAATAAAGATAGTGGGCAGGGTGGTAGATGGTGCCAGACCTAGGCACATGATAGATGCCAGTCCCAAGAGCACCGAAACAAGAATGCTCCTCTGGTCCCGAATGATCATCTTCAGTGTTTCGCAGAGCTGCAGAAGTCAAAGAGTTCAATAGGATTAAAGTAAGGAAAAGCACTAGGGAAGAAATCAGTCTACTGGATTCTCTGTACAGGGACTCAGTTTCAGGGGTGGGGAGGCAAGGGGTACAGGATTATAGAAAATAAGGATTGGAAGGGACCTCAGGAGGTCATCTAGTCCAGCTCCCTGCTCAAAGCAGAATCATCCCAGCCAAGGCTTTGTCTACCTGGATTATAAAAAACCTTCAAGGATGGAGATTCTACCACCTTGCTGGGCAGCCTGTCCCAGCAGCCTGTCCCAAACAGTTGACAGAGTGAAAAAACAGATACAACCATGCAGGTCTACCTGATGAAAGCCCTTAGGAGCTTGACTACCACCTTGCCAGGGCTGCAGCATCAGGATCCCAAAAGGACAAGTTTAGCTTCCCTGCCAATGGGGGCTCTACCTGCCTCCTCAACCCCTGGGCACCTGCTTTACTTACCAACAGAGGACACATTCACCTGGAGCCTACTGGCAGGACCCCCCCCCCAAAAAAACAACAAAAACCTGGAGTCCTGTAGGCCCTTCTTCAGCCCACAGCTTTCAGCCTCCAGACTATGCTTTCAGGGCCCATGTCTGTGTAGAGCTGGTGACTAGAGAGGTGACCAGAGTAGGGCTGCCAACTCTTTGAATCTAATCTGGGAGGTTTCATCATATGATGTAATGAGTCCAGAGATTCTGATTTTCTCTGGTTAAAAAAAAAGTCCCCAATTTTTGGTTAAAAAAGTAACCCCAAATTCACATTTTTTGTGAATAGATAGAAGTTCATATCTATCTCTCCATCTAATTTGGGGTTACCTTTCAGGTGAAAGTAGGGGATTTGTTTAAAGTCAGAGAATGCCAGGATCCCTGGAATGACATTAAAGACTTTACATCAGAAAGGCAAATGCACATGACTATTACATTTTAAAAACCCACTGGCCTACTATACACGCCAGATTCAACATTTAATATTTATTTTAATGAAAGCCCTAAGCATTCCCCCCCCGGTGACTCTCAGCTGTCTCCTGGAGATGGATTTCCAATTCCTGGAGGCTCCAGGGCCATCCTGGAGGGATGGCAAACCTCTTAGAGAGGTGCGTGTAGCCAGGCTGGGACCTGAAAGAGTTTGGAAAGGCAGAGGCACGGGGCAGAGCTTGGTGCTGCCAGCCCTGGCTGGTCCGCCCGAGGGGAGGGGAAGAAAAGCAGCCGTCCTTCCTTCCCTTGCGGGCGGCCGAGGGCACCCCCCTGCTACTACCTTGTCGGTCTGCAGGCTGGCGGCCGCGCCGTAGCGGCAGTGGGTGACGAAGTGCTCGCAGTTGTTCCAGAGCAGGCTGTAGGGCCAGGCGCCCAGCAGCCGCTCCGCCCGGCCCGCCACCTCCTCGGCGCCCAGCGCCGGGCTCTTGAGCAGCGCGTCCAGGCTGTTGACGTGGATGCTGGCGCCGTAGGCGAAGTCCCGCACCGTGTCCACGCGGATGCTGGCCACCTTGGCCAGGACGCCCAGCAGCAGGCGCGCGTTGGTGACGGCCCGGCCCAGGTGCCGTGGGTCGGCGGTGAGGGCGGGCAGGATGTCCGGCATCAGGTGCGCCACGCGGTTGTCGCCCAGGTAGATACCGTAGTGCGTGAAGAGAGTGCGGGGCACCTCCAGCAGGTCGCCCCGCCGCAGGGCCTCGGGCCGCGCCTCGCTGCCCTCCGCGCCCGCCTGCCACAGCTTGAGGTTGGCCAGGAGCAGCAGCTTGTCGAGCAGCAGCGAGGCGAGAGACCCGTCCATGCTGCGCTTGCCGCAGCCACCACTGCGAGCGACCACGCCGCCCTCCCGCCTTTTATGCCCCCCGGCGGGGGCGGGGCCGCGCCCGGCAGCCCCATTGGGCGAGGCGCGGCGGGGCGGGGCTGCGTCACAAAGAAGTGGGGTGCTCGGCGCTGGGGGGCGGGGGAGCTTCGAGCTCCGCGCCCCGGGGGACGCGCTGGGCACCTGCGGGATGCGACGGGCCTTGGGATGCGCTTGGTGGCATTTCGGAAAAGAAACAGCGCCGCGTCCAGGCTGGGCACCGGGCCTGCCCCCGGCCTGGGGAAAAGGCTGCTCCGAAGCAGAGCTGAGCGCCCCCGGGGCCTTCCCCTAGCTGGCAGGGGAGGGAGGGGGCAAGGGGAAGCCGGGCAGCCGCGTGGGCACTGGAAGGCTTTGGGTGGCCCCTCGCAGCCGCCTGAAGCCTTTGGAGTCACAGAAAGCGAGGGGTGGAAGGGACCTCGGGGATCATCCAGCGCAGCCCCTTGATCCAAGCAGGAGCATCCCCAGCTTAGATCCTCCCAGCCAATGGGCCTTACACACTTCCAAGGATGGAGATCCCACCTTCTCCGGGTAGCCTGTTCCAGTGCTTCACCACCCTCCTGGTGAGAGAGTTTTTCCTAAGATCCAACCTAAACTCCCCTTGTTGCGGCTTGAGCCCGTTGCTTCTTGTTCCGTCGTCTGCCCCGCGGAGAACAGCCCAGCCCCATTCTCTCTGCCTGCAGGGGCTTGGAAGCAAGTAGTAAAGCCCCTTTTCGCGGGGGCACGGCTTTCAAGTGCAAGTCCCGGCCCGGGTCGAGACAAGCGGAGGGCAGGGCCCTGGGGCGCCTGGCTCTGGCTCCGCTCCGCCTCCCTTCGCACTTGCTCCTGGTTGCCCGAGAGGCGGTGGCGCCGCTGCCAGCCCTGCTTGCTCTGCAACGGAGACGCCTCTCGGGCGCCGGGCCCCGGCCGGGGGTGGCCTCCTCGGGGGTGATCGGAGCAAGCCCGGGAGCCTGGAACTGCTTCTGCCCCGGCAGCCCGTGCCCACTCCTTTGCCTCGGGCCCGGGGGGAAGCTGCTGCGCTCCGCAGCGGGCGCGGCGGTGACAAGTGGGCGCGCACTTGCCCCTCCGCCAGAGCTGCCGGGGGCGCGGGGCGCCGCGGCTGGTCCCGGGGGGCGGGCCGGCCCATTCATCACTGCCCCGCGCCGCCCTCCTCTCCCGGCTCCGCCATGCAAATACGGCGCTGCCGGCACAAAGCCGCGCGCAGCGGCCCTGGCACGCCGACAAAGGGCCCCCGCGGCTAGTGGGGCTGGCGGCGCGGGGTGATGGATGGCGGCCCATTCATCTCACCTGGCCCGGCCCGCCTCGCTTTGTCCCCGGCCCCCATTGTTGGCCGGCCACACGCCCCGGGAGCCCGCGCTTCCCATGGGCGGCAGCCGCAGCTCCTGGCTCCCCCCCCCCCCCCTCCGGCCCGGTCCCCTCCGCCTGGGGCAGCCGTGGGGCCGCGAGGCGCAGCCCGGGGGGCGGCGGGAAGAGGACGAGGGCAGCGGGGCGGAGGGGGACAGGGCAGTCCCTCCGCTCCTGGCGTCCTCTTGGAGGGTGGAAGGTGCCTGGGCCGGGTGGGCACACAGGTGCCCTGTCTCATTCCCTCTGGTCTGGGGACACACACACTCTTCTCTCTCTCGCTAGTCTGGACACACACACACTCTGGTCTAGGGATGCCCACACGCACTCTGGCCACCTCCCCCCCCCCCCAAAAAAAGCTCCCTACACCCCCACCACTCAAAGGCTGGCCAAGGAGGCAGCCTCTTTGTGGCTGCCTGGCTTCTCCTTGCTACCTCGCTCCAGGCATTTGCAAAGCCAGGACAGCGGTTTTCAACCTTTTTTCATCTGCAGACCCCTAAAAAAAATTTCAAATGGAGGTGTGGACTTCTATGAATTGCAAGGGTGGGTATTCATATACCTTTGATCATAATTATCTTTTATACACCCCTTAGATATGGCCAGGACCCCAGGGGTCCACGGACCACAGGTTGAAAATCACTGAACTAGGGGGAAGGCTCCCGGGGCTCTCAACTTCCCTTAAAAGCAGCCTTCTCTTCAGGCCAGACACAGGCACCATCCAGATGAGCTGTGCGGCGGTTGGATTGCAGCCTGGACATGGCCCTGTTTAGTTGAAGCAGTGTTTGTTTGCTTTTGAAATGCCACAAAGTTTAATCCCCCAGTTGTCAGGGTCCCTTACAAGTAAATCCAGGAAGGAAACCAAAGGTGAAACTGAAGAGAAATGGGGTCCCCCCAGGGGAAGAGGAGACTTAAGATTTTTCTGAATTTCAAAAGAGCAACACATGAAGGCAGTGGTTTTACCGCCCTCTGTAACCCAATACTACAAATCAAAGAAACACCTAAAACATGAAAAAGCTTCACCTCTGCTACCAACTTGCTTACACAGAGGGCTGTGGAAACCCACTGGCCTGAGCAGGAAAGACATCACCCAAGAGGCAATTGAGAACAACACTGCTTTCAGCCCAGACACAGATCACCAGTGCAGCAACGAAGATTAGATATAAATAATAGATCAGTATCTTGAGGGTACTGGGAGATTTAATTCGTTCGTGTTTATAAAGTGCCTCTGCATCTTTGGGGGGAAAACATTCAAACAAGTGTTTGTTGATACAGACTATGCACTTGAGAGTTTTAAAGTACATTTTTATCTGTGTGCAGGTTAAAGAAACTGTTAATTACATCAGTTTTGAAC
The DNA here is from genome assembly GCF_030867095.1 of Alligator mississippiensis. NCBI lineage: Eukaryota > Metazoa > Chordata > Crocodylia > Alligatoridae > Alligator > Alligator mississippiensis. Next base: position 94,470,640 of record NC_081825.1, read on the forward strand.
AGGTAATAACAAATTTGAGGTTCTGCCTTGAACAAATATATTAGAGAGCAAGAAAGTCTTGGTTTCTGCTCTCCTATTCCATTCAACTGACATGAGAGCAAAACAAGACCGCCCCTCATCTATAAGTCTTTCCTTCATTCAATTTTTATTAAGATAAAATAAAGGATGTTTGCTTTCCTTATTTTGGAAATTCTAGCTGACTAAAATTAAAGAGGCACTTCACATCCTAGACTAACTTTAGAAACCCACTTTAAACAGTCCTTGCAGGGCAACAGTCATTTTGTGCATGATGTCATGGGCAGACTGACCTGCAGCAAAAATGGCAAACTGGCAAAATTTTACCTTTAAATATATTCGACATGAAAGATTAACAGACTATTCAGTTTGACTGTTAGGGGCTCTTGATTTAATTTGAGAATTACTTTTGTCATAGGAGACAGTAAGGGCAGAAAGCTTAAGGACAATTTAAGGCTTCTGATTTGATCTTGTATACTGGAGATGGGATGAGCCATAGCTGATCTGAACAATTCCTACTTTTGTAACAGAGGCCATTTCTAGAGAGTACAAATTCCCCTGCACCAGAAGGGTGATTAAACAAGCTTTCTGCCAAGAAGCTAAAGAAACCTCTGTACACCTGGTTAGCCTAATCTCTGCCTTGCATTCATAGCCAGCACTAGAGAGAGGGAAAGAGGAAGAAAACTTCATTCACACAAAAATCACATTAAAACATATTAAAAATGGATTTAAGTTAGACCAATGCAAAGTGTTATGCGCGCACATATTTTGGTTTGAAACATTATTTTAAATCAATTAGAAATTGTAATATTTTTAATATATATTATATTATCATATAATTTTAATATTAATATTTAATAATATTTTATTTTAAGATTGGATTATTTCCATTTAAATCAATTATTGATTTAAATGGAAATAATCCAATCTTAAAATAAAATAAGAGTAAGTATACAGGTATTTCCACTGCTTTAATGAAAACAGTTTACCAGTTTCCACTTCTCATTTGACCACAGCCTCAAGCATGAGAAAGTGCCCAACGATTTCTTTACATGTTAATGTGTGGTTACAGAAACCTGCTGCAAAAGTGGGCAGTTCTGGGTTTTCTACTCTGAGGATGCAATTCTCACAAACACAAAGGCAGTTTACCCCATGACACAATACAGCCTCAAGGTTTTGAAAAAAATTGTTGAGGAAGTGTTTGAAAACCAATGAAGTGAAAAAATCTTGAATTTGGGAGTGAAAGTAAAGCCTCTGCTGCCAGTGCAGAAAGTAAAACTTTCTCTAACACCCCACTGCACAAAAAAAACTTGTTTCTTAAAACAAGGATAAGTGTTAAGGAAAATCCTGAACTGTACTGTCCAAACTCAACAATTTGAGAAACATTCCCATTCCACCGTTTTGGCTCTGAGTATATTGTACAAAAATTATTATGTTTTTGGCTGAATAGTCCTTATTGCTTGACAGTAAAGCCTTCCTCCATTGTTCAGAATAGCTGAGCTACTTGAATTTACAAGAAGTCTGCTCTGCAAGTCACTCAGACAAGTTATTTAACAAACAAATAACAAGTATCATCCTAAGTACCAGAGGTCATTTATATCTTTCCCCAAGCAAACTGTGTTTGCAATAATTTAGTGTCCATCCTAGATGAAGAATTAAATACAGTTTTAATAACTGTTTCAAATCAGTCTGCATTGTTAGATAAGTGCAAATTCATTCATTTAATTATGTTAAGGAAAATAAAGTCTTTTGGATATGAGTAATCTTCAGTTACATCCCCAAAGGAGAGTTCAGTGTTTTGAAAATAAATAAGGCTACTTGCTGAAACCTGGTACTTTACAAACAAAATGAAAAGAAACCCCTGAATAAAAGTCATCCTTGTCAAGGATGGTTTTGTTGTGTTGAAAGGAGCAGGAACACCATCAGAGATAAGAGATATGCACTCCTGTCCATCCCCCTATCCAAACAACTTGAATACTGTATGGAATAATTCTTGAATAAACTGTGCCTCTTTTGAATAGCTGTGTATGTTCACCGCTCTCTGTCAACGGGGATGAATATGTTCATGCTATTTTGTCTTGCGATTATTATGTTTTAACCAACAAGAGTGAAAGAGTTTAGTAGGATCATGTGAGATAAAACCTAAGGGGAAAAGAAACAGCATAAACATTTAGAAAATGTAAATAACCCCCCATAATTGTAAGTTCAAAACCACTTTAAAACTCAATTCCAATTTGAAAATATACTAAAAGAAAGTAAATACTAAATATATTTATCCTTTTTAAAAGTTTACTTTTCATATCAAAGTAGTTGCAGATGCACTTACACAATTGTTTAAAACAGCAGATGAATAAGTTGCATGTGTTTGGCAGAGCCATGATTAACATGACAAAACATGTCTACTTAAAGTATTAAAATAAGGTCCTGGGGCAACTCTCTAGGTGGTCTAAATCAGTATAACTCCACTGATTTTAACAGAGTGACACCGTTCACTCCAGCTGAGGATTTGGCCAATGGTCCTTCTCATCCTGCTCTGTCTACTATTCCATGAATTTTAAAAAATTTGGCTGTTAGATACCTTTTAATATGCTTTCAAACTACTAATGACAATTATTTAACACTTTTCTAAGACAAAATAAATATAAACAATTTAAGAGCTGGGCACTGATTTTTCTTCAAAAAGTTATTTTGACTTCAGCATGTTTTTGTCTATGACAATCCTATAACTTTCTTTTTTGTCATGAAACCCAGACTTAAAAGTGATGTGCAGATAATATTACGTCCAAAAATATTAAATTACTAGCTGACACACTCTTTCGTATGTTTTCTTCTTGTATCTTCCTGCCTAGGTCGCAAGTGAAAATAATGTGTGTTTAAATCATGGCCCCATTCAGTTGAATGGGAGATTCTTTTTTGTCATCGCCTGTGACATCAACATATCACCAACAATATTCTCAAAGTAGTCAAGTTCAAAACCTCAAAACAAACTGGAACAATTTAACATACAGTGCTGCTATTGCTAAACTAGCACATAATTAGCAGTAATATTACAGAGCGGGGCTGAGCTGCACTGGCAGGGATTTTTGATTGCATTTACATGACACTTACCCATATCATTATGGGTTCATCAGTATGAGTAACACCTCATTTTTCAGCATTAGCCAACTACAGCAATATGTTATTTTCTGAAGAACAGGATAACACATTTCTGAATAAAAAACACCTACATATTTTCCACTAAGATCTTGTGTTAATGTAAAGATTTACTTGTCTTTGTGGCAGGAGATGCAGACAATTATTGGGCCTGAATTTCCACTATGTTGATTGCCACAGGGAACTTGATACACTCTGCCTAGTACCAACCTTGATAAAGAACAGGTCACCCTATGCACTGTCTTAACTTTTACCAGCTGGACATGGTCCCCATGGAAAGTGATGATGGCTGGAGTACAGTGCATAGACATGGCTCTTTCCTCCCCTCAGTACGCTTTTCCCTTGTAGGGTTATGGGGAAGGGCAATGCAAGAGACCTCTCAACTGGCTGAATGCCTGCTGGGGACTCCCTAACACAAGGGGAATTTTCAGTAATGATAGATGATAGGGCTGGATTTCACCACCTCTGTTGTACACCAGTATCTTAAAAGAGACAAAATAGGGCAGAAAAATCTAACTTAGCATTTCAAAATAGCTTCATGCCAAGAAGTGTATTACTTTGGGGCTCTTCAACTGATGGAGTATTGTCAACAAGGATACTAGAGGTAAAAAATACTTGCCTTTTTTCTATCACTGCAGATAACCTTGCAGTTACAGTGGTCACCATTAACAGTTAATATTGACTGTTAGTCTCTTTGTGGTGATAACAAGGAAACTGCAGTTAATTACTGCCCTAAGTATAAAGCAAAACTGATCTCTGATACCATAGTGTGGCAGTTGTTGGTGAATGCTGACCTTCTGATGAGGAGCACCCAGTTATCTACTTGCTCCAATGTCATAAGGGATATCTATTGCAGGTTCACAGGGTAGAATGATGGTATGCATGACGATGGTGGGCTGGGGTAGCTGACAGTATTCAGTATCATTCCTCTTAATTATCAAGGAAAGATCTAAAGGAAGAGAATAAGAAGAACTGGAAGGGAAGGAAGTTTTCATTTTGGAAAAGCAAATATTTGGTTATCTCAGTAAAATATGTTATTTTTGTAATTTGATTAATTACATCTTGCAGGAAATAAATTAACTCTTCATCCAATGCACTAACTAGACAGGAAATGTTAATCGGTCACAAAGCCATTTGTCTGGTATTACTCAAAACGTTCACTTATCTGTACTGTATATTTAAGTCTGTGAGAGAGAACTGTCACCACTGCTTTCTTTTGTGTCTTTTTTTAACTTGTGAAGCTAGTGTTTATGTATTCAGTCAAAGTTTTTGAAAATGAATGTACTCCATAATTGTTACTCTATCAGTGACTTTAAATCTGGAACATTTTTTATCTGAAAATCCAGTAGCATCTGCCCAAATGCCTTGCCCTGTAGAGAGAATTAAAAAAGGTTTTATTATCATGTGATACATACGAAGAAAAGAACATTTTTATGTATTCACATCTCAACAAACTACTTTGCAAAACTACCTTGAAAATTTTTTATTAGAAATATTGTTTAAACAAACAAGATCTCTCTTCTGCACTATACAACATCCCTGAACTTGGGGGTATTCAAAGTCTGGATCCTAATTTTGCAGGCCGAGTGAATATCTAATTAGAAGAATAATATCTGACACACACTTTGGTTTGTCCTCTCTCTCTCTCTCTCTCTCTCCCCCCGTTTAGCTTTGTTACTAGTACACAGTCTTCTAAATCAAGATTTTTTTACTTGAAGTTGAGATTTGCAACAATTTAAGCTTCAGTAGACTAAACTGAGATTTTTCCAGTTGATTTATTTATTGGCTACTGCATATCAGAGTTCAGTGAGCTTGGCATTATAGTTTCTTTATTTGGCACAGAATTTCTGCCATACTGTTTTTACTGAAGAGCATCCTGTTCTGTTAATAATCCTGTCAATTTCTGTGAGATTACTTGTGCAACAAGGCATTTCTCAGCCTAAGAATGACTCACTTGGGCTCTTAATATCACATGTACTGTTGTGGTCTTCTGCTCAGTTTAAGAAATGTTTCTGATATGTCATTTAATCTCTGGAATTTTGGTTTTCAGAGGGGGTGATTTTTTTTCTTTTTTGCATCCAAATAACACAAAACCAATCCACACATGAGTCAGCCTTATTCCTACCATCTGGATCATATTTGCAGAATGATAAAGTGGAATATAATATCAAAACTGTAGATTTGAATTTGGTTTATAGGATTTGACTAGCTCTTAGCAAAATATTATCCCAGTTGCCTAAAAAAGTTTTTAGAGTCAGTAAAGCAGAAGGCCACAGGGGCACTGGGAGACAGGTGGAGAACAAAAAGAGAATGTCTTGCAGTAGCTGCAGATTGGTTTTCCATGTGTTCCCCATCAGGTTCACAAGAAGGTAGGACTCCTCCACTCACAGCCTGATTAGCCAACCTCTTGTGACTATCAAATACCCCAAGAATGCTAGTAATAACGTCTGGATCCTGCAGAGTTATGTAGTGGGAGTTAGGAGACTAACAGTGCCTCTACCTTCATCTCAACTGTATTGCACTAGTCAGAATTAAGCTCTATGGAGGAAGATCCTTAAATTATATGAATTCATATGCAGTTCCATGGAAGTCAAAGGAATTGTATTAAAGAAATATATGACCATCTGAGGTTTCAATCATCTTATACAGCAATATACTTATAAAAAATAGTTGTCTAGCAAAGACTTACTCTCCAAAAATATGACAGAATTTTTTCTGTGAGTTCACTGATATGTAAAAAACAGAGCTAATACACCACAAGGCCAGCTTCATCATTCATAAAGCTTTCAAATTCACCTTAGTGTATAAATGTCAATTTTTTTTTCCAGCAAAGTCTCGTTTTGCACTGTAGTGCACTGCTCAGTTTTCAAACTTACAAAAAATCAACTTGACATACTTATCTGAAATTAAAAAGCAGCTACAAAAACAAAGGCAGAAGATTATTTCTCCATCTCAGTAGTTGGTTAAAGAGTCTATACAGTCAGTAGTCATAAAAAATAACTATATCAAATCAATGCTTAGATACATGCCTGTGGGTCACTTCTTAAAGATGCAATACCACCACCACCAAGGGAATTCTTCAGAACAAAATTTAATCCATTTATTCCTGGTAACTCATATCTGTAAAGGTAAGAGAATTACATGTTTGTTTTCAGCAGATACAGATCATTTGTTTTGTACAGAAGTAACATCAAGTGAAACGCAGCATGCATTATGATTATGTAAGGACTGTGATGTTATACAAAATGCAAAACTGTTGGAAATGAAAAAGAAAACAAATGTTAAATGTAAAAACCTGATTGATAATGTCAAGTTAAAATTAAAAAATAGATTGTTTTCTCATAAGGAAGAAACAGCTGTATCCGTTTCACAGGTAAATTACCAAGTTTTAGCTTGGGAACCAAATCTGAACAAAGGGTTTATAATGGGTAAAGACTTTTAAATGTTTCATGGTCTGTTACTTAAAATATTCTATAGATTCTTTTAAGTCTCTGAATTTTCTGTGGTTAATCCTGGCTGTCATCCAATCAGCAATTGATATGCTGTCAGTTACTGAGAACTAACTGTACAATGAGGGTGTTTGTACACATGACACCATTACCATGTACGCAAGATGAAAATGTCACTTTGTGTGGCTTAATGGAGTCACACTGTACACGTGCAGGAGTTTGGGGGTTTTTAAATGAGTTTGCATTGTTTACTAAACTACATCCTGACGCAATGCATTGCAGCTACTAGTCAGCTCACCTCTGGCTGCAGGAGAGGCGGGCAGGCTCTGCAGAAAAAAAAGGATTGGACCCCTCACCACTTCTGCCTTCACCAGGCACCTCTGGTGTCCCCACCATAAAGCACTGGTTTCAACTGCTAGATCTACAACATACCTATGTTTATCTTTCCTTGCAGTGCTTATCACTAATTTATCTGCTTTCTCATAATTCTCCTGCAATTGTTTTCCTGTATTTTGTTGGTCTTGGCATTCAGGATTTTTTCCTTAGTGCTTCCTTTCCTCAGTGAGGTGTCATGTCTTTTCGCTTCACCAGTTCTTGTTCTGTTTCCATTTAGCTGTGCCTGTTACAGCTTGAATTGAATTTTCTGAGCACTGTATATTTTTCTTCAGATCCACTTTGTATCTCACATTCTTCTGCCTTTGGGTGCATACAAATGACAGGAAGGCACTTATGATCATGCTGTAACTTTTGCACTTTACACAAAGTGCTAAAAGTTACAATGCGATTGAACATAACAGCTATTTGGCATGTGTGTTGGGGGGCGGCTCAGAGCCTCCCTGCACTGGAGAAGGCCAGGAGGCAGGGGGAGCTGTTGCATGCCTCCCAGTGTGCTCTGCAGCCTCAGGGAACTGCCAGAAACTCCTGAGAGCAGCCAAAGGGCTAGCCATAGCCAAGCAGCTTGCCTTCCCCAGGGTTGTGGCTGGCTCTGTCCCCAGACCATCAGTGACAGCCTCTCAATCCAGCCTCCTGCCTCTGGCCAGCTGAGAGCTACAGCCTGGCCAAGGGGAAGGTAGGAAGGATGATGTCCTTACCTGCAGTGCCCCTGGGATCAGGGGTGCTGGCAGCCCGGCTAAGCGCAATGCAGGGGGAAGGCTCCCTCCTGCTTGCTGTCTGATCCCATAGGCTGCAGTGGCCTATGGTCCTAGGGGGAACAAACAGGGGGGAGAGACCCCTCTCCCCTACAACACACCCAGCTGGGCTGCCAGCTCCCCCAGTCCACGGGGCTCTGCAGGCAGAGACACCATTGCTTCTTCCCTCGCCCTGGCCAGGCTGTGACTCTAAACTGGCCAGAGGGAGGAAACAGAGCTGGGATTCATAGATTCATAGATGTTGGGGTCAGAAGGGACCTCAATAGATCGAGTCCGACCCCCTGCATAGGCAGGAAAGAGTGCTGGGTTCAGATGACCCCAGCTAGATGCTTATCTAACCTCCTCTTGAAGACCCCCAGGGTAGGAGAGAGCACCACCTCCTTTGGGAGCCCATTCCAGACCTTGGCCACTCTAACTGTGAAGAAGTTCTTCCTAATGTCTAGTCTAAATCTGTTCTCTGCTAGCTTGTGGCCATTATTTCTTGTAACCCCCGGGGGTGCCTTGGTGAATAAAACCTCACCAATTCCCTTCTGTGCCCCCGTGATGAACTTATAGGCAGCCACAAGGTCGCCTCTCAACCTTCTCTTGCGGAGGCTGAAGAGGTCCAGGTGCCCCAGTCTCTCCTCATACGGCTTGGCCTGTAAGCCCTTAACCATACGTGTGGCCCTTCTCTGGACCCTCTCCAGGTTATCCCCATCCCTCTTGAAGTGTGGCGCCCAAAACTGCACGCAGTATTCCAACTGCGGTCTGACCAGTGCCCGATAGAGGGGAAGTATCACCTCCTTGGATCTGTTCGTCATGCATCTGCTGATGCACGATAAAGTGCCATTAGCTTTCCTGATGACTTCATCACACTGACGACTCATGTTCATCTTGGAATCCACTAGGACTCCAAGATCCCTTTCCGCTTCCGTTCCACCAAGCAGGTCATTCCCTAGGCTGTAGGTGTGCTGGACATTTTTCCTCCCTACGTGCAGCACTTTGCATTTCTCCTTGTTGAATTGCATTCTGTTGTTTTCTGCCCATATGTCCAACCTGTCCAGGTCTGCTTGCAGCTGTTCCCTGCCCTCCAGCATGTCCATTTCTCCCCACAGTTTTGTGTCATCCACAAACTTGAACAGAGTACACTTCACTCCCTTGTCCAAGTCGCTGATGAAGATATTGAAGAGTATCGGTCCAAGGACCGTGTCCTGTGGGACCCCACTGCCCACACCCTTCCAGGTCGATACAGACCCATCCACTACGACTCTCTGGGTACGACCCTCTAGCCAATTCGCCACCCACTGGACTGTGTAGTCATCCAAGTCACAGCCTCGTAACTTGTTTACCAGTATGGTGTGGGATACCGTATCGAAGGCCTTCCTGAAGTCTAAGTAAACGACGTCAAACCCTACTCCTGTGTCCAGGCGTTTTGTAACCTGGTCATAAAAAGAGACTAGATTAGTCAGGCATGATCTACCTGCTACAAACCCGTGCTGGTTTCCCTTTAGCATAATTTGTCCTGCCGGGCTCTCGCAAATGTGAGCCTTGATAATTTTTTCGAAGACTTTGCCTAGGATGGAGGTGAGACTGAATGGCCTATAGTTGCCTGGGTCCTCCTTCCTCCCCTTCTTGAAAATGGGGACCACGTTGGCCTTTTTCCAGTCCTCCAGGATCTGGCCCGTGTGCCATGAGTGTTCAAATATTACCGCAAGTGGCTGTGCAATGACATCAGCCAGTGCCTTCAGTACCCTCGGATGGAGCTCATCCGGGCCTGCCGACTTAAAGGCATCCAGTTCCTCCAAGTGACTCTGCACCATCTCAGGGTCTACACATGGCAGTCTGGTGCCTTGCTGCTGCCTCTCTACAATCCCAGTGAGAGCCTTGTCCTGCCCCTCACTTAGGAACACTGAGGCAAAAAACTTGTTGAGGAGTTCAGCCTTGTCTCCCCTGTCCATCACCAAAATCTGCCCATTTAGTAGGGGTCCTATTCCACCCTGGGCCTTCCTTTTACTCCCTATATATCTAAAAAACAATTTTTTGTTATCCTGGGATGAGAGGCTGTTGCTGACAACCAGAGGCAGGGCCGGCCTGGTGCTCGGGCAGGCAGAGGAGACAAGCTCTGTGTGCCCAAGGCTAGAACATGGCCCTGCACAAAGGGACGCAGGTGGATGTCACCTTCCCTAAGAACTGGTACACAGGTTTACTAAGGTGCTCTGCCTTACAGCACCTTCATCTGGTAACTCATCAAAGGAGGATTAAATTTTTGTGTGATCAGCCTTGAATGTTTGTTAGTTTACAGCTGTAGAGCACTTTTGGGGGCCTCATTGTGCAAAAAAAATGTAACCTTTGTACACACCCTTTGACAGTGCCTTACATCTGTCCTCAGCTCAAATTGCAATTTCTCACAGTGTCTTAAATTTACAGTTTTGAATTCCTGATTTTATTTGCCACTTTCTGTTTGAAGTCAATCTTTATTAGTTTTATTTTCAGTTTGACAGAGCAATGGCTGTGATTGTTGCTGCTATCTGCTGCTCAGTATTCTCTTGCATCTTGGATGGATGACCTGAATTTCAAAGTGATGCACATACCATTTTGTGAATTCAACATACTAGTATCTTTAGGATGGGTTTGGAGAGACAAGGTACTTGCAAGAACAATTCAATTAATCTCTTGCTAGTTTGATTTGATGATTCCCAGCCAAGGCCTCACCATTTCTCTTTCCATTCCTTGGATGTCACATTCTGCTTTGGTTTTCAGTTTACTCAATAAAAGGATTAAGTTTGGGACTGGTATTCTGTCAATCATGCTTTAGAAGCAATTGTGGAACTTATCTTTATCCTCAACATTGTTCTGTGTTCTTCTGTCAGCACTATACAATTGACATCTCTAAGAATATGGTTTAGAATCTGGCATATATGATGCATTGTTCGAAAGATTCCCAGTCGATGCGTGACTTTTCCATAGAAACTTCCATGGTGGGTGTTACTGTCTGGATACTTGTCACTGCTGCAATCTGAATACAGGCAATTATTTTTCTGACCGCATTTTTTTCCCATACCTGTCAAGCTATTTTCACTGATGCCAGGATTTCAAGTCCACAGTTTTCTTTCTCCCTCAAGATCTACAAGGTCTTTGCTGTTTTTTATACATCATTCTCAATTCCAATAACTGACTATTGGATTACTGAACTATTGTTGGCTATCACTTACTGTCAGTAACAAACTTTTCAGGGTCCTAACTTTCATATACTGCCTTTTCATTAGGAGCTTTCATAATACATAGGGGTTTTTAGTTTTCTCTTCTATGCAGCCATTTAAACCAATTTAGAAGGCGAGTGCTGGAAATCCAATAGACCACATCTGTCTCTACTGCTAGGTGACTATCCCTGTTTAGCCCTTTTACCTGGACTTGGGACTGGCAGCAACATCAAGATACAGAAAATAAGTCTTAAAACAGAATAGAAGGAAAAAAAACAGATGGCACTTGCAAAAGATGGTCTCAGAAGACCCAGTCCCACATTGAATCAGAGCAACTTGTCACGAATGTGTAGCCAATAGATTGGTATTGAGAAACTGAAAAACAACAAAGTGCTGAGAATTTATCTAATCACAGCAGAAATACTAGAAACCCTTATCACCACCACGCATATGAAAGTAACAGAGGTGTCCACTGAAGTTTGAGGAAAAGAGACCCCTTATAATCAATGGAAACATGGAGTCATAAAATATTGAAAAAGGGATAAATATCTCAGTACTGTACTAAAACAACTGGAGAGGAGCCATATGCAATATTATGTAAGATGAAAGAGGCAATGGATTCAAAGCATAAAGAACACAATGGGTTCAATTCAGCCCCAAGAGACGATGTACAGTCCAGATAAGGATCACCCCACCCCTCCTTGACAGAAGAGGGAATAGACTGGCAGGTTCCCCTCAGCATGAATTTCATCAATTCTCAAAAGGCATTTAACAGTCTGCATAGACCTATATTGGGGAACCTCTCTCAACTTTACAGAATTCCAGCTGAAGTCATCATCCAGATGATACACAAAGATGCAAAGCACCCTCTCGGGGAGAACAACCAGACATCAGAATGGGTTTCACTTGCATACAGAAGTAAAGCAGAGGTGCATTTTCACTCTATTGCTGTCTGGCATGTCCACAGACTGAACTATGAAAAAGGGCATAGACAACACAAAGCAAATAGCTTGGTTAAATGGCACTTGCCTAGAAGACCTAGACTTTGTCGATGACATTAACATGAGTGAAGGATCCCAGAAAACTACAGACACAAAACCTGAGAGAAAGCCATAGGCTGAGTAAGGCTAAAAAATTCTGCCATGGCAAATATCCTTGAAATCCAGAGATTAAACAGCAACACCACAACAGAAGACTAATTCATCAAGAAGGTAGATAAGGTCCCCTACCTGGTAGAGCTTAACTAAGGCACTAGAGACATCAAGTCAGGAACAGCACTGGTAACATATGAAAATCAGATATACAGCACCACGACAAAACTGAGAATTTTTACCTCAATCTCATTGCTAGTGTAGGGCTGAGAATTGGAAATCTACCAAAAAATCAAACAGACAACTATGGTAGATACCTTCAAAGACAAATGTCTTTTTGATGGTAATCTTTTGTGGACATCCAAGAAAAATCACCAACAAGTAGCTCAACTCCAGTAGAACCACACTTATGTAAAACGTGGACTTTGGATGCCAATACACAGACTCCTGCACAAAGCTACCAAATGATGTGAGGAAGAGGGTTAAAGCAAACCCATTACTGGGGAATTGATCTCCACACTACAATGCATATGGAAGCAACAGCAAATGACAGAGGAATGGAAAAAAACTGATTTCTACAGTATGCATCAGTGTTGACAAAGGAAGGATGTAATGTAAATAACAGATATTAACACAGAAGAGTAGTTTATGGCACATTCATTTCAAATACATGCATAAATATTCAGGCTAATTTATTTTATCTCACGTTAGGATTTCAGAAATTATATTTGTTTTTATTTGATTTATATGCTGTCCTTCCAAAAAAGGACTAAGGGCAGCTTACAATAAGGGAAACAAAGATCAGTAGATATAAAATAAAATATTAAAATAAGAACAAATTCCCCCCTTCCTGTTCAATATGTGTGTCCATCTGTTTGCGTGCACGAGTAGTACGAGAGACTGCATTAAATAACGAACTATGCAAAGAACTTTATTTGGAGACACAAATAAAAGCACTTGGGAAATCTTATGGGCGTGCTTAGGAAGGTTCAAATACTTTAAAATAAAAAGAAGCTATAAAAATGTTCAGTAATAATGCATCAACCAAAATAGATAAGTTATCTAGTGCATTTTCTGAATATTACAATGAAGTAAAATCTAAACTAAGGACAAGAAAATATTATGTAATTGTGTAATTCACTCAACATTTTCAAGCTGCTTTTAAAAGAGCAGAAAAAGAACTAAAAAAAAAAAAGGTTCAAAGCATATTAACATTGTGACAGGAAGTAATAAAACCAAGAAAATTCATTGTTCAAGTTGAGCTCCTATACTGAGGCACAATGGGGTGCCTCCCTAATTACTTCCTTTAAAGTACTGTGTGCAGGTATTCATTAGAGATCAGACTTTCCTATGAAGTTCCTGTAAACTTTGGTCATGATGCTCTTTGCATGTATATTTATTTAAAAAATAATATATCAAGAGACAGAAAGCAGTCTTCTTCATAGGGATTAAGGAGGAGATGAAATTTTAGGTTAAGATGTTTGTTTAGTAGGTGGGTTGTGTGAATATACCTGCTATTGTGTTCTGTGCATTAAATCTGTGGACAGAAATAACAGATGGTTTAGAATTTCAGTAGACGCATCATGTTTGCTTTCTTTGTTGCTATTTTTTTTAGATGCTAAAAAGCATCTGATAAATTTTGTGTGTTTTAATATGGGAACCTTTTTAAGTAGCACAAACAAAATAACCATACCACGAAGAAAGAAAAACAAGCCCCAAACCTCAGACTAACTTTGGTATTCTCACTGAATCAGAGAAGTGGAAACCTCAGAATTGTAACTGTTTTTAATCTTGTGTTCTAAATTTAACCATAATTCCAAATAAACCATTTTATTATTTGTATAATTCTAATATTCTCCTATTCTGAAAATATATAAAACCAAACTATGCAAAATTAAAGGTGATGAAAGTTAGATGGAACTGATGTATTAACAGGCAGCCCTGAAAGCATGTTGGCTTAACAGAGCAGGAAAGGGCACGTAATGATCCAGTTAAAACAGGACACAACTATTTTATTAGTCCAGGAGACAGAAAGAATTTAATTATTTCTTTGAGGAAAAGACAAGGGGCCAGATCCTGTTCAACCTCCTAAACACCTAAATAGACGTCATTGCCTAAATGTGATCCTACTTCACACTGCTCAAGTCTCTGAAAAAACATTAACATACCTACATTTGTAACACATCATCACTTTAGCCTTAACACACAGCCACAAAAATAAAAATAAAAATCAGCAAGCAGGAGGACACATCCACATCTTGCATTGACTCTTTTTTAGGCACTTGAGTACAGTGGCTTAAGATCACAATCAGGGTTCCTAATAGGTGGAATTGGATCTGGCCTAAAGTTTCTTTCTACATTTTTGTTCTGTATGTCTCACCTTTCTTTAAGTGACTCTGAATATGCACCATACTGAATCTAGAGCATTAAACATTTAGAAATGCACAAATAATCCTGCACTGGCAAGAAGGTGGATATGATGATAAAATCTTTTCCATCTCCAAGTTCCATGATTTTAAACTTGCTACAAATACCCAACATACATTCACTCTGTTTTCAATAGTATCCCTGATCAGACACTTTTTTTAGAGAACTCTGAAGCGTACTATCATTTTCTAGAGTTAGAACTAGTTTCTTAGTGTGAATATACTCATCTTCTACTTGTTGTCAAAAACTGTATCCAAATTTGTCTGACTATTCCATTTTGAAGTGGCATATCACATTTAAAAGGCACAAGTGTATTTAATTCAAGAATTGCTTGTATGTGGAAAAAGTAGTAGTTTTTCCACATAGTAGTTTTCGAAATAAGGCCTTTATTACTATGATACCTGAAACCCCCAAAACTTTACAGCTTGCTATTATTTCTATCAAAAAGAATTTCCCCTACATCTTGTGCACACATTTATTTTGCCACATTTAAAAATGCAATGGAATACTAACCTTTAATATTTAATAGAGCAGGCCAACCTTAGCACAAACTGTTTATGCTTAAAAAGGGTATTTTGGTTCTTAATAATGTTTTTTTAGCCCACATTTTCTTTTTAAACATCAAGATTGTTGGTTTTTTATTGAGTTTCCACATTCATTAAAACTTTACCGTCTGAAAGAAACTTCAGATCTGAAGCGTGTGACCATAATCCTCATGATCCTCAAGTGTTCTACAAAAGGACCCGTTCTTTCCTCCCCTAGTTTTTCATTTTGCTTACAGAGCCCCATTATAACAACATTAGAAGATGACAAAAAACAAACACAGATGATCTAATTAATGAAAATAAAATGTTTTCATCCAGAACCAAGCAACATTTTAACATCTGTCTGTGAACGTAAACAGCACTGAGGAACAAGCAAATCTCTCTTAGGAAAGCAGAAAAGGCAAAGCTTTGACTTGTTTGATGTACATGGCAATTCTTGTAACAGATTCATCGTGCATAATTTTCTCATTTTTTCCTTTCCGCTCAGTTCCAGATGAAAATAGTTGTAAATTTAACATAAAACATTTTTCAGTAAATTCATTTGTCACTGTTTATTAAATAGTGAGTAAGGCTAACTGTTTATTAAATAGTGAGTAAGGCTAGGTGCAGTTATTACACATAAACTGGTATAAGTGATTGGAAACACATCTAAACCTGTAACAGAACAGAAGTTCAGTGCATGTAGACAGGTTTAAAAATGATGGAACCCGGTCTAAGATAGATCTGGATAGATGTAGTATCACGAATTCACAGAAGTTTCGGGCTGGAAGGGACCTTGTAAGATCATTGGGTTCAGCCCCTCCGCTCTGGGCAGGAAAGACTGCTGGGGTCAAATAAACCCAGAAAGGTGTGCATCCAGTCTCCTTTTGAAGATCTCCAGGGTAGCTGCCTGCACCACCCCCACTGGGAGGCCAGTCCAAGAAGAGCAGCTGTAGAGACCAAAATCCACCTCCTGTACAGTTCTACCTTTACTTGTCCTTCTCAAAGGCACAGTTTTTGAGACCCTCTCCTCTATTACAGGAAGTGAAAGATCAATGAAAGGCTCTTATTGTGGAAATATTTTCACACTCCTTACACATGACAGTGCTAGTCAATTCACCAGCAAAGATCCTATCTAAGAAGTTCATCTTCACACCCCTTCTTCCAAGATTTAATCAGTTTAGGTTAGACCCATCTATCGAATTTCTGCACCAGATCCCCTCCCAACTTAATTTAGATCGCTGTCCTCTGGCATCCCAGACTTCTTTGTGGGCCCTGGTAACCCACTCATCACAGGGCAGGTGGGTTAGCCTCTGCCCATACTCATCTTCTCTGGCTTAGTGCCGGCCCAGCCCACACCCAGGCTGTCATAGAACTGAGGAAGCAAAGCTTCTGTTCCTAAGGCCAGCATCCTGCCTGCACCTGTCAGCCAGGCCAGGCGGAGGAGGGGCCGGGGGCCCCCGCCACCACCCTGCCAGAATAACTGGGGGAGTTCATGGTGGGGGCTTCCCCTGTCCCCCACTGACTGGCCCAGCGCAGTTTCTTTCTGTTTCTGCAGCTCCACTCCCGCCAGCTGTTAGTGGGAGGGGAGAGGAAGGAAGCGGGGGAAAGTAGTATGGACCTCCACCCCAGCTTGTTAGTTTGGGTCTGGGGGGGCTAGGCCCAATCCATGCAGCTAGGGTCTCTGCTCCCCACCTCACCCCGCTCAACCTTCCTAACAGCTGCAGGCATAAGCTGCGGCTCAGAGCCCCATGGCTTTGGCTGTGCCAGGAATGGGGGGCAGGGTGGGTGCAAGTATGGAGTCCCCCCGCCATATGGAGCCCCACACCAGACCTGAGGCAGTAAGCTGGGGGGTGAGGGGCAGGGGGCTCCATACCCCAACCCCCAGTTCCTAGCCTTGTGGACAGCTGCATGGCTCTGGCCCTGAGCCCCCAAACCCAAGTCAGCATAGCTGGGGTGGCCCACATGGCAGGGAGGCTTTATTGCATCCCCCAGCTGTTGCTGACAGCAGACACCTGGTGGGGGTGCAGGGCTGCGAAGAGGTGCCATATGGGCCAATCAAGAAGTGGCCGGCTTCTCAGCTGGGCTCTGCATTATCTGACAGCCTGCTATGAGTGCCCCCAGGCTGCTGACCTTGGCTACTGCAGGCTGCCTTCATGAACCCCCTTCCCCAAAGGGTGAATGTGAGTTCTGTTCACTCCCAGACTAATGTAGGGTGCTTAGAAAAAGCCATGAAAGTTAGTATGAATCCACCTCAGGCTTTTTGAACCTCCTTACCTGGCCTAAGAGTGAGTGCACCCTCTACCTCCGAGGGCATGTCAACATGTCACAAGGCAGTGCCATGCAAAGAGACCCAACCTAACTACAAACATGGCTGTACTGCTTCTGTCACAGACATATCTAAAGGCACAGCACAGAATTTACAGGCCAGAGACAGCAGGGAATAAGGCAGGGTCCTGATCTTGAGCTGTACCATACTACTCTCAAGCCATCCAGAAGTTAGATGAGTTCAGGTAGAATTTGCTATGCCCAGATGGTAATATGTAATGCGATGCAGGACTGCCACCTTTACAGGTAGTAAATATTTTAGACAGAAACAGATTCCTAAGCTATTGAAGTTTGCCAAACTTGAGGCCCTGAAGTATGGGATAATGTGGCTTCTTAAAAAACTTAGGTAAGATTCTGGAATGCAAATTCTTCAGTCACCAAACACTGGAAACTCTGAACACTGGCATGAGACTGCACAGCTGCTATTCCATGGACATTTTCAAAAATTTTGGTTTTCTTTACATATTGCAGAAGAACCTACCATATTTACTTGAATTTAAGACAGCCCTGAATTTAACTTGCCACCCAATAATTAGATTATATGCATGGAAAATTTATAAATGTATTATAATTTTACATGTACATAATCTAATTATTGGAAGGTTGTCTTTAATTCATCCCGCCCATCATTGAAGGGGGGTAGGCAGTGCGGGGCAGGTGGTGTAGAAATCATGTGGCTTGCCCCTTGCTTGTGCCCACCCCGCTGCCACCTCTGACCCCTGCCTGATCCCTTACAGCCTTGGGTTCCCCCTGCCGCCCAGCCTTTGCTCTCCCCCACTCCTCCCACCCCTGCCTCTGCTCCGTGCTGGCAGGCTCCATCCCTGTTCTAGCCTGGGGCACTGAGCATGGCCCCAGCCTTGCCCCTGCAGCAGCCCTGTAGGTTGTGCATTGCTGTTACAGGGCAGGGCTGGAGCCATGATCAGTGTCCCAGGCTGCAGCATGCACAAAGCCTGCCAACATAGAGAAAAGGTAAGGGAGGGAAGGGAGTGGGGTAGGCAGGGAAGTAGAGGCTGCATGGTGCAGGAAGGGAATGAAAAGAAGAGACTTCAGGGGGGAGACTGTGAAATGCAGAGGCAGTAGGGGAAGATGGAGAGGCAGGTAGCAGTTGTGGTTAGGGCCCCAACCCCATGTAGGGGCTGGAGCCCAAGCCACAGCAGCCACCTGTCTCCCACCACTGCCCTTGTAAGAGATTCTTAGACAAGGTGCTTTTTTTGCCATATTAAATGGGGGGACCTCATCTTAGAATTGAGTAAATATGGTCATTTTGAAATTTCCACAGAATCATTGTTCTTCATGTAGCCTTATAATGGAGTTGTTGTCAAGTGTCTACTCCTTAGCCTAGGAATTTAATCCCACCATGTAAAGCATCCTTGGATAACATAAAATATTGCAAATCTGCATTTGTCAGTCTTTTCTGTTAAAATAGTTTACAATTGTTCTTACACTATAATGCCTCAATGAGCTAATTTAGACAAATCAAGAACATACATACCTTGTGATTAACTTTTCCTCAGGGTTTGTTCTCTCTAAAAGATGCTGGAAGTAATCTTCTAGGGCTTGAGCTGTTAAAGTTTTCTTTAGGTACGGGTAATAGAGAGGATGCCGTGCTATCACACCTGTTACATGAGACAGTCAGTTAAAACAAATTACTAAAACAAATTAGATTTTAATATTCAAAATGGACATGAGATCATCCAGTTATTTGAAGCTATACATATGGTCCCTCTTTAATCAAAACTTACAGCAACAGGCTTCCATTCCTAAGCAGGAAACTAACTTGGTGAGTGACATGATTGAATGCTGCCAGGCTTTGTGCTATTAATTGTAACTGTCCATGCCAATGAAAGATGGATAAGAATAAAAGGGAAAAGGACAGAGAAAGGAAATGTGAATCTCCTCTTCTCAGAACTCCTGGTTTGAAGTATGTGCAGTAAGAAGTTATTGCAATTAGCACTAAAGGGATATTGATTGAGGGCAGGTCTACATGTGCACTTTAATGCACATTAGCCTATTTTAATGAGCATTAAAGCGCCACAAAAATGTGTTTTCATTAATGCACCTGTTTCTAGTCCCTCACAATGGAGGGCACCTATACATGTGCCACATGTATGCTCCAACACATGCTAATTAGCCCACGTTGGTGTGTGTTAATTAACATGCAGCCATCACATCATGATTATTCAGCATCCCCATTCTTCAAAATGGCAGCAGGGGCACTTTCACTAAGTGCAGGACACTGAATACACATGACACTGTGGATGCTTTCATTAGAGCAGCCCAAGCTGCTCTAATTAGGGCATTCCCTATCCCCCACCCCAGAGCATGTGTATAGATGCCAAGAGTTACTAAATTTAATGTGTACTAGCAAAAGCAAATTAATGAATGTTTAGACACTCCCAGGGTCAGTCAGTCATGGGAATAAAAGGTCCATCTATGTTATTTCCTTCTTTTAATGAATTAGGAACATATCTACGAACGTATAGTTCTCAAATTATAGCAGATTCCAAAAAAGGTCTCTGTAACTCCATAGAGAAGCTGATGTTCCCCTGATGTTTCACAATGAGGTGAATCAAGCAGAAGGACATCAGTGTTTTATGCTAATCTGGTGACCTATGCTAGGATAGCATATCTGTAGACCTAAAGTTAATGTAAGCTTAGTAGGACATGGATTTACCATCTATGTCATTAAAATATTTTATCTGTATATTTTAAGAAAGTCCTTTAATCATACCCATTATTTTTAATAGTTTAATAATGCTAACGTGCACATGCATGCAGTTATTAAACAGAAATATTAAATTCCATCATTGTTGAACAGGAAACAATTTTATAGACAAGGATGAAAAGGTTGTATTCCTTTTAAATAAACAAAGCCTACTTTATTAGCCTTAGCATAACAGGTGTTAGCAAATCAAATTCCAAACGCACCTTTAATTCATACTGAGATTTCAACATCACACTCTCTCATCTTCCAACAAATAAGAGAACCATTTGATGCATGCAGAAGTAAGGAATAGAAGGAATTAATAAATAAGGCAAGGAGGAGGATAAATGTAATTACACTGAAATAAAATACTTGGACCAAAAGAGGTGATTCAAAACAATTTCTTACATGTAAAAAGAACTTTCAGACTATCAAATACTATCACAAACATTTAGTTTTATAAATGCAATATACAATTTATGAGGGAAAGATGTGATCACATCACCAAGAGACCACATTATAAAGCATATCCTCAATGGAGGTGAAATTAGGCTGCCTAGACACCCTATGTAAGGCACTTTTGAGTGTTTGTCTTTGAAACCATATATTATGATCTACAAGTATTTTATATAAGTTTAATAAGCAGGTAAGATTTTCTTCGATGATTCCAATAAGTTACAATGAGCCAAATATATTTCATTAAGAGAAGATGATTTTTGATATGACAGGATGTATATACACTCATTTCAGCATCTAAATAATACGAAAAGAATCAGAGGTTGTGGGGAAATTTTCAAAAGCAGAACTGGTAATTTGGCACCTAACTCCTGTTGAAAATCTTACCTTATATTATACATTAGAAAATAAAAATACCTATGTTGGCAGAGTTTCCTTTGTCTCCACTTCTGGTATAGGCAAGATCTTCTAAGCGATATGTATGTGGACCACTTGGCAGATCTCCATAACAATACAAGAAAAAATAATATATATTTTAATAATATATACAAAGAAATTAATTATAAATGTTGATAGAGTTGAAGTCCTTTCACAGAGAAATTGATGTTAAAACTGTATACCAATTTTGGGTGCTCAAATTATGATGCTCCTGGGGTGATTTTTTCAGAAAACTTCACTTGCACTAGCACTTTATTTGTTCAGAACACAGCTTCCTGTTGTCAACAAGCAAAATGACCCCGCCAGATTATTGTATCAGAGTGTTAAGTGACGCAACCATTTGTAAATAGTGATGCGGTGGCGGAGTGTATCAGTAACTTGACCCATCATGCGAGCGGCTCGTGATCAGGGCGTGATCACCTGTGGTCTAGCCAACCAGAGACCACTTAATGGGCATGGCTGGCTGGCCAGCATGTCCATGGGTTCCAGAATGTACCATCAAGGGAGCTTTTTGATTGGCCAAAAAAGTTATATAAGGAACCGCACGCCCTGGCGCGGGGTCCCCAGGCTCCGACTCTCAGGACGGATTGATCACCCGTCTTGGGGCCTGGTCAGACCCCTAGGTCTATAGCAGAAGCTGCTCCGGTCGCTCCGAGCATTATAGTTTACTGCATCGCCCTGTACTTTGTCCCAACCAGACATCGTACTTGTATACTGCGGTCTTCACCTGCCACCCACAGCTTGTCCCTTGCTGCTGTATATAGTTCATCGCCTCCAAGTTATATCACCCTTCAAGTTGTTTCGACAGTTCTGTAAGTAAATATCACATTTTATTTCACACCTCATTGTTTGTGGTGTTTATCTTATCTCCCTCTCGCACTTGGCATCCCCAAGCGTGTCTGGGTTGGTGTCACCACCCGGTGCCCCACTTGACATGCAACTGCGGCCGTTTCCAAAGCACCATTCAGGAACTAAGGCCCACACCTGTCTCTTCAGTTGCATTTGTAAATGTTCAGCATATCAGAGCCTCAGCTGTAACAGACTGAGCGTATAGTAGGCCACAATTAATGACAACCTGTGAAAAATGAAGTGATGTACATGTACTACACAGCCTGATGCATCCTCACAGCACTATCTACTCTATGCACTAAATAAAGCAGGGGTCCTGAGGATATTATGGGATCATATAATTAAAGGCTGTATCATAATGCATATACACAAGATCCTTTTAATATTCTTTCAAAAGTCTGTTTTGTGTGCAACTTCCTAAGTTTCTAAAAAAAAAAAAAATGCAAACTGATAAAACCAGAAATTTCATGATATAAAATTACTGGCATCCACTTGAGTCACTGGCAGGGGTGGACTCCTTAACTCCACAGCCTAGATCTCTGCCAACTGAGCTAAAGACTAACTGGTAGCAGCAGTGGCTGTCATAATCTATGGGTGCTTGCACAAGTTACATTTTTTGTGCAATCTGGCCCCTGAAAGCACTCTACAGGTGTGATATAACACATTCAGGGCTGCAGGGCACTTTTAAAATGGGCAATCATGCAAAAAAATAACCCTTCATAAATCAGCTATTAACTGAAGGCACTATAGAGCAGAGTGCCTTAGGGAACTTGCATTTAGACTCCCTCACAGCTTAATTTTTTGCATTTTTGAGGGGCTGGCCTGATGCTCTCACTAGTACAGCCCCACCCCCAGGGCTGCAAGTGGGGCAGGGAGGAGGCAGGACAGCTGCTGGCTGGGCTTTGCCATGGTTGGAGCTGGAGAGGGAGGGCATGGTGGAATGGATCCCCCTTGTCCTGTGGGCCCTCTCCAGCTACCCCGGCTGGGGTTTTGTGGGAAGCCAGGCTGGGCCCGTGAGACAAGGCTCCATCTCAGCCCCCTGCCCCAGCTCTGGTCATGGCAAATCCCTGCCAGCATCTGTGGGCTGCTGCTGTCAAAAGGAAGGGAGCCCCCCCTTGCCAAATGGGCTCAACTTGGCTCCCTAAGGGGTAGCTGGGGGGGTGCTGCGAGGTGAAAGGGGGGTCTCCTTTCTCCCACCCCCTGCCCAGGCATCTTGACAGTGGCAGCACATAGCTGCTGGATGGGATTTGCCATGGCCACAGCTGGGAGGAGGGTACCCAGCCCGCTCCCCCCAATACCCTGCCAGGGTGGCTGGGGCAGCCATGTGAGGCAAGGGGGCTCCATTCCACATGCCCCCAGCTCTGGCCACAACAAAGTCAAGCTGGCAGCTGAGCGGTGCTGCTGTCAAGAGACGGGAGCCAAGGATGGGGGAAGGGAACCTCCCCTTCTCCCACCCTCTACCTGAACCTGTTGAATGGGGCAACACACAGCTGTTGGCTCAGTTGTGCCATAGCCGGAGCTGGGGGAAAGAACAGGGCTGGGAAGAGGGGTGGTTTGGCAGCCTCCCTGGGGACTGCTGGAGTTCCCCTGCCTGCTTGCCTGGGACAGTGCAGGCAAGCTCCAGTCCCCCCAGCCAATAGGCAAAAGTTTGTTGTTTGCATAAAGTGACATAAGTGCGCCCCCTAAATGTCTGTTGGTACCCTATGTGGGCCAGCCACTAGACAGAGATAAAGACCATGTTTTGCAAGTCTCTCAGGCTCATGGCAGATATTATATGTAAGATGCAATAAATCAGTTAATTAATCAGAGCTTAAAGTGTATCCCAGCCACATGTTCAGGTTATTAATGGTGCAGTGAAACAGGAATCCAGCCACAAAGTGTATATGTAATAACATCGCACCTTATATCAAACATATGGCTGGTGGGGTCCTCACTGGTCGACAATCAGCTGATAGTCAGGCAAGCAGGACTGCATTAGGCAGCCCATTCTCATCCTAATCCTGATGATGATCGGCTAAATGGGAGTGCCCTTTGTCTTGAGCCATGGGGTACTCCCAATCTATCAATCATCATTGAACTGGAGTGCTCCAGGGGTCAAGTGGTGGAGTACTCCCAATCAGCTGATTGTTGGCAGATTGGCTCTTGGTCTGCTGGCAATCAGCTGATCATTGGCCAGCTTGGGGGACCTCACAGGCAGTCAAACTGGCCCCATGGGTCCCTGGAGCCAGCTGACAATCAGTTGACTATCAGCCACCTTGCAAGGGAAGCCCAGGAAAATGACCCTGGGCTCCCTCTACACTGGCAGTTATGACAATTTGGATCTGATCCTGTGAGGTTTGACCTAGAAACTACTATGCAAAGCCCAAGCAAAAGTGAATGTTATGTGACGAATGCCCATCTGCAATGATAAGGAGGAGACAGTCTTAGATAAAGGAGGCTTGAAAACAAAAGCAGAATCAGAGTACTGGGTCAAAGAGCTCATTAAAATACTAAAAATCACGCCCCTAGATGGGGAAGAGGTATGCTAATGAAACATACATGTATGTTAATGAGATACATAGCTAAAACACAGGTATAGAGACATGCTCAGTAAAGAACTCCTTGCGTCACTCCTTTATAGCCAATTAGCAAACAAGGATGCTTATGAAGGTCTAAAATCCCTGTATAAAAGGGGCGTAGAATTAGAAATCCGGTGTGCTTGTTCTGTGAAATTATTCCGCTTGCACCTTTAATTGCTAGCAATAAATCTTCTTTATACTTTCACCCCTGGTATCTTTATTGGCCTTTGCATACCGGGCACGAACCCAGACTTGGGCTGGGGCTCAACAATCCTTCTCAAAATCATGCCTTCCAACATGCACGTGGCATGGCAGGAGACATGATTGTTCAGGTCATAGATTAGATCCCATCAGGCCTTCAATAGACTGTCTACTGGTGGCCTCAGTTATTTGCTGACAAAAGAATAAATGTTGAAACACAGGAACCCTATGTTATACTTCAGGTTTGGGGAGGAGCACAGATCGTGAATAAAACCATTCTGCCCTCACCCAAACTGAGACTGATCTCTTTTGACCCCAGTCTCTCCAGCCTGAACTCTTCTGCACTGTTGGCTCTTTCAGGTGGTCTTTGATCTACGCCAGGGGTGGGCAAAGTCCAGCCTGCAGGCTGGATTGGGCCCACAGCAGACTTTGTTTCCCAGCAGCCCCTTCTCCAGTCAGTCTCCATGGAGTCCCCTGGAGTGACAGGGCCGTGACAGCATGGGGTTGTGATGGCCCTGTGCTCCCTAGGTCTCCATGGAGACCTGCCCAAGTGCTGCAGGCAGGGCATGCAGCTGGGTGGGGAGCTACTCCAGGGCCAGGGCTGGGATCTTGCGACAGTGACAGAGCAGGCAGGAGCCAGGGCAGAGCCATGATCCACTGTCCACATGCCCCAGGCAGAGCGTGCAGGTAGTGGATCATGGCTGTGCCCTGGCTCTGGTCCACACTGTCGCTGATACAAAATCCCAGCCCTGGCCCCGGCCCCAGCCCCAGCGCAACTCCCTGCCCAGCCAGGCACTGCTTGGGCTGGTCTCCACAGACAACTTGGCCCTGCGCTGTCACTGCCCTGCTGCTCCTAGGGTCTCCATGGAGACCGGCTGGAGTGACACAGGCAGGGGATGCTAGGAAACGGAGTCCAGCCACTGGCCAAATCTGCATTTTGCCTACCCCTGGTCTAGATCCAGCATCCTCAAGGCTCCACACCAGTCCCGCACTTTGCCACCCCTCAATTCCATGGTCCTACTCTAGTCCCAGTCAGCCCAGTCCCACCCTGTGCCTATAACCAGCTCCTCCCTTCACAGTTATGTCTTCCAGTTATTTTTTTCCTCCTCTGTGCTTAGGTGCCAGCAAAGAGAATATTAAGCGCACAGGAGAAAAAGTCTATTTTCTGTTACTATTTCTGGTGCAACCACTGTTGCTGGCTGCCAAGAGAAACAATTGTAAAGAAAGTCCTGCTGAGCTTCTGCTTTCCTGGGCTGAAACA
Organism: Alligator mississippiensis; assembly: GCF_030867095.1. Taxonomy (NCBI): domain Eukaryota; kingdom Metazoa; phylum Chordata; order Crocodylia; family Alligatoridae; genus Alligator; species Alligator mississippiensis. The sequence continues at coordinate 94,496,421 of NC_081825.1, forward strand.
GCATCATACAGCTAGCATCTCTAGGATAACTGAGCTGCCAAACACTATTTACTGAGATATTTAGATGTTTATAATTTAGTCAAATTGGGAGAGATTTTCATGGAGACAACACAAGGTAAGCCCCTACTCTTATAGATTTCAAGTTTCTGCTCCAAAACGTGCATATACAAAAGTTTCCCAAGTGTGATTTAAGATGATTGATGTATTAACTTGGTTTGCACTACTGTAATTACATCAAAGTCAATTTGATTGAACTAAGTCTGTGCAATTTCTAAAGCCAGAGAGAAGCCATCATAGATAATGCAGTCTGCTTCTGTAATAAGTCACAGTATTATCAACCAGCCTCAAGAACCTGAAATCATATGACAAAATAAAATAAACTCAGGATTTTTTTTTTCAACTGGGAATGCATGAACGCCATTTCTACTGTATGTGCTCCAGGCACACAAATTCCAGGACAACCACTAGCGGGCCTTTGATATGATACTTTCGTAGGATGTAGATGATTAATGCTGTACTTATCTAATTGGAGAATATTATTTAGGAATCAGAAATGCTACAAGCTGCTCCCCACTGCTATAACTGCCTCAGATCATTCTTCAAAGCTTTCTGATTGTTTTGGGTGGGTTTACAACTCCTATGGAAACCATCTCTCTTTCAGTTATTTGTTCTGTTTTCAACATTTGAAAAGCCATGTAAATGGCCCCTGAAATATTAAAACAGCCACACATTTTTTAAATATTTGTGCCATACATTTAAAATGGCACCCATCTAATTAACCATAAGTTTACTGTTAAACAACATTTTAACACAAGTAGTCTCTGACACCATCCCTTTAAACAAAACAGAACTAGAAAACATTCTGAAGTTTCCTATTATTATTACCCTAATTGATTTAACATGCATAATCAATCGTTATATGACTGATCCACAATTAGCACCTCACACACAATAACTAAGCAACATATTAAAAAACCCTTCCCTACTTCATTTTCCAAATGGTGACAGAAATAAAATGTAGCTGAATTCATTCACTTTACAGTCCACGCTTTTTGTCCAAGTCTCATACACATACTTTAAACCAGAGAAGTACAGGTAAAACTTCCATCACATCTGCAAAATAATTCATGTTACACATCAAGAGCCAAAACTTAGAGCTGTTACTAAGGACAGTTTATTTTTTGAGAAAGCAACAAAAGTTTTGCCTGTCTAAAGACTGTAAATGCCTTAGGAAGCATGATCTCCCTAAGCATTCCCAGTACTTAGATGGCATTTGGCAAGCAACAAATACTCACATATTTTTCTGTTTCATTAACACTTGATATCTTCACATACTGGGAGCACAATATAGCATATCCTGCTAGCACTATTATTAAATGTAATGTCAGCCTTAACTAAGTCAGGCTGACATTTCTCCATCTTTCCCAGTCTCCATTAAACTCCCTGGAACATGCAGGTGCAAGCAAAAATGCACCTTCAGATTAGTATTTGCAATGGATTTAAATTAGACTTTCAAATACATTTGTGTAGGTCATATGCTATTTATAAATAGGTCATGTTAAACGTGCATTGGTAAAAAAATGAGAATATAAATTTAGAGGGAAATTCAGTCATAAATAGCAATTATACTTATAACACCTCTGAGAATCTGGCATCCAAGGCCACATCCACACGAATGTGGACGTTTGGTTTCCTGGAGACAACTGGCGACAGGACACCTTGTGCACCACTAGCTGTCCACGGGGAACACCTGTGCCACATACCCTCTGGTGTGCAGCAGGTTACCTCTGATAAGGGTCAAACCCCCCCCCCCCCCCCCCCCGGCTGCCTTGCAGCACAGAGAACAGCTGCATGTGCAATATGTGGTGTTGCTGCAGATGTGTCCACATACTGTATGGCCACACTCATTTGGATCCAAGAGTCCAGGAGTCATTTTATATTTGAAAATCTCCAACTCAGGATAATTCACAAATGGTGTACTCTTCATTTGGACTTGAAACTATCCATTATACAATTTCTTCCTTATCAATTTTGCCCAATTTTGAGACTACTGCATTAACTAATTTACATCCAATAGAGTTTGGCATCTCTATACCATCAATATTTTCTTTTAACATATCATAAAATACATACCTAAGAAAAATTCTAAGAGGACATCTTGAATTCAACTACATATTGAGAATATCCAAACTTGAGATAAGTTCTTGTATTTCTATGGCAAGCAGAGCTTAACGAAAATACAGTGAGTGGCCTGAGTGGTATTCTCAGATTTACTGTATATGTTATTAAGGCTGTAAACAATTCTGTCACTAGGGAGGAAAGTAAAGACTTCAATTTCTACAGTCATTAAAGTAACATCCACATACTATGAATTCCCACCATTTTTAGCACTGGCTACAAGTTCTATAAATATATTTATTTTGGGGGAAAATCTCATCTTAATGAGGGACAGGTCAAATTCAGCCACTACTTTTTCCCTCCTCAAATTTCTTTTTTCACTCTAACATAATTTGATTAGATAAGTCTGTAGAGAGCACAGGAACTTCCATGTTAGACCAGGTTAATGTAACTCAGTCTAGCACTCCATCTCCAGTTGTGGCCTGTACCAGACAGAATTTCTGTCTTATGAACTTCACGTTGGTCACCTTATAGCCTACCGCTCCATTCTGAAAAGCGTGCCTTTTATGATTGATATAAAATTTTATTCTAAATTTAAGTGAGGCCTATAGCTGTCAACTTGCTTTCTGTTACCACCCCCCACTTTTTTAACAAAGAAAAAAGGGATTGGAGAAGGATGACTGTCTTCCATTTGCTATCAAAATAAAGAGTTATATAAGAAAGCCACCATATCTTTACTTAATTCCAAATCTATAGTTAGATGAATCTCCTTCTGTGTGCGGAGGCTTATGTAAGAGTTAATTCCAAGTATAGACCTTATTTTATTTTTTTCACTTGTTCTAACGTAGCTATATTTCTGAGTTTTATACACTTTTCAGAATCCTAAAGAATATGTCTCTTGTTCTTTGAGCACATAATCATATACATATTATGCAACCCCTTAAATCCACATTACACAATACTGGCCTATTTACCACAATAGCGGCCTATTTACCAGAATACCTTACTAGCTTAATTCTTAGCAATGAAATCACTTGGGACATTGCAACCAGTTGTATAAAAGAAAGCATTTTCGGAAACTGTTTATTATGTCTCTAAATAATAGGATAAGAAAAGGAAAGCTGTAATACCACCAGCCTTCAGCATGTTGCTATAGTTACAGTTGGTACACACACATTATTAAGTGGGATAAGACATCAGGAATACTTTAGTCCTGAATGTTTTCAGTACTTTTGCTCACCAACACTTTTGAAGAATTTGGTTATATGCAGTTTGCTGATCACTTAAATGAAAAAGAAATGAAAAGTGATTATTGTCTAACTCATATAAAACTATTGACAGCCAGTGACTGTGAACACTTGGGGAAGTAGATGAAAGAAATGCAGGGTCAAGACAGAAACATACATCATATGTTTAACACAGATAAAAAATTTTGTTTGTTCAAATACTAACTGCAATGTGTCTGCCCAGATCTCTTTCCAAAGTATTGTTTTAAGGTATTTTTCAGCCTCATTATGCAAAAGAAGTTTGTGTATTGCAGAAAGTAACCCCTTAAGCCTAACTGACTGAATGTGGATTTATTTATTTTTTCTGGGTTTTTTTTACTTTTGTGGGCTTCCTCTATTCTAAGGAAATCATGGGAAATAATGTCCAAATTACAGATATTGGTAATTAACATATTTTGTAAATCTTATTCCTAGGGTCAAATTTTTTAGACAGGCTCATTTCTGTATTGCCATACTTTAATATGACAATTAAGCAGATTAGGACATTGATGTGTTCAATGGACAATGTTATAGAAATACTCTACTTGCATGTTCTTGTTCACTTTTTGAAAGATGTATAATGGAATATGGTTAAATTTTAGTCTTTCCTATTTTAGGAGTACTTCTGACCTAGGACAAAATCGAGATGAGCTTCCTAAGGCGTGCTGGTACTGCTGAATTACAATAAAAGGCAGTGCCATATTGAGCCATGCCATGCACATTCTGTAGCGAATACCATCCAATTTGCAAGTAATGTAGGCCCTTGAGGCTTCACTGAGGACTGTTTATGCATCTCACATTAGATAGCAATTGGGTTAAAAAAAAAAAAATGGGAGGGAAAAATAATCCTGGAAGCAAAAACTAGAACCCAAATTTCTACTCCTGTAGCTATTTGTCCTAACCATGAAGATACGGAGTTAAACTCCCTCTTGCTTGTTCTCTTTTTGGCTTCATGCTTCAGTGGCCCAGCTCAAACAGGAGGGGTGGAGCCTTCTACCACCTTTACTCGAATATAGAGTGTTATCCCACCAGTCAGCACTGAGGGGGAAAAGTTCCTTGTCTTATATTCACATACAAAGAAACCTCATTAAATATATTGGCTATCATTAAACTGCTGACAAAAGCAGCCTGGACCAGTAATGGAAACCAACCAGGAAGCTGGTTAAATGCAGCCAACACTGAACAGGACTATAAAACACATGGCCCATACTGGCCAAACATGCTACTAGAAACTTTTTTTTGTGTGGCCCTTAAAAAAAATGGACAGGTATTCCCTCTGCAGAGAACTGGCACCAGACCTGGAAGTACTGCAATACCAGGACAGCACTGGCCCCTCCACTTTGATCCCTGGCTGCAGCTCCGGCATGGACTGCAGACTGCTCACCCGACACCCTCTCACCATTCCCTGCTAAGCAGGAATTCCCCCCTCCCCTCTGCCTTGCAGAGAGGTGCCTGTGTATTAGCTAGCAGACCACATGCTGGCTATGGTCCGTGCTCAATCAACAGGGAGAATCAACAGGCAGAATGAACAGGTAGCTGGTAATGTCCCTCCATTGTTTTCTCAATTAGGTGATAAACAGTGTTATCAATTCCCTGCTGGGCTAATCAGAGTGTCCTGCTGGAGGATGGTCATGCCCCTCCTCAGCTCAGTACTGTACATGGGAAGGGAGAGCTGCTCTAGCACACCCCAGCTTCTAGCCTGAGCCACTGCAGGTATGTACTTGCATTTCTGGGATGTCTGTCTAGCTACAAAACTGATTTTGCCTATCCAGGTTAGACTAACCTGCAAAGATTGAATCAATTCAGGCTCAGGCTTTCTGAATGTCTGTCCCTAGCCCAGGTCAGGGGTGGGCAATTATTGCAGCTAGCAAGCCCCTTAATGAGTTTTGGTGAGCTGTTGAGAGCCAGGTACATAAGTGCTTTTAGAAAATATAATTCTGACAAATTATAGATAAAAAAAACCAAATCACTTATTAAAAAAATCAAACATCTACTACAACATATTTTAATTTTATTTCAAAAGATAATTTTTGTCCTGATTTATGTTTTTTTGAGTAGTGTATATAGAGGTGATTGTGTAACCACTAAAAATAAAGTCTTAATTTTGTATAATGGGGGGGGAGGGGGCTGCTTGTGCATTAGCTCCCAGGAGCCAGCTGGGGATGAGGAAGGGCAGGGGACATATGCAAGAGAGCTCGCCTCGGTGGTGTGGTGCAAGTCCTAGTGCAGTGCACCCTCCCATCTGGCCCCCCAGTGCTCTTGGTGGGGCTAAGCTCCACCAACTCCTACCCAAGGCAGCTTGCACTGTGTTCCTGCTCACACCTGTCCCATGCCTCCTGAAGACACTGCTCCGGCTCTGGCCCAGCCAGTGCACACAGCTTCCCAGTGGGGCTGTCCTCCACCTACTTGGCTGCCCATAGGTGGCTGCACATCAAGCCAATCCAGACAGCTCTGACGTGCTGTAACTGCAGCACATCAAAGCAGGCATCCTGCACATCTACAGGCACCCTTACTGAATAGTAGTCAATATGGAAAAATAAGCCAACACAGAAAAACAGTACATGATGTCTGAAAAAGAAAATTGTTTTCTGCTAGTGGGATCCACATCTATGGTAAAAAAGTATATATATGTATATAATTTCATGCTGCTCAAAGATTGATGTATATATACTGAAATATACCCCATCACTTTTCCCTATCTTAATATTAAATTCTGGAAGAATTCTTAATCCGCTTAAGGTTTATACTTTAATACTTCAAGGCTTATGAACATTTTTGGGCTGATTAAATGGTGCTGATTTGTTCCAAATACTATCATCCTGGTAAATTTTTAATACAAAGATACTATTTCAACTTAGTAAATGTAATTAAAGGGGAAAATCTGGCTTTTGATCTCGACAGTGTTTTGAAACCTACTTATAAAAAGTTCTATATAAGATCTTTATTATTACTATTATCAATACAGGAAAAAACAAGCATTCTTTTTTCAAGTCAAATTATAAATGAAAATTAACATAATAATTATGTCAGTTTTTTCTTCTGTTCCTTCTAGTGTCTTTTTTCTTCCCTGAAATGGAGGATTTCAAGTAGATAAAGCCAGGACTGTATGTTGCTCATCTACCTCCAACTAGACACATAACCTAAATGGATTCATGATTCACTGTGGCTGTGTACACATTCAAATAATCTGGGAAAATTCTCCTGGGTTTATTCTCCTATGTACCACGGAGACAGTTTCCTGCAGCTGGTAAAGAGAACACCTGACCTGAAGAGCAGGAGCTCAGGGGATATAAGTCTGGGCTCCTGAGGCAGAGAGACCAGTGCAGCCCTAAACTCTGTGAGGAGGAAAGTTTTTGTTAGCTCAGGCAGGTAAGAAATGGAAGCTGTGGGCCAGGTCAGGTATTCCAGTGTTCAGAGGGGGCCAATGAGTGGGGAAGAGGCGTCTGCAGTGGCATGGTGACCCAGAGGGAGCTTTGAATGTTTTATTTAAAGCAGCTTGCTTGCATTGTTTGTTTCAGTTTTACTGGACAACTGACTTGTGGCTGTTGGGATGGTTAGGAGGCCAAGCAGGGGGACCTGAAAGGCATTCCAGGTTTGGCTCTACTAGTGGCAGGGACATGACAGAGAGTGAGAGAGATGTATGCTGTACCCAGAGGGCCAGAGCCAGAGCCCAGAGCTGGCAATATGGGTGGGCTGCAGCCGAGAGAGCTGGAGTCAAGAGAGTGTGACATGGGCAGCTGTGGCTGACAAGAGGTCAAGACTGAGAGGCCAGGCCAAAGCAAGTAGGCCTATAGGGGAGCTGGAGGTGATGATTAGAGCCCTTAAGGTTGAATTAAAGTCACTAGGGTCATAAGCTGTGACCACAACGTTTGAGTAGTACCAGGAGGGCACAAGAAGTTCCAAGTAAGCAAGTGAGCCACCCACAGGAAACAGATGAGGTTCTGTTAGCCATGGAGGGCCCAGAGACCAGAGTTTGGTTGAGTTGGTTAGGGACCAGGGGATTGGCTAGGCAGCCTCCTCATCAGTATAGAAAGAACATCAAGACATGGCAAGAAAGATTAAAAGCGGGTATATGGAGGACCTGGAGTACAGACAGGATTAGGGTGACCCCTAGTGGGTGCCATGGCTGCCTTCAGGGCCCATCCTTTCACATCTTGGTAGAAAAACTTACCTGGAGACTCCTGAACAGACATTTAAGTGCTGAGCCCCTGAAGAAAAGAGAGCGTGCAGTGCTGATGCTCTGCAGCCAGCTCCCTCAGTCTGCCTGGTGACAAATGGGAGCAGTGCACAGGGCTGCCCTGATTGGCCGACCCAGACTGCAGAGTAAGCCTGTGTCTCCCTGTAGTGCAACATGGGATTCTGAGGAGGGGGGCGTGTTCTGTTCCCTGCTTGGTTGAAGCAGTGAAGTTCAGTCTGAATGAAACACTGTCTCTGGAAGTAAGAAGGGGGAGCAAAGCACCCTGGGATGCTGGAGGATTCTGTTGTGGCTTCTCTCAGAAAGGTAACTCGTACAGACATTTGTCTTCCAACAGTGGTTTGCCACTGGTTGTTCTGTGGTTATTTTTTTCTTAGAGCAACCATTTTTACTCTGGGAGAAAAATTTTGAACATCTGTACATTCATGGTTCTCCTGAGAGCAATGATTCTCCCAAGAGAAACTGAATGTCTGTAAATGGCCTTTGAGTGGGATTATACACATGTTATGTTCTAAAACCATAACTTCCATTGAAAGCACCTTACTTTTTCTCTCTTTCTTTTCACCAGAATCTTATTTCAAGCAGTAAGTGCTCCATTCACTGTCTCAGTTGGGAAGTTTGTTTCTGACCAAGCATCTTACATGTTGGGAGTACAATGTGTTACATAAATCTGCGTACAAGCATTTCTCATAATGAGCTAGCTTAAATCTGAAAACAGTCTAGACAATCCACTGAATAAACTAGGTAAATACTTAGGTGATTAGCCTATGCTAAACATGGTGCTGCTATAGATAGCCTGGGTATTGGTAGCAGTTATCTAGTTTAAAAGTATCTCAAGTATGTCTACACTGCATTACAGTCAGCAGTTGTATTACAGTAACTATACTTGATTTGATTGCTTATATTGTTATTTTTCTTTTTATATAATGAAATATTTAACCATTAAGATAAAGTTACTCTTGTTATGATTTACTTTTTATAATAATTTGATCAGTCATTATTAGTGTTCTGGAATTAACCACCTATTTTAAATTTCTTATTGCTTAGCATAAATATATTGGACATATTGGTCTCATGATTTTAGACATATTTGACCTATTGATCTCATGATTTTAGAACTTAAATTTAGTATAAGGAAAATGCTTATGCAAGATTTGTGCTATGTCTGGCATATGTGGAAAGAGGTAACGAAAGAGTGAATGATGTATGTATGTGACAACGTGAAGGAAGGTAGTCCTCTTGCAGCAGGTGAAAATAGTCTTCTGTGGTTTAACAGTTAAAGGCTGCAGCGACGCCAAGTCAGCAGTTAAGGATTACCGAATACTAGATCATGCTTCACCCTGATGGCTGAAGACTGCAAGCAACGACCCCCCTGAAGATTGCAGACCACAAAGCCAGAAGATCATGTACTACCAATCCCAGCCTGCCAACAGGACAAGGAGGATGACCTTTGCATCTGACTCAGTGGAATCCATAGGATTGTATGGACACCTATCACTATAAAGAATGAACACAGAGACAAGGTTCTGGGTCTTTTCCACCTGCAAAAAGGACTTTTGGGCACGTCCAACCAGACCTGACTCCATCACTCATGGTCAGTCTGGCCAGCCACCAGACTGACCTGAGCAACTTTAGAACTTGGTAACACCTTAACCTTTGCAGGACTGTCTAACTATCTGTGTGTGTGCTTGTTTCTTTTGTATGAATGAATGGATGAATATGTATGGGAATGAGTGAAGCAAATAACCTTACGGTTCTTTTTTCTTTTCATGTTGCATGTTTTATGTTTTATGTTGCAATAAACGTGGGGTTGTGCCTTAAACCCTGATAAGATTCTGGCTTGTTTTGAATTCACACTGTACGCCCTGTTCACACAACACAGTGAAGATATCACCACACATGTTGAATGTAGCATAGACATACCTGAAAAAGAAACCTAATAAAGACTAAGTGATTAATGAAAGTCAGTGATATTAAAGACAAAATACCTTTTAACTGATCTTCAGTCTTCTGTTGATCAAATGAAACAACTGCATCTGAAGTAAATGTAAGATCTTCTTCAAATGCTTCCACCTGCTGTCCATTTAAGAAAATGTTGATCTGAAAAAATATACCCATTTTTAATCTGTTTAAATCACACAACTAGAAATCCAGTGTTAAATATGTAAATTAAACTAAGTGTCATGAAGAATGTGAATTAAAATATGTGCCATATTTCACATCAAAATCTATACATCAAAGCTTTCCTCTCCTCTTTTTAAATAAAACTTGTCAAAAAATTCTAAACTACTCTGATTCTCTACTCCTAAAACCCCATGTGTAGCTGTGGCAGGGCACTGTTGGTGCCTGCCACTTTAAGGGCCAGAGCAGGCAGCAGCCAGGTGCTTGATTGCGGCAGCCATTTTAGAAAGCAGGCTATAACTAGGGTGAACCAGCAGTTTGCTGCTAGTAGCCGTGAGCGAGACATCAGCCGGTGGAGCTGAGGAACAGGAACAAGTTGGAGGTCTATGGGCTGGGGCTATAGGGATGGAGGAGGCTCCAGGTCCTGGGCATGACCTAAAACTGCACCCTGCCAGGGAAGGGAGGCCTGGTGGGACTGCTGGTGGTGTGGGAGCCCCATAAAATGCCAGGCTAGTTATCTCCCTGGTGAAAGGTGGGTCAGGGGTGCCTAATAACTTCCAGCCCCTGCACATTCTTATCTGGGTAATGTCCAGGCTTTTGAGAGCTTAGAAAGGCCTGTGGCTCAGTTGCTAGTGGAGTTGTGAGGGTAAAAGCAGGCAAGCAGCTCAGGCTTACCCTGAGGTACTCAACTGGTACATGCTGGGGCCAGGACCCAGACAGGGGTCAAAAGGGCCAGGGGCCCACCGCGAGGGATGCCTACAGAGCAAAGAGGCTCAGGGTCCCAACTGGTCTGAAATGGGGCCAGGGCCTAAGGGGGAGCCGAAGGTCTCAGAGAGGGGACCACAGCTAATGGGCGAAGGGAACGGCTGAGTTTAGCTGCCTGGGATGCCATCTGCGAGGCTTGGGCTTCAGTGTAAGTGTGAAATGGAGCTGTGGATATTCCCCTGAACAGTGGGGTTCAAAATGGGCAGCCTCCCACCTAATGAACATCTTAATCATTTTCCATCAAGGTGTGGCAGGTGAGAGGCAGGCAGTTAGCCCAGAAACAGGTGGTAGCGCAGACCAACTTCTAACTGGCCCTGGGAAGGCCCCCTGTTACAGTAGCCTACTGTGTATGCTCAGTCTATGTCCACATGCATACATGTTTTCTGACTAAAGGAATACCAGAATCACAACCTGTGTGTAAGTGCCAAAAAGGCTACTTACATGGCTAGAAAACTTCTATTTAGGTGCACAGTGTAAAGGACAGAATTCCTGTCCTTTATGTGTTTTTCAATGGAAACTATATTAACACTTAATTATTAGAAATGTCATAAATATAAGTGAGAATCGAGCAGATCCTATAGTAGATATTTAAAATCTTCCAAACATCTGCAGAGGTTTGTGCCTCTAATTGCAATGTGCAAAGAAGATTCAACAACTGCCTGGAAGTTCTCATAAAATGCAAATGATCTCTAACTACTAAGACTACTCTGTTTACATGGGCAGTTACTCGTTTGTAATCTTCAAATTATACAATTTTGATTGTTAATCAATTGTTAACTGCTGGATGATAGAGGAGGAATGGGAAAATAATTTTTCCAAGGCTTTAGTCCTTTTTAGATAAAGTAAGAAGTCTCTAGGTTACATTTTTCTTTATAAGTAAAGTAACAAAGAGGAAGGTAAACTATACTTCTTGAACACCTCAGAAAGAGTGCTGATTCTAAGGATGAATCCTGGATCTAGATATAGCACTATTTAATATTAAATACTGCAGTAATGAGATTCCATAGTTCATCTTTTTAGTCTAGAGAATGAGATGACCTCTACTTTACACAGTGGAGGAAGACAAGTATGAGTTACAAATGATGTTTTCATGGGAGCAGCTAGGAATAAGTTTGATCAATGGGCTACTCTCAAAATTTATGCATTAAAGGGTACTACAATTATTAGGAATCAGATCAGCCTTGGCTTGTTTACTACTATAATGATTAGAATTGTAGAAGAATGTTGCAAAGTCTAGTCCATTAGTCCTGGAGCAAGTTTGTCTTCCAGGACATTTTTGATTTGTGCCATGTTGGCACAATTTTAAACTATTTAGCTCTGTACCCATCATGCACCAAATGTCCTCTACAGTTTGGCATAATATAGCAACCAATCTCTTCCTTGAAGACATCAGACCTTTTGGCCCCATAGGCAGAGTTATCATTCTCTCCATACTTTTTCAGGGGAAATAACCTCAATTGCATTAGGCACGTGTCGTTTCTTAAAGTAAAAAATCATGTGGTTGAGGCATTGTGAAAAATAAATACCAATATAGAACTTACAGAAACAAAACATTAAGAAAGAAGCTAAAAGACCATAAAGACAAATTGTGTTGTTCCATTTCATTGTTTCCATAATTGATAAAATATTTTCAAACAACTATCCTTGTTTTAGGTAGATTTACTGGGGTTGGGAGGTATTTTTTTAATTTTCCTAACTGAAGAAGAGCACACATTCAAAAATACTATATTTTAACAGAAACCTTATGGAGTTATAAAAGTTTAAGTGATCTCTGCTGGAGTTGGGACAACTGCATAAGATCAGGGGGAAAAAATATTCTTTACCATAAAATGATAAGCCTCTAATTTATGAAACACAACAAGATGTTGTCACATTTGCTGTGTTAGATCTGCCTATTTTTTCTCTATTAAAGAGATATCTTTACTATGGCAAAAACATTTTAAGCAAATTCTGTAAACAATATTAATTTATTATCCTGCTAATGTTTTGACCTGTTCCATCTTTTACTTTCTGCATTTACTGCCTATGCACCCCTGGTTAAATGTGCTGCCTCTTTCTCTGGCTACAGCATTTGGAAAATTAGTACTGTGGAATTTAACCCCTCTTGATCAGAATACTCTTATATCAGCTGCATTTTCAGTGTGGATGCCTTGTCATGAAATGCTAGTACTGTAATTTGGATACTAGCTATCACATAACTCATCTGTAAAAGAAAAAGTGTATCTATAGTTTCAACTGCTGTCTCAAAAGGACTAATGAGACTAACACCGGGCACATCTATATGAAACATTTACTGAGCAGTAGACTAATTAGCTGTACAGTAAACATCTTGGTGTCTACATGTACATCCCTACTAGGCTGGAATAAAATAACTTACTAGTATTTACAAGTACTATCCTGATGCAAAGTAAAAAACTCCGCAGCAGCACACATGTAAACTCTGGAGAAACTAGCTGCGGAACAAGGGTGCTTTAGCGAGGGGTCTGTCTGCCAGCTAGCCCTACAATGAAGCACCCTTGTGCCCCAGGCAGCTCCTCTGCAGCACATTTTGCTGTGGGGAGCAGCCCTGGGCTAGTAGGCTGAGTCCTGGGGCCCCCTGCCAGCCAGAGCTGCTTTGTCCCAGTTTGGACACACGTGCAGACATGCGGCCAGCACCAATAAGCTTATTGCTGCACATTAATAGGCATGTGTAGACATGCCCACCTTCTCAGAAAAATAAGCAGTGAAGTCAAAAGAGTAGCAGTCTTCAATGGAGGTGATCTCATGGAGATATAAATCTACTGCACAGAAAAGCAGGAATAATGGAAGAGAAGTACGGCCACAACACACCACCTCACTGTAATTAGTTACCCAGCTTATTCTAACCACCAAGATATGATTGCCACAAGAAACTGCTGCTATGAAGTGAATAGACCATTGATGTGTATTCATAGTCCTTTTTCTGGTACTTGTCCAGATGCTTCAAAAACATACCTGGTGTTAATCTGCCAACAGTTACATAAGGTAGGGAATACCATATTTTCTTACATAAAACACACACCCTTTCTGACAAATCCAGCTGGAGGAAATTGGGGTGGACATTATAGTGAGAAATATGGATCCCCATAGGTTCAGAAGTTTTGTAGAAGGGGCAGCAAAAGCCATGGTAATTGATGTTGCCCTTGCTCCCCCATCACCAAATTTGCAGACCTATGGAGACCCATTGGCTGGATGACATGGCCCTGCGCACCAGGTATGCCCACTTTTGAGGCTGAACACTGGCCCAGTGTTCCCAGACCTTGTGCACAGGTTTTAGCCCAGTGCATGAGCCCAAACCCAGCACATGAGTTTGGACCTGGCATGCAGCCACAGACTTGATGTGTAGCCTCAAACCTGATGCGCTGGATTGGGCTGGCATGGAAGGCTGTAGCCAGACCCAGCACACAGCACACAGCCTGGAGTGCTGGATCGGGCTGGCATGAAAGGCCAGTTTTCAGCCAGACCTGGCGTGTGACCCCAGTTCCAGCACACAGGGGCAAACAAGGCTCATGGTCCCAGACCCAACATAACAAATCCAGCCACTGCACAGGGTCAGTCTGCAGGCCTAGCGGGCCTAGAGGATAGAAGAGCAGATTTAGCTCCTCTTCCTATCTGGTTACTTACCTGTGCTACAAAGTAAGTATTTTTCTTCAAGTTATGTCTCAAAGACAGAGTATATATTATATTCCAGGCTATGTTTTATGTGAGAAATATGGGATTATTCTCATAGGGAACTGGGTACAAGGGGCCTGAGTCTCCTCTCACACATGTTTTACATCAACTTAAGTCCACTGATTTTAACAGAGTAGCATTTGACTTAGACTAGAAATGGTCAGCTAGACAAAAGGTAGGGCAGGGTGGCAGCCTAGGGCATCTATACACGTCCTCCAGGTGGACAGGGGGGTGGGGGGGGGGGCGGAGGGTGCTTTAATTAAAGCGGCTCTGAGAGCTGTTCTAATTGAAGTGTCTGCAGCATCATGTGTATTCAGTGTCTGGTGATTGAAAATGGCAGCAGAGGTTCTTAACTAAAGTTTGTTCAACGAGCTTTAGTTGAAACGCGGGGTTGCTGAATACACGTTACACAGAGTCTGCTGGAGCACACTAATTAGCACACTCCAGCAGACTCACAGCAGACTCTGTGGGTGCTTTAATTAACACACATTAGATCAGAGGTCCATCATGTGCATAGGTTTAGAGAGACATGAGTTTTCACAGGCAATGATCTACTTCATCAGCATCTGACAAAGTAGGTCCTGGCCTATGAAAGCTCATGCTTCTGAGCCAGTTAGTCTCTAAGATGTCACCTGCCCTACCTTCTATATGACGTATACTAATAAGCAGAATCAGATCCAAGGAGATTAAAAAACTGGCCTAGGTTACAGAGGATTAGCAGTCAGATCTTCTGATTCCCAGTTCAGTCTTTATAGTAGGACCACTAGTTGAAAACTAACATACTGTATGTACTATCAATACATTCTTTGCATAGTCCTAGAAATCTGCTGAGTAAAATCAAGTTTCAGTAAGCAGGGAGGAGGGGTCTTTTAGAATTCATGTATCATGGGATGGCAACATTAAATATTTTTATTGACTTAACATATTATAAAACATGGAATGCAAATATATGTTATGATTGTCTGAGGAAAAAATATATTTTAGTACAATTTACAGTAAATCTTGTAGCTTTACAAGGCCTGATCTTATTTCTATTGAAATCAGGATTGCTTTTCCCATTGCTGCAGTCAGAACAAGATGAGACCTCTAAGAAGTAGCACTTACCTTAACATTTCTTTTGGGATAAAGGAAGAAAAATGGTTTCAAAACTGGAGACCTGGATATACAAAACAAATAATATATAACTATGTAAATAATAACAAATGAAAAAACTGGGTCATAACTCTTTCAGTTCATTAAGTATTTGGACAATTCAAAAGTACCATAATTAAAAATCAAGGTTAGTAGTAATTTTTTCATCAATTTTGATATAGCTGAATAGTGTAGTCATTCCTTATAACTTCCATACTCATTAAGAAGGCGAAAGTAAAAAAGGGTGGGACAGCCTGAAATAATATCACTGATGTATTTATGACATTGAGGATAGTCAATCAAAATTTTTATGTCTTCTGCATATCTGCCCAATGCTTTATGGCAAGGGTTGGCAACCTATGGCTCATGGGCTGGATCTGGCCCATGGAGTCATAGCTTCAGCAGCATTCAGTGGCAGGGTCTCTCCCTGTGAGACATGCATCTTACAAGAGACAGGCACCTGGGACTCTAACAGAGTGGGAGCTCTGCCCATGCCATGCTAGGCAGGCAGCATGGGTTCCAGTGGAGCACAGCTTTCACCATGCTTCCCTGCAGCTGAACAGTGGGTATTAGCAATGGTGGTGGTGACCTGGTACTAATGCCCGTCAACCTCTGACTCAAGCTGGGTTATTGTGCTCCCCTCCAACCCCTGGAAAATGTTGCTAACTCCTGCTGTATGGTGTTTCATATGCTTAAAGAAAATGTTATGGGCTAATGCATGAGTCTCGTTAGGAAAGTAACAAGCATCATATTAAAAAAAAAAACACACTCTCTCTCTTTCTCTCAGAAGTTTTAAATGATATCCCTATCGTTACAGTGATCATCAAAGGTGCTAGTAATAGAGGTAAATAATTTAACTGAATATAAAAGCTTTATTTTGGCTATCCCTTCAACCAAGGGGTTGACAAACTACATCCTGCACAGCTGGGGCACTCCAGTGGTAAGGGACTTCAGCAGTGCCACAGTTGGACAGTGGGAGGTTTTGGCTGTATTGCAGCTGGATGGTTGAGGAGAAGCTGTGGTTGTCATGGGAGTGGCTGGGTCCTAGCACCAACCTACTTCAGTTCCAAGCTGGTTCATTACTGCCTGCCACCAGAAAATATTGCTTACCGCTACTTTAGCCAGTCATATAAGATCAACTGCTTAACTCTTGCTTTTAATTCTCCCCACACTGTGCAGTCACAGAAATAATGCAGTATACTTTTCATAATATTCCTATAGAAACAGTCTTGAAAAACTCTAAAAACATCTTCTGGAAATGTTTTCTTTATACGAATGTACAAACAAACAATTATATATGACAAGATCTGTGTAAGAAAGGTTGGGCTAAGAGTAAATTGGTATCTAGTAAACACTGGTGACACTACATTTTTTGAGGCAAATCTAATTCAGCTGGTACATATGCACTGTTTTGAGGTCTGACTAGCTTTAATTGAGCCATCTTCGGTACTAATAGCAGTGTTGCTATGACAACACAGCCTCTGAAATGGGCCCGAGACCTTGGGTACTTACTCAGTGGCTGAAACTTGTGTCAGAGCCAATGTACTCAGGTAGTCAACCTGATTTGCAAAGATGTGTCTGTACATGCCACAAACACACTTTCAAGTGTAAAATATGTCTTAAACCATATTGAGTGTCAGTTTGAGAGGGGTTTCAAATGTTATTGATTTTTCTCACAACTATTCTCATGAATAAGAATGAAAGTGTGAACATGTACATTTAATACAAAAAAAGACTTCATCTTTGGTGTCAGAGGCGGACTGGCCAAGTTCTCCGACAACACCAAACTCCGGGGTAAAGGATTCACACCTGAGGACAGGACAGTGAACCAGGCAGATCTTGACAGACTCATGAAGTGGGCAGGTGAGAACCTGGTGGTGTTTAACACTGAAAAATGCAAGGTTCTCCACCTTGGGAGGAAAAACCTGCAGGATGCTTATAGGCTCAGTAGTGCTATGCTGGTTAGCACTACAGATGAAAGGGACTTGGGGGTCATGATTGACCACAAGATGAATATGAGCCATCAATGTGATGCTGCAGCTAGTAAAGCAAGCAAAACGCTGGCTTGCATCCATAGATGCTTCTCAAGCAAATCCCAGGACATCATTCTCCTGTTGTACTTGGCCTTGGTGAGGCCGCAGCTGGAGTACTGTGTCCAGTTTTGGGCTCCACAATTAAAAAGGATGTGGAGAAGCTTGAGAGACTGCAAAGGAGAGCCACGCACATTATCAGAGGTCAGGAAAACAGACCTTATGATGAGAGGCTGAGAGCCATGGGACTTTTCAGCCTGGAAAAGCACAGGCTCAGTGGCGATCTGGTGGCCACCTATAAGTTTATTAGGGTGTTCACCAGGATCTGGAGGAATGTCTGTTCACCAGAGAGCCCCAAGGGATAACAAGATCGAACAGTCACAAACTCCACTGCAACCGATTCAGGCTGGACATAAGGAAGAACTTCTTTACTGTCTGAGCCCCTAAGGTTTGGAATAGACTGCCGCTGGAGGTGGTTCAAGCACCCACTTTCAATGCCTTCAAGACACATTTGGATGTTTATCTTGCTGGGATCCTATGATCCCTGCTGACTTTCTTCCCCTGGGGCAGAGGACTGGTCTCAATGATCCTCCGGGGTCCCTTCCAACCCAAATGTCTATGAAATCTAAGAAATCTTTACATATTTTAACAGATTTTAAATATAAAAAATTGTGACCTAAAATAGGTATATTCAGAATTATTCTATTCTAACCTGCTTCATTGTTTTCATGCTAATGATGCAGTAGAATACACTTTAAGAACAACTTTTTTAAGTACAAGACTTACCTCGCATAAAGGTGACTAGAGTCTCACGGCATGTACAGACATTCACTCTCCCAAGAGAAACTCTCCTGGGAATGATTTGACCTTGGTTGTTCCCTGGTTATTTTTCTCCTGAAGCAGTCATTTTTACTCTGAGAACAAAAACCTGAACATCTATACATGTAGTTTCTCCTAGGAGAGCAACTCTCAGGAGAAACTGAATGTTTATACGAGGCCTCAGTAGAAGTAAATACAGTGTGCCCAAAAACTGGTTAGAGATCTGTTAATTGTGGCAAATATCTTTAGTATAACTGTTCCTTTTTCCACCAGTTAGTAGACATAACACAAGATGCTATTGGAATTTTTTTAAATGGTGGAAGGAGCACTATACCCAGACACCGAGACTAGTGAGTAATCAACTTACACGCTTGGACGCCCTCCAGCAATTGCAGTGAGACCAGGTGCTAGAAATCAAAAACAAAACAAAACCAAATTAATTCTAGAGAGACTTTTTGCAACAAGTGTAGATTTCAACTCAATTTTGTTTTACCCTTAAACCTTCCTGTGCCTATCACTTAGCAAATAGTGGGTAAAGTCTAGAAAAGAATTTGCCTTTTACTAGAAATATTAAATTAAGTATTTTTGAGAGACAGTTTAAAAGACTGAGATTTTTACCCCCCAAAAAAAAGAAAGAAAAGAAAAAAACAACAACCTGAAATAGGTCTCATATATTCACAAATACAAACTATGGAAAGGATCTTACATGATTTTTAACACCAATCAGATCATTAATTTATAAGAAAAAGACATAATCCTTTGAAAGAGAGATGGCTTTGAATTGAACTGTGGTTTATATATTGCAAATGACTGTTAAACTTTTTTATGAATACAGTTATAAATATAAGAAAAGGATCAGCTCTACAGAAAGCAAATCTATGCTCCTATTTATTAACTACTTCATGCAACCTAACCAAAGAATTATGAGGATGACTGATAATTTGAATATACCAGTTCAGCCACAATTTTGACATGCCAAGTAGCAAAAGTATGCAGTGCTGCTTTGCATTAGACCTTGTAGAAAACTCAGAGAACTGATTTTAGAATTTTGAAGTTACATTGTGCATAACTTTTGTTATTTATTTGTAGAATAATCATGACTGAGAATAGTTTTACTGATCAGTTCTATCTGCAACTGATCAGTAAAGCATGAATAACTAGGGCTATTAAAGATTTGGAAAAAGCAATATAAATGTATTTGTGGCAGGGCACTGTTGGTCCCTGCCACTTTAAGGACTGAGTCAAGCAGCCAACAGGTGCTTGATTGTGGTGGCCATTTTAGATCTCTGGCTGCCTACATAAACAGAACGGTTCACTGCTGGCAGGCCAGGCAGTAACACTGGCTGCATGCAACATCCTGGAGGTAAGGACAGGAGCTTAAGGGGATGGTTTGGAGGCTCCTGGGCATGACTTAAAACTTCACCCTGCTGGGGATAGGTGGCCTAGTGGGGCTCCCGGTGGTGCGGGAGCCTCCAGGAAATGCCAGGCCAGTTACCACCCCAGTGAAAGGTGGGTTGGGCTGCCTTAATAACCCCAGCTCCCACAACTGGGTGGGTTACCCCATAGAAGGGCCAAGAAGGCGGACCCAAGTTAGAGAGGGAGCTAGAGATTCATAGACCTGACTTGAAAACCCTCAACTGGTGAATGCTGGGGCCAGGAATGGAAGTGTCAAAAGGGCCAGGGGCCCACCACAAGGGATACCCAGAGCTGAGGACCTGGGGTTTCCAACTGGCCTTGGAGGTGAGGCCAGGGCCTGTGTGGCCAAAGGTTCTGGGGGGACCACACCCGAAAGGGAGAACAGTTCAGGGAGTTAGGCAGCCCATAATGGGGGCAGAATAGGCTGCCTGAGTGAAGGGATCTTTTAGGGGTCTAAACCGGAGGATTCTAGAGCCCAGAGTGGGGCCGGTGACATTAACAACTGTGGATACTATCTGCGAGGCTTGGGCTGCAGTGTAGGGGACCAACTGAGCCACAGATAGCATCTCCTGGCATCAGGGCAAGAAATGGGCAGCCTCCTGCCTAATTAAGATAATTAATTATATATCAAAAAGGCATGGCAAGAAAGAAGTTGGATGGAAACAGGTGGGCTGGCCGTTGGTAGACCAGCCCTGAGAGCGCCTCCTGTTACAGCATTGCTAGACTGATTTAATTGAGATGGCACTGCATTTCAACCAAGTCTTCATACAATATCTTTCTGTAGAAAATTCAGAGAAATATTAGCACATCTCACATCCCTATCTGCTTCCAAAAGGGAGCTTGTAGGGTTTTTAGATTAGATTCAGTTTGAAACACCAGTTGCTTCTAGGGTCATGTCCAGACATGCATGGACATTTGGTTCCCCGGGGACAACTAGCAGTGGTGCACCTTGTGCCGCCACTAGTAAGTATTACTTGTGTCCCCAGGTAATACCTGTGCCTCACATGCTGGCGCACAGCAGGTTTCTCCAAGTGGGGTAGGGGAGGCTGAGGCCAGCACTGGGATGGCCGCAGAAGACTCACCTGGGGGCCTCCCAGGGCTTCAGCAGCAGCGATCCTGTTGCACGGAGCCGGGGCAGCTGCAGAGCACTGCTCTGGCTAGCCAGGCTCTGGCTTCAGGCGGCACACCTTTAACTGCCAGCACATTAAACACACAATTTAACTGCCAGCATTCTTGGAGCCACTTAATGCTGCCTTCCCTCCTATTCAAAATAACAGGGGATAGAGGCCCACCATTACAATCTATAAAACATGATATATGAGGAAGTCAGAAGAATTAGAATTAGTCTAAGGAGGAGAAAAAACGGGGGGGGGGGGGTGGAGGGATTTGATAGCTTTCTTCATATATAAAAAATAATTATGAAGAAGATGGTGATCAATTTGTTCTCTGTTTCCTGAGAACAGGACAAGACAAGAAGTAATTACTTAAGTTACAACAAGGGAGATGAAGGTTAGATATTAGAAAGATCTTTTAGTTGTGAAGGTTATGTAAGAACCAGTTGCCTAAAGAGGTTGTGGAATCTCAGGCAGTAGAAGTTTTAAGGACAGGTTAGACAAACATTTTTTCTGGAATGGTTCAGACAGGGATGATCTTGCCTCAAGCATGGGATTGGACTAAATGACTTCCTGAGATTCCTTCCAGCCCTATTTTTAATTATTCTCACGGAGACAAAATGGGTGAAAAAAATACACAACACAATCTCCTTAAATGACAGTTTATATTGGGTAGGTCTTTACCCACATAGAGACCTGAAAGAAGACATGATTATCATCATGGTATTGGAACAAGGGCCAAGACCCCTCAGAGGGAATGCCCTTCGCACTAGCCTTCTGAGTTATATTTCTTCTTGCTTACTTTCCTTCTGTCCCCATTAATTATGCATCCTTTGTGGCTCAATGGGCAATTTCCAACAGAAAAAAAGAGGGAACCCCATCAAGATAAGCATATATCCTGGTGAATGTAAGGCACTTTTTTTGGTAGCGAAAGATGTGTGCACGTGTAAGTCCCCTCAGGATAAGGAGAGTCTATAACCCCTGTCTTCCACTTCTTGGATAAGTCTCTAGTCATTAACCCCTACAGTCTCCTCTACAACTCTAATATAATAAAAGCCGTAGCACTTCCATCTGGGTGTCTGTCTGTCCGTAATGCTCTGGGCCAACTGTGCATGTGCCACCCAGAGCCTTATTAACAGACAGACACACAAGCAAGGTGAGGCGGAGGTGGTGGGGACCAAGGTGTGCTCTGGGCAAAGGGATGTGGCTTGCAGCCATGTGGGGGCTGCACAGGGAGCGGGTGTGGGATGCATGGGCAGCACATGGCCATGGGGCAGGGCGCATCCCCCCCAACACCCACTCCCCGCATGGCTCCCTGCAGGCAGGTGCTGCGCCCCCCCACCCCGTGTGGAGATCGCCTGTTGGCTGTGGCCATGGAGCGTGCAATGGGGCATGGCGCACGGGTACATGGGGAGCCGTCGTAGAGGGCGCAAGGGTAGTGCCCCCTGACTGCAGCATGTGGCTGCAGACTGGGCTGTGCCCCCCATGCCTGCTCCTCACATGGCACCCTGTGGCCACACTCCCACCCTCCTGTGGGGGGTGACTGCCAGCTGTGGATGTGGGATGCACTGGCTGGGGGGGAGGGCAGGGTGTGTGGCCACAGGTACCATGCAGGGAGCTGGTGTGGGGGGTGGTAAGGGGAGGGGTGTTGTGGTGGTCATGGCTGGGGGGCACTGGGGCTGAGGCTGCACCAGGCTGATCCCAGTGGGGGGTGGGCTGTGCTCAGGCCAGGCCGGGCTGTGGGGCCATGGGAGCCCAGTGGCTCCTCCATGGCCGGGGCGGGTGGCTCCTGCCACTGCGCACACCGTGGGGAAGCCAGGGGAGGGGGGCCTGCGCTGCCCCCTCGACTAACTGGTGCTGCACCCCTGCATGAGCCACTAGGCTCTGATGGACCCAGGACCCAGCCCGGCTGAGGCCCCAGTCACAGTGAATGCGGCCCCAGCTGGGCTGGGCCATGGGACACTCGGAGCTCAGCTGCTCCTCCAGAGGTGGTGCCGGGGAGCCCAGGTGGGCACAGGGCCCCTGGTCTGTGCAAGGGGCAGCAGTGGCTGCAGCTGCGTCCTCCACTC
This sequence comes from Alligator mississippiensis, assembly GCF_030867095.1. Taxonomy (NCBI): domain Eukaryota; kingdom Metazoa; phylum Chordata; order Crocodylia; family Alligatoridae; genus Alligator; species Alligator mississippiensis. The sequence goes on from NC_081825.1 coordinate 94,519,152, forward strand.
CACCTCTGCTCTCCACCTCACTGCTCCTGCTTTGACAGTGGCAAAGTGCTATGCAAGTCCCGCCACAGGGCAGCCTGAGCCAGGCAGCGAGGCAAGTGTGTGTGGTGTGGTGTTGGGTGTGGGGGTGGCATGTGGCTGAGTGTGTGCAGCATGCAGTGTGTGACTGGGTGTTGCGGGTGGTGTGGCTGGCTGGGTGGGTGTGGCGTGTGGCTGGCTGGGTGGGTGGGTGTGGTGTGTGGCTGGGTGGGTGTATGCGGATGGGTGGGTATAGCACGACTGGGTGAGTGTGTGTGGCATGTGGCTCGATGTGTGTTTGGCATGTGGATGGGTGGGTATAATGTATGGCTGGGTGAGTATGTGTGGGTGGGGAGGGTGTGTGGCTGAGTGGGTGGGTGCATGGGGTATGTGGCTGGCTGGGTGGGTGTGGGTGGCATGCAGCTGGGGGGGTGTGGTTGGGTGTGTGTGTCTCGGTTGGTGTGGTGTGTGGCTGTGTGTGTGTGGCATGTGGCTTGGCGGCCTGGGGGTGGGGGTGTGGCTGAGTATGTGGCATGCACCTGTGTGTGTGGGGGGGCACGTGGCTGGGTGTGTGTGTGGTGTGTAGTTTGGTGGGTGTGTAGTGTGTGGGTGTGGCATGTGACTGGGTGTGTGTGTGTCAGGTGTGGGGGCATGCATGGGGCTGGACACAGAGCATGGAGGTGGAGGGAGGGGGGAGTTGAGCATGGCCAGATGCAGAGTGGTGGCAGTGTGGGGAGGTGGGTGGTGGCGCTCCGTCCCCACTGCTCACCCATCATTCTTAATGGGCACTTTGCTAGTTGTTATATTATTAACTGCCTGCATGCTAGCTACATCAAACAGTTGCTAGATATGTTTTATGGCTGCCTAAGAAATCTGAGACTTATAAATTCTATACAACAGAATATTTTAACCTGTTCACACCCTGTTTTAAATATCACATTTCATCCATCTGATTTTGGCTTATTGCCTCTAGTTCATACTCTCTGGTTGTGTCTACATGTGCTATTAATGTGAAGCAGTAAACTACGGCACAGTTCACACTGGAGTTTACTGCTTCTGGGCACAATGTTTCCATGTGTGCCCAGGATCGCTGCACATTGAGCTGGGTCGGAGCAGCTCTGGCTGGCAGGGAGCCCCGGGGCTCAGACTGCTGGCTGGGGCTGCTCCAACCCATCTCAACGTCCAGCGGAGGGGCTGACTGAGGCATGAAGGTACTCCAGTGTGGGGCTAGCTGGCAGGCAGCCCCGACATTGAAGCATCCTAGTGTCCCAGCAGCCCTCTCAGTGTCTACATGTGTTGCTGTGCACTAAAGCAGAGGTTCTCAACCTTTTGCACCTTACGTCCCACCAACCATTTTGTCAAAAAACCCTGTGTCGTAGGGCACTAAGGTGCCTGCTCCTTTAAGGGCAGAAACGGTCTAGAGAGAGGGCACAGCAGTCAGGCAGGAACCCCACAGGTGCAGGTTACTGTGGCAGCAGGCCTAAGGAGGGAATTAGCCTGCACCTGCAGCCAGTAAGCTGACTGGAAGAGGCAGGGCCCTGGGCACATATAAACTCTAGGGCTGGGACTAGAGAGACAGTTCCCTGCCAGCAGCCAAAGGGGAAGGAGCCTCCAGGGAGGAATTGCCCAGAGATGCTGCAGCTGCCAGACATGCTGCACTTAGGGCTAACGGGGCTCTAGGAGCTCAACAGGTACCCTTGCCTACAAGGCACTTAGTGCCAGGGAAGAAGTTTGACTCTTTTAAAGGGACAGAGCACACCCTGAACTTTTTGTGTTCTGTTATAGCCCAGGGGCTCATATTTTTGGTTGCTGTTTTATAATACCGGTGGATCAGGCTGAGGCTATTGGGGAAGGAGGAAGCCTCATTGGGGGCCCACTACAGTGTGGGGATCCCAGTGCCAGGGGGGCACAGTGACGGAGGCGAGCACACCCCCAGTGCCAGGGGGGTGCAGAGACAAAGGGGCTGCAGAGACGAACGGGCTGCAGAGAGCCCAGCGCAATGGAAGCGTGGTAAAGGGGTGGTTTTAGAGCCACGCATTTAGCCCATAAGGCTGAAGGTGCCCTGTGAGGCAACTATTTTTGTGCAAGACCCAAAAGGGGTCCAAGAACCCACAGGGTTCAGTGGGGTCCATCAGGACCATGCCCAATGTAAACTCAAGGGCAGCCTCCCTATTCATAATAATTACTAACAAGATGTGGTAGGTGAGAAAGAGGGTGCCCATTGGGCAGGATTGGCATGGTCAAGGAGCCCTAGGGGTATCACAGCCATCCCTGGCAACCCCATCCTGTGACACCCTGGTCCCACCATGATAAACGCAAAACCCCACAAAATTGCACTGAGAAATCTGTTGATTCATCTATTTGAAGTATAAACAACTGATTTTTTCCAATCTGGCAATGAGTTTAAGTCCCACCTACACAAACTTCGCGCCCCACTTGTTGAGAAATGCTTCACTAAACAACTCCACCACAGGATTTACCACTTGTAAATACAAGTACTAACCTGCAGCGGAGTTATTAGTTTCCTGCAACCTAATAGGGCCGCAGATGTAGGCACAGAGACTTTACTGCAGAGCTAATTAGGCAGCTCTCTAGTAAACGTCTCACGAAAATGCGCCCTCTTTAATCTTATTAGTCATTATAAAACTTATGGCACAAACAACATGTTCTTTGTACAAATCTATCTTGCAACAAAATATTTTATGATACTGAAATGGTAGGTGTTAGATAATTGCATTATTCTGTAAAATACTTCCAGGGTAAAAGTCACCATCAAAAAGTTTTGACTAATTAGAAAAGTATATAATTGAAAAAGTTTGTATAGTTAAAATTTCATATCACATATTTATTCTTTAAAAATTCCCTTTCTCTTGCCCTGCTCATTGAGTTGACATTCCTCCTCCTCCATGTTTCCCTTAGAGTTGAAGTGACTGAACCAAATGTTATCAATGTATTTGCAGCACACTTCAGGAAACTGTATGACAATGTAGTTACAGTATTTAGTTTTGAAGTATTAATTTTTTAAGTTATCAAGCTACAAGAATCTGAAATCCAGTGTTCTGCACTGAACTGCACTTATGATAATAGTGTACAGTACAAGCACGTAAGTATAATCTTTGTTTACTGAGATCAATTATTTGTTCTTAATTATTCTATTCATTTCCTCTGAATCCAACAGATAAAACATCTTCTTTAATGATATCCTCAAACAAAATGGGGACTGGAGTAAACTGATACAACTAGGACATTTCTTGAAGTGTCTTCCAACACGTTTATAAGATCAGTCATAATATTTACATATACACAAGCACTTTAAAATCTCAAGTTGTATTAACCAGCTGTCATTTTGGTGTCAAACTCCGGTCATTTTAATGTGAAAAAAGGGTTAGCACATGGTTTTTGCTATTAGAAAAATGTTCGTTAACTACTGACCCCTTACTAAACTAAAACATACCAGTGTACTCTGCACTCTTAAAGCTTTTCTGGTGAATTCTGTAATTACTGTCATTTGCATAATTCAGACTGATTAAAAAAAATCTCACATTATATAAATGTTAGGACTCTCCACCTTCAAAGGTGGTAACTTCAATTTTTTCACTGGATTTAAAACTATTGAAATTATGTTTCGATAGCACTACTTGTGAATCAAATTTCTATTTGCAAATGTTCTTTATAGAAAAAACTTAAGATTAGAAAATAAACATTCAGCAAAACAGAGTGTCCAGCTGGCAGCCCATGCACCGCATACAGTTCCTGACGGGTTAACATACAGCCTGTGAGCTCCCGCCTGGCTGCCGCTCCCTGCACTCCCCCACAGTTGCTCCTGCCCTAGCAGCTGAAGTGCCCAAACTGTGCATGGCAAAGAAGGGAGCTGGTCTGTGTACATGGCAGGGGGGAGCCAGGTTGCCTGTGCTGCAAGGTGGGAGGGAAGAAGGCAGGACACTTCCCACTGTCTACACCCAGTGTGGGGCACGAGGGAGCCTTTGCAGGGGGTGTGGCTGGGAAAGGAGGAGAGCCAGGCTGCCTGCATGGTGAGCACAGTAGAGTCGCTGGGTCTGTGGCCCCTGCAGCATGTGGCTTCCAGAGTCTGCAGCCCCCAACTGCCCAGAAAATGGACAGCCCAGAGACAGAAAATGTAAAAAATTAGGTCTGTAGTGTGTGCTCACTGACTTCATAATCATGGTTTACAAAACAGGGGTTTTTTAAAGGTGCTGCTCCCCAGTATCTCTTACAGATCTAACACCTTCAACTTTTACACAGCTAAGCAATGCATACACTTAAGTAGATTCCAAAACAGAAGCAACACTGTGGGCATGCCTACACATGCATTTAGACATACCTAAATCTAATGTGCATTAAGATGATTTAGACAAGCGACTACATGTGCACATGTTAAAGTGCATTAATGCCATGTGCACAGACTGATGTGGGACTAAAGTTAGTCCCAAGTCAGTCCATACACAGCGTTAATGCACCTTAACGTGTCTGCACATGCGCTAATGCGCTTTAGCTAATATAAACTTCTTGTTTAACATTATCACTTTTGCAGGTATCAAATATGGGGATAAATAGCCTAAAATCACCATTTTAAAGGCACATTAAGACATGCGCCCTTAATGTGCCTTAAATTGGGCTAAGGCACATTCAATTGGCACATGTAGACATGCCCTGTATCATCTTTAACACCGCCTCTTTCATATGGAATTCCAGTCTCAATTTCAAATCAGTAGGCATTTATGCAACACATATTTTATACTGTTATCTCTCTTTATACATTATCAAACAATATAAAATCACAAATACAACAAAAAATTATTTCAGTAATTACATGCTGACCCAAAGATCAAATAGTTTCTCCTCTTACAAGTATCCATATTTTTTATTACTCCTAAATCAATCTTTATATATTAAATTCAAAGAACTATATTACTGGCTATTACGGTTACAAAGTCAAGTACTCATAAATTAGAAAATGGGATTATGAAGGCACACAAATAGTCAGATAGTAAAAAAAGAACATTAGGGACATGTCTCCAGTCTCAGTTGCAAGGCACGAAGAAGACTCTACAACTTCTCAACTACATGACAGTAATATATTTGAGTGTTACAAACCTATCTGCAAGGAACCCAAGTCTCAAATTTCTCCCTGTTGTTCCAGGGCTCATCCCAGAGAACAGACCAAGTTTGCCCTGAGATAATTCCTTAGTCCTGTAAGCCTCAGCTCCACTGCCCCTATACTGGACCTCACAGCTGCCTCAAGGTAAATCTTGGCCAGCCCTAGGTGGCTTCCCCTTTGGGTTGTAAAAGAAATGTTAGGCCCCTCTTTCTGTAGAAAAGGTTATCCTGGAGTATCACTTGCCTAGAGATCACTCCTTTCACAGGCAAATGGAAAGGAGACAAACAACAAAACCATTTATTATACAGGAGAAAAGAATTACATAAGAAAACTTGACTACAGTTTTGAAGACATAAAACAAGACAAGAACAGTTTCTTACCCTCTCATCTGGCTACACATTAGTCTTCCCAAGAGTCCTGCTAGTATTTCCAGAGTCCAGATTCAGCCAGCCCTGACCACTGGGGACCCTGAACCTCCAAAACCTGAGATTCAAAGACCACAATTCTCCCATAGTTAGACTTTAAAAAGCCTCCAAAGCTAGCCCCCTCTCAAAATTATTCTAATTACTCATAAGTCAGCAGCATCCTCCAGAAATTTCTCTCCCTCAGACACCTGGTGTTCCAAGACTTGATGCGCCCTTTCTCTCAGATATCTTTGCTATACAGTTGATTTTCTCAGTACAGGCAGACAATGCCTTGGGTGCCCAACCTAAGAAGGTCTCTTTCTGCCTGTGTTTGGGAGTGGCGTTGCCTTTAAGTATGCATGCCTCAGTTCCTCAGCTGAAACATGTCCAAAACTATAAAGCTATGCATAGAAAGTATAACATAATCTATACAGCAATAACAGTAACATAAATGGATAATGCACAATGTGGGCTTTCCAATGAGACCACACATGCCATATCAGTATGAAAAAACACAAGAAAACATTCATGACACCGTGCTAACCTTCAAAACATAACAGGTTTCATGACAATGACTGTAACATGTTTCTCCCTAACTTCACTCTCTGAAATGTCTGAAGCATATTAGTTGAAAAACCTCCAAAAATCCAGCCTCAGGCAATACCCAGCTTGGGAAATTCTGATCTGAGTGGTTTATAATACTTACCCAAGTTATAAACCACTAGAAACAGAATTTTACAATGCTAGTTTCAAGCAATTTTAGCCAGAGGCATTAGTACCTGTACCACCTCCTGTCATTTATGTTATTATCACCATTGTATTATCTTGTGTAAAAAGGACCTACTATATTTAATATTAGAACAAGGGAATGAGTATTTAAATTCTGATTTCTACTTGTTACTGTTGCATTGCTTCCCTGTGTTACATTGAAAAGCCATCTGTAAAACAGTGATAACACTTTCCCATTTTCTTAGATAGTGTGAAGCTTAATTAGTTCATATTTGCAAAGCATTCTGAGATCTATGGAGGAAAGGTACTCTGTGTGGGAAGTATTGTCATCTATACAAGCACACACACCACATAAAGTGATAAATGCCAACAGGAAGAACAAAAAGAAAAAAACAATTATGTTAATAAATACAGCAGAGGACACAGTCACTAGATGCATAATTTAATTAGGAAAACACTCCAATGCATTTTTTTCCTTTTTGAACACTTGTTACTATCAAAAAAGCAGTCAGTATTTGCTGTTTGCCAAAGCTTCTTCTTTAAACATGACAAAAATATAAACAAGACAAAATTGCAACTCAAACCAACGTACTCTGATGATTTTTCCTTTTTTTCTTTTGGGGCCCAAAGGATTCATATTTGTTGCCATTTTCAGTAATCTCTCATTAGGAAAGGCATCCAAAAATTGTAAGATTTCCTTGGATTCACTACTATAGCCATTGCTCTCCTCCTGCCATAAAAGACAAGGAGCCAGACCCATAAAAAGAATAGATCTAATATAGACCACAAGCAAACTGAGGCACCCATGTCCAACACAGAAATCTACTACTCCATGGGTACATCCACACGTGCAATTAATTTGAAGCAATAAATTCTGGAGTAGTTTGAGCTGAGGTAAACTACTCCCAGAGTAAACTACTCCCATGTACATGTGTGTCTGGGACAACAGTAATTTGAGTCAGGGTGTAGCAGTTTACACCAGGGCTGCTCCTGACCTGCTCTGCCCTGGGCTTCAGGTGGCAGTATCAGACAGTGGCAGGGCTGGCTGGGGCACATGGGAGCTGAAAGTACAGAGCAACATGGCTAGGTGGCTGGTAAGAGTCTGGCAAATGCTAGAGCATCTCTTTGGAGGACCCAGCCTCCAGTCACTCTGGGGCATGCTCCAGGAGCATGCCCTGCGCTGCTTTTTTCTGGAGTGTTTTCTTTTGATAGCGGGATTCCCTGGTATCGAACAGAGTCTGTGCTGCAACATTTTTTTGTTCATGGTGTGCCTTCTGCAGCATCTCAAACTGTTTTGAGATGCCACAACAGACATGTGCTTGCTTGTGTGGACGCGGCCAACAAGTGTAACACACACAGGACTGACCTCCCCATAAAACATAGTAGTCAGTCACTTTCATTCATAAAGATGGCTGAAGGAGAAAGGTTACCTGGTCCAACTGTATACTGATAAGGACATATGCTCAGCATATGAAAGACTCAGGTTCCTGGCCTTCTTGAGGCTTCAGGGCATTCATACTCATTTCTTTCACGTCCTAGAAGAGAGCTCTACCCACCAAACTACAGGCTTCTGTGATAGCACTCCCTTCCCCTCCTTTTAAATTTCTGCCACTTCCAAAAAGAATAATTAACTGGGGCAAAGGAAGAAAGAGGGTGATTAAGCCATTCACCTGGGAGAAGAAAGATTTGGATTCTGGTCTACATTAGTTTAGTCCAATGAGAGTTTAATGTAAATATTGTTGGTGAAGCAGTTAGCTGTCTTAGTCCTATAGATACCCTAAAGCACTCATGATAAAAACAGGCAGACAACATTATTTGGCTGAATCTGATATCTTTTATTAGACCAACTTCAATAGATGGGGGGAAGAAAAATTAGCAAGCTTTCAGTTAAACCCAAAAGCTTGCTAATTTTTTTTTTTCAAACTATTGAAGTTGGTTTTTTTCATAGATTCATAGATGTTAGGGTCGGAAGGGACCTCAATAGATCATTGAGTCCGACCCCCTGCATAGGCAGAAAAGAGTGCTGGGTCTAGATGACCCCAGCTAGATGCATATCCAACCTCCTCTTGAAGACCCCCAGGGTAGGGGAGAGCACCACCTCCCTTGGGAGCCCATTCCAGACCTTGGCCACTCTAACTGTGAAGAAGTTCTTCCTAATGTCCAGTCTAAATCTGCTCTCTGCTAGCTTGTGGCTATTATTTCTTATAACCCCCGGGGGCGCCTTGGTGAATAAAACCTCACCAATTCCCTTCTGTGCCCCCCGTGATGAACTTATAGGCAGCCACAAGGTCACCTCTCAACCTTCTCTTGCAGAGGCTGAAAAGGTCCAGGTTCTCTAGTCTCTCCTCATAGGGCTTGGCCTGCAAGCCCTTAACCATACGAGTGGCCCTTCTCTGGACCATCTCCAGGTTATCCGCATCCCTCTTGAAGTGCAGTGCCCAGAATTGCACACAGTACTCCAACTGCGATCTGACCAGCGCCCGATACAGGGGAAGTATCACCTCTTTGGATCTATTCGTCATGCATCTGCTGATGCACGATAAAGTGCCATTAGCTTTTCTGATGGCTTCGTCACACTGCTGACTCATGTTCATCTTGGGGTCCACTAGGACTCCAAGATCCCTTTCCGCTTCCGTGCCACCAAGCAGGTCATTTCCTAGGCAGTAGGTATGCTGGACATTTTTCCTCCCTAGGTGCAGCACTTTGCATTTCTCCTTGTTGAACTGCATCCTGTTGTTTTCTGCCCACTTGTCCAACCTATCCAGGTCTGCTTGCAGCTGTTCCCTGCCCTCCGGCATGTCCATTTCTCCCCACAGTTTTGTGTCATCCGCAAACTTGGACAGAGTACACTTCACTCCCTCATCCAAGTCGTTGATGAAGACATTAAAGAGTATCGGTCCAAGGACCGAGCCCTGCGGGACTCCACTGCCCACACCCTTCCAGGTCGAAACCGACCCATCCACCACGACTCTCTGGGTGCAACCCTCTAGCCAATTCGCCACCCACCGGACTGTGTAGTCATCCAAGTCACAGCCTCTTAACTTGTTCACCTGTATGGGGTGGGATACTGTATCGAAGGCCTTCTTGAAGTCTAAGTATACGACACCCACCCCTACTCCTGTGTCCAGGCATTTTGTAACCCGGTCATAAAAAGAGACTAGATTAGTCAGGCATGATCTGCCTGCTATGAACCCATACTGGTTTCCCCTCAGCATAATTTGTCCTGCCGGGCTCTCACAAATGTGAGCCTTGATAATTTTTTCAAAGACTTTGCCTAGGATGGAGGTGAGACTGACTGGCCTATAGTTGCCCGGGTCCTCCTTCCTCCCCTTCTTGAAAATGGGGACCACATTGGCCCTTTTCCAGTCCTCCGGAACCTGGCCCGTGCGCCACAAGCGTTCAAATATTCCTGCCAGTGGCTGTGCAATGACGTCGGCCAGTGCCTTCAGTACCCTCGGATGGAGCTCATCCGGGCCTGCCGACTTAAAGGCATCCAGTTCCTCCAAGTGACTCTGCACCATCTCAGGGTCTACGCATGTGTGGAAGAAGGGAAAAATGGAGTTGAATCTCCATTATGTGTAAAAGTGCAAAACATATATTCAACTTAGTCTATGAAAAAGTCAAAAGGACATGACCTGAAACTGCCAGACTAACTCAAACAGACCATCCTGCCCTGGTCTAGTAAAAAACAAAAACTTAGCACAAAAGTAACCACAAACCAGCCTGCTGAGTCAGCCCAAAAAGGGAAGTGACCCCTGAGGTTACAAGTCAGAAGACCCTTAAAATCTGCTAACAAAGATAAATTGATGCTAACAAAAATAAATTGAAGACATGCGCATTACTAAGAAAGTCATGGCAAATGCTGATTAGTATATGTCGTTGATATACTTATGATGTCATATTTTCTATATGAACTCGCCTCACCTGTTGTATGGGGTCAGACCTCTTCACAATTCTCCAATTGTGTATGAGTCTGTCCAGAATGCATTCTCTAATAAACCAAGCTTCTGCTGACCTGACCTAAAGTTTGCTGCATGTGTTTACCATGACACATGGAAGTCTGGCACCTTGCTGCTGCCTCTTTACAATCCCAGTGAGAGACTTGTCTTGCCCCTCTCTTAGGAACACTGAGGCAAAGAACTCATTGAGGAATTCAGCCTTGTCCCCCCTGTACATCACCAATTGCTTCTGCCCATTTACTAGGGGTCCTATTCCTCCCTGGACCTTCCTTTTACTCCCTATATATCTAAAAAACAATTTCTTGTTATCCTTTACTTGGGATGCCATCCTCAGCTCCGTGGTAGCTTTGGCCCGTCTAACTGCCTCCCTACAAGCACGAGCAGAGGAGGTATACTCCTCTTTGGTGATCTCTCCCTGTTTCCACTTTTTATGTGCCCCCCTTTTGGCCCGTAGGCTGCCCTGGATTTCTCTGGTCAGCCAAGGAAGCCTCCTGGCCCCTTTCCCTCTTTTTCCTCGCATCGGGATCGTCTCCCTTTGTGCCCGAAGGATCATTTCCTTAAGGCACAGCCACCCTTCTTGGGCTCCCATCACTTCAAAACTCCTACTCTGCAGTGCGTCCTTGACTTGGTCTAATAAAAGATATCAGATTCACCCAAACAACTTTGTCTTCCTATGTCTTTAGACCAACACAGCTACAACCTACACCCCTATGATAAAAAGTGAACATTTAAGGTCCCACCACTAGTCCTTTCCCTACACACATGAAGCTCAGATGCACATGCAATGCAAAATGACATGAAAGTTTACCATGTAATTTACCCACTTCAGTACTGGAAACTGGAATTGCACCAAATAGTCTGACAAAATGTTCACAGATGCCATAAGTACAAAGCATTCTTAAATTTAGAAATATCTTTCTCAAATAATAAATGATTTTAGCATTATTAAGGATATGGACTTTGAGTTTGGAAAAAGCCTTTGGTATAATGTGCTTCTAGAAATATACATCAGGAAAGCTCGTTAAGTTAGAAGATCAAAAATCATGCCTTACACCTCTACTTGGAAAGGGGATTAATAAATGTTCTTTATGTTTGGGTACCTCCAGGGAATCCCAAATTTATACTATTCTCAAAAACAGGTTAGCTCTAGTTCTTCAGATAATACAACAGCAAAGTTCCTAGGCACATAATTACCACTGAAAACTTTAGAGGTTCAAATGATTCTTTTGAAAAACAAGACCAGTACACCAAGCTGATCATTCACTCATATTGCCTACCACTTCTGATTTTAAATACAAACATACCTGCCTGTTTCTTCTCCAAGAGTTCTGGTGTTAAAACCACCTGGGAGGCTGGCTACCTACCATGGATGAATCGGGCACTTATGGCTCATGTTAGCATCAAGGATCTTGAAAATTATATACACTATTCTCACACTGCCATCCTGAGTAATTCAGCATTTTAGCCTTTTATATTCTGTAAAGAATTGTGTGAAAGGAAGAAACTGAAAAATATAAAACCCCAAGTCTGCAGCTTTCAAACAGGGTTCACTTATACAACAGGTGTCTTATATGTTAAGAAACTCAGATTAATAATTTGGAAAGAATTACACAAATGCATGAACTTCAAGTCTCATGAAATTGTTTTAAGATCCAATCAGCCTTTCTTCCTTTAAAGTGAGAAACATATTTAGAACATAACTCATGTACCAATTGGCTATATTATACTGCTGAATGCTAAGATACTAATTGAATACATGTTTGTTTCATTAAACAATGGATAGCTTATTTGAAATAATAAAACAAAAGAATGACTCCATGTCAATTGCCAGTATGAATTCTTTTTTAAAAATTATAGTTTTAAAAATGTTATTAAGTTATTTATAGTCAAAATACTATTTTAATAACAAAAATCTCCCTGGAAGCAAACTGCATCTCTAAATAAATGAAAAATCCTTAATACTTAAAAAGCTCTCTAATCATATAAACAAATATCCCTTATTAGTCTAGCATAACTGTGTTTCAACTGGTAGAAAAAAAAGTTATAATTTTCAGGCTGTAACCATTCATTGACCCCTGCCTCTATAAACATAACTTTAAAAATCAACAAACTCTAGATTAAATCTATCTCTTCACTACTGTAATGGCAAAAAGAAACTGTACTGTATATTCATATGTGCACATTAATATATAACATCTAATGCACTGAAAAACCAAGATAGTATTAACTCTTCAAATACAAAACAGACAAAAGTAAAATGTCAAATTAATTGCTAAATATGTCTTGCAAGTAGAAAGGTTTGGTGTTAACTCAAATAATTACATTTTAAAAAGCCATGTATTATTTCAATACAATCTAAACCGAGTTATACTAAAGAGTTGCAAAACTGAGCAAATATGTAAAAAGGTCTATGTCCCAGAGATAAGCTGGCCAAGCCCTAAATTACTTAAAATAAAATCTCAAAATTCTCCAATGAACATGAAAATCCTGCTTAAACCCAAAATAAAAAATGTTAGCTGCCTTAATGGGTACAATATCAATTAAAAAACATGTCACAATTCAAGTCAAGTGCTCTAATGATCCTTTTTGACCTCATATCTATGATACTGTAACTGTATTATAGAAACTGAACCACTATCTGATTTTATAGTTTAGATGAGAAAGGAAGAGTAAGAGATCCTCAGCAAGTTTTCTAAAAGATCATATTACTTTAAAGCTAGAGATCAAGATTCTCTGGAACATTTTAGAAAACACTACAACATTTAAAGGAATCCTCTGCCCACTTTTGAAATGCGATAATACATTTTCTAACATACCACATGCCCCCAAATAAGATACACACCTTGTTTGGGGAAGGTAGGATTAAGAAAAAGTATTTTTCCAAAGTCATGGCTGCATGGAGAAAAGACAAAGCCTGCTCTTCAACTTATTCCCCCTTCTTTCCTGCTCAGGCCAAAGCTACACTTTTTACCCTCTCACAGTCATGGAATCATAGAAAGTTAGGGTTGGAAGAGACCTCAGGAGGTCATTTAGTCCAACCCCCTGCTCAAAGCAGGACCATCCCCAAATAGATCATCCCAGTCAAGGCTTTTTCTAGCCAGGTCCTAAAAACCTCCAAGGATGGAGATTCTACAACCTCTCTGGGTAGCCTGTTCCAGTGTTTTACTACCCTCCTAGTGAGAAAATGCTTCCTAATACCTAACCTAAACTTCCCTTGCTGCAACTTGAGACTGTTGCTCCTTCTTCTGTTATCTGTCACCGCTGAGAACGGTCTTCAGGGGAGGGCAATTATTTCGGGTGGAGGGCCAGTTACTGAGTTTTGGCAAGTCATCGAGGGCCGCATGATAGGTAGCCAGAGGCAGATAAATATTAATTTTCTAAATGTTTTAAGGGCCCAATGGGCCACATAGAATGGCCTGGTGGGCCGCATTTTGCCCACCCCTTGCTAGCTGCATCCTCTTTCCAACCCCACTACAGGTAGTATTAAATCCCCTCTCAGTCTTCTTCTCAAGACTAAATAAGTCCATTTTCCTCAGCCTCTCCTTATAAGTCATGTCCCTCAGTCCTCTTACCATTTTTGTTGCCCTCTGCTGGACTCTCTCCAATTGTCCAGATCCTTTCTGTAGTGGGGGCTCAAAACTGAACACAGTACTCCAGATGTGGCCTCACCAGTGTTGAATAGAGGGGAATAATCACTTTCCTTGATCTGCTGGCAACACACCTACCAATGCAGCCCAGTATGTCGTTAGCCTTCTTTGCAACAAGGTCATACTGATCATATTCAGCTTCTTGTCCACTGTAACCCCCAGGTCCTCTTCTGTCCAGCCAGACAGCCCCCAGCCTGTACTGGTGCATGGGGTTGTTCCATCCTAAGTGCAGGACTTTGTACTTGTCCTTGCTGGACCTCATGAGATTTCTTTTGGCCCAATCCTCCAATTTGTCTAGGTCACACTGAATCCTAGCCCTACCCTCTAGCATATCTACTACTCCCCTCAGCTTGGTGTCATCTGCAAACTTGCTAAGGGGGCACTCTATGCCATCTTTCAGGTTGTTGATGAAGACATTGAACAAAACCAGCCCCAGGACTGACCCCTGGGGCACTACAATTGATCCCGGCTGCAAACTAGACATTGAGCCATTGATTACTATCCTCTGAGCCTAATGCTGCAGCTATTTTTCTATCCATCTTAGAGTTCATTCATCCAGCCCATATTTCCTTAGCTTGCCTGAGAGAATGTTGTGGGAGACCCTATCAAAAGCCTTGCTAAAATCAAGGTATGCCACTTCCACTGGTCTCCCCACATCCACAGAGCCAGTCACATCATAGAACATAATCAGGTTGGTCAGGCATGACTTGCCCTTCGTGAAACTATGCTGACAGTTCCTAATCACCTTCTTTTCCTCCTCCAAGCACCTAGTAATGGATTTCTTGAGGATCTGGGCATGATTTTTTCAGGGACTGAGGTGAGGCTGAGTGGTCCGTAGGTAGTTCCCTGGATCCTTCTTTTTCCCTTCCTTATATATGGTGTCACGGCGGGGTCCTCTTGGAGGTCCGTGATCTCGAGGCCCTCTCACCGCGCTACTTCGGCCCGAGGGCACCCTCCATTCTCGCCCGCCACGTCTTGCTGGAATATGTAATAGGGAGGCTGCCTTGTGTTTCCTCGGGCACGTAAGCTCCTGGACCCCTCGTGGGTCGCCCCGTATGATGGGTGCTACTCAAGCACCCCAGCCTTATGGGCTGTGCGTGGCTCCTACCAGCCCCTAATACCACGCCCCAAGCCTCACAGATGTAATAGACGTTGTTAGGTCTGTACACCCGCTTCCCGGGCCTCCTCTAAAGTGTAGCCCACTCTGGGCTCTGTCTCTCGCACCCAGCCTCTCACTGGGACTCTCGTCCACTCTGGGACTCCCTAGCGGGCCTCGGCCCTTCCCTGGCCAACCGCACGGATACCCTCTCTGACCCCGGCTCACCACGCTGCTACTCCCTGTCTTCTCGGGGGCAACCGCAGCGCCCTGCCTCTGTCTGAGGGGTGTTGCCGCACTAGCCTGCGGCCGGGCTCGCTATGCCCATTTCAGGCTCCTCAATATGGCCCTGCTCTAGGGCATGCCCGCCTCGGGCTCCTCAGTAATGGCCCCGCTCCAGGGCTCCTCAGTAATGGCGCTCCCCCTCTTTGGGGCTCGCTGTGCCCCCACGGGGCTTCTCAAGAATACAACGTGGCGCTCCCCCTCTTTGGGGCTCGCTGTGCCCACCCTGGGCTTCTCAATGAAATTGCCCCTCGCTCTGGGGCTGGGGTCTATGTACCCCGCATGCGATCCGGGGTCTATGTCCCCCGTCTGCAACCTACTGGTTGCGCCCGCGACCCACTGGCCGCGCTCCTTGCCGCCAGTTGCTCCCGCACTGGCGTGCAAGCTGCGCCTTCACTGGCGCTGTGAAATTAATGCGCCCTCTTGGCGCTAGGGCACCCCACACTCTCTGGGGTCCCTATGAGGACACTGCGCCCTCTTATGAGGCCTCCTCCAACCCCTACAGCCTCACCCAAGCCTCCGGGTGTAATAACAAAGTCAAACAAACTCAAGCCTCCTGGCTGTAACACAAACCTAAAGCCCCCTGGCTAAACCCTAGTGCCCATCCTCTCAGGGCTATCATGAGCTGTACTTGCAAGTCATGCTCCTTTCCACATCCTCACTCCCAGAGCTCCTTCCTCCCAGGCTGCTGGCAGAGAACTGCTAGCCTGGCTTCAGCCCTGGGCTTTACAAAGGCCAGGCCCTGCCCCCTTCTGGCCAGCTGCTTCTGATTAGTCGCCCCGGCAACTTGCAGCTGTGCTCATTAGGCACTGCCAGGGCTCTCTCCCTGGCAGTTTCTCCTCTCCAGGAGCAGAGCACCGAGGTGCCCTGCGACATATGGGCACTATATTTGCCCTTTTCCAATCATCCAGCACCTCTCCTGATCTCCATGAATTTTCCAAGGTGATGGCCAGTGGCTCTGCAATCTCATCAGCCAACTCCCTCAGCACCCTCAGGTGCATCCCATCTGGCCCCATGGACTTAAATATGTCCAGCTTTTCTAAACAGTCCCTAACCTGCTCTTTCACCACTGATGGCTGCTCAGTTGCTGCTGAATTAACAGCAGATTTTGGTTCTTCAGCCAAAAGTTATTGCTAATTCAGCAGGAGCTGTGAAAGGGTTAATACTGTAGTTGCTTCCGAGGTCTCCTTCCACCTCTCCTTTCATCTGGCTCACCAGCAGGGATAGAAGGAAGAGAAGCAGCAGCCATTACAGCATCTCTATGCTTCTATCCTGGACAGAAAAATTGGCTTTCTTGTTTAAGACATGCACCCCAAATTTGTAGGGCTAATTTTGCGGGGAAAGATGCATGTGGTATGCAAGTAAGTACATTACTTCTGGGGTTGGCTGTGGCTAGCATGTGGTTTACCAGAAACCAGACAACCTTTATGAGAGATTAGGGCAGGAAGTGAATACCAGTTGATTTAAATTAAATTACAGAGGTAACATGAGCTATCTTAGTATATATTTTTTCCTGAACAGCACTTAAAATAGGCTCAATACACTTTTAGAACAAATTCTCAAATGCAGGCTCTCTGTACTCCTTTATGCTCACAGTATAGCCAGTACATATTTTTTCTTGTATAAATTAATAATATTTTACAAAGACCTGCTATTAACTTCTACCAGGAATATGTTGTTTTTTTCACTTCTCTGGTTTCTAGGGCAATTGGGAGACTCTTCAGTTGGGCCCCAAATAGCTAGTATAAATTGGCCACAGAGCTGAACTTTGTTAATGGATGGTAGTGTACTGATAATCCAGGAATGCTGGTGTAAGATCCAGGAATGCTGATGGTTTTGTTGTGGGGTATAGTAATTGTGGGGGTGGTGGAAATATGTTGGCAGGTTTTACATTTCTTGGTATGGCATGATTTGGATACATTTGGTGTGTTTTGGGCCATAGGAAGTTTGCTTCTGGTGATGAGGTTTGCAAGGAAACCTGCCACATATCTCCACCACCTCCACAATTACTACACCCCACAACAGAACCATCAGCATTCCTGGACCTCCAGAAATGTAATATATCTCATCCAATGCACCAAATGACCTCCTGGAAAATATGCAGGAAAGATCAAACAACAGCTGCATACCAGAATGAATGCACACCAGAAATCTATCAAAGACAAGAATACCCAATTACCTGTGGGGGCACATTTCCCACAAAACAAACACTTTCTCTCCAATCTGTCAGTTCTAATCTCCATAGGGAATTTACAAAACACTTTTCACAGACAAGCTTACGAACTTCACTCCATCAACCTACTGGATACAAAAAATCATGGACTAAATATAGATATTGGATTCATAACACATTATAACCTGCTTAACATCTGACTCCCCAGGTACCTCTCTACTATTTACCAGCTACATTCATTCCCATTTCTCCGCCCCTCCCCCCCCCCAACCTCTCTCTCATCCACTGATTCCTCAATTGACATCTTCACTGATTGGCCTTCTTGCATGCATACCAGCCTCTGGCTTCTTTGCTATTCATTCCATCATGGAAGAGCACAGAACAACTGCAGATGCTTTCTCAGCCCGATGAAGGGTATTTGTACCCAAAAGCTTGCAAGGAAGTAAACTTGCTAAAAAATGTTTTCCAACTATTTGAGTTGGTTTAATAAAAGAAATCAGATTTGCCCAAAGAACCTCATCTGTCTATGTTCTTAGACCAACACGGCTACCACCTATATCCCTGCACCATAGAATCATTACATTCATATGTTAGCTGATCAGCTTTATGTTAGACATGTGCCACACTAGATCCAATCTCACAGTCAAAGAAAGAGCAGCCTTTAGGATAGATCCAAGTGTAGGACCAGGAACAGTGTGGATGTTCAAGCAGTATAAATAAGGAATCATTCATACATTGTCATTACTACCACTGCAGCAAACGCTAAATTACAAGATAAAATTGTGATCCCCCAAGCAAACAGATGCCACACCATACTAAACAAATCAGAAGTATATAGCCACTCACAAAAGGCTGTTTTAACTTCAAATGCTTGTTGCTTAGTAGAAACCTTTCACCATCCTAAAAGTTACACAGGTCCTGATGACATTAATGTTATTTCACTAGAAAAATGGTAATATGTGACGCAGTTTTGCCAGTAAATAATATTTTTCTAGTGAAATATAATTATGGTAGAGAGAGGTGGTTAGCTTCATTAATCTGAAGCCATGCAGATAGCAGAGCAGGGTGGCACCTTAGGCCACTGGCAGATATTATTTCCATCAGGCAATGCTGCTCAATGGAAATTGTTATTCTACATGACCTGCTTCATGTTCACAGGGCAAGCTATGCAAAGGAGAAAAAAGTTCCCTGGGAACCTGCTCTGGCAGCACTCACCAACAAAAGCACTTGCAGGGCTGCTGGCAGGGGCTGTCAGCCTCTCTCCCACACCTGCAGGAATGCTGCTAATGAAAAGTGAGTTCTGAGCTCACCAGCTGAGCTCCCCTGACCTTTTCGCAAAGCAGGGGAGACCTGTACAAAGCTGGGGAGATGGAAGCAGCAGGGCTAAAACTCTTCCCAGACACCTTATAAAGGTACTTTTGTGTATATGCTTTTCCTCTATCCCCAACATACTCCTATTGTGTGCAAGAAAAGCATGTCCTGAGGCAGCAGAGTTCAGGCAGCAGAGTTTAGCATGAGTCATAGAGAGTCCCTTGAAGGAAGAAGGGCTGGGGGAAAAAGTAGTCCACCCTGGGATGCTGGAGGACCTGGCCAAACACTGGCCCCTGTGTGTAACATGCTACGCGTTCAAATTGAAGTGCAGTACAAACAAGACAATAGTCTACATTTAGACTTTGTTGCTGGATTGCCATTTTTGCAACTTGGTGTCACATGACAAATTGTTTGAACATACAGCATGTTGCAATTTATTGCTCCATGAACACACTTTGCTGCATTGCTCTATAATCACACTTTAAATGTAGCATCTGTCAAGGGTGTTATAGACTAATTCATTCAGACCTTTTGAAGGCAACAGCACATCATCAAATATAATTATATAAATTAACAAATTAGTAATATTAGTCATTTTAGTAATTTAATGAAGCAGAGTAAAGCCATGACCTTAATTAGTGTGTGCAAGGACGTTAAAAAGCTGATGAAAGCAAGAAAAGAAAGTAGCAACAGTAGAAGGCTGAAAAGCATCAGAGGAGCAAAAGGTGACTAAACAAAATAAACATCTATAAATTTGTCCGTGTCTTAGGCCTCATTTTAACAAAAACATGTAAGCATATTAACTTTGGGTTTACATAGATCATGGTATGACAGAGTACTATCTCCAGGGGTGGCCGTAAAGCACCTGGAGACAAAAAAATGACTTGTACCCTGTTCTACAGGCAGTCTGCCCTGCCCTCACCCACCATGCCTTGATGTTAATTGTCAAAAAGAGTGTGGGAGGCTGCCCTGGTCTTATCATAATGACCACCAGGTTAGTGGTGAAGGCCTTACGGGCCAATTGCATGGCTCTGTTTTGTCCCTACACCACATCCCAGGTCTCACAGATGTCATCTTCACTGATGTTCCTTCTTGTCACTCACACAGCCCTTCTCTGGGCCCTCAGACCCTTTGGCCTCAGCCATCCCCACTCTGGGCCTTCAGACCCCTCAGTCTCTTGCACAAGCCCTCCCTGGGCTGCCAGGCCCTTCGGTTTCTCACTTGGTCCCTCTCTGGGCTGGCAGACCCCTTTGGTCTCCTCTTCGACACTTCTGGTCTCCCACTTTTCCTGGCCTCTCTCTAGGCCTCTGACCCTACATTGGGCCTCACACTATTCCCCAGCCCTTCGCTGGGCCTCTGGACCCTTCTAGTCCCACTCTCCCTTTCAGCCCTACAGGTGTTACAGTTCACACTTGAACTGGCTTTTGCTGCCCATACCTTGGCACTTTGCCCCTCATGGTTACTACCCAGGTGTGACCTTCTCCCCAACCTCAGGCCCTTCACCCATCCTGGCTACTCCCAGTTGTGGCACTCTCTATCCATACCCCAGGCACTTTGCCCATCATGACTATTTCCAGGTGTGGCTTCTCTCTGCCCACACCCGGGCACTTTGCCCATCCTGGCTACTCCTGGGTGCAGCCTTGGGTGCTGAACCTGATCCCAGCTTTCCTCATACACTCTACTTGTGGGTTCATTGGTCCTCTCATACTCTAAGCCCTTGGACCCTCTCTGGGCCTCTGGACCTGCACAGACCAAATTTCTCCTGGCCCCTCTCTGGGTCTCTGGACACGCATGGTCCCACTCTTTTGTGGTCTGTAGCTGCTGGCTTTGCAGGCTGCCTAATCTCTTAAAGTGGCAGGCACCCCAAGTGACCTGCCACAATCAACACAATGAGGCACGTATTATAAGCGCTACCTTAATATTAATGATCAAAATCAAAGAACCAGATACTTAGAGAAAGAGATAGGACTATTTACCCATTCCAGTTCCAGCTGGTGCAATCTCTTTTGAGAAGATTTCCACAGCCTTTTTCTGCTTATGGTGTACAGCAAGCCAGATAACCACTTCCCGGGGACCCTGTTTCCAAATATTACATTTTATGAATTCAAGAGTCATAAGCAAAGGTTTACTTAATATGCATAGCTCTAGTAAATTTAAACATATGAAATCTTCCAAAGATGAACTGTCATTACCGTAGCTGAAACTCTGTAAAAAGACAGTCACTGGGCATGTCTATGCATGCAATTAATGCACTTGAATAAACTCTGATGCAATTTGAGCTGGAGTAATCTAATCCTGATGTCACTGTCTACATATACGTTTAAGCATAGTAATTTACTGCACCATCAGAAAGTACCTCTATCTGACAGCACTATCTGATGGCACTGTAAGTTAGTCTACACTGGGCTAAATGCTGTACATGTGTAGATGGTGATGCTACTGCACAGTAAAGTGCATGTATAGACACACTCACTATGTACTAATACTAAGCAGTAACATAATTTTCATCCACCTTTTTGTTAAAATATTTTCTAATTCTTTTCTTCAGTTATCCTGGGTGCATCTACACATGCCATTAAGATGAGGCTAACTGTACCAAAGTTAATGGCTCCCAGGCGCAGCATCTACATGTTCACTTGGGACCACAGCAGTTTGAGCTAGGACAGAGCAGCCGCAGGCTGGCAGCAGGCTCAAGGGGTCAGCTCTGAGCTCTGGGTCATAGCATTGGGCAGCAGAGGAGGTGGCTGGGGCCCAAGAATGCCTCACATGCGGAGCCGTGTAGCTAGGCAGCAGGCAGGGGTCTGTCCCCCTGCAGCCTGGGTGCAATGTATGCCTGGGTCAGTGTTTACACGTGCATTTAGGCAAGTTATTTTTGCCACGGTAAGAAGTACTGTCCCTGAAAGTGCTAACTTAATGGGGTGAAAATTAGTTTGTAGCAGTCTAATAGAGTCACACGTGTAGACTGACACTTTATACCACAGCAAATTAGTCTACTGTACAGTTCAGCACAATGTGTAGATGCACCCCCTGAAAACAAATGCTGGATATTCCCAAACTTCAGAAAATTGTACAGCTTCCTGCCTTGTCCTTTGGAATTCAAATTTTACCTCAAATAATATTCTTAAGAAGAAATGTTCAGATTCACGTTCAAAACTTGGTAAAATCTTTGTGAAACTTCCTAAAATACTGTAAAGGTGTTAATG
Source organism: Alligator mississippiensis (assembly GCF_030867095.1). NCBI lineage: Eukaryota > Metazoa > Chordata > Crocodylia > Alligatoridae > Alligator > Alligator mississippiensis. Next base: position 94,541,087 of record NC_081825.1, read on the forward strand.
AGTCAGTTTTATGGCACAATATATGTCCTAAACGGAACGTGTGCCACGGCTTTGTTTATGCTGTGCTTTCAGTGCCTGCTCCCCTTGCTGGATCCTGGCAGCTTTGAGGAGGAAGCTGCCTGATTAAAGGCAGAGGAACCAAGATCTGGACTTGAGGGGGTAAAGATGCAGATTGGGATAAGGACTTTGGGAGATGGTAAAGGAGGGGCAAAATATTTATTTCCCTCCAGTACTTATCCAAAGAGAGACATGGAGGATGACAAACAAATACTGATATCACAGCACAGATGCCTATCAAGTGATCTAAAGGTCAGATCTAAAGGTTCAAACCCTGTGGATGAAACATGTTGATGACCATCTACTGTCATGAGAAGGAATTTGATATATTTCTTTAGGGTTTTTTTTCCCCAAAAACCATGGAGATTTCACAGAAAAAAGGATGTTAAATGAACATTACTAATGTTGCAAAATAAAGGACTTTGAATTTAGAAAATGCCAGATCTGCAGTTGCATAAGCAACCTCAGTTCAGACACTTTGCATGAATGCATTATAATAGACTTAACTTGATCACAAACCTTTTAAAACAGAACCCCTGCTTCTGAATGCATGATTGACTGTGTTTAAGGGAAGAATAAAGGTGTACAGTCATATTGTTTGAGATGTTGTAAGGTGTTAGTGAATGAGGCAAGGGTATATAAAACAAAACCAGTTTTGTAGTGTCAGCAATTTAGGAAAGTTGGTTTGGGGGTTTTTTTTATCTCTGCCTAGGAGTTGTCACATGATGCAAGGCATACTGTACAAACCAAGCTTCTCAGTTATGGTGAGAAATAGTGTGAACCTCCTTTTCTGGGGGGATGACTCGAGGCACTGCTGTCTTATTTGCAGAAGTAGTTAGTACTCCCAGAGCAAAATGAAACCAATAGGAACTATAAATATGTATACGTTATATAATGCTAATCTCGCTGAAAAAAAAAATCTCAAATTTGGTTCTCAGAACTAATGGACACTTGATCATATACTTTCTGTACCTCAGTTACCATCTGTAAAATAAGAACAATTATTTCCTCTTGTGGGACAGGAGTTTTGTGAATATAAATTAATGATTTGAAGCATTCATTTCTTACAATGATAAGCATAATAGAAAAATCCATGAGGAAATTGAAGAATTTGAATAGCACACAGCAATGGTTGTCAACCAGGGGTATGCTTACCCTTAGGGGTACTTAAAAAGGTTGTAGAGGGTACACAGAATGAATGTACAAGTATTGGCAATTGTCTTTTTTTGACTGGCGTGGCCAGTAAATGCCCTGTGCATGTACACAAGCTGCAGAGCAGCACGCGGGCAGCTGGGAGCACAGCCCAGCAGCCTGCAGGGCAGCTGGGTCCAGCTGGTAAGTCTGTAAGGGAAGGGGCATGGTAGGGGGCAGGTTGAGGCCCCCGCAAAGAGGGAGGAGGAGGGAGTGGGGGTGGGGCAGGCACTGTACAGCCAGGGCAGGCCATGGGATGGAACTGAGAGCAGCTTGTCTGGGGGCAGCGGGGGGGCGTGGGGGAGGAGGGGGCGGTGTGGCGGCTCTTGCCGCTGCATGCACCCCAGGGAGACATGGGGAGCATGTGCCCCCGGATCTGCGTGCAGGGCAATGGTGGGCTGCCGCTGCGGGCTGGGGCAGTGCTGGGCTCTTCCCGGGGCTGTGTTCAAGGCAGGCAATGGCAGCCAAGTACATAATAGGTAACATTGAAAACAAGAATAAATATAAAGGGGTACATGAGCTGAAACTTTGAGACAAAAGGGGTACACTTGTTAAAAAAGGTTTAAAACCCCTAGCATACAGTAAATAGGAGGGAAAGACATCAATTAACAATGAGCATAACACAAACTATCAAACAGCTCTTTTCAGGTGAATGTTGTTTAATAAAATAGCATGCAATCATGCATTTCAAAAGTGCAACAAAATGTATGTGCACAATGTCCAAATTAAAGTTCCTTGAAATTTCATAACTTTCAAATGCTTGACTTCACAACCCTGATCAGGTTCTTTTAATACAGTTTTCTGTGTATTTAAAAGAATCAGATTAAAGTAGACTATGTATGATCCTGGGAAACAAAATTATTGGACAGCTGTATAACCATTATAAAGCTAGTTCAGTGGGGAGGGAACTACACCGCAGAAGGAAGTTAAATCCAAGCATTTAAATTAACAGATGCAATGATAAATTAATTAATTCTGCTGTAGAAATTAAGTTTGTAAACAGCTCATCAGCTGTACTTATTTAGCAATTTTAAAGTGCAGGTCTTCTCACTAGTTTCCTAGAACTGAATGTTGTCTGACATATACCTTGCTGCTTTATAAAATTTTACAGCTGACAAAAAAGATTTAGATACTACCATTTTGTAACAAGTTGTACTACAAATGTATAACAGGAAATACAAAGATTTACTGCTTTTTTTTTTTAGACTTTCACATATCAATTAAAAAAAGAGATTACAGACACGGTGTTAGCGAACAACACATCCCATTTATATCTGTATGCAATTGTTGTGATACATAATATGAACATGTAATTTAAGACTGTAACAAAATGCATACTCACAAGGGGGGCTAATTATAGTTGCACAAGTAGTCTTAATTTTGCATTCCCAGCATCAGTCCATTCCTAGCACTTGACAAAGTTGGTTGCTGCCTACGAAAGCTCATGGCTGCATACAGGTGTTACATTTCTACCAGGAGAATTACAGCTCCCCTGGTAGAAACCATGCATGTACAGGCATTCACATAGTCTCTCCCAGAACAAAAATGGCACTTTTAGGAGAAAAGTAACCCAAGTCCTACCAGGTAGAAGCTACCCTCAGGCGAGTTTATCTCAGGAGAACAACTGCCTGTACACTTTGTTTGACTCCTCCCAGGGACCAAGAAGAATCAAACATCAAGGAAACAAACATCCTGTACCTTTGGAGACTAGGGTCACCCCAGCCTGGAAAATGTGCTGGAGCCACCTGATCCTGATTCTTCTTCAGACCGGGAAAAGAGGAGCAGCCACCCACTGCTACCTGCAGGCTGCACACTCCAGTGAGTGGTCAATTGAGCAGTGTGGGGACTTGTGGTGCCACTCACTCTGTTCAGCTCCCAATGCCCAGGAACTAAGCAGGCTGAACAGTTGGGCAAAGTCCTCACCCACTCTCCACACTAGGGGACTCTCCAGACTTACCCAACACTAGGACTACCCAAGTCTCAGGAAGGCATCAGGAGCAGGGGAGAGAGGGCAGTTGCAGGCTGAACAGCTGTACTGTTCCCTCTTTCAGAATCATTTCTAGCGGTGGAAATTTTCCATCACTAGAAATAAATCCTTGTGTGAGGCCCATGCCTTTCTGAACCAGGTAATCTCTAAGGTTCCACCCTGTGCTACCTGGTGCCTGGCTTCCAACTAACATTCGGGCGCTGGTCAGACCGCAGTTGGAGTACCGCGTGCAATTCTGGGCGCCGCAATTCAAGAGGGATGCGGATAACCTGGAGAGGGTCCAGAGAAGGGCCACTCATATGGTTAAGGGCCTACAGACCAAGCCCTACGAGGAGAGACTAGAGAAACTGGATCTTTTCAGCCTCCGCAAGAGAAGGTTGAGAGGCGACCTTGTGGCCGCCTATAAGTTCATCATGGGGGCATAGAAGGGAATTGGTGAGTATTTATTCACCAAGGCGCCCCCGGGGGTTATAAGAAATAATGGCCACAAGCTAGCAGAGAGCAGATTTAGATTGGACATTAGGAAGAACTTCTTCACAGTTCGAGTGGCCAGGGTCTGGAACGGGCTCCCAAGGGAGGTGGTGCTCTCCCCTACCCTGGGGGTCTTCAAGAGGAGGTTAGATGAGCATCTAGCTGGGGTCATCTAGACCCAGCACTCTTTCCTGCTTATGCAGGGGGTCGGACTCGATGATCTATTGAGGTCCCTTCCGACCCTAACATCTATGAATCTATGAATCTATGAACATGGCTAACCACCTCTATAAAAAAAACACGCAAATTTTTACATGATAGTAGCTCTGAAATTCCCTCCAATAATTTTTTTTACAGTTAGAAAAAGAGAACACATAGAGATTCAAAGTGATTAATGCACTTTTAAAAATGATTAATTTAGTACTTACACCATCTATATGCTTTTTTGCATGCGGTCCATACGTCTCTTCAGAACCTAAAATCTGTATGTTAACTGCACTGTAATCTTCATACCCAAGTTGACTGAAAATAAGGCGAGTCCTGCAACAAATGTACTTATTAGCCAACTACTTCATAAGAATGATATGCAATATCCCAGTACAGCCCATGGATGTAAAATCTGAATGTTCCATAAGTTTGGATTTAAATACCTGTCATTGAGCAAATACATTGCTATACTGTATTTCAAATGATGCATCTACACATACAATTCAAATGACACATCTACACATGGGCACATCTACACATGCAATTAATTTGAAGCAATTAACCCCAGTGTTTATTGTGCCAGAGCTTATTGCTCCCCAGTGTACCATTTGAATGTGCACCTGAGATCACAACACATTGAGCTAGGTTGGACCAGCACCGGCTGACAGGAGGCCTAGGGGATCAGCCTACTAGCCCAGAGCTGCTCCAACTCAGCTCAATGTGCTGCAGAGGGGCTGGCTGGGGCACAAGTTTTTTCCACTGCAGGGTTAGCCAGCAGGCAGCCCCTACACTGAAGCACGCTCATGCCCCAGTCAGCTGGGTCAGCACCTACGTATACACTGCTGTGCTTGAAAAATTCCACAGCAGGGTAGTACTTGTATTCACAAATACTACCTTGTTATGGAATTAATTAGTTTCCTGCAGCCTAATAGGGCTGCACATGTAGAAACGAGACATTTACTGTGGAGTTAATTAGTAGATGTGCCCACTGTCAAGTGAGGTACTTCCAAAATTTGTCCTGACTGCTTGACTCTAAGGGCCTGCTCTTATTCCACCAATTAGCCACTTATGTGGATTTAGACACTTAGAAGACTGCCTTTCATGTGCTTGGCGATGGCGGTGGGGCATTTTAATTAGAGTGGTTCCTGGACAGACGCTCTAATTCAAATGGTTCACGATCACGTGCATTAAGCCACAGTGCATTTTAAAATGAACACAGAACACTTTCTCTAAAGCTCATTCAATGGTGTTCAACAAATCATTCTACAGTTTCGCCTTATGACATGGACAATTGCATAAGCCAGCTTTTAGAGTCTTCAAAATAATATATCATTACTGGACCTATAATTCTTAATTTTTGCACAGCTAGGAAAAGAGATACTTAATCCTTTCCCAAAAGCTTGACATATTCAATTATACTGGTGTACAATCAGTATTTAAATAAAACAGAAATAGTCATATAAACTCCACCTCGATTGAAATTGTAGTACATTATAAAACTTTGACAATATGAGAAAAAGGCAGCATTATTAGAGAGAAAAAAATGTCAATTTTGGGAGCATACCATACAAGAGTCTTAAAAAAACATATAAAATGCCCATAACAGTTTCCATTTAATAGCTTCAGTGCCCCTTCAACATATCAGATAGATGAGGTCAATGCATTTGAAGAGCGTCACAGTATCTGGCACCCTCACCTCCTTCCACTGTTTTAAGAGATTTTACCAATTCAACCATGGAAATTATGTTTGGACTGATAGAATCTTTCATAACCATGGAGCAGTTTAAAAGACACTTTCTATATTTAATGACGCATCTATCTGGCACCAGAGTAAAGGAATTTAATATTAAATTATACAGGTAAGATTACCTTAAATAGATAAAATTAAGTTAAATTAAATCTATATTAAATTATATATTTTCTACTTATTGTTGGTGAAAATTGAAACTGATGCCTAAAATTAGGTATCAAACCTTATAAAAGTGATCAGATGTGCTGAGTAACAGAACACAGCACATTCCCAAAGACAAGTTATATATAACATCTAAAACTAACTGTAGACATGAAAATTTAAAATATATTTGTTGCACAAATTTTAGTCCTAAGCAGTTTTAGCTGGAGCCCCTGACCCATCCTTGACCAGACTTGCAGTGAGTTTCTTTTAGCACTAAAAGCACTGATGCTGTACAGAGAACCTGTGTAAATGGATATTATAACTATCCTGATTTCCTGTCTAGATTCCTTGTAGCAGCTAGCTTAGTTTCTCATTCAACCAGACTTATAAACCATTAACCACTGCTTATTGTGGGAAAGTCCTTGATTTTAATGGAATCTGCTCCCTTTTCTGAGGATTGCCGAAATCTTCTCTTACTTAGTGTACTTATAGCATACAGGTAATCTTAAAGAGCATATTTCAAGCTTTTACAATGCACTAGAATGTAGCAAATGCATTAAATGTTTTAAAAATAACTTCTTGAGGAACAATAAAGGCTGCTTTAAATAACTGCTTCTTTACACATTTTTTTTAAATTATTCATTTTGAACAATGGAGAGGAAGGAATTGAGGAATAAAGAAAAGGAATAAAGAATAATAATTACATATGTCACAAGCTGAATCTGAAGAGATGCTGAAGACAGTTTATTGAGAGGAGCTGTATATCAGGAGCACGTTAGCCCAATGCTTTGGGAATTGCACTGGCTTCCAATAATTTACTGGATGAAATTCAATGTGTTGGTTTTAGCCTATAAAAATCAGAGGGGTTCATAACCTGTTTAGCTGAGATGTAAATCTCTCTTCATGGTCTAAATCTCTCTTTGTCAAAACTGTTGAGGAATATGAGGGATGAAGCAGAAATGGATATATTCATGGGTGGTATATTATGCTGTAGCATTTAAATATATGGATCAGGCACTCAAAGCCCTGGATGGGCACTTGTAGTTCAATTTTTATACTTGAATAAATAAAATAGATGAAATACACTGAGTTGCTGAAATGGATAGCAAGGCTGTCAGGCTGCCTTACAGCTAGAAACTGGCATTAGTCAAAAGTAGATAAGCATCACTAGTGACTTAACCTTACTGGACAAGGCTTATGATGAAAGTTATCTAAACCAGGAATGATCTACCTCCAGCTTGTAGGCCAAATGCAGCCCACAGAGCCATTGCGTCAGGACCACAGGGCTCCCCATGGGTCCAGAAACTTGGCTGTGGGAAGCCATTAATACAGTGACCCCCCTGCCAAATTCACAAACCCCAAGCCCTGTGTGCCCTGCAGAGCCAGACCGCACCTCCTTCCCCCTGTGTGGAAGGGCCACACCCTCTTCCCCCTGTGGGGCTGGGTTGGGACTGGACCATGCCCCCTTTTCCATTAGCAGACCATGTCCCCTTTTCCACCTTGCAGGGCTACGTGCAGCCCCTTTCCCCCCTGCTGGGCTAGGCTCAGTTCAGGCTGACCTCCCCCCACCATGGCTGAATAGTGCCCGCCATGCTGGCCCCAGGTTCTGGATCAGAACCACCATCTGGCCCATGGTTAGATCTGGCACTGCCCATCCATCCCATCGAGTGAAAAGGTTGAGTACCACCACCACCACCAGCCTAAACAAACGCATCTAACTTCTTGCCTATTGCCTGTTTTTTGATACGTAATGTTACTGATATTTCATAGCTCTATAATGAGTTCAGTAAAAAAAAAAACAGGCTCTAAATTATACAATTTATGTCTTGATTTCTCCAACCATTTTAAATAATTCCATCTTCTAGGCAGCCTCTTAGATTGATGTGACTGCCATCTTAGTACAGTTTACAAATCTATTTTGATTTTATGTTTAAAAGGTAAAATAAAGTGAATCTGTATTGAATACTAACCTTTTCAGAATGCTTTCTGCTGTTCGCCTTCCTTTTTCCACTGCCTTTGGCCCACCAACTGGGCAGACAGCTGTAGCTCTGTAACCATCGAGGTAAGTGGCATTTACCTAGTGATAAAAGGTTATAAAAATGAGGGATTGCCCCTGATTTACTCTAAAAGGTCAACAAGCAGTAATTACCAATATATCCAGAAGGAAAAGAAACAGAATTTTTTTCTCTTCACGTGGTATGCGTCTTCTTTGTTAACATGCACATCCAATCATCACTTAGTCAAAATGTATATATCGGGTTCTTTCTTCATACATCTTATAATAAAAGCCCTAGCTGTGTGTGTGTGGGCATGTGTGTGTGTGTGTGAGCGCACACGCAAATGCATACAAAATATCTATCCATCCATCAATATGTTAACTTAGCACCTGAGTAAACACAATATTCTACAGAACTGAAAAAAATATGAGAGGACATTTTACTAACATAATATTGATTTTTCAGACTATTATTTTAGCTGTAGTATATGTTCTAAACATGTCTCTTAATATTTGAGATCTGTAGAATTATTATTCTTACTATATTGTCTTGAAAGGTAACATACTCTATATGAGAAAAAAGGGTTAAATATGCACTGTCTTTTTGATTTATGTATATCTACCTTATTTGTTTCCTAATTTAACTGGCTATCTGGAGCTATGCACTTGTACAGCTCGATACGGCTGGAATTAAAGCCTTTCTATTGATATTTATTGTGACTCATTTGGTAATATGGGGCTCCATTGCTGCATATTTTATTTGTCATTGATACTTTTAGCATTGGCTAAATAGGTGTAAAAGTGAAGAGATGAAACTTTAGTAGTGATAACTGGACCCAAAGAAGACTGCTGAAGAAAGTTGTTAAAAAAAAGTTTAAAAAAGAAAAAAATATCTATAAAGCACATTCTACTTGGAAAAAATCTTCCAGATTTTGTAAAATGTTCCTTGGTTTGAAAGAAAAAATGCACAGCTTAAAATAGTAATTATGATGAGGAACTTCAGTAAAATTTTGACATTAATTTTGTATTAAATAAAATGCAGTCAGTCCACAATCTTTAGAATATGTATTTTTTTTTAAATGCTTTTTTTTTCCTAATCAGGAAATAGCCCACAATTAGGACCCGTTAGCTCTAATTTTGAAAACTTATTTCAAAATCCTCTCAATTATTATTTTTAAAGGTATTCCCAGTGATCAAAAAACCCTTTTTTTCCAGATCTGAAAAAGACTTGCTCTCCTAAGTACAGACCACATAACACAAGTGGAAATTGTTATTTTAACATTGTGTTTCTTGAAGTTCTTATTTAATATGCAAGAGACTGAAAACATGAAGGGCAGAACAGGATATTTTGTACAAACAACTGAAATTATATACATACATACATATTATTAATTCAAGGCATTATTAACTAGATGATATTGTGGAAAAATTTATTCATTACGTTGCTAAATTACTGATGATTAAGAACAACAAAATGTTTCATCATAAAGCTAACAAAATTATTATTAAGAATATAACATGAAAAATTTGAAAAGTGTATGAATAACTGAGAAACATGGAATACGGATATTCATTAATTTAAAATATACTCAAAATTAATGATTTTAAAGATTTTTTTGTTTTCTACACTGCAGTCACTGTGGCCAAAACTATACCTTCTCTACTTTGAATACAGTATTCTTTTGAATATCTGAAATAAATGTTATATATTTGTCATACTTTAAAATTGATACATTATTCTTTCAAATTGGTAGAAAATTAAAATGTGCTTGATGTACTTTAAAAATGTGTGTATAAGCAGTACTATTTTACAAACAATACTATGTGCTTTTTTACGTTATAACTGTTTTCTAAAAAAAAAGTATTTTTTCAAAATGAATTCAGTCATATAAGCTCAGCTATGGTAACACTTCACTAAGTGTTTTAATTTATAGGACCAACCTTGCTTTCATGAAAGTCACGTGAAGTTTTGCCATTGGTTTATATGGGGATAAGATTAAGCCCTGTATGTACTTTTTACAGTGAAGCAGGACTAGATGTGTGTGTAAATTAAAAATGACTGAAAGCCCTCATTAAACAAGACATTGGGACTAAAAACAGCATTTTATATTTAAAATGCAATGTTAGTCTACACTACCATGTTGCACTATAGTCTTCCTAAAAGGCTTATAAATTAACCTTAGTTACATCTATTTCTCAAAGAATGAAAAAAATAAGAGTTTCACCTGAAGATGGCATATCCTTTTCCTCCAAAATACCAAATTTCACAAATCAAGTGTACTTCATACTATATCATTATCAACACAATAAAAAGAGTACCTTATAAAATGTTGAAGGAGGTGATCCTTTTGCTCCATGAACTTTCACTGCTCCACCTTCAATGCCTGTAATGGTTAACAGAAAAGTAGTCTGACCGCTTAATATACAAAATGGCCTTAGGACTCTGAGCAATTGTTGTCTCCTACTTGATAGCAGGAGATTAAACACATAGGTATAATTCTCAATAAATCACAAGTGTAACTTATTTGGCTGTTTATATCTGATGCATAAAATATTTACAAGGGGTGTATTAAGATAAAATTCTTGGATCTTTGTGAGACACCTCCTCAGTTGCCTTGACTGGAAGTGATTTGGAAGGGAAGCAACAGGTAACAAAGCACTTCACAACTGATTGCCATACACCTGATTGGGTGGAGATGGCTGAGCTGGTTAAGAAATAAACTGTAGGAGAGTATGGAAGTCTGTTTAGGGAAATTGTATAAAACATGGCTAGAGCTGGAAGGAAAGTTGTGTAATTGTGGATCCAAATTAGCTCTAATCTTTTTGCTACTAATAGTCTAGAGAGCACATTTCAGGAAAAATAATGAACTTGACACTGAACACAGGAACATCAACAAGAAGTTTGACAAAACACTGCCATGTATTAGAGCTTGATCTCCTACTGAACCATTACAATTACTAAGCTCCCACTGACTTCTGGGCTAAGTACAGAGGTTCAAAAAGCCCAAGGCAGAATCAGCTCAATCGTTGCAGGTTTTTTAAAGCTGCAGAGCTTGACCTGATAACAAACAGAACTGATGTTCAGTATTTGGGTGGCCAAGAGAGACAGAAGCCTGAACTGGCCAAGGCCAGGAGCCTGGGGGAGTGCTCACATGCACCACCCCTCATGGCCAGCTGCCTAAGAGCTAAATCCAGTCCAATGGCACACCAAGCAGGCATGTGCTCAGCCCCACCCCTATGAGAAACTGGAGGGGTGGGGAGGGGAAGGTGGCTCAGCCTAGCACTGGCCCCCACAGTGGGGTCTGCCTAGCATGGGGCAGTAAGCCCCCACTGGGGGCTTTTTGTAATGCCACAACCCAGCAAGTCAGGCTGGGATTGGCTCAGCCCTGCCTCCTCACCAGGAGGGAGTGGAGCTGTTCCCCACTTGGCTCACCCAGCTATGAAAAGCCCCTGGGGGGGACTTTCACTGCCTCATGCCAGGCAGATGTAGGGGGCGGGGGGGGCGGTGCATTCCCCTCCCTTCTCCCCCACCTCTCAAAGGCAGGGAGCTAGGGAAAGGGTGGTTATGAGCCCATTCCAGCCTGGCAACCCAGGCTGTGGGGAGTGAAAAGTCCCCAGTGGGGGCTTCCCCCCTCCCCAGCACTGGGCAGACCCCAGCTGGGGGAGCCAGTGCTCAGCTGGGCTGGTGCATTTGCCCCCCAAATCCCTGCTTCTCACAGGCAGAGGCTGGAGAGGGGGCAGGGCTGAGCTGATCCTAGGCCAGCGAGCCACTCACCTGGTTGCTGCAAGGACGATAAGCTCCCAGTGCTGGAGCTTTCCATCCCTTTGTCCTGTACAGACAGTGGGATTTGGGGGGTTGGGTGGTCTTGAGGTCCGTTCCCTTGCCCTCCCGCATCCCACCAGGCTGACAGGAAGCAGAGGCTTTAGTGCCTTAGTTTTGCAATAGCTGGGGGAGGGGTCAGCCCTGCTCTACTGGAACAGACAGCACATCCCAGGACTACAAAGTATTCTGGGATGGTGGAGGACTGTGAATTAACTTGAATTGGGAAGGGATCTAAAACAGAAGTTCCATAAACTAGTTTGACCTAAATCAGTTAAGTCTGATACTACAACTAGTGAGGTTCATCTTACACTGGTTTTGTCATTTTGAAAGTGGTTTATATGCAATGAACTTCTGTTCTGTTTCATATTACTTAAAGTGGTTCATGTGTAACTTCTGTCCCTAACCCAGGGGCATAGGATCAAAGCCTCACACCAGTATTAATCAAAAACAGTAATGGAAACTTATGCATATGGAAATAAGGTGCAGCTCAGCTCTACCAAATCTGTGCATGAAGGTGTTTAGCAGAATAGTTAAAGACTTTCTACAAACAGAGAATTAAGATATACAAAAATAAAACTTCTTCAAACATATCTGGAAGAACAATTGTATTTGAATAATCATCTAAATTATCACTTTCAAAATAACAACAATGGTCCTTCAGAAAGGCTGGTTTAAATTATTTGCCTCCCTTCTATTATAAAACTGTATCTCTGTAATCAGACTAAATATTTGCAGGTTTTTTATACCAGGTAAAGAAAAAAACCCACAATATCAACAAAAACAAAGCAGCACCTCTTAGTTCAAACCTGAATTGTATGTGTTGTAACTAACACTGTGGTACAATAAAATAAGCAATGTAAACAGAAAAAATAGCTGGCCTTCCCTGTTCTTCCTGGTGTACGTGTCAAAGAACTTCAAACTAAAAATATTTAAGAAATCTGCCTATTCTCCATCTGTTATATTTCTAGGAGGAATAACTGAAAGTTCATGTGAAAGTTCATTTTAAGTTCAAATGTGTCATATTGGGTCATTTACAAGCTAAAAGTTCATTGGAAGGTTAGGGTTCTATTTTTTTTAAATAAAAATGTTACTAAAAGAAGCAAGCTAGCTTTATCAGACATTCTGCCATTTGATTATGTTGTGTAATTTTCAGTTAGCCTTATTCTTAAAATGTAACCTTTGTAATTTTATAATGTTCAAAATGCTATAGTGTATAAAAAACCTTCTATGATAGATGGGAAATAAAAAGACAAATTACTCAAAGAAGTTCAACTAGGTTGCTTATCCAGACTTTTTATCTTGTAGTCTGATATTCAGATTTGGACTTAAAGCTAGAGTGAACATAATATTTCTGCTTCAGTTGACATAGTTGATAATATTTTAGAGGGTGGTTATATAAATGGTTTGTTTTTTTTTAACTGAGCTATGACTCCTTTTAAGGTGACTCAGTCAAGTGGATTGAAAACAAATCTTTATTATGTAATGCCTTCAGCGGTGACTTCCTATACCTGCTTGCACCTGTGTGTGTGTGTGTGTGTGTGTGTGTATGTGCATGTGTGTGTGTGTCCCTGTGTGTGCGTGTGCGCGCGTGTGTGTGTGTATGAGAGAGACAGCGAGCAGATCAATAACAAAAGGAAAGTGAACTGGAATTAAACTTCAATGAAATCTGAAAGACTATTTTCACAATAACACATGCAAAAATATTAAAGTCCTGCAGAAATAGATAGTTTATAGACCTAGTGAGTGTGTTATATTTATTTTAAGAAAATAAATTATGGTAAAATATAAGCTAGTCAAGAAGCAGGTTCAATGGGTTGATATACATTTTAAAAAATAGGTATAAAGCGAATCCTTGTATGGTAAATCTGTATTTCAAAAGAACAGACTTAAATAAAGTTGTAGAGAAAATGTGGAAACTATGGTAAGTACCTTAGTATGCCAGCATAACTGTTATTGACTGTTTTTATACTCAAAATGAGGGTCCTCTTTCTGCAGCAGCACTAACCTGGAGTTTCAGTAATGGACACTTGAGAGAAGTCACATGTGACATCTGGTAAGAGATAACGTTGAGGGTTGCCAATTTCATACACCAATTGTTCAGCCACAGTACCGAAAGAGACTAGGCCTCCTGTGTCTGGTGGTTTAGATATAATAAAGTGTCCATCAGAAGAAAATTCAACTATGGGAAACCCCATGTTATGCCTAAAGAATTAAAACATTAAAAAGGTCAATGTTCAGAGTAAGAGGAAAAAAATATCATTAATCAATTAACATGTAGCTACTGTCATCAGCCTCCTTATGATAATGATTAAATATCAATAACTAGTAACAGTCAGAACACATCAGAGGATTTTCTTAGGCACAAGTTCAGGTAAACATTGAATAAACTGCAAAGAGAATAAAACCAGCTAAGGTAATAAGAACACATACTCATTTAATAGTCTTATTTATCACTCAGCAACACAATTTTGATGAAACTGAAAACAGAACCCTAACAGACACCCACTTTAACTAAAAGAGAGGTGAAAAAAGAGCCACAGGCAGAGATGCTAAACAAGTGGTTAGAGATATAGGAAGAGTAGTAAAGTAATAGAGACTCATGAAAACACACAATAGAAATAAAATGGAGATGAAGGATGTGACCTTTTGACAAAAGAAAACGGAGATGAAGTACTGGCCATACAGCTTGACTGGGAAGACACTGGCTACTTTGGTAGAACAGTTGAAATGGAAAGGAGAGGGAAGACCAAGATTGTAAGATATAGAGAAGTAATTCTATAGCAGTAAAAGATAAACTGCAAGATCTTGGAGACAAAGCAGTAATTCAAGCCATTAAAGCAATTCTCTGCACTTTGTAAAAGTAATAACAGAAAACAGAAGATATTTAAAGCAATTACTAAGACAAAATTCTGCCCTATAAGATTATAAAACTCAAAAGGAAAGAGAAATGTGATGCAAAGGGGGGGGGGGGGGAAAGCACTCTGACAAAGAATAGCACAATCTAATTACACAGGGAAAAAACCAAGAAATAAACAAAGAGGTGTTAACAGATACAGTGCCATCACTGCTGAAGTGCAGTGGGCTCTTCATGGGTATCTGGAGGAAATCTAAAGGCCTACTTTACTTGTTTTAAATGCTCTTTTTTTGTTTTAAATAACTTTTCTAAGTAGAAGCAGTGATCAAAAAGACATCTGAAATTAAAGCAAAGCTTTTATAACTTCTAAAAAGGCCACAAGAAGGTGGAGATCTGCCCAAGTAAAATTTTCCAAAGACAGGAAAAGAATAAATGATAGAATTAAAGCAACTAACTAGCCACAGGCCACCCTCTCTTCCCCCAAGTCTTTCTAAAGGTCTAATGCTAAGTAGTGTGGGTATGAGAATTCCCACTGAAGCCAGTGATCATCAGGCCCTAAGTGCATCCTTAAAACAGTTTGCTCATTTTATTTTTATACTCTGGCTCTAATATGGGTCGTGTATTGTACATATAACAAAAAATTGGTCACAAAAAGGTTAGATGAATAAAGTCTGGATAATATATAGACAAACAACATTTTAAAGGAAGTAAGTGAAGAAACCAATGACCTCTTAATTGACATTTGTAAAGTTCATGGGATCTTGGAGAGATTCCTTAGCAATGGGAAGCTACAAACATAACTCCATTATTTAGAAAAAGGATTAAGAGACAAAGTTTGCAGTTACAGATCAGCAAGTTTAACATTGTACCACATTTGGAAAATAGGGTGATATTAGAGGACAAATAGGAAAGATGCTTCATTATCTGGTCTTTGAGGTAGCAGTCCAGTTTTACAAGTAGGGAACAGGCACAGGAAGACAAAGTGACTGGCCCAAGGCTATGAAGCAAGTCAGTGGGAGAGGGAGGACTATAATTAGGGAGTTCTTGGCTACTAGTGCATTGCCCTACATCATTAGACCATGCTGCCTCTCTGTACTGAATACAACAAATGACATAAAGCAGCAATATTAAACACCCGTCCTGAAGGTTGGATCCAGCCTTCTCAAAGCACCCATGCAAATCTAAAATTCTGCAGAATGCAAGTGTTCATTTCCTTTAAGAGTGATTGCCTGTTAGTCAGACCCCGCATAGCTCCCAGAATAAAAGGAGCAGTGCAGGAATCAGTTGAGAAATCCTGTCAACCAGAATCCTTACTCCAGTTGTGGGTGCAAGTCTTCTTATAATAGACAAACACCAACCAGGCCCAGCAGCAATACTTGGAATGGTTACATTTTTTGTTTAAATTTAACTGCTTATGTCATTCAGTGTGGGTCTCTGAAGTTGAGGGGCAGACATTCTATCTAAACACAGGTTGCTTAGAAGAAACTCTTTTTTTTTTTAAATTGAGCCACGTTTTCATTCCTGATTCCAATATAAGTTAACTGAATCTGTTTAGTTCCCAGGCAATGTATTAAAGGGTTTTTAGTGGTCACAAACCCTGCTGGTTTGTGACCACTAAAGAGATTGAGTCAAGTGTGTATAATGACAGAAGTTTTTGTTGGCTATTAAAAACAAAATGCCAGGATATGGATATGGAATAGTAGTGAAAATAAGTACCAGAAAAGTTTATTTGACTTTAATAACTAGACCAAGGGAAAATGTAGTACGTCACTAAAGTCTACAGAAATAAGTATTTCGGAACTTTGAGTGTTTCACTTGGCAACTTCAATTTCCTTTTAAATGCATTAATTAATGGAATTTCTGACGTTATTTTAAAAAGAAAAAATAAAGAAACTAAAGAAGTGTCCTCATGTGCAATCATTTGCTAGACTGTAACAAAATACACTGTAATACATAATATATGCAAACAGTGAGACAGGTATCTTATCTCCTTGCAGAGATGTTCTAAAATCATACTGGTACTCAGCGCTCGCTCCTTGGGAACTATGCTTTAACAATAATGCTTTCACACATACAGTGCTCCGCCCAAAGTTTAAAACCAACTGCCTAGCAGCAATGCATTTATATTCAGACAACACTGATTCAGTCAATTGACTTGATGGCTCATTATAATCTACTGGATTCCTGCTAATAGCTCTTCACTCCACACGTGTTAATGTCCCTATCCCTTTTAATGGTCTTGATGTTCCACTAATCCAGATCAAGCAGTCCTTTGTTCAGAAATTTTGTTGCCTGTTTGCTAGCCCTATTCTCTCTCCTCCTACTTCACAGCCCTGCAAGCTGTTTTGGCATTTCTCAAAATCCTAGATACAACCATGGACTCCAGTCTTCATCCACAGTTAGCTTCAGCTTTTGGCTGAGCAGCCAAGCTGCTGCCAATTCAACTGTGAAAGGGTTTTACTTGAATAGGAAAAGGATGATGTGCAAGCTGAAGTTTAGGTTCTGTCCCTGCTTTATGCAGCCATAACTCTAGAAAAGTCTTTTTTTTTCATTCTGCCTTCCCAAAACATGGTGCGTGTCTTATTTGTGGGCATGTCGTATGCAAGAAAATATGGTATGTTGATCACAAGGAAGGCCTGGGGCAGAAGAAATTAAGAAGTAAAGAGCTGTAGAAGGCAATAGAATACATCAAAACATTTGAAATCTATTAAAAAACCCACTGAGATGGACACAATTAATGCAAGCTTGTACAACAGACAAAGAAAGCACCTAGGAGAGTACAAGCAAACTTGGTACAACAGATAAAAACCTATGGAGAAATGTTTAAATAAGTTCATAAATCAACATATTGTAAGGTGTGTCACCAAAAGTGATGTGGTCATATCTGGGCAATGAGATGTTCCTAGCTTGTGATGCTTAGCATCATTGAGTTACAGTGGCATGATCAGCAATATGCCTGGTTTTCAAAAAAACACTGGAAATATTTTTGTGATGTATAAGCACTTATAATGGATAAAAGGGTGGTAAAGAGAATTTGAGCTTAGACATCCCCAATTTCACAAAGAGATACAAACTACAGCTCTGCAGGAATTTTTCAATGAAAGGTTTTTCTAGTTCTGGGATTTCTGATTAAGTAAAGAGAAAGAGACACCCATTCACTCTGCTCTATCTGATCTAGAGCAGGGACATAAATGTTTCTTCAACATCTATGGTTAGCAATTTCTATTCTGTGACGGTCTCTCTCTCTGCTGTTTTATGAAAAACATGCAAAAGGTCTCATTTTTGTTCTGCATGAGAATTAAACCAAATGTCAAAATTTCAAAATTTTTTCATGAAATGAAATGGAATTCTTGTTTTCCATCCAACCCTATTACAGAGTAAACCCGTGTCCTTTTACAGACTAAACTCTTGGGATTCATTGCAAGAAAATCATTAGACTTTTTCCACTGCCCCTCTGCCCTGGGTTTCTATCATGGGACAGTAACTTAAAATTGTGGTCAGAGCTCACAAAGCCCTAGCAGATAAGTTGCCCTGGGTTTGACCTGTTCTGGCACTCTGGTCATTCCCCTCCCTGGCCAACACTGCTACATGAAAAATGACCCTCACTTGCTCCAGGCCCTGGCAGACTGAATTAGTAAAAATCCAGATTGCAGACGTTTATCACCCAAGATGCAATAATCTGGCATTACCCAGTTTAGCAAACTGTTGAAATCCTCATTGGTATAGCAAAGGAAATACACCACAGACACTGAGTAATTGAACTTTGCCAAAGGACAGCTATAATGATGGAGTCCAAGGTTCAGAGTGTACCCATTATTAAAGAGAATTACTTTGGCCTAGAACTATAGTTTGACTACAAGAAAAATCTCACAGAAAGAAGCAGTATATAGCAATACACAAAATTCTGAAAGGAAGTTAATATGATCGATTTCAATAATGCTATTTGATAAAGCAATTTGAAAACAAGAGATTAGAGGTTAAAGTTAAAAGAAACAATTGCAATTTCTTGACATAACAACTGGCTGAAATATGGAAAGAGCCAAAGTCCATAACATAAATAAATTAAATAAGTTTTTAAAAAGCAGACAAATTTTTGGATAAAATTGTGGCATTGCTTGTCTCATAAGTCTTGTGTTGACTGAGATAATATTAAGTCACTATATATGTTCCAGATTTACAAGAAGGCATCTTAAAGTATTTGTGTCTTTTATACAAAATGTGTAGTGATGTTGTAGTTGTGATGGTCAGGAAGTATACAACAAGCAAGGATTTTCTACAGTGATACCTTTTACTGGACCAACTGCATAGTTGAGATAGAATTAGACAAGGTTTCATATGCAAGACATTCTTCTCTTCAGACCTCACAAAGACTACTCTGTGCTGGCTTTCGCTCCTCAGACCTGATGAAGAATGTCTGGCATGTGAAAGCTTGTCTGACTCTATATCAACTATGTACTTGGTCCAATAAAAATATCATGGATAGGGATATGAGGGGCAAGAAATCCTTGCCTCACACATATATTTTCTCAATATTTTTATTGTAAAATTGAGATGGTGTCTGGTAGTTTGAATGAAAAAAACATCAAAAACAAAATCCAGAAAAACCTACTGTGGCCAGAACGTCATCCATTTCTCTCCTATCAAGCATTTTGGCTAGCAAGAAATGAAAGGAGATGCTTAGAGGGACATCTTGTAGAAGGTTAAAGGTATTCTTTAAGAACATGTTATAGGACATGTTCTGATACATTCTAAAACTAGTAGAGAGATGGCAAGTTCTTTGTTAGGGCATACTAGCTAAGGAAGCTTAAGATTCCTACAGGCTTCAGCTTAACAAGCTAGTCTTAAAAAAGCACAACCTACTTTGTCCAAAACTTGTTTTAGAATGTTAGTTAGAAAATACTAACTAACACATTCCAAAAACCCTCCAAAAAGAACAGTTAGTTTCCTTACAGAGTGATTGTTGGCCTTTGAGATCTTGTAGTTAGTGTGGATTCATTGCAAGTGTGCACGTGCATCATGTACATAGGATGAGATGCTTTTGACTAGCAGCTCCAAAAAGGGTCATTCATGCACTCTAGGGGGGTGCGAAGCTTCAGTGGCTGATTTGATTCGGAGAAGATTCAGCCTGATTTGGAGGCCGAATCACCGAGTCCAAATCGAATTGGGAGACCAAAAAAACCCCTCCAAATCAATTCAGAGCCTCCGAACCCATTCCAAAAAGATTCGGAAAAAAATTTGGAGATTCAGAAGGTAGTATTTCAGGGGAACAGAAGCTGAAAAGAGGGACAGGGAGCAGGGGGGGAAAGACTGACATCTGTAGCTGGCCAGTGACTGTGATCTTTCCCTGAGTCCCCTTCCAATCACAGTACTCTGGGGAGGGACATAGAAACAGCTACCATCCCTGCAAAGTTTCATCCCACTGAGCCTTAACACACACACAAAGTCACACATTTCATGAGTTTTGCTTGTCAGCAACTTGAGGTGCAGTTTCCCATAAACCCCTGCACCTATCTCCTTGAAACTTGGCAGGCTTCATGCCCTCAGAAGAGGCTACCATTCCCACAGTTTTCATCCAAAACTGCCAAAAAATGACAAAGCAATAGGTATTTCAGTGATTCCCCATTACAGTCTATGGCCAAATCACTGAATCTCTCCGAATCAGCGCCAAATCTTCCAAAGCCGATTCAGCCATATCAATCCGGGACAGTGATCCAAATCTCCAAATCGAATCACTGCCCTCTGAATCAGCCGATTCAAATTCGAATTGAATACTTCTCTATTTGCAAAGGACTAATGTACTCTATGCCTCCTCTGGAACCATAGGAGGGCATAAATGCTGGGATGGCTATAGTCACCTAACTCCCTGGCAATTCAAAGATTATAGCAACTGAAGACTCTATAAAGGCTAGAGAGTGGTTATGAGATCTACATGAACTATAAACATCTCAAAGAACAATATTTATATCATAAATTTACTGTTTGTTCTTTCTTCAAATTTTTGTCAGTTTAGATACCACTGTAGGTGATTGACAGGCAGTGAAGCATTCTCCCCTCATGATGATGAGAATAATGAGTTCCAGTTGCATAAGCCTAACAGTGTCCCGAAGTACTAGTTTCATCCATGTGGCATCTGACCTGGCCTGCAAGCTGTTCTAATAGCTCTAAACTCCACCTAGCTGATATGAAGCTTTTCATCTTTAGACTTAAGTCCCTTAATCTGTAGGTGGCACAGGTGGGCTTTTCCTATTTGTCCCTGACATATCATTGATTAAAGTGTTCACCAGGAGAAAGCAGAAAATGGTACCTCTCCATGCAAGTGTTTGGGTTGCTTCCACTATCTCAGTTCTACAATGATATAAAGAGGAATCACAACCGACTGGTTCATTTTATACAGCAGAACCCGTCTATTTTACAGAGCTAGGCTCCCAGCTCCTCTATGAAAATGTGCATTTACAAAGTATCCGGGGATATAGACAGCCGCAGCAAACAGCTGCACAGACTGTGGAGGTGACCCAAGCTCTTTGCTGTGAATTGGATTTCAAAGGGTGACTTTTCTCTAATCAGGTGCACAGAACCACTAGACTGCTCCAGCTGCAGAGAGAAGGAGCCACAGTAATGGCTTATTTTTAATTCAGCAACCTGCTGTGAATTAAGCAAGTTGCAAACCACCCAGAAACAAATGATCCAGTGAAATACAGTAGAATCTGGAGAGGAGACTGACCCACAGTTGGAGTACTAAGTGAAGTCTGGCAAATGTATTTGTGCGTATACACTTACATGTGGCTTAGCAGCCCCCCAAAAAATGTACATCAGTGAATTAGGTTTGGATTCTATCCCAAGCAGTACCAACAATAGATGAGCCCTCAGGAAGGTGAAAATAATTCTCTATTGTTCCTTTTTTTAAAAGGAAATATCCTTCAATGTTCTACCATGTAAAGGTAAGCTTTCTTCAGAAATCTGACTGAAAAAAATGATTGGTAGAGTGTCTAAAGAGAGTAGTGTGAAGTAAGAAAGGAACCAAGGTCATGGTTGCCTTTCCCTTTCTGCTCTTCTATATGAGTAGAAAGTGGCATTCAGTGCACTGTGGCCCCAGTGGACCACAGCTAGTCAAAAAAGTCTGATCCTTGGACATCTATCACAAGTGCATTTATAGCAGGATCCATGACTAGACTAAAAAGTGTTCTGTGCAAGATATAACATTTGACATCTACACTACAAAATTCTGTTGGCAGCTAGAAGTGAAAAGATCCATACCTACCCTCCCAACTGATATAAAACCACCAGTAAAACACCTGGTGTAGATTCAGCTATGTTGACAAAAGGCTGCTTCCATCAGCTTAGCTAATGTTGTCTGGGGAGATGACACAGATACACAAGCAGGAAAACTCCTTATTTTGGCCTATACTTTCTTTTCACTAGAGGGTCTCTGCCTTCATAACTATAAGCAGGCTCTGACGGTGCAGACAGCCTTCAGCAACTACTGACTGCTCTTTGACTCTCCATGATTTGTGATGAGCACGGGTATAGCCAAAAGAGCTACATACTGATCTTAACTTCTTGATTTAGGGCAAAGTGGCAGTATTTATCAGCATCTCAAAGTAATTACTCTCCTAATTAGATTTACTTAATTCTTTCCTGGATTTAGTTTTGCTCTTCAAATATTTTCTAGCCACCAAATAATCAGGAACAGGACTGCCTTGGTTAAATGAAACAGACGCATGGAATGTACATCTTCAGTATGTTGCTACCATAATAGTTCCCTTTGTCTCAGGATATAGTCCTGCTTTTAATGGTGCATAATATGTTAAATAGGAGTGCTGATAGTATCAAAGAGTTCAGTAACAGCATAAAACACTCTCTAGAACAGTCTGCTAAAAATATCTCAAAGCCAGTCAGTGAATTTCTGACTAAATATAAAACCTTAATTATATAAAAGGAATGGTGTAATTATTGGTGGCTGTATTCACTGCAAACCAATAATGAATGAGAAAACAACAAAATGAAATCCAACTGCAATTGATTAGAACAGCTTATAGATTTACAGTTCAAAATTAGGGCACTGCCTCAATACTTTGTATTGCTTTCAACAGCTCATAAAAAATAGAACTATTAAGAGAAGGGTAAGTTTGCACAGCAAAGCATTCATCTGCTACAAAAGACCCACATTAAAATTGTAAGAACTACTTTATTTCAGCCCTCTGCTATGCAGCCAAATAAGATCACATTGTTTCCAACTGCAACTAGTAACAGATTTGTCATAAAAGTTTAAAGCTTCATGTGGACAACTCTATCACATCCAGTACTCTATTGTAATACTAAAGCAAATACCATAATATAACTTAGGATAGAATGATGACTTTAACTCTGATTTCCCTGGCTTTACTAAGTTTAAATTAAATTGCTTTGTTTACATATATTCAAGCTTGCTGTATATATTTAAACAATCAACAGAAGAAGCTTGTAGGTCTAAATCTTGATCTATAACTTCCAGCTTTGTTTTTGTTTACAGATTAGGCAAATTCATGCCTTTCACTCCTTCTCAACAATACGTTTGGATGTTCTGTTCTCAGGAATTGACAGAGTATAGATTGCCTAACTATACTATAAGAATGATATGACATGCAAACTTGGAAGCAAATCCATTTTTGTGTGTGCCTGATTGCGTGTTTTTAAGAGAAAAAGAGAGATTGCCAAGTAAGCTAAGTACGGATGTTCAAAAAGCTCCTTGCGGAAAGTGTTCTAACCATCATGCTTTACTTAAAGTGCTATAAGTTAGAGGCAGAGCAAAACAAACAGATTTTCACTGTTCATTGTGGAGCCTGCCCGTACTGGCCAAGGCCCGCAGGTGAGGGGTGCTCCCACTTGCCCCTCAGGAGGCTGTGGGAGCAGCCCCTCTCCCAAGCCTGACACTCCACCAGCCGGTGACTGTCAGCAGTGGCTGTGGGGGAAGTGGGGAAGGGAGCCCCTATGCCATGCAGCACCCCCCATTGCAGGGTTGGGTCTTAGGTGGGGCTAGACTGTGTCTTTGCAGCAAGGGGGCTCCTTCCCACCACCCCCAGTTCCTGGAATGGCCAAAAGCTGGGCCAGGCACTCTCATGTTACAGCTGCTGGCTGCAGCTGTCAAGAGGCTGGGGCAGTGGGGAGGGAGCCCTCTGCCACATGGACCAGGCTCAGTCCCCTCTCCCCAAGACCCAACTCAGCAATCTGGGAGGGCAGGGGCACATGGCATGGGGGCTCCTTTCCCCCACCCACCCCAGCCTTTTGGCAGCTGTAGCATAATACCTGGCCCAACTTTTGGCTGCACTAGGAATTGGGGCTGAGTGGGTAGCACCCCCACTGTGCAGACCCAGCCTGACTCCCCTGAAGACCCTATCTAGCAATCTGGGGGGACCACACAGCATGGGGGCTCCCATCCCTGACCTGCCCCAGGCTCTTCACAGCTACAGCATGAGACTGCCTGGCCTGGCTTTTGGCCACACTGGGAACTGGGGGTGGGGGGAAGGAGTCCCAATCCAGCAATCTGCAGGGGGGCAGGGGAGAATGCATGGCACAGGAGCTCTGTTTCCCCACCCCCTGACTGGCTGTGTAGAAAGAAAGAGCCTTTTCTGTCTCCTCTCTGAGACAGCATGGGGGCGGGTTTAAGTCTTGCTCAGCCAGAGGAGATAAGCACCAGTTGAGGCTAGCAAGCTGCCCAGAGAGGGGCCTTTGGGATATTGGGGGAATGCAACCTACTTTGACTCAAGATAACATATAGTACAGATGTTCAATTAAGTGCTTTAATCTAAAGGGCTTTAGTCTGATACCACATTCATCCAGGGTTAATTTAGAGCAGGATCTACCATTTTTAAAGCGCTTTATGTGTCTGTTCTGTTACAGCTGTAAATCACTTTATGTGCACTTAACACACAATAAGTGTAATGTCTGCATCCAGCCCTACTGTGTCGTCTACAGAGAAAATAAAATAATGGCTCTAACAACTCAAGCCCAAGCGGTGAAATTCTGCTAGAGGTTTTATGGAGAGGGTTTTTGCAGTAACTACGAAGGTGCATGCAGATGTACACAAAAATCATGTCTTACTGGCAACATAGAGGTCCCTTATATTTCCTGAGTTTTGGTGGTTGGTTGCAGATAATTCAGCACTGCACAGACATTATGTTTAACTTAATTAGAATCATAAAAAATTAGGGTTGAAAGGGATCTCAGGAGGTCATCTAGTTTAACCCCCTACTCAAAGCAGTATCATCCCCAATTAGATCATTCCAGCCAGGACTTCGTTGAGCCAAAATTATACAGGTCATTTTCAAAAAGCTGTTAAAAAGTTAGTTTCTTCTATACTAGGTAAGAATCCTACTATAGAATGTATAATCATATCTGCCAGCTACTGTTGGATCTTTCAGTGAACCTTGCAAGCTTGCTAGTGATGTACTGACAGCAAAGATAATGTGACTGCATTTTGATCATTACTGCAATAACCAGAAATGTCACTAACAAATGACTGGTTAAGGAATAGCAAATCCTGCATTAGTGCAGGGAGTTGGACTCCATAAGGAAATGCAATCAACACCAGTATGACAAAAATATCCTGATTTTAACCACCATGACACATTTTACACACTTTCATTAATAAACCCACCCACGCACACACATTATACATAAGGTATACCCACCCACACATAGATATAAGTTAATTTTCCTTGCATACAGTTTATGTACATGTATATTTAATGTAGTGTTACATATTATAAACCTCTTTGAGTTAAACCACACAGTTCTGTCATATGGTATCAGATGCTCCCAGAAACAAAGAATTAACCAGCATTTTTATAAGAAAACATACTTTCTTTTGCTCATTATTTCATACAACAAATCGCTCTTCTGCAATCCCAGTTGTATGGAGTTTTTAAGCAGTGTGACAGGGAACCCTAGCCCTGTTACTAGAAAGTGGGGCAGCCCCTTTAAGGACAGAGATTATAGAGCATAGCTTGCCAGCAGAGCAGGGGTTAAAGGGTAGCCCTGCAGCCTGGGCAACTGACTGGGGGCTATGACATGACCAGGAGAGAGCTCAGGCCAGAGCTATACAAGCCCTGGGGTGAGCCAGCTGGGGGACAGCCACCCCAGGCTGTGGCTGATTGTGGGCTCTTGAATGTCCAGGAGACTGAAAGAAAACAGCTCTACAGGCTGGGGCACAGGACAGAGCAACCCAGAGAGAAAGAGATACGGGGTAAGTAGTCATGGTACCTGTATTAATTTTTCTGTTATAGTTTAAACTGGTGGTTTGGGTTAGGACAATAAGGGGAGGTTTTTGGAGGTTCCATTAATGCCTGAGAGACATGTGATAGCCTTGAGCCCTGCCAGCGGCAGGCTCAAGGCTCAGGTAGTTACTGAGCCCAAAGTGGGCAAAGAGAGAAAGTGCTAGGCGGCAGCCACACAGGGGCCTGGTGTAAATGTGAGCTAAAGCTTCAAAGCCAGGCCCAATGCAGTGGGACTAGGCTACATGGCCTAGCTAAAGTAAGGGAGCAGAGGCTGGGGAGGCCGAAGACCCAACAGTGACAACAGTAACATTTGCAAGGCATGGGGCACAGTGTAGGGATGCTATGGAGCCATGGAATTAGCCCTTAAGACAGGAGCTCCTCACATCTGGGTGTTCTTTGGAGTGAAGACCAGGTATGGGAAGCTCTGGGGCAACCTCCCCTTTGAGAACCAGAAGAAACATCAAGACATGGCAGGATAGTGAAGGGGAGACTGTTTCCAGAAGTAAATCAGAATAAAGGAGACTCTGGAGTGCCTCCAGGGGATTTCAGCCACCCTGGGGATGGTGCCCTGTTACAGCAGTTTCAAAGTACAGTTTGATATAGTCATCGAGGGGATATGCCTATAAATATCTCAGCCTTATGTCCTGCTACCAAGAGCACTAAAAGCCAAATTCTGTTCCACCTATTAGGCACGTAAGTGGAGTTAGGTGCCTAAGTATGAGCCTATTCCACTGTGCTCAAGTCCCTAAAAAACTGTCAATGCAAAAGGTGGGCATGTGCTTCTTCTCACTGTTTTCATGTTGTGACTCATTCTCAACAGATGGGGTATAATGAAAGTAGATCTATTACTGCATTTTCAGGGACTCGAATAGAATTGAACAGAATCACACTTAGGCACCTGAGTACACTTTGATGCCTAGAAGGTATAATAGAATCAAAGTAAACTCTTTCATTTGATTTTTAACTAGTCATGATAATAAATAGGATCCTGAGGTGTAGAAAGACATTATATCTGAATAACTACTGTCTGAGAAAAGAACATCTGACAAGATACTAAATATTTCTTTTGATGTGGTTAGTGCCATTTCCTATATAAAAGCCATAGGTGTTCAGAAGCCATAGCAAAGACACCACTTTCAGTACTAAAATGTATTTCATAGTGGAAAAAGCTTTGGTGATCCAACTGAAGGATAGGCAAAATAGGGTCTAACCTACCAGTATCAAGCATGAAGACAAAAAGGAATGATATAAGATCTTTCCAAAAAGTAAAAAAAAAAAAAATGGAAAGAAAAAAATGCACAGAACAACAAACAGGCAGATAATGCCCACTATTGTAATCAGTGATAAGACTCCATTGGAGCACAGTGAGCTCTAGATAATCAGGATAGATTAGGACAGTAAGGAAGATTAATATTTTACAAGAGTGTCTTGAAATGGAAAAAATATTCAAAGACCAAAAGAATAGAAGGCATTGGGGTAGAAAACTTTGAACACAGAAACAGCAGGAAACTTGGACTCAGTAGCTATTTTTCTTTGGTCACTCCAACACACACACGTTTATGCTATTGACACAGCTCCCTACCAGTCTGGTACGGCATGCCAGTCTGTGAATATTCCACCTGTACTCTGAGCACCACATTCAATGAGATGGCCAGCAAGACTAGAAAACAAAACAGACTTTAGTGACTAAATATGATGAATAATAAGCTGTCACCAATCTAAAAATATAATAGTACAATTTCAGCAGAATTAAGTAATATAAGGAAAAAGCTTTAGACCCTCTCCTTAATCTTAACCTCTGATGCTGTTTGATATATATAAGCCAATATTTAAAAAGCTAACTAGCAAGTTTGAATGTCCAGTGTAAGAAACCTTAAGAGACTTGATGTTCAGAGGAAAAGAAAAATCAAGACTTCCTGAAAATCAGGCTCCTTTAATGTCTCTAGCTTACCACCCAAAAATCAGTACTCGCTTTTGAAAACCTTAGCCTAAACTCAATGTTTGTATCTACCATGCTGGTAATAACTAAATGAAGAAAACCCCATCAACATTATTGTTTAAAGCATGACTGTCCAACTTCTGGGCAAGCAGGGGCAACAGACCTGGGAGGGTTGCATACCAAGCATACCACAGACTCAGGGGGCCGCATGCTGCATGGGCAAGTGGGCACCTCCCCTCAAATCCCTCCTACCATGTGGGCTGCCCTGCACTTGCCCTGCTACATATAGTGTGAGGGTTGTGCGAAGCTTCAGTCGCTGATTCAATTCAGAGATTTGGCCTGATTCGGCAGCCAAATCTCAGAATCAAATCAGGAGATCAATTAATTTCTCTGAATCAAATTGGAAGCCTCCAATTCGATTCAGAGAGATTCGACGATTCGGCCTTTTTAAAGACACAGCTTTATGTTTTTTCTACGTACCTCGAGGTACCAGGCATGGCTCGTGAACGCTAAGATGGTGGGGCAGATGGAGCGTCCCATGGGAGCATAGGGGGGGTCCCCTGCGCACTGGGCAGCAGACACGGAAGTGTACCAGAAGTATTTCTGGTCCACTTCTGGGTCCTTCGCAGAGTGCACAGGGGAACCCCCTGCTCCCCCAGCTCAGCGACTAGTGCCTCCTGGGTCTGGTGGGGCACCTGGGGTCCCCCTGCAGCTGATCACCAAGCCAGGGAGGTGGATGGAGGGGGGGCCCCCCGAGCACTTAGCAGCAGACCTGGAAGCGGACCAGAAGTATTTCCAATCCACTTCCGGGTATACCACCGAGCGTGGGGGCTCCCCCCATCCCCTATGCTCTCGTGGGATGCTTCATCTTCCCCACCATCTCAGTGTTCACAAGCTGTGCCTGGTACCTTGATGTACATAGAAAAAACATATAAAGCTGTGTCTATGGCCAAATCACTGATTCTCCAAATCAGAATCAAATCTGCAGATTCAGATTCTGCCGAATCAAATTGGGACAGTGATCCAAATCAGCGAATCGAATCACTGTCCCCCGAATTGGGCCAAATCCAAATCAAATACTGCCTGCTTTGCACATCCCTATAGGCCAGCTCCATCCCTCTCTTGACTGCACTTGGCAAAGGAAGGGATGGAGGGGGAGGAGCAGAGAGACAGCCAGGTCAGAGCCCACAGGCTGCATGCTAACACTTTGGGGGCCAGCTGGACATCCCTGATTCAAAGGATTGCACCCTAAAGGGATAGTATTCTTTATTAGTGAGTATGTACTATGTGTCTCAAAAACAAACTAACACTATTTTTTGTATCTAGGATAGCATTATATAGAAAAGAATTACAGATAAAATACTGGTCCAACTGCAACCAGTGGTCAACAGCAGCTGACTTTAATGGAGCTAGAGTCACTCTCCATATTTACCTCTTAAGCAAGAAGGAGTTAAAAAATAATGTTAATAGGTTCACTGAGATCATCATATAAGAGTAACGTGTGTTTTTCTTAAACTGCAAGGGACATTCTGACTACTTACTTTGATTTCCTTCATAACACAAGTTCATCAGACTGTACCCAGTAATTCCTGAACCTAACCTTACGGGCTATACTTCTTTTCATCATAATGCAGAAAGAAAAAAGAATTTGTATCAATTTTCTTGTGTTCATTTCTTACATTTTTTTAAATAAAATTCAGGTTTCAAAACTGCATATATTTTTACGACCTCTATTAGTAAACTGCAGCATTCAAACAAAGGTATTGAGTAATATGAGCTCCTAGGTATTTTATATATTGAAGTTCACTTGCCTTAATTTTATTTTAAATGGTAACGAGTTTATAAATTTCTAATACTTATCACTTACCTGCCAGCTGCTAATAAGTCAAACTCATCCCTGTTCCAGCCAAACTAAAAGAAAATACAACTACATTATATACATACGCACACAAACTTTACACATATATGTACAGAAAAGAAAATTCAGTGGATATTCTGAGTAATAGACCATTTAAATTAGATTTCTACAATAAACCACAGAACCAACTCATTGGTTAATGGAGGTTACAACCGTACCTATATAACTGTGGCGACAAAGAACTATTTTGCCAAAATACTATATTAATCTTCCTCAGACTCATACACCCAAGTAAAAAACAGTAAGAATTTAAAGCTTTGCCTTTAAATATAATTATCAATGACTAGCCCACCTCAGAACTTGAGTGAATTAAAGGCATAAATAATAATACTGTCTAGCACACATTTCCTGCTATGCCACTTAAGTCAATACATTATTTCTAACCTTTCGAAATTGCGAGTGAGTAGGCTACTGACAATCTTCCTTAAAAATTGGCCTGGCTTTGGTGTTTGTTTTACCTGGCTAGCACATTTATCAATCACATTTTAACATAACATGAACTATTCATTGTTTCTCATTTAGAATTAATAGAAAAGACAATAGCAGATGCCCAACTAAGACACAGACTGCTTTAGGGTTAATAATGCACTTAAGTCTGTTATGAATAGAATAACAAGTAGTAATGACTTAAACTCTGAAATGGAAAGTCTAGCTAGACATTAGGAAATATTTTCTAAGCATGGGGCCAAAAATGCAGTAAACTTTAAAGTGAACTATTTTTAAAATATATATTCACACAAACCTAGTGCTATTTTACTGTGCCTCAATAAGAAAATTAAACATTCCAGGGTGTGTGGTCATAAAGATATATAAGCTATTCAAATATTCAAAAAAACATACATCCTGCCTTGTGTTATTTCTTGAAATTTGACTAATCTATGGCATGTCGCATAAAAGCTCAACTTAATAAAATAAAATTGCTGACTGATAGAAAATAGCCCAGTACAAGAATTCATGAGTATGTTATAAATAAACATAAACTATTAGTGCCCCCTTGTGGTAAATGGAAATGTTTGTTTCAACCTCATATGTTACAATTTAAATAGAGAACAGAGCAAGGATGAAATCTGGACTCTACCGAAAACCATGGCAAATTTCTCAGGGGACATCAATGGAACCCAGATTTCACCAAGTTGCTATTTAAGTACTTCAGCTAAAACACATTATTTGACCAATGAATCCCACACGGGACAAAAAAGTTTCCAACTTGCTTGTAGTAAGAAACTTGCAGTAAGAACACGGTAATTTATGTTTTAAATGAAACTGGAAAAAATGTCATGTACCCAATGGTGAATTAACTTAATGTCAAAGAAAAGGCCAAAAGCTATATGACCTCACTATTTTTATCAAAATGCATGTACTAAATTAAAAAGTACTTGACAATGGTTACTAAATATTTTTAGATGTGTTCACAGTACTATGAAAACAGCATTAAGACTATTTATTAAAATTAGTCCATACTTACAGAATGAATGAGTGGTCCTAATACAATACTGCTGTCAACACATCTGCCAGTCACAACAATATCAGCTCCAAGGTCAAGAGCTCTGCTTATTGGTCTTGCTCTAACATGATTAAAAAAAATGAAAAAACAAAAATAGTCTGAGTTCTTATTCTACATTTTTCCCCCAAATAATAGATTTTAAAATACACTGTGACAAATAATTGGATGTCATAGCTATAATGTTCTATCACTCAAAGCATCCTCTACGAAATCAACATCCAAAATAATGCAGATCATCTAGTTCAGTGAGCACCAACCTTTTTGACAGGCACGTCAGAAATTTGACAGGCACACCTCGCAGTGACACTCCAATCCCATTCTCTTACCCGATCTGCCATTCAGCCTTCTCCTTCTTGCTGTGTGCTCCCTGCCTGATCTGATGCTTTTCTTTCTGCTTCCTGCCCTATCTGCTGTTGTGCTGCCTATTCCTTCCCTAATCTGCTACATGATACACACACAGGCTGCCTGTGCCATCTGTGGTACCCATGCTGCAGTATGTCATGGGTTTAGATCAATCTGCCATCACTTAGACCAGTTTATGTGTAATGTCTGTACTTGGCCTGGATCACAATGTCTCCCTTTGGAATGGACAGTTTTAAAAATTTAGCCAGGTGCTTTTCTTAAAGAGTTTTTCTTAAATCATCATGAATAAACCTAGGCCCCTTTTTGCCAGAAGACAAATTAAAAACATATTTAAAATACTCTAAATCATCTTAATAGCGAAGATACAAATATCACATGAACTTCAAGCTAAAAAAGGTTATGGCAAATTTTTTTTTGCTTGCGTTAAAGGCACTCCAGACTGACCCCACCGGTCATGGATACTGAAAGCTAAAATAACTTTATTGGGGGCTGAAGCATTAAGTCTGGGCTGGTAATCCCCTAGGATACTGAGGAAAAAGGGGACATAATTTATCAATGTGCCTTGGGGCCAGCAAAAGGGGTTGACGTTGTCAGGCTGTGCCAAGAGAGGAAAGACCTCGGGCACCCTGCACAGAGCTCAGGCATAGACTGCCTAGCCAGTGGACCCCATAGAATAGGTCAATAGGAGGTAGTAGCTGTGCTACAATTGACTGGAGTGTCGTCACCCAAAGGTGGAACAGACCTAGGTGCCTCCATGTGGGGGACTTAAGACAAAGCTGGAAGTGGATTTTAATAGATTCATAAATAGTTAGGGGCTGGAAGGGACCTCACAGATCATTGGGTCCAGCTCCCCCCCTCACCCCGCTCTAGGCAGGAAGGCAACTGGGGTCAAGTGACCCCAGCGAGGTGACTGTCCAGTCTCCTCTTAAAAACCTCCAGGATAGGTGACTGCACCACCTCTGGAGGGAGTTAATTTTACCGTCTGGACACCCTGACTGTGAAGGAGTTTCTCCTGGTATTAAGCCTGAAGCGGCCTTTCAGGAGTTTGTATCCATTGGTCCTGGTCTTCCCCAGGGGTGCCCTAGTGAACAGTTGTTCACTGAGCTCCTGATGCACTCCTCTGATATAGCGGTAGGCCACTATCAAGTCCTCTCTCAACCTTCTCAACTGGTCGATACTACAAGCGGTAAAAAAGCATGGCTAATTAAGTGACCCATTAGCCGTGTTATCCTTTTACCAGATGATCGGCAGTTTGGTAATCCAGTCAGATCTGGCTGGTGCATGGATGGGATGTAAAGGGAGGAGAAGCCCTGAGGACCAGCGACTCGAGATACTCATGAAAGCAAAAATATAAATAGCCAAGGCTCCTCCCTGTCTCCTAAAAAGATCAAGAGGTAGCAGGTGAGTTGGAGGGTGTTTCCTATGAGCCTGAGTGAGAGGAAGTCAAGCTGTCTGTCCCTAAGAATTGGCGCTCAACAGACGTTAGTGCCTGGTCCTGGCACCCAAACTGAGTTGGGCACATCCGTGCACACCACACTTCATTGCATTACTGACTTTTGGCCAACTCTCAATTTAATTTTTACTTGTTTGGGGCTATATCTAACTTACTACTTTGTTTCATGTTAAGTGGAGGGAAGCTCACTAGACAGGCCGTTTTTGTACCCACAAATCACTAGGAAAGAACACTGTATCCTAACAGAGATCTAAGAATAAAACTCTCCTTTTACCACAACATATTGAACAAATCATGCACTTCACTCTCACCCGCATCTTTACTTGCAACAACTGACAATTCCTCCAAATCATGAGCACAGCTATGGGTACATGCCTCTCCCCACCTCCACATGACAACACCTCCATGAACCACATTAGAGAGAGATTTTAGAAAACTTCACCATCAAACATGTACCACACCTCCATTACATAGATGACATTTTAATCACCTGAATTGTACATCTCGAATTCTATAATTTGCTTTCACCACAGCTCAAACAACTCGTATCAAATTCTCTCTGGAATATTCCTACGCTAAAATCAACTTTCTAGACACCACAATCCATAGCTTGGATGGCACCCTACAAACTAGTATATGCAAAAAAAAAACCCCACAGACCACTACACATGCATCTGCAAAACTCGCAATCATCCCAAACACATTAAGCAAGCTGTAATCTATAGCCAAGCCTTGAGATACCACTGCATCTGTTCTGAGGAAAATACCTCTGACATCCACTTCACTAACATAAAAACTGCCTTTACCCAGCAAGGACACTGCAACTGAGAAAAAGGCCACATCTTTGAACAAGCCTCTTAAACACACCACAATAATCAATTACAATGCAAAAAGAAAACCTCTGCTGACCATAAACCCATGGTTGTCACATATCATCTCACACGGGTACTTATAAGAAAGCTCTTCCATTACAGCCTATACTCGAAGAGATTCAGACTTTGAGAGAAATATTCCCAACCCATCTGCTCCTTGTTTCCAAACAACCTCCAAACCTGCCCAACTCCTGGCTGATCTACAGACATCAAGTGGAATACAATCCTGCCTTAATAATAAATGCAAAAACTATCAACACATTTCCATTGCCACTACAATCAACATTTCCAACACCAGAACAATCAGAACCCCAGATCCTACACATCTATCCCAGAATGTGGTATAATCTCATCCAATACACCAAGTGCCTCATGGAAACTATGTGGGTGAAACTAAACAGCTCCAGAATTAACTTACACAGAAAAAAATGATAAAGGACAGAAACATCCAATCATCAGTAGGAAAATACTTTTCACAGAATAAACACACTCTTCCTGACTTCACAATCCTTGTACTCACAGGAAATCTAAAAAATACTTTCATGAGACAGCTTGGGAAAAAAAATTTGTAACAAAAATTTGGACACAAAAAGCCATGGACAATGACTTTATAACTCCTTAAAATGTATCTGCTGTCTCTGCAAACCTCTCAGATAATAATGATCCTATTGAATAATTCTGTTCTTCTACATAATTAGGTTATCTATTTAACAGCATGTTTTGTTTTGAAGCTACTTTTGTTCATTTCTCTTTGTTCCTATTCCCCTTCCATTCCTTTAAGTCAGGAATGACCTTTTGCCTCTGCAGGACAAATAAATTGTGTGGGGCCAGTCTGTGGCCCCGACTGGACCCCGTACCCTATGATTGGGTCCCTACACCTGGATCTGGACTCTTCTGCCCCTACCCAGCCCCAAGTGCCAGGATTGGACCACAAGTGCCAGGACTCTGCACCACCTCCACCCAGCCCCATATGCTGAAATTAGGGCCCCAGGACCCCATACTGCCTCTACCATGCTCCACACATTGGGATGGGGCTCTGGGGCAGTGAGATGCCTCCATCCAACTCTGCATCCAGGGATCAGGTTTTACACTGCCTCCACCCACCCTCATGTGCACGGATCAGAACCAGGTGCTCATGCCACCTTCACCAAGCTCCATGTGCCAGGCTTAGGCCCTGCTCAGCCCTGCACAACCTCTGCCTGGCCCCACATGCCAAGATCAGGCTTTGGGGCCCCATTGCTGCTTCTACCAAGCCTGATGTGTTAGGATCAGGTCCCAAACCACCCTGCACACCAGATCTGGCTGGATGAAAAGGTGCTGGAGACTGGATCTGGCCCATGGACCAGGGGTTGAACACCCCTGCTTTAAGTAACTGTCTTAATTTACATCTGGAGTTAAATAGAAGCCATTGTTTTATCTGTTATATAGCTGCACCTGCTTCTTTCCCAGACCTGAGGAAGGGCACGTCTATTATCTCTCCCAGCTTTACAGTTGATCCAATAAAAGATATCTCCAAAAACCCCTTGCTTCTCCCATACTTAATTGTGGGCAGATTTTTTTAAAAACATATATGACTAGAGTGGCATTTTCTTGAGGAATAGGTGAGAAACCTAAACTCTAACTACTCTACTGCAGTTAATCCTACAGGACAAGGCAAAGGTAAATTGGTAGACGTATATGGGAAATAATACTGCAGTTTACAGCCTAACAGGACAGGTATTCAGGGTTAAAACTTTAGCAGCTTTCACAGAAAAAAATACCAAAAAGCTCACAATATAGATGTAGTCTCTTCTGTTTCTGATACATTGGGTTCATATATTTAAAGACCAGGAGTGATCATTTACGATATACCCTAACATGACCCAGACCACAGCATTTACCAAGCAAACAAGGATCAAGCCCCTAACTTCTGTATAAATCACATTATTTTTTGTTTACTCTGAAAATAAAACCAAAAATATTCCTCCCCCAAAACAGACTTTTGTCTGTCAAGACTCAAAAAAGAGAAAAACAATACTTGCAAGAAAACTAAAATAAAATAAAAACTTAGGGTAAAATTCCCCCCCCCCCCCCCCAAATAGATGCCAAATAAATATAAGTGCCTAAAAATATTAGTGCAACTTAGCTGAATTGTAAGCACCTAAGTCCAACTGAGCACTGCACAAAAATCCAGCATAACTGCTTAGGCACCTGAGAGTCTAGAGGTGGCTGAGTTTTGTAAAGTTACTTAGATGTCTACTGTTCTGCTACTTGCACATGCTCAGTGCAACAGCCTTCTTGGCTGGATGGAATAACTCAGCACCTAGCTCCTGGCTAAGGTTGCATGGGATTCACAAACTAGATTTCTTCACAACTATGTCCCTAAGGGGTCTAATCAAGTAGGAATGTTCAGAATGTGCCTAACATGTCAACATTAAATAAAGCACAAAGCAAAGAATCAATTGCCATTTACTGTCAAAAACATGGCTTATGAGGTAGTGGTGCATACCTTTTATATACTAAATTCTACATTTATTTTGGATTGAACAAAAATTTGTGGAAGAATAGTGGAAGATGTGAAGCCAAAAAAAAAAATCACAGCAGGTAAAGCTCTATGCAAAAATGTTTATTAACCAGAAAGACAATAGATCTCATTTT
This sequence comes from Alligator mississippiensis, assembly GCF_030867095.1. NCBI lineage: Eukaryota > Metazoa > Chordata > Crocodylia > Alligatoridae > Alligator > Alligator mississippiensis. Next base: position 94,577,505 of record NC_081825.1, read on the forward strand.
GGAGGTTCTTTTAAATATGGAAAACATATATAAAGAAATCCTACATTAAATCATTTAACTTTCAAACTAAAATAATCTTAATCTAAATGAAATTAGCAGACATAATCAATACCATATATAATACCATAATCAATACCATACAAAAAACTTGTTAAAATATCTCACCCAAGATATGCATTCACACTGTGAATATCCTCAGGAAATGGCTTCCCACTCTCCATATCCACGATACCAGCTCCTTTTAGGTTATCTTTCTGTTAAAAAAAAAAATCTATTAATATTTTATGGCATTTAATATAAATCCTTCATAAACATCAAACAACAACAAAATGCCCGTCTTATAGTTACTCCAGGCAATGCATTGCTGTTAAATACAAGCAAAATGTAAACTGGGTTAACACATACTATCCAATGAAAGATTCAAACGGTTTCCTCAGAGCTTTTGTGCAGACAGAGAAAAGAGATTTTGTATATATCTATACAGTGCAAAACCTCCCTGCACAGAGATATTCGAGGTAGCTTGGTATTTACTACTAGAACCAGAACCAGAAGCCATATTAGGACAGCACTGAGCCTGGACTAATTAACTCTGCGCACTATCTTGTGCTAAGTAAGCTCCAGTACACAAACTAGCACATTCACAGCTAGCTTGAAGCATCTTCAAATGACACTGCTTTGTGCCATGTAGATGTACCCTTCAACATCAGTGTCATATTTAATTCATCTGTGATAAACCCAAATAATTTATCAACTGATTACGTTAGAATTTCTTCAAATGTCCTTAAAACCTTTAAAACTGAACAAAATGAAATCATTTTTAAAGAAGTACCTCTGCTCGATTGTGGTGCCTGTGAAGCCAGAAAACCAAAGGCTAACAGAGAAGCTAGAAGGGAAGCTCAGGTGCTACCTCCCTTGTCTCAATATCGGTTCAGTTTGGAGTCGACAGCTGACAGTTCATGAACTGTGGGAGAACTTCTCTTGGGTCACAATCACAAGGTTTCAACAATAAAAATATTCCTACATAATTGTGTTTTACTTATTTGAATCATGAACTAACAACAATTTAGGTAAGCTAAAATGCTGACCGCAGATTAGAAATATCCAAACTGTAATCATGACAGTCACCTCAGCAACATACCACGGGTGACATACCAATGCAACTGAGGTCCATTGCAAAACTCAGACTTGAGCAGGGTCTGGATTTAACCACAGGGGTCAATGAGCCCCTGTAAAACGTCAGAATTTCTTGTGGACACATTCTTATGATCATATTTATAATTAAAAGGGGAGAGGGAAAAGTGTAATCTGCAGACCATACTCGCTAGACCACAGATTGGGAACCACTGACTGAAAGCTATATCCTGCTTTCTCCGTGGCAGCAAGATACTCTCTGATATACAAATGGATATGGCTCTGCCGTACAGTGCTTGTGGAAATGATGCATCTGATGTTGCATCTGTTTCATTCTGCTGAATCCAGTACCACAAGATCTGAGGCAGGCCAAGTTACATGCCATCAAAGGATTCAAAACAACAGCAGTAGTATGACACACTGCCAGAGGCAAGGGGGAGGATTCCCTAGAAAGTCTCCATGTCACACACAACTATCCACAGGCCAACTTTGAGTTGGAGTATATGCAGGATGAATTCTTGACCCATAAAAATAGAGAATAGAACATCTCTGTATTTCAGTAGGGCTTGGTTTTACCATTGGACTTAATTATTAAACTTTTCTTTTAAAACATTTGATCTACAAAAAGCATTCCTTCTTAATGCCTAACATTCATCATTATGTATTTGTATTTTATCATTTACAAATAACTAGGAAAAATAGGATGTGTTTCTGAATTTTAAATAGGACATTTGAATTTCTGTTGTATATAATTTCTAAACATTTTCCTCTTGTCTCACAAAAAATGCTATTTTTTAAGATGATCAAATGGGAACTAGTATGCTTAGTAAAATTGGGTTGAACTACAGACAGAAGTTAAGGTAGAATTCCTGCTCAAAGGGTTTTTAAACCCGAAAGCTTGCTTAATAAATATTCTCCAACTATTTGGGTTGGTCTAATAAAAGATATCAAATTCACCCAAGGAACCTTGTCTGTCCATGCTCAAAGGTGTGTACTTCTAGGCGCATTCATGTTACTATTTGTCTGTATTAAAATGAGTTGGTTTTGTTAAAGAACTGAAACGCTAATCATGACTGAGTTCTTACAATGCCGTCAGAGTAACAAATAGAAAACATGATCATTGTAAGCAATTATGGAAGCAGTTATGTCTAGTTCCTTTGAGTACAATCCGATTCACATAATGCACATGTAACTTTTGTGCATGACAAATACAAAATAGATTAAGGTTAGAAATGATTTTCCAATATAATAAAAGATTAGGTAAAAACAAGTAATAATTATCAAATACCTTCCAATAATATGAGTAAGGAGTTAGATAAAGCAAGGTGCTAAATGATACCACCTATAATAAATGTCACCTTTGTGCTGCATAAAAAGCCAGTCAAACTCACCACACACATAGTGAGCCATAAAACATATCAGTAAAATACCTCGCCCATTAGATCATCTCCAGCAACAACAGCTATTTTCAAATCAACATCGGCTTTCTTTGCCACATCTTGAAGAGCAGCAGCACATGCAAGTGGATTCACTCCACCAGCATTGCTAACCACACGAACACCTAAGCAAGACAAAGAGTTTAGAGTTATAACCATCATTTCCATAAAAACCCTGCAAACCATCCTGAAACATAGGCTTCATCTTTGCATGCTCTCAGGCAACTGATCAATTTGAGTCATAAGAGTGTATTAAAAATACCAATTTCATTTAGCCTGTGATTAAATGGGTTATACTGAGCCAAAATGGAGCGCATCTACACATGTAATTACGGTGCATGAATAAACTACAAAGCTTATTGCTCTGGAGTTAATTGCTCCTGAGCATGCTGTTTGAATGTGCACCTGGGAGCAATTAACTCAGGAGCAACAAGCTCTGCAGTTTATTCATGCACAGCACAGCAGGTGGAGCCAGGGTGGAGTGGCTCGGGCTGGCAGGGGGGACTAGGGTTCAGCTTGCCAGCCCCGGGTTGCCCCCTGTCCTCCCCCCCCCACCCCCGCTGGCAAAATGTGCTGCAGATGGGCTGTCTGGGACATGAGGGAGCTTCAGTGTGGGTCTAGCCAGCAGGCAGCCCCCACACTGAAGCACCTTCATGCCCCAGCCAGCCCCTCCAGCATCTACATTTGCCTTGCTGTGGAGTTAGACATGTGCGCTGCTGTGGATAGTATTTACAAGTACTATCCTGGTACAGAGTAAATTAGTTTACTCTAGCCTAACAGGGGCACACGTATAGACACCACAACATTTACTGCGCAGGTAATTAACCAACTACACAGTAAACATCTCATGTAGAAACATTCACAGAGTAGTTTATATCTCAAGCACTTCCATAGCAATCACAACAAGTTCTTCAGAATGTAAGGTCTGGGGGGGAAGGGGGAGGAGGGGCATTCGTATTCTTATTCTTCCCGGCTTAATATTTCTAAAGTAAAGCTTCCAAAAGTGATGAACTATCCTGTTGTCCTACTATTTCTACTCCTAAAGAATTAAAGAATTCTCACAGGTGTAAATTCAAAGCCTATTAGTAATTAAAGTCTATATTTCACCAAGATCATTTTAGCAGAAACAATCAGTTACTCTAGCATAGTTTGTAATTGTATGATGAGCTAAAGGAAAAATATAGCGCTATATTTTTTTATTCTCATATTTCATCTTTAGTGTGTCATTCAGAGAAGCTGTTCGGCAAAATACTAGTAGTACATTAAGCAGTCTAGCACTATTAATCTAAACAAAGAGAACTGATTTGGAATTTTTCAATGAAACATTTTTTGACAATTAGTTGAAACTAGAACTGTTAATAGGAAAACGGTCATTTAAAAAATTTCATAAGAAAATATCTTTGGCAGAAAATTCTGCAATTGTTAAAAACAAAATATATCAACATATTCAATATTTAAAAGTTCCATTTGGCAGCTGGAATGTCTTTACAAATGTAGCTGATCATAAAAAAGTTTTAAAAAATCAAAATCAAAACAAAACATTATAATGAATCAATTACCATTTTAATTTTCAGGCTGTATGTTCATGAACTTTATAATGATATTTTTATTCTGAAAAGGGATGACACAAAAATTTGGAAATCACAAAAATTGTCATGACATAGCAAAACTATTTCTGACTCAGCTTTATAAATAGTTAACAGTGAAGCTACACAAAAATGCATCTAAGGAGAAAAAGAAATTGCAAATTAAGTATTTCAATATGTGTGTGTGTGTGTAAAGGCATACCTTTCTTATGAATGTCCTTTATATAGGGAGCCATTGCAGTCAAAATAAAATCAGGCGTGTAACCCAAATCCTGGAAATAATAAAATGTTACACAATTTATTTTCAAGAATATTATTTTGGCTAAATCCGCCCTTCTCTTTTATTGGCTCTTACATTTGAGAAAGAATGAAAAACAGCACATTTTATAGAAATGATGTCATTGTATAATTAAAAATGAATGATGGATTTAATTTAAATGAAACCTGAAAAAAATTGTTTTTTTTTCAGAAATACAAAAATCCCTAAATCAATAATACATAGGTTGAAATAAATATCAGACAAGTAGTCATGAGTAAAACTTCATAGGAATCTAATAAAGTTATTTAAATATAACTATTTTAATTAGTCTTTTGAATCATTCAGAAAACAAATTATGCAATCACTTCTCAATACATGTTTACAGTATAGGATAGAAATTTCAAAACCAGAGGTTTTACTGAAGCCAGATGATGCGAGATTAGAATTTTCATTCCATGAAAATTGTGTGTCCATCTCTGCTAATGTGAATCATGACAGCTCCAATGAAGTTCTGCATGAAATTGGTTTTATTATTTATAACACTAAACTTGAATCAATCTGCAATGGGTTTTGGAGGTAGGGATGAGGAGTTTGTTTTTGACAGGGCTACTCACGTGACTAAAATTATGCATGTACATTAACCTCATCAGGATTAGAATTTAATGATCCCATGCTGTTTCCACTTAGGGTAATGAAAAAACACCTGTTAATAGAAATAGGCTTGACCCTGTGAGGGAATGACCAAGTACTGGAATAATGAAAACACGTAAGATTTAGCAAAATCCTCCCCATATGTTGTTATATGAATGATGAAAGATTACTTCCTCCTCCAATGAAATGAAGCTATTTCTGGAAAGACGAATAACAAATAAATGAATTTCAAATTGGTTATAATATATATAATGGGCAACTGGTGCCTCCTGAGTCTGGGGAGTGCCAGCAGCCAATCACCGACTGGGGAGTGGGGAGGGAGAGGCCAGCAGCCGATTGCTGACCCCAGAAGTGCCGGCAGCAAAACCAGAAGTGCTGCCAGAGCTTTTCTAGGTGCCCCCACTCCCTGGCTGGCGAGAGCCAATCTCAGGGGGGCACATGCCACCCCGCCCCGCCCCCCCCCATTCTCCCCTACACATTGCCTATGTATCATGTTTTATTAAAGGTTTCAAACTACTGGTGCTGTTACTGCCTTTATACGACAGTGTATTTTTGAAATGACAGCAATTTATGGAATAATAATAAACTAAATAGAAACCACAGTGAAACTTGAGATAAATTCCCCTTCTCTTGTGTAGCTTACAGCAGTTTTCTAACAAAGTGCAACTGCTGCTATTTCTTAGTATAAAAATGGGATTTCAGGGTGTTGTTTGTGGAATCCTGTCTGTGGGGTATTTGTTTATTATAAGCTGCTCTGAGCCTTTTGGATATGGTGGGATATAAATCTAACAAATAAATAAATATGCAATAATTCTAAACAGGTCTGACAGATGCATCGAAAAATGCAAGTCATAAAGACTGAACTTCTGCAATGTGAAATACTTCCTATTTTCCATGGATACTAAATACCCAACCCTACAACTTGTTACTCACATATGCGGTCTCCTATAAATGTATGCTGAAGTCTATATTGTAATGCTTGGTTGACAAAACTTTACAGTTATATGTCCCGAATCTCTGAATTACTGGAAAGATTGTTTGTGTCTTTAAAACATGAATCACGTTGCTACGAGACTTTAACTTAATGATATTTTAATGCCTGAAACATGGAGAAATATAAAACTAAGCAAAATAAAGCATGCTATAAATTGGACAATTCTTCTAATTCCTTTCTCTCATTACATTTCATTATTTAAAGTCTTACTTACTGGAGATTTGGCTTTTGCAGCAGTTAACAGTGACATGGTAATTTCAGAAAGATAATCAAACACCAGAAAATCAAGCTTTCCTCCATAGAGAAGCTGAGGAACTAATAGAAAAAAAAAATTAAATCACCATTATCTGTTAAGTCAACTTCTACTGTAAAAGTCATTGCATAAAAGAAAAAACTCAAATCAGGAAGTGATACTTCAAAACCTAAAACAGCAATATAACCATGACAACTGTGGAGCCAAATCTTGTGAACACGACTGAGTAATCTTCAGCCCAAGAAAGCATGTATGTATAAAGGTCCGAATTAACACATAGGCAAACTAGGAACATGCCTAGGGCTCCAAGTGAACAACAGGCCCAGTTGGGCTTACTTTAATATATTAAGTGAAAAAAGTAATATAAATATGTAGTATTAAGTAGGGCCCCCACAAGTGTATTTGCTTAAGGGCCACTAAAGGATTAATCCAACCCTATGTGTATGTGAATTAGTCCCTAAAATGCAAATCTACCCTGCCTTTTAATTTCCTCCTGTAAACAGCCCCACTGAGATCAGTAGCACTATTGTGAAAGTCAAGCCCCAACGTACATGTGTGTTTGTAGAACTGGGCCCTAGATACTCTGCTATTATTGGGTAATGCATAGTACAACGCTACTGCCACTGCTTAGCTGTTGAATAGAACAGTTGGAGATCTTTCTCCTGACACTTCTACTCTACTCTAAACCAATGGTGGATACCAGGGAGAGTAATGAATAGAGCAGTGGTTCTCAACCAGTGTGTCTTGAGATCCTTTCAAGGGTGTCAGGGGGTGCCACACAATGTTAGCACTCTTAGGTGTGCAAATGAGATCCGTAAGATAACCCCAGAGACTGCAAATAGAAATCCCTAGGTGCAGCCATTCTGAGTTCTTTCTGAAAGAAAAACTGCTCTATTATTTTTCTGTAGCCAAAAAGTAGTGAAAACTAAGAGCTAGCATTTTCAGAGGGGTGCCTGAAGTCTACATCAGTTGCCTTCTATCTAAAAATGCTGAGACCCTTAGAGGATAGATCACTCTAGATCTATCTGGCTCTCCCTCTAGCATCCACTTCTGTCATGGGTGGAAATGGACCTATTTGATGTGCATTGGGAGCATGGGCCATTGCCCACCAAATAAAACTAAAAGTCCCCCTTAATCCAGGAGGCCACTACATGCACATCAAGTGATTATAGGGAACAAGTAAAGAAGAAAACAGGGACAGGAGTGAAGGTCAAAGGTTCAAAACAAGTGCACCAAGGGAGGACACCAAGCAAAGTATACCAGACAATGCACTCTGGCCCTCAAATGAGTCCAGGGAGCCAGTGGACACTGCTCAGTAAAACTCTGCCCAGAGATGTGAATGGACAAGGGACAGAAAAATAGCCCCAAAGCCCCTGGGGATCCCCCAGGCCAGAGGCTTCTTCCTAGTCACACAGATTGCAAGCTTGGCTAGGGCCAGACCTATTTGTTGTCCCTGGACCCTGGGCCAATGCCAACTAGGGAACACTATATGCCTCCCTTATAGAGTAGCCATCATAGAGGACATTCATGTTTTCTGCACCTCTGTCCTCTTAAAGAGAAAAATAGATGACATAAAGGCATCCGTTTTTGTATGGACAGAGAACAACCAGACTGACCTCTATGATGACCACCCTACTCTCTTAGGAAGGGAGGCCACTAGATAGGCAACAACAGAATGCTTGGGACAACAAAAGACAAAACAGGGACGGGAGTGAGGGTGAGATATTTAAAATTAGTGTGCCAAGGGGTGACAAGGAGCAGAGCATACCGGACAGCACCCCCTGGTCCCCAAGTGAGGCCAGAGAGCCACTTGACACTGCCCAGCAATTATCTGCCCAGAGACAGGATCTCACAATTTAAAGTAAAGCGGCCCCACAGCCAGCTTGGCCAGGGCTAGAAGGAGCTTGACCAGCATATCCTGGAATGTGGTGGGGCCGCAGATGGGGAGTGCATAAAGAAAAAGGTGAGGGGAGAAGTGCAGCTAGACCCTCAGCAGCAGTTTCTGGAAGAGGCAGTGAAGGGGCTGCAGCCTGGTGCACTCCAGGCAGGCGTGCGCCAGGGTGTTCCTCTGCTGGCAGAAGGGACAGGTGTTGGGGCATCTGTGAAGCACGCCAGATACATGCCTGTGCCATGGCTCTGTGGAAAAGCCACCAGCTGAGGTCCCTGGCAGCTAGCTGGACCAGGGTGGTGTAAAGGCTTGTCCACAGGAGACCCTGGTCCTCGCCAAGGGTGTCCCACCGTGAAGCTGGGCTACTGGGCCAGATGGACTAGTGCAGTATTGCCAACTCTCTTGATTTTTGGCATTGTTCTTAAAGTCTACATTTCAGGGATGTGAAATTAGCTCTCTTTTATATATATATACACATCTTTCACATTCCTGAAGTGCAGACTTTAAGAACAACGCCAAAAATCATGAGAGTTGGGAACACTGCTATTGATCTGACCCAGTGACACTCAGGTTGATTTCTGGCAGTGGAAAATGGACACCAAACACAACCACTTGGTAGACGATGAATCCAAGGGCTTCTGTTAGAAGGGCTGGACTGCCAGGGGAAGTTATCGATCTGGACAGGCTAGTGGGTTCCCAGCCTCCAGGTATCACTTGAGAAAGGGCAGTGCTTGGCTGTCGTTCCTTTGCACTGCGGAGTAACACCAGAGCCAGGGGCCACCGGGGCCAGAGTGCCAGTAATAGCGAGGACTCCCGCGCAGCCCCCAGACTGTGCAGCACGTGTGCAGCTCCACCGCAGTGTTGCCAGGTGTACAATAATCATATTGGTACGATAACTGCAACGCTTGTGCAATGTCTGACAGTAAAAGTGTTCAATAACAGTAAAAGTGTTCAAAACCTATGACTCTTTTTAAGACAGTTAATTGATGCAGCGTATGCAAAACCCAAGTCACTCTCAGAGCGTTTTAACCAACTTTTGGATTTTGTTTGGTTTTTTTATTAATATAGTTTGTGTTCCAGGTCAAATCAGCCAAATCAGTTCCAAATCATATTGACTGAATGGAACTCAATCGTTCCAAAAACCACATCGATCAAGCACACGGAACTCAATCATTCCAAGCACCATGTATGGCACTACAACCCACAAACATCCTCCAGCCCGGGCTCTCACCCTGGCACTTCAGATACAGGCAACCCCCAGCTAGTGCTCTTCATTGGTTCCTGAAAAAACAAGCGTTAAGCGAAACCAAAAGTATCTGATGACCCAAGATTGTCACTGCAAGTGTTTTTAAGGACCCACGATGGCGACTGCGAGTGTTATATAGCAAAATGTGTTGAGTGCTAAGTAGGATCAGGTATCAATTTAAAATTAACGTTGTAACAAAATAGTGTTAAGCGAAACATTAAGTGGGGGTTGCCTGTACTCCCAACATGGGCGGCTGGTGCCTCCTGTGTCTGGAGGGGTGCCAGATTGCTGATTGGCGGGGGGGGGGGGGCATAGCAGCTGATCATTGACTGGAAGGGGTGTCCCCAGCAGACAAATCGCAGAGCCAGTGGCAAAACTGGAACTGGATTTCCAGCGGCACTTCCAGTTTTACGGCTGGAGCTTCCGGGGTTGTCACGGCTGATCTCAGGGGGTGCACATGCACCCGCGTGCACCCCCCACGCATCCCCAATGACTCCCAAATCCATTGGCAAGCATCCTCCGTGCAGTCCAGAGATCTTGGACGCCCCCGCTAGATCTTAGCCCGCAAAGGGCTGAGAAGCAATAACCCAACTTTTGGGTTTGCTACCAGCCCTTATTTATGACTGCTTGCCCCGAAATAGATGCTTCAACATGGATGACCCCGTTGTCACTCCCTGCCCAGTTAAGAGCGAGGAGCAACCGAAAGTAAATCAGAGGACGGCTTCTTTACCTACTTATCTGCACACTTTTTCAGTGCACCAGAGTTGGGCTGGGGTTTTTTTCAGCAAATAGGTCATTTGGACCTGCCAACAGGATCGTTTCTATATTTAAGACCTGGCAGCGCCGCTCCGCAGCGGCCCAAGCGCCTCGGGGGGCGCCCCAGGGGCACCAGCACCGCGCCCCGGCCCCGCGCGAGCCCGGCAGGGGCGGCCCCGGCCCCGGCCCCGGCCCCACCTGAGGCCGCCGTGTCTCCCCAGAAGCCCGAGGCGCAGCCCATCCTCACGGCGGCGGGCGGCGGCGGCGGGCAGGCCCCGGCGGTCTGCGCGCTCCAGGCGCGGCGGCCCGGGGCCCGCAGCCCGCGGAGCCCCAGCAGCGCGGCGCGGCTCATGGTGTCTCTAACGCTGGCGGGGCTGGGGCCGGGCCGGGCCGGGCTCCGGGGGCGGAGAGCGCGGCGGGCGGGCGGTGACTCAGCCGCGGGCCGGATCCGCCTCCCCAGAGCGGGCTGCTCGGCCCCGGCTCCCTGCTGCCGGCCCGCGCCCTCAGCTGCCTCTGGAGCAGGCTCCGCCGCGCAGCCCGTAGGGCGCCCCGGAGCTCCGTAGGCGCCGTGGCGGGGAAGAGGGACGGCCTCATTGCCACTCCCCTGCTGCCACATGTCCAGACCCGAGGGGAGCCAGGTAGCGTGGTCGTGCGCGCCACATCGGGCACCCCGGGGTGCGGCCTAGGCCGAGGCGGTGCAGTGCCCACCGTGGGCACGCAGGCCCGGGCTGAGGCAGTGAGATCTGATCCTGCCAGAGCCTAGGGTGGCCCTCAGGGGGGACAGTCCGGTGTTCTGCTGCTCTGTCCTCTGTTGAGACAAAACCCCACGCCTTTATGTCCTCGATTTTTCTCTTGAAAAGAGAAAATAGAAGACATAAAGGTGTCTGGTTTCGTATCAATAGAGGACAACCGGACTGTCCTCTGTGACAGCCACCCTATGTCAGGCTGAGGCAGTACGGGGCCCAACCTAGGGGTACAGGCCTGGGCTGGACTTGCGGGCCCAACCTAAGGGCACCTGGCCTAACCTAGACTGAAGAGGCATGGGCCTGGGCTTCACTCGTGGAGCCCCATCTAGGGGCACAGGGCCTGAGCTGGACTCGTGGAGCCAAATTTAGGGGCACGGGGCCTGGACTGGGCTTGCTGAGCCAAGGCAGCACAGGGCCCAACTGGGCCGTGCAGGAACCAACCTGAGTACTGGGATTCACTGGCTGAGATTCAGCCCATGGACCAGCCCCGCTCGACTCATCCAGCTGGCAGGGCCACGTGTTTGAGCACCACTGCACTAAAGCATTCCCCAAGTATACTGGTCATGGGGAGGGAATAAAGGAATGGGTTTGGTTGGGAATCTTTTTTCCAAAAAGACTGATTTCTTGAAACCAACATTTTTTGTGGGACTGTACGTGCCAGATTTCACAGGAAAGGTTTCTCAGCTGTAGGCTAGAACTGGTCTAAATGAGAGGATTTTTCTCTCATCTCTGCCACCTGTCTGGGCTCAACCCCTGGCCTGAAATAGACAACACAGGGATTTGAATATAGGACTTCTAATGGGCCCAACCCTCAGGCTAGTGACCACTTCAAGAAGGGTTTTCCTTAACATTACCATTAAGTACAAATAATTAAATGTTTATTAAAGCAGGGAGTGAGCCACATGCTAGTTCACTCTCGTGCAAGGGTGTTTTATAGAAGACCTTGTCTTGGATTTGTTCCAGGACAACTTAGAAATCTTGGAAGATTTTTGAGCACTCAGCTCTGTGAGGGCTGCATTAGCCAAACAGTTTACGGCCCTTGGATAACTAGCCAGTTTCACGTTTCTTCAGTTAGTTTCACTTCCCAGTTTCCATGCACAAACACAGTAATATACTTAAATTTTTAATAATGCAAGTGAATGGAAAAATATTACTGTAAAAAATCTGTTTTTTCTGCTATCCGACGTAATATTTGTACCCTTCAGAAATAAAAGTTTGAGTTAGCTCCCTCCCTGTAGTGATGATGTTCCCCATTTGCAGATGGTAGAGTGAGGGAGGGTTTGTCTGTATAGAGAACTTGAGCAATGGGTGTTAATTGAAAACAGGATAGATATTCTTGATTAATTCCCTGTGTAAACAAAACCCCAAATAATTTGTCTAAAGTCATGAGAAGCTGTGTTAAGACAATAATTGACTCCAAAGCACTGTCACACTAGTCCAATGCAGAAACCACAGGTCCCTATACGCCAGCAGCAAAGCTGCTCTGATGTGCTGTAATTACAGCGCATCAATGCAGACTTCATTAAGCGAGTCTGCTGAAGTGTGGTAATGACTGCACTCCAACAGACTCCAGCATCTCGTGTATCAGCATCCCCACACTTAAAAATGCTGGCAGAAGTGCTTTAGCTAAAGCTTGCTCAGAGCATTTTAATGAGAGCAGCTTTCAGAGCCACTCTAATTAAAGTGCCTCCCTTCCCACTTCCTGAGCACATGTATAAACAAGGCCAACTTTAAAATCAACTTTTTTTCCTAAACTGCTTTACATTTTTTCTTATTGTGAGCCACCCTGAGCTTTTGTTAAGGGACTGCAAATAGATGGGATAAATAAATTTATGCCAGGCCATGAAATATTAAGAAAAATGATTTATTTTGTCTTGGTAGTGAAGCTGAAAAACACTTCATTTGAAAATGAACTGTAACAATTGCAAGGAAATAATGATGAGAACTTTTTTTTATTGGAGTACAACGTTGCCATGTGGAAAATATTTAAATTAAAATGTCTTGAAAGCCTGATGGAGAACTAAGAGGCTATATAACATGCCTCTATGAAGCTACACAACTGAGGAAAGGTGGAAAATATGTAATTATACCTGACTCTTAGAACTTAATTGCATAGTTGATTTTCTAAGGTTCAAGATTTTACTTGCTGAAAATCATTTTTAAAGAGAAAAGGCATGCATTTGTTCTTGATTATTCAGTACTAGCCATTACAGTTTAAAATGGAAAAAAGTGGTAATATTAGAAACCTCAAAAAATGCCACTTTGAGCCCTTTTATAGAACAATAATGGAAAATGTAGCATAAAACAAACTCCAGTGCCAGTGGTAACTGCAGACTCTTAACTGCCAGTGTTGTGCATACTACTTAGTACACAAGCAGGAGTTTTACTAATTAGGATGGACTTAGTTGTTTCAAATCATTATCAAGTACTTAAGCTTAACTCCACAAAGACTGTCTATCATAACAGTTCTTTCCTTCCAGATTCAGGGTGTATATTCAACTCATTGACACCAGTATAAATAAGGAGCTGAGACAAAGTACAGCTTTATACTGAACTTGGCATAAAATTAAGTTATGTGATGTATATGCTGTCCTTCCCAAGAAAGGCTCAGGCAGTCTACAGCAAGGAAAGCAGAACAACTTAAAATGGCAACTAGAGCAAATACAGTAACAAAATAGCAGCAAGATAACAGCAGAGACTATTATAATGGCATGTGTCATGTCTCCTGAGGTAGCTATTTCCTGCATGCAAGAAGGCTATTACCTGTTTTTCCAGCACCTTATGGTAAAGTGCAGTAATAGTGCCTAGTGTGTGTAGCTACAATCAGATCGCTCTGTAATTGTGTAATTTATTATGTAATTACTCTGTGTAATTCAGAAGTAGTTTATATTGGTGTATAAAACCTTAAAAATATTTGAAAAATGTTAGTCATGTTCAAATAAGGAAAACAGAAACTCTTGACAAAGTAAATGTAAAACTATAATGAAGATTGGTCAGAGGAAAAAATGGAGGATCATTTTGCCAAAGGCGTAGAACCTAATATATCTTTTCCAGTACACCAGGAATAGGAAGCCTGCCATAGTCAGTGGGCATGTCTACATGTGCAATTCATTTGAAGCAGGCTTATTGCATAGTAAGAATACGGCACAGTAATCTTACTGGGGACCATGTCTACACTTGCTCCCTCTTGGGAGCAGATTTGCTGCCATCCTGCTCTGCCCCCTGCAGCAGCCAGGGGGAGTTCCAGGCTCTTCCTGGGTGCTAGCCCAGGGTCTGGCAGGAACACAGCTGCCTCCTGGCCCTGTGCACATTGGGAGGGGTCCTAATGTGAATGGGATAGAAAAGCTGCTGCTGCAGAGCTCTCCTGCCCTGTGCACACGGGGACAAGCTCTGTGCTCAGCAGGGCTTCCCCATGGCTGGCCAAGATCTGTCTCCATCTGAGGCAGGTCCCAGCCAACCCCAGGCTATATCCCTCCCCCACATCTGTTTCCCAGTCCTGTGCCCTGATCCAGGGAATGAGGCTGGGAAGAGTCCCCCACAGCTCTGGGAAAAAGCTGTAGGGGAGGGGCAGGTCCCAGTCTCCTACCCCAATCCACCGGTGGGGCAGCTAGCAGCAAGCACCCAGCTGAATGGGGAATCCCCCCTTAGCCAGGGGCAGCCGGGAGCTGTCCCACCCATGTCCCACTTGCTGCTAGCTGCCCCACTGGAGGATTGGGGTGTGGGTCTGGGATCTTCCTGTGCAACCTAGGCCTGGCTGAGAAATGTCCCAGGGCCAGGTCCCAGCCAGCTCCAGGCTGTGCAGGGAACTTCCAGCCCCAACTCCACGAGTGGAGTGGTGGCTGGGATATTGCTTCTTGCCCCCAGGAGCTGGCAGGGCAAGGGGACATTGTCCCAGCCCGGGCTCTGAGCTCAGAGCACACCCCAGCAGCAGGACAACTTTGAAAGCTGCTGGGGTGGGCTCCTGTGGCCTGGCTGACCAGTAGCAAATTAAACATAGAGGAGACCAGTTTACTGCACAGTATGCATCTGCACATATAGACGGCGATGCTTACTTAGCAGTAAATTGGTCTACTGTGCAGTAAAGCATCTCGTGTAGACATGCCCAGTGGGACCATTAGATGACTGAGATGAAAAGATGCACTCCAGGAAATCAGACCAGAAATCAAAAGAGCTAAGTGCCTATATGACCACAGCATGTTATTATATTTAGTAATGAAAGTTCACCCAGAAAAACCACCATTTTGGTACAAACTCACCAGCCACTCAGTTTAGCAATACAGATAGTCATATTCCAAAGTAGAACACATTGCAATCATTTAGTGTAGTGGTGAGCAATCCATGGATAGTGTAATGAAGTGTACATTAGATAGAAAATGTCACAGACCTTGTGGCTATATTCAAATGTAGTGTTTTGTCTTGGCTGTTATCTGACATACTATAATCATCTGAGGATCTAACAAGAGTTCATTCACCTTAAACTTTATTCTCATCTGTGGCTGAGAAATACCTAACAGAAAGGCTAGTCACTAAAACTAAAATACAATAATTTCATAGAATATGAAAATAATCAGGGATGACGTTCTGTCCCCACTAAAATCAATGGCAAAACTCACACAGATTTTAATAGGTAAGGATACCACACCAAGAATTAGACTTTCTGGAATTTAAAATGTGCACTTAACCCAAGTGAAGGATGCTAACATTGCATTCATTATCCTGGCCAATAGATGGCGGTGTTGCACCATCTACTATATCATGACCTGCAAAATCTTTACTTAGCCTCAAAAAGCTGCATCTTTGTTATACCAGTAACTGTCAGTTATTCAAGTCAGGATCAGATTGTTTCTGATATGTGATGGTAAAGCTGAAGTAACGGGCTAAAAGGTTATGGTTCTGAAGGAGTAGAATTGTGGTCTCCTGACTCCCAGTTCTGTGCCCAAACCACTAGTTTAGTTGTTCTCCACCTTCCTGGGCTTGCAACTACTCCTTTAGATGATTTATAACCCTACTTCCAATGCAAGCCTGACTTTTCTAGTTGAATTGCCATTGAGCTTACAAATTCAACTAAGTGCCACAGCCCAAACTGGGATCATAATCCCGAGTTTGAGAATTGAGCCAAATCACAGTGCTGCATGGAAAGTTTCTTTTTGAAAATAATGCCTTTCAAAAAGGCATTGTCTTTGAGAAAAGTATACTGGTTTGGATTGTAACTGGCATGCAGCTTTGAAAACCACTGAACTTTCAGCTGCTATAGATTAGCATGTTTGTTTACAATTTTTAAGCTACTTAAGAGCTGTTTTCATGCAGGACAAGGGAAACATTACCCCATTTCAGATTCAGGATTTGAGTTTTTACATGAATCACTTAAGACAGGGGTATGAAAGCCAGCTTCTTGAGCCAAATTCAGAGCACAGGGCTCCTCATGGTTTGGATCCAGGTGCCTTGGTGGCAGTAGGGTGCACAGTGTCAGGGAGCTGCAGGGATCAATGCAACTGTTGATCACCTCTTGCCACTGACCTGTATGGTCAATAAGGCTCTATGCTTCAGATTTGCTTGGTGAGCCCTGTCCCTGCTCACCGTATCCCCAAGTTCCTATCCCCTGTAGGAGACCCACAGGCCCCAGGACATGGCTCCACAGGCCAGATCCAGCCTGCGGGCTGTATGTCTGATGCTCCTGACTTAAGACTGTGGAAGAAGTAACATTGCACATAGAAGACATTAGATGGCACTACATGGTTATTTTTGAATCCCAATAATAACTGCTTGGTTAGGAAAATAGCAGTGATATATAATACATAAAAGTGCTGGTAGTGGTAAGAGACATATCTCTATTTGCACTTATAGTCAAACAGCATGGGCCAACACCACTCATGTCTAACAGGAGTCAATACCCATTGGCTCCACCAATTAAAACACAGATTTTATTCTAAATTAAAATGTGGACCTCTTTTCCCACTAACTTTTGAGAGAGAAAAATGCATTTGGCTAGAAGATATTTTCTGGGATAGTCAATAAGCATGCTACTTTCATGCTGAAGAATTTATAAGAAATATTGGTTTTCTCACACTTAAAAACTATTCTCAATTTTTTGTCTATAAATCGAAACAGGTTGACATATATCTTCAAAACGGGTTCACTGATTTGTTTATAGTGACTCATGTTCATATTTCCTTTCATCTTTTCAGAGTCTTTTATCAGTTAGAGCCACTCCTGTATTTATCTTCATGTGGATTGCACTTCATACCACCACTGACTGAGCCCCACAGAAGTCAATAATAAACAGTGAAATCTCCATGTTAGTTGCAATAACTTTGTAAATAACTTTTGTCATGACAATCAGTAAAAATTTTACCCTGTCTGCAATAGTAGTTCACAAGAAATGCTACAGTATATAAATTACAAATTGACTGTTGCAGAATAGAGAAACTAAAGAATAATTGGTACAGATCATAGTAAAAATCACGAGCTGTTCCAACAGGTTCAACTTCTGGTATTTCAAAAGCTATGTAACTGAAATAAAGAGGCATTAATAAACATGAAATATCTAGAAACATCAAGACAATAACGTCATGTCCTAAAATACATGAAGTTAAAGAAATATTATTACATTTTGTTGTATACAACTGACAACATTGCAGCATCAGTTATGTATGATTCATAGATTCATAGATTCATAGATTCATAGATGTTAGGATCAGAAGGGACCTCAATAGATCATCGAGTCCGACCCCCTGCATAAGCAGGAAAGAATGCTGGGTCTAGATGACCCCAGCTAGATGCTCATCTAACCTCCTCTTGAAGACCCCCAGGGTAGGGGAGTGCACCACCTCCCTTGGGAGCCCGTTCCAGACCCTGGCCACTCGAACTGTGAAGAAGTTCTTCCTAATGTCTAATCTAAATCTGCTCTCTGCTAGCTTGTGGCCATTATTTCTTGTAACCCCCGGGGGTGCCTTGGTGAATAAATACTCACCAATTCCCTTCTGTGCCCCTGTGATGAACTTATAGGCGGCCACAAGGTCGCCTCTCAACCTTCTCTTGCGGAGGCTGAAAAGGTCCAGATTCTCTAGTCTCTCCTCGTAGGGCTTGGACTGCAGGCCCTTAACCATACGAGTGGCCCTTCTCTAGACCCTCTCCAAGTTATCCCCATCCCTCTTGAATTGCGGCGCCCAGAATTGCACGCTGTACTCCAACTGCGGTCTGACCAGCACCCGATAGAGGGGAAGTATCACCTCCTTGGACCTATTTGTCATGCATCTGCTGATGCACGATAAAGTGCCATTGGCTTTTTTGATGGCTTCGTCACACTGCCGACTCACGTTCATCTTGGAGTCCGCTAGGACTCCAAGATCCCTTTCCACTTCCGTGCCACCCAGCAGGTCATTCCCTAGGCTGTAGGTGTGCTGGACATTTTTCCTCCCTAGGTGCAGCACTTTGCATTTCTCCTTGTTGAACTGCATTCTGTTGTTTTCTGCCCACTTGTCCAACCTGTCCAGATCTGTTTGCAGCTGTTCCCTGCCCTCCGGCGTGTCTACATCTCCCCATAGCTTTGTGTCATCTGCAAACTTGGACAGAGTACATTTGACTCCCTCGTCCAAGTCACTGATGAAGACATTAAAGAGTATCGGTCCAAGGACCGAACCCTGCGGGACCCCACTGCCCACACCCTTCCAGGTCGAAACCGACCCATCCACCACGACTCTCTGGGTGCGACCCTCCAGCCAATTCGCCACCCACCGGACTGTGTAGTCATCCACATCACAGCCTCTTAACTTGTTCACCAGTATGGGGTGGGATACCGTATCCAAGGCCTTCCTGAAGTCTAAGTATACGACATCCACCCCTCCTCCTGTGTCCAGGCGTTTCGTAACCTGGTCATAAAAAGAGACTAGATTGGTCAGGCACGATCTGCCTGCCACGAACCTGTGCTGATTTCCCCTCAGCATAATTTGTCCTGCCGGGCAATCACAAATGTGAGCCTTGATAATTTTTTGAAAGACTTTGCCAAAGATGGAGGTGAGACTGACTGGCCTATAGTTGCCCGGGTCCTCCTTCCTCCCCTTTTTGAAAATGGGGACCACGTTGGCCCTTTTCCAGTCCTCCGGGACTTGGCCCGTGCGCCACGAGCGTTCAAATATTCCCACCAGTGGCTCTGCAATGATGTCGGCTAGTGCCTTCAGCACCCTCGGATGGAGCTTATCCGGGCCTGCCGACTTAAAGGCATCCAGTTCTTCCAAGTGACTCTGCACCGTCTCAGGGTCTATGCATGGAAGTCTGGCACCTTGCTGCTGCCTTTCTACAACCCCAGTGAGAGACTTGTCGTGCCCCTCACTTAGGAACACTGAGGCAAAGAACTCGTTGAGGAGTTCAGCCTTGTCCCCCCTGTCTGTCACCAATTGTTTCTGCCCATTTAGCAGGGGTCCTATTCCTCCCTGGGCCTTCCTTTTACTCCCTATATATCTAAAAAACAATTTCTTGTTGTCTTTTACTTGGGTTGCCATCCTCAGCTCCATGGTAGCTCCATGATGATTCCCTGGTTTGTCATTCACTGAAGATTCTACCCAAATATTATTTTCCATAAAAATCACTACTTAAGCTACTACTATTAAAATCACTATGTTAATTTTAGCTTCTTTGAAATTTAAGGGGAAAATAATAGGATCCATTATTCAAAATACATGCACATGTCAAG
This sequence comes from Alligator mississippiensis, assembly GCF_030867095.1. NCBI lineage: Eukaryota > Metazoa > Chordata > Crocodylia > Alligatoridae > Alligator > Alligator mississippiensis. The sequence goes on from NC_081825.1 coordinate 94,597,140, forward strand.
GCTTCAATGGAAGCTTAATCATGGGATCCAGTAAGTTTTCCTGGATACTGATGCAGCAAAAGCAAAGGCTAGGGTACTGATTGGTGGAACCATCTATTTTTGTGTGTGAGAAGCAGCAGAAACACAGCAGGACACAGAGAATGAGCAAAGCACAGACATGAAAGCCTTGGGGAAATGATAGCTTTTGGGTACAGTACTGGCTGAAAGAGGCTTGGAACTGTGAGCAAAGTAACTGTCTACTCTGGTTTGATTCCTTCTGCATCCAGGGAAATAGGACTTTGTATAGTCTTTGTAAATAAACAGGGGTGCATAAAAAATGCCTGACTCCATCAGCAATTTACCTCCTACTAGAAACAATCTGCGAATTACTTGGGTCAGAAAAAGGAAACCTACATCTGGATTTTTTTTTTAAAGGATAATGAGTGTTTCTTATTGAAGAAAGTATAAGAAAACATCTTCAACTTGTTAAGCTTGCAACACTCATCTCTGTTGACTGCTGAAAGTTGTTCCACAAACCTAATTGTCAGTATCATATGCAGTAAATGTTGCTGTCTTCCTTTAGTGCTATCAGCCTGTTCCTATCTTAGACCACTATATCAGTAGTTATTAACAAATAGTTTAGTTTATTGTAGACTCTGTCCTCAAGTAATTACAAAATATTCAGCAAATATTTGAATTTATTATTTATCTTATCCTTGCAAATTAGTGAACATCTTTGTTTAACAAATGGAGTTCACTGCTCTTCCACTCAAGGTAAAGTATACACTGCAATCTCTCTTTTGAAGATAGTCTAAGAACTAACCCCTTCTAAATGAATCAACTGTGTAAATGTTCTTTGTAAATCAGTATGAGGTAGAATTTGAAATATAGCACATTAAAACAAAAAAACCCCCTAAGCTACCAAAAACTAAAAAGTCCATACCAATGTTGAAATTGTTCTCAAGACTGTTTTGTTTAGGAATATTAACACATCCAAATTCAACACTGTTACGTGCTTAGTAACCTAGACAAACCTCAGCTATAACAAAGCAATAAGACGTTCAATCTTTTGTAAACATGAACTATATTGATCATTTTGGTTTATATAGCAGTTATTTTGTTATTAAAGCTATATGTTCTCAATTTCTTTGTACTTTAATCATATTTAAAGAAATGTGTTTGTTACATGAATTGGCAGATGGTGAGAATGAAGAGCATGAGGGGACTTTTAAAAACTTAGGTTATTGATAACAAAAAATCCTTCCAGGTGCACACCCCTTGAAGTCATGGAGCTCAGTTTTGTGGTGGCTTCCTGAGAGTCAATATGCAGGGGTTGGCTATGAGCAAGATCAGGGGTTAGGAGGGAAGCAAAACACATGTACATGAGTTCTCCATGTTTCTCCCCCTCACCTCCATGGGTGTGGGGTGTGTGGAGTCTCTGACAAGCAACAGCTTATCATGAACTATGCTATCAGCACCCTAAATAAAGAGATTACTCTTTTTTTTTTAAAATGAGAGTAGAATGGTTTAAACAGTGACTATATTTATCAGAGTATGGATACAGGAATTTAGCCCATGTATGACAAGCTGCTTAAATTGACAGTGTTATTTAGGTAAGATGTACTGTCCTTGTAGTACACAGGGTGACACCTAAACTTTCTACTTATCTGTTCTTCTGAAGTAGAGATCAAAATGTCATGTACATAGCTGGCTTTGCTTCATGCTGGAACTCTTGTTAATTGCACTAGGATGCACTTGCATAGACCGTGATGCAACCCTTAGGCTCTTATCTTTCATTTCTGTGGTGCTTCACCTGGATGTTATGGTCTGCTTATGGAGATCTAAAGTGTAGAATCGTATTCAATTATTATAGTAATTGGGAATGACAGGAATTGTACCTATTTAATACATGAAATTTAAATAATTGTTTCCTAAGAATTAAGACTATGAATTTTGTCACTCTGTTGACCAGACTTTAAATTGGGGTTGGCAACATATGGCCTGAGGGCCAATCCGGCCCCCAGAGCCATGGGATCTGATCTGGAGGGCCAGGCAGCCAAGGAGCTGAGCTGGAGCTAAGCAGCTTCCAGTTGTACCCACATTGCTGCTATATCTTTCTGTCTTCCCAGCTCCCACCCATAGCCAGGTGGTTTCAACAATTCAGCAGCAGCAGGGGGCTTTCCCTGTGTCCACACTCCCTGGCTGCATCATGGGTGCAGCTTCCAGCTTGACAGCTTCTAGCTTTGCCTTTGCTGCAGCTGAGGGGAGTGGGGAGAAGTGGCAGCATAAATGCAATTTGCAGATACCTGATCTTGGCATAATTCCCATGGTCTGGAAGCTGTGCCTGCACTACTGCTGGGGAGCAAGGGAAAATTCCTTCCCATTGATAAAACACCACCAAACCCACCTGGCCCATGTGGAGCTGGATTGTTCTGACCAGCGGTTTGTAAAAGGTTGTCAGTCCCTCTTCTACATCAGAATAAAATTAGTGGAGCTTTGATTACACCATCAAAAGATTGGGCCCTAATTGAGTTCCATAAAGAACAAAACTAGGCCTCTAACACATTTCTTTAACCTCATGATTAAGAGGCATTTTTCTTCAATGAAATTAGCGTTTTGTTTTTCCCTGTACCTGGAATTGCTTAAGTGTATATTAACATTTACTGAAGCAGGACATTGACTGCTGTGGTTCCCTTGCTTTACCTGTGGCATCTTAGGGTATTAGGTGTTGTGTTGTGTCAAGGCGCACAATAGTTTTACTAAGAGATTATATTATGGATTTGTATAGGATAGTTTGGATAGGGATGATCCTGTCTCAGGCAGGTGGTTAGACTAGATGACCTATGGAGGTCCCTTCCAGCCCAACTTCTCCATGATTTCAGATACTGAAATACTGTGGGTTCAGGCCTACACAATACCATCTCAATAATCTGCATTAAGGACTTGTGTTGTAAGATCCTTTACAAACACTGTAAAATCAGACCCTTACAACACAGTCTCACTAAGCTCCTATTAATCATTATTTTGTGTGAATCTTTGCAAACACTAGAGGATCAGGCCCATACCATACAGTCTCACAAATCTTCATTAAAAGTTACGTTGTGAGAACATTTACAGGTATTATAGTATTAGGCACATACAATATAATCTCAGCAGTATGCCTTTATGCAGCATTACAAGATCCTTAGCAAATACGAGTACTTGATTTAGCAAACACACAAACTACATGTCATATATTATTATAACATATTTTTGATGTAGCAAAATATAGTTTTTCCATCCTGAATGTGGCCAGTTGACAAGACTTGTCAATAATCAGATGTGCAAGGATCTAAGGAATTTTTTCAGATTTCCAAATGACCCAATTCTACTGAATTGCTAATGCTAAAAATAAGGTATTGCATTTTCATATGTAAATATTTTGTTTCTTTACTTTACATTTTAATTTAAAAAATCAGATGTTTTTAAGTAATAATCCAACAATAAAGGACATACAACCAGCAACAAAATACACTTACAGTTGAGAGGTACACTCTTCCAATTTAAAAATGAAACAGTATCATTTCTGTAAAAATTCATTTCCTCCTTCTAGTACTTTTTGATTACTTGGGTACATACAAACTAAATGTGATTTGCAAAGTAACGCATTATTGTAGCATTGTGAGCCCTATAATGCACATAGGGATTTAAAGATTGAAGAATAATTGTAAAATGATGTAACATCCCTTTTCATTCTTACTTCATTTAAAACAGAAACAGTTAATATGCCCTTTCACATCATATTAACATCAGTTTGTCTACATATCCAACTAAAACCATTGCAAGGATGTCAAGACTAAGAACTAGCATCTGGAGGAAGAGCGACCAGCTCAGACAACACAAGTAACATTAAATGGACCCAGGTCAGAAGTGGACAATGCTTCAAAGAACTCACCAGTAGCATGCCCACTTGTTGCCCAAGTGACATGAAGCCTCCTTGCACACAATTCTTTTATACTTTGTGCACTTAAAGGCACTTTTCCTGCTGTGTAAATAGCCTTTTTGGCACTTGTGCACAGGTTGTGATTTCATTACCCCTGCAGTGTAGATGTATGCATACATACATACACAGTAGGCTACACACTGGCCTGGCAGCTACCTAACTACATGACCATCATGGACAAGTAAAAGACTCATAAATAGGGACTATGAGGGGACAAGGGCAGTGCACGGATGAAACTCCAAAGACTGCAATCAACTAATACTCACTGCAGGTACGGTGGAAAATGCAGCAGGTGCAGGATGCATCCCATAGTGGTTTTGCAGCCCTTCAGATTGGCCATAGAAGCCCTGAACCAGCTACTTATAGCTCCGGAAAGGGGCAGGGAAGGAAAGGCCATAGCTTCCCAGAGAAGGAGATGCAGGAGGGCTCTCCAGTCTCTATTGACCCGTGGCTAGACATGGGCAGCAAGAGTGGGACAGCCAGCAGGAGTGGTTGGAGGACCACTGCGAGAACACAGGAGCACAGCTCCATGGAGTCAAAGTTCTCTGACCCGGCAGGTGTTCAAGCAATGGGGACTAAAGCTGGAGCCAATGCAGACAAGCTGCCATGCTGACTCGGTAGAAGGAGCCCGGATCCCTGAAGTGAAAGATGGGACTCCCAACCTCATAGCTGGAAGGCTCACCTTGCAAGGAAGGTCTAAACTGCAGGTAAGTCTGCTAAATTAACTAATGCGGTTTTGATGGTTAAAGGAATTCCAAAGTGATTGGACACCCTGGTCATAGAATCCTGGTTGCTCCAGTGGCTGAAGCCAGGAGCGGTTGAAATTGATTTAAGGACAGGAATTGTTCTTCTGCAGGAATTTCAATGTGATTTAGGGCATGAGACTTCCCCGTGAGGTAATTATGGATGAGTTGATTTTGAACTTATGAAGCTATGGATCCTTAGTCAGTTAATTTGGGAAGGATTTTTCACCTGAGCTCAGCCCAGTAAAAGGGCACAGAGTTTAAAGTCTACATATTAATTTACATAATCCAGCTAGGACAGCTGCATATGTGGTTGTCCCAATAACCTAGGAGAAGGTGACTATTCACAGAGTCTGATGTGCAATTGCGTGGCATGATGACCCAGATGTGTAACATTCAGGACATGGTGAGGGTGGGATGTAAGGGAAGGCAGTGCCCCAGAAAGGAGTCCTCCAAGGGAAAGGCCAGAACCCTATCAGCTAACATAACCAGCTCCCAACATTGAAAGATACAAAGGCATGGCAGGAAAGGGCACAACATCAGAAATCAGTGGTAGCAGCACTGACTTCACACTGATGACATACTCTGGTAACATGTTGGGTAGGAGAGGGACAAGGCCATAATGCACCTACTTCTGACAAGGACCTATCTAACTGGTGGAGAGAGAAAGCAATTTCTGTGGCTTGGTCGTGGCCCAAAGAGCTGATTTTGTGGTAATTTTGAGGCAGCCTTGCCCCTTGGTGCTGATTGGTGGAGATGCCCCAGGCAAAGAAGGGACAAGAAGCAGCTGTCATCTTGACTTCTAGCTGCCCTTCATGCAGCCCCACCCCTCAGCCCTGATTGGCAGAGAGGCATGAGAGGGCAGCTGCCATTTTGACTGCTGCCCTTCATGCTGCCCTGCCAGCTGCCACCTTCCCCTCCTAGCTGGGCTGCAAAGTTGGCCTCCAGTGGATCAAGGATGGCTGACTTCCATTAGACAGCCAGCATTTTATCTTTATTAAATTGTTTGGTTGATTTCCTGGGAAATCATGGCCAATATAATTTTTCGCAGCTATTGAAGAGATTGCCATTTTTCAGTTCCTCAAAAACCACACCACCATGATTTACATAGGTTCTTACTTATAGAATTATGATAATTTACAACACATTAGGTTCAACTCCATGAAGTCTATTAAAGACCTTATAATAAAGAAGTAACTTATCTTGGAAGTATTTCTTGCTATGAAAATGAATGATGTAGAAAACAGAAAGACATATCCAATTGCAATGATTTCTTTCCTAATAAATATGTAAGTTAAAAGAATAGCATGTTAACATTTTTAAACCTTTTTACACCTTGAGAATCTCTTTAAAGAATATTAACCCTGCAGAAAGACTAGTGTATTATCTTATGTTATACATCATATATACTTACACAAAAATACTGTACCAGGAGATTTTACAGTATCTTTTAGTAGCAGTGTTTATCACTTTAATGCAGCTAAATACCTTATAAAATCTCTCAGAAATAGGCCCAACGTAAGTTGTATGCTTATATTAATCACTTCCACGCTTTTCTTAATTTTTTTTTAAAGAATGAAAATTTCCCATCTGAATTTGAGTAGAAGAGCACCAATATCATATAGTAAATGGCTCTATTTGTGACATGAAGGTAGGGAACAATTCCTTACTAGTAAGAAATAAAAATAGTTTACATTACCGCTTGGAACCAAGCTGACAGTTGATTTTTTTGAAGATTCATATTTTTTTGCAGGCAGTTTGAAGAGGTATGTCTGCTGCAGGGAATGGTCTACTGAATTGGCCAAGAAATTTTGCCCTTTACTTCTTTCCCCAGATTTACATATTGAAACAGAAAGTGTACATTGGTGAAATGACACAAAAAACCTTTTTCCATTTTCACTTTCCCCTGGTTATTTTTAAACCAAGTAGCAATTCAAACAAATTGTTTTGTAGCACACTAAGATTAGAATTTGAATGCTACACAATACTTAAAATGGCAGGGAATTTTCTAGTCACCTTTCTTGTCTTTTTGTCTGGCCACATATACTTTTTTCACAAATGTTTCCATTTCCCTTCCTATTTTCAACCTGGCAATTGAAATTATGCATTTTTTTCATTATAAATTATTAGTGCTCCAAACAGGAACAGTATACATCAGTGATGGTGTAGTAAAGCAGGTAACTGTCAGAGCAGAGCTTAGTGGTTGAGTGCCTTGGCACAGTGGAACTTTGTAGCACAAGGCATGGTGAGATTTTGTACGAGGGAATTTATCGGCACGGTGGAGAACCCCGGCGTGGAAAGGTTCCCGCCACTCATATGCAAATTCACACAATATTTTTGGCCGGTTCTAAATTATTCCTACGTGGCGACTAGCAATTGGCTCGCTAGCCGTATAAAAGGTTGGAGTAGTTTCCACCCAAGTTGGAGAACTCCACGCCCATCTCGGAGTGAACGTGGTGGACTGATCAACCACTGACGACTCCCCGTCGCCGACTGACCCCAACGTACCCCCGTGTTTTGCATGCTCGTACCAAAGATATCTCGTCGAATTAGAGCTCCTGGTTAAACTGTAACTGAAGTTTGAAGTTAACTTTCTTCCTACGCTGTACATCTCGACAGTGTAAGTAAAGCCATCTTTGTTTGAACCAGTACGCGTTTGTGCCTAATTCTACTCCAGTTGTCGAAAGTACCCATCTATACGTGCCGGGTTTGTGGCCACAACCCAGCCAACCCTTTCCCGGATCTCCCTCGGCCCCCACAGTAACCTTTTTTGGTGAATAAGTTATATCAAAACAGTGAGTTTGGGGATGACAGAATCTATTCCATTTAATTTCATCACAAAAAAACAAAAATTCAGCAAAATGAAAAAGAATTTGGGAATGTAATTTTGGCTTGTTTTAGAATTTCTAAAATGAAATATTTTTATTTATTGTACAGTGACAAAGTGCTGCCATTCACAAACTAAGGAGGAGGCAGAATTTTCCTCTTCCTTATTAAAGTTCTCAGCTAGGAGGTAGAAATCGCTTATCTGCCTGAAACAGGTAGGATTTGAACTAAAATCTCTCACCTTCCAGGTAATTGCACTAACTACATGTTATATTCAGTGGTGGACCTTTCCAGTACAGAAGATGTTCCACCTTGTATAAAATAATTAATTGTTCATTGGAGCATACCATCTGCATGCTCTGAACACCAAACAAGACTTATATGCTTTCTTAAATCCACTGAGTATGTATTTATTTTATGAAAAAGGGAACAGCATCTACAGGAAAAAATGGCATCCATCCTAAAATACTCTACATTCCACTCACGTAGAAGTTAGAAAATCTGGAGTTGAGTCCCTGCCCAGAATCAGCAGAATGGGGATTAAAACCTCACACTCTTGCCGTAGCTGGTAGCACAAACCACTGGGCCATAGCTACTAGGACATTTTCTGTTTTGTAAATGACAACTAAGTCTCCTTGTGAATTTAACCTTTCATATCCATTTTCTTTTCTTTTGTTATAAATGTCCAAAATTGTCTTGCATCATATGTTGTCAAATTAAGTTTCATTTGATTCAAAATGAATTGCTTTTAATTAATCCACAATTGTTAAAAATATTAGCCTTTGATTGACCCAAAACATTTTTGCTTTATTTGATTTTTGATTTTTCAAATTTTCAATGAAATAAAGAATAAATTATTCAAACTGCTCTGCCTTGAGCTCAGAAGCAAGGTTTGTCAGTGAAGGCCGGGATCTGACATCTGTTTTAACAATGAGAATCTGAAATAATGCTCTTGATCTGAGTGGTGTTCTCTAGATTTATATCAATGAAAGTTAGATCAGAATATGTCCCAAAAGTAGCCAGAAAATAACACTGCTTCTTCACATTCAGCTCTGAGGACCATTTTTGAGCATTCGCCACTATGTTAGCTGGGAACCTACATCAATAGGCATTTTCCAACAGGATAAATGTAGCAATGCATAGAGATCAAATTAATAAATCTAAGATAGATAAATAAGTAGAAACATTTATTTTTCCAAGAGAATTTTTAAAAGTCTTTACTTTCAGTAACTACTTGACAAACATTGGTGCATTTCCTGGTTTTGTTTTGTTTTCTAAATATAAAGTTTTTACATTGCTAATGGGAAAGTGCTGGATAGCTTTTCAAGGACCTATTGACTGAAAAAACCCGATGTTTACATAACAAATAAGGAGAGAGAGAGGGAATTTGGTTTTATCTGCTAATCTTTTGAACTAAATTAGCTAACCTTTTTAATTAAATAGTTTTCACCTCTGCTGTCACAGAAAAGGTAGTCTGAATTTTATATATATTTTAAATATATTTTGTTTGTCTGCATTATATCAATCATTCATCATGTCTTGGCAAATCAGTAAATAAACCACAGGAAAGGTAAAATTGCTCAAAAAATCAATACAGCCAAGTCATTTTGTGGATATACTCGAGCACAAATAGATTTCCAAAAACATGAATCATCCATTCTCTAAGAAAATATTAATTCTGTAAACAGATCAATTTTCATATATCCAGAGCTAACAGAAAGAGACATTGTGGTGGCGGTGTGCCGCCGTCACAGGCACAGGCAGGGAACAGAGAAGATTGGGGGGCAGCAACAACCCCTCAAGAAAACCCCGGGCCGAGCTACTTACCCTCGGGAGGGACGGCGGCATCGGAGCCGGGACCGCGGCAGCAGCTGCAGCCTCCATTACAGCCGCGCAAGCTGGCATTATGCCGGCTGTTTAAACAGCTGTTCCCGGCAAGGGGAACAGCTGAGCCAATCGCGGCAGCTGCAGCAGCCGCCGCGGGGAAGTTTAAAAACCCCAGCAAACCCCGCGGTAGGTGGGAGCCAGGGAAGGAGAGAGGAGACAGGCAGCACGCCAGCGGTGCTTCAGCTCCCCTGGAGCAAACGCCTCAGACAGGCAGCTCTGCCTCAGCTCAACAGCTGGAGCAAAAACTGGGAACCTTGGCAGGGGCGGAAGGTGTGGTCCCCAGGGATTGCCAGGGCCAAAACGTTGTTCCGGGAAGCCTCCCCATCCTGGAGAAATATTATTTCTAAGATCAGGGCAGGAAAAGGGAGACGACCCAAGCTAGCTATGGGAGCAGCAGGATCCTAAAGCAGGCTGACTTAAGGCGACCATTAGCCTGGGTCCGTACGGTCAGGAGCATCTACCGGCCAATAGGCCTGCGAATAGCAGCAAGTTACCATCTCACCAGCAAGTGATCAGTTGGCGAGTGGACGGGGTGTAGGGGTGGCGGAGCCCCGTGGAACAACGGAAACCTCAACTGTGAGTACACCTGCGTCGGGGAAACCCCTCTGGTAAAAGAGCTCCACTGAACCCCTCCTTCGAATCACCCATAACATCAAAGTCGTGGCAGGCGGGACGAGGGGAGGGACTACCTGACGAAGGGTGTTACCGGACGTGGGGCCACCGACGTCACAGACATGTAAAGGAGGAAAACCCACTAAATAGCCTTTGTGCTAAATATGCACAATGTCAGATCTGGAACAAGTGAAAAACCAGGAGGAATAATCGTTTCCAGGTTTATACAAAATGACAGCTCAGGAGAAAAAGTATAGGAAACATAAATACAATGGAGCTAACTATTCAGGGGTATAGCATGACTACCTAAATGGCTGCAAAATACAGTAACTATTTAATGAGGTGTAAATATTTAAAGAATAAACTGGGAGCTGCAAAGTAGCACTATTAAAAAAACCCAGATATATAATACTCCTACAAAAAGTGTGAAATTCATCCCTCAATAGAGTATAGCTCCATATACTAATTGTATAATTGTGAGGAAATGCAAAGTTTTCACTGAAAATTTGTTTCTCAAATGTCTTCAGTAGGAACTATTCTGACAATCATATTGTTTCTGAACTCAATCAACCAAAATGACTATGAGCATCAAATTATAATAATGAATGCTTTCTTAGTGGAGTAGCAGTTAAAAGTTACTTGCTTAAGAAGTGTTGCATTATATCCTGATGAATATTTTCTGGTAACAAATATTTTAAAATAACAACTCTTACATAAGCACGTAAGAAATGTTGTTTATTGGATTAGACCAAAGGTTCATCTAACCCCATACCCTGCCTCTCTCAGTGGCAGGGTGGATGTTGAGGGGGAGGTGAATATATCATGTCCAGAATTTCCCATCCCCTGCTCCTTTATCATTGAAGCTTCCAGCATTGATACATTTGAAAGTTATGATTCAGAGTCTGCACTACTGTCTACCATATTCAATATCTTCTAGTGGATCTTTCCTCCAAGAACTAGTCCAATCCCATTTTGAACTAGGTTAAGCTACTAGCTTTCACAAAATCTAGTGGCAATGAGTTCCATAGTTTAATTGTATACTGTATGAAAAACAACTTCTTTTTGTTAGGTTTAAACCTGCTACCTAATAGTTTCATGTTATGACCCCTAGTTGTAGTATTGTGAGAGATACTAGAGACAGAGAGTAAATAATGAATCGCCATTTACTTTCTGTGTACCATTTAATATTTTGTAAACTGATATCATGTTCCCCCTCAAGTGTCTTTTTTGCAAGCTGAAAAGTCCCAACCTATTTAATCTCTCACCTAATATGGAAATCCTTCCATAGCTGTGATCATCCTTGGCTTCCATTTTACCTTGCCTCTAATAGTTTTCATCAGCAATCCAGACCCTTGAAATCTTTTCTGTACCCTGAAACTTATGCCTAGAACATATGAAAGTCAAAATAATTTCTCCCATTCTCTGTCATGGAGGGCTTCTTGGGGGAGTTGCGAGCTGGGTAGAATGTCATTTGTGGAGAAGGGAAGGACATATTTAATCTAAAAATAATAGAGCAATTCTTCTAGTGCAAAGAACTTAGATCACAACAGGTCAGAATGTTTTTAATACTGTGGATTCCTGTGTAAAAACTCTTGGTTTATCTCGTGAATAATGTTTGCACACTTAACAGAGCTAACATTGTGCAGCACCCCATAGCCCCCCATAAAAGGATCTCAAGGCACCCTAGGGTTGAGAATCTCTGTTTTAGAGTATATAGTTATGACTAGAGATTATCTAGTTATTTCACAAGATGTATCTAGGCTTATTGCTTAGCCATTGAACTACTTTTGTTATCTGTGTCTATTGTTATCTGTGCTTTCCATAGCTGTGGATGCTCTGCTTTCTGTATCCCCCTTATTCCAGTAAGTCATCAGAGTTTACAAAGCAACAAGGAAGAATTATGGGTTACCAGTGGCAGGTGACTTGCTATAAACACTATAGAAGAGACTGTAAGCAATGACTTCTTCTTAAGCTATAGCTGATATTGGCCTGACCACTTCTATACTAGCAATTAGGGGAATGCATCACAACTGCTGTTTGGCTTTTAGCCATATTTATTTGTTCAGCTATGTGTATTTGGAAAACAGGATCAACCACCTGTGTCACAGTGCAATCTCCTCCTAAAACCTGTGAGCTAGAGTTTATGAAGATACAACCTGTTAGCAGAGAGTTTATGAGGATACAAAAAAAGATTAGATATTTTCTTTCCTATAGTTATATTAAAGAGCACAAAATATAGGGGCCATAAGCCTTCATGTTTCAGGCCATAGCAAAAATAATATCAAGCTTCTATCTTATGTTTTTGTCCATAGACTTCAAAGCACAAAGGAGGTAGGCACCATTATCTCCATTTTAATGAGATATATATATATATATAGTAGGCCAGTAACAGAACTTAGTGTTTCTTTTCCCAGTTAATATGCTACCTTCCCTTTGCCATTTATTCATTAGCCAAGTATTATTAGAGATTTCAGTTGAAATAAGGGCCCCATTACACTAGCCATTTTAGGAACACAAAGTAAAAAATTAGCCTTGGTCAAAGAAACGGTAACCCAAATAGATGAGACTGGCAAAAAAGAAGAAGAGAGATGTACTTAGAGCAACAGAGATGATGTTTGCAAAAGGACATGTTGTTGCCATTATTTTGGAAAACTGAGGTACAAATAGATAAAATGATGATTAAATGGGAAATCTGTAACAGAGCTGGGAATGGAGCTGAGTGTCCCTGTTCTCTACTGTCATTGTCTTCCAGGGACAAGTTCAGGCAAGTCATGTCACTGCCCTGTGCCTCAGTTTCCTCAATATGTGCAATAGAGATAATGATACCTCCCTTCTGAAGCACTTTGAGATCTGCTGATAAGAGTGAGGTTTAATTGTTATTTGTTAAATTACTGTCATCTCTAACATTTACCAGTTGTCTTTAAGAGTTACTGTGGCTTGTCCTTGAGCTAATCAACTCACCTCAGGTACTATTTCAGTACTGTTCAGTCATGTATTCGTTTACTTTTGTGTTACGGGACATGGTTGCTCCATGTCTCTCTTTACCTTTCTACAGATCCTAAGAACAGCCTGGGTACAAAGTGGGTGGCATGGGTGAATGGCAAGCTGCTGCTAAAACAGTGAGGAGCAGATGCTGGTGTACAAATTCTGGGAATCCACCATAAGGTTACTGAGAGGCTGTTCTCCCATGCAGTAGCCCCACCCCAAACTATTGCATCACTGTTCCCACCCCCTAACCTGCCCCTTAAGCCCCAGTGGTGTGTAGCAAGCAAGATCAGATTCCAGTGGCCCATAAAGCTGGCTGTCTCAGTCTTACCCTGTACACAGGGATAGAGTCCCTTCAGCCACTGGCTACACAAACCAGCGGGGAGCACACATTAGTATAGGCATAATGGGACTGACGTTGCACAACTGGGCTACTGTACCTCTCCTGTCCTTACTTTTTTCCTCTTGCACAGGAGTAAGTGAAACTATAAACTTACCATTAGAAAATAATAGTGTTGACAAGTACAATGAGAAGAAAAATTGCTTAAAATAACATTGTTGTTTCTCCCCCTCAGTATCCGCCTTCCAAAGATAATTGCTGCATCTTAGATGAACGATTTGTAAGTAGATTTATGATTCTTCTCTTGTACATTGCTGTTGATACGTATTATTATTTGTAAAATTATTTTAAGGCGCATTATTTTAAATACTTGTTATTAAACTGTATTATGTTATAAAAGCATACATTGTTCTCTAATGTGCTATAAAACCAATTATTAATAATAGCACATACTTATATTCAGTATGAGAGTACTGTGTCTGGTAGATTCTGAGGCTGCAACAAAGGGAAAAACGTGCTCCTATTTGTAACATTTGTCCACAGTTGCCTAGTTAAATCCTGACTAGATGTTTTCTTCCCCCAAACACTGACTGACCTGTTTTGCCTCATAGTAGACCTAGCCCTAGGTGTTTCTAATAATGATGATGAACACATTTAATTATTCTTTTTCCTACAGGGTAGCTATTGCCCAACCACATGTGGTATTGCAGACTTTTTCAGTACCTATCACACTTCTGTGGATCGGGATCTTCAAATCATTGAAAAACTCTTGCAGCAAATTAATAACAGCACTGCAGTAACAGAACAGGTGATCCACCATATCCGTAACATCTACCCAGAAGAAAAAACGGCTGATCCACGTAAGAATTTTTTAAAAGATAGAATTAGAAAAAAAAGTATTCATGTAGCTTCCTTATTTTTACAAATTCCATTATTATTTTCTATATGTTTGCTTCTTCTACAGATGTGATTGATGGTTTTACTCAAAAATCCAGGAAAATAATTGAAGAATTTATAAGATATGAAGCAACTGTTATAAATAATGAAGATGTTATACAGTAGGTATTTTTCTCTGCTATCACCTAACAATGCACAGCAGTTATTTACTTTCTTTTATCAGCTGTTATTAAGTTTTTTTTCCATGCTTATAAAGATAAGCTTATATTATTATAAGATAGTAATATTATTCATAACTGCTTTGCAAATCATAATTAGGACATCATTGTGCATTCTTTGGAAACTCCCTGTACCTCCTATGGGTTGTGCATGGAATGCAAAATCAGTCTCTAAAAATATGACAGAGTTTGGGTATTGTTTTTAAACAATTTTAGTAAAAGTAATTCCAAATTTTTCAGTTTTTTTTACTTAAAAGATTTTAGTAGCAGGAATCTGTTCTGTAACAGAGAACTTATCAAATGCTTATTTAATCAACTGGTCAATTTTCTTTAATCATGAACTAAATTTGGCTCTCTGTTTCAGTGGTGGAAATCCCAAATAAATATTAAGCTGAATGATAATCATCTAGAAGTCCATACTGTTCAATAAACTGAACTCATAATTAGCCTGCCACATTTTACCAGTAGATGAATTATAATTAATACCTATATTATCAAACCCAAATCATTCCCATATAACATTGTAGCAGGAATGACTTTGGCCATATAAATATTACAGTTCACAATTGGTTTATACACAGCAAGTCTAGATTTTATAACTGCTGATGTAATTTTTTATTTTAAATGCATTTGTGTCACCTAATTTTACTAGGAGATTTCAAACTGATATCAAGCTATAACTGCATGAATATACTCTTTTATATTTGAAAGAAGAGTTGCAAACATAATATGCAATTGTTAGTTGCCACATTTTGCAGAGCTGAGAATGTGGAAACCTTAGCTTTTTACATTATTTCCATTCCCATGACTTTATGAAATGCCACTTCTAAGAAGTGTCCTCCAAACCTCAAAAGACCAGGTTTCTATTATGTTTAATGTACTTTATCTCAGC